>NC_044332.1:31528418-32778418 GCF_007399415.2 Gopherus evgoodei | reverse complement strand
ACCCAGTGTAGTGGGGATCTGATTGACTGAGGCTCTTATGCACTACCACAATACAGATTTTTTTTATTAATCAGTCTCCTTTTTCTATGTCCATATTGTTGCATTGGCACCAGACTTTTTTTATCAACTGTTAACATGTATGTGCCAAAATTTAACAGGTGAAAAAAATAATTCAGTTTGTCATAAAGGTTGTCAAAGGATCCTAACAAACCTATGAAATCCACTTGGATATCAGTATATATGTAAAAAGAATTTACTGCCTTCAGGTATCTTGTGCAGGGCCAAATATAAAGTATAAAAAAATCTGTAGTGAGATCTGTGTAAGATTAAAAACAGGCTCCATGGACATGTGTCTGAAAATATACCTGCAAATGGACAACACATGGTGCCAAAGAACAATCCTTTAAATATGCCAGGTCTGAAAGACTGTAATGTATAACCTGAGAACAGATGTAAAGTACTATATTTAGTATGCAGTGGGAACAAAGCAGGATAAATTGTCTGAATTTGTAAGAATAGTAATACCAGTAAGACTAATACCCATAAGAAGCAAACCTACATATACAAATCCATAGGGTCAAAGTCCTCCCTCAGATCAGTCACTTCCACTTGAGCGGAAGCTGTGTGCAAAATCTAGGGTACAGTTTGGCGCAATGTCTCAGCCTTTTTTAAATACTCTTTTTTAGCTTCAAGTAATTGCTCTTAGTTATGCCATTGCTGATTAGAATACTTTTTAAATTATAGGTGCACATTTGATAGAACTAGACTGAAGAAAGTTTTGAACAGTCATTGGTGAATATTTCTATCACACATCCATGAAGCAAGCAAGTCAGTAATTAGATTATACAAGATTAAACAAGTCTATAGATTTGGAGGCTAAATGCACAAAGACGCATGTAGAAGATATAGAATCTGAGACTGATATGTTCATTCAGTACTTCCAAGACTGACTTCCTGAATCGCAGGTCCTTAAACAGTCTGTGAAAGGTTTAGGACAGTGGTTCTCAAGCCTGGGTACACAGAGGTCTTCCTGGGGGTACATCCACTCATCTAGATATTTGCCTAGCTTTACAACAATCTAAATAAAAAGCACTAATGAAGTCAGTACAAACTAAAATTGCATACAATGACTTGTTCATACTACTCTAAATACTGTATCAGTGTTTGTCAACCCAGAGGGTCATGGGATGGGTTTAGGAGGGTTGCAAGTGCAGGGCTGGTATTAAAGGATGGCAAGCAGGGTAACATGCCACAAGGAGACCTGCAAAGCTAAATAGCATGCTTGAGCCTGAGCCTGATCCCACCACTGAGGGCCCAAGCTGCAACCAGAGCCTCACCACCTGATACTGAAATCAGACTCCTGAAAGGGATACAGGAATCTGAAAAGGCTGAGAACCACTAATTTAGGAACTGCTAGATAATATGAATTGATCTTCTCTCACAAACACTCTAGAAATTAGAGAGCCTTGAACTAAACTCTAGTTCCAACTGAAATCTAAATTCAGATGTGGACTTTTCAACACAGACCCACCTACAATGGAAATATGCTGTGAAATATAATGTACTTTGGGAGTCTTCCCCCTCACCCCTCCGCCCAGATTGGCAGGTACTACAGGTTGGATTTAGTCTTTTGATTGGCTTCATTTTTAACATACTACTAATCTATTGGACAAAGGCTCACATTGAGCATGATGATCAGATGTTTTAAAAAAAATAAGTAGTTGCATATGATAGAAACCAGCTTCCTAAACTGCAGCTACCTGTCCTTTGAATAATAATATATCCACTGCAGTGTGGTCCAGTTTGTGTCTGAAATCATATAGTTGTCTAGAATTCTAACTCTGTGTATTGTCAGCAAACATTAAAACTTTGTAGCTGGCCATAATTCAGGATGCTCTTAAAGATTCAAGATGAGAGCTAGCGATGTGTAGTACATTAAAGAATAGAGAATTTTCTTCTCATTAGCAATATTTTGAGAATTATGTGAGCAACTTACTTAAAGTATTATACTATGTATTTATTACTCCTTTAATTCCATTTTTAATCTTTCAGAGCAGGTTCCCATAATGGGTGTTATGTGAGAAGCTGAATAAACAAATCACTGCAAACTGGCCACTGTTTCTGCTTCCATCTCCAGCAGCAATCCTGTCCCATTCCAAAGACTTGCTCTTCAGAATGAGGCCTGAAAGTCCACAAGGCTCTGCCACTGAGCTTACAAGCCCAGTTTATAAGGCTTCACAGCCCACAACCACTGCATCCTTTAAAGGCATATGTGTTCCAAAACACTTGTCAGTCTAGCCACTAACACTCACCCCACCTCCTAACCAAAAGCCTAGAGAAACTGCTACACTTGAAAATGCACCCATTCAGGCTGTGTTGGAGCAGCAGGATCAACTGAGTTCAAGGGCTTCTCATTAAGAATGCCTTGTCTCCAGCCTCTTCATGTTGAACTATGAAGGCTGTTACTTTAAGCACTTCAGCTGATCATTGATCCTTGAGGGGAGAAGTGATTTCTGAAGTGAATATTTAAATAAAGAAGATGAATATTTACTTAGATGCCCATAAAGCTGCTCTGACTGAACAATACAAAAGTACTTCATGAATGGAAAGGCACATGGATGGCCTGCTGAGGAGTCTAATAGCTTTTCTGCATAATAAGTGCAAGTAGACTGGAAGAGGTAATGCACAGAGGATTCCATTTTAAGTGTCATTTGTTATGCCAGTTTTCTGGCAACAAATGTTTACTGCTTTAGGCACTAATTAAGACTTTACACCTTTGCTGTTTTTATATTTTTTTAAGTATTTCTCAGCACTCTTCTAGAGCCTTAAAAACCATATTCCAAGGGAAAATTAATACCCCTCTAATGAGTTTAAAAAAAAATAACCAAACACAATGAGCCTAATGCCATTTGGCCAACCAGGTGCTCCTCTTTCCCTTATGTCTATTACCACTTCACCTCTGGGAGGTGAAATGATATTCACTGAGGACGAAGAACAATTAAAACCGAAGTTAAGAACCCACCATAGCAGCCCTGTGCTCAGTGTGTGCCAAGGATACTCTCTTAAGGTCAGTCTCAGCCCTGAACTTACAGGGAAACAAGACATTTCTTTGTGGTAATCATGGTCTCAGTTCTGTGGGGTAAAAGCAAGGGGGAGAGGAACAAGGGGTATAATGAGAGAAAAGGAGGAAGCAGGAGGAGAAGAGTATTGAGAGAGGGGAAAAGATGAAGAAAAGGATTGTGATACTCTATGTAAGATTTAGTGAGGGAAATAGAAACACAATTTGTACTTACAAGTGACTTATTTCAGGCCTTATTTCCTCAGCACCAAAAGTGAACACCTGATTGTGGGGTAAAAGGAAGCAATCTTCTGGTGGGAATGAACAAAGGCAAAGGACAGGGATCAGGAAGGGATTTTAGGGTTCAAGAAGTATCCCTCCACAGTCTATTCTGAGTTTTTATTGCCTTCCTCTGACACTTCAGGGATGGTTACAGTTTAAGATGGGACATTGGTAGGCAGAGTCAGGGCTCTGAGGTGGTGCCTAGAATTCTGTCTTTCAGGTGCTTTGCTGGCTGGTTCATGTTTATATGCTCTGCATATAACTGATCACCGTATGTGGAGTCAGGAGGGACTTTTCCCCCAAATCAGATTGGCAGTGCCCTTCAGGGATTTTCACCTTCCTCTGCAGTGTATGGGTGCAGGTCACTTGCCAGGATTATCTGCGTATATCTTGCTTAATCACTTCTCTACCATTGTGGAGTCCTTGGGCATTGGTACATCTCCTATTCTCTGCTTGTGAAAATAGTCTAGTCTTTTGTGGGCTGTAATACTTTGGCTTAGTTTGGGTTGTTGAGTTAAAGGGTGGTGGGTGGTGTTGGTGGCCTGTTATATACAAGGTGAGACTAGATGAAATGGTGGCCCCTTCTGGCCTTAAACTCTGATTCTGACAGCAAGTGAATAGGTGAGAGAATACTACATGGACATGCTTGAAAATATTAGGGATGGTGAGAGGATGGGGCAATTAGTTTCGGGGGGGGGGAGAAATCCAGCTCTAGAAATAAGGCAGGACTCAAGGCTGGAAACAGTAAATGGAAAAGCTGGAGTTTTAGATATGGATTAGAATATTCAATAACTGGGCTGGAAATAATGCAAACATTTTCAAGCTGTTGTTCATGGTACTGAACAACTGTACTGTACTGATTTAATTCAGAAAGTGAAGTGGGTAGTGGGGAATGAGAGCATGGGAGATATTTGGCAGATGAGGGGACATGTCTCTGCCCTCCAGCTGTCAAAACTCTCCATTTCAAACATCTCTTATCCCCACCAAATCATCTATTCTGAGTGCAAACACTACCCCATGACAGTTGTTCTGTTGCTCCACTTTGAAAAATTGTATGTGCATGTGGAGGGGAAAGATAGCAGATGTTGTTCCAGTCAAGCTGCAGAATCAATGCCATGTGATATAGGTGAGCAATCAAACACAAAAACAGCGAACAGTCAAAGATACAGTTGAAGTGGTGGTGGTGGGAACAGGCTGACATACATTCTTATAAAATGTTAGAACAATTCTGGATAATGAATACATGAGAAATTGAAGTCTGAGCAATCTGTTGACAGAAAATGGGCTAAACTTGTCAAAAACATCATTGGCTATTAATTTGCCTGGCTTTACCACAAGTGAGGCAACCTCTGATGGCAACGAGGGCTGAGCCTCATACCTTTCAAGTGCTTATTGCTAAGCCTTGATAAAAACTTTGTTGCAGAAATCAAGGCTTTTACTGAATAGACAGAAAGAAGGCTATATCCTTTGAGCTTGACATCAAAGGAAAATATTTTACTGTCTCTGTAATACATGAAGGAAGTTGGATTCCCTAAACTAAACATTAAGCAAAGTATCTCCTTCCTTCTATCAGATTAATCTCTCATGCATCAGACTGCCAAATCCAGGTCCTGTATCTCAGGATCTGTATACCCTGTTTGATAGAGGTACAGAACCTGAACCTGGTCTTGGCTAGGGGTGTGTGCTGGGCTGGGGGTGGGATGCGGATGGGGAAGGGAGAGGGGGACAGGGAGACATCTACCTATAACTTTTCTACCATGTGTAGTGGGATAACCTCAGGAAACAAGTGTTAAAGAGTTGGCTGAGGAGCCCCTGGGACATTAATGTTGACTTTCAATAAGTCTTGTAAACCAGAGAGGTGCCAGGAGAATGGAACAAAGTTAAGGTAATGCCATTATTTTAAAAAGGTAAACCATATGACATCTATTCTGGTCAAGATAATGGAGGAGCTGATATGGGACTCAATTAGTAAAGAATTGAAGGAAGGAAGGTAATTAATGTCAGTCTACCTGGGTGTATGGGAGATAGATCTCATCAGACTCACTTGATATCTTTTTTTTATTTTTTTGAGATTACCAGTTTGGGTGATAAAGCTAATATTGTTGATGTAATAGACTTAAAATTTTGTAAGTCATTTGACTGGATAGCACATTTTGATTAGAAAACTATAACAATACAATTAACATGGCACACATAAAATGAATGAAAAATTGGCTAACAGGTCTCAATGTGATTGTAAACAGGGAATCATCATCAAATGGGTGTACTCTACTGGGGTCCTGCAGGGATTAGTTTTTGTCGCTACACTGTTTAAAACTTTTATTAATGGCCTGGAAGAAAACATGCAATCACTGATAAAGTTTGCAGATGACACAGATTGTGGGAGTGGTGAATAATGAAAAAGACTGGCCACTAATACAGAGTGATCTAGATCACTTGGTAAGTTGGGTGCAAGCAAACAATATTTTGTTTTAGTGTGGCTAAATGTAAATGTATGCGTCTAGGAACAAAATGTACAAGGGTTGTAGCAGATTCTCCATGACTGACAAATGAAAATTGGATGCTTTTTTCCTAAAATCTGCTTAAGGAATTCTTTTGGGGAAGTTCTATGGCTTGTGTTATACAGGAGGTTGGACTAGAATATCACAATGGTCCTTCTGGCTTGGAATCTAAGAAAAAGTTGTTTCCATGCTTAACTACCTTGACTGTTAAAAATTTGCACCTTACTTGCAGTCTGAATTTGTCTAGCTTCAGTTCCAGCCATTGGCTCTTGCTATACCTTTCTTTATTAAACTGAAGATTCTATTATCAAACTTTTATTCCCCATCTATGTACTTAGAAACTGTAATCAAGTCAGTCCTTAACCTTCTCTTTAAGCTAAATAGATTGAGCTCCTCGAGTCTGTTGCTATAAGGCATGTTTTCCAATCCTTTAATCATTCTTGTGGGTCTTCTCTCAACCCTTTCCAATTGATCAACATTATTCTTGGTCAGAGGACACCAGAATGGACACAGTATTCCAGTAGTGGATCACACCAGTGCCAAATACAGAGGTAAAATAACCTTCCTACTCCTACTTGATAGTCCCCTGTTTATATATCCAAGGCTCACATTAGCCATTTTGATCACAGCATCATACTTGGAGCTCATGTTCGGCTGATTATCCACCATGACTCTCGGTCTTTTTCAGAGTCACTGCTTCCCCCATTCTGTAAGTGTGGCTTGCGTTCTTTGTTCCTAGATGTATGACTTCACATATTAAAATGCATATTGTTTGCTTGTGCCCAGCTTACCAAGTGAGCCAAATCACTCTGTATCAGTGACTGTCCTCTTCATAATTTACCACTCCACCAGCTTTTTATCATCTGCAAATTTTATAGTAATGATTGTATGCTTCCTTCCTGGCTATTGATAAAAACTGTTGAATACTGTAGGGCCAAGAACTGATCCCCAAAAATTACATTTTGACGCCCATCAGTTACTTAGTTTATTAATTCATTTAACATGTGCCATGTTGAATTTTGTATCATTCTAGTTTTTTTAATCAAAATATCATGTGGTACCATGTCAAATGCCTTACATTTACTCTAATGTAAACCTGCAATTGACCCATGCTATACAAAAAGTCAACCATTTCCCCGGATTTATATTTATATTACTGGCAACTTGCTTCCATTTGTTATATATTGGTTGTTTTTTATAGCTTTATTTTTATAGCTGCCTTCACTTCCATTCTAAGCTAGGTTGATTTTCTTAATCAGTGTGGCCATCTTTCTTGATTGTGGCTTTTTTGGATATCTAGTAAAATGACCTTAAACAATTCCAAATTATAACTTAATTTTTTCTGTTAAATTCTCTCTACCAACTGATTATCTTAATTGTTTTCTGTGTTATGAAATTGGCCCTTTTAAATCAAGTGTACATGTATTACTGATCTGGACTTTATTCTGTTTGCATATAACAAATGTCATCAAGTCATAGAATCATAGAATATCTGGGTTGGAAGGGACCTAAGGAGTCCATCTAGTCCAATCTCCTGCTCAAAGCAGGACCAATTCCCAAGTAAATCATCCCAGCCAGGGCTTTGTCAAGCCTGACCTTAAAAACCTCTAAGGAAAGAGATTCCACCACATTCCTAGGTAACCCATTCCAGTGCTTCACTACCCTCCCAGTGAAAGTTTTTCCTAATATCCAACTTAAACTTCCCCCACTGCAACTTGAGACCATTACTCATTGTTCTGTTATCATGTACCACTGAGAACATCTAGATCCATCCTCTTTGGAATCCCCTTTCAGGTAGTTGAAAGCAGCTATCAAATTCCCCCCTCATTCTTCTTCTCTTCTGCAGACTAAACAATCCCAGTTCTCTCAGCCTCTTCTCATAAGTCATGTGCTCCAGACCCCTAATCATTTTTCTTGCCCTCCGCTGGACTCTTTCCAATTTTTCCACATCCTTCTTGTAGTGTGGGGCCCAAAACTTGACACAGTACTCCAACTGAGGCCTCACCAATGTCAAATAGAGGGGAATGATCATGTCTCTTGATCTGCTGGCAATGCCCCTATTTATACAGCCCAGTCATAATCACTTGTACCTAAACTACCACTATTATTTAGTTCTGTGATTAAGTCCTCTTTCTCTGGGTACGACTACGCTACGTGATTATTCCGATTTTACATAAACCGGTTTTGTAAAACAGATTGTGTAAAGTCAAGTGCATGCAGCCACACTAAGCACATTAATTCGGTGGTGTGCATCCATGGTCCGAGGCTAGCATCGATTTCTGGAGCATTGCACTGTGGGTAGCTATTCCATAGCTGTCCCATAGTTCCTGCAGTCTCCGCCGCCCCTTGGAATTCTGGGTTGAGATACCAGTGCCTGATGGGGCAAAAATCATTGTTGCGTGTGGTTCTGGGTAAGAGTCGTCACTCATTCCTTCCTCTGGGAAAGCAACAGCAGACAATCATTTCGCACCCTTTTTCCCTGGATTGGTCTGGCAGACGTCATTGCATGGCAACCATGGAGCCCGTTCAGCTTTTTTTTTACTGTCACCGTATGTGTACTGGATGCCGCTGACAGAAGCAGTACTGCAGCGCTATACAGCAGCATTCATTTGCTTTTGCATGATAGCAGAGACGGTTACCAGTTGTTCTGTACCGTCTGCTGCCATTGTAAATTGGCAATGAGATGGTTATCTGTCATTCTGCACCGTCTGCTGCTATCATGGGTGCCCCTGGCTGAGGTCGCCCGGGGGCGCAAAGGCAAAAATGGGAATGACTCCCCGAGTCAATCCCTCCTTTATGGTATCTAAAAATAGTTAGTCCTGCCTAGAATATGAGGCAAGTGTACCAGAGAGCACAGCCGCTCCATGTCAGATCCTGCAGAAATGATGAGCTGCATGCCATTCACGGAGGGTGCCCCTGCAACAACCCCACCCATTGCTTCCCTCCTCCCCAACCTTCCTGGGCTACAGTGGCAGTGTCCCCCGCATTTGTGCCATGAAGTTGTAAAGAATGCAGGAATAAGAAACAGTGACTTGTTAGTGAGATAAAATGAGGGGGAGGCAGTCTCCAGTTGCTATAATAGTCCAGGCAGTACAGAATCTTTTCTTTACACATGAAAGGGAGGGGGCTGATTGAAGCTCAGCCCCCAGTTGCTATGATGAGGACGGTTACCAGCCGTTCTGTACCATCTACTGGGAATGACCGGGAGTCATTCCTATTTTTACCCAGGCCTCCCCCGGCCAGCCTCACCTGAGGCCAGCCAGGAGCACTCACGGGCAGATGATGGTACTGCAGCAATCAAGCATATTGTACCGTCTGCCACCGGGGAGAGAAGAGGAGCAGATACTGCTCTTTACTGCCGCAGCATCGTGTCTACCAGCAGCATTCAGTACATACAGGGTAACATTAAAGTCAAGAAATGATTTTATTCCCTTTTCTTTCACATGGTGGGGGGGGAGGGAGTAAATTGACGCGCTATACCCTGAACCATGCCGGACAATGTGTTTGAACCTACAGGCATTGGGAGCTCAGCCAAGAATGCAAATACTTTTTGGAGACTGCTGTGGACTGTGGGATAGCTGGAGTCCTCAGTATCCCCTCCCTCCCTCCATGAGCGTCCATTTGATTCTTTGGCTTTCCATTATGCTTGTCACGCAGCACTGTGTAGCCTGGAGATTTTTTTTCAAATGCTTTGGCATTTCTTCTGTAATGGAGCTCGGATAGAACAGATTCGTGTCCCCATACAGCGATCAGATCCGGTATCTCTCATATGGTCCATGCTGGAGCTCTTTTTGGATTTGGGACTGCATCGCCACCCATGCTGATCAGCGCTCCATGCTGGGCAAACAGGAAATGCAATTCAAAAGTTTGCGGGGCTTTTCCTGTTTACCTGGCCAGTGCATCCAAGTTTGGATTGCTGTCCAGAGTGGTCACAGTGGTGCACTGTGGGATACCGCCCGGAGGCCAAAACCATCGATTTGCGGCCACACTAACCCTAATTCGATATGGTAATACCGATTTTAGCGCTATGCCTCTTGTTGGGGAGGAGTACAGAAACCAATTTAAAGAGCCCTTATATCAATATAAAGGGCCTCGTAGTGTGGACGGATGCGGCGTTAAATCGGTTTAACGCTGCTAAAATCGGTTTAAACGCATAGTGTAGACCAGGCCTCAGTCAAGATGATGACTAATATAGAATTCCCAGATGATCAATGCAACATTTTTTGAGGTAGTAAATTTTCATCTATAATAAGAAATTCTGAGGCTGTGTTACATTGTTTAATCACAAGACTCAGCTTATTAAAGAGAACTTTGTTTTTTCTGAGAATCCGAAATTATTCTATAAGAGCTTCTTTCAGATCAAGGCATTCCCAGTGACTAACTACAGGCCAGCCTCATCTTGCAGCTGCAGCAGCAGCACACCCACGGAACACTCCAGCCCCTGCAAAAGCTCACTCACCATCTCCTACCTATTCTTACAGAGACAAATCCTATTTTCTTACTAACAAATTTATATTAGCAATAATTTTGAATATGATATAAACAATATGAACCTATTTCTAAAAGACCTTCAGGATATGTTGCTCAGACTGCAGTTCCCCAAGATAAGACAGTTTTTTCCCTACAGATTACAAATAAGTGCGTAAGAAGCCAGTCATCCTGTTCCCTGGTATGATTTGGTGGTCTGTAGCAGACACCACCTAAGACCCCATCTTGTGCTTTATCTGATAGGCCAATGAATCATAAATATTCAAGATCATTTTCTTCCAAGTTGTCAGTGACTCAGAAACAGGTAATGCCATTTTTGGCAGAGAGTACCTCTCCTCTTCCCCTCTTGCCCACTCAGTCCTTCCTAAATAGGTTATGATCAGCTATTTTAACATTCCAATCATGTGAATCATCCTGGCATAAATCTGAACAAATTCTATGCAAATGTAGCAAGATCTTCCCTAATTCCGTATTTTTTTTCAGACAAACCAAGCTTAAAGGAGATGGAGTTTTTAATTCAGCAAAGAATATACTATCTGTCTCGTTTTGTCCTTGCTGGGTAACAGTAGTCTTGTGAAAAGCTACTGTGGGCAATAGGAAGCAGTTTGAAAACTTCTGATAATGGAGTAAACTTTTTTCTATATAATGCCAGTTAAGAATGCAAAGAAAAATCAAATGCTTTTGTTTTTAAAGAGCTCATTTTACTCCTATTAAGATACATATTGAATAGCTTTCTGCATTAGCTGAATCTAGGATCTCCGGTATGTCTTTGTGCCAGGCTCCACGGCATTAAGCAGATTTAAACCTGGAAGTTTAAGGTTAGTTAGGGATTTTTATAGTGTGGGAGAAGTCACCAGCAGTGGCATAAAGCTGGCTCGTTGCTGTTCTTCTGTGTGCTCTGATGTAAGAGGTGTAAGCTGTAATGCTCCACTTCAGCAGTCCCCAACTGGTGTCCAGGACCCTGTGCCCATAGCCAGCTAGCAGTCTGCTCTAAATTATGCTGGCTCCTTTGCCTTCCTTCAAGCTGTGCCTATTGCTTATTTGGCTCAGCTGAGAATCTGGGTCTATTTTTAAAAATTTAGAAAACAGCTGTAAATATAGTCCATCAGAAATCCATAGGATTATATATTTGCTTAGTCATATAATTTTGTAATATAAATTATTGAAATTAGATTTCAGATCCTCTTCTAGCTGCCGCTTGCACGTCAGGGGAAAACAAGGATTCCCCTGATGAAGGAAGGGATAGCAATAGAGCAGTCTGGAGAACATGGCATGTGGGATGATCCTAGGTCTACCAGATGAGAATAGATAGCACAATTTAGAGGGTTATGTCATTCTCCAGACAGCCTCAGGAGGACTTGGGAAGTTTGGATTTCAGTACAAAGGGGGTCAGTTTAGAACTTAGGTCTTTCTTTCTAGAAGACCTGGAAACTTATTATGCATTTCATAGTGCAGAAGCACATGATTGAGAATTTTCTTTCTTTACTTTTGTAGCTCTGTCATAAAGGTTACACTAACATCTTTTGACACAAGTTCAGGCACTTTGGATTTTTTACATTTATTTTTATCAGCAAATATTGAAAGTATTGTAATAGCTATTTGTCTTAAATTTATAAAAGGCCTGAAAAGTAATAGAAGGAAAAATTGATATAAAACTTTTAATGTACTTCGTATTTCTGATGTATTTAGAAACAACTTTTACTTTACAATGATCTATTCTTACATAGAATAAATACTGAGCTGGATTAAAGAAAGAGATTAGATAGTAAGTGAATTGCCATGGTTCACGGGTGTTTTGATGCTAGTTGCTAATATAGGGTCCTCTTTATGGTCAAAAGCTTAGGTTTTTAATAATTACACCATGATATAAAACCTTTCTACATTTATTGTCTTAAGGATATGGGAAAATTCAAGTTGTGTCTTACACATTTTTCTTAAATGGTAGAAATATTCACAAGGTTGAAACCAAACCATTTTCAGCTTATTTCCAAAGCTGTGATGTTAGTTAATTTTCCCAACCTATGGCAGGACAGATAAAAAAACAGAGAGAGAGAAGACAAAAGAAGAGGGGAAAGAGGTGAGAATGGAAGCTTTGTTACAGTCAGAAGTAGGTGGGTGTTTTGCTGTTAAATGAAGCAAGCTGGCACCTCCCTTTGAGCGTACAGGAAGCTTAGACCACCCCAGGTGCTAGCACTAAAGTAACATCTCAACAATCCATAAACCATCACAACACAATCACTATAATCTGTCATTAGGAATTTTTAAGCAAATATTCTTTGGCTGTATTCCTATCCCTTTCGAATTGGCTTTTGGCAATCTTTCTAGCAAATGATTTTCCTGCCAAGAATGTCCACCAAAAGGGAATTTTCAACAAATATTACCAAATATTCGCACAAAGTGTATTTAAGTTTCTAGAGTTCTAGTCTTCCAGTAAGGGAACAGAACTGTGACCTGTGAATTCCTTCAAACCTGTCTGAATTTTTGAATATCAGTTGTTCCCCATTAACTGTTCATGCACAACCTATAACAGACTTTATTTTGTATTTGTATTTTCTGTATTTGTACAGCAACTAGCACTACAGTGTTCTGGTCCATGACTAGAACTCCAAAGTGCTGCGGTAATGCAAGCAGTAAATTATGATGATTCACTGAAATTATTCAGCAATTGTGAATCATGGCTAAATAGAAAAAAATCATAATCTCTCTGAAGTACATTCATAAATAGAAAAAGAGGTAACATTTGAGTACATTTGTTATAATTCTCCCTGCTCCACAGAATGCATTGCATTTGGAAATGTCCTGTGGAATCTCTTTGGAACTGGCCTCTGGAATCTCATTGCCATGAAGATTGAATCTAGACATGATGCTAAACAAAGAGTGATGGTGGTCAGCAACTCCCTTCTAAGGGGAACAGATGCATCTGTCTGCCAGCCTGATGTGGCATCCTGTCAGGGGCCCATATCTGAGACATTACAGAAGGATTGCATTGGATCATCCAGCCCTCAGACTACTATCCTATACTGCTTTTTTTTGTGGGCTACAGTAGTGTGAAATCATTGTTTCATTTACTATAGTACTGCTTATTTATATTTAAACAGTATGAGGGGGAAATCTTTAGTTTTATAAATCTCATTCTCACAGCAAAATGACTGACCAAGTGTTTTATCAACTACAGTTGGTTAATAACATAGTCAAAGCTTCTTGATTGGTTAATAACTTAGACTGGCTAATTAAATCACACAAAAAGAACAGAAGTACTTGTGGCACCTGAGAGACTAACAAATTTAATTGAGCATAAGCTTTCATGTGCTACACTCCACTCAATTGGATGCATAGAATGGAACATATAAGAAAAGTGTGTGTGTGTATAGAAGATGCCATACCAGCTCTAAGAGGCTAATTAAGATGACTTGTTATCAGCAGGAAAAACTTTTGTAGTGATGATCAAGATGGTCAATTACAGACAGTTGACAGGAGGTGTAAGGATAGTTATCATAAGGAAATAGATTCAAGTAGTGCAATGACTCAGCTATTCCCATTCAAGCCAGATTTAATGGTATCTAATTTGCAAATCAGTTCAAGCTCAGCAGTTTCTCATTGGAGTCTGTTTTTGAAGTCTTTCTGTTGCAAAATTGCCACCTTCAGGTATGGCCAGAGAGGTTGAAGTGTTCTCCTACTGGTTTTTGAGGGTTATGATTCCTGATGTAGATTTGTGTCAGTTTATTCTTTTGCATAGAGACTGTCCGGTTTGTCCAATATACATGGCAGGGGGGCATTGCTGGCACATGATGGCATATATCACATTAGTACATGCACAGGTGAACGAGCCCCTGATGGTGGGCTGATGTGATTAGGTCCAGTGATGGTGTCACTTGAATAGATATGTGGACAGAGTTGGTATTGGACTTTGTTGCAAGAATAGGTTCCTGGCTTAGTGTTTCTGTTGCGTGGTGTGTGGTTGCTGGTGAGTATTTGCTTCAGGTTAGGGGGCTGTCTGTAAGCGAGAACTGGTCTGTCTCCCAAGATGAAAATTGTAGAAATCATGGTGGAATCCCTCTCTCTCAGATCTTGGGGTGGACACACAATGAAGGAAAAGAATATTGAGGTGAATAAGTTCTTTTCCTAATTCGAGCATAAGTATTAGAGAGGGCACTGTAATGCGTGAGGCTTCCTCCTGCCAGAAGTAAGAGTTTAACTCTTAAAGCTGGCAGGTAAGGAAGTCCATTAGTGCAAAGTACATTAGTGCATTGCGTCATGAAATCGTGACACTCAGCACTTCAGGATTAAAATTTAAAGGTAATGTTTTCATTTCATTGGTCTATATTTAACAGTTCCCTCTGCCTAAAATTTGGCTTTCATGTGAAGATTTCTCCTATTGGAATACATTAAAGCAGCAAGGCTCATTTTTAGCTGAATTTAAGGACCTTAATTTGACTGAACAGTTTTCCTATGTTATCTACCACAAACTGCCTATAAAGCTTTTTACATTCCTGACTAGGGCTGGTCATATTCTTCATTAGCGGTGGGGATGGGTTCTCCCCCCGACCCCCAAAACATACTGAGTCCTCTTTCCTGTTTGCAGATGGTTCACAATCTGATCTAGATATGTGAAATTAACTGACTAAGGTGAAAAGGCAACAGCTTCCAGGAAACCTAGATCGTGGTGATTCATTTGCTTATACAAACTTGAACAGAGAAATAGAGAATTCTGCAATGAGAGTTTTGAGCAAAAAGGCCTTGGGCACAAGTTAGTGTCTTCAATCCTTTGGGGAGCTGTAATATTCTTGTTTTATTATTTTCCTTTGTTCATAACTTTTTTTTAAAAAAATCTTGCAAGCAATGTGCCTAAGTTGATTTCACCAGCCAGGCCTCTGGTGCAATCAAACCACTGATCTCCAAAACTGTCTCTCTTCACTTGTTCTGTTTTGCTAGCATGAAGCCTTGTATTAACCTTTGCAAATGTGTTTTGTTTTTTCTTTTAGTCTCACCTAAGTCATCCTAAAATCTGTGGAGATAACTTAATTAATGTGGGATATTTGACTGTAATGATTACCCCCAGAACTGGGGTTGAACTGGAGAAACAAAAGGTAGTGGTGCTTTTCTAATCTCCACCCACAACATTAGCTCCAACCCCTTGAGACGACAAAATGAGACCCAGCAATCAGAGATTATACATGATCTCTGAGCCCTGCTGGGATTCTTGGATTTACCTGCCCCTTAGAGGGCCTCAGATGCCTTGCGGAGTTCCTTGACCTTGGCTCTTTCTTCATGGAGGGCGGGGGGGGAAAGGATAAATAAATGGTAATATTGTTCTAAATCTTGTCGTACCAAAATGAGCTGTCACTCACAATGTAGATCTTCTAATATGATACTTCCTTTCATTTCTTTCATCCTTTGGTCAGCAGTGAAATAATTGACACTTAAAATAAGCTGGCATCTGAGCTAACATCCAATGAAATGAATGGTCCAGTCACATCCCTCAGAATTATTGTTTCAGGCTCTCTGTAGATGCAGACAGGCATTGCTGTATCAGTTATACTCAATTCACATTTTCAAGCTGTCTCTCATAACCATAACATGTAAGTATGCCATACCATTATGCACTGGCCAAATTCAAACTCTTCACCAGTATATGGGGGTGTTTCCTGGAATGACATTGGCTGCAAAAATCAAAAAGGGAAGGAGAGAAGGGCTGCCTACATGGATTAGGTCTCCTTGAAAAGGGAAGGGGAGCGGGAATAGTCTCTCAGTCCAGAATTGTCACGGTTTGGATTATTGTGTGAATTTCCCACCAGTACCACTCTTGAATTCAAGTTGCTGTGCATGAATATAACAAGACTGCATCTTAAAGGCTGGAAAGAAGGCTGGGTAACCAAGTATCTAGTTGATACACATGACTCCTGCCATCTCTCCCACACTACTTTGTTGAAATGGTTTGCCCTGCTTCTGAGCAACATAAAATATACATACAACTTATGTAACTTCTGTCATTATGAGCAGTTCAATTGCCATAAATTTACTGGTGATTTACAAGCTATAGATTAAGACATGGATCCTACCCTGCTGAATTTAAAATCTAGCAA
This sequence comes from Gopherus evgoodei, assembly GCF_007399415.2. Taxonomy (NCBI): domain Eukaryota; kingdom Metazoa; phylum Chordata; order Testudines; family Testudinidae; genus Gopherus; species Gopherus evgoodei. The sequence goes on along the minus strand of NC_044332.1, from coordinate 32,762,006 downwards.
TGATATTAAATAGGAGAAGGGATACTATAGTCTGAAAAAAAACCTATTGTTATAGAAATTTCTTTTAAAATACAAATTTTCTTCTCCCAAGGTTAGACAGTTCTCCACTATCTTTTCCCTTTACCTTTCTTGCATTTCCTTCAATTTTCTCAACTACATATTACAGTGGATATAATGGTGTGAACTTTCAAAAGTGACCAGCAACTTTTGAGTGCCTTACTTGTTGTGTCTAACCTGAAATGCCATAAAAGGGCCTGATTTTCAGAAAATGCTGAAAAGAGTGAAAATCAGATCATATTAAGTTGCTTCAAATGAGGCACCCAATATTAAAGCATATAGGTCAGCATTCTATTCTCTCTGTTTACTTTTTGGATCAATTAGAATCAGAGTATAAGTAAGCTAACCTATGTCATAAACAGATAGCTAAGGGTTAATGTCTCTTTCATCTGGAAAGAAGTAACCTGAAACACCTGACCAGAGGACTAATCAGGAAACAAGACTTTTTCAAATCTGGGTGGAGGGGAGTTTTGGGGTGTGAGTTCTTTATTCTTTGTCTTGTGTCTGACCCTCTTGGCTCTGAGAATGATTTTCCTACCTCCAGGCTTTCTAATCTTCTGTTTCCCAGTTGTAAGTACAAAGATAGTAAGACAATAGGTTTATATTGTTTTTTTGTATTTACATGTGTGTAGTTGCTGGAGTGTTTTGAATTGTATTCTTTTTGGATAAGGCTGTTTATTCACTTTTTTCTTAAGCAATTGACCCTGTATATTTTCACTTTATACAGAGACTATTTTTAATGTATTTTTCTTTCTTTTTATAAAGCTTTCTTTTTAAGACCTGTTGGAGTTTTTCTTTAGTGGGGACTCCAGGGAATTGAGTCTACAGCTCACCAGGGAATTGGTGGGAGGAAGAAGTCAGGGGGAAAATCTCTTTGTGTTAGATTTACTAAGCCTAACTTTGCATACCCTCTGGGTAAGCGGGGAGAGAGATTAGCTCTCTCGGTACTTGTGTTTCCAGGACTGGAAGCAGGGAATCTCCTAGGGTTGTCCAGGGAGGGGAGCCTGGGAGGAAGTAACCAGGAAACAAGGGGAGGGGGTTATTTCCCTTTGTTGTAAGACTCAAGGCATCTGAGTCTGGGGTTCCCCCAGGGAAGGTTTTGGGGAGACCACAGTGAGCTAGGCACTGTATAAATCCCTGGCTGGTGGCAGCGTTATCAGGTCCAAGCTGGTAACTAAGCTTGGAGGTTTTCATACTAACACCCATATTTTGGACGCTAAGGTCCAGATCTGGGAAAAAATGTTATGACAGCCTGTTCTACTAAAATTTTCAGCTCTATCTCCAGTGATTTGGCTACATTTAGAAGTGTATTTGAATTTTTGGATATTATTTGAACCAAACCTTTTGGAATTTCCCCATCGGCTACTGTAGAGTACTGTGTAAAACTAATCGCAGAACCCAAAATATAATGTAAAATCAAGAAAAAGCCATGAAATTCAAACTGATGTAAGCTGCCAAGGAAATGACAAAGAGGCAAAGGACAGACTAAATTTTTTTGACAAAAAAAATAAAAGACGAATGAAAGATATAGGGCTGTGCAAGAACCTTCTGCACTATGTCCTGGATCTGCTCTGTCCTTCTGTTTGTAATGAGATCTCCTCTGGCAGAGTTTGTGAAGGAAACTGGATTTCACAAAAAATATAAGTGAAGTAGAAGAGAAAATGGAATCACCATAAATTATTTCTCTTCAGAGCCTCTTCAGCTATGGAGCAAGACAAACTTCTTCATTTTTTTTCTTCAGATATTATTATATATATTTTTTGTTTTAAATTTTAAATGTTAACAGGTTAGGTAATCATAATCTGATTCCCCCATGGATAGTAATTGCAACTGTATAATATGTTTTCCCAAACTACCACCACATCCTGTCTTCTCCCACAAACCTCAAGGTCTGCATTATTTTCTCTGTAAAACAAATCAAATATGAAATAATGTTGCTGTCTTTGAATTCTCTTCTTATTGAGAGGTTGTACCCCTTTTTCTGGTTATTCTTTAATGAAGGAAGATGTTTTGGTTATAACCTTTGGAAATAAATTACATGACATTCACTGGAGGGTCCAATGAGCTGAGATGTATAAAAATAAATTACTCAGCACTGTTAACTATTGAATTAAAAAAAAGCCTTTTGTAAGAGATGGATGTAAAGGAAAAGAAAACACTAATTAAAAATACTGAAGCAGATTGAGTTCATGAGCTTGATTGCAAAACACTAGAGAAGGGGTAGGGAATTAAAGTACACCAACTGTCACAATAAATGGTTCCTGATCTATAAATCTTAGGCAGTCTGATTTTAGTTTCTGTATAGTATATGACTGAGTCCACACTTACTGGATTATTTCAACTCTACCAGCATTTCCCTCTATCTTTCATGTTCTCCTGATTCAAAGTTAAAGCACTTCACAGTCTCAACAGTCTAATATGATTTAGTTTGTAGTATGGTTTAAATAAACAGAGGAAAATTTTTGATCTGGTAATTTCAACTGCCCACAACTTTAAAAGCACTTTAGATTTTCTTAAATTTGATCTGTTTTGTACATTTCATTACTTCATAAAAAATAAATCCAGTCTTTATCTCTTGGCTTTTCCTGGCTTTTGCATGTTTAATGGTGTAACCTTAACTTTCTCTAAATGTCGTCATTTTTTGTTTGAATTTTCTTCCCACCCTTCCTTTCAAAGAAGATCAATTTCCACAATCTAAAACTGTTGTTGGGCTGGATCAGGGGTCAGCAACCTTTCAGAAGTGGTTTGCTGAGTCTTCATTTATTCACTCTAATTTAAGGTTTCGCGTACCAGTAATACATCTTAATGTTTTTTAAAAGGTCTCTCTCTAAGTTATATATTATATAACTAAACTAGTGTTGTATTGTAAAATAAACAAGGTTTTCAAAATGTTTTAAGAAGCTTCATTTAAAATTAAATTTAAAATGTTGATCTTACACCGCTGGCCTGCTCAGCCCCACTGCTAGTCTGGGGTTCTGTTCACCTAGGCCGGCAGCGGGCTGAGTGGGGCTTGTGGCCGGGACTCCGGCTGGCAAGGGTCTGGCAGCCAGAACCCCAGACCAGCAGCAGACCGTGCGGGGCAAGCTGCTCAGCCCACTGCTGCTCAGGGGTTCCATCTGCCAGCTCCTGCCAGTCCAGATCCCAGCTGCCAGATCCACTCAGTCCGCTGCCAGCCTGAGGTCCCAGCCCTGCCCACATACAGTGGGTACCTACCTTCTCCCTGGTTCTGGCCCATTCTCTTCCCCTCTCTGCACTGAGCTGAGAGTGGGAGTGCACTGAGCACAGGGCAGGAGGTGAAGGGTCTGGCCAGGAGCTAGAATGAGGAAAGGGGCTCAGGGTTGGGCAGGAGGTTTGGGTGTGGGGCACTTACCTGAGCATCCCCCATTTGATATGAGGGGTGCAGGTGGGAATGGGGGGGGTTGCAGGAGCTCCTGTTTGGTGCTCAGGGTGGGGGTGGGGATGTGGGGGGGTGCATTGCGTGTAGGGGGTCTGGGGACAGGGGGGTCCAAGAGTCAGGGCAGAAGGCTGGGGGCATGTGAGGGGGTGCAGGTGTCAGGGCAGAGGGGGGCTGGGTATGTGTGGGGGTGCCAGAGTCGTGTGTGTGTGTGTGGGGGGGGTCAGGGCTCAGGGCAGAGGGCTGGGTGACTGCCCCCCTCACTCCTTGTCCCCTGACTACCCCACCCCCTAACTAAGCCTCCCTGCTCCTTGTCCCCTGACTGCTCTGACCCTTATCCAGACCCCCGGGACTCCCAGGCCTATTCAACCACTCCCTGACCCTTGACAGGACCCTCAGGACTCCCAACCCATACACCTTCCCTGCCTGCCCCAACTCCTTTCCCCACCCCTGCCTCCTGACAGGACCCCCAGAACTCCTGACTCATCCAACCCCCCCCAGCTCCTTGTCCCCTGACTACCCTCTCCAGAGGACCCCCCCACACCTTAACTGCCCACTAAAGACCCTCCTTGTTCCCTGTCCCCTGACTGCCCTTACCCCTATCTGCCCCCTGACAGACCCCAGGACTCCCACGCCCCATCCAACTGCTCCCTGACTGACCCCTCCAGAGACCCCCTGCCCCTAACCATCCCACCCCCACCCCTTATCCAACCCTCCTGGACTCCTTACCATGAGGCTCCAAGCAAAGCCAGATACACTGCCCCATGGGAGCACGCAGCCCCGGCCCCCAGAGCACTGCACGCATGGCAGCAGGGCTCCAGGGGAGGGGCAAAAGTCTGGGAGCACGGACCCTGTGGCTTCCCATGCTGGGAAAGTGGGCCCATGCGCACGCCTATGCTTCTGCTCCCTGCCCCTGCAGGGGGAGCAGAGGGCAGAGGAGAGCGAGCCAGACTGGGCAGGATTTTTAATGGCACGCTGGAGTCCCGGCAGGCAGCAGCATGCCATTAAAAATCAGCTCATGTGCCATCTTTGGCACGTGTGCCATAGGTTGCCAACCCCTGGGCTAGATACTACTCTCGAACACCTGATTTGGCAAAGCCCTTACACATGGGACTTTACACACAATGGGACTACTCACATGTACAGAGTTAGACACATATTTGTCTTCTCAGGAATCAGAACCTGAATCAGGGCTTCTTTGAAGTGCACTTTGCTTCAGTGAAAACTTTATTTCCTGGGTATATGTAATATGCATAACATGTTCAACAGTACAAACTGGTGCTCACTGAAAGAGAGGACTGCTGTGGGATACCCGTAGATGCCCCAACTCTCGTCAGTAATATCACAGTGCTAAGGGTACCAGTACTGTCTCTTTCAGGGTCAGGAGGTCCTGTTCCATTAGCCGTGACCTGCTACATCTGTGCAGTGTGGGACTTACAATAAGAATGAGGAAGCAGAGAGGGTGGTCCTTGGACGGAAGGTTCCCAGAATCCCCAAGAGTGGCAGAAAGAGACTAGAGCAACTGAGGAAGGGAGTGTAGGAGGAGAGGAGTCTCCCGTGGTGATTCCTGAGATAGGATGTCATCTGGAGAGGAGAAAAAGACCTAAGGATTAATTTAAGCGGAGGAAAGCCTAGCAGTTGAGGGATGGCTGGGAAGCAGAATGAGTTGGCTGCTCTGATGTGAGACAAACTGACCAGAGCAAGGCACTAACTAAAGGCAGTGCCCTGCCAGAGGCCCTTGCTAAGAGGACTGATCTGACCTATGTGGTTAGGCTGATTGTCTATCCACCAGCTCCTGGGTGCCAATGAAACAGGCTGTTGCAGCTAGCAGACCTCCTGTAACAATGAGGTTGAAGGCTAAGCTCAGTGAGCTCTATTGCTGTTTTTGGACTTGGATTAAGGGACTTTCTTACCCTGGAAGGGGTTGAATGCTTTCTTCAGCCAAGTCACTTGAAAGTGGGTGCTTGTTGTGGGGAAGCTGAGGGAGAGGTGCTCTGGTGCTGGGTATTGCCATGAGGGAGCGTTCCAGGATGATGAGTCTAGCCATTCTAATCTCCAAAGGGACTGAGGAGGATTGCTACACTTGGCACAGGTACTTAGTTCCATATATGTAGTTCAGCATCTCTTTGCTTGGAATGTGTTATGTCTTTTTGCTCTTTACACAAAGAAACGTTGTGAAGAAATCACATGGGTATAGGTGGGGCACAAGTAACTGTTTCCTAAATATACACAAACATGCAAGGTCTAGCTGTATACATCCTGCAGTTCTATTTCTAAAACATAGAACAGGGTCAGAGCTGCTAGAGGGCTTGCAAATTATTTAAAAAGATATTCTCCTATTCTTATACACTACAGAATATTTGTAAAATCTTCTCTAAAACTGAACTCTAGCTACTGCATGTGGCTATTTTGTGGTTTTCAATAGATCACAGCTCTTATTCCCCATGTAGGCCCCTTGTGATTTCCTGCCAAATTTCCCATCTGTACCACTAACTGTGTTGGTTCTATAGTTCCTTTTTAAAAAGTCACAAGTAAGTTTCTGAATTGGAAGCGGGAAAGCATAGTGTTGTCTCCATCACCAAATGACATGTAATATATTTCTGGTAAAAAGCTAGTGTGTGATGGGGGCAGAGGCTAGCTAGTAGGTCAAGTAGCTTGGCTTCTGCTGTCTTTCTCTTGTTCAGGGAGTGGTAATGTGGCATTGGTGTGAGCAGTTTTGACACCTACTAGCTACAGTGATGACGTGTATAAAGCAATAAAGAAATCAGAAGTCAAGAATAAAGAAAAAAGCAAGGAGAGAGCTGAGATTGAAGGGGGGGGAAAACAAAATCAAAACAAAAATCCCTATGGTGTTTACAGTTGGAGTAAACTACACCTCTACCCTGATATAACGTGGTTTCACCAATAACACGGTAAGATTTTTTGGCTCCCGAGGACAGCGTTATATCGAACTTGCTTTGATCCACAGGATCACGCAGCCCCCCCACCCCACCCCTCGGTGTGTTGATTTACTGTGTTATAACTGAATTTGTGTTATATCAAGTCGCATTATATCGGGGTAGAAGTGTGCTTAACAGAAAGAGTACTTAGGCAAAGAGAGCTTGATATGACTGTACTAAGGTTGCAGCCCAATCAGGTTCAACAGGAGGAAAAACAGAGAGCCCCATAAGAGGAGCCACTTGGGAGAAAGAAGGGCCAGACTGGGTGTGAGTTCTTCCTTGCCACAAAAATTCCATTTCAAAGCTGTTTACTACACAAGGCTTAGACCCATTTTTCATTTATTTTCAAATTTTAAAGGAATTGTAACTGAAACCTTTATTGAGAATGTTACTGAAACCGCTATTCAAGTAATCCATGTAAAGGTGAGATCCGATGTGTGTGTTGGATGGGAAACTGAAATACAGTGACTCCAAAAAATTGGACCATATCATACCAGGGTTTTCAGTTGGTTTTATTCTCCAATGATCCTCAGCCCTGGGGAGAGTTGGGCAAGAGGCAGCTACTGTAGCTTTATTACAAGAGCAGGCTGAATTTATCAACACTTTTAGGCTACAAATGAGTGTAATCCACTTGCTGTCTGAGGAGAGGATACAAGGTCCTTATGTCCCCCAATCTTTATTCTATTAGGTCTCTTAAGACATAGGTTCTCTATATACCAAACTGAATACATACATCTTGAGAGACTTGTAGCCTTCATTAATGGAAATTATAGACCTGGCATAGCTAAATCTCTGAACATCAGTTTTGAGGTTAAAAATGCAGGCACAGTAAACTCCAGATGGTAGGCAACTTGCATACTGTACATAACAATTTTTGATTTATATGCTGCATTGAGCAAAAACAAAGGGACCCAGAACATATCACCCACATTACACCTACAACAATAACAGGTTCTTATCCATACAGCCAATAACAAAAAGGTAATGAGACATGTACTTCATTTATTTTATTTTCATGAATCAGAAGAGAGGAAGAAAGCACCTAGACACAGAAAACTGTTAGTCTGTGGGCAGAAGTCTGCTCTCAGCTGACACTGGTGTAAATCCAAATGATCTCCGCTGAGATCAAGGAAGTTAGTCTGAATTTGTAGTGATGAAAGAGCAGAAATTTGCTTTGTGTACTGCATGCTGCTATTTTCCTACATAATTTTTTGTTCATAATGCCTTAGACTCCATTAAAAACAATAATTCCCAGGGTAGTCTGCCCTGCCCATTTCCATTATTCCACAGCTCCACTTATTCATCAAATACATGTTTTGCTATACTTATGGGCAGGATACTTCTGGGAGGACAGATTTATACGCCCCTCTCTCGTCATGTAGAAGGGCCTTCTGCTCTACCTACAATAATAGCTACCCTTCATACAACTCCTATAATAATAGTTCTTATTCACAAGCTTTTTAAAATCTAATCTATTTAAGATTTTAAATGTTTTTAAATCTTTGTGCTTTCTGTTCAGCCCATGCCCCTTAAGTATAGCTGGAAGCCACCATAAAAATATCAGAAGTAAAATATAAAGAGAAAAGAACAGTGGGAATTCTCTTAAAGAATGCTTTTAATACCACTTTTTTTTTTTTAACAGAAGCCACAACATGATGTTCTTCTTCGAGTGATTGCTCATATCCATTCCAGTTAGGTGTGTGCGCCGCGCGTGCACATTCATCGGAAAACTTTTACCCTAGCACTCAGTGGGCCGGCAGGTCGCCCCCTAGAGTGGCGCCATCATGGCACTTGATATATACCCCTGTCGGCCCACCCGCTCCTCAGTTCCTTCTTACCGCCCGTGTCGGTCGTTGGAACAGTGGAGCGCGGCTTAGCTGACCTCCACTTCCCTAGCTACTCGTAGTTCTCGTATATAGTTATGCAGTTATAATCCTTTTATATATATATTTGTATAGTTATACGTTTTTTCTTTGCTAACATAGTTAATTAGTAATAGCGGGGTTCAGGAAGTAGCCCCTTCCATGAACCCGGTGCCGGAGCCCATGCACGGCTCACCGGGTTTTAAAATGGGCTTGGCCTGCCAGAAGCCGATGCCGAAGGGAGATCCACACGACTCCTGTTTGAAGTGCCTCAGGGAATCACACTTGACAGCTAAGTGCCCCATTTGCAAGGCTTTTCAGCTGAGAACAAAAAGGAGCGGGACTTTCACTTACCCCTCCACCTTTGGCGCCGAGTGATGATCAAGCGGCTGGCAGAAGCGCCTCCTCGGCACCAGACCCCGCCGCTACTGCCAAGGCCTTTCGGCACCGGCCGTCGCCGGCACTGAAGTTGACTCGGCACCGCTCCCTTCCTCCGAGGTCGAGAGCCTACGATTCCTGCTGGTGCCTGACGGCTCCCCGGCACGCGCCGTGGTTGAGCCCCCTGCTCCTGCTGCTTCCGTGCCACCTGCATCGCAGCCAGACAGCTCGTCTAAGTCGGATCGCCCGGCACCGACACCTGCTGAGGCACCGACGACGTCGGCACCGTCGATCCCGGTCCCACAAGGGCTGTCGAATCCGGTGCCTGACAGCTCCCCAGTATGCACTGTGGTTGAGCCTGCTGTTCCCTCCACGCCGGCGACATTACCAATGGCGAGGGATCTCATTGCCATGACAGAGTCGATGCTGCCTGACCCTGGCACCGCCGGTGCGGGTAATACAGTCTCTTCATGTGACCGTCCTCTGTCAGCACAGCAGAGCGGCACCGTTCATGATCACGGTCCTGCAGACACTCCAGGTCCTGTCGGCACACCTGACACCACTTGCAGTCCCGGTGCTGTTTTCCTCATCAGTACTGGTCGCACTCGCTGCACCGGTCAGTATCCCGTTCGCCGACCCGCTATCGGCACCATTCCGACTCCCGGCACCGCGACAGGTACCTTGACTCCTGTAGCCTCTCCCCGAGCCTCGAGATCTCGGTCGACCTCCCGGCACCGTTCTGGTTGCAGGTCTGGATCTTGTTCCAGGTACCGGTACGCCTCCCGGTGCCGGTCCCCGGTGCTGAGTTGGGCAAGGTCCGATAGAGTCAGAGACTCTGCCTGTGCCTTCTTTTAGTACCTCCATGGCCATCCAGACACGCATCTGTGTCATCCCACATGCGCAGATCTTATGCTCAGGAGAAACCGAAAGAGGCTTGGCGAATGAACCTGCTTGGCCGCCAGGTGTACTCTGCAGAGGCCCTGCAGCTCTGGGTAGCAAGGCAACAAGCCTTGCTTAGCTGCTATAATTATAGCACCTGGGTGAAGGTAGTTTAGTTTATGGAGTTTCTCCCTCAAAACTCCCGCCAAGAGTTCGCTGCCGTCTTGGAGGACGGGGGAAAAAAAAAAAAAAAGGTACCCAGAGCGTCCCTCCAGGCCTCGTTGGACGCAGCAGACTCTGCAGCCAGGACTCTGGCCTTTGGTGTCGCCATGAGGTGCATCTCATGGCTTCAGGTTTCAAACCTCTGGCCGGAGCTGCAGTATGCCATTCAGGATTTACCCTTTGTTGGTAAAGGCCTCTTCGCGGCAAAGACAGCCCCAGGCTGCGAAGCCTGATGGACAATAGGGTCCTAATGCGCTCTCTCAGCATGCATATGCCAGCGACCAAATGCAGGCCTTTCTGTCCCCAGCCGCCATACTCTGTGCCTAGCCAGAGACAGGACTTTGGCAAACGGCGAGGCCAAGGTGGTCGCAGACGAACGTCAGGACCCCTAAAGAGCCAAGGTCAAGGTCCCTCGCAATTACCACTGGGACCAAAGACGAACCTTCCAAGGTGCGCCTGAGGGCGGTGTACCAGTCACCGGCCGGGATCCCAATCCCGCTTTCTCCTGGCATGGCCCCAGTTAATTTCAGATCGCTGGGTCCTGCGCACGGTGGAGCATAGGTACCACCTCTAATTTGTTCCAGCCCTGTCCCCCTTCAGGGACCCCTCTCACGAGCAATTCCTCGTACAAGAGGTGCAGACGCCGACTGATGAAAGGGGCAAGGGGGTTTACTCCCGTTATGCCCTAGTCCCCCACTCGAACGGAGGTCTCAGACCTTCCTAGTCCTGCACGGACTCAACCGGTTTAGGATAAGGTTGAAGTTCCGCACGGTATCCCTGGGAACCATTATCCCATCCTTGCCTCCTGGGGGCTACTATGCCGCCCTTGATATGAAGGACGCGTACTTTCACAACGCCATCTTCCCTCCGCACAGGAGATACCTCCGCTTTCTAGCCAACTGTCAGTACTTCTGGTTTACGGCCATAGTCGCCGCCTACCTTCGCTGATGTCGGATATGCGTTTTTCCGTATCTGGATGATTCGCTTATCCGAGGAGACTCTGAGACACAAACCACTCAGCGCATGGGCATCGTCACGGTCTTATTCACAGGTCAAGGCCTGATGATTACTATAGAGCAATCCACTCTGGTTCCCACGCAGAGGTTGGACTTCCTAGGGGCTATCCTGGTCTGCTACCTAGCCGGAGCCTGCTTATCACAACTGCGTTTTAGGCGATGGCAACAATCATCTGAGGTCTGCAGGCTTTCCCAACGACCTCGGCTCGTACTTGTCTCAGTCTCCTGGGTCCATGGCTGCCTGCAAGTTTGTAACCAAACACGCCAAGCTCCGCCTCCGTCCTCTCCAAGTCCGGCTCACCTCGGCGTACCACCCAGACAGGGAGCCAATGGTCATGGTAGTCACCGTTCCCTCGAGCACCTTAGGCTCCCTAGAGTGGTGGCTAACTCCCTCCCTGGTGTGGGCAGGGATGCGGTTCCATCCGCCCCAGCCATCACTGCCCCTGACGACGGACGCGTCATCTCTCTGCTCGAGTGCTCATGGTCACCTCCGAGCTTAAGGCCTTTGGTCTTCTCGGGAGCTGGCATTTCACACCAATGCCCCAAAAATGAGAGTAGTCCGCCTGGCGTGCCAGGGGTTCCAGCGGCAGCTGTGAGGCCGTGGTATCTCGGTGTTTACAGCCAACACAACGGCCATGTGCTTCATAAATAACCAGGGGGGGACATGGTCCTCCCCCCTTTTGTCAGGAGGCCATCCATTTCTGGGACTTTTGCATGGCCCACTCAATGGAGCTGGTGACGTTCTCCCAGGCGTTCGGAACGTCTTGGCGCTTTGACTCAGCAGGTCTTTCCTGTCTTACGAGTGATCACTCTGCCCCATGTGAGGCGTTCTGCTTTCCAGAAGTGGAGATGTTTCGTCACATAGACCTGTTCGCTCACCGCGAGAGCAGAAAATGCCAGATGTTCTGCTCCTTCCAAGGTCTCTCCTCGGGATCGATCTTGGATGCATTCCTGATGCCGTGGAAAGGCCAACTCCGTTATGCCTTCCCACTCTTCCCACTGGTTCTTTAGGTCCTGCTCAAACTCCGCAGGGGCAGAGCGCGCATCATCATGATCACTCCAGAGTGGTCCAGGCAGCACTGATATACCACGTTGCTCGGCCTGTCAATAACCGACCCAATTACCCTGCCACCCCACCCAGACCTCATCACTCAGGGCAACGACAGGCTTCGTCACCCGGATCTGCAGCCTCTTCGCCTCATGGTGTGGCTGCTGCGTAACTGAGCCGGGGTGACAGGAAGCCTTCCACCTGGTCAAGTACCGGGCTGGGTGGAAGCGTTTCTTCTACAGCTGCAATACGCTCGATCTTGCTCCTGCTGAGGTCTCGATCCCCTCTATTTGGCCTGCCTCTGGCCTTCAGCAGCAGGACCTGGCGGTATCATCGCTGAGGATATACTCAGCGGCCATCTCTACCTTCCAGCCAGGCTAAGGTGGACGTTCTGCTATGGGTTCGAGGTCCCTCTAGGGCTTGGAGCGCTTGCACCCTCGGGTGCGCCGCCCAGCCCCAACCTGGGGCCTCAACCTAGTTTTAGCCAGACTTATGTCTCCCCCATTCGAGCCGTTCATGACTGGCCCTCTGCTATACCTGTCTTGGACGACAACTTTCCTCGTAGCTGTTACATCGGCCAGACGGGTCTCCGAGCTCAGAGCTCTTACGGTGGCTTTCCTCCCTAAGGTGGTTTCGGCCTTTCATGTTACCCACAGCTCAACGCAATGGGCACAACCATTGTACTCCTTGGACATCTGTGGAGTGCTCGCATTTATATTGCGCTGACAGAGCCATTTCGTAAGGTGCCCCAGCTCTGTCACGGTAGCGGGCCAAAGGGAGGGCTTGCTTGTTTTCCTCTCAGAGGATCTCATCTTGGGTGATGGCGTACATCCGCACTTGTTATGATTTGGCTCATATTTCCCCAAGCCACATCATCGTACACTCTACCAGGGCTCAGGCTTCATCTGCCGCCTTGCTGGCTCGTGTTCCTACCCACGAGATCTGTCGCGCAGCTCCATTGGTCCTCGGTGCATACCTTTGCTTCGCAGTATGCCCTGGTTCAACAGTCAAGAGAGGCTGTAGCCTCTGGCTCAGCAGTTTTCATTCTGCCACATTTCACTCCGACCCCACCGCCTACGTAAGGCTTGGGGTTCACCTAACTGGAATGGATATGAGCAATCACTCGAAGAAGAAAAGACGGTTACTCACCTTTGTAACTGTTGTTCTTCGAGATGTGTTGCTCATATCCATTCCACACCCGCCCTCCTTCCCCATTGTCGGAGTAGCCGGCAAGAAGGAACTGAGGAGCGGGTGGGCCGGCAGGGGTATATATCAAGCGCCATGATGGCGCCACTCTAGGGGGCGACCTGCCGGCCCACTGAGTTGCTAGGGTAAAAGTTTTCCGACGAATGTGCACGCGCGGCACACACACCTAACTGGAATGGATATGAGCAACACATCTCGAAGAACAACAGTTACAAAGGTGAGTAATCGTCTTGTTTCTTTCTTACAGCCAGGTGCAACCAAGATGGCTATTTTGATAAGACTGGTATAAAGGAAGTATTTTTCCAAAAGAGGATAGAACTTTTAATTATAGCAGAGGAATGTGCACTGTTATAATTAAGGATTTGTTAGAATTTCCCATGAGAACCATTATTTTTATAAATTTAGACACCTTTATAAAAACTGCATCTGGTAATTTGAAATAAAAAAACCCACCATAGGATAGAAAATATTGACAAAAATATCACTTGAAATATTAAAGTTTGAGAAGTACAAAATAAATTGTTAGAAGTTTAAATCACTTCTTTAATTAAATCACAGAAATTAGAGATGAAACAGACCTATCATCCAGACCACTTTCAGGCCAGTTCTGGACTAGTCCATAAGTACAATTTCCAGTGTTTATGTCCCAATTGTAGTGGGGTGCCAGTATTTTGCTAACTCTAGTTCTAAACATCTCAACTGAATAGGATAATAGCACTTTCTTTAAGAGATTATTCAAATAGGTAAATCTAATTAAGAAATTTTTTTGATGTGCAGCCTCAATTTTTTTCTTTACTCTCATTACTTCTGTAGTATACACCCCTGAAACGATGCTTATAGTCAGATATTAGTTCACTGTTATGTTCTCCCTTTTTTGGTCTCATTTAAACATCACAGTTTCAAGAAGATTCCTCCCTTCCTTCAATTGAAGAAATACTGTGAAATATGTCACAATATGGGGAATAACCTTCAAAGTAATTGACACTTTAAAAGTAGTAAAGCATTGGTGTAGGAGAGGCATGTATGTAAAAACAAACAAAAAAAACACTCAAAGTTTTCATTCTTTTTTCACATGCAATGTTCCTCAAATTTAGTCAGTATTTTTCTTAACTTCATGCTTTCACCTTCTTGAAATTAAAGTTGTTATAAATATCCAATGTTTCTCCTCAACAACATGCAAAAATTGATTTCACTTTATCATTTTTCTCCTCTGCCCTATGACTGCTAAATACAATTCAAACCTCTTTGAATATTTTCTAGTTTTCTGCACCACTTAACAATTTCAGACTAGATGGAGGTTGCAACACATCCACCGTTGGCTTTTTTTCCCCCCTTCTGAAGCTAGTCAAGCTATTATTGTGCTCACCAAATACATGCAAAAGCCTCTGTGCCTGGTCCTCCATGTGCTTCTCTGGTGCCTCCCTTTGTCTCTGCTTTCAGTTGCAAATACAAGAGTTAACTTCAAAATGACTGCAGTTTCCTTCTAATTCAGCATGTCTGACACCATGTAATGATCTTGGGGTTCATTAAATAACAAACGAGTGAATAAGAGAGGAATAAATCTTTAATAAAACAAACTGGAGAACATCTCTGGTGAACTGCTGCAAATAGCCATGAGGTGTTCGCAACCGCTTGCCTCCAGGGCATATCCCCATATGCCTATGTTCATAATATTATCCCTTGTGAGGGAGCATCTCTAAATTATAGTCTGCTACAAACATCTCTGTACACAATATGTGGTCTGCCTGGAGTTCCCCTATGTTACACATTTCAAGAATGAGACTACATCTAAAAATCACACAATTCTTTCAGTGCAAGACAATAATAGGTACAGAATATTGTGGAAACTATTTCTTCACTGGAAGCATACTTCACCAGAAGTTTTTTTTTATGCTGTTTGTGCAGTCTGCTTCTGTGCACTGGGGAAAAAAAAACTGCCTACTCCCAAGCAGGAACTGTTGCTAAACCTGACTTCTAAATTGTAACATTTGTCTGGAAAATAAGGGAGATGATTGCAATATGCATAAATGTATAAATATTTGCATTTTATAATTGTTCAGACAGATTAGGAGGGTTGAATCACAACAGAGCCACTTCCCCCCCCACCCCCTTTGAAATTTAGTAGAATTTTAACTAGTTTAATTTCCCCTACTTAGTGAATGATATATGAACCCTGATCACACTTCTGTTTTGTTTCTTTTTCCAACAGTGATACAGCCTTTATAATGAGGTTTCTTAAACATCAAATCTAATCTTGGACTCCGACTCAGATGGGATTAGAAAGTAATTTAATTTTGACAACAACAAAAAGTATTCCAATCCTACCCTGAAATGAACTTGAATATAGGACCCTAGGGAGAAAATAGAAAGTGAATTTAAATGTAGTAATTGGAAACAAAGTTAATTTAGGTGTTTGTGATGTTCATTTTCTTGCTTACTGGGTTTTCAGAGTTAAATATATACAAAAGCTGCGAAGAGACTAGTGATATACATGCATATTCAAATATGCAAGAACATTGGGTCTTCAATAGTACTCTTCAGTGGTGGAACTAACAAAGCAGTAATTTTGGTACTATATCCGTAGTACAGAGGTACATAACTTTACTTGGAGGAGATTTTCAAAGGCACAAATACAGCTAGGCAGCCACCTTCCATTGAAAGGCAATGCTTAGCTGCCATTTGTGAAAGTCCTTGGCAGGTAGGTGTTTAACTTCCATTTGTGCTTTTGAAAATCACCCTCCTGCAGTTTAATCATCAGGTGGGACAAAGAGAGAGGGATGAGTGAAGGTGAGAGGCAGCAACTGGGTCTTTACTGGATAAACTGTTAGTCAGGAAAAGCCCAATGAACAAAGCAGAGCTCTGGTCAGAAAGGAAAGCTCTGCTCGTGGAAGTTCAGGCTGCATCTGGATAAGTTACTGTACATGACTGTTCCAGGTTTATTGCAATATAATTGGGTTCAGGTTCTAAGGTTAGAGTTTCTGGTCCTCAGTATTCCTAGTCCCAACCTTCCTTCACATTCAGGGTCTGACACAGCCATCTTGAATTCAATGTTCCTTCATTTTAATGAGGACTAAAATAATCAGCCTTTTAAATAGTCATTTTAATTCAGTATAAATAATTTACAGCATGCCTGCTCTCAGCAGCTGCAAAATTTACTACCAACAGGAACACACAAATCAAATATACTCTTGAAAAACATGGAGGAATCTACATGTAAATGTGACCACACTAATGACAGCCTGTCTCTTGCTCTATGTTATCTGGAATATGTCCTAAGCATGTTTTCTTAGAAGCCATTCCGAAATATAGGGCAAAACCATGAGAAGTAAGTTCTGTTTTTTCTCAGGGAGATTCTGTTGCTCAACTTTGGAAAATAGAACCCTGAAGCTATAAACTCCAGCAAGATATTTTCATGTCAATGCACTGTGCTAAAATAAACATGTAATTTCATCCATTGGATAGACCTCTATTAATTGTTAGTGGTAAAAATATCCAAAAATCATAATTATCTGATATTCAACTTATTATAGCTAACCAAGGCACATGCAAACAGATATGCTGATTCAGGAGAAAAAGCCTTCTGTAGGAATTGCACTTAAGTGCATGTTTAGCTTTAAGTACATAAGTGATTTCATGTATCTGGACCTAAATTATTTGCTATCTTTGCAATATAAAAGTAAACTCTGGCAAGACTGAACTTACAGTACGTTAGCTATATTTAGGTAAAATCAATAAGCAGTGTTTCCATTCTGACACACTGCTCATAAACATGGGTAAACCAAAGATTTTTGTTCAGCCCTTATTCCCTTCCTTGTCATCCACTAAGCAAACTGTGAAAAGACCAAGAGCAAAAGCTGAATGACATCCATTAAACTCTAACTACAGTACTGAGCCTCCTACTGTTCATCTCACACTTGCCACATGACACATTAGGGTGTCACTCTGAGGAGATAAAATCACATTTCATAAGAGTGAAGTTCTGGAACAGCCTTCCAAGGGGAGCTGTGGGGGCAAAAGACATATCTGGCTTCAAGACTAAGCTTGATAAGTTTATAGGGAGGATGATATAATGGGATAGCCTAATTTTGGCAATTAATTGGTCTTTGACTGTTAGTGGTAAATATGTCCAATGGCCCATGGTGGGATCTGAGTTACTACAGAGAATTCTTTCCTGGGTATCTGGCTGGTGAGTCTTGTCCACATGCTCAGGGTTTAGCTAATCGTCATATTTGGGGTCGGGAAGGAATTTTTCTCCAGGGCAGATTGGCAGAAGCCCTGGGGCTTTTTGGCCTTCCTCTGCAGCATGGGGCACGGGTCACTTGCTAGAAGATTCTCTGCACCTTGAAGTCTTTAAACCATTATCTGAGCACTTCAATGGCTCAGACTCAGGTTTGATACAGGAGTGGATGGGTGAGATTCTGTGCCCTGCATTGTGCAGGTCAGAGTAGATGATCATAATGGTTCCTTCTGACCTTTAAGTCTATGAATCTGATTCCTTGTTTTGAATCTTCTTGCTCATATATCTCTCAGTCTAAATTTGGTTATGTTCTAAACACAACCCTCTAAGTTTACATAAAATGTACAGCCTCAGTAATCTGCAATCTTATCAATTTTTGATCATTAGTGTCAACTTTGAGATGTCATTAACATGTTACCAGTATCTGATTATATTTATCTGAGAGCCCACATCACTGATCTAATTAGGGCTAATTGGTCCACTGTGTCGTTTAAGAAGTGATGTTACTTCTTGTCCTAGCATTGATGGTACTCAAACTTGAGATCTTAAAAAGCAACTTGGGAAAATGCAGTTCAATGGGATTTTAAAACCATTTTAAAAGTTGTATTTGACAGCTGTGAAAAATGCAAATTACCAGATCTTTAGCTACAATACCCAGTGATAAGACTAAGGGGGAGATGTCTAATCTCATTCCCATTCCAGTCAAGGTGTAAAATGCTGCTGGTTTTAAGCAATTGGGCGGCGGGTCCTTCAGTCCCTCTCTTCCTCTTTGGCAGCACTTCAGCGGCAGCTCAATTGTGGTGTGTTTTTTTTTTGTTTTTGTTTTTTTTGATGGTTGGGATGGCAAAAAAGCTGGAGCCAACCCTGACCATCAGTGGGCCAGATAATCAACTTGTGAAAAGTTCCATAGCTCCTTGAAGGAAATAGATCAATGCTATTTCACATCATCTGAAGAAATAGCCCAATAATTTCTGGAATAATAAAGGCTAAACTATAAGTATATTGGGTGGATATAAAGACATTTTTCCCATTTAAAAAAGTAGCATCATTCTGTGATGAAGATTGCTTTGTCAGCAGCACAATTTTTCATGTTAATGATCTAAATATTCTTTTAACGTCCATCTAACAATTGCACTGTCATAAGAGCATTGACATAGGACATTGTCATGAATTCAAACAACTATAGTAAGGATAGTAAATTAAAAGGACTTGCATTACAAAACCCTATTACAGTTAGATGCATTATAAATACAATATATATTTGAGTTGTCAGTGTGAACTTGAGGACTAATGTGGTGTCATCTCAAAGAAAAAAAACACTCCTTGTTAAATATGAGATTTTAGCACTTTATTTTCTTTGTGGGCAGACATTCACAGAATACTGTTGCTAGCCTTCTTTGTATGTAGTGATGAAGTGACCTAGCTTTGGCAATATAAAAGAGATGTATCATTAGAAATGATAAAGAATTAGCTAATACTCAACAAAGATTTTCAGACACCTGACATTCTGTTCATTTAAATGATGGAAAATGGCAGTTCAGATATTTTCCTACCTAATCAACAGAATCAAAAGGTCTACAGAGAAAAGCTCAACGTAGAAAATAATTTTCTATCAACATGGAGGGAAAGAAGGACCAATAGTTAAGTATTAAACCAGATAGACATTGAAGTATGAGATTAAATTAGTTTTTTATGGTGGCCTTAATCTCATCGCTGTTGACTAAGACTTGTTGGGCAGATAGCCTTGATGTTGATGCTTTTGTCAATCTTTCCATATAGAGTGTATAAAGTGGGTTGAGATTTTTGGGTAGTTGTAATGTTAAACAGAAAAATATAGTTTGGCCAAAAGATTACATGTCCTGCCAATTTGTTTGTGTCAATTCATGTTATGTTTATCTTTAACCTGCTCCGGAATTGCTGAGATGGGCTGCTGGGAAAGGAACTCTAATCCTTTGAACCTTCTCTTTAGATAGAGTCCATTGTTCTAACTCAGGGAATGTGAGGGCTGATATACATGAGAGAGTTTGTACTGGTTTCATTTAAAGAGTGATTTAAAAACAACAATTTGCTGTTAACCTGGTGCCAAAAGCTATGTTGCATACTCCTAGTCTCTTAAGACAATCATATTTAGGATTAGTATAAACTGATTTAGAATTGGTTTGCGATTAACTGAAATATATCACTCATCAATCAAAAAGAGAATTTAAACATTTTTTTGCAATGGTTTAACTAAATTTGTTTAAAAACTTAGTTAAACTGGTGCAACTTTTTCCTGTAGACAGTCTAAGCACAGTAAAATATGTTTCACAAATAGAATGTTAACGTATTTAAAGAGGTATATGATGATTGCAGATGTGATATGCCACGTGGACTCTAGCAGGAGTAGTCCTTCAGTCCCTACCCAGAAGTTTTCCTGTGCTGGCAAGTTCATCACACCCTTTGCTCCAAACAAAAACACACATGACTCAGTCACTCATTTATCCAGGTTGGCCTTTGAAGAGAGGTAATGAGTAGGTAATGAGCCAGACAATGGGGCCTATCCTTGGGCAATGCTTCAAGTAGCTGATAACTGTGGGAACTATATTAGCATACCCCTTCTTCTTAGGGATTTCCTGGGAAACCCACTTAATTTTAAAAGTTCATATTATTTCAAAAAGTCCTTGGAAGTTTCTAATATTTCACAAGGTTTACATTAACCACATCTCCTAAAACATACAATAACACAAACAATTATGATTTTAATACAATAGACCCTAAAGGCATTAGACTTAATTCAGTAAGATTTGTCCAAGATATTACAGGACAATGTCATATGTCCCCCTTCAAGAAGTGGCACCCTTGGGAAACTCATTTATTTCCTGGACAGATAATCCCTGAATGGTGTTTCTGCTTTACTTTTCATAAGTTCATATTTCAGCTATGCATATGATAAACATTCTGATAGCAAGGCAGCATACATCCTTCCAAAATCCATACAGAGTCATTTGTCAATTATGTATAATTTCTCTCTTTACAACTTCTGGAGCTGAACTCTCTCATGCCCCTTCTTAACCCCCAAATTTTTGTGTGTGATCTTGAGACCTAGTCCTTCCACATGTGGTTTCTAGGAAGTGTATGGAGCACTGACTTGTTCCCCAAGGTCGTAGCTGCCTCAGTGCTGAGTTGGGGTTCCCTACCCCGTCTGGAAGTACTATATACAGTGTATGACATCTGGTACAGGAGACTGCAGAGATGGGGAATGTTGACATTGGACAAAGACACGGGGGCAAATCCTTCCTCATATAAAAAATACTGTGGGATCTCTTATCCACAGAGACCAGTTAAAACTTCAGTTTCTAGATTTTCACCAGAGAGACAGACCCACCTGACATTTTTTTATCTGCTTTTGAAGAATGAAGTGGTGGGTTGACCTTGCTGGGTTTTAAGTATATGATCCAAGTGTATCAGGGTATTTAAAATTTGATACTTAGACCACTAAAATTTTGTCTCCAACATGCAAGAGAAGTTCACGTATCCACTATTACCCTTGTCATAAATACCTGTATTTAGCAGTCCTAGTGCATTGTTTTATGTGAAGGACCGAGACTTGGGTTTGAGTCTGACAATTCATGTGTAAACTGCCAAAGGCCTTGTGAGAGGACTATTGAGAAAATGCACTCTGCCCTTGTAGGGGAAAGAAATGCTTTGTCATTGTCTTTTTTGACCAGTCTGATGAATTAGACTGAAAGCAGCTTTGAAAATAGCGTGCCCAGCCTTTCTCAGATAGAAATGCAGTGACACTGAAGGATGTAAAGGGGGAGAGAGCAGGGGATTCTTCATCAAGGAGAGGCATTTCCTTCAGTTACAGTGTTCATCCAAACAAACTTCACTGACGGTGTAACTGAGAGCAGAATTAAATACTCTGGCAAAAGTACTGGATATTTTCAAAAGGAGCATATAGAAAGAAAGGGAAGCTTACAATAAAGCTGGGGTCAGGGCTGGTGTTTCCACTAGGTGATCTTAGGCGGTCGCCTAGGGTGGCAGGATTGGGGGGAGGGAGGGCGGCATTTTGCTGCCCTCGGTAGAAATTCGTCAGCGGGAAGTCCTTCCAGAGGAGTAGCGCTGCCACCTAAAGTGGCAAAAGCTCTGGCACCGCTCCTGGCTGGGGTAACACAGTTCTGCCCTTAAAATCCTTAACACTTTTTTTCTTTTTGTCATTATAACAAGATTTTACAAAACAGGTTTTTACAGACGAATTAATGATAACATTGAGGGAATTATGTTGAAATACTGGACATCTCGTGACTTTTGAGAAGCCTTTGAAGTCATTTGGGTTTAGAAACACTGTAGTTTGTGATCTGTAATTTTCTTGTCTCCCATGATGACAGAGGATTAGAGCCCAATTAGACTTCAGTCAGAGCACTAATCCAAGCTTTGGCCAGCTTTCCATTTTCAGATTTAAACACAAGTCTGAGGACAGTACATTGTTCCAGCTAACTTTTTTTGCATGTGTCTTACTGTGTCTAAACACAGTAGATAAGAAGCCTACTCCTACTTCTCATCTCCAAAATAAATGTTAAACTGCTTTTTATAGCCATGGGCCTACAACATCCTTTCAAGCTGAACCTTTAGAATTTAAAGACAAGTGTTTCCAAGAGATTTGAGTAGCAAAGAAAATTATTAAAAGCTGATTTTCAGTCTATCGGATTTATATTGGTTTTCTGAAGACCTAATAGCTTCTATTGTAGGTCACATAAGGTTGCATCACTTTTTGGCATGACATTATAGAACATTATTTCTTAGTGAAAATGATGAGTAAGACAAGATGACAATTATTTTTAATAAAAAAAACTGTAGGCTGAAATGGAATGGGTGAGGAAGTGTGTACAGTGAACCCTGACTGAAGCGATTACCTAAACCACTGAGATCTGGAGACAAAAGTATTATTTTCAAGCAGGTGAGTTTACTTACTTTCAGATTATGGATTCCTCCAGTGCCAGCCTTAGGGTGGGTGATTAGGACTGTTGCCAACTTCCAAGTTTGCCAAATCATCCCTGAACCCTTAACAGTCACTCACACTAATAGCCACAGTGATGTCCCTATGGATGTTCTAATGACTTTGTGCAGGATTCCAAGGTCACATAGGGTTGCTGGGTCCTTCATATTGGTACATGTGTTTTGTCTGTTTCCTGCATATTTGGGCATAAATTTACCAATTGTGCTCATCAGCACTAGGTGTGCTGAGAAGGTAAGGAGGGATTTCTCAGGAAGAGATAAGGGTGTCCAGTATTTCCAAAAGAAAGAAATAGTATGGCTTCACCTGAGCAAATGCTGCCTCCTGCTTATTCTTCCCTTTCTTACCCCAGACTTAATGTAGTTTGGGATTTGTTGTTTATTGGGGCCAGACAGAAGCTGCTAATTGTATCTTTGGAAAGGTTTTCAGGAAGGATGCAGGTTATCATATAAGGCCCTCAGAGTTTACATTATGAATAATACTTGCCATGTCCTGCTGTTGTCGCATAAGTTCAGCAAGAACTAATTGCTGGTCATAATGCTGACTGATTTCTATCACTCCTTTTCCCTCCCTCTAGGATTTCCTATTGAATTGTGGTCCCCAAAATACCCCTAGTAGAATGTGCCATTTTTCTTTCCTCAGATCTCAGTGATACTATTGACCCTGAGACTGGGCTGTGCACTTGGTGAAACCCATAGGAATGGTGCCCTGTTAATGAAAAGTGATTGATTGATTCTGTCTTTCACCTTTTTATTTACTGTGTTTTACCTTGGGTGATGGTTCTTACTATGATATGGCCATGTAATTGCACTATTCTGCTTGTGCTGGCTTTGAGATGTAAATCAGAAATTACACCTTTGGTCGATCTTTTGGGACAAGGGTATGTCTTCACATTGCCAGTAGTATACAGATAACTTTGTGCCAGAGGCTTCCCATTCAATATTGGTGAGCTGGGCCTAAAGGTAGCCAAATTATGGGGAAACTGAGGGAAAGGAGGAAGCGTTCTTACTCTTTGGGGTGATGGCTGGTTGACAAGGGGAGGAGCTACAGTGACTACTCTGAAAAAGTGCACTGATTCTGGTTGGTTCTGATGATACCTCAACAAGGTGGCCAGACATTGAGTCACAGAGTTACCTATGACTTCTTCCATGGACTCCATCTAGGTGGTGTGCTTTTCATTGATGTTTCCACTGTGGATATAATATCCTGGATTCATCAGATTATATATTTGCTGGCAGGTAGTACCAGAATAACTCAAGTCTGAGTGGGATCTGAGGTGGCTTGTCCTGCCAAGATTTCCCTGGGTGGGATTAAGATTACTAACAAATGGGGGAAGAAGTAAGATTATCTTCCCTTGTTTCAATTCGTTCAGTTTGGACAATGAAACTACCATGACTGATCTATTTCTAATCAATTCACTATCTGGTTCTCATGAACTTACACAATAATACAGTCTTTGTATTGCAAATGGTGAAAAGAAATGCTTAGTCACTCTACAACCTGTTTTATTTTAATAAAAAATGGCAATATTAGGTTCTAGTAATGAAAAAGAATTAACTTTTTGTGCCTAAAATACCTGACAATCCTAAAGTAAATGGGAAGGCTTCTTGGTGCAGATTGTATGTACAATTTCCATATCACATTTCTATATAGGTTCTAATTAGCCACACAAATTTCAGCTACTCTTTGAAATCTAAGTTCAACATGAATGCTGATTTACACCTGCTGATCTGGCCCATTATTTATTCTTAAAGAAATCTCTCATTGTAATTATTAATTTATGATGCCTGCAGAATTAAAGGAAAGATTTTTCTTTTAAATTCACATTTGTATCTTGAAGAGAATAGACTGCTGTAAACACAAAATAGCTAAAGGTGTCCATATGTAATAAAATAGCTGGGCAAAAAGCTTTCCTATGCTATTAATCACCAAAGTGCAGTATTTGGTTATTCATACTAAAGGTTGAGATTGGTAAGATTGGTCTGTGGCCTTGGCCATCACAATGCCAAATATTGAACATGCACCAAGAAATCCTACTGCCGTACAATACAGTAATCAATTCTTTTTAGTAGCTGTTAAATTTGTTTCTACTCTGTTCAATAGAAACTAATATTAGTGTCAGTTTACACCTTCAAATTTTGAAGAAATTTCACAAACCTTAATGGTCATAATGTCCTTGTGTTAATTTTCTTATCTACTTCACTATTATTATTATTTATTACTACTGCCATTTTGCAGATAAGGAAACTGAAACAAAGATATGAAGTGTCTTTTCCAAACCTGCACTATACAATGAAGTCAGAGAAGAATTAGAAACCCAACTGCTCTTGGCTCCATACTTAATGTGTGAGAGCACACAGACTAGCACAATGTATACTATGCACAGTATATATGGCTAATGCTGTTTGCATACATCAAAGTTAAATGTTAAGGTTTGTATTCTAGGTTTATTGGCAAGGTGAACTAAAAACTCTAGGCCTTCACACACACTCTGCCAAGCTCAACTGACATGAAAAATAAGAGAAAAATCACATCATATCATGGTATTCACATAGTACAGTAAAATTACCCCTGTTCACGATATGGGCTTCTAAACTGTTGGGGCTAAATTTTCAGAAGACAAACATCTAGGTTCTGTTTTAAAAGTGCTCAAAATTGTGCTTGATGTTGCAAGGACTCTCCATTATGAAAAGTTTGACCTTTAAAAAATTCCCCCTGGCCTGTAGGAATGGAAGGCCTATTTCTCCTCTCCACTGTGACCCCTTTGTGCTCTTCCAGGAGCTCTCTACCAGAAAGAACCCTCTCCCCCCCACACCCTGGAAACTTCTCACTTTGCGTAAAGCTGGTAAGGCAGCTTTATGTTCTGCTATGGCAGTCTCTGGTATAGAGGCACTCTAGGGACAGGTAAGATGGGTCAGTCTTTGGAACACAGAGGTAGGAGGCACGGCGAGAATACGTCCACGCTCCATCTGTTCTTCACTGCCAATAGCTCTAGCAATATAAACTCGGTGTTATTCAGTGGAATTCACCCAACAGGTCAGCAAATGCCACCACAGTAGAGGAGGAAATTTAAAAGGACAGGACTGTAAAAGGAAGTATGAAGTTTATTTATAACATACAGTTGCTGAATCATGGATTGTGAATACAGGCATGATGTATTCAAGTCAACAGGCCAGATGGAATTCATCCTAGGCTAATTAAGGAGCTAGGTGAAGCAATCTCAAACAGTTAACAATTATCTTTTGAGATCCCCCTGAGAAAGGGTCAGGTTCCAGAGGATGGAGGAGGGCAAACATAGTATCTATCTTTAAAAAGGGATGTAAAGAGAACCTGGGAATTATAGACCAGTGAGCCTAGTGTCTATACCTGAAACAATACTGGAACAAATTATTAAACAATTTGTAATCACCCAGAGGATAATAAGCATGGATTTGTCAAGAACAAATCACACCAAAACCAACATAATTTCATCTTATCCGGTAGGAGAGTAACCTTGGAAAATGTGAAAGCAGTAGATATGGTATGTCTTGATTTTAGTAAGGCTTTTGATACAGTACCACATAAGCAAATTAGAGAAATATGCTCTAGATAAATTTAATATAAGGTGTGTATACAGTTGATTGAAAGATTATATTCAAAGACTAGTTATCAATGTGCAGCTGCATCACAATCTCAATGTGATGCAGCTGCACATTGATCTCAATGTGATGCAGCTGCAAAAAAGGCTAATATCACTGTGGTGTTTTAATAGCAGTGTGGTATGTAAGGCATTGAAGATAACTGTCCCACTCTACTCTACACTTTTGAGACCTCAGTTGGAGTGCTGTGTCCAGTTTTGGGAACCACATTTCAGGAAAGATGTGGACAAATTGCAGAGAGACCAGAAGAGAGCAACAAAAATGATGAAAGGTCTTGGAAACCTGAGCTATGGGGGAAGGTTAAGAAAAAGGACAAGGTTAGTCTTGAAAAAAAGACTGAAGGGGGAACCTGATAATTTATTTGAGGATTGTTAAGGGCTGCTGTGAAGAGGATGGTGTTCAATTGTTTTCCAGGTCCACTGAAGATAGAAGAAGTAATGGGCCTAATCTGCAGCAAGGCAGACTTAAGTTAGATATTAGGGAAAACTTTCCAATTATAAGGAGCGTTAAGCTCTGGAATAGGTTACCAAGGGAGGTTGTGGTATCCCCATCATTGGAGGTTTTTAAGAACTGGTAGGAGAAAAACCTGTCACAGATGGTTCAGGGTTACTTGGTCCTGCCTCAGCACAAGGAGCCTTATTTGATTTCTCTGATCCCTTCCAGTCCTACATTTCTGTGCTTCTCTGATTTTAATTAAACAATTATTCACATTTTTTTTGTTCTAGTATTCAACTATCTCTATTGGTTCCTATATAAGGAAGAAAGGTCATGTGAAAATTATACATGCAGTAGTGCAATGAAAGTTTGGCTTTGCTGCCTACTACAGATTACTCTTCTTCATCATGGCATATATTTAATTCCTTGTTGGAATTGAAGCTGTGTTGCTCATTAACAAGAATTTAAAATTCTATCTAAAGTGAATTGCTCACTGATGACTAGTTTTAAGTCACTGCAGTATCACTTTTATGTCATGTTTGTTTGATCCAGAACAATTTAACATCAGAAACTGGCTTATTGAAGTTAAATATTGTATTGCTGACAGGCAAAGACTATGCCAGGTATCACCAGATGGCACTAATACATGTCTTCAACGTTTTTTGTCTTAGCATGTGAACAAATGTTCAGTCTTGAAGACATGCTGCCCTGCATTGTTAGTTTTCTGTGCGAGAAGCAGGAGTTTAACCTCTGCGTTGGTGTACGATTGGAATAAATTCTTGATGCAGAATAGCAGCCTAGGATCTAGGCATTGGTGTTGGGCTGAGATACCTGAAAGAAGGGAAGGCCTCCATGCTGCTTGACAACCTTTGTTCCAGGACTGCTGTATATATACAAATAAAACCTGGGAAGCAAACCTGGAAAAAACAGACATCTGTACCCACTCAGCAGAAGGGCGACAAAATATTAATCTTTTTCTTTTCTGTTTATAGTAGTAACTGCAACATATACTGTGTTTCACTTAATTATACTGCATTTCTTATTTTCCATAATAACCCATGTCTCTAGCAGGATCACAGAAATGCTCATTGCATTTTCTCTGAGTGGGGCAAGAAAGACAGTTATCTTAGAGTTCAGAGATAAGGATTACTCTGAAAACATAAAATCGTTCTGTTTGTTCTAGCAATTAGACCGATAAAGACAAAGCCATGCAAGAATCTTAAAATTATTTACCTTTTCCATGGCAGGAAAAAAAGATTACTTTTGGAATTGAAGTTGGTATTATCTATCGCTCCAGATAACACACCTTATTTTAATAAGAGAAAATAAACTGTCAGGACAAAATAGCAAAAGGTTACTTTTGTCCAGAAAATTTAGCAAATGCAATATAACATCACAGACCATTCACCCAGCTGTAGCACAATGTTGTTTTTTACAAGGCATCTTGAGTGGGAACATATTGAAGATAAGTGTCTAGTAACAGACTAAAAAGACTGACTGCACTATAGAGGCAAATCGAGAAAGCTTGTCTTTTGAGAGGAACATAAATAACCGTTTTAAATTAAAAAAAATGGGTTTAATGAATGGCCTGATGCTACTCAGAGGCACACAGGAAACAAAAATGTCTTTATTGCTGAAGTACTTTAAAAAAAGTGTATATCGTGGTAGAGGAAAAATAGCAATCACAAAGAAAACAAGATTCATGAGTTTATAAAATGAAAGTGTTTTGTTAAAAACAGCTGATAAGGGATGAAAGCCAGGTAGAACACAAACAGAACAAATGGTTTAGAAAGAGAAATTAATGACTGAATTAATTTGTATTTCTGATTATTGCCATGGACACAGCTCTACAGCCCCCACATCTAAACCAACATGGTAGTTTCACCTCTGCTCCAACATAAATGCAATGAATTCCACAGAGCTAGACTGACTGATATGCTTTGGGATGTTAATTAGCAGTAGATCCTGAAATAAATTCTAATCTACTGCCATGCAACTGTTCATTGTAATTGAGTATGTATATACTATCAATAATGTAATTTCCCCTGCTTTGTAGCCAGAGACTTAATTTTTGAGAAAATATCTGAGTAAAACTTCTTGCATCTTAGCATAACAACACACTGTTAGTCCATTGCTGTGTGCTTGATGGTTACCCAAGAAGTATTTTTATATAAGCCCATATGTTGTATCCTATAGGATGGAAGAATCCCATGCACCGCTACAGGCTGGGGCCCAACTGGATAAGCATCAGTTTCCCAGAAAAGGACCTGGGGATTATAGTGGACGAGAAGCTGGATATGAGCCAGCAGTGTGCCCTTGTTGCCAAGAAGGCTAATGGCATATTGGGCTGCATTAGTAGGAGCACTGCCAGAAGATCCAGGGAAGTGATTATTCCCCTCTATTTGGCACTAGTGAGGCCACATCTGAAGTATTACATCCAATTTTGGGCCCCCCACTACAGAGAGGCTGTGGACAAATTGGAGAGTGTCCAGCAGAGGGCAACGAAAACGATTAGGAGGCCAGGGCACATGACTTATGAGGAAAGGCTGAGGGAACTGGGCTTATTCATTCTGCAGAAGAGAAGAGAGAGGGGGGGTTTGATAGCAGTCTTCAACTGCCTGAAAGGGGGTTCCAAGAGGATGAAGGTCGGCTGTTCTCAATGGTGGCAGATAACAGAACAAGAAGCAATGGTTTCAAGTTGCAGTGTGGGAGGTCTAGGTTGGATATTAGGAAACACTATTTCACTAGGAGGGTGGTGAAGCACTGGAATGAATTACCTAGGGAGGGGAGGAATCTCCATCCTCATTGATTTTTAAGGCCTGGCTTGACAAAGTCCTGGCTGGGATGATTTAGTTAATGTTGGTCCTGCTTTGAGCAGGGGATTGGACTAGATGACCTCCAGAGGTCTCCTCCAACCCTAATCTTCTATGATTTTTTGTCCTTAGCCATATCCCTTCCATCACTTTTTTTTCTCTACCTGACTCATGCTACCTATATTACCTTTGCCCTGAAAATTGAATAAAATATGCAAATATTAAAATAAGAAATTATAAAATAAGAGATTATAAAATGCAATTCCCTATGCAAGGGATCCATTACCAATATGTGGTAAAAAACGAGAAGTCCTTGTGGTACCTTAGAGACTAACCGTTTATTTGGGCATAAGCTTTCATGGGCTAGAACCCACTTCATCAGATGCATGGAGTGGAAAATACAGTAGCAGGTAGAAATACACAACACATGAAAAGATGGGAATTGCCTTACTAAGTGGGAGGTCAGTCTAATGAGACAATTCAGTTAACAGTAGGATACCAAGGGAGGAAAAATCACTTTTGTAAGGGTAATGAGAGTGGCTCATTTCAAACAGTTGACAAGAAGGTGTGAGTAACAGTAGGTGGAAATTTAGTATGAGGGAAGTTAGGTTTTGTAATGACCCATCCACTCCCAGTCTTTATTCAGGCCTAATTTGATGGTATCCAGTCTGTAAATTCCAGTTCTGCAGTTTCATATTGAAGTCTGTTTTTGAATCTTTTTTTGTTTAAGAATTGCCACTTTTAGGTCTGTTATTGAGTGACCAGGGGCACTGAAGAGTTCTCCTATTGGTTTTTGAATGTTATAATTCCTGATGTCAGATTTGTGTCCATTTATTCTTTTGCGTAGTAATGCTGTAGTATGTTAATATAGTTGAAAGTACAAACTTACATAGTCTACATATGCTTATATTAACTCAGAACATCATATAATCAATGCACTTCATATCACCAATCTATAATTCCATTTCTATTAATAAATTACTATTTTGTTCCACCAAAACATACTACAGGAAAATGTATAAAATTGGCATAAATCAGTGTAACCTGGGATTACATTCCTTTGGAAATCTTACTACACATTTAGTAAAAGGTGTCAAAACTACTTTGGAGGTGTTCAGACATTGCAATAATGAGGGCTAGAGGTATATAGGTATTTAGTAAAACAAACTGCTTATTTCCATTAAAGAACAAAGTCAGCAAAATTAAGGTTAGGTGGATAGTATATGTGATAAATGAAGGGAGGGAGGTAGCTCCCTTTTATGGACCCAGCCAGCCAGTAGCTGTAAACTCTCTTAGTAGCTGTTCTCTACTTGCTTTACCTGTAAAGGGTTAAAAGTCTCTGCGATGTGTAGGTAAAAGGAACTGAGTGGACACTTGGCCAAAAGAGCCAATGGAAAGGCTAGAACTTTTTAAAATTGAAACAAGACTCCCCTTTTGTCGGTCTGTGGTTGTTCTCCCAGAGTGAGGGGACAGGGAAAAACTATACTGTAAGAAGCTTGGGGCCAGGTATGAAAAAATTATCAGGATCATGCCTAGAAGGTTTTGATTTTAAACCCCAGATATGTAAGTAGATCAGGAAATGTCTAGGAAGACACAATTAGGTTTATCTCTTTTATTTCTTTATGGACTGTGGACTCCTCTGTGCTAACCCCTAATGCTTTTCTTTTTCTTGTAACATTTAAGCTGGACCTCAGGAAAGTTATTCTTGATGATTAATCCTTGTAAGTGTTTTTTGTTTTTACATCTAGCAATAACCTGAGTTTCCAGATGTATTTTCTTTCTTTTTGGTTTTAATAAAATTTACCTTTTTTAAAAAACAGGATTGGGGTTTTGTGTCCTAAGAGGCTTGTGTACATGTTATTTAATTAGCTGGTGGCAACAGCTGATTTCCTCTGTTTTCCTTCTCAGCTCTTCCCTGGAGGGGTGGGGAGCGAGGGGAACAGAAGCGAAAGGGCTTGAGGGTACCCCACAGGAAAGAATTCCCAAGTGCGCCTTCCTGGATTCTCAGAGGAGTTTTGCACTTGGGTGGTGGCAGCATTTACCAATCCAAGGTCAGAAAAAAGCTGTAACCTCTGGATTTTAATATAAGCCTGGAGTGGCCAGTATTAATTGAAGTCCTTGCAGGCCCCACCTTCTGCACTCGAAGTGCCAGAGTGGGGAATCAGCCTTGACAGTATATATCAAGTAAGATGATAGCAAGTAATGGAGGATTATACAGGAGGGGGAATTGTCTGTATCCCTTAATTGTCTGAGATAATATTGTCTAGTACATACAATGTATTGGGTCTCAGCACTGATTGGTTCCTGCCGCTGACTGGATATGTGGCCTTTGTGAAATCACTTATCTTCAGTGCCTCATCTTACTCACCTGTAAAATAGTATTGACCTATCTCACAACAGTTTGTGGAGATTAGCTACTTAATGTTAGTAAGGCACCTCACAATTATTCAATGAAAAGTACAATCTAAATGCAAAACATTAGTATTTCATTAGCAAGGATAAAAAACATCATGGCTTTTTAACAGCTGTAGAATAACAAAAACAACAGTAAGTGAAATGCCAAAGTCAATGCCAACACACCTATTGACTTTTGTGGGTTCAGGATTTCACCCAGTGTAATTTGTGTGGTGTGTTAGAACTCCAGTAGATCACACGTTCAGCTTTAATTATGCTTAAGAAGGTTTAGCTTGAAAATTAATACAATTAATTATTAGTACTTTAAAAACTGTAATATGATATTGATGTAAATAAAGTCCCTTTTCATTAATCAAATCAAGTAAACAAATGTTAAGAAAATATTAAGTCTTCATATTAAAAGCTCCTGGTAAAGAACTCCAGTAGTTACATACATACTGCACTTCTTGTCACACACATGCCAATCCATCTTCCTCAAAATGGTCTAGTAGCTGGGTAGAATTGTGGAACATGCTAACTGACCAGCTCACAGCTGATCATGTAACTCTAGGAATTTGCATTTAAGTGCAAATTCCTACACTTAAATTATGTTTTGTTGGGAAAGCCTCTACTTTTCTGTGAGATGTACCCCAGACTTGAATACAGCGGTGGCTCCAGGCACCAGCGCTCCAAGCACATGCCTGGGGTTGCAAGCTGTGGGGGAGCGCCCTGCCGGTCCCTCCAAGGGCAGTGTAAAGGTGCATGGCTGGAGCTCAACCCTCCCTGAGGAGGAGGGGAGCCACATCGGCCTCGATACACGTCATCTACGTCAGCCCCTTTCTTCAGGGCTGAGCGACACGGCACAATCGCTCGGGGCCCCGGCCTTCTGCTATAGGGCAGAGCAACAAACACAAAGTTATAAAGGCTCCGACCCTCGTGGCTCAGGGTCGAGCAGTCAATAGTTCATGCAGCTCGGGTTCTTTGGGGCAGGACCGAGCAGTAGCATAGTTAAAGGGGCCCAGCCCTTGGTTCGGGCGGGGAACCAAACACACAGTTACAAAAGGCTCAGACTCTCGTGGCTCAGGGTCGAGCAGTCCACAGTTCAGGCAGCTCGAGCCCCTTGGGGTAGGACCGAGCAGCGGCAGAGTTAAAGGGGGCCCAGCCCTTGGTTCGGGTGGGGCACCAAGCACACAGTTACAAAAGGCTCAAACCCTCGTGGCTCAGGGTCGAGCAGTCAATAGTTCAGGCTGGATGGCCTCCTTAGGCCGGGGACAGGGGGATTCTGCCACCTGGGTACGGGTGGCAGGGGGAACGCAGCCCCACCCACTCCACTGCGTTCCAGCCCGGGGCCCTAGTAGCGGCTATCACCACTAACGGTCAGTGGGGTTCCTGACCGCAACACACTGACATGGGTTCAGGTATACTTGCAGCCTGACTGGAGTCAACTGCCCCCGGGCTACTTCCAATTTCCTCCTCTGGGTCTATCTGATCTGTGGTGTCAGCCCCCGGGAAGTCTAGTAGCATGGGCCCCCCCCGGCCAGGGCTGGGCGGTAGATCTGGCAGTACCTCTGGGAAGTCTGGCCAGGCCTGCTCCGGGGGTTCCTCGGGGTAACAGCAGGGACGGGGTGGCTCATCGTAGCAGGCACGGGGAAGCTCCAGCAGCTCCTCATTGTAGCCAGCGCGGGGAGCTCCAGCCAGTCAGGGCAACAGCCCTGGGCCTCAGCAGCTTCCCAGTCACGAGCACCCTCTGGCAGGTCTGCTCCCGATGGCGGCTGAGCTCCAACTGAGCGCTGACGGCCGGCTTTTATACTTCCGGGTCGCCTCCTAACCCTCTGAGGGGCGGGCTCACTGCTCTGTGGCCCCGCCCCCTTAGGTGTCTGACGGGGCTCGACCCTCCCTGAGGAGGAGGGGAGCCACACCGCCTCACTACGGGCAGCCTTCGGCTGCGCACCTGCGGGAAGTCCACCGACTCATGGATTCAGCAGCAATTCGGCGGCGGGTACGCCGAAGCCGCGGGACCGGCAGACCTCCTGCAGGCAAGCCGCCAAAGGCAGCCTGCCTGTCGTGCTTGGGGTGGCAAAAAAGCTAGAGCCCTCCCTGCTTGAATACTCCTGGAACTGTCGATCTCTCGCAAAGTAGAATTCACTTTTAAAATACAATCACTGCTTCTTAGGTCTGCCCATATGGAGCTCATTGCAGGATCCGAACTGAGAAGAAGAATGGTCTAGTGTCTAAGTGTCTTCCTGGATCTTGATGCAGTTCCTGGTTCTGCCACAGACTTTCTGTGTGACCTTGGGCAAGTAATTTAGTCTCTCTGTACCTCAGTTCCCCCTCTGTAAAATATGAATAATACTCTTAGGGGTGTTGAGAGTACATTCATCACTGATGGTGAGACATTCAGATATGATAATGGGAGGCCATAAGTATCTAGAGAGAGAACTCAATTTTTTAAAAAGTTCTCCATGCATCTGTTTATACCTGAATCCCATCCTACAAAAATATATACTTTAAAGGCCTTATTACTATAAATTCTTTGGCCACCATGGTATTCAGTTTAGTTATTCATCCTCATCTTCCTCTATCCATTCACATTCTTCTTTTGTTTGTTTTCATACAACTCCTTTCCCCCCCTGCACTAGTGTTCTTTTTAAGACCGAAGCCTTTCAGACTTCAATCTTCTTTTTCTTCTGACACTTGAGCAGAAGATAATGCAAATGTCTTGGCAGGTCTTGTTATCTCCAAGTCAACAATCTCGTATGCTGTTGAGGTGCATTTTCTTATTATTATGCTTGGTATCACCAACTGATGCCTAGAGACAACC
Source organism: Gopherus evgoodei (assembly GCF_007399415.2). NCBI lineage: Eukaryota > Metazoa > Chordata > Testudines > Testudinidae > Gopherus > Gopherus evgoodei. Next base: position 32,727,674 of record NC_044332.1, on the reverse strand, counting down.
TGCCTTTTCCTTTCCCTTTTTTTGTTTTGTTTTGTTTGCCAGGCACTGACTTTTAGAAAACATGAGTGGCACAATACTGTATGTGACTTATGCAATTTACCACTCGCTTTCTGTATGAGTTTCTCTCTTCCAATAGCCCTTTAAAAAAAAAAACCCGAAAACTCATTGGGTCAGTTCTTAATCATATCTCTCCCCTCCCCCTTAGTGATTATCCAGGGGTTTCAGCTGGGTTTTCCCTAACAACCATCTAACTCCAGTACAATTGCTGTGTGTGTTCATTTCAAACAAGTGACAAGGTCAGAATGCAAGAACATGGTGTTATACTAAGTACAAAGGATTTGTTTTTCATTGTACTACAATGAATTGTAAAGCACATTTCTCTCCTGAAGTGTGATAAGGAAGGGCAGCTCAGTGGCTGGGTGCTAGTTGGGGACTTTGGAGACTCGGGTGTAGTTCCCTGCTCCATCACAGACTTCAGATGTGATTTTGGGCAAGTCACCTAGCCTCTCTGTGCCTCAGTGCCTCCGTCTGTACAATGGGATAATACTCTTGCCGCACCTCACAGGGCAGTTGTGAGAATAAATACATTAAAGATTTTGAGGTGCATAGATACTGTGGTGAGGCTATCTACGTAGATAAGAAAACACCTACCCTAAAAAGAAGAGTTTGCTTATTTTTCTGTGCCCTGAAGACTGAAAGTTCACAAAGTAAGAATCCTTCATCAGAACATAGTTTAAAACAAAATGTTCAGCTGCAACTGCCATTTATTACCGTCTCTGTCACTGAAAAGTGACCTCCCTAGAGATAGTGGCCCTGTGAGAAATGAATATTAAGGATTCTAAAATACTTGTACCCTACTTTAATACCAGATTTTAACTCTCAACAAATAAGTGTTAATATTTGCAAAAGTGTTCAGTGTTTTAAACATTAGTTTTCTTCCTTTTGATGATGATGAGATGACTATGAAGCTAGTAACAAAACAGAATTTAAAACTGGTTTACATTAATCTCATTATGCCCATATCATAATACTGCTTTTCAGCAAGGTGGTTCAAATATTTCATAGCTTATACATGGAGAAAAGGTGCTCTGACCTTTTGAGATTTCAAACTGCTACACTGTGAAAACAGAATGCAGTTTTCTTTTCAGCGTATGGGAAGGAGTCACACAATGATCTGTAAGCCTCCCAGTGAATCTTATCCTTTAGCTGCTACAATCCTTCAGTAGGGAGAGGGATAGCTGAGTGGTTTGTGCATTGGCTTGTTAAATCCCGGGTTGTGAGTTCAATCCTTGAGGCAGCCACTTAGGGATCTGGGGCAAAAATCAGTACTTGGTCCTGCTAGTAAAGGCAGGGGGCTAGACTCAATGACCATTCCCTTCTAGTTATGTGAGATTTATTTAATAGGTTATTTATAAATGAGTACACAATCGTATTAATTTGCTTGACATTAACATTTGAGCCAACCATTTTTGAAGTGGGAAAGTGAATCATGTTAAAAACTAAGGATTAACAGAGAGGAAATTGATAGTGAGTAGAAAGGGTAGAGTCAGTGTAACACTGAAAAAGAGGCTCAGTTTTAAGTTACACCAAGTTGTATGCTCGGTAGAATCTTGACTTTTGGAATGATTAAGGGGTTGGCCAATGCCTTCATAAATTCTGGGGTTTGAATAATCACGAGTTTCAGTCCCTGCAGAGGTTAGTGCCTCTCAGAAGTGGTGCTTCAGTCAATGTAACCCCAAGAGGATGTAATAGACCAGGGGTAGGCAATCTATGGCACATGTGCCAAAGGCGGCACGCAAGCTGATTTTCAGTGGCACTCACACTGCCTAGGTCTTGGCCACCAGTCCGGGGGGTTCTACATTTTAATTTAATTTTAAATTAAGCTTCTTAAACATTTTAAAAACCTTATTTACTTTACATACAATAACACTTTAGTTATATATTTTAGACTTATAGAAAGAGACCTCCTAAAAAGGTTAATATATTACTGGCACACGAAAACTTAAATCAGAGTGAATAAATGAAGACTCGGCACACCATTTCTGAAAGGTTGCCAACCCCTGTAATAGACCTTTAGTTAGCCTGAGTTTTGGTTAACTGGAGTCCAAAGAACTGGGATTGCATTGAAGATGTACCTTTATGTAGTGTACACGTGGCCTGATCCAACTCCCATTGAAGTCAATACATGTCTTCCTACTTACTTCAGTGGGAACCAAATCAGGCCCCTCTAGAATATGCTGTGAGAGATAAGGATGACACTCACTGTCAACCTTCCCTACCATCCTGAAACATCTGTGGTTTCTTTAAAGCTTCACTGTGAACTAACAGGAGTGTAAAAGTCTACTGAGACAAAATGGAAGGCCCAATGCAGGTTGACATGGCAAAACTGAATGAGAAATAATGAATAAGAAGGATTTTTTTTCCTGTTAGCGGCAGAGGAGGTAGAAGCAAAATCATTCTGGAACAGCCCTCAGTTAGTTCAAAATTGTATTTCTGTAATAAAATATTTTGCTCTTCTCCAACACCTTAATCTGAGGATCCCTAAATAGTTGACATAATTTTAAAACAGGGTTTAATAATTACCTCCTAATTCAGCTGCAAAGCCAATGGGTATTTTAGTTATCCTAAAAGAATTTATGATGATAATTATGTTTATGTTGATCATTAACAAAGAATATTTCACACTAGAGAGATGTAGTAATAAAGAGAACTGGAATAACTTATTTACACCAATTAGTGATTTCATTTCAGCTATATAAATCCCTTTCATCCTATTTACATGAGGATATAAAAATGATAAGGTGGGGGTATCCACCTTCCTACATTCTGTGCCCAATAATGCCAATGCTTGTAGTGTTTTTAGTTGTCTCTTAATGTTTTACTCATCCCACGTAACTCGGATTTTCTCCATCTGCTTGGAACCTAATTTAAATTAGAATTAAATTCAAAATTAAAAAACACATGCACTCACACAATGAACTATCTAAATGCTAGCAGCTTTACCATACTTGGTCCTCTCACAGCAATTACATTTTATAAATAGTTGTGCATGGAGAAGTTGATAAAATAAAGAATATTTCTATTGCATTCTAAGGAGTTCTTTTTTCCCATGTAGACATCAGCTTGAGGGGACCTGCAAATCTGTAGAATTTGGAGAAGAATCTTCTTCATTGTATGTAAGAGGCTAGAACCAATTGAATGCATTTAAAAAACTGAAACAAAACAAATCTTGCCTTCCCTGAATCTTTGCTAATTTCCAGAATTGAACACAGTGTCCCTTTATGAATTATTTCTAATGGTGGGTTTTTGATTAATCATTGGCCAATTTGTATACAGTGGGTTGGAACCTCAGCTGCTGTAAATTGTTGAAGCTCCATTGACTTTATTGGTGCCATGCCTACTTTCACTAGCTAAAACTCTCTGCACTTCGAGATTCTGGTCCAAAGTGCCAAAATACTCAAGCATGACTTTTGTGGTGGTTTTGTCCTGACCAGAGTTGGGAAATACCAGAAATCAAATGAGACTTTGTTTCGCTGAAATTTCTGACCTAGTTTTGCAAGATCCAAGTTTACAGACCTCAGATAAAGGTGAGAGTGAGTCCTTGAGTGGATATCCAAACCAGACCCAAATGTCAAACATCTTGAGGCTCAATCATTTTGGTGGGGTGGGGCCAATAATGACCTGAAATACAGATGATGAAGCAAAAAGCTTAACATACATGAAAAGGCTGAGAGAGGAAAATGATGATCATATCTTGATCTGTAAATGTATCTGTTTTAACTGGGATCAGGCAAAGGGTACTTGTTTTACTTTTTTACAACTCTGTAGAAGGGAAAAATGTCTTATAATTTTTGGATCCCGTTCTTTAAAACATTTGTATCATTCCAAAAGATTTTCCCTATTCACCTATTCTATAATATTTATCGTATGGCTTCATGCGAGTCTCAGTGTTCCATGAAGTAGCATTTTACCTCTTCCAAGATATTTTACTGCTTTTGAGATGGTGAACAATATTGTATGTTAATATTAAAATGCCTCTGGATATATTCAGAAAACGCCAAGTCTAATCAGTGTTTTTGTTGTGGGTCAAAGTTAGGTGCACCTTACCAATCTAAAAGATATATTTTTAAAGAGCTTTGAAATCACATTTTCCCTGCCTATAAACAGAAGGATACTGCCAGCAGGACCCCTGTTTGCAGACAGAAATCCAGTCTCATAAATTATCACCAGCCTGCATAGTAATGAGTCCATTTATATGGAAATAGATGCACTACTATTCTTTTGCTGGCTCTCAAGCAATTCATGAACTGCTTTTCACATTGAGAAGTGCTTCATGAATCAGATGAAAAACAAAATTGAGACACTGGTAATTTTCAATTTCCTTTGATAAATACCACTCTGAACATGAAAATGGCAAAAGAGTCAAGAGGTGTAAGACCGAAGGAAACGTAAGTGATAATAATGTCAATGGAATCAAATGCTGTCACAGGATAATGGTCTCCTCCTCCTAGGTTAAGATATACAAATGCAAAGATGAGACATTTATCAAAAATGAAACAATGAGCCAAAGCAGAGATGTTGATTTTCGCAGCAGGAGATCCAATTTATCCTGGGATGATGACGACCTATAAGTGATTTTAGGAATTAAAATCAGTGGTTACTAGTACATTGGCAGGGCAGATATTTAACTGCTATTCAAAATACAGTTTGATTTGCTTACAGAACCAACATATCTGTGTCTATTGGTTATGTAACACACCTAATCATAAAAGGCCAGTTTAAACTGTTAACATAGGTGCTAGGAAGAAAAATTGGCCAAGCCTTTCCTTTCAAGCGAGTAGATGCCAATAACTACATGAGGCAGGAAAAAGCAGCTGTTTTGTGTGTTACCCACAATTACATAGTAATAATGAGTTGTACCGTGATAGCAGAATGTGAGTTCATTTTATGAATTTGTTTTGACCATTGCACTTCAAAAAGTTAAAGATGTATGTTCAGAGAGAGATTATGGCAGTGAAGTTTAAATTAATTCCATACTGGAATGCTCTTCATGTACTTCTAGGAGTTGATAATTTGAAACTAATTTAAGATATTTGCTGAGCTGCTAGGAATCTGTCATACATAATCTTCCACCTGCCAGGTTGCCTGGTTGCTCAATATCATGGTGAACTTTAGCAATTTGCATTATTCCACATTGAAAAATGACTATCAGAATATGTGATTAACATTATTTTACTCACATAGCAAATTATAAAATATCACCATGCCAGTGTTGCTAAGTCTTATGAGTTTACAGTATTGGGTGTTTATTCTTAAAGCCCCAGCTCTGCATACAACCCCCCATTTTCATTTTAAAACAACAACAAAAAGAAGTCTCTAGCCCTCATGGTTTCACAGGAAAACATGGACACACAAATCCTACAGGCATAAAAACCAGAAGGCAAATTGAAAAAAACAAACATATATTTATTTTGTTAAATCTCAATTTTAGTGCATTCCCCTGACTTTTTTACTTTGGTCGGGCAAGACTGGCATGTACATATATGAATTCCTATTTGTGCCATTAAAATTCCCTCTTCGTTTACATTTGGCATAAGGAGAAGTGAATGGATTCATTTTTTTTTTAAATCAGATGATTTGTGGTGACATATAGAAGAACAAACTTGCCACAAGGGAGCTGGTCCTTGAAGATAGTCCAGGATTCAGCTCACTTCTGTAACATGGTCTCTGCAAAAAACTGTGGCATTCCAGAACTTGTTGAACAGCAGCTATGGGAACTGTAAACTGTTAACCAACCATGTAGGGTATAGAAGGGCCTGCATTCTGTAGTCTGGGAGAGGTAGGGAGATGGCAGGATCTGCTGTAAGTCTCTCTGCCAAGGAAAAGATTAGGGAAGGGCAAGAATTCTGACATTCGCAAAGAAGCGAGTCTTGAGACAGAGGTCTGCAAACAGAGCTGGGCAAGATGCCTTGAGACATGCTGAGCCAAGAATAACCTGGAAGCCTAATATATGAAGAGGGGTGGACCCCTGAGAAGTAAGGAGAAGGTTGAAAAAGACACAGATAAGGAAGCTGTAGCCCAGGAGGTTTGTTTTGTTTTGTTAGCCATGGAAGAGGGAGTTCTTGGTTTGGCAGAAGGACTTAAGCTTCCCAGCAAGTGTGGAAACTGAGCCACTGCCTGAAATTGTGAAGTGAGCTGCATGCGTCCAAAACCAACTAGTTTTTTCTGTCATTTTCTGAGCATCTAAGCTCTGATCCAGCACAGACCAGTAGGACCTTCTTGCATCAAAATGTACATTAATAAGTGTCATTGACAACTATTTCCCCTTTTAAAAAGAGTAGAGAGGATGTATAAAGGCAGGAAAGAAAATGGCATGAAAGTGGAGGTTTTTCTCACTATGTCAACCTTACCTTTTCTTGCCATCTGCTGCTTCTCCTTAAGGAAACACAATTCTGTGTGGAATGTACAGAAAGGCACTTAAAAAAAAAAAGCCCTTACAAATTGACAGTACATTTATTTATACACGTTTCACCCTGACTCACTACACATCATCATGATACTCCCCAAGCTACACATAATAAAACCAAAAGCTGACATAAATCAAACCAGATTTATTCCCTTCCATTTTTTTTAAACTGATCCTCAGATTCCTGTGCTTGAGTGCCATATACACAGAACTTGCTTCTCCCCTCATTATTTCTTTAAGGGAATATTATTCCTAATATTATTCTCACTCTCTGTAGCTAACAATGTCTCGTTCCATATATAGTACAAAGTGTGATATAATTCTTTGTTTGGCTTCTCTGTTAGGGACTTGATTATTTTTACTTTTGCAAGTAGTTTAGCATTTCATTTTTCTTTTCAAACTTTCCTGTCAATTCTTTAAGATACCAGCACCTATTAAACAACACTTGCGCGGATGTTTCAAAAAAAAAATCCAGGTTATTAGAAGTTTCTAATCTGCAAAATATGTAGCCTAAACTTTTTTCTTATACACAGACATTGACAATGAAAAATTCTTTTCTGAATATTTTAATGGAAGAAGAGATTTTACGCAACATTTTCCAAAGTAGTTTTTAGTGAACTGCATCTTTGGGAATTTCCAGAATTTCACACATCAAAATACTTAAAAGATTTTCTATACTTGTACACTTCTTTCTGTAGGGAAACCTGGGGTTGGGCCAGCAGCTCTTTGCATCTTGCATGATCACACTATGCGTTTCAGAATTCATCTGACCTGGGGAAGCCAGGGAGCATATGAAATTAGGATTGAGCAGCCAGCTCAAAAAAATATATCAGATGATCTTGACAAATTATCAGATCTATGATTATCTAGAAAGGGGTGGGAGTGGAGGGTGACAGGAGGGTGGATGTATGTGGGGAACAGCAGTTCTTGGGAAGCAGAGTGCATCTTAAATTAGGTTAGCTAAAGTGGTAGGGAAAGTCAGTAGTGGGGAAGAATAGGAGGGAGTATAGAAAATGGAAAGCAGCAGGTCCAGGCGAGATGAACGAGCTAGTGAACTGATCATACTGATCCTGATCCAAAATCCTTTGAAGTCAATTGAAAGTCTTTACTTGCAATTCTTGTGATCAGGTGCACTGAGAGGCAGAGAGATAAAGCATAAATTGAGGGCATCTGACAGGCAGGTGCTGAAATCCCAGCCTGGTAAATGCTAAGATTAATGTTTGTCCAACACTTTGAAGATTAATTGGGCCAGATCCTCAGCCCTATTAAAGCCAATGAAGTTGTGCTGATTTACACCATATGAGAATCTGGCCTCAAATGTGCTAAGTATTAAGTCAAGAGAATGACTCATAAACCTGTTTAGACTTGGAAAGAGGATATATGGATATAATTCCAATGAATGCTTAAATAAAGGTTCTTTTTGGCACAATTTTGGTACATTTTAGCAGTTATGTTATTCCAATGGCCAATAAATTCTTTATTGAAACTAAATATCTTACACATTTCCCATCAGCTTTTGGAAGAAGAAAGAACTTTACATTTCTTTCCAAATGGAATGAAAACATTGATTCAAACTCTTTGTATCAAACATTATTTATTTATTTATTTATTTTTCTATATTAAAAAATTACAAGTTATTGCATTTCAGATTTTTACTGTAAGTTCAAGATGTAAAAATCACAACTCTTGAAATGTATTGAACAAAATCCCAGTTCCAGTAAGTACTACTGTAGAGTATGTAATATTTGATCATTCAGTATTCTTACAATCATTAGGATCTCATCTAATGTTTTGTCTGCTTAAGACTAGACTTTTTCTTCAGTACTGTGCATCACTAACCTATTTTTCTAAGGAAGATGAAAACCTCATTTTATCATACTATATATTATATCAAAGTGTTGTTTTGTACTGTTGGATAGCACATATGAATTCTGAGGTTACAAAAATTAGGCTTCTGTATTTTAAACATAGCTTTCATAGTTATCAATATGATTCACTTAATACTCCTTTAAGAAGTTGTTGTTTACCTTTTTCCTAGCTCTCGGGTATGTTGAACATTGCCTAGATAGTCTTCTGGAAAGAATGAATCCAAGCCAAAAAAATAAAATAAAAATCCTTCCTTATACATAGTGCCATGAACCAAAATGCTGACTTTGGTAGGAGCAAGACGGTACCATATAATTAAACTTGGTTTGTTTATAGCCAAAAACTTGAAACTGCACCAAAGCATTCTGTAGATTCATACATGAGTACTTCTAGTAAGCCAAACAAAATGCTTAATTGGTAATGTATAATTTTCAATTAGAACTGAGTGACCATTTCAGAACTGGTCAAAAAGATGAAACATCAACATTTTCCATGGAATGGAAAATCTGTTTTTTGTTTTTTTAATTTAGAAATGTAGAAACATCTGGTTTAGAAATGTTAATTTGAAACAAAACAACATTCTTAAAATGCAAAAGTGTTTGTTTGATATTGTTGAACTGCATTTCTCTACTGACTTACAGGAGTTGTCATTCTGCGCCCCCTTTACTCCTATGTGCAAAGCTCCAGGGCCAGACTACATCTTTGGTATTGGGCCCAAACTGCCATGATGCACCACACAGAGGAAATGCAGGATAGCAAATGAAGTCCTTCGGGAAGCCTGGCCTATAGTAGAGAATGGGCCATGCTCGTAAGGCAATACACCATCGATAAATGCGGTTTTCTTTTATTTTTCACTGATTTGAAAATAAAAGTTTTGGTTTAGTCACAAAAATGAAAAATTCCAATTTGGGTTAAACTGATTCAATTAAATAGTTCATCTTGATTTTCTCAACGGAAACTCAAAAAATGTTGGTAAAATCAGTTTTTTCATGGAAAATTTTGATTTCACAGGCACCGCATCTTCCATCAGAAAATCACTCCAATGGCAAACTCTCCTGATGAGCTCTACTTTCAACAGTGTGCTTTTAGATTAGTGAGACTGGAGCTCTTTGTGTAATTTATATAGTATCTGGCACAATGGGAATGATCTTGTAGAAGCTACTGCAATGCAAATAATAATTATAACAATATGAGATAGGCCCTATACTATTGTGATGGAATGTACCAGCCCCGCACTGGTCAGGCAGGTTAACCAATCATTGTGGGCCCAAAAGGCCATGCCCCCTCCCCCTTGGTGGGCATGCTCCCTGTGGAGATATCATATAAAAGGAAGCAGCTCTGTCTGGTCTAGCTAAGGAGCATGTGCTGCAGACTCCTGCAGAAGCACTGTTGATATTACAGGCTGCAGAGGCTGAGGACCCTGATTATGCTGCTGAGAACCAGCTGACCGTGGGAACCCAAGGGGATGCTGAGCTGCAGTCAGCTGAGAAGATGAGCGAGGCGGGCCTAAGGGTAGGAAGCAACCCAGGGGATGTATTGGGCATTGCAGCCACCAGCAGTAGACACTACTGCTTGGGACTGTGGGTACTAGGCGCTACTGCCCTGAGAGAAAGGGTGGCCTGGTGGACACTTGCCACTAGATATAACAACTGACGCAGAGGGGGCGGACTCTCACAGTACCCTCTTAACAACTACTAAAAGCTGAAGATATTTTAGCTGATGTGGTAAGGGCCCGCGTCTTTAGAGGAAGACCTGAGTTCTGTTGTGCAGCTGTGATTAATGACCAGGGTGTGGAGAATGACAATCAGGAAGCTTTAACTATCGATTTGTTACAATATTAATGGATACTGACTATCTCAAGTCTGCTTCTGCATTTGATTTGATTTCTGGAGTAATGTTCACAGATGGTAGTTGTAAAATGGGAAACTTTGATTAAGGTGGGTGATGTTACAGGTAGTTTGGCAACAGAAATAGCAAAAGGGAGGTTTAGGACCACACAAGTTTAATTTTGTTGGTGACATAATGCTACAACACCTTTGGGAGCAAATGAGGATAAACTATTTAGCTTCACACACAGCCATGATAGAAGTGATAAGACAGTTATTACTCTTATCTGTTGCACAGCACAAAATTAATAAACCCTGATCTTTTTCAAGAATGAACAAGTTATTAGGTTTCCAATTCTTGTATGTGTTAATAACAGTGTAAAATATACCTAGTTATTTTACAGATCACACATGAAGCAAATCATCGGATGCAGTAAACAGAAGAAACTAGTGTGATGTGTGTTCATGGAGAGGGGTAAGTAGAGGATAACTTGAAAGCTAATGCTCAGTGTGATGATGGGCTGACAACAAAACACACATCTTAGTTCTGCTAACTTTACTCATTATAAAACAGGATATAACTTACGTGCAGAATAATTTGTGTTGTTTCAGAGATGTAGTATGTTGCATGTGTCTCATACAAAAATGCCCTGAAACACTATTTTGATGGTCGATGGACATTTGTTTTTCTTGACCCTACGCAAGCTCAGATTCCTCCATGAAAGACCAAATATCCTGTTTAATATAGGCACTCTCTCGTACCAGTTACCAGGGAGTAGGGTTTTGGCCCAGAACCCCTGTCCCAGCTGTGGCTGACAGTGCTGTTTCAAAGCTGTCAATCAGAGTTTTCATACACCTTACTCAGTGAAATAAACCCCTCCATCAGGAAGCAGACATATTAGAATAGCGCAAAAGATGCTGAGCCCAGAAATGTACTGGAAATTTGCAAGCGTGTTTTCTTTTCATAGAGTTTAAGGCCAGAAGGGACAATCAGATCATCTAATCTGATCTCTTGTATATCGCAGGGCAGCACATTTCACACACACACATCCCTCTGTTAAACCCAAGGACCTGAGTCAGACCAAAACATTTCAAGTTTTGAGCAAAATCAACTGTCCGACAACAGAGACCAAGGCACCATTAATGCCAGAGGCCCCTATCATAGCAGGGAAGTGATTAGGTAAGAGAAGCTCAGATCACCCCAGGAGGTAAAGTACACCCCATGTTACAGAGGAAGGCAAAACCCCAAAGATCCCTGCCTTTCTGACATGGCTGAAAAGTTCTTCCTGACCCCAAATGTGGTGATCACTATGACCATGCATGTGAGCAAGACACACACCTTGCAACAATGCCAGTTCAACTTCCAGGCTAATAAGGATCGTCTAAGTTTAGATAAGTGCCTCTTGAGGCTTGCCTGCTGCATTTTCAAAAGATGCATACCTGTGTTTTAGGTGTGTTCCAACACTTGCACAGGGTGAAACCCAAACATATAATACATGCATACAATTGGGGAAAAATACAGCTTTTACTTATGAGAAAGGGTTATATTATTCTCTACAACTGAATACTTTTGATTCTGTTAAAAGAATCCAGACATAGTGGAATAGTATATTTTGGTACCATAATTTAAAAATAATATGCATTCTGCCTAAGATATTGGAAAAATATCTACACCCCATATACTTAAATTTGGAGTTGCTTGTGAAATTTCAGTTCTTCTCAGTGATGTCTGATACTCAACCAAGGACAGTTTAAAGTTGGTGTTTTATTTACCTATGTATGTAAACGTTAGAGGTGAGTTTAGATCCCCAGATCTAAACATTGCCACTTAAACTTGTACTTCCCTGTCTATTTATAGCTACATGTTCTCTTGATTTATACTGATATTGTAAGTGCTTTATGGCCAGGACCATCTTCTTGTTCAATGTTTGTATAGCATGTAATGCAGTAGAGCTCCAGTCCCAGGCTGGGGCTCCTAGCGCTGTAGATGAGAATGCAAACAAATAATAATTAACCCAATTTCTGCTTTTCTTCTGCTATAATTAAAAATATAAATCGAGTGAAAGGTAGCAAAATTGAGTAAATTACGCTGAAAGTATGAATGAAGGAATTCCAGCTTCAGACATGCTGGAATTTTAGCATGTCCATTGCAAGTGAAAGCCAATCTGGGGCTGCTCCCCAGTGATCAGAATCTATGACTAGAGAGTGGCCAGACAGATGCAGTCTGTGTCATTATGCCACCTCAATTCTGCAGGTATTTGGGAGTTGCATTCTGGTGAGAGACCCAATATAAGCCCACCCCTCTTGCCATAGGGGTTTGGAGGCAGTGGCCATAAGGGAACATAGTATGTCACAATCTCCATATGGATCTTGGAGATAGTGGGTTTTTTGGTTTTTGTTTGGTATTGAATTGATTATCTGTTCATGTTTGGGGCTCTCTGCTAGGGCTTTGACATTCTCTAATGCATTTGTTCTTAAAAGCAATATGAATTATCACCCTCTCTAGTGAATTGTACTTGTCTTGCTGGAATTCAGGCTGGTGTTTTTCTGAGAGCTGTCACAAAGGCTCCCTTGTTATACTAATTTGCAGTTATTTGTTACAATATCCATTTCTCTGCTAATGTGGAATCAGGTCCTATTAGGTATAGTTGCCTTTACAATAATTTCATTATGTAGCCCACCTTGGCCCCAGCTGAGTGTGCTAGATGAGTCAGAAATACATTCAGTCCCTGAGGTTCAATTAAACAAAAGGTATGTGTGGGGAGGGGAGTGGGGGGAGCATGGAATCATAATATTCTTCTGCACACTCTGAAGCCAATTTGACACAGGTGGAATTTTCAAGAATAAATTAACATCCTTTTGCATGATAAAAATAGTAGAATTATTTTCTTCATAAAAATTGTCCTGTCTTTGAAGATCAACATTCACCTGAAGGATAATTAGAGAGTTTTTAAATCAGTAACAAGGATGTGTACATCTGGTAGAGACTAGGAGTAGTAGATTCTAATAATTTGTTCCTTTCTTACTAAACAAACAAACTTGGAGTTTAATTTCTAAACCAAAAATACTATGTGAAATTACCCAGTCTGTGTTATATCTTAAGCTCTATATATGGTATTCATGAGTTGTTTTAGAGAAACCAATAACACAATGTGGATCAGTTGCATATGGTTCTTTTATACTTTTAACCATTTATACTAAAGGGTTATTTAGTAAACTTATCCTAGAAAAAATTGTCTCCTTTTTTTAGTGTGGCCTTTCCGTAATAGCAAATGTACTTTATCTATGGGAGGCCAAATCCTGCCTTCAGATGAGTAAATCATATTGACCAGATGGTCTCTGCCCCAGAAAGTAGACAATCTGTCCATTCCATGTTTTTACAGAGCCTAGTTTTTACAGAGTCCTGATACATGATTAGGCAGAATGTGTGCAGCAATGTTTTAAAACAGCCACATAGTTACTGTATCCATTGTGCATAATGTTTGCAATATCTCCAGGTGCAGGACATGGTTAAAGGAACAATTTTTTTTTAAGTTAAGGAGTTGGGGGAAACTGTATAAAGAAGAACAAAACAAACTATGCAGGTCTAACTTTCAGATGGTATAATTTTTAATTTGAAACACAAGGTACCAATCCTGCAATTGACGGGACTACTCGCAAACAGGTAAGTTAACATGTCACACTCAAGTTAAATCCTCTTCTACTGTCTGTAATATGGCTTCTAAGAGAACCCCATCATTTCGTACCTGGCTCATCAAATTGCATTTAGTCTACCCACAGATGCTGACATGAATGAAAACTTCTAAAATGATTTCCCACTGATGTTTCAAAGCTGTAAGCTTGTTATTGTCCTCACATTACACCGCATGCTGTGGTGCAGTAGGCCAGAACTGGCTGTGCTGTTTAAGTGCCAATCTAATGGCAGACTAAGTCTTAGCTTTAAAGACCAATTTCATGTTGGTCACTGTGGCTGCCAGTTCAATGGTCTCCTTCTTCCCTCCCTTTGTTCCTTGTGTAAGCATTTAGAACTGTGCAAAGTGAGTGCACAAGGCTGCTAAATCAGCATGGTAGCACTTTATAAATTTTGCCCTTGCTTGATAGAGCAAAGCGTGATAGCGATAAGTGTAAATGATTGCACAAGGCAGTGGAGATTCACGTCCTAAATGTTCACTTCTGAACGTGCTGCAGCAATGTTACTGGTTACAGTTTCCCAAAGTGTTTCTGCATTGCTTTGATAAACAGTTGGTTTGCAGAGTCTTTCAAGACAATTATGCATACTGAAGTATGGCTGAACTGTAGAGAGACCTAGTCAAAAGGGCGGCATGGAAAACTCATCCCTGCACTCCTGGTTGCACTGATCCTGGTGCAGCTCTGTGCAGAGCCAGGGTTAGAGCAGCTTCAGGGCTTAGTTTATGTCATGCTGCAAACATCTACAAAAGGTTGAAATTGTAGGATCAGCAAGATGCTGGACATCCTGGCCACCCCTCCTTTCCACTGCTACAGCTGTAGTAGGAAAGGAGAGTGATAAAACCCTCTATAGCTACTCTTCACCACTTTACTCCTTGGCTCGGTTAAAGTGATTTCATGCCAATTTATGATGGCAGTTTGATGCAGTTCAAAGTGGCCAGACTGCACCAAAGAATCTAGCTCACTGTCTATGCAAATAAATGGGAAAGTGGTAGTGGAGTGTTAGGGAAGGTGGAAGAATCTTCTTTTTCCTTTTCATTTAAATCTGTCTTAGTGGTCTTCAAGGTTCAGTGATACCAGTCCCGTATTCAGTACCCCTTCCTCCACTAAGCAGTAGTTCAAGTAAAGGCTTTATAAACTTAGTATCTCTGCAGAACTTGGTCAACATTGTTTTCTCTGAAAGTGACTGAATGCTACACAAATAATGTTTATGAATGTTGGTTCAAACTCCAAGCAGCTCTTTAGTTTGATCATGTTCATATCCTTCCTTATTCATGAACAGGTTTTGTTCACATGAATGACTGGAAATGGCAGTTCAGATAAGTGATGCAGACCAAAGCACTGGCTCAATTCAGAATTTTTCTTTTAGTCAGTACTTAAGAAATATTGCCACTTTGAATGGGTCTTCTTTATACTTTTAATACAGAATATTGCTAGGACCAGGAATATCTTACCTGCCAGTAACAGACTCTAAACTGTGTTGACTCTATTTGCATGTGAACATGCATATTCACTAACCATGATCCTTGACTTCTAAAAGTTTGTAATCCAGTCAGCGGAGCAGAACCAGGATCCCATGACTATGCTGAGCAGTGATGTACCACAAATAATGAAACAGTTTGTGAACAAACCCACAAGTTGAAAAGATATTCATCCAAACTATTTGGGAAATATTTGGAAATAACGAACATATAAATAATTTGACCAGGCCTAGTTGTTAGCCTAGCAATTTTTTTAGCTTAGCCATACATTCAGTAATGGCAGTGAGCACCTACAAAAGAGGAAAACAGATAAAGAGCAAGGGATGCCAGAAAAATCTGTTTTAGGAGCTTTTACTAAAATGAAGCCCCAAAAGAAACATGATTTTTTTTCTTTAATTGAATTCCACTTCCAGTCTGGTTGGTGTTTTCAACTGTGATTTAAAAGACTTGTCTCCTGGGAAACGAAATCTATGTGGGACTGAGCAACTCTGACTGATGAATTGAAGTGGGTTATAGTCAGAAAAATGACTCTGTTAAAAGGATATTTAGGGGTTTCATATTTTTCTTAGTGATTTCCAGATCAAATTTTCTCAGTTGACAAGTCAATAGATGATTTTTCTAATTGCCAACCTTAGAAGCTCACTATGCGAGCTGAAAACCAAGCTGTGATTCTTTCTTCCTCTTATTTCTTATGCCAGTCATAAAGATTCATCTATCAAAACTTAGATGACACTATTACTCATGATGCATGAGGCAAAACAGAATCCAGGCCCTCTTTCCTAGCTCTGCAGAGCTCACAGAATGGATTAGTAGTCTGGGTATCTGAAGGCCTGATCTCAAAACCTTGGTTTTTGGCACTGAGTTGCTGCATGTCACTGGGAAAGTCACTTATCCTCTCTGGGCCTTGAGAAATATTTCCATCTGTTAAATGGGGAAATAGTTCCTTGTTTCTGGGGCCTAACTAGTTGTAAAGTGGCCTATCTGCTAAGGCCAGTCAAATGTATGAGGTGGGAATTTAACTGAGAAGCTCTGGCACCTGTGCTGATTGCTTACAGCTATGTAGCAAAGCTTTCTTTTTCCCAATTTGTACTACTGCTCCTTGATTGAAACCTTGCATGCCTCTTTCATTTCCAGCAAAATGTTTATAATTCCATAGAAGTTTCAAATTTGAAAACAAGCAAATATTGTGTGTGTAAACAACAAACTTTCCTCAAATATTTTAGCTGCCTCTACATACTTTTTTTTTTTTTTGCTGTTAGTATATGCCCTGATCTCCTGATGTGGAGAATGCAGGTGTGATGCTAGTTGGCCAGAGATGCAAGATCAAGGGCTTCAGTATCGGGGGATACCAGCAATTTTTTGCATGTTGAGGAGAAGGAGATAGGGAGAAGGTGAGAGACAGAGGTAATATGATGTGGGTGGAATAACTGTAAGGAAGAAAGTAGAGTAAAGACTTCCAAGTCTGTGAGTCAGATGGAAGAACAAAACAAGAAGGGAAAGGATGGTGAAGGGAGGTAGTGTCAGATCTTGTCAGTTTTTTCCCTAAAGATAGGTAGATCCTGTTGAAAGAGAAGGAGGTGAGGGCTTGAAAAGGGAATTCAGGGTGGCAGAGGATTTAGGTAAAGAGTTTAACAAGGCAGCAAAGAAGTAAAGCTACTTAGCAAGTAAGATGGTGCTATTGGAAAAAAAAGATGAGTAGATGTAGTGGAAGAAGTCTTACGGTCCATAAATGTTTTCTTTAACATTCAGAGATGTGGGAAGAGGAATGGAACAGGATTAGATTCAAAGGAACCTGAAATGGTTGATGTGAGAGTGAGGGGAAAAGGAGTTAAAGGTGAAGAAAAGAATCAAGTTGAAGAATTTAACCAAAATAGATTCAGTGGATGAAAGTGAGATAGTAGAGAATAGGCAACTGAGAACTGTAAAGGAATGTGAGATGTTGGTGGACTTGAGATCACAGAAAAGTCATCTGAAAGGATGATAGACAAGGAAGTATGAACAGTGTTCAAGGATATAATAGGGTAATTGGAAAGAGAAAATTGGTTGTAGAGGGAGCCGGGATGCTGGGACAATTTGCATAGTGGAGATGCTAAGAGTCATTGAACCGAACTGTAAACCTTGTATATGATGGAAACCACTTCAAGGCAGGGGGAGGGAGCAGTGTTTGGTAAAGCTCCAGGAACTGGCTCTGCTGTGGAAGGCTGATTCATGGTTGAAGGTCAAACAAAGGGTTGAGGGAAGGAGGCAGAAGGTTAACAATCATGGAAGAGGAAATCACTTAGGATGAGGGTGAGAGTGTGAAGAGAGAAAAAGGAAGACTCTTGAAAATTAGAATGGAAGGAGTCTCCTGTGGGGGAATGTCAAGTGACTGGGAGTGGAGCCGGATGGAGTGCATGGAGGAGGAGGGCCAAGGGTCACTAACATTAATTAATTAATACAGTAAAAGCAAGGCAGCCTATGGAACACAGAGGGGTAATTCGAGGTAAATAAAGGGGGGAACTAGATGCCTCTGATTTATTGACCAGACAATATCATTCCAAATTGATATCATTCTGAAGAGTGGCATTGATACGCCTGCTACCTTCTCAGAAAGAGATGTCTGGAAATATTTGTTGCAGCATTACAACTAGCTGTGTTATTTCCATTGCAGTACACTACTAGAGTACCTGAGTGAGTCAGCAAGTGTAATGGGGCTGGCATTCAGTGCCAAAAGCGGTGCAGTGCTGATCCTTCTATTCAGAATCTTATACTACTCTAATTGTCATACTCTGTGCACCTTTCAGTACAGTGTTAAGTGATGTGATGCTCATCCTCTCCCCAGGGGAAGAATTGTGTGTTCAGTAAGGTGATTTTTTTAGTAGGTTTTTTCTGTTCTTTTAAATGTACATGCTTCTCTATGTTTGTAAGAGGAAGTAAGGTCAAAGAAGACATCTTGAACTTGAAACAGAAGGTGGTGAAGTTTGGGATTGCCCTTTGTTCCTGTGGGAGATCGTTCCAAGCTCTTGAACCAGCTCCTGAGAAAGCTCTGTCTCCTACACAGATGACCTTTATCTCTTATGGTAGAAAGTTGCATTGTACTGAGGAATGTAATTGTTTTCCATGGTGTTAATCCTGGAGCTTTAGGGGAAACTCTTAGATATGACAGGACCAGTCCATTGAGCACATTGGAGATGAGGACAGTGACCTTGAACTTCACTCAATATTCTATGAGAAGCCAGTGTAGAGAGCGGAGGACAGGTTTGATGTGCTCATAGTAATCTCTGTTGCTGAAGATGTTCACTGTACTAGTTTGAGTTTCCCTCAGGTCTTGACTTCAATGGGAGATGAGCGTGCTCAACATTTCACAGAACCCAGCCTATTTACATTGCAGCCCATCTCTACATAGAATAGCAGAGCCTTTTTGTTGAAAATGTAGTATGAATTTAACATGAGAATCATAGTTACTGCTTGAGATGAGTGAAATGTAATTGTACTTTACAGCTTTAAACTGTGCATTGTCAGGAAGAATATTTTTGTCATTTACAGCTTTGTCAAATTCAGTAGCCTTTGTTTATTACCTCCAAACAAGTAGTGTCATTTTAATGATTCCAGTGTAGTCTGATTTTAACTCCTGCAATGTAATCTATGCATTCAAATAAGACTGTATTTTTATAATTACTCAGTTATTTAAAAAAAACTGCATAAATTGTCAACCATTTGATATTTTAAATTTCTTTACTCATACTTGTATATTATCATTCCATAATAAGAATCCTTTGACTGATAAGTGTTTCACTAAATTTTTCTCTAATTATTACTTTTGGCATCAATACTTTACTGAATTAGCTGTTTCCAATCTAATTATATTTGCCTTATTGTCTAGGTGACCTTTTAAAGAAAAATCCTTATAGTATGAAATTATTTTTACTGAAATAGATCATGGTGGTTTCATTTTCACTAAAACATTTCCCTCTTTTACTCATATTTGAAGGGAGCTGGCTTGAAATTAACCTATTGCAAGAGTTTAGAAAAATGGGTTTATGAACTTTTGGACTTATTACTATTGATAGTTAAAATGAACATGAGTAATGGTGGTTTAGCTTACCAAAACACATGAGATGCATTATATTAATTAAATGCTCTTACACTTAATTTAGTGTGCGTTCTGGAAATGAATAAACAAAATGATTATTTTAATTTTTGAGTGCCCAAAAGTGGCAGTGCTTCACAGAAACAGGTGAAGATGCTGTCCCTGCCTGAATAACATGTCCTGCCAACACTTAAGCACACAAGTAATCTTACTGAATTCAATTGTCCGACTGTAATGAAAGGACATGAGACAATGATATGATTTTAGTCAGGCAGCAACTTTATTATTAGCAGTCTGGGACTATGCAGCAGATAAAAGTGCACAGTGCAGGTAACCTTGTGTTCATTCAATAATTATCCAGGGGCTTCCACCAGTTCCCCCTCTTTTTCCATCCAGGTCCCCCAGCCAACCATTGCTGGGATCTTACCTTCCACCATCTGTGTAGGAGGGCTAAGTTGGGCTATAAGAAATTGTGAGGGTTGGCTCCCTGCCATATCATTCCTAGGAGTCCTGAACCTCCCCTGTTGCATTCTTTTAACCAACATCTCCTTTTAAAGTCCTTTTCCAAGTCATTTATTCAGTCACTGTATCCCTTCCCTATGGAGTATCTGCACTGAACATCCAACCCAAACTTACATAATGAGTTGAGTTGTGACATATAGTCTGACCCCTTCATGCCATAAATAACAAAGCCCTCCCCAATCCCACTGTGGGAAAGGCAACCCCCCCCCCCCAATACACCTAAGCCATCTGGTGGTGAGGGAAAAATTCCTTCCCAGCCCCCCTGAAAACAGGCAGCTAGCACACTGCTCACAGCAGGTCTTAACCAAATCTGGCATTTCACCACTTAAAGGGCAAGAAGGGTGGGGGCATGCTCTGTGTAAAAGGGTCTTCAATGTCCGAGTCTGCACCTTTTGAACCCTTTCTGTTCCCAGGAGATGAGTCAATGATCATGCTGACCCCCCTCCCCTTTTGCAGCAGTTTCTGATCTCTCTCTCCCCCACCCCAGCAGTAAAGCACTGTTCCCTTCAGTTGACCAGACAAAATCCACCCTGCTTGAAGGTGTGTCAGTGTCAATGGAATTACTCGGAACATAAGTATTTTCAGGACCGGGTTCTAAAATCAGCCGTGACACAACAATTGAGTCATAAGCAAACACACACAGTGGAGGAACTGTGTTGGAGGTAGGACAAGCACAACAGTAATAAGACCACGCTGTTAATTCAGAAGCTTTGTAAATAGCTATGTGGTCCCATGAAACTAGGAGCTTCTCTCTGATATTATAAATATTCTTTTCCAACTGATGTAATGCACATGAAACTTCTTTTTAATAAGAATGTATCAAAGGTAACATTAATTGGTACTGTATTAAACCAAATACAGATCTTGCATCTCCTGGGGTCCTAAAAATGTCTTTTTACTCTGCATTCTGTAGTACCAGAGGTTATGATGTAGGCAAAATATATAATTGCATTAAAATCTGTCAAATAGCTTTTGTAAAGCTTAACTAACATTAATTACTGAAAAAAATGGACATTTATTCAGAAGATCTGACTGTTTGTTCTTTGAACAATAATCTTTCTTGCATTTCTCCTATACTATGGTCAGATGTTAAAAATCAGAGGGATTTTTTTTTAAAGAGCCTAAACTGGAGTTTGAAGTAATACATTTTATATATTTCTATCTAGATATAAATAAAATCAGCTTCCACAGTAAAAAAAGTCATGAAAATTGGCTTTATGCCTAGCTGGATAATTTAGTAAGAAATCAGCCAGCAAGCTAAAACCACTTTAATAAAATCTTTCTAATATCCTGGGACCGACATTGTTACAACTAGACAGCATTAAAAAAAAATCTCATATACAGTGCCAAGCTGTGGAAGGTAGCTAAGCCAATCAGTAGGTGGAAAGCTCATGCAAATGAGTTTCCTTTGCAAATTTAGTCCGACTGAGCAGATTTTTTTTAAAGCCCCATCTGCAGCCATACACTGAATTGTGAAGTCTAAAATCTACTCATCCCAAGAAATCCACTCCAGCTTTATGCAGCTGCAGATATGGGACGAAGATCAGTAGATTTACAAAATGCCAGAACTGTTAACAAGAAAAAATGTGGGCAAATTACTGTCCTATTCAGAAAAAATCTAACCAAAAAAAATTGCTGTCAGGGGGGTTCAACATAGTTCAAAGGGCTAGTAATGGAATACACAGCCTTTCACCCTCAGATAGACAATTGGAATCCACCTCTCTTAGAAATGATAGGCAGTTGTCTGTCTGTCTGGCCTTTGTGATATAAGTTGTCTCACCCCTGTCTGTAGCCACAACTGACACTTTCTAAAGTATGCAGTGTTGTTGTAGTCCTGTTGGTCCCAGGATATTAGGGAGAAAAGGTGAGTGAGGTGATATATTTTATTGGGCCAACTTCTGTTGGCGAGAGAGACAAACTTTTGAGCTTAAACAGAGCTCTTCATTGGTAGGGGCAGTGTCAGGGGAAAGTCTAATGATTCATGATAACTAAACTAATTTTTCTTTAGAATAGCTCTGAACAGGGAGGGGAGAGGAGAGCTGACACACTGTGGCACATATGTTCAGGAGTTTGCAGTGCGGCTATCCATGCAGTAACTATTTTGGGAATAAATAGTAAATGCAGGTCTCCAGCACAATCAATCTGGCACCGTTCATGAGCACTAAATTGATTTAGAAAAGTAAGGGAGGGGGCATGTTGAATACGTTGAACTCATAATGGCATTTATGTATTTGGGCTGGAGTATCAGCATTAAAAGGACATTTTACTTGGACACAAATATCAAGAGAAACTGCTGTCGACATGCTTATCCACAGGAAGCTACAATGCTGACTGATTGGAAAATGTGGCATGCCCACAAAGCTTGGCGCAAGTTTCGTATTTAATTAAGTTGGAAGCCTACATGAAAGTTACACCAGCACTGCAGGAGCTCTGCACTTTTCAGCATTTGGCACTCTGCACTATAAATGGGGAAATGACTAATAGCAGTGACCATAACAAATTAGATGTACATGACAGATATCAGAAAAATGGATTTCTTTCTATTAGGGTTCATTTAAAAGAGGGCTGAAATCAGTGAAACTAATAAAATGTGCTTTAATTTGCTTCCTTTGAACTTCATGTCTTTTCCCCTCAGTGGTTTCTGGCAGAAGTAAGAAAGTGCATGTGAAACAGACATTAAGGAATTAATAGAGTATGAGAATTGACAAGTTCCTATCTGAAGCTCTATTAGAACCTTACTCACGTTTGCTGTTTACAACACTACTGGATAAAATGCAAATTGACACCAGTTCTTAAAATAGTAGTGTTTAAAAAATGCTCAAGAGAAAGATGTGGCTGCCATAAGTACAGAAAGAATGCTTTTTGTAGAGTGGTCTCTGAGAGAAACCATTCATGGCCTCACTAATGGACTGAAATCATGCAGTTGTACGTAGAAGAGGTTAAAAATACATTTCAATATATAGAATTGAGTGGTACTGTTCTGGATTTATTAGAATAGATGAGAAAATATCTTGGTTCTTTTAGCCCAGTCTTAGAATAATGTCTGTCTCACCTCAAGGATGATAGGTTTTTCCATTTGATGCAGAGGTCTTTCTCCTGTAGTGTTTAGTCAGTATGCTACTGAAACCAAGTTATACTAGTGTCACAGCACCTCTTCAAGCTCTGTGTTTGGGTCCAAACCATGGATCACACATGCTTAAGTCCACTGAGTGTGAGCAGCATTTGGAAACAGGCTCTGGCTTCTCAAGTTCACTCCCAGGGTGCAGACGCTTTGTCTGGTACCCCTGCTCAGAACTAGGACCCTGCAATCCTGCTCTTCTAGGCCCCAAGACTACTGCTGAACCCCCTGCTCTCCTGAGTAGTTTGAGCACACCCCTTCTCAGAGCGCCATCCTCATGGGCACTCCTGCTTACAGTTTAATCCTTCGGGGACATGTGACAGTTACTGAAAGGCACACAGAGGCTTTGTAAATGTAAAGTAGCTTCTCTCTCTCACTCACACACACACTCACTTACTCACTCACTCTTTATTCATAGAGAAAGCATAAAGACATACAGATCCACGCAGATCCTTTATCCTCACCACTCAGAGCCCTTTGGGCTTTTTGATCCGTCATTTCAGGGACCTGAGACCCTCCTCTCTTCATGCTCAGCATTCAGGTTCTCTGCCTGCTCTTGCAACAAGCTCTCCTTAGCTAGTTCTGTTCTGGTGCTCAACAGGTTTCCCCTGGCTCAAAGAACACATGCCTTTTTTCAGCTTCTACCACCTCTTTCTTTGTTCTCCTGGGGGTTTGCTATTATTCCAACGCCCTTCTCTGCAGACAAGCTGGGCAAGAGGAGAGGGGGATCTCTTTTTGGTTGGCCAGTCACTTTAGCACACTCATTGTTCTACAAGGGCAGAGTCATTCAATGCCAAATAGTCTTGTAGCTTCTCCCCTGAGGTGTGTGGCTCAGGCTTCCTCATTGGTGCTTGTACAAGGAGTGGCTTCGCTTCTATCCCCACATAGCTTGGGTCTGGGTTCTTTATTATGACGCCTGGTGCATTTGCTCAAAAAGACTCCTCACTGTACTATGCCTGACCCCCAGCGTATGTGTGAGGGGGTTATGAGTGATGAGCAAGGGGATGCCAAGGACAACTGATGAATGTGGCGCATGAATTAGCTGAAATTAGAAGACTTTTCAGTAGCTTCAAAGGGTAGTTACCGCTAAGGAGTCTGTGGGTGACTGTTCAAGACTAAAGGAGTGGCCACCTACGCACTCCACTAACTCAAGGGGAGTCCTTGCACTAGGTGGGGATAGTGTGTGCTCAGGCAAACTTCAGATCCATGAAATTGCCTGAGGCATCCAAGCCCACCAGCACCTCTAGGTTGGTGTCAGGCATCCCAGGGTGCCATAACCAGAAAGGGAGTTGGGGATGTGTTGTAGGGATGCTGAATAGATATTACTGGGGTATCAGTAGACAAGCATTGGAGTGGCCTGTGGGGGAGATGGGAAAAGTGCCAACCCAGCCCAGACCCCCTCTATCAGGAGAGGGGCTTGGCGTACCCAGCATAGATTCTTCTCCATGTCAGAGAGATTGGATGTCAGACCTGATTGACTTCCATGGGTTCAGGTAACAGAGAAACGACCAGTGACCAGGGCTGGAGATGGCAGAGTTGTAAGGAGCTGAAAGGACCAACTTTTTTTCCTGGTGGCGTTCAGTTAGGCAGTCATCAATCTTGATGCATAGGTTGACTAAGGGTCCACCCATCCTGTTCATCTTTAATAGCATCATTGAGGCTGAGCAAGAAATGATAACGCTGGGTGACCTCATTCCACTGTGTGTCTACTACTAAGCACTGGAACTCCGCCACATATTTTGCAACTGGCCAGTTTCCCTGGCCTGTCCCATGGCTTCATCTGTACACATGACTTGGGTCATCGAAGATCATTGCCATAGCTAGAATTAAGTCCTCAAATTGTCCCAGCAGCAGGCTTTGATCTTCCAGAAGTAGAGATGCCCAAACCAGGGCCTGCTCAGTAAGCAGGCTGATAATCAATTCAACTTGAGCTTTATCAGTGGGATATGACTGGGGACAAAGTAGAAATAGGAGCCAACACTGATTTAGGAACCCACAAAAATTTGTTGCTATCACCATTGAACCTGTCAGATGGGGAGCTTGGGCTCGTGGGGAGCAGGGGTTGGAGCTGAAGCTTGAGCTTTCAGCCTGCACCTGCAGAGCTGCAACCTGGGTCTGCAAGGTCTGTAAAGCTCCCATTGTTTCTAGGAGAGAGAGATATTGCCTTTGTAGAATCCACAATCACTGTATCAATTCTACTTCCCTTAATGTTTGTGTTTTGGGCTGATCAAAATATCAGTGACTGAGATGTGGATGTCATGCGTAATGGTTGGTACAGGAGTCATGCCTAATAATGGATTATTGCATCACTTTGCACTGGATTTTCCTTGAGGACTATTTGGTATAGTCATCTAAGACAGGATACAGCTGCCTGCCTGTTTTGTGGTGCTTGTTCCATGGGTGACTTCCAGTTTTTTCTTATTGTAATGCAAAGTGTTGATTTCCTTACAGAGTTTGGGTTCTGGCTGATTTATACTTTGCCTTTTTCTTTGTTCCATTCCAGCAGCTGGGAGTAACTGGCATGTTTCCTATAGTTGAACACTGTTGGTGGGGGAGCTAGGTGGTATATTTTTGACTCTTGATTGGGTAGTGTCTGAGTTTGTTGTCATCAGAAAGAAAACACTTGCTAATAATTATCACAAAGTGATATCTGCAATACCTCAATTATTTCCTATACAGCAGAAATGCAATTACTGAGGTAACTATTGGAGGTCTGATTCTTATCTCACAATGGTTTTACACAAGGAGAACTCTATTGACTTCAGTGGATTTATTCCTGCTTTACATCAGTATAAGGGAGGGTATAATCAGGCATTGGGTTCTTTTTTTTTTTTTTTTTTTTTTTAATTTAAGGATGATATCTGTAGTAAAGTTGAGTTGAAAATCAAATAAGAGACAGGGAAATTGAATCAAAGCACCCAATATTTCAGTTTTATTCCTCTTGAATGTGAGTATTTTTTAAAAAGTCATGATTATGAAAGAGAAGTACTACTGTACACTAGTAGAAATGGAGGAAGCAAACAACATCTGTATATCATGAACACAAATGTGGTATTGGAATCCTTATTCACTCAAAATGACACAAACATTAAGAACACAAAAGAAAAGAGCTAAAATGGAACTTTCTAAGCATTAAATAACAAGAACTATTACTTGTAATGTCGCTATGCAATTGTGTTGACTTGTAAAAATAAAAAAGAATCAAACCCATTCCAGGATTGTAACAGCCCAAAATTTCCAGAAGACTCTGATTAGTATGAATATATCAGAAAGGTTACTTAAAGTGAGAAGTCAAAATGAAATGTCAAGCCAACAATGTCATGAGAAATATCTGAGGAGTGATATAACAATATTTTTTAAATGGTTCATAAAAATGGATAAATGAAGGATAAAGATGGACAATGAATGTTATAGAATAGCTACACTATCAGACTTCAGTAATTGCATGATAAAGGAGCAATTGGAGTTAAACACTATCTAAGGGATTACCCAACTCCTCAAGTCATGTCTTGCAGTCCATAAATCAGAACTGTGCTGGTTGATGAATCATAAGGGCTAGGTGTCAGTACAGACCAGTTAGGTCCAGACAGTCCCTTGTAGGTGTGGGAAGGAAACTTCATCTAGTATCTATTCTGCTTGGAGAAATTCCCACACAATCTGGGGAGTGAAGGTTATCAAAGTTAAAAACCTGTGGGCAAACAGCTTGTTTTTTGCAGTATGGTCTCGTGGACAGCGCATTAGATTGTGACTCAAAAGAAGTGGTGACTTTGTCCAAGTCACTTCCGTTCTCTGCCTCTCAGCTTTCCCATTTTTAAAAATGAGATCATGTTATGTTTGTAAGGGGATTTGATATCTGGAGACAGACTATGCAAAAGCTACGTGGTGGTATTATTATGTAGATATCCTACAAACTATCCATCTTCCCCTTGCTCCCTTTATTGCAAGAACTGGGCTATTTACCATGTAAAGAAGAAATAGAAGCAATCACAGTCTAATTTCAGCTGAAAACAAAAGGGTGAAGCTGTCCTAAAGTGCTAAAAAACCACTACAAGTTAAAATTACAACACCTATTAACAAATATACCACTGGAGACTTAAACCAATTAGACATTATAGAAGAGTTGGAACAGATATCAATAGAAATTAAACAAATGTCCAAAGAACCATATGTCCCACAGGTGCAGATCAATAGCAAATTAACAAAAGTAGTCCAAAGGCATGCACAATGAATACTCACTAATGCACGAAAATGATCTTAAAGGTCAAACTAAGTGTTTGGAATAGAAAGTAAGGGGGGAGGAGAACCCATTACTTGAAGATTTTGTCAACTGGCCTGTTATGTACAATGCATCACATATGTTTTAACACTAAAAATGAGAGCATTATTCAGTATGTTTTTAAAAGAAAATGGGTTGAATTTTAAGCATTTCAACCACTTGAAAGTACTTTTCAATTGTAACAATGCTTCCCAAATATAAGGCCTTTTGGTCACCCTGTATGACTGAGTTTGGAATAGATGATAAAATTTCAATAAGACTTGTGCTCTTGAGATTTATTTAGCTAATTAGTTAATTTTACTAACTAACCTTTTATGTGACTGATGATGCTTTAAGTAAATGAAAGCACAGGCATAGAAGCTGGGAGATTAGTTGTTTAAGAGTCTGCCAATATTGCTTTTAGGGTTTGCAGAGATTAGCAATTGCTTGATTAATATGTATATTTGCATTCAAAGTGATAACCTATAGTGTGCTTGATGCTGGCTTGGTTAAATGATGGTCTTTAGAACTGGAAAACTGCCTAACAAATACATAACTTAGCACATTGTCAATAATGCAAGCACAATATTTTATATATTACCTAAAATATTGTATTTATCATATAATGTCAATAGGGAAATAGAAAGGACCATACCATTTATCCTGACTGAATATATTGTAAGTGTGACCAGACTTACTCTCAGACACAGGTCAAACATTCAAAGTAACTTTAGTTTTTCTTTGCATGCCAAAAGTACTGTTTAAAAACAAAAAATTTCTAGACACGGAAAATGAAAAAGAGCTAGACAACACTATTAAGATAAATAGTTCATTAGCCAAAAAATACAGGGTCCGTCAACTAAACATCAATAATGAATCTGACACAAATTTGCTGAATAGTTTTAGCAAAAAAATTGGGGGGCGGGGAGGATTGAGGGAGAGATTCATAGATTCATAGACTCTAGGACTGGAAGGGACCTCGAGAGGTCATCGAGTCAAGTCCCCTGCCCTCATGGCAGGACCAAATACTGTCTAGACCATCCCTGATAGACATTTATCTAACCTACTCTTAAATATCTCCAGAGATGGAGATTCCACAACCTCCCTAGGCAATTTATTCCAGTGTTTAACTACCCTGACAGTTAGGAACTTTTTCCTAGTGTCCAACCTAAATCTCCCTTTCAGTTTAAGCCCATTGCTTCTTGTTCTATCATTAGAGGCTAAGGTAAACAAGTTTTCTCCCTCCTTTCCTGATGACACCCTTTTAGATACCTGAAAACTGCTATCATGTCCCCTCTCAGTCTTCTCTTTTCCAAACTAAATAAACCCAATTCTTTCAGCCTTCCGTCATAGGTCATGTTCTCTAGACCTTTAATCATTCTTGTTGCTCTTCTCTGGACCCTCTCCAATTTCTCCACATCTGTCTTGAAATGCAGTGCCCAGAACTGGACACAATACTCCAGTCGAGGCCTAACCAGCGCAGAGTAAAGTGGAAGAATGACTTCTCGTGTCTTGTTTACTACACACCTGTTAATGCATCCCAGAATCACATTTGCTTTTTTTGTAACAGTGTCACACTGTTGACTCATATTTAGCTTGTGGTCCACTATGACCCCTAGATCTCTTTCTGCCATACTCCTTCCTAGACAGTCTAGATTTAGGCACCATTCACAAAAACGCTGGTGAAGGGGAGGAGGCGCACCTATCTTATAATCTTTAACCCCCGGATGTGGGAGACCACATTTCTATTCTCTCCTCTGCCTGATGTGGAGAAGGGATTTGAACTCTCCCTTATTGCAGAAGAGGGTGCTAAGCAGTGGGCTATGAGTATTCTGGGCCAGGGTGCTCTAACTCTCTCCTGTTGGAGCTGTTCCCCTGTAGAATATATGAATAACCACTGGACCAGAGAGAGAGTGAGTGAAACTGAGGCTATGTCTACACTACCACTTATGTCGGCAAAATGTATGTCACTCAGGAGCGTGAATATTACATACCCCTCCCCTGAGCGATATAAGTTACGCTGGCACAAGTGGTGGTGTGCGCATTGCTGTGTTGATGGGAGAGCTTCTCCCGCCAACATAGCTACCACCTCTTGTGGGGGTAGATTAATTGTGTCAACAGGAGTGCTCTCGCTTGTCAGCACAGAGCGGCTACACAAGAGATCTCACTGTGGCACAGCTGCATCAGTATAACTGTGCCTCTGCAAGTGCTCTAGTGTAGACATAGCCTAACTCTAGGTCCCCAAGTTCATGTCCTTCTCCAATGAATGTTTAATTATTTATACAAAGTGGAGCAGCTTCAGCAGGGGAAAATGAGACCCACACCCAAATATCCCATAGGTCAATGGCTAGGGCGCTGTCCTGCAGTGTGCGAGAGTAAACTTGGAATCTCTGCTCTGCATCAGGCAGAATGGGGAATTGAGCTCTGATCTCATTGCTAGCAACAGGGGGCTCATGACATGTAGCTGAGTTTGTATGCTTTCATGTGATAGAGGGCAAAGGCAAAGACACATTACCAAGTACTTTAGAGTATTGATAAAATCATTAAAATATCATCATGCAAGCCTCTAATGATGAGGCTTCCTTCGTTTCTTTCTCTGATTTCAGGTGCAGGGGACAGGGAGGTAAAGATGTCAAGGAGAAAGTTTAAGTCATTTCCTGTGGGAAATAGGGATATGTTTTCAGAGACCTGGGTGGCATGAAGTAGCTGGGAAGATAAGGATGTGGCTAGAAGAATCCAGATGAGCGCAACAATGGCTAGGGAAATCAATGGCTACTGATCTCTGCCATGTGTCGAGGGGGTAATCCTGACCCACGTCAGGTGACTAGGGCCTGAAAACAAAGTTCAGTCTCTTATGAGCCCTCCTTTGCATTACACCTGACATACACAATTTTCCTCACTGTGCCTCCATTGTACCAACCCCCTGATTTATAGAGACCAGATACTATCATTTTAGTGGTGAGGGGTTATTTCAGCCTGCATACCTATTGAATGGTTGGCCTTTCCTGTGATTGCTAATTAGTGCAAACATACAAATGACCTGACTTGGATTTAAACTGGTGCCCTAAAAGTAAAGTGTTCCATGCTTTTAAAAAGGTGAATCAAAACTGGACTGTGTAAAACACGGACTCTCTCCTCAAATGTGGAATATGACAATTTTACTAAACAGTGGTTAATAGCTTGGTCAATATCACATTTTTCCTGAGTCCCAAAGATAAACTGTGGTTAGAAGATGAGCATTAAACCTGAACCTTCATGAATTCAGCGCAGAAGGGAGAGTGCAGGATCAGGCCCAATATTGGAAAGATTATTATTTATACAGCAAGTTCACTCCCAGAATTATTCCACGTCTTGAATGCTACCGCTCCTAGTTTCAAAAAGGGCATTTGACAGGGAAGAATGGGGATTATCTATATTATGTTTATAAGAGGAATATTAGAATTTGGGATAAATCTAATGAGATCCTTTAAACTGCAATTCCCCACTTGCTGTAGTGAACTTAATGTTAACAATTCCTCCATTTGAGCCTCCTTTTCGATATAACCATTAGCAGTATTTATTTTAAGTGCTAACAGACTGAGGGGCAGTAAATATGGAAAGATAATTATAAACTTAACATATATGCTGATGTCTATTATTAGTCAAAAATCATTTGAGCTCCTTACTGCTATCATTGGAATGAACAGATTATTTTGGTCGTTGGTCCAGATGAAAGTTTTAAGAGGATGAAATTAAATGTCACTGACATCTCTAAAATGCCAGATGTCCTCTTCATATTTTCCCTTTAAGATATGCACTGAAATTGTAAGCAGATCAGGAGACATTTCTTACATAAATTATGACTCTAGCAATAAAGAGATTCTGAGGATTTGAATAAATGACAATAATATCCTTTGTAGGGCAGAACTGAAAAAAACCCTCTAAGATATGTATATTTACTACATAAGTGGCAGCACCTCTGATTATTTTCAAAATAAAAAATAACAGTAATGAGCCTTTTTATAGGAAAGGCAACAACCACAAATTGTAAAGAGCATATTAAAAAGATCGTAACTATATGTTATTGTGGGATTGACAGTTACATTTATTCCATCTTGCTTTTCTTTTTAGATCATTATATGTTGTGCTCTTTTCACAATTTAGCAAGAATTTTCCATTTTGAGTACAAAATACATGGCAACCTGTCTGTCAAACTACAAGCCAACCTTCCAAATAAGATTTTGCTTCCTACATTTCAAGTATTTCATCAATGCCTTGTAAATTATAATAATAATGGATATTGACAATGTGACCCTAAGCACTCTTGTATTCACACCCTACACAGTACTGTAATAATCTTTATACAAAATATGCCTTCTGAGGTATCATTTGAAAACTAATAACTCACTGATCATTAGTATTCTTACATGATGTATGTATGTGGTATATAGTAAGAGTTATGGATATATGCTGGAATTATGATTAAAGTGTATTTAAACCAGACTTGCCAAGGGGAGTTGATAAATAGGTCTGCCTTAGACAAAGAAATCTGCATTTGATTCTCTAACAAGCCTGATCTTCAGACAAAGTCAATTTTTACATGTTAGGTACACAATGCTGTTTAGCTACCAAATGAGGGAAGAAACACCATGGTGCTTTCTTCACTGCCAGACTTCATGTCTCTTTCCTCACAGATTGAATAAACTTTATTTTACCATTTGAAAGATTTACTGGTCTGTTAAAACAGGGGGTCTGAACCTCAAGCAATAAGCAATTGAATCAACAAATGGTATACACTATTACTATACTATAAAGGCATATAATGTGAGGTGTTTTCTGAAAGCTAATGACACAGTGGTGGTTGATATCATAGTGAAATGTATTATTAACACTATATGAGGAAATGTGGATGCTTAAAGATATTATGCTTTAAAGTCTGTGGCCAGATAGGGAGAAAGAGCACCTTAGGCAAAGATCTTTCACTTAGAAAGACAAGGGAAAACAGCCTCTTGTATTTCTGTGGAAGGGCCAGCCTGAGGGAGAGTCAGCCATGTGGAATATTGGTGAGAGTAACCATCCTGTACAAAGCTTGTATTTTGATAGATTATTTTAGATTTAGATGTGTGTTTTCAGCTGCATTATTGCCTGTAATGCTTTCTATCATTCCTTTTATTTGGCATCACTTCACCTATGTCCTATTGAAAATAATTTTTTTATTTTTACTATAAACTATCTCAGTGCAGTGTTTATAAGGGAGGATATATTTACCCCAGTTAAATGAATACACTTTGATGTGCTTTTGTGCCTTTAAAGGAACAAATGGACCTTACGATTTGTCTCGACTGTCCAGTAGAGTGCTGGGTATTACAGAACACATGGTTTTGAGAAAATTCGGGACTGGGAGTGTATTGGGGTCACTCTGCAAGTAGTAACCCAGGCTGGTGGAAGTGGTAGCCACGCTTCTGGAGTCAAAGCCACTGAACCAGGCTGTCTAGCACACAGACACTCAGGGTGCGCTCTCCTGATACGCGGGCTAGGAGCATCCAAGACTGTGAGCTGCAGCAGCAAAACATTGTGGGATTACAGGGCAAGTGGTGACACAACCCCTCACTAGTCTGGATTGCACCCTAAACCCATAACAGACAGTCTTTTGTACAATTATGTATTGATAGTCCTATGATGAAACTCTAACATAAAGATATGGGTAACCAAATTCCATAAAGAAAACTGATCTATTATACTGTATCACAAAGATGGGAGTAGGGGATTGGAAACAAAAATGTTAAAACTAATGGATTTTTCAGAAGATGTTTGGAAAATTCCTGTTACTATTAATGTTTTCTTCTTATTCTCATCAATATTAAATTGATAATAATATCTTGTATTTACATGGTATTGCCTAAGATCTCTCATCATTTTACAAAGATTAGTCACTTAAACCTCAGCTTTCATTCCATGCAACTACTAGTGACAGTTTTTGCAGTTTATTCTTATACAATATTTCAACATGCCTCCATTCAATAAAATGTCTCTTTTTGAATTAAAATCTTTTTAATGTAAAAAAAGTCTGTTAGTTCTGAATGTGAAAGCCATCTTTGCTTGAAACATGGGTCTCTTTTCACTCATTTAACTCAGAAACAGGCCAATCTGAAGCCTGATTCTCCTCAGATAAATAACAGGGAAACAGTCTCTATACCCCAGGTTCCTTGAGCTATTAGAGAGATACTTATTGGGTTGATATCTGTATCAACATGAAAAAATCTGTAAAGAAGAATTTCTCAGATATCTCAAACCTGTCTGTTAGGACTTCTAGAAGAAAAAAAAAACTATATGCATATATTGAAATGGATTCTGAAATGTATTAATGAAGTGACATATAGAGTACTCATGGAACAACTTATATTTGGAACAGCAAACAATGAACTATTTGCCCAAATTAGCAAATATATAACATCATCACTCTCAAACTCAGTAATACGGTACTGTGGGAGTTCATTTATATTCATTATATATATTATATTATATTATAACCTCGTTATCTCTAGCCTGCTTCTTGCTTGCATATATATACCTGCCCCTGGAGATTTCCACTACATGCATCCAACGAAGTGGGTATTCACCCACGAAAGCTCATGCTCCAAAACGTCTGTTAGAGTCCTGTGGCAACTTATAGACTTTGCTGCTTTTACAGATCCAGACTAACATGGCTACCCCTCTGATATTTATATTCTCCTCTTTTATTTTTCTGATGGGCATCTCTCATCTGTGCTGATTGGCTGCATGCTCCAAACCCATCCCAACCCCTGCTCGCAGTCTCTTCACCACAATCTCACTCCACGCCTGCCGTCACACCTTTCTTCTTCTTCCTTTCCCTGACCACCTTGCCTCCTCCCTTCAGTGTCTTCTCTCCCTATCTTTGTCTCCCTCCATCCAAAGAAATTTTAAAAACAAAATGGGGAAATTAACATTTGCCACCACCACTCTTTCTCTCTCATTTATGTTGTATCTCTTTCCCCTACTCTATTCCTAGCTTGTCTATGTAGATTACTGTCTGTGCCTTGAAAAGACTATCTGCCACTCTGTGTTTCTACTACGTCTAGCACAATGGGCCCTGTTCTTGGCTGCTCGGTAAGCACTATTTTAATAAAAATGTTTAATAATGTTACATGCATGCAATCCAAAATATCAGTGGAATTGCAGGGATGTATCTGATGGCAGTATTTGATGTTCTTTATCATACTAATATATCCATTATATTATATTATAACTGAGTTTAAATCTTACTTGCTAAAGAGAAAAGAACAATATCTTATCTATATCTTTTTTAAAAAATAACACCAAAACTATAGAAAACACAATTCTAGAAATGTCAATACATGATTTTTACAATGCAAGCAAATCTTCAACTTGCTTAAGTGATCTGAATCTTTTAATGTGTACTGAAACCTAGTACAAAAGTAGCAGTGATGCTGTAAATAACAGCCCCTGCTCTCCACGCCTTAGTTTCCCAAGGAACGTGTTTCACAATGTGACACATCACTTTGGGCTGCACTGCATCACCCAGGGTTTGGTAAGCTGACATGACATGACAGATCACAACATCAAAGCATCCTATATAAAATAAGAACAAAATGTGTCTGACAATTCTAATTCACAAAACAGCATGTTTTCACCAGTGTAAAAGAGTCTAAAAACTTCTTGTTTTTTTTAATTAAAGTTTGATAGCATCACAATTGTTTTGTATAAATAAATTAAACATAAATTTTGGTGCATGCCACACAATTGCACTTTTCATGGAAATATAGTTGCTGGCCTTGTGCTAGCTTCCAGAGTCCTAACATCACGAAAAATGTACTGCTGTATGTGCAACATAGTTTTGAAATCTACACCCCTGGCACGAGATACTTTGGGGGATCTCTTCTGCACCCAGATTGCATCATTATGATTTATTTCATGTTTGTTATCATCAGTGGTTTCTAGTTGTCATTGGTTCACTGTCAAGCTCTGAGGATGTATCTAGGCTGCAAGAGATTGTCCTGGGTCTGATGCCATTCAACATTTTCATTAATGATGTGGATAAAGGAATGGCGAGCATGCTTAAAAAATTTGCCGATGACACCAAGCTGGGAGGGGTTGCAAGCACTTTGGAGGACAGGGTCAGAATTCAGAATGACCATGCCAAATTAGAGAATTGGGCTGAAATCAAGAAGATGAAATTCAATACAGAGAAGTGCAAAGTTCTTCATTTAGGAGGGAAAAATCAAAACCACAACTAGAAAATGGGGAACAACTGGCTCGGTGGCAGTGCTGCTGAAAAGGATGCGAAGGTTACAGTGGGTCGCAAATGAATATGAGCCGCCAATGTGATGCTTCTGCAAAAAAGGCTAATATCATTCTGGGGTGTATTTGCAGGAATGTTGTAAGTAAGACATAGAAGGTAATTGTCCTGCTCTACTCAGCGCTGATGAGATCTCAGCTGGAGCACTGTGTCCAGCTCTGGACACCGCACTTTAGGAAAGATGTTGCCACTGAGGGAAGTGGCTGGACAGCAAACTGCAATTCCCCCAGAAGAGGGGAGAACAAAGCATGACATGGCTGGAAGGCTGTGTCATGAAGAGTATGCTGCGGTCCTGGGAGTGAGTGGGCCTGGAGCAGAAGTGATGGCAGTGAGACACCACCAGAAAAGGGTGCACTGGCTAGCAGAACTAACCTCTGGGATAGCCAGAAGGAGGCACCGCAATTGTGAGTGAACCCCATAACAGAAATACATACTTAGCATTTTGACTCTTATGGTGAATACTGCACTTCCATGAACAAAATGCTGTAGTGAATATTGTTAAGTCAGTTTGTATCAGTTCCAAAAGAGCCATTGCAGTTTATCAAACCGTACAGACTCTCATGTCAAAATGGATACACATATTAAATAAAACCATGAAAAAATTACTGTACTTGAGCTCTTGCCAGATTCCAAACATTAAGAACTTGGCCATCATAATATAAAAATGCTACATTAAATAAGTTTGTAAAAAAAAAAAATTAAAACAGCATTTTACTTATGATTCAAATGAGTAAATCTAGTAAACATCTTTTTTTTTGGTTTTTTTCCACATAGCATTATAATAATTGGATAGATATTTATTTCAGAGTTTTGTGGGCCAAAAAATATTGCTTGGTCTGAAACATTTGGTTCCAAAACTCTGTCAAGACTGAATTTCTATAGATTAGCTATTACTCTTGAAGTAGAAATGTATAATGGGATGCTGACACAATCCAAACTGTAATGTAGTAAAAGCACTGCTGTAATACAATTAGTAATCCTATTTAAAAATAGCAGTTAAGGGCTGAAAAGATGACAGCGCCATTTTGGACTGACTTGCAGCCCTAGCAATTTGTTATATATGTTTTAATTTTCAGGAATCCTGAATATCCAGTGCAGAATATTCTTGCACTGCACGTTCTTTTTGGGGATGATTCTGCACCATTAAAGTCAATGTGAGTTTTTCCGTTTACTGCAGTGGGAGCTTGACTGTGGCCACAAAAATGTCTGTGCAGGAGACGGTATGGGGAAACATTCTCAGCCTTATTTAAAAATTGTATCTATGAAATGTGGTGAGTTTCTCTGGCATGTGTATATTTATGATTAGACAGACACTTTTTTCAATTGTAAAGTTTACAGGAGAACTCTATAAAATCTCAAATTCATATCTTCATAGGCTATTTGTACAGACAATAATTTGTTGATTATACCTTTGAATCTACAAGTTATTCCACGGAAGCTCAGGTTCCACCTATAGGGAGTAACTGAGTAATTTGCGGAATCAAGACCTCAGGTAATAGGTCTTTTTCTATTTATTTATTTTTCAAATTAGTTTGTGCCTCTTTGTAGGAAGATAAGAAAAAATGGATTTGTAGATCTGCACAAGAATCATTCAAATCTGGGGCCAAATTCTCATATCTTTATCCCACTGACTTCATTTTCAGTTGCTACTTATATACAGTATGAGTGTTAGAATGAGGCCCATCGTGTCTGACAGTAGCAATATTCCTCTAGTCAAAGAGGACTGGAGATCAGCTATTCCAGATGAGCAATGCCACCCATATACAAAAAGTATATTTTGCCTGGATAAAATTGCTCAAAAATTAAGAATCCATAAGCAAATGCCTAAAGTTACTTTATTACTATTTAAAAGAGAGTAGTCTTTACCTAAGTAGTAATGAAATCCTGTACAACATGTAGATACCTGATAGAATATTTTATCTGCAAATGTACAGCATAGAATTGTTTTAATGCTTCATCTACTTTCCTGTAGTATATAAACTAAACATATCACATAGTTGTAAACAATCACTGCTTTAATGATTTGCAAACTGTCTCTTTGCATAGAGTAATTATAACACAGTATAATTTGAAACTGATTTAAATATAAAATCCAGAGCTCCTTCTCCTGGAGCGTATTCACTGAAAACAAGCAGCATGTCATCTACTATTCTGTGATGTAATTATCATATCTCTATGCCTGCAAGCATTTCATTCAAAATCAATCTTTAAACTTTGTGGCTATTATTTCCCCTGTTGCTTCTGAAAGCAATAAAAATATATAATAGTCTATTTTATTGACCTTTTTCTTACCATCTGATCTGGATGCTCCTTGAAGCAGTAATAAAGGTCAAAGGGGTTTTACAGAGAAATGGAATCTCTTCAGCAGGAGTACAGGATCTAGCAGTAAAGGAATAGCTGAGGATACTAGCTTAGAGTTTCTTCATTGTGAATATTAGATTGCTTCATAATTGAGGGTAAGGAGGATGGCCTTTCAAAGGATATAACTGCTTTTTAGTGTGGATTGCAGTGCAGGAAATTGCAGGAGCTAGTTCATACTTGGGCAAAATTCCCAATGTGTTTTACCTGAGTAAAGACTACAGGGTTGGGGCCATAGTGGTTTTCTAACAACCAAAGGTAAAACTATTTTAATTCTTTTGCAGTGTCTTCCCATTACAATGGAAAGTGCTTAAAAAGAACTCTAACAGTCAAACTCCACTTAAGTAAAATGGAATGAAAGCTCCAAATTGTGCCAGTTCATTACAGGATGTCAGCTATGTTCTGGTTATAGGCCCTGATCCAGCAGAAGTATGTGCTTAGTTTGTAAGCATATAAGCAGTGCCGTTGAACTCATTGAGACTATCTGAAAATTAAGCATATGCTTAATTAAATACTTTGCTGCCATATGACAATCTGTTTACATCATCTGATCCCACATTTTTTTCTCATGCAAAATGCCCATTGAAGTCTGTAGTAACTTGCTCCTGAATAAGGATTGTAGGACTGGACTCATGTTGGTGCTTTAAAGTTTTCTGTGTTTAAGAAAACTTCATTATAACAGATTTCTATCAGATATAATACTTTAAGAACATCCATAGTGGATCAGACGAATGGTCCATCTAGCTCAATGTGCTGTCTTCTGGCAATGGCCAATGCCAGGTGCTTCAGTGGGAATGAACAGAACAGGCAATCGAGTGATTCATCCAGTCCCATCATCTAGCAGTCAGAGGCTTAGGGACACCCAGAGCATGGGGTTGCATCCCTAACAGTCCTGGCTAATAGCCATTGATGGGCCTATCTTCCATGAATGTATCCCATTCTTTTTTAATCCATTCATACTTTTGGCCTTCACAACAATGAATTCTGCAGGTTGACTTTGCATCGTGTGAAGAGGTACTACCTTTTGTTTGTTTTAAACACTCTGCCTGTTAATTTCATTGGTTTGTGTGTTATGTGAAAGGATACATAAAACTTCCTTATTCATTTTCTCCACACCATTTATGATTTTACAGACCTCTATCATATCCCTCCATCCCCCTTAGTTGTCTCTTTTCCAAGCAGAATAGTCCTAGTCTTCTTAATCTCTCCTCATATGGAAGCTGTTACACACCCCTAATTTTGTTGCCCTTCTCTGTACCTTTTCCAATGTAGTATATCTTTTTTGAGATGGGGTGACCAGCACTGCATGCAATATTTAAGGAATGGGCTTACTGTGGATTTATATAGTGGCATTATAATATTTACTTTCTTATTATCTATCCCTTTCCTAATGGTTCCTAATATTCTGTTAGCCTTTTTGCTATCCACAATGACTCCAACATCTCTTTCTAGGGTGATAACAGCTAATTTAGACCCCCAAATTTATATTAATAAAAGTAATTTTACTTTTTTTTTTTTTACTCTGGAAATCAAGACCATGTCATCTTAAGCATGTACTAACTTTAACCATGTGAGTAGTCCCACTGAAGTCAAGGGGACTATTGACATGCCTACATTTAAGCATGTGATTAAGAACCTTGTTAAATCAGGGTCTAAATTCTTTCCTTGGATGTCTCCTAATAAATCACAACAAACCTTCAATCACTGGGAGCTGCACATGTATAGCCAAAAAAAGAAATGAGTAATTTCAGCCGAAAAGGTTTGTTTGTGAGAAAACTAAGAGAAAAATGGAGCCTTAGAATAGAATGGCTTCTTCAACTCGTGTATCTGGCAAAAGAAAACAGGAAGCTTGCAGTTAATAACTGTTTCACATGTTAAAATAGTGTTAATTATATTTTTAAGCAACAGCTATTTATTCATTCCTACTTTGGGGACCTTGAAAACAAGCTTTGGGGATCTTTAAAACAAGCTTTCCATTTTCAACAAAACCTTTGCAGGTCACTTAAAAAGATGGGAAGATTCACACTTTAAAATAATATTTTGCAAGACTGGTTGGAGGACATAATTGTTTTATTTATATGCTGTTCTATGATCAGCACCATAGTGCCTGAGCAATTCACATACTTTATAATATGAATGTTTCTTCTCAACACTCGTGTGAAATTAAGGCAATTGTATTTACATTGTACAGATGAGGTGACTTAGGCCTAGAGGAGAAGTTTGCCTCAGTGTAAAAGGCAACCAAAAACACTGCTTAAACTCACCATGGGATGGGTATGAAGGGCCTGATTTTCAGTCCCTATATGTAGACATGCTTTGCATGTATCCACGTGAAAGCATACGTTGTTCGCTTGTTACCATGTAGTCTCTGCACGCAGTAAAATCTTACACAGTAGACATGATTCCAAGATCTCTTAGAATAAGTCTTCAGGGACTAGAACCAGGTGTCCCCCACTCACATGCCAGTGCCCCTAATCATCAGTGGATTCTGGAGTAGGTCTCTTCTGTTGAAGCTGTTAAACTTTTTAATAAAAAAGCTTAAATATTTATTGAGCTAGAAAGAGTGAAATTGATTCTATAGCCTGCTGGTTAGGGCACTCACCGGGGAAGGAGGAATACCCAGGTTCCAGTCCCTGCTCCAATTTATCTTTAATTTATGCAGCTGGAACAAGTTAACCAAGAGAAATTGAGACTAAATACTCTATAGTCTGGTGTTTAGGGCACTCACTGGTGGAGGGAAAGTTGGGTATAAGTTTCTGCTCCGCAGCAGAAATTCAAATGTGGGTCTTACTCACTTGAAAAGTGGAGGATCTGAACCACTAGGCTAGGGGACCATTTCCTCCTCAGTTTTGTGAATGTCAGTGACACCTAAGTTCCCATGTGACTCTTGCCCTTCATTTCCAATTTAGAACATTTAATTCAACCCAAACCCATTTTTTCTGACTTTTCAACTGCCAGTTTTGATTTTGGGTTGACTTTGAAACTATTTTTTTAACTGCCAGCAAGTGAAAAATCTGTTTCTACAGCTCTAATTGTAACACCTCCTTTTTCTGAGAGAGCAAAAGTACACATGAATATCATAAACTACTTACATATTTAACACTGTAGTGTGATCCTATAAGGTCTACATCATCATATATAGAATTTAACACCAACCACGTTCTACCTTTTATACGTTGCCAGAACCTTACCACAGCAGCAATGTAAACACGTTGCTAGACCTTGCATATTGTGTATGTTCAGTAAATACAACTATTCGGATGCCAGTATGGTTCCTTCA
Source organism: Gopherus evgoodei (assembly GCF_007399415.2). Lineage (NCBI taxonomy): Eukaryota > Metazoa > Chordata > Testudines > Testudinidae > Gopherus > Gopherus evgoodei. The sequence goes on along the minus strand of NC_044332.1, from coordinate 32,686,429 downwards.
TGCTATGCTTGTTTGCGTACATAGCAAAAGACACAACACTTACCCTTTTTATCTGTCTAAACTTTTCACTTTTTCAAGCTCTCTTTAGATTCCTCTTCCTTTGCAACCTGGATCTGATCCAGCTCCCTCTGATGTCAATGGGAAGAGTACAGTTGACTTCAATGTGAGTTGGATTGGGTCACATGTGCCATGATTATTTTGCATGGATCAAATGCCCACACTGTGAACTGGCATCTTTCACACTGTCTGTGCATGTTTGTTGCTCCACAGGCTGTCCTTGGAAACTGAAACTCATCTCTCTAGCAAGAGGTTTATCTTCTTTTCCTTCAGATACAAATCATTAAAAATATTCTAATATGCAACTAAAATTGATTTCTTTTTCCAGAAGGAGAAGGATAAAGTAAATCACATTGTAAAAATGCAGCACATGCACTTAGCTACACAGTGTTTTTCCTCCTACATTTTGTCCTCTCCCCCCACTTCCCTCTCTTCCCACATCCTTTACTTCCTTTTCTCTCTTGTTATTTATACTTCTCATCTTTCTATTTTCCTTATTTTCCTTGACATTGGTACAGTATTTTAGGACGTTGTTCATTCACACAGTTTGAGTCACTATTGTTTGAAAACAAAGAGGGTCAGGAGAAGGAGCTGTGAAAAACGAGGCTTTTCTCCCAATGATGTGTTGATATAAGGGGCTTGCTGTGGAGGCTTCATATCTCCTAAGTACTGACTACCTCTCAACTAGCCAGTTTTCTACTTGAAAACTGTTGCCAAGAAAGATATTTCTGATTTACTATATCTAACAGGGAACAAGTAATGAGAAATTTTCAGAGAGAGAACAGTAGTTCCAAACAGTTACTGCTACAGAAGTTTAGATGTTTATCCAAACCAATCTGGTTTGGAAATAGAGCTGTACATCTCAAGAGATCAGGGTTTCCAGCACTGTATTACCTGTTTCTATCCATCCCAGAAATTTCAAGAGTACATCTTTCTTGTAATTTTTCTGGTCCAAACACCTCTCATAATAAATTCTAGATCAGAAACTTCTACTGGCAATAAGATGTTATCCTAACAACCTGGGTAAAATATCTTTGCCTTAAACACATCACCTTTGCTTTATAAATGGCTAAGTACACATACTTGTGCTTGTCTCAGGAGAAAATGACTAAAAATGACTAAAAACATGACATCATAAAAACTATTTATCTTTTTTAATATAATTGGTATAAAAAAGCATGATTATTAAACTAGCTATCTGTATATAACCATTGGGGTTTCTATGGCAAATAAAACATTTTTTCATTGTTAAGGAAAGTTCAGATTTAGTCCATACTCTTTTATATGTCCAAACTTACAGTCACTGAGCTTCATCTGCTCTCATTCTGCTAGAATTAATATAGAAATTGTTTTTAGGACTTTGTTTACTCTATCAAGTGCAAATAGAGGAACTAAATTGTCTTTAAAATTTAGGAAACTAAATTCAGAATAAAATGTTATGGGGAAAATTCTGGTACCATGGAAGGTAATGGAAGTTTTCAATGCCATTGAATGGGACCAGGATTCACTTTGTACTTCTTAACCAGAATGTTATGGTTGTACATTTGTTTTGACAGTCTCCAAAGGGACTCAAAGCAGTCTGTGAAAGTTACCCTACAGATTTAACCGATGATCGTCTGATTTAAAAAAGTTGTGAGATTTGAGGATCTGTTTCTCAAGAGATTTTATATAATTTATAATGTATTTACTGTATTAGCTTGTCGTATTGACAGTATTTTTCTCTTGGGAGGCGAGGAGTGGAAATAATGAAGATGACAGTTCACTCCAATAGTGATTTATGCAGGAACAGCTGGTCACTGGGAGCTAATGGAACTGAGGCCCATCGATAATGCCACAGCTGCCAGTCGTTCTATTGACACGTTGTACCATGGTTGATGTTCAGCAGGATGCAATGTTCTTGGATGCCACCCATGTGACTGCTGGAAGGTCTGAAATCGGAGCACATAAGCAGAAGGAGAACATGCAGAGCAGGGAATACAGACCTTTGTGGGGCCCATTCAGCTCAGCCCCACAAAGGCAGATGTTTTCTGTATATACTTCCTGCTGTCCCTCCCTGCTGCCTCTGCTCCACCTTTGCCAAACCCTGCTTCAAGGAAGGATGTTTTCTGAGCTGGAAGGGAATGGGGCTGCTGCAGTCAGTAGGAGGTGTCAGGCAGAAGAAATAAGATCTGCAAGCAAAATAGGTGTGGATTTCCTTGAAGCTTCTCTACCCCTTTCCTTTTTCCACTGCTCCCTTAAAGGCGAGGATTAAGTGCAAGGAACCCTTCAATCAGGACAGTGCTAAAGTTGACATATGAAGCTCTTAACTTTAGATTTCTGTGTGTATTTAAAAGAGCAACCTCAAAGACCAAAAAGTTCCAGAAGGTAAGGTTGCTCCTGTAACATTAACTTGGCCATTTTGTGAACATATTCTTCAGTTTTCCTTTTAAATTTAAATGTTCATCTATTAATGTTTGTCTTTTGTTAATACATACCATGCAAAGGACCAATATTGCAGAATATTCTTATGTGAAGAATTGGCCTGAGAGGTTTTCATGTTCCTTCTATATTCATGTTATATTTCAACTACAGGTGGTTGAAAAATGTTTATTTTTTCCACAGCTAAAATTTCGTTTTGGTAGAAATTCAAATCTCAAAATATTTTGGCCAAATACTGAAATATTTCAATTTTGAAAAATTGCCGCAATGCCTCATGGGAGTTGTAGGTCAGGTGCTTCTTGCTCCCATTCTCCGTATTAGCCAGGCTCCTTGGTTGGTCTGCATCTCCCATGATGCACCTGGTCTTCCCTCTTGTAGAAGGGAAGTGGTACATCATGTGAGTCGTTACCCTTAGTGCACCATAGGAAATGTAGTTTAGCTGTGGGCTGGCTCAGAAAGGAGAATGGGGACATGAGGCAACTGAACTATAACTCCCATGAGGCACCAATTACAAATGGAAATATTTCAGTTTGAGGGCATTTTAAGTGGAAAGCAGAATTTTTTTTCGCAAAAAACTTCATTTACTCTAAAACCCAGCTACCTATTGAAATACAGTTTGGATGGGAAAACTTCAGTAAATGGAAGCAGCCCCATTATGGATGATAGGATTAATGACCAAATCCTGTTCTCCTCAGCGAACAGGTACTCCCATGGGCTTCAGTAAGACAACACTACTCACCTGAGTATGACAAGGAGGATTTGGCCTAGGATGTGTTAGATGAGGGATGTGTTGTGAACTTTGATATTCTCAAAATTAACCAAAGATTTACCCAGGGTTTGTTTTATGTTGTTTTTAGCTCTGCTATGAAGTATGTTAGTTACGCACAGTTAAGGGTTTATAGGAAACTGTTTTGTGTATATATCAGTAATTTGTATTGAAATGATTATTAAGTAGCGATAGTTTAAAAATAATGCTTCTGAGAAGCTGAGCAGGAAGTAACAACTGCTGAAAGCTCTTCAATCAGACCTACTTACCTGTTCCTAGGGAATTTTATATTCTGCTTTGGGAAGTGGTTCCAATCAATTCTCTGAACTTCCTCCCCATAGCTCCAAAAGGAAATAACCAGGGTATTGGCATTACTCGGCAAGAGCATAATATGGTGCAGCAGCTCTTAGAAATACAGCAAATCTAAAAGCAATTACAAAAGCAATTACTGAATTCAGGAAGCATTTCCAAATATTCTTTCCAAACAAAAATCAAGCTGTAAAAAGAAATGATATAAAGAAATGACTAGTATAATATTGTGAAGATGGTGGTTCCTGAGATATTTCTGGTTCTTGTATTGTTTCACTTCAGATGGCCACTGTATCCCATCTTTGACCATTCTGTAAACGTCAAAAGCGGAAAATAGCCAATGAGGTAAAAACGGTCACATGAACCTCATCTCAGCACATATTCAGCTGTTTCTGCTGAAAAATGAAGGGACCTGCAGCAGATACCATTTCTGACAAATAAAAAAAGTCATTTTTTTTATGATACCCCTTTTGTAGGAAAAAAGATGCATATAAAGCAATGTGTATATTCTGGATATTGAGTGCATGCAGGATAGATGATATAAGATGCTTAAGGAGGATATAAAATGGCATTGGGCATTATGCAAAATAGACTAAATAGTAATAAGTCCGAGACACACTGCATCAAACAGTCAGCTTTGAGTCAGCTCTTTCCAATCCATGATTGCAAACTTCTGTGTGCCTACAGCATGAAAAGCTGCCCTGAAGTCAGTATATCAGCCAAGTAAAGAATCTCTCAGTGCATGGGAATCCTCAGCTGGTTAACAGCTGCCTTACTGACGCCATAAAACATACCTCTAATGGCTGCCAGCATAGTGGCTGTTGGGTCCCTTACACTCCTCTGTTCTCAACAACGAAAACACCCCCTTGCAGTTATTGGCAGTTTATATAAATTGGAGCTGCCTTGTGGCTGCTCTAATTTACACCACAGACCGGAGTAGTATGTGGGGAAGATGCTTCAAAACTGATGGAAAAAATGATATTAATACAATTATTATAATTTATCCTTTTAAGTTATTACAAACTCGTTTGCACCTTTAGGCTACAGCTACACTGCACACCTCTTGAGGAGGCATGTAGAGTAATTTAGCTACGTGCCTCAACGAAAAAGCAGGTTGCATCCACAGTGCAGTATGTAGCTATGCTTCCAGCCAGGAGCTGCTAGGGCCTTTCCCTGCTGCCTCCCCCTGCCAGAGCCTTTTCTCACTGCCAGAGTCTTTCACACTGCAGGGAAAGGCTCCTGCTGCAGGGAACAGCCGGTCAGCAGAGCAGCAGTTCCTTGCTGCAGGAGCCTTTCCCTGTGACTGGATTAAACACTTGAGAGAGAATCACTTCTGGGGCCTCTTTTCTTTTCCCTTTTTTCTTTTCTTTTTCTGGTAAGTTAAGACCAAAGTATATTATTTTCCAAAATTATTGAATCCATTCTTTAGTATATCCTTAGATAACTAAGAATATTTATAGATGGATGGACAAACAAATTTTGTTTCAAGGCAGGTGGACCTGTTGGTTATTAATAAATAACCAGTACCATTTCCCACCATAAATGTTCTCCAGGTTTAAAAAATTAAGATGTTAGTGTGTTTATAAAATGAAACAGTTTCAATAAGGATATTTCTTGAATTCTTTGTTTGGGTTTACACTCAGGTTATTCTTTGAAAACAAAAGAGGGAGTACAGGACAGGCCCACTTTGTAACCTAGATCTAGGGCTCTGATAATACAACCTACATTCCTTTTTACAATTAGGCCTCTACTTAAAACATGAATGGCTTACATGGTCAGTCTATCTTGATGTTTGCTTGTCCTTGGGAGATAGAAGCAGGGCAGGTCTACACTGCACACTCCTTTCAGAAGTGTGTAGAGTACAAACACTTCACACACCCTTAGCACCAGTATAAATAGCAGTGTGGATGGTGAGACACTGCACTCCTGAACCCTGTGGGTACTACACAGGTATGTATAATACAGGGCTCTCAACTCATCCAAGCAGTGCCTCCCTATCTACACTGCTGTTTTTAGCAATGTCATGTCCCACTATCTCCCCACTGCTGGAGTCTTTCCCTGTCACAGGAATAGGCTCCTGTTAAAGATCTGCACAGAGAGACACACAGAAGAGATTGTAATGGAAGTCACCCATTTATCACTTGTATTCTGTCATTTGTGTTTTAGTTAAAGAAAAATATCAGCATACATTCCAGTGGTGTACAGAGAAAGGATTGACCCGTGGTTAGGACACTAGCCTAGGACTTCCTTTGTGATATTAGGCCAGTCACTGTCTCTGCACCTGTTCCCCATCTGTAAAATGGGGATAAAGTGACTTCTCTATCTGATAGGAATATTTTGAAGATCAATAGCTGTGAAGTGCTCAGCTAATATGTAATAAGGACCAAATAAGGCCCTAAAATAAATACAAGGCTAGATAATTCCTTCATAGGATGAGCTGCTACACTAATACAAATAATAAATAATACAATTTTCTTGATACTGTGATTTAGATTACTAATGTTAAAGCACTTTATATTTTAAAGTGTAGACTTTTTTTTTCCTTTCCATTGTGATTAAGGCACAGATCCAAATTAATTATAGTATAAAACATTCTACTCTCTCTGCTGTATGATGATGGGACATACTATAGTAAAAAAAAAAATCCAGAAAGAGAGAGACAGAAAACATGTATTTCATTAACAAGAAAACTGCATTAAAAGAAAGCTATTAAGGCTACAACGTCAAGCACTCAGAAGCTAGAAAATGCCAGAACGCCGGCTACCTGTGCAATCTTAACTCTGTTCCTTGTGTGTGTGCACTATGACAGTCTTCAGTATTATAATCTCACACTGTTCTCCACAGGAGTCCAAATTCATTCATTTCACAGGATGAACCTTGCTCAGGGAATGAGGCAGCTGTTCAATAATTCTTTTTAATCCTTTTTTTTAATATGTGCCCCATACTTTATTTACTGTATTTACTTTATTTACTATACACCATCCAAACCCTGCACTAAAGCAGGGGATAGAGTGGAAAATGTTTTAAATATTTAAACCTCTAAATATTAATGGTCAACACCACTCTTCTATAAACATTACAAAAGAGAGATGACTCTAAGTTAAGGCTTCCACTGGGAACTTAACTCTTCCCTTGTGTGTATGTAGCAGCTCCCCTGAGATATGGCTCCTCCTTGATGCTTGGTACTTGGAATAGCTTCTCCCTTCTCCTTGCATGGGTTGAGTCCTGAGTTCTTTTTTGTGACACCTGCTGCCTTCACCCAAGGTGACTCCTCACTGTACCCAACAAAGAAAGGGTGCTGTCCCCTTGGAAAATTAATAATGTTGTGACTGTTGGCAAGAAGTATAAAACCCACTACACAAGAAATAATAAAGTACATCAATTCAAACCCCAGAAACAAATATAGATTTTTAGACCACTTCTTTGTCCTTTATCTGGAAACAGGGTTCCCTCTTACTCTTCACCTGTTCCCTCTCCTGCTCTTCACCATTGGTGAGTCTATATCTAGACATCAAAAGAGGGGCTTTTTAGTAAGCTAGTTAATGAATGTGATTTAATACTCCTTAATAACATAGCATAGACAGAGTTCAGAATCTCTAAAAATCTTGGTTACACCAAGACCAAGGAATGTTTCAAATCCTATTAGCTAAATCAGTTAAAACAAGAACAAAAATGAACAACAAAACCTCCTTTTGTCATATAGATAGTCCCAATGAGTAACCTGAATGTACATTTGCATCTGTAACAATCAGCTTTTCCCACCTGTTTTGCTATTGCCATTACACTTAAACTAAGTGTAAAAATCTAGCAATATAGGTTTGGACTTAGTGTGGCTTGTGTGCGGTGATACATTTCCACCATCTTTCCCTTTTCTGCAGGGCCTAACTGCAAGTATGAATAAGACGACTGATGAACATCCATATTCAGTCCCATGTTATTGAGAATTACTTCTAGAGTGCCCCACCACATTAGCCAAAAAAGGAAGAAGTAAAAAAGGACCACAACCATGTTCCAGCTGCCTGCAGAAAAAAGTTAATATCATGTGACCTGGTATGCCTTGGGTAGCCCCCACTGAAAATGCCAAGGTCAAAAAGGAGAACAGATTCTCCCAAAACTGGTGGCTAACACTGAAGTTAAACTCACCAACCAGTCACAAACTGTGCTTCTGGTCCCCCACAATGGTTATCAAGAAGCTAAAAAAGAAATCTCACAACACCCTTTATTGCATTCCAGTTCCCTGTCTCCCAGTCAGCACATAGGTGCAGTAGAGTGAGAAGTTATTTTAAAACTCTTTTCACTATACAAAATGTTCTTCTGACCCAAAGGGCCAGCCACATTACCAGATCAATATTAGTTTCGATCTGACCCAGAATACAATGCTGCCGGCCAATCCTTTAGTGTTTAAAACTAAACCCTTGTTATAAAAGAAAAGAACAAGAGAGTTATTAAATGGTAAAGCAATCAGATACATATAGAGACTTCAAAGTCCATATATCAGGTTCTTAGCAGTACTGGTGAGTTTGCTGGCTTGAAAGTCCCTCTGGAACACATCCAAAGCTTGGATGAGTCATTCAGTCCTTTGTTCAGAGCTTTGTTTGTAGAAAAGTTACTCCAGAGATAAGAAACAGGAATGAAGACCAAATGGAAAAGATGCAGTTGCCTTTTTATACCCGTTTGCCATGTGGGTTGTAATTCCTGTGTCCCAAACACAAGCTTCACAACACATGGTATGGAAAAGCCTTAGAGTTCTCCATCCACCAGCATGCCCCTATATGCCTTGCTGACTCATAAGGTGTATCCCCTGGCCCCTTTCAGTGGGTTCATTGTACAGCTGATGGGCCATCAAACAGGCTAGGCACTGCTAATGCCAATCTGTCTGGGGGTGTCATCCAGAAACAGCACCAGTTTTGAAATACAGCTATATCATACATATCTATAACTCACAATACAAAGGTGATACTAACATGATAAATCATAACATTTTCACTGACCACTTACACAGCATATCTGGCACAACTCATTGCAATTTTATAATATTAGTATTAATAATAACACAAAGTGTTCCCTATAGTTCATACAGCATCATGCATGAGTCACTAAAAACAGAAATAAGTGGGGAAAAGAGACCAGTGTAAAATAAAGGCATAAAAAGCAGTTTGTTTAGGAAAAAAATATGGGCAAAGAGGTCAAATTGATGCACATTTTTGATTAATGGTCTTTTTTTTCAATAGAAAAGTTCAAGTATTTGCCCCCATGTTCAGATGTATAAAAACTGCTGTGGCTGAACAAAGAGATGCCCTCTCCTTCCACTGGTATAACTTACAGCTAGTAGTGAGAGATTTAAAACAATGTGCATGGTGCAGAATAAATAAGCGGTTGCAAAGGCCTGAGTCACCAAATCCAGATTCAATGTCCTAGAAATTCAGGGCATTTTGATGTGGAGATTTAGTATGCCCCACTACAGAGATGGTGACAAACTGCAGATTTGCAAATCTGAACTTGGGTCCAGAACCGAAAACAGGCTGGAGATGTTCAGAGTCTGATTCAGATGCATGACTAGACTTCAATTTAACACCAAAATTCAAGTGAATAACATTTATTTGAAAAGTGAGAATAAAGTTACATTAAACGGCAAAAATGACCAGCAAATACAAACTGATGTTGTCTAGGCCAGGATTTCTCAACCCAGGGGTTGGGACCCGAAATTGTGTCACCAGAATGTTTCATAGAGTCGTGTGTCAACTTGCCTCCCTATTCCAGGCACTGCAACCTCTGGGATTCCAGCATCGCTCAGCCGTCTTACGTACGCTTATTAAGTTTGCGGATGATACCAAACTGGGAGGGATTGCAACTGCTTTGGAGGACAGGGTCAAAATTCAAAATGATCTGGACAAGTTGGAGAAATGGTCTGAGGTAAACAGGATGAAGTTCAATAAAGATAAATGCAAAGTGCTCCACTTAGGAAGGAACAATCAGTTTCACACATACAGAATGGGAAGAGACTGTCTAGGAAGAAGTATGGCAGAAAGAGATCTAGGGGTCATAGTGGACCACAAGCTTAATATGAGTCAACAGTGTGATACTGTTGCAAAAAAAGCAAACGTGATTCTGGGATGCATAAACAGGTGTGTTGTAAACAAGACACGAGAAGTCATTCTTCCGCTTTACTCTGCGCTGGTTAGGCCTCAACTGGAGTATTGTGTCCAGTTCTGGGCACCGCATTTCAAGAAAGATGTGGAGAAATTGGAGAGGGTCCAGAGAAGAGCAACAAGAATGATTAAAGGTCTTGAGAACATGACCTATGAAGGAAGGCTGAAGGAATTGGGTTTGTTTAGTTTGGAAAAGAGAAGACTGAGAGGGGACCTGATAGCAGTTTTCAGGTATCTAAAAGGGTGTCATCAGGAGGAGGGAGAAAACTTGTTCACGTTAGCCTCTAATGATAGAACAAGAAACAATGGGCTTAAACTGCAGCAAGGGAGATTTAGGTTGGACATTAGGAAAAAGTTCCTAACTGTCAGGGTAGTTAAACACTGGAATAGATTGCCTAGGGAAGTTGTGGAATCTCCATCGCTGGAGATATTTAAGAGTAGGTTAGATAAATGTCTATCAGGGATGGTCTAGACAGTATTTGGTCCTGCCATGAGGGCAGGGGACTGGACTCGATGACCTCTCGAGGTCCCTTCCAGTCCTAGAGTCTATGAGTCTATGAGTCTATGAGTCATGATGACAGGAGTCCAGATAGGCCAAATTTGAGTGAGCGGGACTGCAACCCCATGAGCCAGGTCACAACTCCACTCAGACAAACTTGGTCCAGTCAAGGACGGTGAGGCCAAACGTGAGCAGCACTGCCACCCCAGAGGTTGAAACACCCAGCAGTGAGAGCCAAGCCCAGCCAGTCCCACATTACAGGAGCTGCAGGAGATGCCACTATGAGGTGAGCGCAGGGCAGGACTCAATCCCACACCCAGGGGTCGGCTGAAACCTGACTGAAACCACCCCATGGGCCCCACCCCTAGACTATTTACAGGGTCATGACAGGCCATAAGCATTTAAACATGAGTCCTGAGCCCAAAAAGGTTGAGAACCACTGCTCTGGGTAACAAATACAAATTACTGTTCCCATGTTGTCGACAAAAATCCTAACGTTAAATATCCTACCATCAATAAGAAAGCTTTGAAAGGTTTTGGACAGAGGCATTCTTGAGGCTATTGGATCCCAAATGATCTCATTCACCCAAAGGAAGTTCCGAAACTATCTGTTATTTAACTAAAAAGTGAAATATTGTCAGTAGGTGCCTATAGATAGTCACAAACCAATGTGTTAGAACACTAAATCTTCAGGGCCCATACTATTTTGAGATCTCCATATTCTCCTACTTCCTTTTTGGTAATGCTTATGGTCCTGAAAAGGCACAATCAAGAGTCTTGACAGTGGTTATAAACTGTACATTTACAGGAGTATATGTACATGCTTGGCTTCCTTTTTCAGCCTACAGCTAGTCATCAATGACAGGCAGTAACAGAACCTTATCAGCCATTTCACAATCCTTTATGGAAGCTCACTCCCACACCTATGTCCCTTGGCACAGTATTGCTTATAAAGGACTTAGGTATTATCCTAATGCGTGCAGCATTGGTTAGTCTTGCACCAAGGACGCCAATAAAATAGACCACTAGCCTGTTGCATTATGGAAATCTCTATGCAATACTGAACAATAATTTTGTTTTCTTTTGTGAAGACATCAAATGCTTTTATAATCCATCAACTGATGTTGTTTTAGGATAAACCTTCTTTGACGTGTTCAGAAACCATTATACCCTTTAAAAACGTAAAGTGAAAGATAAATTCTGTATTTTCAGTTGTTACAGATTGTGCTGATTGTAAAATATGATTGATGCTAATCCTTCCTTTGGCGTGTTTATGAACAGTTATGCTGTTGTTGGTTTTTCCTCCCTAAAAGAAACAAAGGCAAAAATTTGTAATGGAATGTTAATTTTTTGGATTAAAAACATCAAGGTGAGGAAATTTGGATGTTCTTTCAGGCACTCCTAATTTTTCTCTCTTATTGTATGCATTAAGATAAACAGCTTGTTAGGGAAATTGACATATATAATTTTTACATGTATAATCTGACAATCTGCTGTTATTACAGTATAATATATTTTAAACTTTAAGTGATGCACTGTGGGTGAATTGGTTTTACAACTGTGGTCAACTATATGATATACAATAGTGTAAAACCAATTTGCCCAACGATACATCATTCTTCTGCATTAACTGATTACATAATGAAAGACCTGATCTCCTAATTTTACATATCTCTATCTATCTATCTATCTATCTATCTATCTATCTATCTATCTATCTATCTATCTTACCGCCACCTTGAGTTTGCCGGCTCCTGGAACTCTGGACTGAGCCTCTGGAGTGGGGATCCTACCCAAAGGACTACAACAATAATGACTACCAGAGCCCTCTGACACCATTTCCAGTATGCTTGGAGTCGGGGATGGGACAGAATGGAGTAGAAACTCTTACTGAGGCTGATAGGAAGATGTTTGCATTGGGTATTATGACAAGCACTTTGCTGGGCTTGTGGTGAACCAGAGCTTCTCAACCCTTCATTGGAAGGGACAGCCTCACTCAGAAACAAAGAGACTAGTTGTAGTTTCGGTTTTGAGCTTTGAGTTTTGGAGCTGTAAGAGCTGCAGAACAGCTCAGGGAGTCTCTGATTAACTTTCCTTCCCCACCAATGGAGTTTTTGGACTGCTGTGGGATCTAGTGTGTGTCAGACAGTCCAGCCCTGCAGAGACCAATGTCTAGATTGGCAGAGCTCCAACCTGGTGCCAGCTACTGAAAGTCATGGGAGCCAGGAGAGGACCCTGCCCCACCGAGTTTAGACACTGTAAGAACACCCTCTTTTCTTGTTTAAGCCAGACCCCTTCTACTGGACTCCCACTGGTACATACTGGGGGCAACTAGCCAGTATGCAGCTCCCTGCTGCCTATACCACTGTAGCTATATTACTATTTTTAGCATGCTAGCTCTATGAGAGCTAGCACAAGTATGTCTGTGTGAGCTGGGGATCACTCCCATAGCTCCAAGTGTAGACCTGGCAGAGTTCTGTGCTAATAAAATGCCTGTAACAAGCTTAGTGCTGAGAAAGCAGAGTTCCTACAAATATGGCAAAAACACTTGGATTCCTTGCTTCATTTGCCATCCAGTATCATGAATAAAGCCCTCAGCAAAGTAATGCAGTGACTTTTGCAGACATGTCACTTGTTTTGGAAGGCAGCGATAATCCAAAGTATCTGAATCTCTTTGTTCTGCAAAATTTGATTGGAAAACTAACAAGAAACAGGTTTTGAATAAGATTTCCAGCACCTCCTGCTTCCATTTGTGCCATAAACGGGGCGGCGAGTTGTATGGGCCCAGGGTGCCCAAATTCCAGCAAATTCAGGGCCTGAGGGGCCCAACTCCACCAATTTTCAGGGCTTGGTCTCTTCTCTCACCCCACCTGCCGCTCCCGCGTGCCTCCCCTGGGGCATCCCCTGGCCCCGTGCGCCTCTTCCCCAGAGTTCCTGCCTTCCCTGGGCAGTGGGCGGCTTCCCCCTGTAGCTCCATGCTGCACTGCCTTGTCGGCTGCTATTGAGGCCGGCTACAAGGTAGCAGGGCTGGGGGGAGGCTGAGGTGCCTGCTGCGCCTGCAAAAGGAGAAGAGGAGGAGGATTTATGTCAGCCCCCTCCCCTGGCAGGCAACTCCAAGTTGACTCCGGAGGTATCCTGGATGGACCTTCTGAGCATCAGCCTGGGGGTCTTGGATGTGTGCCATGCTGGATGGGCTCCCCTCCCCTGGAGCTCGCCTGTACCGACGGGGAAAGGGCTGCGGGAAGTCCTCCACTCTAGACCCCCACCCCAGCCACGAGGCAGCCTGCCTGTTGCACTCCAAACTCCTCATCTCCAGCCCAGCCCCATGCCCCCTACCCCCTCCCGCACCCCAACCCTCTGTCCCAGCTCAGAGCCTGGACCCAGCACCCAAACCCCCACCCCGCACCCTCTCCTGCACCCCAAACCCCTACCCCAGCCAACAGCCCTCACCCAGCACCCAAACTGCATCCCAGAGCCCACACCCAAACTCCCTTCCAGAGCCTGCACCCCAAACCCCATCCCACACCCAAACTCACTCCCAGAGCCTTAGGTGGCGGTGGGGGAGTGGGGGACTTGGACCCATGCTGGGCGCCACCAAAAATTATACAAACTTGCTGTCTCTGGCCATAAATACTTTGAGCTGTCCTCCTTTGTGTATTTTGGATCTTGTAGTTCCAGTCCCAAAGAGAGTTGAAAAGTATGTAAATAAATAAATAAAATATCCTGACATCCTTTCTGAGGCAAAATATCCAGTAATAATGTCTGGATCCTATATTCTATAAACTGATTATTTATTATAGGATTGATATTCTCTACAGAAAATAAATCACAGCATTCCTGCATTGTGTTTGCCACAACTATTATTGCAATAGTTCTGAGGTTTTTCAGAGTCCTTAATGGGAAGATAATACTGGACTCTGTTTTCTAAGGTTGAAACAAGGAATAAGGAGAGGAAAGAAATAACTTCTAATTAACTGCAGAAAATTTGACAACACCTTGCACATTTTTTTGGTCCAGACAGTCATTTTTTGTTAAAATATTGTGTGTTTTTTAAATTTAAAACCATGCATAATGAGGAGAGATGTGATTGGGACAGCATCCTTTTTTTTTTTGTAACCTACATACAAGTAAAATTATTAATCCTACAATCCTCCAACCCATTACATAATCCACAAAGTGACATCAGTGATTCCTTTGGAGTAACTGATCACTCCAACTGCAATTGATGTGAAAAAATAACAGTAGTATATTAGAAGAGAAGTATGTAGAACAGATACATGGGAAAAAAACTTGCTCACTTTATTTATGTAAATTGTCCTATTAAATTCCTATTCATGTGGCTAAAACAAGAAGGATTTGGCTAAATTAGCCATAGTTAGAACTATTGGGTCATATTCTGTTTTTGTTTATATTGGTGTAAATCTAGATTAATTCCACTGAAAGCCTATCTAGTTGTTTTGTCTTGTATGTTTTGTGACGCCAGAAAAACTCTTCATTAAACTATGACTTGTGCAGTAATAAATATATTCCTCTCTGTAGGGTGACATTTCCTTTTCTAAGGTTCTATACACTATTGTTTTCTGCAAAACTGATGATCCTGATTTATCTATGCAAGAATGAACTGCACAAGGGTACCAACTGATTTTTATCTACATACTATCTGATAGTCAGTTAGAAAAATGTAAGTGCTTGATCAGACCCTAAATGAGGTAACATTATAAAAATGTTCCAGTATTCTTCAATGGAAATAAAAAATCTTTAACATTTCCTATTGTAGATTGCCTCCATTCACACTGTTTGATCTCACTGAGGGAAAGAATTGGCTCAGACTTTGTCCTTGTATCTGTATACTGTCAGTTTTTATATACTCTAGCTTTGTTTAGCAAACCAGTATACTGAAAGTTAATACGTTAATAATGGATATTATTTTTGCCCCTGCAAAATGATCCCATTCAGTGTCTCCAGAATATAATTTCTGCACTGAATAGCAAACTCATTTTCCTTTATTCTGACAAATATATAGAACTGCAGATCTGAATTCAAAGTTTAAAAACAATGTATGCTTGTGTGTGTTTTGGTAAGATATCTTCTATCAAAATGCCAATTTTCTTTTTGGCTCCTTTGGTGAGGACCCTTACATTTATGTTTCTTACTGTTTTGAAATATTCTACCATTTCAAGCAGAATTCCCCGTAAATAGTTAGGGACTATTGTTATTGCTATTGCTATTCTATTCAATTCAGGTTCTTATACTGCACTATGGTATCTGAGTGCCTTCTAAAAGTGTATTGAATAATGTGGTCAGCATCTGTCATGCGTGGTTCTTCCTATCACGGGGAATAGTAGGGTCTTTCTAAATGATAAACTTACTAAATGCACTCTTGGCACATTTCTTCAGCGTCTAACAGAAATATGATTCTTATATCAGCTCGTGCGTGCATATAGCTTGAATATGCAATGTGAGGTGGACTCTGTGTCATTTAGCTATCAGGGACAGTAACTACTGAAAGGACTTTTGAAACTAATTTCCATAATGAAGTTGGTCTTTTAATAAAGGTTAAGCAGTCTCTCTCTCTTTCTTTGTCTTTCTTCCTTCTCAGCTTTCAAAAGTAATCCTTTGCTTAGTTTATAAGTTGTTTCCAGCTTTGGTTGTTTTAAATGTGTGTATGTGTTTTATAGGCAGAAATTATTGAGAGAAAGCCACAAGTTCTGCATTATGTTCTTGAAGCATCTAAATCTGTGCTCAGTCTTCACTTTTCTGGGAGTAAATTCCATAGCCTAGATCCAGCTTCTGTTCAATCCCTGTTTTTTGCACTCACAAGCCTCACCATCTCAGTTATGTTCTACCAAAACATTGAAACTTAAATAGCAAAGAGAAGCCATTGGCATTGAGATCTCTCAGGTAGCTAGGAACAAATTTCTGGAGAGTTTTAAATATCAGCACAGAGTCCATGAACTGGATTCTGTATTCAACAGGAAACTGATGCTGTATAGCTATATGTTCACAGAAACCTATGTTGTTAAACAGATGGGCAATTGTGTTCTGTACCATTTAGAGCTCTTTTAAGGACTGCATTCTTATTGAGTATGTTGCCTTTTAATGGTTAATATTTGTATTGATTGCCAATTGATCTGATTAACAAGCTGAGGGTAATAAGGTCCTTTTCCCAGAATCAGGCTACACCGAAGTAAAACCAATGAGTTCAATATTTGTAGGGAACCTTGGGTGTGTGGCAAGGACACTCACACTGAGGGCAAAGCAAAGCCTTAGAGATTTTTATTAGACTCAGTAATAAAGCCAGAAAAGCTCTAAGCTATGTAAACACATAAGTATAATACAGTATTGTGGATATCTGTGGTATCATTCTTTGCATATGCTCTTGGATTTGTATACTTACACACTTCCTTGAGGACCTGGTGGTAAGAAACAAAGGACCAACCCTATCTCTGGTATGCCAATGAGTCCAATGCTTTAGGTTCCTGAATGCCCATATTGGTGGTAGAAAACAATAGAGCTGAAGAGTCAAATGATAAAAAGCTAACACCCTCCACATGGTGGTTTGCCCTTTTATAGGACTTGAGCCTATCATGAATATTCATTTTAATGCTTAGCCTGCCATGCCCAAATTTAACTTCCTTATCCTCATCATATTGGGTTATACATATCCCACAGATTAACAAAATAATCCATATTAATGTCATTTAAATCATTATCATATCCATCACCTCTTGCTCCAGTAGATTTGTGGTTATCACTTCCTTGTTCCTGTGGTTGCCATTTACTGTTAAATTCCATCTCCCGCTATTAAGCAAACTATTTTTACTTCCCTGAAAAGATACATGGTAACTGTCTGGCCATTTATCTATGCCAAGGTCATAGCCCTATTCTACTTGATTATACTTATACTAACTAACTTAAGCTAATGTCTTACAGAATACAAGCCTGCAGATCCCTTACATTACAGCTGAATATAATGGACTCAAATATACACCCTAATTAAGCCAAGAGTTCCCCAATGTGGCTCCATGGCAAGGTGTGTTTCTAATAGAATGAGGATCAATCTTATGGCCAGCCACAGACAGAGATGGGTGTGGTTTGTTCTTTCTGGGTTTGACCTTGTGACAGGCTGTATCTGGCTTTTGCAGGTCCCTACAGGAGGCCCTTCAGTCCTACTACACTCCACCCCAGGAAGCAGCAAAGGGGAAGGAGAAGAGCAGCAAAGGTGAGTACTCCATGTCTGCCTAGAGAGGCCCCACTGGAGCAGCCATCTTGGAAGGTACAGAGACATGATGCTAGAAGGGCTAACAACAGCTAATCAGAGCCCAGCACGCTGACATAAAAGGAGCTGCAGGGCAGTTCTTTGCTAGGTCTATCTAGAACAAGGCTTCCCTCTGGCTACAGGTGTTTGGAGGATAGCCACAATTTGTTTTCTGGCTGTATTTTGCATAGCTGGGTTTGCGCAGAGAGAGGATCTAAGAACCTTAACCCTGAGATAAGGCTAAGGCTAAAGAAGGCTGGTGGCAAGAGGCCCAGGGAAAAGCAGCAACAAATTGAAGCAAGAAGTATGTGGCTGCTGTTTACATAGTCCCTGAGTTGGAAGCTGGAGTAGTGGGTGGGTGGGTTCCCCTAGCAGCCACAGGTAAATCCCAGAAAGGGTTTGTTTGGACTTTTGACATGGTTGAAAGGCCAAATCACTGAAGACCCCACCAAGGTTGGCTAATAGCCTTCTGGGGGCACCAAGGGTCAGAAATGGGCTACAACACTACACCCTGCCACATAGAGGCACTCCAGAGTTAAGTGTCTCATTACATGTTAGCACACTTGAGTTATTGCACTCGAGCAAGCCTTGCTTGAGTCAGCATGACTATGCTTCAGAACAACACTGGGGATTTCATAGAGTGTCTAGATTAGCTGATCAGTTGTTAAAACTCAGCCTGTTGCATCCCCACTGTCTTACTAGCTCAAGCATCAGCATCACTGAAGCTTCAATCCACCCCTCAACCCCACAGGTTCACTAGCTTGAGTTTAAAGCACTGCTTAACTTGAGCCAGAGAGCTTTGTATGTGGACGGGAGTGGAGTTAGGGGGTTACACTTGAGTTATAACTTGAGCTAACTGTGCTGTAAAGACAGACCCTTAGCACACAGTCCCTGTGCCCACATGGGGAGTTAGAGTGGAATAACTAGAGTGCTTTAAATTCATACCTGGGCTTACTCTGCACTAATGCCTCCATGTAGACAAGCCCATAACCAATTGAGAAAGTTTCTATTAACCACTGTTCTTAGCGGCTTAATTAGATTATTTGTTAAGCACTGTAAAAGAATTTAAAAACAACAAAACACAGCCCTTCATGCTGTTCCTGGGTTTATAGTCTATAAAATATTATCCATCTTGAGCTCCTGGACAGCTGGATCACTTTTTCCAAGGTCACCTTGAAATCTCTCTTCCCAAGATCTGGCAACTCAAGTAAATAAAACTGTATTACAGCAAAGCCTGCAAGCATCTCTGTAATGTTTGTGTCAGCATTTCCATTTAGAATCCATGTTTCAGGGAGTTTATAATGTACAATAGGCACTCTGGACTAATATTCAGCATGTAAAAGATTGGTCTTAAAAACGTGGAGGGTTTTATTTTTTTTTTAAACATAAAATTTGATTTCACCATTTTATTGTTATATATTAAAGTTTTAACTGGAGATAGATTTTTATTTTATTTATTTTGCTTTCATAATGACTCAAACCATATTTCATTTACAAATTAAAATAGAATGCATATCTTGTTCAAAATTTGTGCTAAGTTATTTTGGGGTGGAAAAGAGTGGAATAGCCTGCTTAATGAGGTATAGGGCTTATTTTTTATAAATATTCGTTTCATCACATCATGATCCTTGTTTTTAAAAATCCATGTATTTACACAGCAAACTCTAATGACTTCTTCAGAGCTGTAAGGGGCTATTGATCAACTATACCAATTTTAAAAATACCTAAATGCACCACATATTGTATTGTCTAATGCCATGTAATGTGTTTAGAGAAAAAATATAAACGAATCTTTACAAGGAGTAGCTTGTTATCCTGCGGCATGTCAATTTCCATTCAATTTTATAGGATTTTAAACTTTTTTTTTGTTTCCTTACAAGCCACTGTTAAAAACAAACAAAAAACAAACACAAAAAACACCACACCCCCTACTTTCAATAGTATGGTGCTAGTCTTGACATCAGATCAGTGCAGATGGACTGTTGCACCCAGAACCCGCCCCCCCCAACACACACTAATTTCAATGGTACACCGTGTGCTCATAAGGATTTGGCCTTGTGGAAACCCACTGAAGTCAGAACAGCATTGCATGGGTGCAAGGGTCTGCCCAGGCAGGTGTGGTTGCAAGATCAGGGCCCAAGTTTGTGCTAAAGATTGACAAAAGCAAATTATATATAGTGCTTTGGGTCAAGTCATTTCAGACATCACTGAATATATATGGTGCAATGATAAGTTCAATGGGACAATTAGGAAATGGAGTATCACCTTTACTTTGCATTGCTTTGCTTCTTTCAGTTTGTCTTGAGTCCTTAATGTTAGTTAAAAATAGAGTTTCTTGGCATTCACTGACATACATGGGAAATGAATATGCTAACAAGAAAGATAAACTCCTCCAAGAAGATGTTTTTATCCAGGGCAGCAATCTATCTAAAGACAGATACAACAGGGAGTGCTTACTCTGCCAGGACCATATGGTTGGCTTTAGGGGACTAACAGCTTTACTCCTCTCAGAGTTGGAATACTGCCACAAGATTGGATAGTGAAATCATGTAGAATCAGTAGGGAAAATTGAGCTTCCTTTTAGAGAAAGAAGAGCTTGTTAAGTTAAAGCGGTTGCCAAATCAGTAAGCTGACCCAGGAGACTGAAAATAAAAGCAAAAATGCAGAATATTGCTGCCTTTTCTTTTTGGAAGACAGAGAGAGAAAAACCCACTGCTGTTCTCTTTGTGGGGGAAACTATCTCACATTTATAAGGTATAATTTTTTTTTAAATCTGATACAGAGAAAAAGAGAAACAAGATTTTATGACATTTATTTGAGATGTCAGGGAGGTAATGGTGTAGCAGCTTTGTGGGGGGCAAGGGGAACACATTATGTTTAGTTTGATCTAGGACTGGGTCAAGCTACCTACCATAATAGCCCTGTCTTAAAGGCTGATGGAACTGGTAAGTTTTGAAGCAGCCTTGAGTGAAAGTGCCATTCAACTAGCTGTCTGTTCTATTAAATATTTGTTAGGCTAGAAGATAATAGCCTAGCAATAGAGGGAGGCCCTCAATGCCTTCTCTGATGGCTTCGTTCTCAGGGTCACATTGATTTGCGATGACAAATGAAGCAAAGCAAGAGAAAAGATGGCTAGAGGCCAGTCTAGCATGGAATCAGACTGATTGACAGACTTTTTGAAGTCTTCTGTCATAGTTGTGCAGGTGATGAAGCACTATAGCATATCAAATGTCTCATTGTGCAGAACTGTTCTAGATGGCTGATCTCTTACTTAATATACATTGTTCCCACTCATTTGCAGGATCAGTTTTTTTTCTTGCTACAAAAATTATCTTGTTAATGTGTAATTTGGATCTAGACTGAACTATTTATTACCATTGAGATAGGTTGATGTCTTGCCAAAACTAGCATCTAGTGTTCTCTGTTTGAATTGCGGCTAATGTTACATGGTGAGATGTTGGTGCTTCAATCCACCTCATAAGTTATGGTCTGAAGTCCCTCCTGGTTGATAAAAGCCAGAGAGGGTAAGGTACTGTTAGAGCCGGCTCCAAGATTTTTGCTGCCCAAGCGGTGCAAAAAAAAAAAAGCCACTATCTCGATCGGCGAATGCTCCACCACGCCGCTCTCTTCTTCAGCAGTAATTCGGAGAGGGTCCCTACCCACTGCCGAAGAGCCCGACATGCCGCCCCTTCCCCTTGGCCACCCCAAGCACCTGCTTGCTCAGCTGGTGCCTGGAGCCGGCCCTGGGTACTGTGCCCATTATTGGTAAAAGTGATGCATCTATCCTTAAAAGAGGAGAACAGCACATGTCAATTACTCTTCTAGAAGCTAGGATGAGTTCTCAGCTGAAGAAAGCGTTTCTTGATGGTTTTGTCTTGCTCATCATTGGGTTTCTAAACTCCCATTTGGGAAAGGTCATAAAGAAAGTGATAGTTCTGTCAGTTTTGGGGAGTCCTCAGATGTTCTTTATCTTAGTAAACATGGTTACAGACCTAGGAATGAGACACAAACCATAGTGATTGCATTGTGGATGATACCAAGCTGGGAGGGGCTGCAAGTGCTTTTGAGGATAAGATTATAATTCAAAATGACCTGGACAAACTGGAGAAATGATCTGAAGTAAATAGGATGAAATTCAATAAGGACAAATACAAAGTGCTCCATTTAGGAAGGAACAATCAGTTGCACACATACAAAATGGGAAATGACTGCCTAGGAAGGCGTACTGTGGGCTCACATAGTGGACCACAAGCTAAATATGAGTCAACAATGTAACAGTGTTGTAAAAAAAGGGAACATCATTCTGGGATGTAATAGCAGGAGTGTTGTAAACAAGTCACGAGAAGTAGTAATTCTGCTGTACTCCATGCTGATTAGGCCTCAACTGGAGTATTGTGTCCAGTTCTGGGCACCACATATCAGGAAAGAAGTGGACAAATTGGAGGAAGTCCAGAGTAGAGCAACCAAAATGATTAAAGGTTTAGAGAACATGACCTATGAGGGAAGACTAGAAAAAACTGGGTTTGTTTAGTCTGGAGAAGAGAAGGCTGAGAGGGGATATGATAAGTTTTCAAGTACATAAAAGATTGTTACAAGGAGGAGGGAGAAGAATTGTCCTCCTTAACCTGTGAGGATAGGACAAGAAGCAGTGGGCTTAAATTGCAGCATTTGAGGTTTAGGTTGGACATTAGTAAAAACTTCCTAACCATCAGGGTGGTTAAGCACTGGAATAAATTGCTTAGGGAGCTTGTGGAATCTCCAGCATTGGAGATTTTTAATAGCAAGTTTCACAAATACCTGTCAGGGATGGTCTACATAATACTTAATCCTGCCTTGAATGCAGGGGACTGGACTAGATGACCTCTTGAGGTGTCTTCCAGTCTTATGATTCTATGATTGGGCAATAACCTCTGTGTGGCAGACAATGGTCAAATGTCTCTGCTGATTTTCCTAAATCTATCAGCTGCCTTTTGCTACAGTTGAGCACAAATATTTAATGACAAATGTGCAGTCTAGAGCAGAGGTAGATGGTGCTGCTCTTGAATGGTCCTTTTTTTTTTTCTTCTTAGACATCCTAAGAGATTATATTTGTGCAACTGGACCTCCACTGCAAGGGACCTGTCCTGTAGGTTGCTGAAAGAGTCCGTTTGGTAACTCCTCCTGCTCAGAATATATAAGAGCCTATTGGGAGGGGTATATGGAAATATGAGGGCTGGTGCATCTGATGAAGGACCAAAGCATAGCACCTATAGCTCCATAATGTCTGGCCCAGGTGGTGAAGTGGATTCAATTGCAAGTGCCTCCATGAGTTTTAGGCTCGAAAGAGGCTCACTCTCAATAAGATGACACTAATGTGAGATTGGGAGAAGCACCAGGCAATACTGGTGATTCCTGGCATCCTTGACTGAAGGACTGCATATTTTATTTGAAACTGTAATCTGGCATGTAGGCAGCATCTGTGTTACTTTATTGGTGCTCCAGTAGAGCACTAGCCAGAAATAGTTGTTTCCATTTGCACTTAGTGGGAAGACTACATCCTTTTCTTTCCAAATCTTCACGTGTCACAATTATACATACTTTTGTCACCTTGAAATGATATTATTGCAATGTGGGATACAGCCTAGAAACTAGTGCAGAATGTGACTGCTTGCTTATGAAAAGCTATTGCACACAGGAAGCACATTAAACCAGTGCTCTGAAGTTCACAGTGTGGGTTTTTATCCTATAAAGCCATAAACGGTTTCGGTTCTGATTTCCTGAGGGTCTACCCCTCTCTTCATGCAGCCATGTTGTACATGACTGGAATACCTCACTAAAAGTAGGAGAGCTGTTGGCAAGGCAAGCTCTGTAATGGTCCTTTGACTCTGGAATTTATTCAAACCCCTCTGATCCTCTCCAAGCCCAGATTTGTTAACCTTAATTGAAAACTTAGGGTTGAACTGTGCCCTTAAAACCATTCCCTGAGTTAAGGGGCAGTATGCACATTCACCAGCCCAAGGTAATTTGGGGGTAAAATGCCTCTGAAGGCTCCCTTCTTGAACCCAAAGGTGGGGGGTGGGAATATAATTTTGGATACCCTTTAATAGGGCAACATACTGCCCTCATATGTTCAGCCAGCTTTTCTGGTCAGCATGTAGGAATGTGTGGTGCCGTGTTTCCACTTACCCACTTCTTACCTATTTGTTTGCAGGGGAAGTATCTCTGGCCTCCTGATCCCTATCCTTGGGAGTCTGCACTGTGACTTGGAAAACCTTAACTAGAAATTAATCAAGTAAGCCTGCCAATAACACATTAAGATATCATGGGAGCTAAAAAGATTCAGTTTGAGGGCCCTATTTTAAGAGGTTCAGTGGGCAATGCATGTTTATGGGTTAGGGTAGGGTTCTTTGGGCTAGGTTCAGGCCTGGGGACAGTATGGCTTCCCAGGTCAAGGTTAGGGTCAATAAGAGTAGGGATCCTCAAGCTAAGATTAGGCCTGTGGCCAGTAGCGATCTCAAGCTAAGGTTAGAGGGACTAAGGGTGATCCTCTCGGGCCTAGAGTTATACCTGGTGTGTCATTAGTGCTCCCTGGGCTAGGATTAGGGTTACGAAGGCTAGTGATCACCAAGCTAGGGTTAGCATTACCAAGGGTAGGAATCCTGAGGCTATGGTGAGACTTGGAACAGATAGAGCTGCCTGGGCTTGGGCTAAGGTTAGTGTTACTAAGGGTAGGGATCCCCTGACTGGGATTAGAGTTGCCATGGGTAGGGGACTATGGGCTAGAGTTAGGGTTACTAAGAGTAGGGGTCCCCAGGCTATGATTAGGTTGTGAAAGGAAGGGCTCTCCCTGCTAGCTTTAGACCTGGGGCCAATAGGCTTCCCTCTTTAGGATTATGATTATTAAGGGTAGGCCTTTCTGGGGTAGGGTTAGGCCTGCGGCCACAAGAAATCCTGAAATTACCTATTATATTATAATATGATATATGTAAAAACATATTTTTAATAGGACTCTTTTCTTTTGAAAAGCTTGTTGGAGACAGTTGTATTCCATTAGCTAGTTTTATATTCTGTGGAAACAAATTACAGCCATCAAATGCAATATGCAGGAGGTCAGACTTGATGAACATGATGGTCCCATCTGACCTTAAAGTTTGAGTCTATGAATAATGATAAACAGTCAGCCTGTTAGCGCAGACAGCCTTTACTATATTAAAGGTAGTCTAAAATGATGAGAAAAAAATCATAAAATTGCACATGTATAGTATTTAGAGACTGCTCCTGGGCTGACAGTGTTCAGTTCTAGCATCCTTAATTGACCTGAGTTTATAGTATTTCATTAATAAGAGGACAAATTCAAATAAAAGAAACATTGAGGACAAAATATCTGAAAATTTAGCTGGCCATTTCTGTGCATGCTATTTTTATTTATATGTTTATGTTTACTGCTGAGATTGTCCTTGACTTCACAGAAACTCAGTGTATACAACATGTCAGAACTTTGAGTCATCAATACTAGTAACAAAGAGATCACCTTGAGCAAGAAAATGCAAATCAACTGGAAAAACACCAGCTGGCCCTAATCTGTCAATGCTGCAGTAGATATTGTCCCATGACTGCGGACTTGTTATGAAAATAATTTAAAAAACAACCCCCAACCCCCTTAAAGAAAACCCAAACAAAAACTTAGCAGATATGACTCATGCAAAAGGATTTTATGGAATAACTCATGTTTTAAAGCTGCAGTCAGAATAATAATTTTGTGCCAAACTTGTTTTGTTTTGTTTTTTTAGTAGAATTCATTTAACTTCCATAAATTCCAAGTAATCAGGCTGTAATTACCATTTATACTCATAAGCCAGTTCATTTAGAAGCTGACTGCCCTCCCTAAAGATGGATAAGTAAAAATGGAAAATATATTTATAACCCGTTCGTAAGCCAACCCAATAAATTCAGGGGTCAGCAAACTTTGGCTCCCAGGCCATCAGGATAAGCCGCAAGTGGGCTAAGATGGTTTGTTTACCTTGCTTATCCACAGGCACAGAGGTAAACCTAAGCTAACAGTGTCCTGGCACGCCAGTTGCTCATCCTGACATGCCGGGATAGCAACTGGTGGAGAAATTTTTTGGGCAGGAGAAGCTGGGAGTCAGGGGAGTAACCTCTGTGACCACCCCCCACATGTTCCCACCCCTAGCTAACATTCTCAGCCATCTGTGATTGCAGTCTTAAACCTACTGCATCCTCTGGAGGACTTTTGCACTAGTTCCTTTTATTCTTTCATATTTCAGGTGCTTTCTGTTAACTTTCTTTCCTTATGCTATTGTATTTGATTTATTTTACTGTCTTGAGAGAGTAATGTGACACATGCATCCAGTACATTTAGAAATCAAAGAAAACATCATTGTGTTTGTCACATCTACCGCAATTCCTGTATGCAGTTTGTACCTGAGTCAAAAATAGCATATGCCAATAAAAGCTCTTCTGAAAATACTGTGCCTATGTCAGTGGTCCCCAACCTTTTTGTGGCCAGTAGCACATTCATGTTTTCAGAAGAGCGTGGCATGTGCCAACAACTTTTCAGGCTTATTTTGTATTTGTACATTAAATAATATGAAAAACATCGTATTTAATATTTGAGGGAAGAGAGAAGCCGCGAGGACAGAGAACACCAGCACCCGCAGCCCTGGAGTTCTCTGTCCCCAGCAGGCGCGGGGCCGTGGCTTCTCTACCCTGCTGGGCACTAGGCAGGCCCTGTGCCTGCCGGCAACGGAGAACACCGCGCCCGCAGCCTGAGTTCTCTGTCCTCGTCAGGTGTGGGGCCGTGGCTTCTCTCCCTTGCTGGGCACTAGGCGGGCGCACATAAATGCCCCGGTGGGCGCCATGGTGCCCGCGGGCACCGCATTGGGGACCACTGGCCTATGTTATTAGACCACACTTCAGTTTGAGAGTGGAAGGATCTGAAATCACAGCAGCCATATCTGATTGATTGATTATTTATTTATTTATTTTAAATTCTGGTCAGATAAAATAAATAAAGAGCTGTGGTGAACTTGACAATTTTGAGTCACACAGGTTCATGGAAACCTGCACATTGTCTCCACACACTCACTTTTGTTCATAAAGATTTGTACCTTATTTGTTCTTGGCTTTTTGAATTTAAGCAGCCTCTCAAAATAAAACTCATTTAGAACCAATCCATTGTGCCTGGCTTTAGGGTCAAAATATTTTTTTATTTATAAAAAAAAATCACCACAACCCCTAAATCACCATTTTTTTTGCCCAAAACTTAACCTAGGTTTTCTAAGAGGTTTGCAAACCTTCCAGAGAAGGCCAAAGTTCTGGTTTTCTAACTGAAACCTGTCCCTGATCTTTGGGATATAGTTATGGAAGTTTGTATACAGCTTTACTGCTGAGACATTTGTACCAGCATGTGTTTTATGCAGGTGATTTCAGACTTTATGCTTTCAGCTGAACACCTGACATAAGACAAAATAATTATTAAAAAACGTCTGCATATATTATTAGTACACAATAATATTCTGTTATCTTCTAACATAAGAAAGTTGGATCTTGCTGTTTGAGAAATGTAGTCCAAAATGTAGCTGTCAATATTTCTAAGTTAAAACATATGTTAGTGGAGAAACTCTTTCTTTTGTGTGCGTTGTGGTTGTTCTTAACGTGCACACTAGTGGGAGAAAATAAACCCATGACCATGGATTCCTAATTTCTCTCATCATGATGTGGTTTTTGAGGCTGATAGATTTTGCAGGAAAATCATTTCAGGATTTCCATGTAAAATACAAAATGTAGTACTGCCAAGTACTGCTTGCTTTACTCATGCAGGTAGTCCCACTGACTTGAATAGAATTCAAAAATATCTGCAGTTTAGCTCCACGCTGTGAATATTTTATCTTTATTGAATGTAGTACATATCATCTGAACCTAGTTGTTGTGTGACTCTTCCTGCTTTTTATGTCTCTCCTGGACTCAAAATTTATACGCCAAATGGCTTACAATATTATGGAAAACCTGGATTCAGTCTGTGCAAAGTACTGGTAGTTTCACCCAAAACTCATCTGAAAACTGTTTTTAGAATGAATTGGATAACTTCTGTTTAGGGCGCTAGTTATATTCAGCTTTGACTATAACCTTTCTCTGTGTGTGTGTGTGTGTGTGTGTGCGTGCGTGCGTGCGTGCGCGCGCGCGCGCGCAGAGAGAGAGAGAGAGAGTGTTTGAATATTTCTGTAGCAGTTAATTCAGACTACACTACATTTCTAATTGGCTGGAAAAACTCAGTCTTTGTCACTGTAAAAAATATCTTATAGCAGAGTGACAATATAGCTTCAGAAATAAAAATTATTCTTATTTAATATGATTTTTGGACAACAGGCTGTACATTCAGAGCGGATCTCTGGAAGCTTTATGCATGTCAAGTAAAGTTTTTACTGGGTTGTTTTTATAAACTCACTACGCCTCATCGGTTTGTTATAGCTCCCTCTTTGTTCTAGTGGAAGAAATGACCTTAACAGACTATAACTGGGAATCTTCCTGGTGTAGGAGGCTTGGTCAGTGTGTGCCTGTGCTCTGGCTATTCTTAGCTGTTGAAGTGGTCTATTGGTGCTAAAGGAGATCAGACCGGAACACCTACTCTGGGTGCTGAACTAACTCCTAGTCTGTCCCAGAAGTGAAGAGCTGCAAAGGTGGGGAAATTAAGCTTTTTCTCCCTTTTGGGGAGTGCCAAGCACAGCTCAGCTAAAACCAAGAAATGGGTCCACTGAATTTCAGTTTTGTTTTGTTCACCTGAAAACAATGTGCTTTGCATTATTTCCCTTACTTTTGCAGACACAGTTTGCATGGCAACAGCCACAAATCAAGTAATTAGAGATAACGTGCAAATATTTAGCCAGGGTGTGTGTGTGTGTGGGGGGGGGGGGTTGGTTTTTTTTTTTTGTTTTTTTTTTTTACAGTGCAACTAATGTATGCACAATATGTTTGCTCAGAAGAGAGATTGGGCCTCAGCAGAGTTGAAGGAGCACTGAAAATACTTACAGTACACAATTGATTGTAGTGAATATCTAATTATCTGATACTTGCAGAAGGGAGTGTGGTTGTGGCACATGGATGCTGGCATAGTAATAAAAACTCATTGGTTTAGGAGAGGTAGAGTATTCATTCTATTAACCCCACTAACTTCTGAAACAATCATGGAAATTGATAAATGAGAAGATGTGTGTCCACTTGGATTAGTCTTGACACAATCCAGGGATATAATTATTCTGCCCAGCCAGAGGACCCTTGGTCTCTACAACTCAACCTTCCTTGTTTGTGTGCTCCACAGTACATGAGGACTCATGGTTTGGAACCCACAGCAGTGTTCAGCCCAAGGGAATAAAAATGGGAAGAGACAAAATAGAGATGGAAAACTGGCTTAGTTTTGATTTTTAAAAAGTAATTACTAAAAAGTAATGGTTTCGATCTGGGGCCCATTTTCTCTTAACCCCACACTTCTTAGAAAGTTGACTAAATAATAGTTCCGTTTTTGGCTTGTCTCTAGCTCAGTCCTGCTGGTAGAGACAGACAGCAATTCCTACATATGTGTAAAGCTAGAAGAGTTCAACTAACCCACTATCAGCCACTGGTTAAAATTGGGACCAATTCAGTTAATTTCAAGGCTTAGCCAAGACCTGCGGTTGGTGAGTTGACTTATTTGGTAGTTTGGATGTTAAAACTCTATATTTGCTAATATGATTTGAAGTTTACTTTAAGCTGATATTCTTGTACTCAAACTTAACATTTACTTTTTGTGAGTTAAGTAAAATGCGACTATTCAAATGTTTGTGGGAAATGAAAGTGGTCAAGTCAAAATTTGTTTTTAAATTTGAATGAATATTCATAGAGAACTTTTAACTATTCATTCAGCTCTGCTGATGTCTGAAGTGAGGATACCTGAACAACACACTATAGTATGTGAGCCTCTAGCGTATGCTAAAGACTCAGTGTAGTCCATTAATTGTCTGTACAGCGTATATTGTATACACGTACACATGCCATTCTAAGCTTTGTTTTCTGTTGGTCTGAAATTGCCAGCATCCTGAAGTTTAAATAAATATGCTGTGAAAGGGAACAGGGACAAAGCTATCTGTAAACATTCAAATTGGGATACTCATTTTCAAAGTATCACCATGCTGTATAGCTGGTAAAATATACTTCAATTTAAAATAACCCAGAATGATTAGGACGTAAGGCAAACAGGAATTACTTTTCCCAAAGAATAATAATTGGGCTTTTTTTGAGTACCATATCTTGAAAGTGGACTCTGTACTATCTGCACATCTCTCCTTTCTTATTTAAGATCAATTTCAATTTAATCATTTATTTTTCAAAGTTTGCAAAAATTAAACAGTCTTCTTGGAATATTTTGCATGTTATCAGACTCATCTGAGAGGAAAAATAAAAGATATTTATCTCCTGACAAGACATTAAAAAAAGCTTTAAATTATATTGACTGAGGTTGCCTTGTGAAATAGCCTGATAGTTCTTCTTTGAAAGGTCTGTAGGAAGTATGCATTATCAAACTATTAAATTGAATAACTCATTAATAGTGGTTGTGTGTCATGAATCATTAGGTGACTTGGGAAAGAAAATCTGACCATATTTAGGAAGGGATTAGATCATATTTATTTCTTTTGCCGGACCTGATTTTTTTTCCCTTCTGTCAAGACCTTGATACATTTCTAGTTTGTTTTTATACGACAGGATATATTTTTTTAGAACATATAAGGTAGGTGTATGTCACGCTTATTTCATTTCCTTTCAGTGACTGCTGTTTCATAGCTATTCACTCTTGATCTTCATCCCCAAACTGTGTATTTCTTATATATTTGACTGTACACAGGGTAAGCTAAATCATCTTAATGTGGGATATGGGAAAATAAAACACTGAGCCATAGCACACTACTGTTTGCTGGGGAGTAGCTTCAGTAGTACAATTCAGTATCATGTAAATCATTAAAAAAAAAGACACTAATTCCATGTAGTGATCAGAAATAGAATTTCAAGTTCAGTTCTTTGGTTCTTGGCTGATGAGTACTGGGGAGCAATGCAGAAGACTTTAGAAATGGTGTAGGGGACAGAACAGTTAGTGATCTTTCTTATTGACACAGGAATAGTGATCCTGCCATAGTCCATGAACTACTATTGCGTATGCCAGTTCCTGGTTGGAAGCTGGATCAGAACCCCCTCAAGCAGCTGGACACAGTGTGTATATCTTGCACATTAACAGATCTGAGCCTTTAGTTTTCTCATGTTCAAACTCAGCACCTCTACAGGTCAGCCTACAGGGAGCACCTCCACTTGGCTGAGTCATTTAGAGTTGTTCTTTTAGCTGGATGCCCCACTTTCCACATCACTTGGCCTCTTCCAGCTCTCTTCAGCGTCAAGCAGAGTTGACATAATGTGGCATCGTGATATTAAGGGTAAGAGTTTCAAAAAGCCTGAGTGTTGAGCTAACTCTCTGCTACTGAAGCCAATGGGGAAATTTCCATTAACTTCAGTGGGAGCAGTTAGTCCAATGCTGAATGCTTTTGAAAAATCCTACCCTAATTTATATTTTCTTAAGAAGAAAAATCCTTGTTTCCTCCAGAATGTTTTTACTGCCCAGCTGCATTTTAGTTTTTTATTTTAATGTTCTAGTTTAAACTTTCATTGACTAAGCATTAGGGACTTAGCCTTTCAGTGAGTTTAAAGGATGTGATCTCATTAGAACTAGTGATTAATCTGATTTTTTAAAAATTTTATGGTAAAGAAAAAGTCTATCATTCATGCTAAGTAGAAATGCAGAGGAAATCAAAATGAAGTTTTATTTAAGTGCAAAAAATATATCAGTGCAAGAAGTCTGACTAATACTGAGCACGTCAAAGTGATTAAAGTAATCACTGGAAGTTATTAGTAAAGCCAAAGCTACAAATAAGGTACTTTAATACTGATCTGACCTACTTCTTAAGTCTTACATTTAAATTAAAACTAATACAGTGCAAGCTAGACAGGACTTTCCTGCGTATACTGTACATTAGCCTTTTTTAAACTTATCCCTCTTCCCAACACAACAGCACAAAGAAATAAGGCAATTAGGATGCTCACCTACTGTTTCTACAATGTAAAGAGGATAAACACCATCTTATGTTCGTATATAAAGCTGCTGAGTGTATTTGATACAGTGTAATAAGCAGTGTTGTTTAGAATTACAATAGAACGCTGAAAGAATTACGAATTCCATCAGGACACAAAGTGTGTGACCAATCTCTTATTGGACCACTTCTGATGGCAAAAGACAAGCTTTCGAGCTATCCAGAGTTCTTCTTCAGATCCATCCACACAGATATGTGTAAATCAGTATCACTTCATTGATGTCAGTAGTGCTACACTGATTTCCATCAATGGAAGATCTGTCCCATGAAACTCAAATTGTTGACTCCATAAGTGTTTACCTATTTTCTCCCACATTTTCCTATCTTCTTCTGACAGTTAAAGGTCCACAGGTTACCATGAAGTTATTTGAGCTATACCATTTTGGCTAACTCTATCAAAGGCATTTGATGTAAAAACTGCCAATGATTTTACTTCTGTGTGTATATTGCAATCTTTCCAGTCTATTAAAAATATACTCAATTTGAAAGGACAGATAGAATGGGTCCAGTGAATACTTTTTTCTAGTTATAATGCCCAATAGCAATTGCTCCTCACTTTCAACTTGTGAACTGGGACCATTTCTTTTTTTAAGTTGGTGTGTGTATGTGTGTGTGAGAGAGAGAGAGAATGGCTACAGAAACAGCTATGGACATTCTGAAGTGTGGGAAACTTAACTCCAGTCACTGTAGCAGTGAAGAATAGGTTGTAATCTAGATACAGTCTGTGAAAATTTTATAATCAAGCTTTAGAAACAACAGGGTCAACAAGCAACACTTCAGCATATCATGCCAGACCTTGAAATTCAAAATGTTTAAATATTCAGTAGTTCACAGTACTATATTATATAAAAATATTCAGCTGTTTTTTGGCAAGCATTTTCAAACCAGATTTCTCTTCCATAACACGCTGGACCACTGATCTCCCATGTGGCTGAGCAGAGACATTTAGCACTTTTCTTTCCTCTTTTTAAAGTTTTTTCTTTGGTTGGGTTTTTTGGTGGGATAGATGGGTGGTAATTATATTCAGGTAGTCCTTTTTTCATGAACAACAACTTGTTTTAGATTTTGATCAAGAAAGTGTGAACATTTATAAGGTTTCTGAAGGGAATATTTTGATTCAGGAGATTGCTTTCTTCAATGTGCAACATGTGATGATGTGGTGAAACGAAATGGGATAGACTATTAAATGTTCGAACTACCCAAATTACAACCATAGTAATGCTATATAATGATGATTCTCACTTGTTTCAGGATTTCAAAGCATGTTATAAATACTGAGAAAGTAACCTCAAAATTACTCCTGTGTAGAGCTGAGTGGGGAAATGGTTTTTATGTACTGCAAAAAATTCTGAGAAAAATTTTGAACATTTTTCACTCACTGAAAATCTGAAGGGGGGGAATCTGTTTGGGTCAATCAGAATGTTTTGTTTCAATTCTGACTTTTTTTTTTTTAAAAAAGATACTCTAGCTTAAATTTTGAAATAAATTCATTTTAAATTAGAAAACCTGACTTTTTCTTTTTGAAAATGTTTAAACAGAA
Source organism: Gopherus evgoodei (assembly GCF_007399415.2). Classification (NCBI taxonomy): domain Eukaryota; kingdom Metazoa; phylum Chordata; order Testudines; family Testudinidae; genus Gopherus; species Gopherus evgoodei. The sequence continues at coordinate 32,653,271 of NC_044332.1, read as the reverse complement.
TGGCTCAGTTTTGAAAGTGGGTCATGAAACTTGTTGAAACTACCCCTTCTTGCAAAAAACAAAATTAGCAATCAAGAAATCAGTATTTTTCAGCCTCCCCCGCCCCCCCCCCCAAAAAAAAAAAGTTAGTCAAATTGCTGACCAGCACTAGTCCTTTAGGTGACCAAAATCTTACTCCTACTGAATTTGAGGAGAAAACAAATTGTGGAAGTGGGGTCCAGATACAGCAATAATACATATTATCCTCATTTCACATAGGAAGACACTGAGGTAGGGCATTAAGTAACTTGCCCAAGGTTACATGGTAAATCTGTGGCTGAACTATACATAACTGGGTCTAAAATTTGCTCATTACCTTAGATAACTAAGATTGGAAGCTACTGTGGCTAAGCTCAGCATTCAGTTCCTTAAGTAGAGATAAGGGAGAATATTAAGTAAAATTAACAGATTTTCAGTACTACCACTATAGAACTGAGCAGGGTCTAAAGTCAGTATGTCCTGCTCTGGTCATCAGTACACTCTGCCTCTATAACTAGCTAAATCAAACAAAGCTATGAACTGTGGAAAACAATAACAGAGTGAGGGACAAAACTGTATTTAAACTCAGGCCTAAAAATTGTGACTATAGTTACACAAGGGCCATGGTACTGTTACACACAGTAACATTTCCAGTACTGGTTCTGTGATAGGTATACCATGAGTAGAGCTGGGCAGGAAATGGTTTACCAGTCCCAGGAAATTTTTGGTGATTTTTATTTATTTTTTAATTTTTTTTCCCCCATTCCTTACTGGGACAAAACCAAGACCTGTCAAAATGTTTTGCTAAAAAAAGAAGAGGGCCATTCAGAGCAGGGACTCAAACTGAGGCTCCCCCATTCTAGGGGAGTACCCTAAGCACTTGGCTATTCTGGGGTCTTGCTCTCTTTTTCAACCAGTTCTAACCATGAGTTCAGACAGAATTGTTATACATGCTGCAAACACTAAACCAAGATGCAGTAGCCTTTGATATTTTCCAAAAAAGTGCTCATATACACCTAATAATGTATTTACTGGGACTGGCAAAAAGAGAGCATGTAGATATCTGAGGTCTAGAATCTACATTAGTGATAGATGGAAAGTACTCTGTAAGTGAATTCCTTGGTGGCATTCCAATAAGAAAGGATGTAATTCTCTTCTTGTCCCTCAGGCAGGGCTGCTGGAACAATTTATATAGTGGGGATGCTGAGAGCCATTGAACCAAACTGTAAATCCTGTGTATAATAAAAACAGCTTCAAGCCAAGGAGTGCAGCAGCACCTCTAGTTCCAGCATCCATGCCCTTAGGGCTCCTTAAAGTCACCTGTCTTTTGGAGAGAGCCCATTTAGGTAGTTGTTTTCAAGGCCTGGGCTTGACTGCACTTTCAGAGGCTTGAGTGATGCCTGGTGGTTGTGTAGGGGATGGCTCTGTCTTTACTACACTACTGTCTTTCTGCTTCAGTGGTCCTTGTCCTCTGCTTGCTAGTCTCTTTCTTTGTGTGAATGTCAATTAGGCTACAATGGTTTCACTCTCATCGTGTCCAGTTATCCTTTGGATATTTCATTCACTGTTGCTTGGTATGAGGTAGTGAAAAGTTACATCCTGGGGTGCCTCAGAACCTGTAGTTTGATCCTAGTTCTTCTGTCCTGTCTGTGCTGGGGATCCTCTTCAGAAGATATTGTCCCTGAACTACAGGTCCTACCTTCTCAATGGCTGATAAAACTCTTCAATTTCCTGTCTGGGACAGGCTGATGAATGCTTAAGGAGGTGAGTGAGTACCACAGGGAATAAGGTTGTGAAGGAACCTTTGCACATGGACACAAAGTTTAGAATTTCCAAGTGTGTAACTGGGGGCAAGTTTTGTTCATCTGCCACCATTCTTAGCAGATGTGAGCCAGCACATGTGTTCCAGATCATCTTAAGGAAGGGACCAACTGTTGAGCCAGCAGACTCATTACAAAATGTACCAAATAAATTGTAATGTTAAAATAAAAACAAGTGTATTAATTATAAAAAATGCCTGAATATTATTAATTATGAAACCACTTTGCTTACTGTATTGGAAAATAAATAATGTATGACATTTTAGGTGCAAATTGATATCAGAAAAAAATACCTCTTCTGCTGTTTTCCCCCACCCCTCACCCCTCGGATGTGACTGTAATTATATCCACATTACTTCTAAATGAGTGCATCATGATTAATGGCATTGCAATAAATGTTTTATGAATGAATAAAAGATTAACTTCCCATTGGAAACTGTTTGCTATTAAAGGGAAGAAACCCTCAAACAATCGAGGAATGTCTAGCCTCCAAAACGTTTTTTGGCCTAAAAAGGTATTTGTAGTTTCTGTAAACATTTCCAGCCAATTTTAGTTCTCTAATTGTTTAGAAGAAACAAAACTACTTGTGTGTAAATAACTTTACTAGGGTTAACATGAACATTTATCAGAAAGTGACATTAAAGCAATACTCTTGTCCTTGAAAGGGTTCTCACACATCCTGATGTTTAGAGCTTTTATCATGCTATGAACAATGACTGTCCAAATACTCCAGTGAAATGCTACTAAACTGTAGGAAGTTCTATGACCAATGACTGTGCATAGTACTGCTCCAGTGATCCATGAATAATATATTCTGTAAATAATTCATTCTTAATTGGAGTCTGTTGGTGCTAAAGATATGAGATACTTATTACATTATCTAAATCCTTTTAGAAACTTGCTAGAGGTTGCCAGCAATTAGAACCATCAGATCAGGCAAGAACTGAAAGCCATTGAGTATGTATGAGCCTTAATCACTCCAAACCTGTTTTACATACAATTGCCAAGTTTGAGGTTATCTGAGAATTAAGTTGTTGTTTTTTTTCTCTCCAATTAGTATGTAACTGTAAGCATATACTGGGCCAGATTCTAACCTTTCCATGTGGAAAAACTTCAGGAAAGGACTCTTTAAATCTTGCAGATATTACTTTAAATTGTCCTTTCCCTTCCCTTGCAGAAAAGCCATCCCCAGGGCCTGAGACCTGCAGTAGTTCTGGTCTCCATTGACAATCCCCCACCACTCAATGGAGTTGTGCTGCCAGAGAACAAGGACAAGTTACTAGGAACTTTCTGTGGCATCTCCTGTGGGTGGTGAAGGGAAGAAAATTAATGGAAAAGCCTAAGACTATATTAACTTTTCTGTATAAGTTCTGTGGGCCAGAGGGGGATCACTATCTATATTCCCCTGACCCCTTCTCCAGACCTCCCTGACTCTACTCTGTCCCACCACAGGTAACCCACGTCACATGGAGAGTTCTAGTGGTCAGCCACCTAAGCCACACTTATACGTGGAGAAGGGTGATCATACATGTAGAAGATCCATCCAGACAAAGATCAAAGAGGGGCACAATCTGTGCCTTAGTGCTTCTGCCAAACTAATTCAGCCTCAGTGGAAAGTAGTCTCCGTCTGTCTGCACTTCCTGGGTTGCTATTTCCATATTGCATGTAAACTAGTTCAAAAGACAACAAGGCTTTCTCATTCCCTAGTAAGTCCCTGCGAGGACTGAGCTGCATTTTCTCTACTGTTAACTTGTTGTTTTGCCTTAATTAGAAATAAAGATACATTTCACTGGAAGAAAGGGTTGCCTTTTGTATGGAGGGGTCATAACCAGAAACCCAAAGACAGAAAGGATATGCTGTACCTTTTTATGATCCTCCCAACATGGATATTTGCTAAGATACTAAAACTTTTTAAGTAGGTACGTTCCTCCTCAGACAATGAGTTATCTTGATGATTTTGTTGTTGAAATGTCTTGAGTTTATAGCATGAGGTAATTACATTTCAGTCTCCAGAGAAATGGATTTATAGTACTGTGGGACAGAGAAAGTTAACTTGATTATCAAGGAGATCAAAAGGCTCCTTTACTAACATAGAAAAAAGCCACTGTCTGTTTGGGTAGAGCTTAGAACTGTAAAGCTGAGAGAAGCAGGAATTCCAGAGCAGATGCTAGGAATTCTAAAACTAAGTGTTAAATAATGAAACTGATAATTAATATTTTTTCTGTAGTAGTTTTCAACGTCTTCTGCTCCCATAAACAATATCCATACAGATAATTAAATAGTGCAGTTAATGAGAACATGGAAAATACAAGTATTTTCATTTGTAATTCTTATCCTTGTCTTTTTGCATGTTTTGTAAAATCTGTTTTAACCATAAAGGGAAATGCCTGAATTAATATAATACTTAACTTTTTTGTATATTCTAAATGCTGTACAAACATTAACAAGTTAATCCTCACGACACCTCTGTGAAATAAACCAGGTATATATCCTAATTTCACAGATAGGAAGCTGAGAAACTGATTTAGTGACATCTCCAAGGCTAACAGTGAGTTGATGTTAGAGATGGGATTAGAATTCTGGAGATCTTGGCTCTGACTTCCATGATCATTCCATTACACCCCTCTATGCTTATTTAGCTCACTCAAGACTCACAATTTAAATCTAATCTATTTGTAGTGGAATTATAGTATTTCTTCCTTGTATTCTTTAAGGAACAAACAGTTACTCTTGAGCATCCTGGAGAAATACCTCTTAAGAAAAAGAGTAATGTGATTTTAGCTATTTATTGAACACTAAAAGGTATTTGGTAAAAATCTATAGGTACAGACAGGACTGAGTGAAAATACCAAGAGGGCAATAAAATTCTAGAACTGGAAGAGATCTGCAATGGGTCATCTAGCTCATTCTTTCATTGTGTGTGACTACATTATTCCTCAATAGATTGATGTCATCTGTAGCTGTAAAAGCTTCTAATCAAAGAAAGTCCTAACCTTGCTGAGAAACCTATGGCAGTGCCTATCTGTTCTAAGTATTCCCTCCCCCCCAAAATAAAATGTTTCTAACATTTTTTCCAGTGTTATATGTCTGTTAGTTGTTAGTTCATGTGGACTAAAAAAGTAACATTTAGATACCACCTTTTACTTCCAGAGCCCTATAAATTTGCAAATATAGCCACAGTGTTGCTTCTCTTGTAGCCTCTGGCAAAGCTGCCAAAGAAAAAACTTGAATGAAATTTTGGTATTGACTGCAATGAGACCAAGATTTGGCCTGTAGAGGCTACTACCATTACCACTGGAATAGAAATATTAAGGAAATAACCATTTTTAGAAATAAATTTTAATTCCTAATTTGGCATTAATTTAAAAAATGCAATAGCTTTTACAAGCTTCCAGGAATAGTTCTTTGCAGTGGCAAATCAGCCACTTAGTTTGTGTTGGTGAGGTAACTGAGTAGTTCACTGATTGAATATTTTGTCACTTAATGGACTCCTGGAAAGTTTAGGGTCTGAGGTCTATGGTCAAAGGATGTAGTAGTCTCTCCACAGTATGTTCAGTTAAACCCAGTTGCTCTTGTTCTATCTTATTTTGAGACTCATTTACAATTGCACTGAATGCAATATAAATCATTTTCACCATAATGTTATTTTAAAGCCATTTCATTTTTTTGTGTTTTTAAATCCTTATTTTTCTTCCTGCATTTGAATAACAAGACTCATTTATAGACGGTATTAATAAAATGGCAGCATCTGGCTTCTTCCAGACTCTCTCAGCATTTGTGCTGGCAGCATCTGAATTGCCTTAGAGCAGTCATTTGTTTAGGCTGCTGATGACTGCCCAGGCCACCACTGCAATCTGGATCCCAGGCTTTTTTTTTTAATGTAATATTTATTATGGATTTTTAAAATTAAGTCACACTGAATGCAAAAATAAATCCACTGTGAATCAATTGAGCATGAAATGTTGAAAAGACTCACAAAGGAAGATAAGGAGTCAGAATGCCCCTATAGGAGGATGGCCTTGCCTGGAGCTCCCTCCTATGCTGGTCATGTCACAGTTAGCCAGGTATGACTCAGTTTTCCCATTCAAAATCCCTAGTAACTCCACTTCAGGCTTCATTGCTATAATTATAATATCCTCCTTGGGCCAGTTTCTTACATAGTTCAAACAGTCAATAACAGTCCCAAACATAGTCCACATCACACCCACTGCAAGTTGTTAAAACTCAAGACATCTCATACGTCAGATGCCTTTGGCCACATACTGATGTTCTGTCAATCCTTCCTATCCTTGTACTAGGGCAGCAACCCCATCCCTTCCAGCTGGAGTGAAACCCCGCTCCATCAGGGGTCCCCCTAGCCTCTCTGCTGGGAGCATCCTACACTCCCCCCTGGCCCTCCCACAGTTCTTTAGGCTTCAGCTCTGGAGATGTCAGTGGGGAAGCTCCTCTGCAGTGCCCCTGCCTTCAGCCCTCTCCAATCCTTGGGGTCCTACTCTCTGGCTAAAAGCCAGCAGGTATCTCCTGCTGCTGCTGTCCCTTCTGCCTTCCCCCTTTGGCCCTGGCAAACTCTTTTTGCTATTCTACCTTCAGCCTTTTCCCAGGTGCCAAACACACAGTCTCTGGAAGCTCTCACCTGCCCTTTCTTGACTGATTTGGAATCAATGGGGTTGTCTGACACTCTGCTCCTCCTACCCCCAATTCTTTATAGCCTTGCTTGCCCTCTTAATTTGCCAAATGGCAGCACTTGCTCTGACATTGGGGGTGTGGGGGAGAACTGTACTTTCTTCACTCACAGGGGCAAACCACTTGTGACAGTCCTCTATATAAAAAAGTCCTTGTGTGAGGGACAGAACATTCCAGATCTTTTTACTTCTTGAGCCTTCATCAAATTGTCCTATTGGAATACAGGTCATTGCCTCTGGCTGAACTAGCAGAGGGTTAACTTCTCCTAGTCCCCCACCTTATCCCATAATTCCCCTAAGGTTTGTGAGGATCTCAAGGACTCTTTGTAAAACAGAGACCTCTGTGCCCCTATACTGGCTCCCCAAACATGTCTTTGCCTGTATGACAGTATGGCTCTTTGGCTGTAGTCCGAATCCCACTTATGGACAGAATTTGCTCTGTGTTGGCGCAAACCATCTGAGACAAAGTGATCACATCAGCATTATTTTCAAAGGGGATGCCCAGAAGGGTGGAAGAGGTGTTACCCAGAGTTTCAGTGTGGTCCTTCCTTTTTATCACCCCTTATAATAAGATATGTCTAGAGGGAACAATCAAGTCTTTAGTAACAATTAGGCACTTCCCTCTGGAAATACAATCTCTATTCACTTACCCGACTCTTAAGACTTGAACTAAAGGTTCTTCTTCGAGTGCTTGCTCATATCGATTCCAATTAGGTGTGCGTGTGCCATGTGCACGTTCGTCGGAAGATTTTTACCCTAGCAACACTCGGTGGGTCGGCTGGGTGCCCCCTGGAGTGGCGCCGCTATGGCGTTGGATATATACCCCTGCCGACCCAACCGCCCCTCAGTTCCTTCTTACTGCCCGTGTCGGTCATTGGAATAGTGGAGTGCGGTTTTACTGACCTCCACCTCCCTAGCTACTCGTAGTTCTCTAGTTATTTTTGTGTATATAGTTCAAAGTTATATAGTTATAGTTAATTTTTATTGTTCATAGTTAGTGTTATAGTTAAGAGGGGCTCGGGGATTAGCCCCTTCCCCGCACGTGGTGCCGGGGCCTATGCCCAGTTCACCAGGTTTCAAACCATGCTCAGCCTGTCATAAGCCGATGCCGACAGGAGATCCACACGACTCCTGTCTTAAGTGCCTCGGGGAATCTCACCTGGCAGATAAGTGTCGCATTTGCAAGGCCTTTAAGCCGAGAACAAAAAAGGAGTGGGACTTTTGGCTAAAACAGCTCCTCATGGAAGCGGCTCTTACCCCTCTGCCTTCGGCACTGAGCACTGGTCAATCGGCGGGCAGAAGCACCTCCTCGGCACTGGACCACGCCGGTACTGCCAAGGCCTCTCAGCACCGGCTGTCGCCAGCACCGAAGTTGACTCGGCACTGCTCCCTCTCCCTGAGGTCGAAAAAGCCTAAGACTCCTGCTGCTTCTGTGCCACCTGCACCGCAGCCAGAGAACTCGTCTAAGTCGGATCGCCTGGCACCGATGCCTGTTGTGGCACCGATGACATTGGCACCATCGATTCTGGTTCCACAAGGTCCGTCAAGTCCAGTGCCTGTCAGCTCCCCAGCGCGAGCCATGGTTGAGCTTACTATTTCATCCACACCAGAGACATTCTCAACGGCAAGGGATCTGATTGCCATGACAGAGTTGACGCTGCCTCAACCCCCAGCACCGCCAGTGAGGGTATTACAGTCTATCGGAAAGCCTGCCTTAATAAGACCATCCTCTGTCGGCATAGCAGAGCGGCACTGGTTCATGATCACGGTCCTGCAGACGTTCTAGGTCCCGTCGGCGCTCCTGCTCCTGACGCTGCTCGCAGTCCCGGCACCGTTCTCCTCAGTACCAGTCACATTCGCGGCACCGTTCAGTATCCCGTTCGCTGGCCTGCTACTCTCAGCACCGCTCCAGCTCCCGGCACCGCTCCAGGCACCGTGACTCCCATAGCCGCTCCCGACGTCAAGCCTCGAGATCTCGGTCGACCTCCCGGCACCGCTCCAGTTGCAGGTCCCGATCTTGTTCCCGGTATTGGTATGCCTCCTGGTACCGGTCCCCAGTGCCGAGTAGAGCAAGGTCCGCTAGAGACAGAGACTCTGCCCAGGGCTTTTCAGCCCCTCCATGGCCATCCAGACACGCCTCAGGGTTCAAGTACTTGTATGTCCATCCTCCTCCCTGCTCACTAGTCGTCCAGTCTCTTAATGAGAGAGAACGCCATGGCCAGCAGGCACCAGCCCCGAAATCGAAGGAGGCTAGGCGAATGGACTTACTCGGCCGCAAAGTGTACTCGGCAGGTGCCCTACAGCTCCGGGTGGAAAATCAACAAGCCCTGCTTAGCCGCTATAATTATAACACCTGGGCGGCGGTGGGTAAGTTTACAGAGCTATTCCCTCAAGACTCCCGCCAAGAGTTCGTTGCTCTCTTGGAGGAAGGGAAAAAGGTGGCCAGAACTTCCCTCCAGGCCTTCTTGGATGCAGCTGACTCAGCAGCCAGGACTGTGGCCTCAGGTGTTGCCATGAGGCGCATCTCATGGTTTCAAGTTTTAAGCCTCCTACTGGAGCTGCAGTATACCATTCAGGTGTACCATTGCCATTTGATGGTAAAGTTCTCTTCTCAGAAAAGACGGACCCCAGGCTGCAAAGCCTGAAGGACAACAGGGTCATAATGTGCTCTCTGGGCATGCATACGCCGGTGACCCAACGTAGGCCTTTCCGTCTCCAGCCTCACCACCCATACTCTGCGCCTAGACAAAGACAGGACTTTGGCAGGCGGCGCGGCCGAGGTGGTCGTAGACGACAATCAGGACCCCAAGGGGGCCAAAATCAAGCACCAGCCGGACCAAAGACGAACTTTTGAAGGTGCACCTGAGAGTGGCGTACCAGTTACAGGCCAGGATCCTTCTCCTCCCTTCTCCAACTGTCTCTCCTACTTCCTCCCGGCGTGGTCCCAGTTAACTTCAGATCGCTGGGTCCTACGCACGGTGGAGTATGGGTACCATCTCCAATTTATTTCAACCCCGCCTCCCACCCTCCAACCCTATCCCTCTTCAGGGACCCCTCTCACGAGCAATTCCTCTTGCAAGAGGCGCGGACGCTCCTCACCATGGGAGCTGTAGAGGAGGTACCAAAGGACGAAAGGGGCAAGGGGTTTTACTCCCATTATTTCCTAATCCCCAAGTTGAAGGGAGGTCTCAGACCTATCCTAGACCTGCGAGGACTCAACTAATTTATGATAAAGTTGAAGTTCCGCATGGTATCCCTGGGGACCATTATCCCATCCTTGGATCCTGGAGACTGGTATGCCGCCCTCGATATGAAGGACGCGTACTTTCACATCGCCATTTTTCCTCCACACAGGAGGTACCTCTGCTTCGTAGCCAACCGTCAGCACTTCCAGTTTACGGTCCTGCCGTTTGGCCTTTCTACAGCCCCAAGGGTATTTACAAAGTGTATGGCCGTAGTCGCCGCCTATCTCCGCCGACGTCGGATACACATTTTTCCATATCTGGACGATTGGCTCATCCGAGGGGCCTCCAAGACAAGTCACCCAGCATGTGGGCATCATCAAGGACCTATTCACACGTCTTGGTCTGATGATCAATATAGAAAAATCCACTCTGGTTCCCACGCAGAGGTTAGACTTCATAGGAGCTATCCTGGACTCCAATCTAGCCAGGGCCTGCTTACCGCAGCCGCAGTTTCAGGCAATGGCAACAATCATCCGAGGTCTACAGAATTTCCCGACGACCTCGGCTCGCACTTGTCTCGGTCTCTTGGGTCACATGGCTGCCTGTACGTTCGTAACCAAATACGCCAGACTCCGCCACTGTCCTCTCCAAGTTTGGCTCAACTCGGTATACCGCCTGGGCAGGGACCCAATAGACACAATAGTCATTATTCCCCTGAGCACCCTAGGCTTCCTAAAGTGGTGGCTAACTCCCTCCCTAGTGTGTACAGAGCTGCTGTTCCATCTGCCCCAGCCCTCAATGTCCCTGACAATGGACGCGTCATCTCTCGGCTGGGGTGCTCACTTCGGACACCTTCGTACTCAAGGCCTCTGGTCATCTCAGGAGCGGGCATTACACATAAATGTCCGAGAACTGAGAGCAGTCTGACTGGCGTGCCAGGCATTCCAGCAACATTTACAAGGCCGTTGTGTCTCAGTGTTTACAGACAACACAACGGCCATGTACTACATAAACAAGCAGGGAGGGACACGATCCTCTCCTCTTTGTCAGGAGGCCATCCAACTCTGGGACTTTTCCATAGCCCACTTGATAGACCTGGTATCATCCTTTCTCCCAGGGGTTCGGAACACTCCGGCGGATCGACTCAGCAGGTCCTTCCTGTCTCATGAGGGTCGATCTGCCTGGACATTATTCATTCTGTTTTCCAGAAGTGGGGATTTCCCCACATAGACCTGTTCACTTCCCGCGCGAACAGGAAATGCCAGATGTTCTGCTCCTTCCAAGGTCTCTCCCCGGGATCGATCTCGGATGCTTTCCTGATGCCGTGCAAGAGCCAGCTGCTTTCTGCCTTCCCACCGTTCCTGTTGGTTCACAAGGTCCTGGTAAAACTCCGCAGGGACAGAGCGCGCCTAATCATGATCGCTCCAGCATGGCCCAGGCAGCACTGGTACACCACATTGCTCGACCTGTCGATAGCCAACCCAATTACCCTGCCACTCCACCTAGACCTCATAACTCAGGACCACGGCAGGCTTCGCTACCCAGACCTGCAGGCCCTTCACCTCACGGCATGGCTGCTGCGTGGCTAAACCAGTCAGAGTTATGTTGCTGTGCATCAGTATGACAATCTTCTGGGTAGCAGGAAACCTTCCACCCGGTCAACGTATCTGGCCAAGTGGAAGCATTTCTCCTGCTGGTGTGAAACACATAATTTTACTCCTACTGAGGTCTCGATTCCCTCTATTTTGGAATACGTCTGGTCTCTCAAACAGCAGGGCCTAGCAGTATCATCACTGAGAGTACACTTGGCAGACATCTCTACCTTCCACCCAGGGGAAGATGGCCGTTCCGCGTTCTCACACCCTATTGTTTCGAGGTTCCTCAAGGGCTTGGAGCGCTTATACCCCCAAGTACGCCGCCCAGCCCCGACCTGGGACCTCAACCTGGTTTTAACCAGGCTTATGTTTCCCCCATTCGAGCCATTAGCAACCTGCTCGCTACTCTACCTTTCTTGGAAGACAGCTTTCCTCGTAGCCATTACATCGGCCAGACGAGTCTCCGAGCTTAGGGCTCTTACGGTGGATCCGCCGTACACTGTGTTCCACAGGGACAAGGTGCAGTTGCGGCCACACCCGGCATTCCTCCTTAAGGTGGTTTCGGCCTTTCATGTTAACCAGGACATCTTTCTCCTGGTCTTCTTCCCGAAGCCACACTCAACGCGACGGGAGCAACAACTGCACTCCCTGGACGTCCGTAGAGCGCTCGCATTTTATATTGAGCGGACAAAACCCTTTCGTAAAACACCGCAACTCTTTGTCGTGGTAGCAGACCGAATGAAAGGCCTACCTGTTTCCTCTCAGAGGATTTCATCTTGGGTGACGGCGTGCATCCACACTTGTTATGATTTGGCTCATATTTCCCTAAGCCACATCATCGCGCATTCTACCAGGGCTCAGGCTTCATCTGCTGCCTTCCTGACTTGTGTACCTATCCAGGAGATATGTCATGCAGCTACCTGGTCTTCGGTCCACACCTTTGCTTCACATTATGCTCTGGTTCAGCGGTCCAGAGATGATGCGGCCTTTGGCTCAGCAGTTTTGCATTCTACAACATCTCACTCCGACCCCACCGCCTAGATAAGGCTTGGGAATCACCTAATTGGAATCGATATGAGCAAGCACTCGAAGAAGAAAAGACGGCTATTCACCTTTGTAAATGTTGTTCTTCGAGATGTGTTGCTCATATCCATTCCAAACCCACCCTCCTTCCCCACTGTCGGAGCAGCCGGCAAGAAGGAACTGAAGGGCGGTTGGGTCGGCAGGGGTATATATCTGATGCGATAGCAGTGCCACTCCAAGGGGTGCCCAGCCGACCTACCGAGTGTTGCTAGGGTAAAAATCTTCCGACGAACGTGCACGCGACGTGCGCACACCTAATTGGAGTGGATATGAGCAACACATCTAGAAGAACAACAGTTACAAAGGTGAGTAACCATCTTTTCTTAAGTGCAGAACCTCAATAGTTCAGACTCAGTTGTGACCAATACTGAGGCTAAACTGCTTTAATTAAAGGCAAGTCTACAGTAGGTGGGTAATGGTATTCATTAAAGTTAGTTTTCTAGGCTGAGACCACTTCAGAACTGAAAAGATTCAGAGAGCCTATAGTAAGCATCACAACTTCAAGAGAATCCTTCACTACCAATATACCAACCATTTATGGATCAGGTTAAGATAAACTACATAATTTGACCAAAAGTCCATAAATGTGGAGCCTGGATATTGTATGTCAGGATTGCATTTGTATTTATATTTTGTCTATATGGCACCTCAGAGGCATGCATGTCATATTATTGCATCTAAAATAAGGGGTGTGCACAGGGAGCTCCAAAGAGTTACTAGGGGATTCTATACATTTGGTGACTTTTTATTTATATTTATTTATTTATTGCTGATCACTTGAGACTATTTCACATCTTTAGACAGAGCTAGAACCATCTTCCACAGAAATCTCTGGGAGTTTGAGCTCAGAGGCTCTGATTCAGCAAGATACTGAAGCATATGTCTGAAGAGCATGGAACTACTTATGTTCTTAGTTAGGCATGTTCTAAAGTAGTTTGTTAACGTGCTGCTATAAAGATTAAGCAGATGTCAAAAGCCTGGTGTATTGGAAAGCAAGAAAAGTTCTTCCTTAGATGTGCTGTGTGATATAGTAGGGAGTGGAGGCTCCAGTGTCAACAGGTTTGATCCCATTCTCCACAAAGCCAACAGGACTATTGTAATTGACTTCTGTGTCTATCTAAGTTTTTAATATGGTGCTCTGCACCCTGGCATCTGAAAATACATGGGAGCATAATTCTATTGGTTTTCCCTTTCCTTGTACAGACCACTAGCATTTAATTCCAGGTGATCTGTACTACAACTTGTATTTCATACACCAACATCATTTGGATTTTTTGGTAGCTGATAGCTTAAATCCAAATCAGGATATTTCTTTACAAACCTGGTGTTTACCTATAAGAATTTTGTTTATTTGTATGCTTTATATCACTCTGATTTGGATCAGCTGACCTGCTGTGCTTTATAAAAAGAAACAGAACACTAAGTGTATTTTTTCTGCCATTCATAATGCTTAATGGGGGAGGCTTTTCACCAACCAGTTTCAGTGAATTTCAGTGACGGAACTTGCCTGCCCCTACATATGAACTAAACTTCATAACTAAAGGATTATGTAGAGGGCCTAGGACAAGGCTGCACAAGGCTTCAACGCCAAGCAACCCATCATATGAGTCATCAGAGAACCACTACAATTCTTTCTCAGCATGAGTCATCCTAGTGATATAATTTGAGCTATGGAAATTCAATGCACCCTGTGCCTTTTGCCCCCAGATCTGTTGCTCCTCTCTAAACCTTGGAAACTTCCATCTGGCCACTCATTATTCCAAAGAAAGTTCAAGATCCCCTCATTCAGCCCGTAAGAAGAAAAGTAGCATGTTTTGCTGCAGTATGTAACAAAGTTCCAGTCCCAAGTGACCACTTGGAGGGGCAAACCAGTGTTGTAGGACTTTTCCATTCCACAGTGGAGACTGAGCTAACAGACAGTTTTTAAGGATTGTCATTGCTAGCTGAGCTCTAGCACAATTTCCCTGACTGACCCGCTATGAACAAGAATATTTTTTTCTGAGATTTAAGCTAGCCAACTTGAGAAGGCAAACCTTTATTTTCCTTTCCTTAATTTCCCCAAAATCTACAGTACAACTTTAAAACATGTCATGGTTCCAGGGTGACCAGATGTCCCAATTTTATAGAGACAGTCCCGATTTCAGGGTCTTTTTTTTACATAGGTTCCTATTACCCCCCCACCCCATCCCCTGTCCCGATTTTTCACACTTGCTGTCTGGTCACCCTACCTGGGTTCTCAGAACTGCCCCTATTGGTTAGGGAAGCACTGCTAGGTTCATGGTAAGAATAATGTTTGATCACAGTTACTATTATCACAATTTGAACATTTGACCATCATCTAATTCCTTAGAGTTGTAAATTTGGTCTTCAACAACTGTTGATATTGAGGGAATCAGACAGGATATAGAAAATGTCTTTTTAAAATTGGAATGGTGTAATGGGGAGGGGGAATCCAATCAAATACGCCATGCTTAAAAACGAGGGCTTGAAAAACAAATCATGGAGAGAAGAGGAGGAAGATCCCATTTATCCTCCTCGGTTTTTCTCCTTCAGTGATTGAGAGCTCTTTTATGGTTATTTTATATGATTTAATTCTCTACTTTTATTCTCTGGATGTTCTAACCAGTGCAGGATGTGATGTAAAATGCTGAATGCTGTGTGCTCTGAATTCAAACAAGCTACTTGGAGTTGCTATGGTGTTACTTATTTTGAGCCACCAAGTGGAGGCAAAAAACAAAGCACTGGAAAACCTGAAGTGTCCAACAGCCTTTTGGCTTCTGAGATAGTGAATAAACATATAAATGGCAGAAAATTCTTTGGGGCCCCGCGAGGCTGAGGGAAAGTTGGTTTAGAGCAGGAGTGGGAATCAATACTTGAAATTCTGTTCCTGTAGGTGTTTATAATGTGATAGATTGAGTGACTTGCCTAAAGTTATATATGTCATGATTTATCAATCTGTACAAGGAATGTATCTGTCTCAAGGGAAGAGGGAAGTAGACTGAGCTTAAACTGATTAACATTTATAAAGCATTTTCAGAGTGTTGCTCTGAAGACCCTCCAATAGTGTACCTTTGAGGGGAAGGTATTATTAGCTGTGTACAAGTTATTTGTGTTACTCAAATTAATAGCATTACTGTGCGTTTAAAAGGAGAGATAATATTGCTTTTGTATTTTCAACATTCATGAGAAGCAAGAGGAGAATAGGTTGTACTTTAACAACACTTGGCTGCAGTTCAGTTGAGAGGAAGCACACTTACATCTGCTGCTTATGAAGGTTTACAGCTGATTTGCTGTGAACTACTCACTGAACAGAAGGAAAAAATCTTATGTTCAAGTTGATTTGCAGTGTCTGTGCTTTTGATGCAAATAAAAAGCAGCTAAGTGCATGGACCTATTGATAATTATGAATCATAGTATTTTCCTTTCAGTGATGAGTCTTGAAGTGCTTTGCAAAGGGGCAATTCTTCCCAAAAAAGATCTGGGCATTGTGCTAGGCAATGTGCATACATATAGTAAATGAAATTCCCTTGCATTCTCAATATTACAAGATAGACAAAGCATGGGAGAAAGAAAGTTTTATTTCCATTTTACACTGGGAACTGAGGCACAGAAAGATGAAGTGACTTGCCCAAGTTCATACAGGAAATCTGTAGCAGTACCAAGAACGGAACCCAAATTTCCTGAGAACCCAGTCTACTGCTTTAAGTATAAGGCTCTTCAGTGGTAGTAGAGCATGGTGTAACCATCTATAAAAGAAAACTGTAAATATGGAATTTCTCCAAATTTTCAGATAATTTACTATTTGGCTGAGATCATACATGAGAAATTGTACTTCAAAAGATGATCTTCTTTGGAAAGTTATAAGCTCCTGAAAATGGGTGTTTACAATGGAAGTGACTCTTTTTGCTATAACTAGTGCATTGCTACACCACAGTGTAGAATATTATTGTGTTAAAAATTCAAAAGACAGTCTCTCTTAACAAAAGACAGCACTGAGCAAGATGAGGGATAGTGACAGGGAAGACAAAAGAGACATAAGCCATCAAGGAGAGAACAGATTTCCACATGTTCATCTGCCATTAAGCTACATTCACAAACCTCCTGCTCTATGTTAACAGTCTCATGGTTCCAGTAGACCTTAGCTGCTATTGTAGGTTGGGTTGGGTCGGGTCGTGCCTGTGGATCCTCACTCTGCCATGTACAGAGTCACATTTGTTACCCTGACCCAGATCAGGTGATTGGGGCCAGGAACTAAAGAGCAGGGTTTGTCCAGCTCTTCTTGTGTCACATCTTTGGTACAATGCTGAGTAATGGTTTCTTTAGTGCTGGTCAGATTTTCCTCCTCACAGAAGGGGATGGCAATCTGTCAGCTAGGGTCTCCGCATGTTCACTAATTTCTTTGCTCCTACAGGAAGGAGCAGGGTCAGAATCACAGGTGGTGGCTTTGATTGTTGTGAATCCTTCCCTAAGTACTTTGTGGGGGCTTACTTCTTGGGGAGGAAAAAATAGTGTGCCTGGTTCAGTGTTCCAGTTATCATTCTTGGGGTCCCAATAGACCATCTTGGATGCATGTGAAATTCCAGTGAGAGGTCCTGTTGTTGAATGAAGGAAGTCTGGGTTTGCAATGGAATTTATGGTCAGGACAAATTTGATAGAGTTTTTTCCTACCATTATTATAGTGGAGGAGTAGGCTCTCTGTATTTTTCAAAGCACTGGCATAGGTATGAAGAAATTAATTGTGTCTCAGTCTCTGTATCAGAGTACATTTGCAGCAAGCAATGCCAAGATTAATTATTTTTGCTCAAAATGGTTGCTGTGCATTTGAGTTTGGGAGCCAGGATTAAATGTAAGTAAATGTAATTGTTGCTATCTCTACCCTGCACATTCAAATCTTTCTTCTCCTAAGCACCATGATACAAACTTGGAACAAAGTGGGTGTGTCAGTAGTGTGGCAACATATGCAGGATGGAGGCGGGTTTGCATATGCAGCATCTCTGTTTGCAGTTGTTGTCAGTCTATTTCCTCTTGCACTAAATTAGGCCAAAGCGAGATTCTATGCAAGACTCTTTAAACTTTGGTGCCCAGAAAATAGATTTCTATATTAGAAGAAGCAGAGTGAGCTATTATGTTACACTCTGTTAATATAAAAAGAATAAAGGTTGTGAAGCTGTGCTGCATTAGAATCAGTTCTAATCAACCATGACTGCTTTGTTATGTGAAAAAAATAGTTTTCATTTTTATCAGTTTGTTTTCGTTACATTACCCCAAATAGTACCTTTCATCACCAGCATGTCTTGTGGGAACATTCTCATTTGTAAACAAATTGGTAATCCTATAATTGCAGCAACTGGAAAAATGGGTGCACAATATGTGCTGGAACAATATCCCAATGGACTGTTACCATCAGCTAGATCCTCCATCATGTCCAGACCATTTAATATCAGGAAACCTGCTATATCTAAGCAATAGGTGATGATACTGTGACGTATTGCTGATTTAATGTACACCTGGGGGAGCGTGGCAGCAGTACACGCTGACATTAATCAACAGTATCACACACTGGCCCAAATATGAAATCAGAATTACCCCTTTCTTACCTTGCTCCCCCAACAAGACACACACTTCGGTACTTCTGAGGATTGACTGGAAAGTCTCAGGCGGGATAACTACGTAAATCCAGATGTCTTGAATAAATACAAAATGAAATGCTTAGAGCATGGCGGCAGGAGGTTCTGAATGGAAGTGAAGGACTCAGAGTCCTATCTAGGCAAGAGGAAGATAGCCCTGAGCAACATTTGGAACATGGACACCAAATGGAAGGTAAGGGAAAGGTAACATAAGCAATCAAGGGGAGTGGAGAGGTCCACATGCTGGACTCAATCAGGCACTCAAATAAATATATTTGTAATCAACTTACATTTCTCTGTACTTTTGTTTCCATTTGATTCCCACAGTATGCAATGGAGCTGCCTCCTCCTCCCTTATATCTACAGTGCCAGATCATCACTTGGTGTAAATTGATGTAGCACCACTGAAGTCTATGGAGATACACCAATTTACACCACCTGATTCTGGCCCATACTGATTGCCATTAAAAAAAAATCAACATTTGCCAAGTTACATTTTTTACATATTGTTTGACTAGGAGTGTAATTTCTTAATGGCGTCTACTGTACTTGAAAAGGAATTCCAACCTGTAACATAATCTTAATAACCGCTCCATACAAAATGAAACCTTCCATTTTTTATATGCCTCAAAGTTTCTTGTTGGTGACTTTCTTCCATTTGATAATCACAATAAGATGCCTTGTAAATATTGTTTATTTTATGCGTTCTCCGGAGGACATAAATCCTAGAATAACTGTAGTAGAAAAAACAAGAGACCAGGATATCAGCTGAGAAACTGAGGTTCCAACCTGATGGAAATCTACCCACTCAATGCTTGATTATTTCCAGGAACAGCAGGACACTGTGTGCATGTGACTGTTTGGGAAACAAAAAGAAGACATTTAACTGGCCTTTTCCATCTCTGTATAGATAGCTACCTCTTATTTCTTACTATCTGTAGACCATCATGGGCATATAAACTGGTGGGGGGTTTAGTAGTTGCTGCATTCTTTGAGTAGTGTTTCTAAGGGTACTCCCCTTTAGGGGTGTATGCATCTCTCCAGCTCTCAGTCTGAGATTTTTCCACCAGCAGTGCTTGTTTGACCTGCACATGCTCCCTATGAGTCCTCGTGCTGGACACTGAAGCTATAAGGGATGTGCCAGTGACCCACCCTCAGTTTCTTCTCTACTGCTTCTGCCTGAGATGGAGCTCTACAGCGTCTCAGCTGTTTTATATTCTTACAGTTGTTTGTTAAGATTAGTTGTTAGTAGAAGTAATAGTTAATCAGTGAGAGGATAGTATTCTTCCCCCTTTCTTTCTCCTTGGGGAGCCTTGACTTCCTTGCACCCCACACCTGGCTCCAGTAGCGTAGCAAGCGGGTTTCACTGGAAGCAGCCGCTTCCCCTCAGGGCGGCAGGCGCGGAAGCAGCACCTGCCGCCTGGCGCTGCCAACAGCATGGCCGGAGGAGCTGTGGGGCGGCAGGCCAGCGCGGAAGCGGGGCCTGACAGCCATTGCTGCCAGCGGCACAGCCAGAGGAGCCGTGGGGCACCATTGGCAGCCCGGCGCAGAAGCGGCGCCAGCCGGCTGGTGCTGCCAGCACCACGGCGTGAGGAGCCACGCGAGCGCGGCAGACGCGGCCGGAGGAGCTTAGGGGTTTGCAGGATGACGGCGCGCAACTCCCCCACCCCCCGCTGCAGACAACTTTGATGCGGCCCGTTTGGCAGCCAGGCCCCTTGGAGCGCTCCGCGGTGCAGAAGTAGCTGTCAACAATCAGGTCCGTCCGGGCAGTTCCTGCTGGCCCAGGAGAGCCCCGCCAGCGCGGCCGCAAAGCAGAGGCAGCGGCAGAGCCCGTGCATGCTGGAGGAGCGGACGCCGCGGCTCTGCGCTCCTCATGGCAGCCACACGGAGTGCACCCGCGGCCGGTCACTCCCAGCAGGAGCCTGGCGCCGCCCGCGGCTCACCGAATAAAAGTCCCCCGAGGAGGAGAGAGCGCTTCCCCCCTCCTGCTGTGGACTGTCAGTGCGACCCGCCCATAGCCAGGCTCCGCCAGCAGCCTCGGGCAGGGCAGCGTCCCCCGGGCTCAGCGGGCGAGCCGGGCAGCAGCTCGCTCAGACCGCGCCTGGCGGGGCTCGCTGCCTTCTGCCGCCACCCTCCAAGGGGTAGGGCCAGGGCTGGTGCTGCACGCGGCAAGCCCCTCCGAGGCAGTGACAGCGTGAGGGGCACCGCGGGAACCCAATTTGCAGCCAGCCTACTCCCCCCACCCAGATAGGGGTTTACAGACTGGAACTGAGTGGGGAGATGCCCCGGTGTCCCACTACACAAGAGCCGCTTGCACAAGCGGGAGGGATGGGACGACACAAAAAGCAGCTCCCCCCTCACCCGCACGAATACCACGATGGCTCTGTGCTCCCGGAACAGGACCCCAGACAGGAGCCTTTGCCCGTCTCCGTCCACCGCCAGGCGGCGTCTCGCAGTTCCCCCGGCTCCTGAGTCGTGTGCGATCTCGGCTACCGATTTGCCGTGTGATCGGGGCTGCTGGGAGATTCACTATGGTGGGGTTTGCTCTCTGCTGCTGGCTGCGCCCCGGAGGAGCGAGGGGGGCGCAGCATGGCTGCAGTGTGCCCGGAGGGGCCAGCCAAGGGCGGGTAGGGGCACGGCGTGGCCAGAGGAGCCGGGGGCGTGGCCGGAGGAGGAGCCAAAGGGGGCAGCTTTTTTATGTTTGCTGCCCCTGCTCTTAGAACCTGGCTACGCCGCTGCCTGTCTCGTTAGGCTTCAAACACTGCTTCTCCTGCTGAGAGGCTTTACCTCTGAGCAAGGGCCACTCTAAGTGTGTCCCTTGTTTGGGGGAGTCTCACATCTCCCAGAAGTGAAGTTCCTGCCTAGCCCTCAAGTCAAGTGTAAGAAAAAAATGGAGATGAAGCTCAAACTGTTAATGATGAAATCCTCACTTTGACCACAGTCTGAGTCAGGTCAGGAGACTGCCCCCCCATACATCTGTCTCTGGGCAGATCCAACACCCCTTCCAGCTTGGCGCAGGCTTCCCCTAAGAAGGGGAGGTCATTGGAGGCTTCTGAGAGGGCTCCTAAAAAGAGTACAGACTCTCATCTGAAGGAGACAGTTTAAAAAAAAAAAAAAAAAAAAGCCCTGCTCCCCTGCAAGATCTGTGGTCTCTGTAGACTCAACTTTTTGGATCCGTACCACTGAGTTGAGGGACTTCTCGTACAGTAGCAGCAGAGCTGGAAAGCCCCAGAGCTTGAGGGAGAGACATGTCTCTTACAGTGCTTCAGTACCCTTTACAAGGAACAAGGAGAGCAAGCATCAGCACCCTGGTCTTGCACTACCAAGCTCACTCCCGCTATCTGCACTTACCCATTTGGTACCGAGCAAGCAACGGTTCTAGACTCCATCACCGCCTACATCGGTACACATTAGTGGTACTGTCAGGTTCAGCCACCACATTGTCAGCTACCACATCAGTACTGATTCCCTACTCATTACTGCAGTAATTTGGATATGTGAGGGACCTGTGCACAATGGATGAGCTGGAATCCCTGCTCCTCATGGGTACCAAGCATCTTTCTGTATTGAAACCTTGGTCTCCAGACTGCAGTCTTTCCCCAGTACCACAGAACTCTCCACCTTTTTCTATGGGGGCTCCTCCATTGGATGATGAGGATGAGGCTGAAACGGACTTTCAGTTAATCTCATTTATTTCAGTCCAGGGATTCTTTGATACTCACAGGGAAGATCGCGACTGTTTTACTCAATGTATTTACTTGTATCAAAGAAGTATGGATGGTGAGGACTGATTTTAGATCTAAAACGTTTGATGCTTTACCAGCTTTTTTAGAAGTTCAGAATGGTGACTTTGGCAGCTATAATTCCTTCACTGGAGAGGGCATGGATTTTTGTTCCTCAACCTACAAGATGCCTGTTTCCATATACTGATACACCCTTTTCACAGGAAATACCTAAGATTCACTATAGGTCAGGAATATTTCTAATAATGAGTGTTTCCCTTTGGTCTCTCCTCTCTCCCAAGAGTGTTCTCCAAGGTTCTGGTGGTAGTGGCTGCATATCTCTGACAGAAGCCGATTGTAGTCTTCCCATAACTTCACGACTGGTTACTCAAGGGCCAATCTTATGAAACAGTTCTACCTTTCTCCCAGATGGCCCTTGCTCTGTTCCAGGAGTTAGGTCTTCAACTAAATGTAAGGAAATCCATGTTAACCCTGTAACAAGTTACAGCTTCTTTGGCCTTGTTGACAGCCAGAGCCTACCTTCCCTTTGACAGATTCATAACCTTGTCAGGTTTGGGATGGATAATTCGGGGGAATCCTCGGACCACTATAAGGAACTGTCTTCAGCTCCTGGGACACATAGGAACTTGTACATTTGTGACCAATCACACAAGACTATACCTCCACTCCTGTTAATTTGGCAAAGAATTACCTATTTTCTAATCAGAGACACTTTGAACAGACAGACTGAACTTGAGCTTCCTGAATTGGTGGCAAGATCAATTTAATATGTGAGTGGGCATTCTTTTCTGTCATCCAACTCCATTACTATTTTTAAGAACAGACACATTGCTGTTGGGATGAGGAGCTTATCTCAATTCTCTCATGACTCAGGGCAGATGGACAGCTCAGGAAACCAATCTCATCAAAATGTTGGTGTTCAGGGCTGCCAGAATTGCCTACTTCCATTTCTTGCCCCTGATGAGGGACGAATAAATCAGGGTCATGATGGACAACATGTCCTGCATGTTGTATATCAACAAGTAGGGAGGAGCTGAAGCTATGGAACTAGTGCATAGCTTGTCAGACCCAAATTTCAGCTGTCTATGTCCTAGATATTCAGAACACCACACCCCGGTGTCCATAACAGACACTTCTCATTGGACTACAAGTGAGAACTAGACTCTCAAGTCCTCCACAACATACTCCAAAGATGGGGTCTGCTGGAGGTGGATATCTTCTCCATCTCCAGGAACAAGAACTGCCTTTTTTCCTGCTCAAGAGTGGGTCTGGGTACTGCTCTTTGGGTGATGCCTTTCTTCAGTCCTGGAAGAAGGGTCTGCTCTATGCATTTCCTCCAACTCTACTGATCTTGAGGATGATGAACAAAATCAGATTGGACAGGGGAATTCTTATAATATCAACTTGGCTGAGACAAGCTGGGTACCCTTACCTGCTTCATCTAGGCATCTATCTGCTGCTCAAGCTGCTCTCTACTCCTTATCTTATCTCACAGGCTGGGTGTCATGTGCTTCACCCCACAGTGGAAGTTCTCCATCTCTCAGTGTTGTTCTTCAGTGGTTCATGGGATTAGAATCCTCCTGCTCTGAGGAAGAATAACACTGCTCTACAGCCAAAATGCTTCTGAAATAAATTCTGGGTCACTGAGAACGAAAATGATGCTTAAAATTGTTGATTGGCTCTAGTTTTCAAGATATGCTATTGGGTCAGTATATATGACCCTTGACTTGGGAATGGCGGAGGATAAGTGAGTTATAAAGGGAAGGGATCTCAATTTAAACCAGAAATGACTAAAATACATCTTTGACTGGATCTATGAATAAATCTATGACTGGGTTTGGACAGTACTTGGTTTTTAGGCAAAACAATGAATACTGCAATCTGAAACTGGTATTGCATCATACATGATATGAATTGCATCATGTTATTCCTAGAAGTAATGGATGATGCAATCATAATGAAGCTTACATCACTCTGCTGAACAAATTGCCCTATATCAGCTCTAGAAATCATACAGTGTCGTGCTCTCTTATTTATCAGTGTTTGATTTTGCAAAGGGACACATTTCTGTTTAGCCAAAGTGAGCAGAGATGCCTCGTACTTGTGTGAACAGTGCAGATAACTTCTGCTATGTTTGTGGTGAAGTGACTTTTGCATCCCAAAAGCGCAGTATAACCACTATGGTTAAAAAAGCCTATCACCTTTATTTTGGCTGCCAAATTGGAGATCTGGACAAGAGGTGGGCCCCACACATATGCTGCAACACTTGTGCAACAAATCTTGGCCAGTGGTTGAACAGGAAAAGGAAATCTATGCCTTTTGCAGTGCCAATGATTTGGCGAGAGCCAACAGATCATACCAGCAATTGTTACTTCTGCATGGTGCCTCCAGTTGGGAAAGGTGTGTCAAAGAAGAAAAAGTGGACTGTGCATTATCCAAACATTCCATCAGCTATATGCCCAGTACCCCACGGAGAAGGACTGCCGGTTCCTGATGCACCAGAATCATTCTCACTTGAGTCAGACGAGGAAGAGGAAGAGGATGAAACTTCTGGTCCTGAACCATCAATGTCAAAGGACCCACATTTTTTCCTATTCTCCTCCTCTGAACCACACCTCATAATACAAGGTGAACTGAATGACCTTGTCAGGGATTTGGAACTACCCAAGAGTAAGGCAGAGCTGTTGGGCTCCAGACTACAGCAGTGGAATCTCCTGGCAGGCTATCAGGGCAAATGGAGCCCATCAATGCTTGCAGACTATTGCTGGACAGTGACAAGAGATGCTCCATTTAATGAATACAAGAGACAAGCCAAGAAGCGCCAAGTAGACACTGAATAGGCCTAAACTATGTACATAATAGTTTTTTGCCTTTTGTTTCATAAAAAATTTTATTTATATAACCCTTTTGCTGATTTTTAAAGTGTTACATAAACAGGACAAGTGAAATATTATCATGTAAAGCAACCATAAACACATGAAAAGACCTAGGTTTACAATTTTTGATTAAAACTCTACTATCTACACAATATACATAGACATAAAATGTAAAAACTTAAATATCTTAGAAACAGTAGCCAATCAGTTGTTTTAATTGTCATATTTGAATCCAGCACATCAAAATACATAATAAATATCACATTATCTCTGAAGCAGACGACTTCTCAAAAATTGTAGACCAGTGTAATTGGAGTTACTGAATAGCAGGAAGAGATCAACCCGTACTAACCTGCAGAACTGACGGGATTCTGCCACTGATACTGTCATAGCTACTTACTGCCTGGTTCTGTGCCTCTTTCAGTCATCTTCGATTATCTGCTGGATCTGAAGAAATTGGGGTTATCCATTAGCTCAGTTAAGGTTCATGCGGCCACAATATCAACCTTTCATCCAGCTATAGAGGGGTTTTCCATATTCGCTCAACCTGTATCATCTAAGTTTATTAAGGTTTTGGGAAATCTCTGCCAGATTAGAGACCTCACCCCAACCTGGGACGTCACAATTAGCATATGAAACATCCAGTCAAATCTATGGCAACCTGTTCTCTATTCCATTTATCTATGAAGATGGCCTTTTTAGTAGCCATCACATCAGCCCGTAGAGTCAGGGAGATTGGTGCTATGATGGCAGATCCACCCCTTTTCAGAGAATTATTCAAGGATCGGGTTTCTTTAGGCCTAGACCCTAACTTCTTACTTAAGACTCTCTTAGGGTTCCACCTTTATCAAACTACCAGCGTTTTTCCCAAAGCCACAACTCTCTGCAGGAGTCCCATTTTCATACCTTTGATCTTAGAAGGGCTCTGGCCTTCTACTTTGATAGGACCAAGTAATTTCAAAGCTCACCCAGGCTATTCATCTCCTTTGCAGACAGATCCTGGGGATCCATGATTTCTGCTCCGAGACTACTGAGATGGATATCTGGATGTATTGTCACCTATTATGAGACCCCTCCAGGCATTCATCTGCCTCAAAGGGTGATAGCACATTCTACCAAGTCACAAGTAACATCCACAACATTGTTTAAGAACATACTGGTGTCTAAGACACTGCTAGAAGAAGAAGGTTACTCATCTTGTGCAGTAACTGCAGTCTTTGAGATGTGTGTCCCAATGGGTGCTTTACTACCCACCCTTCCTTCCCCTCTGCTTCAGACTGTTCTCTGTGGAGATGTTGGTTGGGTGGAGAAGGAACTGATGGTATTTCACCTGTGCATCTCTATGTTGCTTTGGTATCTAGTACGAGGAAATATAGATACCATGTACGGGCCAAACACTCACTGCTAGTCAGGAGCGCCGCCAGCTTTTTTGCTGCCCTAGGCAGCAGAAGGTCCTGTCCCTAAAATGCCGCACCTGACAGAGGCGGCAGAAGGTCCCGCTCCCGAAATCCCGCCCCCGACAGAGGTGGCAGAAGGTCCAGCCGCCACGGTCTCCACCCAGCAAATGTTAGCACCCTAGGTGACCACCTAGGTCGCCTAATGGGTTGCGCCGGCCCTGCTGCTAGTGGGAAAATCTGAGGGCTCAAAAGGCATATGTGCACCTGGAAGTGGAGCATCCATAGAGAGAGACATCTCATTTTAATTACTGCACAAGGTGAGTAATCTTGTCTTTGGGTGGGGTGGTGGCTCCCAGGTCTTTAGGGGAGGTAGGAGGAGAGAGTGAGGCTCCAGACTCCATGTTATAACGTTAAATAACAGTCTTTTTTTACATAGGGTAGGTGGGATAAGGAAGTTTCTGCTCTACAGGTAAAGCCCGAGAAGGAGGTGTAGGGGCACAGTTACAAAACTTAACTTGAAAAATTTTAATAACAATACATCTGTGTTTTTGCAACACAATTTATTTCTGAATAAATTGTAGGAGGTGTCTTTTTTACTGGTGCCTGAAGCATAACTTGAAAGGCTATTCACATGCAAAGATGCTGTTCATTTTAACTGCACTATGCATTTTAAACTCAAACTTAACATTTCTCAGTGACTGTAGTGTCTGTATGTTAAACTAAAGCAAAATCTTAGGTATTTATTTAATTTCTTACCAGTGTGGCAAATAAAATATATGCTCTTATTGGCAGACTGCCTTTGAATTAAAATTTCAGCATATAAACCTAAAGAGAGTGCTTATCTCTGTCTCTAAAGCCCTGACTTTGGCACATGCTCAACTTTACACACCTCAGTAGTTCCTTTGACTTCAATAGGAGTACTCACTCGGGTAACTATAAGCATGTGCAAAAGTGTTTGCAGGATCAGGGCCTAAATGCCCTTCACAGACCATTAAAAATAGAATCCAGTGAAGACAAAAACAGCAATAGCAAAGCAACAATCACTGTGCAATCAAAATGTGCTAGATTTTTTGAGACCTATAGAAGACAGTCGTTGTCCCAAAGAGTATATTATTTTACAACGAAACATGAAGCGTAAGCAAATACAAGAAAAACATGGTGGAAGAGTAGTGAGGAAGGGAGAATGTAAGGGTCCGGTGCTGGGGCTCGTCCCTTTCAAGCATGGTGGGGAGCCAGGGCACCTCGCTACACAGCAGCAATCTGTCCAGGGCTCAGACCCTTCAGCGGGGCTGAGCAAGCAAACAGTCCCTAAGCAAGTCAGAGTCCCCGCCCTTCAACAGGGGCTGGGTGGACACAGAGTCCGTAGGCCTGGCCCTGGAGCAGGGCGGGGCAGCAAACAGTTCAGGCTCAGGCCTTTCAGCAGGGCTGAGCAAATACAGAGTCTATAAACCCGGCCCTGGAGCAGGACAGGGCAGCAAACAGTTCAGGCTCAGGCCTTTCAGCAGAGCTAAGCAAATACAGTCTATAAGCCCGGCCCTGGAGCAGGGAGGGGCAGCAGCCAGTTCAGGCCCATGCCTTTCAGCAGGGCTGAGCAAATACAGAGTTAAACAGTACAGAAGGCCTCCTCAGGCCAGGCGGTGGGGGAGTCTGCCACCCTTGGAAGGGTAGCAGGGGGGATGCAGGCCCTCCCACTCCACTGCGTCCCGGCCCAGGGCCCTGGCAGCGGCAAAGATTTGCTGCAGTCAGTGGGGATCCTGGCCGCAACACACTGACAATGGTTCAGGGTCCCCTGGAGCCAGACTGGGGTCGGCTACCCGCGGGCCACTTCCAATCTCCCCCTCTCTAGGTACCTGTCTCTTGCCGGCTTTGTCCGGTGGGTCCCAGACCATGGGCTCCTCAGGATACCGGCCGTAGGGGAGCTCAGGCGACTCCTCTGGATACTGGGCGTAGGGAAGCTTAGGCAGCTCCTCTGGATACTGGGCGTAGGGAAGCTTAGGCAGCTCCTCTGGATACCGGGTATGGGGAAGCTCAGGTAGCTTCTCTGGATACCGGCTACGAGGAAGCTCAGGCAGCTCTTCTGGATACCAGGCACAGGGAAGCTCAGGCCAGCGCTCTTCTGGATACGGAGCTCGGGGCAGGCTGGGCCCGGCGGGAGCTCAACCACCAGCCTCTGTCCCCTCCAGTGGCCTGCGCCTAACTGAGCGCTGGGGCCGGGCCTTTATACTTCCTGTCCCGCCCTTTAACTTCCAGGGGGCGGGGACTGGCAGCGGTGGCTCCGCCCACCTCGGCGTCTGTTCTGGCTCGTCCCTTCAGGCATGGTGGGGAGCCAGGGCGCCTTGCTACAGAGAAACAAGGGTTCGAACAAGAGGAACATTTTACCTAGGGTCAGTTTGTGATATTTCTGCTATCATTTAATAGTGCCTTAACCCCTGAGTGGACATAGTGACCACTCCCATTAATGAGACTATTTGGGAAGTACTCGCCAATGTGAGTAAGGATATCACAATCTGGCCTTTCGAAAATCACACATGCAATTTTTTTTTTTATTTTAACTCTTTGTATTGTAATTTAGTCTCCCATATGGCACCGAAAAGCTCCATGGCCATTCTTTTTGAAAGAATGTTGTTACAAGGTAGAATTTGACAGTGGAGATGCAACTAATAGTAATGAAAAAGTAACTAACATATTCTACCTTCTGCTTGTTGTTCTGAATGTTAAGACATTCTCGTGAGGCTGTGTAAGATGAAGGTCTCACTGGGCACATTAGGACATAAATAACGTTTTTACTTATTTTTAATTTAGCAGCCATTTGAACTTTACTTAAACGCTTTCACCTGACCGTTCCTTGGGGAAATGAAATATATTTACCGTAGCTTAACTGTAGCTGATTTAACTTAGGTACACAGTAAGCTAATGATCTCTTGGGAAACCACTGTTATTATAAGAGGATTACAAACAGAATGACGTTAAATAGTCACACAGACCCCAAATATTTATGGCCTGCAGTGAGACCTTCTGACATTAAGAACTACTGTTTTTTTTTTAATCTGTTGCTTCATTAATCCAGGGCTGACTGTAACTCTTGGTGTTTAAAGCATCCTATGTTTCTAATATATATGATCTCTTTTCTTGTAAGCAAAAAGGCAGCATTCCTATAAAAAGCTGTACCAAAGAGAAAAATGCTAGCATTAGAAAAGTTTTCTAAACAAGACACATTTTCTTTCTTTTTCTCTCTTTAATATATTATCTGTCTTGCTAGTTAGCTATCCACAAGAGATAGGCCAGCTGACAGGCATAGGCTTTTTTAGTTTGCTTATTTTTAATTTTCAGTTCAAAACCAGGACTGGTTTATGATACACTTGTTCCAGCTTAGTGGCAGTATACCCTTCAAATGGTCTCATTTACTTCAATGGCGAAAGGTACTGTTCCACATCACTTAAGGGTAATAGTCTGATCCTTAGAAAATGTAATAGTCAGCAGCGACTAGTGACTGCATCACATAATGTTATGTATGCATGCATGCGTGTGTGTGGATATAAGTGTGCATGTCTCATAACATAGTATTTGAAGTCCCCTTGCAAGAAAAGAAGACATAAAAGACTAAGGACCTGATTCTGCAATAGTATCCACAGGGATGAGCCCTGTATCTGCACAAAGTGTCATTGATTTAATTGGAGTTTTGAACAAGTGCATGTTCGACTCCTAGAGAAGGAGTTAACAGTCATCAACTCCCTCTTTTATTCTCCTATGTTGAAACCCACCTCCAATCCAGAGGAGGGACAAAGAACTGGAAACATATAGGGCTTCCTGCATAAGACCTCCGGGGTCCACATGTCAGTTCCCCAGTACTAACTATCAAGGGGATTATTCCATATTTCACATCTGAAAGAACCCTGTTTTGAAAGTGTTATGAAGATCCTGCTGTCTTTTACTCTGTAATACTGAAAGCGAGCAAAGCATACCATATTGTTCAGGTCAGTGTTGGAGGATTCATGGCCAGATCACCATTGAACAGCCCCTAAGTGGAAAGCCTTCCACAGTTAGGTGAATTTCACGTACAGTGTAGATCTATGCTCTAGGAAAGTCCCTTTAATGTAAAAGATAATGTTCTGACTATAGCTAACATAATGATAACACAAATGTAATACAAAGACAATAAAAACAAGAGCATGCTGGCAGTTAAGAATCTAATAACTATTAACTAAAAAAAATTGAATATTGATCAAATCCAAATGTTATAAGGTACCATATGTCATGATATAGTTTATATAGAAGAACAAATAATACAGATAATGAAAGAGGCACTGTTTACCTTCAAGGAGCCAAATGAGCAATGTGATACCCACATTCACTCTTCTCTTTTCCTCCTACAAAAAAGAAAAAGAAACCTTAACCATCATTTTGTCAACCATCCTAACATTCCTCCCACTTAGATTAATTCTAATTATACATACTATATGCATCATATAGGCGGAGGAAAGAGTACAAAGAAAAAAGTTTGTGAAAAATGTCCACAGTATCCTTGTTGGTCTTCCACTCCCCCACCCTACCCCTCCAGCAGAAAAAAAAGAAAAAATCCAAAAGATTTGTAAAAATCAGACTTCATTTTGTTCACCTCTTTTCCATGACTGTAGTTCTGGATGTTCTTAATAAAAGCATAGTTAGGCAAAGTCTAGCTAGCTAACTGAAGTCTCTGAAGTATTAATACATTGAGTTACATTTGTTAAGGAAATATAAGCTTTTTACTGTGTTCTAAAACACTGAAATTCAATTCACATAGTTTATCAAAGCTCTATTTTTATTTTGTCTTAAGTCTGATGTTATCAAGGTTGTTCGTGTTCCAAAATTGGATGAATTTTAGCAGTAGTTAGCAGTTGGTAATAGGAGTCAAGAAGAGAGATTTTAACACATTCAGAATGTTTAATTTCCCCTCCATCTGATGATAATAATTTAACATGTAAAAAAACCCACAAAATTATGTGGATTTAAAAAAGCCTCCCACACACCTTATGGAATTCAAATACTGTGTGGGGCTGGAACCACGAGTATGTTCAGTAAGCATGATCTCCAGAAGAATATTTTCATTTAAGAAAAAATGTTTAATTAAAAATTAATGGTAGTCAATTTAGTCAAACACTCTGCTTCCCTAACATTCAGATTATACTCATTAGGATACCAAGTCATTTAAATTAAACTAAAATTTTGCTGACGGTGAAAACTGTAAAACTTAAGTATTCGTTTATTCACTGTTTGAATTTCCATAGTAGGAAGACAGTAACATAGTAAATTCTAGAGTGAAAAGGAGCAAGGGAGACTATTTTTGGTGCATTCTTTTTGGATATGCCCTTAACTGAGACTTTTTAGTCTAGAAAAAGTGTAGAACTGCAGGAAGTGATGCATAATCTCATAAAGACTGCAAATTTTCATTGTGCCGCAGAGAGCTGGTATAGCTCCTGATTCAGAAATAGACTTGGCACCACACAACCAAGATATGTAGTATGCTTTACACATTCACATAAGACACAGACAACATTCCATAGATAATTGTGGGGAAATCCCAACCCTATCACCATCCGATAAATAAGAAACTCTGTATTTGCACTGTACCAATCTGAACCATTTGTAGGAACCTATTAGAGTATCATGTACTCCGAATGCATGTTATGTATTGTTAAAAGGGAAAAAATGATAGAAACTTCCTTCTTATAATAGTATACTATATTTATTTATTTATTTATTTATGAGCTGAGTAAAACCTTGTTATGGGCTGGGTTAAAACTCTGCTGAGGTTGATAGGTATGAAAAGCCCAACAAAGACAAAAAGGGTGTGTGCCTGCTGAGGAGCTTTTGGAGCTGAGTATTGTTTTAGGTAGGTATGCGGGGAATGTGAGAGAACATACACGTGCTGACAAGACAAGAACAGAGCTGCAAAGGCAAGAAAAGGCCAACCAGAAACCTGTACGCACAGGGTGACCCTGGAAAAAGCTAGAGAGGAGTGGGGTTTTTGGGTCTGGTGTTGGCTAAAGGGCTTAATGTGCTGGTAAGCTAAGACTGCTGCTTTTTGTTCTCCGGACCTTCTATATTCAGAGACACAGGACTTTATACATTCCTTGTGAATAAGCAAGTTTGCATCAAAGAAATAACTGATTACCACCAATTTCTACTCCCAACCTACAGAGCCTTGAATTTTGACTAGCCACCTGGGTCAAAAAGGGGCAACAATATACTTCGTTAAATTGTATTAGCAATTTAATTCTCTATTCCCCCTCTCCTGGGGGGGGGGAAAGAAGCGAGGGGGAAAGAATAAAACAATAAAAGCATGGATAACTGTTCCCCTTAAGATGCCTCATGGGGGTTTAAATTAAGAACAACAAAATAATATTGTGGTAGTTACTACTGACCATTATTGTTGTTGTAACAATCTCTACTTTTTCTCCCACCATATTTTAAATACAAAGCATGAGACAGCTGTAAAGCCTATTTAAAAGGCCTTTGTTTTACAAGGAAAAAAAGTGAACTAGAGGAATAGGCTCCTCAGTCCCAACAATGAAACCTTCCTGCAAATCTGGAATGAGGCCAGCAATAAAGGCCATGGGAATCATTTGAAATATGGAGACAATGGCACCTGACTATTTGTCTGCATTGTTCACAGACTGTGCACTATGTCTTCACTACCACTGCTGCCCCATTTGCAGCCACTAAACTGCTTTTGGGACCTCGCTTGGGTACTGTAATAGGGTGGCTTGGTTCACGGTGTGGACAACCTGCGGCTAAGCCTGCCCTGATTAAGAAAGTGAGTCCTGCCTCCTATGAATCAAGTATTCCCAGGATCAAAAGGGTAGGAAGTTGCAGTGGTAGGTATGGGGCTGGTGGGACAGAAGAGAACTTGCTAGGAGCGAGCAGGCTCCAGAAGAGTCTTGGGATTTAGGAGGTAAGACTCCAGCCAGGAGGGGCCGTGAGTAGCCTGCTAATGCAGGAGAGACTCTGATCAGGCCAGGGACATAGTGCACAAGCTCTCCAGGCAGGAATGCCTGGGAGTGAGAAGAGTAATGTCTGTTTGTGAGACTTTGAGTTTTATGTTGAGTTATTTTCTGTGAAGCAACCCAGATCCCAAAGAGGGGCATTTTGTCTTTAGAAAAGGTGTGTGGCATCTGTAAGAAGCCCTTTGAGGGAGAAATTATTAGCAGAGAACTGCAGAGGCCCCCCTGGCCATGAGGGGGTGCCTGGGAGGTGCCCAACTGTGCTAACATCTACAGAGTCACTCCAGAATTTGGCCTTTTGGTAAGTAGTGTTTTGCTTATGCTAACATAGGCTTTCAGAGGTTTGGGTTCATTCTGAAACATACTGCTCCTAGAAAAGCTCACAAGTGAAATAAAATATAGAAAGAAATCTTTTCTATTCTAGGATGTTACAATCAGTAGCAACATATGGAATGACATAGGAGAGAGAAAAAGATGCACATACTAATCTGAATTGCAGCTAGATATACACTTCTCCCTCTACAGCCCCTTTGTGCTGCTCATAGAATATATTAAGTAATTATACTACCAAGAAATTTATCAATGGCTCATTTTTGTACTATGCATCTACTGATGGTTTTCATTCATAAATCTGGTATATGTGTAGTGTTTTTATGAGATGGCATTAATTAAAGTACTGAAAAGTTACCAGGGATATTGTCAGCATATTTAGCCAAAAATGTTCCTTCCTGTAGAAGGTAAATCATGTGCTGCAGGGCACAAGAAAAGACAGTAATAAAAATGTATATATATATACAAAAGGCAGCCTCAGAAACACTGCATGGAATTTATCTTCCTTAAACTTATGCTGGTTGATAGTCTCTTAACACAGAGTATTAGTAGATCACTTAAGAATAGTTTATACATTCCTTTTTTTCTTTCTGCTGCAAATGGAAATCTTTGTGGATAAGAGTGTAAAAAAAGAATCTTATCCTCTCTGGACTGGATAGTTGAAGAGAAATGGAATGAAAGAGTCTTTCACCTTTATGGTCCACATTTTACTCTAAATTGCACCCATGCAACCCCTGACGTGATAAAAGGCCTGATCCAAAGCTTCCTGAAATCAGTTGGAATCTTTCTATTGACTTCAGTGGGCTTTGGATTGGACCCAAACTGCATGAAGTCCGATGGGTTGCATGGTTGTTACACAGCACCGAATTGCATCCTTGCCTGTAACATAAAATTAGGGTGCTGGTATTTGCCCTTCCCTCACAAATTGTTTTCTTCATTGTTTTTCATCCCTATTACAACAAATTATGACTGGTGAGTAAGCTAGGGATAAGA
This sequence comes from Gopherus evgoodei, assembly GCF_007399415.2. Classification (NCBI taxonomy): domain Eukaryota; kingdom Metazoa; phylum Chordata; order Testudines; family Testudinidae; genus Gopherus; species Gopherus evgoodei. Next base: position 32,618,942 of record NC_044332.1, on the reverse strand, counting down.
AGTGAAAATAAATTTTGCAGGATGCAATGATAACTACAGCCTGAAACCTACTAGACCAAAGATGAGAAGTGGTGAGAGAAGCAAATTGTGAAGGAAAGCATCATGTACTACTATTATGGATTTTAACCTGGGTGATTTAGAAGTGCATGGGGCTATGTCTCATTGTCAGCCTAGTCCAGCAGACCTGATATTGCAATGAGTTTCTCTGAACCCTCACAGTTCTACTTTCATCGGTGACACAGACGTGATGCTTTAGAAGTGTGGAATATTCAAAAACTGTTGTATTTACTTTATAAATAGTATGTCTCTTTAAGGACAGGCTAGTGTATCCCTGGATAAATGGATTTGCTAAAAGATGTTTTCTTAAAGTCCCTGGAGGGTAATTAATGCAAATACTCAGTCCTGAAGCAAAGCCAGTAATAAATCTGTGGAAGTTTAGGAAATACCATATACTGGTTTGATCTGGTTCAAAAGCCCTAGAAGACAAAGAACAAAACACTGTATAAAGATACAGACTTGATGTGGGAGAAGAGTCATGGTCACTTGAGCCAAAAACTAAGTGAAACTGTGAGCAAGATGGACAAGCTGTGTGGAATGGTCCTGAAGTACTTTATTCCTAACAGGGTCTCCATGTGGAAAATGGGTAACCGACTAGTAAGCAAAGACCTGCATGTAAGCTGTTTACTGTTGTTTTGGGGGTTTTTTTAAGATACGTTTTCTCTAATGCTTTTAATCTATATAAGTAGTATATGACAGCTGGCTAGTTACTGGTTAACCCAGTCATTGCCGCTGAGAAGACAGGACTGTAGGTGTTGAAATGAAATCAGACCTGCTGAGATAATCACCGTGAACTATAGGAGTCCCTGTTTTGGAGAGATTGACTTGGGGGACCATGCGCTGACAAAAGTTATGTTCCTGAACGTGTTAGAGTTACTTTGGGAACTGTGACATTCAGTTTTTATTGTAAAAAATAAAATCTTTGTCTTAGTCCTTTCTCTGAAAAGATTGTGGAGGAGAAAATTAAAATATGCATGCCAAAAAGTCTTAAAACAAACTCTAATAGTTGATTAGAGGAACAAAACTCTAATACATGATTAGAAGACAGTAAATACAGTCTGCCTACCAATATAACATACTCACTTGTAAACAACTGGATGTAGAATAACATTAATAAGTAAATGTTGTGATCTTGAAAAGTTCTGGACTGACAGTACTGAAGATTGAAGTCCTGTTTATCCACAAAACATTAACATTACAGTTATATCAACATTTCTGAAACTTCAAATTAGCATATTATATAAAAGAATAAAATATTTCTTCTTCAAATGATATTCTCCACACAACATTGTGGTGGGCTGGGTTCAGAGACCCCCTTGGGACTGCCACCTGATGTGCTGAGACTATCTCTGAGCCTGTTTTTGTCGCCAGCTTGGGACTTCAGTACCCTGTCTTGTTGAGCCAGACACGCTAGCCTGCTGCAAACACAGACCCAGGCCTGAACCACATCCTCCAAAAGCTTCAGACTTCACTGAAAACAGCTTAAGAAGTGCTCCTATCTCTAGCACCCAGACACCCAGTTCCCAATGGGATCCAAACCCCAAATGAATCCATTTTACTCTGTATAAAGCTTATACAGGGTAAACTTATAAATTGTCCTCCCTCTATAACACCGATAGAGAGATGTGCACAGCTGTTTACTCCCCCAGGAATTAATTGCTTACTCTGGGTTAATTAATAAACAAAAGTGATTTTATTAAGTATAACAAATAGGATGTAAGTGGTTCCAAGTAATAACAGACAGAACAAAGTAAGTTACCAAGCAAAATAAAATAAAAACACTCAAGTCTAAGCCTAATACATTTAAGAAACTGAATACAGGTAAATCTCACCCTCAGAGATGTTCCAATAAGCTGCTTTCACAGACCAGACTCCTTTCTAGTCTGGGCCCAATCCTTTCACCTGGTACAGTCCTTGTTCCAGCTCAGGTGATAGTTAAGGGATTTCTCATGACTGCCACCCTCTTTGTTCTGTTTCAGTCCCTTAACTTGTTAACAACCCCTTTGGAACAAAGCAGGAATCTTTTGTCTCTTTCTGTCCTTCTGAATGGAAAAATACCAGATTTAAGATGGATTCTAGTACCAGGTGACATGGTCACATGTCCTGTGAGACCCCAAGCCTTCATTCTTCGCGACCTGATTCATAGGAAGGCTTGCAAGTAAACAGAGCCATCTACCAGCAATTGTCCTGGTTAATGGGAGCCATCAAGATTTCAAACTACCATTAATGTCCCACACTTTGCATAAATTACAATAGGACTTCAAAGTTATATTTCATATTTCTAGTTTCAGATACAAGAATGATACATTCATACAATTAGGATGACCACACTCAGTAGATTATAAGCTTTGTAATGATACCTTACAAGAGACCTTATGCATGAAGCATATTCCAGTTACATTATATTCACACTCATTAGCATATTTTCATAAAATCATATGGAGTGCAATGTCACAATCATGACAAAGTCATATACAACAGAAAAAAAATAAAAGAAACATTAGTAAAATAATGTTGTATCCCAGTATGTAGTGGTAAAATTCTCTTAACCTTAAACACAGGCTTGTATGAGTCATCAAGTAACCACCTCAGAGTACCTTAATCTTGACTAAAGATTGAATAAACATTAAATAACAAGCCTCTGTCTATTTTTCTGGTTTTTATTCCTTACATTCCATAAAAGTCTGACTTCATTACCTCATTGGCTTTTCCTCTAGTTACTAAGAGCTGTTGTGAAATGGGCATCAAGTTACAAGGTAATGCTGAATAAGAGTTCTGTGTAAGCTTGAAAGCTTGTCTCTCTCTCAAACAGGCGTTGGTCCAATGAAAAATATTATCTCATCCACCTTGTCTCTCTAATGTAATCGTGGTATGTCATGTAAAGAAAGTCTGTCCATTATCATGATGTACAATCCTGCTAAGAAGCTGTCTATCCCCTAAGGACAGGAAGTTTCATTTCAAGAATCAGGGCATCTCACTTTTTCCTGTTTAAATTACATTGCTAGAGATCATAAGCAGGATTTCATGTTACAAACCCAGAAGCTAACTTGTAGGATCTATTGGCTTCAGAGGTGAAAAGTTATTGATTTCTCATGTATTTTGTGAATAATTTTCCAGCAGTGTACACAACCCCACCACACATGCTTAACCAAACCACACAAACTAGAAATGTGGACAGAGTAGGACTCTATAGCTCAGATGCAACTGTGCTTGGAAATTGGCATTCAGTTCCTGGCACCAAATTATCAAATACTGACATATTGGGAAGGAGCTCAGAGAAGAGCAACAAAAATGATCAGGAGGCTGCAGGGATTCATTTATGACCTAGTATTAAAAGGCTAAACAACAAAGGGGCATAACAATCTACGAGTATTTGTAGAACCTGAAGAACAAGGGCGCCCTCTTGAGAACCATCTTGTGGGCCTTTGCTTCGATGATCAGCTTCCAAAAATGGTGACAAATTCAAGAGTGCAAAACAGTAAGTGTGAGGATAAAACTGGAGAGCAAGGAAGCCTTGCAGGAAGGTTGCCCTACCCCACCTCCCACAAAATACACAGGTCATCTCATAATAACAAAGCTATCATTCAAGAAAAGAATACCTCATCCCTGGAGGTGTGTGACATAAGCACATTCTCCGCTGCCAGTTTGGGACATGAAGGACTGATCTCTGAATTGAGATCAGTCCCTCGGCAGTGCAATAAAAGCAAAGTAGCTCAAAGGCAAATATTACATGCTACTGTATGAGGTAAAAGTTATCTGAGAGCATCATATATTTACTTGAGTCAGATTTCTGTATGTGGACTCTTTAACATGGGTCTATGTAATCCTAAAGCCAATTGTTTTGGTATTAACATTTAAAAACACTATCTATGTCAAGCTCCTGATTACATGGGTTTCAGATGTACCTGTACAGATGTACTTTTGGATAAATAAAATATTCTGCAAGGTTTCAGCCACGGAGTGAGATTATTTTGACAATTCAAAGTTGTCCAATATTTTTTTATTTAAACTGCTAAAAAAGAAAACACTGGGTTTTAGAAACTCTATTTTAGAACAAAAATTTACTTTGTTACTTATAATGATATTCTACAGGCCAGAAATCCATAATGTGTGCAAGGCCACTTTGAAATGGCTATTTTTAATTAAACACTTCAGTTATTAATGTTTTGAGAATTGGCTTCTGTTCCCAATAAATTATTTTTATAGTATTTTACATATTCCTATTCATAACGAATATTCCTTCTGTATGGTAGACAAATATAGTATGTTGTGAGGTATTACAGGAAGGTTTTAAGTAACTGTTCTAATCAGTAAATAGGGCGTCTCCCCAAATGCATTGCAGGGGCTGACCACCATTCAGGATTATGACCATAATGAATACTTTAAAAACTATTTGAAGTAAGGCACATGTCTACATGCATTTAAATCTCAGGCCATATCCGCTCCTTTGCTTCTGGTTTATAATGTAACTCATATATTTCCATGCAAGGAGTTTTACTGCCTTCTAAAAGTTGTGTGGTAATAAAAATGGTAAATTAACTATAAAAATATGTTCAAATAAAGTCAAGAGACTAATTTAAATCCAGAACTGAGAACAAATATAGATTTAGGGCTCAAGCTGCAGCTGGTAGACACTTCAGTTTCCACAAAAAAACCCTCCAGACGTAATTGATGTAAATATGTGACATGCTCTAATGCTTAGATACAACAAGGTAAGTTATGACTGTGATAGTCTAATATATGAATGTACTGACTTTTGAAAGTTTAAATCAAACTCTTAATATTATTTGTACATAATTGTATGAGCTGTACTTTGTGTAGACTACCATGTTAAGGGTACAATGTGTCATGATATTTAACAATATTCTTCTGTAGCATATATATAATATACTGTAGTTTTGTTGTACTATTGATATGAATACATTCTGAAAGTGATCAATGTGTTAGGAAAATGGCCAGGATATTCAAATGTGACTAGTGATGTTTGGTGTCTCAGTTTTTGGGGCCCAACTATAGACACATCAAATGGCCCTCTTTTTCAGAAAAGGCAGAGCATTCAGTCTGTGAAAATAAGGCCCCTTTAAAGTGTCTCACATTGGGCACCGAAAGCCAATGGTCCTTGGGTTTCCTTTCCCTTTCTTTTCTATGATCATTACAAACAAGAAGAAATGAGCTATTGTAATGTGTAGTGGAGTCTCATACTATGAATTTTAATCAAATATAATTTATTTTCCTCCATTTGAGTTCCCATTTTTATTGGAACATTCAAGAGTAACGTATTCCTACTTTCTGATCTATTAACACTGTCATTTCAGGTTAAATTCAGTTATTTCCATCAAGAAATATAATATTGCACTGAAAATGATGAAGTGAAATAGTGGTTTGAGAGATGTTATAATTATTACACTGTCCTTGCAAGAATGATTTAAAGGTTTTCATTTGTCTTTTTTATAACTGTAAATAGAAGTCCAGTTATGATAGAAATGATTTTTACACTTCCTTTCACTAGTCTTGCTGTATATATGTTAACTCTGAGATGTGAGTTGAGAGCTGAACTCCTCTGATCTGAATACCATGCAACTTGGGAAAGTTTGTACCCAGATCCAGGTCCTGATCTCAGTTTTGTGGCTGACTCCTACATTTAAGGGCCCACTAAGGGTACTCTGTTTCTGTGCTGCCTTTGAGGTATTCAGCTCTGTTGTAATCTTAGAAATGGCAGTGACCTCACTGGCTCATTATTTAGTTAATTTTCTTTCGCAGAAGTGCGAAGCATTGAAAAGGCTGCTTGGTGCCTGCTAGTTCATGATTTACAGGCTCAATGGCCCATTGCTTCTGGAAAGACTGATGGTCCTGACCTGGGTATTGTGCTAGCTGGTGAGTCAGGTCTTTCCACATTTGAGGGGAGTTGCTGGGGGCAGCAGAGAAGGTGACTTTGAGGCAAGTTCAGAAGTTCTTTGGCTTTATTACATTTACCTGTAAAGTCATTGTGGCAGGACACACCTTATACTGAGTTTTATGAAGCACAGCTGGGATCACACACTGTCATCACTGTATCCAGTTCATTATGCAGATCAGGGAGAATTTAGACATTTGTCATACATAGTAGGCATTTCTGAAATAAGTCAGACTGACAATAATCAATAGCATATTGTAAAATTAAACAGTAATAAGTCACCAAGGCCACATGGTATTCACTCAAGGGTTCTGAAGGAACTCAGATATGAAATTGCAGAACTACTAACTGTGGCATGAAACCTATCACTTAAATCAACCTCTGTACCAGATGGTTGGAGGCTAACTAATGTAATGCTGACTTTTTAAAAAAAAAAACTCCAGAGGAACTGCATGATGGTAAGCCTAACTTCAATACCAGCCAAATTGGTTGAAACCATAGTAAAGAACAGAATTATCAGACACATAGATGATCACAATGTGTTGTGGAAGAGTAAACATGGCTTTTGTAAAAGGAAATCATACCTCACCAATCTATTAACGTTCTTTGAAAGCATCAACAGACACGTGGACAAGGATAATCCAATCAATATACTTTCAGAAAGTCTTTGACAAGGTCCCTCACCAAAGTCTTTTAAGCCACCTAAGCATGTATGGGACAAGAGAGATGGTTCCGTCATGGATCAATAATGGTTAAAAGAGAAGAAACAAAGGATAGGAATAAAGGGTCAGTTTTCACAATAGAAACTGGTTCCTCTGGGCAGATGCCTATTATCTAAAGCAATTATGTTTCAGTGGTTAAGCACGTAAATCAACAACTATCTTTTGTTAGCCCTTTGCCACGCTCCTTTGGACTTTCAGTCCAAGCTGGATGCAAAAGCACAACAGAGGAGACAAGTAGCCCCCACATTTAAAGTGGAGTTTACAGTTTGGTAAAGCCACATACAGAAAATGCAAAATCTCATACAGAATTTATAAATCATCACCATGTGTAAACTGGTCATAATTTATGTTACTTGGGAGCAAGGTTTAAAGAAGCAATTTATTGACACTTTCAATGACTGCTTATTGGAGCAGTTAGTTCTAAAGCATTTGAGAGGATAGGCTCTTCTCAGCTTAGTCTTAAACAAACAAACAAACAAACAAACAAACAAACAAACAAACAAACCAGAGCTGGTTCAAGAGGTAACTGTAATTGAACCTCTGAGTAATGGTATCTACTTACTACAGAAAGACTGAGGGAGAATTGTTGAATAAAGTGGACTGTTAAGGGATTAAAGAGGCAATGAAGGAGGATAAAGACTATACAGAGAAGCTAAATGATTTCTGTGAATAAGTCTTTATCATAGAGGATGTTAGAGAGTTACCTGCCACTTATTCTTTTTAAGTAATGAAGTTCAAGCATTGTCAGAGTTTTGAGGTATCAAAAAAGGAAGAGTTGGAGCAAAATAACTAAAGGTATGAATTTCAACAAACTTCGTTATTTCAGTTCCATTTACTTCCACTTACTGTGCAGACAAGGCCTAATTAATCTCAGGTTAAGAGGTAAAATACTAAACTTGATAAGAGGCAGAAAACAAAGAGCCAAATCCTGCAAATATTTACCTATGTAACTACTTATATGAGCAGTCACATTGAAGTGAAGTAGAATTACTCACATGGATAAATCTTTGCAGGACTGGGCCCAAAAAAGTAATAGGAAATTATCATTTTTGTACATGGCAAAATGTCATCAATAGGGTGCCCAAGAAACTGTTTTTATGCTGGTATAGGTGAATATATTTGTTAATGATCTGGAAAACACAGTGAGCAGTGATATGGCAAATTTCATAGATTACACAAAATTGTTTAAATTAGCCAAGTCTAGGGAAGACTTTGAAGAACTCCATACACAGCTAATAAAGCTACATAAATGCAGAGCATGTGAGGCAAAATTCATTGCTGATGAATGCCAGGTGATGAAGCAGTAATTTGAAAGGATCTTACATATACTGGGTTCTAAATCTCACTGTGTCAACTCAGAAAAAAGAAGTCTTTGTGTCATCATGGACAATCTAACAAAAATCTCTGCTCAGTGTGCAGTGGCAGCCAAAAAAGTAAACAAAAAATTAGGCTTTATTGAAATACTGAAAATATGATAATGAATCATATGATTCATTATTTTGAATCACTGGTGTTATCCTTACTCTGAATGCTGTATTTAATTCTGGTTACTCCCTCCAAAAAAGAAATATAGCAGAAATAGAAAGAGATTATTCCTAAATGGAGCAGGTATGAACATGACTGTAGTCATAGAAAGACTTCTGTATAAGGAGACAGTGTAAAGATTGGGACTGATATTTTTAGAGAGAAAATGACTAATAGGGGAGAAGTGAGAGGTATATAAAATAATGAATAGTATAGATAACAATAGTGTAGAAAAGGTAAACTGAGCAGGTCTCTTTAACCTTTCCCTTAGCACAAGGAAAAGGGACATGAAATGAACTTAAAAAAAAAAAAAAGGCCTAATGGAAGAAGTTAGTTGTGAGAAGGAACTGCAAACTAGGATAGGCCAATGGAAGGAGGCTGTTTTAAATATATGGGGGAGCATAAAAATAGGCATAACCTTGTGAAGGGGACAAACAGATCCCCTAGACTTTGCTGTATCCTTGGGCTGGTTCCAACTCCAACTGAAATCCATGGGAGCTTTAATGGGAGCCGGATTAGGACTCTTGTGAGTGTTGAACAGTTGCTAATGTCTACCACCATTGGGTGCATTTCAGTGGTGGGTGAAATGATTTCTTGACATAAAGCTATTTGGTATTCTGTAGTTTGTAACATGCTTTGATAACTATGAAGCAACATGAAGAATATGTTTTTACTGAAGAACAAATTTATTAAATTATACTTGGATTATTTATTAAATGAAGAATGTTGTTAAATATTAAACAGCAGAATATTGAGCATTATATCTGTCACAGATAGAAAAACTACCCACTGTGTGTTGATTGATACAATTCATTCATTGCGTTATAGTCCCACCACCTTCCAGGGATTGTCACAAATCCATCTCCTGTCTCTGGGTGCCAGGTTTGCATTTGCAGTTTTGTAAGAATTTATGTGTTCCCACAACTGCTTGCAGGCTATTCTAATAGAATAGGGAGAATATAATGGGGCATTGGATGGCTGTTATCAGGTCTGATACTCTTATGAAGAGATGAAAGACTGAAGATTGAATAAGACAGAATGAAGTAGAGCATCCAAGACAGTGAACTTTGGAGGAAGAGTAGAACAATGAGATGGGGGGGGGAGATAAAAGGGAGAAGCTTCATGGTTTGTAGGAATCATGGACTGATAGTAGGTTAAGGACAGAAGAAAAGGGAGGGAAAAAACCAAAAAAATGTGTGGTCAATAATTGAGGAGATGGCAGACACTTAGGAAGATGAGTGAAACAAGGGATGGGAAGACAGATATGTGGGGGAGGGGAAAAGAGATAAGTTGGGCAAGAAAACATGAGGAAGCAGCCATTCAGGAGGAGAGTCTGACTACTGAGTTAATTAATACAACGAATAGTTGAGCCTGGGGAGGAGCAGAGTTTGACAAGAGAGGTGACTGTGAAACTGAATAAAATTTTGTCCAACACAAGGTGGCAACCTTACCTTCATCACCAGCAAGAAGTGTCATAGCCTTCCAGATATTCTTCTTTGTTACAGATCACAATATAAATTGTTCACAGATTTGGGTGTATGGAGCAGGCCAGTTATTCACAACCATGATGAAAAGTGTACAATACTTTCTGGAACTAACTCTGCTACACAAGGAACATTGGTATGTCTGCCAGAAGTCTGAAAACATTTCACTCTACTGAAAATGGGTATGTAATAGGAACATAGCATTTACCATATCTGATCAAACAGTGGTCTGTCTAATCAGGTACCCTTTATCCAACAGTGGTCAGTGTCAGATACTTCAGAGGTACAAGATTCCCTGAAGATTCCCTGAAGATTCAAGATTCCCTGAAGTGGGCAATTATATAATAACTTTTCCATAGGGGAAATTTTCTTCGTAACCCCAGGCAGAAGTCAGTTGGCCCACTACTAACATTGTATTTAGAAGTCCAAAACAATTTTTTGTTCTGCTCAGTCCCTGCAAATATTTTTCTTTGCCTTATTCCAAGGAAAGTGATTGCATAGCCTTCCTAGTTCTTTTCATTTTTGTTGTTCTCCTCTCTGTCTATTCATTGTTATCTTCTTAAATTTATGGAACTTTTAAAACAGCAATTATGTAGGAGTTGTTGTTGATATGATTGGTAGAAAGTACTACTGAAAGTTAGAATTGCTATGAAAGGAATAATCAAAGAATGTTGTAACCATATGATGGTTAATTAGATAACCCTAAGGTGTGTCAGTGTAGCTACAAAACAACCTTCTCCAGTCACTGCTGAAGAGAGCAGAGTTTGGCTTAAAATGTTAAGATACTCTAGAACCATTAAATGAACAAGTTGAAATTGGCTTAAGGGAAATCAGTTCTGTCTCAGTGATTCCTATTTTACTTACATGCTCCACAATTCAAGATATAATTAGATCTACTCTTTTATCCAGTCATTATACTAGGATAACTACTAAGAGTTGGACACAACCTCAGGATGATTTATTTGGGACCCAGAGACATATACTAAAATAATGCTGTGATTGTGTATATTTTATGTCAGGCGTTCCCTCCCCAGACTGTCCATTTTGTACATTATGTCTATTTTTAATCCCTCCCACCCCCCAAAAAAATTCAGACCTGGAAACTTTAATTCACCTTTGCATGCACTGGAGGGAGGTATTATCTAATGGTGAAAGCAGAGGCTTGGAGTCAGAATAATTTTGTTCCCAGCTCTGCCATTGACTTGCTCTATAAGCATAACACTTGACATTTCAGCAGTTCTGTGGGAATCTTGCAATTCCTTCCTTCCTTCCATAGAGCTGTTATATCGTCCAATTAATTGATGTTTCCAAGATATTCTATCATCTACTAATAAAAGGCACTATATGAGTGCAAAGTATTATATATTGTATCTATTAATAGTATACACTTTGAATCGCAGGTCAGGTGGCTTCTGAATATTACTTTATCTTTGGATTTTTATCTCAGTGGAGTATCTGGTTGGTCACATATGACTATGGGAGAGTTCATCTGAATGACATTGGTCAAAATATTATTTAGTTAATTAATGCTTTGTACATGTGCCTACATATTTTATTATGGATGGATTTTTATAAATCAGTAAATGTTTGCTCACTGCCAATCTAAATGGCCAATTCTTAATCATTTTACTGCTTTTTTTTTTAAGGAAATAGACAGTACTTCATTGTCATTTGTTCCCACCATCAACACTGTGGTCGCAAAAATATTAAATATAATATGTGAATTCTAAATTTATTAACAATTGCTAGGAGAAATGAAATCACTGAAAGCCAGACATTTATTTTCTTCCTGGACTTGTTTTACCTGCTTAATATTTTGTCATCCCCCTAAACTAGTCCCAATCCAACTGTAATTATTTATCTGTTAGAGTACATGAAATTTGCCCTATGTACTATCCATGTGCATAGTCAGTTGGTTTCAGTTCTTTGGTTCCCAAACATAGTCTGATGATTATGGGAAAGAAACAGAAAAAAGCAATTGCTGACAGCTACTATTAATGTGCTTGGATCAAGTACTTAGGAGTGATGTGACAAAGGTCCAGGATCATAATTTCTACCATCAATAACATATTAGTTGACACTAAGGGTAAAGCATGAAGCATTCAGCAGATTCCATGGAACATTATAGCCAGCATGGCAGCCAGGAAGAAAAGCTATGAAGATTATGAAAATTTGTGAAAGTAGAGTCATAGTGGTAACACAATTATTTTAAGTGTTGTGTTTATTGCCATACAGCTGACACACTTTACTGTTGTAAACTATTGCTTTCAGTAGTTTTCAATGGACAGTTGGTATTAGCACATCAATATTTTATATCCGAGTCAGCGCATTTGGTAAAAGTAACTAAAACAAAACTACACATCTTTCAGATGCCTGGACATGATGTAGAATTCCCATACCACTTCTATATAAGAAATACCCCTATAAGGATTCACACACAATCTTCTAACGTCGTCTCCTCCTGTGATGTTCTCTTTTCCTGACTCCTGCCATTTCCTATAATTTATTAATACTTATTTATTATTTATTTTGTAGTAGTTCCCATAGGCCTCAGTCATGGTCAGAGCCCTATTGTGCTATGCTCTGTATAAGCAGATAAGAAGACATCGTCCTTGCCTTAAAAAACTTGCTGTCTAAACTTCACAACTGTCTTCAAAACAAGGAAATAATGCAAACAATCTACTGTGCAAGATACCTTAAAGGGACCAATCCTGCACACCTTATTCACATCAGTAGTCCTACCAAAGGTTAGGTTTGAGCTAGTGTGCTGTGATACTAAATCTATTAACTATTGATGATGGTGAGGTGGCTCCAAACCCATATTATTTTGTAGTAATCTCGCTACTTACTTCAGGGGTGTGTGTGCATGCACATAAATAGATTTTACTCTATATTTTCTGGCATATTCCTGTAACAGCAGCAAATTCTGACAAGTCTCACCTGTCACAATGTCCTACTTTCATCATTTGATTCATTGGTGCAACAGCTAGCAAATTCTGATGTATGACTGACACCTGCCAAAATTTACTACCTACTGCAAGATGAGAACTAGAGAAGATAGCAAATTCTAATAGGAGGAAGGCTCCTATCATAAATTGTTGCCTCCTGTATCAAGGATATAAATGGTAAAGATAGGATATTCTGACAGGAAAGTGACACCCATCAGAATTTCCTAGAAGCAGCTTCCTTATTTTCCATCACAAATGGATAGGATCATCATATTTTGCTGCCAGGAGCAAATGCTGGCTGGGAGGCATTTTGTGATGTTACATTATAGTTCTGAGTTAATTCTTTTTGCTACAGTTCCCATTTTCAACAATGGAATCAACCTTATGCCACAAAACCTGACTCCTAGCACTAAACAGTGAATGTAAAGTGGACTGGAAGGGGTAGGGGGCCCCTAAGAACATCTTAATATTATGTGTAATAAAGCTGCAGGTGGCTGAATCCACAGGAAAAACAAGGTTTGGTTTTGTGACAGCCTTGAATTGTTTCCATGCAAGATCTGTTTTATTGCTGTAACAAGGAAAGAAGTATTAGTTAATAAATGGTAAGAACTGTTGGTAGGTTTTAAATATTGGCTAGATTTGGGGAAGATAATATATAGTGTCTCTTAATTAATGTTTTTCTCCCATAGATTTTTTCCAACTACTTTATAAGCGGAGGGTAAGTATCATACACATTTTAAAGTTGAAGAAAGTGACTTTGTGGTGATGATACAGGTCTGCCACAAACTAGGAATAGAAAGGTGTCTTCATTTCCATCCTCATTCCTTAGCAACCAGACCACAGTGCCTCAAAGTCAGAGAAAACCACGTAATTAGAGTTCACAGCTCAGTGGGATACAATATCTGCAGTTAGAAAAATAAAAACAACACTGTGAAGTGCTAGAAGAGTGTTGCAATTTAATTTGAAGTTTTCAAGGAAACTGTAATCAACAAAGTGATGTGACTAGATTTTTTAAAAAACCCCACACACTGCATCACCCATGTCCAACCCTAACTAAACAGTCGGTGAGGTGGAAGTTTTGTAAACATGGTCTTTATTTTAAAGATTCCCAGACTCCCCCAAGCGGATAACTAGAAAATATATCAGCTGAGTGTATTGAAAGACTCCTGTCCGTTATCAGCAGTAATATACGAGCAACTCCCCCATCCAAAAAAAAGCAGAACTCCGATCTATGACAAGTATTCCCCTTACCTGCGCTTTACTGAGTGTTCTTTTCAAGGGAGAAAGATTGTTTTCCTCGCCCAAAGTGTTTTTACGACCCTTCCCTTATTCAATTTCCCCTTAACACGGGGGCGTCTGATCGGTCTAGGAAGCTTGGATCCGTTTGTAGCCGGCTAAAAGGTAACACTTTGCTAGTACTTAGAATGGTCTCAGTTTTGTGGAGCGAGATATCTGGTACCTATTGTGTATTTAGGAAGTGATTGGCATGGGAGTAGTAGGTTTCCTTTTGTCCAACTTCAGTGATGCCGTGAGTGACTTGAAGTGTACAGGGATTTTCCTCAATTCTACCCCACTGGGGGCGGGCCGGGACAGAGGAGAACCCGGAGGGACATTTGCCCTATGCCCAGGCCCAGACATCCTTCTGAAATCCTTATTAACCAATTAAGGCTGCCCTGAGAGAGAGGGAGAGAAAGCTCTCGGTACATCCACTGAAGGACTGGTCCCCAGGCTGCCCGCTGGCTGCTATTGATCCCTGTAAGTGCCTGCTAATGAGTCCCGTATATACTCCCGAGGAGCCAGAGGGGAGAAGAGCAGCACGCACGCGGAGCGCCCCCGCCCCGAGCCGAGCCCAGCCCGAGAGGTGCCAGGCGTTGTGCCCTAATCGCCTGCCCAGGCCAAGCGGTCGCGGCCTGGGCAAGGGCCAGCCCTTCTTCGGGGCTCGCTGGGTTGGGGGAGCCCTGCCCCTAGGCCCCGGTGCTAGAGCTGCACGAGGCCGGGGGGGGCGGCAGCTCAGGGAAGAGGACGGGGCAGCGGCGGCGAGCTCCCTTGTCACCTGCAGCTGCCAGTGGCGGGGCTCGACAGAGGCAGCAGAGCCCAGTGCCAGCTCGCTCCTTGCGGGGCGGGGGGAGAGGGCAGGAGGGTGGGGCCCCTGAGCCCTGCTCTGGCTGGCTGCCCAGTCCACAAATCCCGGACTAACCAGGGGCTGGACTAGAAAGCGCACCCCCCCCCCCGCGTCCCCCAGGTCAGAGCCCTGCCCGAGCCCGGCGGGGAGTAGCGGGGCCGGGAACACTCCCGGGGGGAGGAAGCCGCTGTCTCAGGCTGGGCTGCTCCTGGGCCAGGGATTTGCTGCAATTGATGCGAAGGGTTCCCAGCCAGCCAGGGCCGGGAGCCGCCTCTTCTGCTTCCACTTTCCCGTCCCCCGCGCCTGGTTTTCTTCGCTCCTTTTCCTTTACCTGCGCTGCGGCCGCTTGGGTCTCCTGCCCGCCTCCCGCTGCGGCTGGAGAAGTGGGGCCGAGACAATAGCCCGCGGCCGGGGGAGGGGAGGGGAGGGGAGGGGAGGGTGCTGGGGGTGGCGGGAAGGCGGCGTGTGACAGCTGTACTCCTGTGACAGCTCCCGGGATCAGCCTAGTGGCTCCCTGCCATTGGCTCAGTGCAATGGACCGGCAACGCTGCGCGGTATAACAACACTATGCCTGTGAGAGGCAGCAGCTCAGACTCCTTCAGCAAAGCCACTGAGATGCTGCCGCCGCTGCGCCGCCTCCTCCTCCAGCCAGCGCTGCCCTGAGACCGCGGGAGACTCTGGACCGTGCCGCCGGGAGCCTGCAATTCCTGTGTGTGTCTCCCCAGCCGCGAGGGGAGGGGGACCGAGCTCTGCCAGGCGGAGGAGTTGGGCGGCCGGGTTAACTGCCGAGATTAGCCGGAGGTGGTGTACATGCCAGTGGGGCTCTGCTGCCTCCGGGCCCCTCAGCACAGGACCGTCGCTCCGCCCGCCCTGGGTCTGCCTGAGCTGCCGGCGCAGGGGTGCATGGACGCGGCTGCGGCGGAGGCTGCCCCATGGAGTGTTACTACATTGTCATCAGCTCCACGCACCTCAGCAATGGGCACTTTCGCAACATCAAGGGAGTTTTCCGAGGGCCCCTCAGCAAGAACGGGAACAAAACTCTGGTAATGTCTCCTTCCCCCCCTCCCAGCTTCCCAGCAGTGGCTCGACGTGCGGGTTGCTGGCGCTGCGCTGCCATTGATGCAGCACGCAGTAGTGCTGGACAGTTCTAGGTAGCGTGTGGCTGGTGCTTGTGGGGTAATGGGGACCTGGTCCCATCTCCAGTGGCACGGGTGGCTGTTTCTAGACCACTGAGACTCCCTTCTTGGGTTAGGAGTTCCCACTACTTTTACATATTCACTCGGACTCCCGGTGGACAGGACTTTAGCCACCCAAAAGAGTTCCCTGCATGTTCTTTCAGCTCTCTCCGATTTGGGGGTCTGTGAATAGGGATCCCTGATACCCAACCTGAAAGGAGCGTGCAGGCTGCATGGGGGGTGAGGTGTCACTTTCAATCCTTTAACCTAGGATTGCAGAGTCTTTTACAAGCTGGAAACTTACCTGGTGACGCTCCCAACACACACAGCTCAGTAAAGTGGTGTGGATCTCCAGTCTGGAATCGAGTATGATAGGTGATTTCATCTATCCCAGATGTCTGTGCCAGTTAGAAAGTCTTTGGTTTTTAGAAAGTAAGGGAAGAGACGGGAAGAAATACTTGTTTGAGGCCTGAACTTCCTGAGCAGGGAGTCAGTTGTTCGGGAATGACTTCAGAATCAATCTCATTGGTAGTACAGACAGGCTTAAAGGGTTTTAACAGGAACTGCTTAGGAGTCTTAGTTCATAGCCTGTGTATTAAGATTATATTTATATAAAATGTGCAGTACTTCATGTATTGGTTCGGCATCTATTCGGGTTCCAGTAGTTTTGTTGACATGTTTGTGCTCACAGTGTTTTGGTTTCTGGACTGAGTGAATATGAAGCCTTATAGTGTGTGTGGAGATTGGAAGGATGAAGTCCCTGCTTACAAGTGCCACAATGCCCATGACAATATGGGTAGTGCAGGAACACTACAGTTGAGTGAGTTACTTCATGTAACAGCTCAAGGAAAATGAACCAAAGTATAAGCAGATGTCTGCAGGATACCAAGAACTGGAAAGTAGGATTTTAACAATATTGTTTATTACTCTCTTCCATCACCTTATTCTAAATTTCCTTTTGTTAAAATGCAACAGCACTTGTTCACTCTATACTTCCCTGGAACACATGACCTGTATTAACATTTGCTAAAGTTGGCAAGCTTGCAGCTTCTCCCAATAAAGAGATTAAGACAAGCTTTTGAGCCAAGTCATAAAAATAGTAACTACTACAAGAGTATCTGAAACTGTCTTTGGTTTGTCCCAAACTGAAGGGTTTCTAATGCTGGAAAATTGATGCAAGAGTTATTTCAGTGGTATATACTTTACTGTCTTCTTTATTAGGGGAGTATCCTGTTCCTTGAAATTAAACAGATAATGGCAGAATTATTGTGATTGCAGGCAATACACATATTTAGTGGCTATGGCTGCAAAATCAAAAATCCAGTATAGAAATGTTTGACAAATTGAAAATCTGATACATATATATTGCCTATATTAAACTGACTATTGAGCTATGGGAGGAAAGATGTGTCAGGCAAGATTAATTGATAAAAAGTCTGCTACAACTTTTGAACTGTGTGTTTACAGAGTAATACCTATAATTTATACAACCACGGTTGTACTATAGTCTCTTCTCTTGACTATCCGACAACCTCCTTTTTAATGCTTATGTAACTTATGTAACTTAATGTAAAATAACTTATAAAATAAACAATTCTGTTTATCTTAAATTCAAGTAATTAGTAACTAAAATAATGTTGGAAAGAAAGCATATGTGTTTAATTTAGTAATTTCAAATGAAGTTAATTGCATAAGGTTTCAAACATTTAGTTGTGTTCATTCTGAAAGTAAATGTATAGTTACACAGATATTTGGCAAGATACTCACATACAAGAGAACTAAGTAACAAATATGCTATTTATTAAATGAATTGCTATTAAAGAATTTAATGTAAAACTTTAAACCTAAACTATCCCTTTTATCATACTCAACTTGGAATATAACTGTAAAATAATTATCCAGTAAAAATGTTCCTAGTTTTTTTAAAAGGAAAATTAAATTCTTGATTTCAGATTCTATATTCTTCATAATAAATTCTTTAACATATGAAACAAATGACATAAAGTATAGATACCAGAGTAATATTTTCTCTGAGTAATTTCAGATTAAAATAATATTTAGCTGTGATCTAATCTTGTTTGTGTATATAAGAAGGATTTTTAAAGTTCATTTATATTATTAAGGAATTAGAGCACTATAAATAATAAGGAAAAGCTGCAATAACTCTGCCTCATGCTCTGAACAATACTGTACATTTTACTCAGTTTCTGTTTGCAAAGCAAATATTAAATGATTTTACAGAGAATCAATCACTTTGAATATAAACAGACTTCATTAACATGTTTTAATGTTTAATGTAAATGTTTGTTTCAAGGCAAATTCTATAGTATGGCCTTGGGAATTTTCAGAAGAATACACTGTCTTCTATTGTAGTCTGATGGCCACCCCTCCCATTCCTGCCTACCCTCCTTAAATGTGATGGGATGGACACAATCCATTTTTAAAATATAAAGGATACGGCTAGTGTAAGCAGAGCTGAAGCATAAGCCTTTCTGTTTTGCTCTAAGTCATTCAGTTCATTGTAATTTACACCTCGAACTCAAAAGCTCTGGTTGCCAACCCTCCAGGATTGTCCTGGAGTTTCCAAGAATTAAAGATTAATCTTTAATTAAAGATTTTGTCATGTAATGAAACTTCTAGGAATACATCCAACCAAAACTGGCAACCCTACCAAAAGCAGATTGTCAAAGTGACAGTTCCTTATGAGTTGGGGAGAACACTAAAGCAAGTGTTTATATAGTGTTGAATCATTTCTGTGAAAAAGTTGGCATATATTACTTTGCCTATGCCCTAAAGGGATTGATTATAATATTCTTCAAGGAAACAGGAGACTATATTTGTTAAAGTTATCAAAGACATCTCCCAAAAAGCAGGAAAGGGAGGCACACACACAACAGAATGAGTGGGAATGGCTTTTTATCTAGTTTTGTGATATTGAAATAAACAATCTGATTGAGTGGGATGGAAATTACTTACTTATTTTAACCCACCTGCTGAACAGAGTGGAAGGGCCTCAGAACAGCTGCTGGAAGCTGTTTTTATTTTGGAGTAATTT
This sequence comes from Gopherus evgoodei, assembly GCF_007399415.2. Taxonomy (NCBI): domain Eukaryota; kingdom Metazoa; phylum Chordata; order Testudines; family Testudinidae; genus Gopherus; species Gopherus evgoodei. Next base: position 32,599,962 of record NC_044332.1, on the reverse strand, counting down.
GTTCCACTGGCCAATAGGGGTCACTGCTGAGCAGAATGTCTTCCTGCCTGCCTGCTGCTCTACCTCACCCCTTGCAGATTCATCTGTTTCCTTCTGTACTCTGATGGACTGCATGGCAGAGTGAGAAGGCTGCCGAGAGAGCTGAGATCACTAGTGACTGTCCCCCCCTGCTCGCTTGAGTGAAAGGGAAAGGCAGAGAGACTACCCTTTGGATGTCCACTTTGTGTGGAGCACAAGCAGAAAATCTCCCCAGGGCTTTCTCTGCTCTTCTGGTGGGACAGAAAGGCAAGGCAGAGAGAGCCTCAGAGCTTCTCTCTGCTTCTGGTTAGGGAGCAGAAGCAGAGGGGCCCTCCAGGGCTTCCTGCGAGGGTTAGATGGGGAGGAGAGATGAGGCTAAGAGTTACTCTACCCTTAGATAGTAGGGGAGGAAAACCTCACCCTCCCAAGTCTCCTCTGATGTGGAGAAGAGGCAGAGACACGCCCCTTTGAGACTTTTGGTGGGGAAAGGGGGAAAGTATAGTTCCCACTTTCCTCAGTGAGATGGAGGAAGAAGAAGTTCCTTCTGTGCCCACAAATGGGGAAGAGAAGAAAATCAGTTGCTTCCACTGTCACACCTCTGAGGTATAACCTTTCCCCAGCCCGCAGGATATCAGTAACTCATTTTGACAGATATGGCAGTTTACCCAATATAATTTTAAAATTGTACTGAATTAAGTTTAAGTAACTATGGAGTCGATTGTATTAAAAATGCAAAGTTTATGCGTTATTGTGGTATTGTATGCAACTTCTATAAGGGAAGACATGACTAGCGTAAACCCTGGGAAGTGTTATGCTCTTCAGAGGACTATTTGAAATAATTGTGCCAGATAAGAATGAACTTATGGGACAAATAAACATAGATGGGTTTCCCAGGAAATCTCTAGGGGGAAGTGTATACTAGTGTACCCACTCTGGTTATGCAAGAACTCAGACTTAAGAAGCTTTGTCCTGAGCAGAGGACTTTTGTCTGCTGATTACTTGTTCCCAGAGTCTCAATATCAAAGACCAAACTGTATAAAGGAAGGACTCTCAGACTTATGGGTGTGCTTGTTCTGAGTGAATAACTATTGTAAACTTGTAATCACAGAAAACCTCTTCGTGAGGCTTGAAGTATTGATCAACTGCCAGTGTCTTTGTTGGAGTTAGGGTGATCTCTGTTAAGCTTATTAGCATGTGTTCTTTTATTTTTTTTAATATGTTTTCTCTGTAAAGCTTTCACCTTAAGAATAAATGTGCTTGGTTAGGTAGAGCTACGTGGTAACTTCTAACTGTGGGCAAATATGCTGTTTATAGCCCCTGACAGGCCTGTTTAGCTGTCTGACTTTCTGGGGAACTCACAGTGTAGGCAAGGAGCTGTATAGCCTGGAAAAACCTTGGTTATTAGAAAGAGTCTCTCTGCCTAAGAGGGCGATGGTTGAGGAGCTGGGAGATGCAGGTGCAATTGCCTTGAACTGTGACACTCATACTGAGATTTTAGGAGAGGATGATGTGGAAGCGGAAGAGAAAGAAAGAAAGAAAGAAAGAAAGAGGGTGTGATGGAGTAAACACTGAGAAGGGATGCAGGGAAAGTCAGAACATGGAGAAAGGGGATGGTAAGAAGGAACTAAGATAAGTTGGAGTGAAAGAAGAATGGATTTAATCAAACCAGAAACTATTATAAAAAATGAACTAGAAAAAGAAGCCCCGAGAAAATATGTACAGGGAAAGGTGAGGTGGGGGATGTGAAGGAAGGGATAGTGAAATGAAGAACATAACCAACAGAGACCCAATAGGATGATTTTTAAATGCAAATATATTAACATAAAACCTATAGTAATGTTTATGAGTATGTGTATATGACATATATGCATAGGCATCTTTGTATATTCATACTCCTATGAGTGCCTGAGTAATATATTTGGAACAATCTAGTTTTGATGAATCTTAGCCTCATTTAGTTTTAATCAGTGCTACTTGCCATTGACATAAATTGAAGGTAGAAGTTTGGTGGAAGAGGGACTCAAACTCATTGTCTGGCTATACTGAAAGAAGGACAGAAGACATTTGACATGGGTTTAATCAGGCTGCAACTTTATTATTAGATGTCTGGGACTACCTGGCAGATAAAAGTGTACAGTGCAGGTAACCCCATGTTTATTCCATAATTATCCACGGTGTTTTTACCAGCTCCCCATCTTTTTCCATCCAGGGCCCTCCAGCACATCCATTGCTGGGACCTCATTGGAAGGTTCAGGTGGGCTATAATAGTGGGGGTTGGTTCCCTGCCTTACCAGTCATAGGAGTCCCTAATCGCCCTCTGTTCGCTCCTTTACCGAACACCTCTTTTTAAGACCTTTTCCAAGCCATTTATCCGGTCATGGTATTCCTCTCCGATAGAGTACTGGTGCTGGAAATCCGCCACAGCAAGGCGCCAGCCATTAGCTTGGCTGCCTCCTCCCCAAATCCAGTCAGGTTCCCAGACACCACCTAATGCTGCCTTTTATATCAGTCAAAAACATGACAGCATCTAAGTCTGAAAGGTGAACCCCATTCTCCCAAAACAATTCTGGTGCCCCATATACTATGCCAGGATGTGAAATTACTGCCCCTCCTAGGGTCCCAAGGAATTTTGGCCACCTCCCTGTTCACATACCTTCTTGCCTTGTCCACCTGGGGGAGGGGGCAGGAGGCTCATGGCTCCTTGCCAGCTCCTGCGTGGAAGCATGTCTGACCATACAATGTTAACTCCTGGGGAAATTTCAAGGATCAGCCTCAAGTCCCTCCTTGCTCTGAGCATTAGTTCCACCCCTTTAAGCATTCCCAAATCGTTTTCCCCAAGGCGTACCACAATTTTATCTGGTGGCTGCTAACTGGGCCGCCTCAGCCTGCTCCATGCAAAGGGAGGGTTAAGGCACAGGGCTGCCCCTGCCCTCATTTCCAGGGGGTGTGAGTCAGCGACCACACTGATCCTTTTGCAGCAGCTTTCACTTCCTCCCCTGCAACGTCATAAAGCACAGTTCCCTTCATCTGGCCATCCTTCTGAATTACCTCTCCCCCACCACTTAAAGGGTCAGAGGGGTCATTCTTTGGAGCATAGCCTCTAAAATCCTAAAATCTAAATATAGCAAGTAAATTGAAAAAAGTTGGGGAGGAAGTCTCTGGACTTTTTGTTAGAGTTTATCCTTCTACACCATACATCCTACCATCTGAAGCATTTGTTTTGGGACTATGTAGAATCTCTTTTTGATATTTATTCTACTGTCTATTACATTATAAACCTGTTCAAAGTACTTAAACAGTAGTTCATTTTGAGGTGGAAGAGGAGAATTAATTGATTGTTCTTTTCTGTTTGTGGGGCACAAGAGCTGTCTGAAGAGACAAACTTAAAAATGAAGAAAACCATACATGTGAATGTAATTAATCGAGGAAAAAATGTTTGTTTTGGGCCACCAAAATTTCTTGTTATAAAACACATTTATGTTTTGAAAGAACCAAAACTTTTGTCCTAAAGAACTTGATTCGTAGACTATTCCACTTGAGAAAAGTCAGCTCTACGAAACATGGAAACGTAACACATTCGTACATGGAAAACATTTCAGATGCATCTTAAAATATATTCTTTAATTTGTCTTCCTATATTTACTCATTACCCAAATTATTTCTTTAAAACAGGGGCTTAATATTTTATTCACATTTTTCCTCTTTTTAATCCATGAATGAAGTCCTAATGTTAAATCACAATTATATTACTAAAATAGACTAATCTCCTAATCATAGTATGAGAGGGGTAGCCGAGTTAGTCTGGATCTGTAAAAGCAGCAAAGAATTCTATGGCACCTTATAGACTAACGTATTGGCGCATGAGCTTTCGTGGGTGAATACCCACTTCATTGAATGCATGATGGAATCATAGAATATTAGGGTTGGAAGAGACTTCAGGAGGCCATCTAGTCCAAACCCCTGCACAAAGCAGGACCATCTCCAACTAAATCATCCAGACAGGGCTTTGTCAAACCGGGCCTTAAAAACCTCTAAGGATGGAGATTCCACAATCTCCCTAAGTAACCCATTCCAGTACTTCACCACCCTCCCAGTGAAACAGTTTTTTCCTAATATTCAACCTAAACCTCCCCCACTGCAACTCGAGATCATTGCTCCTTGTTCTGTCATCTGCCACCACTGAGAACAGCCTAGCTCCGTCCTCTTTGGACTCCCCCTTCAGGTAGTTGAAGGCTGCCATCAAATCCCCCCTCACTCTTCTCTTCTGCAGACAAAATAAGCCCAGTTCCCTCAGCCTCCCCTCATAAGTCATGTGCCCCAGCCCCCAATCATTTTTGTTGCCCTCTGCTGGACTATCTCAAATTTGTCCACATCCTTTCTATAGTGGGAGGACCAAAACTGGACTCGATACTTCAGATGTGGCCTTCCCGGTGCCAAATAAAGGGGAATAATCACTTCCCTCGATCTGCTGGCAATGCCCCTACTAATGCATGCCAATATACCTTTAGCTTTTTTGGTAACAAGGGCACCCTGTTGATTCATATGCAGCGTCTCATCCGCTGTAATCCCCAGGTCCTTTTCTGCAGAACTGCTGCTTAGCCAGTTGGTCACCAGCCTGTAGCAGTGCATGGGATTTTTCCATTCTAAGTGCAGGACTTTGCACTTGTCTTTGCTGAACCTCCTCACATTTCTTTTGGCCCAATCCTCTAATTTGTCTAGGTCACTCTGGACCCTATCCCTACCCTCCAGGGTATCTACCTCTCCCCCCAGCTTAATGTCATCTGCGGACTTGCTGAGGGTGTAGTTCATCCCATCATCCAGATCATTAATGATTACAAGAGTTTGATTTCATTCAAGGAGAGGAGAAGCTGGGTTAAGAAAGCTCATATTAAAACACAAATAGAAAACAGAAAAATATTAGCCTTTTTTTCTCCCTCTCGAGATGGCTCCAGAATATCAATCCAACTTTAACAGTTAAATCCCGTCTTTTTTAAACAACAGGTCTGACTTTAATATAACTCATTTTAATGTCAACAATTTTATATAAAAGTGATAACTAAAGCAGACATCCTTTGTTTGGTCATCTGTTCCATATATTACCATTCATTATGTATATAATAATATTTATTTTAAATAAATCCAAAGATACTTTCTGCTGCCCTCTCTTCAATTTTAATTCATGATCTTTTTGTTTTTTAAGTAATAGATAGCTGTAGGCTGATTCTGCATTCACTTGCCACCATCAGTGATTTTGATGGCATTTTCGCCAGTAATTATTGTTTGCAGGATAGGGTCTGAATTGTAACATACGAAAGTCCAGTAAAAGTCTTTTCATTGACTTGAATGATATTTGGATTAGGACCTAATAAAAAATTTGCTACAAACTGTTCACTTTCTTTTTGGATCTGCTAAACTTTCACACAATCACACAAATGCTGACTTAGTAACCTCTTTGCATGTTCTAGAGGTCAAATCTAACTACTCTATCTTCACAATTCATATTCCCAAACCGGAGCTGCTCTCTTGCAACTTTTTAATCTCATCAAGGGTTGACAAGTTGTGTGAAGGGATACCTATCTGGACAAATAAATTGTTTGGAGTTATGGACAGGTTGATTTGTTAAGCTCTCTCAGAAATGTCCTTCAGAATTGCAAACAATATTTTAAGGGATTTATTCTAGTTACACATGCAATTCCATACTAGATAAGTGGGAGAACTGACCTTTAAAAGTGGCCCTCTAAGTAGTTGGTCTGCTGATTTACAACTGGAGGGCTAGATCCTTAGCTGACGTAAATCATTTGAGCTCAGTTCATTACAGTAAAGCTAAGATGATTTATAGCACCATTCTAAGACTTCATTAGTCTTTTGTTTTATTTTTACTGTTATGAGATATTTTGCATTATTTTCTAAGTTTCTAATGACCATCTTTAAGGGCCTGCTCCTAATTCCAGTGAAGGCAGTGGCAGAAGTCACTGGCCCAGATCTTCAGCTAGTATAAATTGCTACTCCAATTTACACCATTTGAGAATCTGGCTCATTGATGTCAGTAGGAAGTGGATTGAGTCCTAAAGTCAAAAGTTTCATGGCTTAGGCATCTAAATAAGTGATCAGATTTCAAAGATACGTAACACATGCAGCTTTCATTAAGGATGGACAACTTATTTAAATACTTTAATATGTATTTGAATGCCCAACTTTTAGTCATTCACTTATGAAAATTTTGGCTTAAGTGTTGACTACAGCTTAGCTTCTGTGATTATTTTGCTCTCTCATACCAGTAAGTATCTTGCACATCTTTAAATGTCTGTCTGTTTACTGAACAAGTCTGTTCTGAATTTAAAAAAATAAATAAACTAAATTGTAAGTCTCCAATTCCCAGGGTCTATTGATGTTTTTATAAAAACTCCATGGGGTTGAAAATAATGATATACTAGTGCATTCTGAAAATGCCATCTGTTGCTCCGGCTGTTTGTTGTCTTTGTCTCTTCTACATTTTTAGAATATTGCTGTTCATAGCTCAACTAAAGTAAATATGTTGTGGTGGACATGAAAACCTATTTTATGATCAATTTTATTACAAATATTTTCAGTCCCGTACATTTAAAAAGTAATTTTTAAAATCACTTTCCTGTAGTAGAGTAATGGAGTTAGCATAGTTCAACAAATAGCCATGTAAGTGACAAATTTGTTGGAAATGTATTTCAAGCCTCTGAATGTATGTATAATACAAACAAGTAACTAAATTTGTCATAATTTTTTGTTAATTATTAAAGAAAAAAAATCCTGATTGCTTGCCATACAGTGTAGATTCAGTTGTTGAAAATAAAATGGAATAATTAAAAAGTTCACAAAATTTGTCTTCTCTGTCATTATCTACTACAACTAAATGTAATATAATCTACATTTCATATCCTACATTTTGATATTTATTCTAATAACCCATTTCAATTATTAGAGCAAAATTGACTACCTATAGGCTGAATCCTTCAAACATTTACTGCTGCATCTAGTGTTTACTACCGTAAGTAGCCCCATTGTCTTCAAAATAAGACACGTGCTTCAGGTTGGAGAATCATGGATACTGACCAGCTAAAGCCTCAATCTAGCAAAGTACTTAAGCATAAGCTTAAGTCCCAGTGACTTCAGTTAGACTACTTGGATGCTTTATTACCCACTCACTTAAGTACTTCGCTGAATCAGGCCATACTCTTTGTTATACTTACCATTGTCTTCTATGGGACACTTCACGATAGTAAATACTACATCTTTAGTGCACATCTGAAGAATTGGGTCTTTGATCTGTAGCATGAGTGGATTTTATAATGACTTAACCAGAATTTTACAGAATTTGATATACTTTCAAATTGACAACGTCAAGTTGGATATTTAAACCTGTATTCTTCTGTTGTTTCTAATCTATTGCTTACATCATCTGGACTTCTTAATACCATTTAATATTTCAATATGCTTAGGTAATCTGGATTTCAAAAAAATCAAATCTCATCTATATGACAGTTCGTGTGAATGTGCTAATTCAATAAAGTATTAAAATGATGCAAAAATATAATTATCCTACTCAGTTCAGCTCTAATACCTAATCACACTTACATGTATAATAATTGTAGGAAACCAGTCAGTCGTTAAAGAAACATAATGTTTTTATAAAATGAAAATAATAGTTAAGATCTAAAATCTGTTCTTGTCTATTTTTAGAAAGCTGCCTAAAATCTTTGATAGGAATTTTAGTTATGTGTAATACATTTTAGTGATGTTCATAATTTTTTTTTTAAAAAGGGCATTCTGAAACTCTTCTAATCCACAGGAGGGTTATAGTATTTTGGCTGCACAGGAGGCTGTTTTACTGTGAAACCAATACATTTCTGAAGCAACTTGTAGGGATCGCAAGTCTCATACTCGCAAAGAATCCTGTGGCACCTTATAGACTAACAGACGTTTTGGAGCATGAGCTTTCGTGGGTGAATACCCACTTCCTCAGATGCATGCATCTGAGGAAGTGGGTATTCACCCACGAAAGCTCATGCTCCAAAACGTCTGTTAGTCTATAAGGTGCCACAGGATTCTTTGCTGCTTTGACAGATCCAGACTAACACGGCTACCCTCTGATACAAGTCTCATACTGTGATTTTAAAGGGCATTTCACTGCTTATTTAATCTTGGGACTTTTCTAAACTAAGGCTATTTCATTTGCTCACCTCCAAATTTATCAATGAAAAAAAGTTTTTTAACCATGCCAATTACTTTTGCTATTAAATGCTTAACTTTTACAAAATTTTAAAATCTGCATTTACGTATATGTCAGACTATGCAACAAGTGCATAAAGTCTGAAATACCTAGGGCTTGATTGTCACTTGTGGCACCTTTGTACCAGTGTAATTCTACTGACTTTGGTAGTTATTCCTAATTTAGGCCTAAATATTGCAAAAACTTAACTTTAAACACATAATCCTGTTGAACTCAATGAGACTGTTGACCTGGTTAATTTAAGCAGGCGTGTAAATTACTGCAAGATTAGAACCATATGCTATAAATGAGAAGAGAATCAGGCCCTTGATTTTTCTTATGCAAATATCAGTTGCGATCTCTCGAGGTCGGTGAGATATGATATCTTTAAGATATCATTCAAAACTAATGTTTATCAAACTAACTTGAAGATGGCAAATATGATGAAGAATATGTAACTCCTTGATGACATTCAAAATTAGCTATATGCCGAATTCAGCAGATTTCTGAAGCTGTCTTATTTTGCTAAGCTTTCTCAAATCCACATTTATTTCAGATTGTACTTCTGATATTCTTAATTTTCCTCTAAGTTGGTGGAACATTCCAATTGTATGAGAATTTTCCTATCCATATCTGTCGTTGCAATTGAATAATCAATATTTACTATTCTAAGGGCCTGATCCAAAGCATGTTAAAGTCCATGGAAGTCTGTTAACTTATCTCAGTGGACTTTGGAAAGTGTAAGAAATAAATGTAGTATCCCTGGTTGTACTAAGTGCTGACCACTGGTAAATGCTGACTTTTTTAATGACAATCACTGGCTGTGTACACACACACACACGAGCAGTCTATAAAAATCAGAATGATTTATCATTAATAGTATGTGTATTAATTGTATAGCATTGTATAAGAAAGTTCTCTTATTTGTAGTATAGATTTTGGAATTGGCTTTGCAAAAAAATAAGAGTATCATAGTTTCTCATTTGTGAAAATTCTGACTAACCACTGAGAGCGTGGTCGATTTTTACATTTGAGTCAAATGCAAAGAAGAGGGAGACATAAGGATGTATCCATATGTGGGCTACTACTACAGGTAACTTTTAGTTACCATTTATATGTTTTCCCCAGAACAGTTTAATGATGGCAGAGCAGACAACTGCTATGCATCCAACACTGACAGGCTGTTATATGATGAGTTGTAACTTAATTGATGTTGTGTCAATAAAACACTGTCACTGGCTGCAAAAAACAAAACAAACAAACAAAAACAACAAAAACGCATCCCTGTCCTCCCTAAAGCTGTTTCTCAATCCAGCTGAGAAAAATTCTGAGATGACCAGGAATGTGTGAAAGTTGAGAGGCTGGAGGCTTGAATTAGTACTATTGAGTTACTTATGTTTTTAATTTTTTTCAACTTCAACTACTTCTTTTACATTTTGTTAAAATGTGTTTACAGCTGTAGCAGACCCAAATTCTTTGTGAACCAGCCACTGGAGGGGAATGTGTAATACATAGTGAACAATGAGTTTCAGTTTCCCCCTGGCCGCAGAAATCTCGTTCTGATCATCAGAGACACTCACAGAACTTCATCTCTCAGATGAACCTCCATTTTTATATCGTTTAGCTCAGATTTTAGAAGCTCATGTTGTAGGCATGGAGATCCCTTGTTCAAACCTTGTATTGAATAAAATGATGGTCATACAGAGACAATCCCGTGGCAAAGGGAGACTGCTTGGCATATTCTTCTCCTTTCCCATTCCTTGGAGCATCTCTTCTTGTAGGGAATTGTGGGTCTTGAGCCTCTTCTTTAGTTAGGTTCTCTCTGGCATACAATGGGTTTGGGCCAATTGCTGTTTAGTTTAAAGCAGTTAAAGAACTGATAAGGGACCTGAGTTACACAACTGATCCAATCCTGAAAAATGTTTAGGTTCACTATGGGGGACTGACAAAGATTTCTTATTCTCTCCAACCCATTTATATATCACTATTTTTTGGATGTACAGGCAATTTATCATGAAAAAGGCCTTCCAAATCATGGATAGTTATATTTGGGGGAGATGGCATGTCTAAGATCCACTTAAGGATTGTAAGATTGTCCATAGGTGTCTAAAGAGTTCAATTCTAAATAAGCAGACATATATCTATTTGCGTGTCAGAGTGTAATGACTTCTTTGGATATGTGTTGAATAATATGTAGTTCTGAAATTATCAAAATACTTTATGTATTTACACAATAGACCATGGAAATACCCACTATGGTTTATGTCAGCTGTCATGCATTTTCCTAAACATAACTTTGCCATCAACTGAAAATAATGGCAAACTTGTACAAACTGGAAGAATTTATACCACAGGCCCTGAAGACCTCAAAAAGTATTTATTTTATACAAAAACTACAAAATCCCACAGGTTTGGGGAGATATAACATTTTGAGCTGATGATGCTTGCTTGTTTGTAAGTTTTACAAACAAGAAGTTGGAGTAATGAAAGGAACCACAATATATATCGTAAAGCAACATTTAGGGTCATTTTTAATCGGTGATGTGGCTGGGTTATGTCCGCAATGGATGTGCATACAAAGCATTCTGACACTCATTTGCATGTGCAATTTTGCATATTTTTGAATCTGCATCATAGCTGCCTATGTTTGGAAATTTAGATCTTTAAATTTAAACTTTACTAAGTAAAAGAACAGAAAGGTCTAGTTAAGCTTTCATCTATACCCTTATCTCATTATTTTACCTAGGTATAGATGGTCAATGGCAAACATTCTAGTACCCAGACTTAATGGAATTTCTTAGGAGTTATATGTGGAAAGTGAGCACTGCATCTGCAATTCCAGAGTTAATTCTGGTGTCACTGATTCTTCAGTAGTTTTTACACCAGCAGTGCGCAAATACAGAGAGGAGCTCCTATGGGTGGTAATAAGAATCAAAGATTCCTTGTAGCCGCACTCACATTAGTCTGTTCCCTTGTCTCTGCCCCAGTGGTGACACACAGATGCATAATTATCCCTGAAATGATTATCCTGTCACTAGTGCTTGGGGAATTTGAAGAGTACAACAAGGGTAAAAAAGCTCCCAGTTGGCTATATGTGAAAATAGTCAAAAAGGCATGCTTAAGACAAATGCTTAGCAAGGCCTCAATTCTGCAGTTAGGTCCTATATCCAAATGGAGGACCATTGATTTTAGTGCACTTCCTGGGGCAGAGAGCTGATTGAGCAAAGTTCAATACACTATCAGGGTCTAAATCTATAAAAGAAAATGCCTCTCTGAAAAAAACTTCTGACTTCTGTGCCATAGTCACTGTAAAATTCCCAAAGCCCACACCAGTGGAATTCCCACATAATTGCCTACAAAGTGACCCCGGTGCTCACGTCACAACCACTGGCTTCATACAGTGTCTCCACTTTACAAACCTATAAGCTTTTCAGGTGCTCTGCTGTTTTTTATCCTATATCTCCTGTTTGCACAAGTTAAGGTGACCAGACAGCAAATGTGAAAAAATAGAGATGGGGGTGGGGGGGTAATGGGAGCTTATATAAGAAAAAGACCCAAAAATCTGGATGGTCCCTGTAAAATTGGGACATCTGGTCACCCTAGCACAAGTATATTCCCATGCAGATATGTTCTGTGAGGTTACACAAAGGCAAACAGATTGCAATTTCCATGGTCTAACTTTAAAAGGCATCAAAAAGAAGGCAGCATAAAGGAGACGTGTCTCGCTATAGGACATCAGCAGAGGGACAGTCATGAAGCATGGCATTATTAGATTCAGTTACTAAGCTGAGTGCCAGTGGGCAGCTTGGCATTTAGGTTTAGCCTCCTGGCTGTTGCAGTTTAGCAGACCACTTATACCAACTTTATTTAGGCACTAGCTGGTGCAGTGTAATTTTTGCTAACAATAATCCTTTTTGGATCAGTCATGTCATTTAGAGAGCTTACACCTGAACTCACAGAGCCATTTTGTGAAACTGCAACTTAAACCTTTTGTGCACAAGAGGAGAATCTCTTCAGACATATAGAAGGGTGCCTTTTGCTGATGGTAAGGTTTAAAAGTAATTTTACACAGGTACAGTTGGCTCTGTGGTGTGCAACACAATGGATAATCAAATCTACTGTGGATGAATATTTGGCTAGATCAGGATATTATTGCTCTCGTAGCTAAATTAGATCTTCTGTAGTTTAATAACTGCAGTCAAAATTCCTAAATAGTCAGATCTCTTATGAAGAATTATTTTTTTAAACTAATTATCTTTTTTTTGTTTGCTTGTTTCTAAGTGATCTGGTGGTCATGACAAGTACCAGACTGACAGCCCTGGAGACCTGTCTTTTATTCACAGAACCAGTACAGCAAAGATAGCCGAAGTACAAGTGTCTCTATAATGATTCATCTGTGTGCCTCCACCAGATGTGGAGGGACTACTTCTAAGGGTGAGAAAGGTTGTGTTCTACGCATACCTAGCTGATTCTTGGCTTTTATTTGCTAAGGTTCCAATCAGAGTACTAGATACTGAAAAATCTATCAACACTAGTTAAGCTGGTCATTGAAACATTCACAGTAATTATAACTTGTAATTCATCAGCCTGAAATTAAATAATATTCCCTAAATAAGGAGATTATTTGGATAAAATATTTTGTTAGACCATGTCCATTATACAGTATAGGATTTGTCATAAAATTGAAAAATGGGTAAAGATGTTCATTTTCCAATCTTATAACTGTCCATCTCTATTTTTCAAAGTCTTAATGTTAGGCAGTTCATAATTTGCAGGTTTACCTTCCATCCTTCTTAGTAAAACTGCCTTTCAGTGGTAAAAGAAAATTAAATGATCTGTGGTTTTTTAATATCATGTTAGATTAGTTTCGTTTGCTTCTAAATTTATTCTCCACTAATTGCTGGCTGTGCAGCAGAGAAGTGGAAGGGTGAATATGAAGAACACCCTGTGATGTGTGAACAGTGAATGATCAGGAAGAAGTCTGAACAGCACATTGGTAGCAGTTGCAAAGGAACATTCCTCCTTTTCATTTAGTGTAGTCCAGGAATAAATTTATCATTGTCTGTAAAGGTAGTTACCAGCTTTGATAACAAATTTCTTTAGATCAGCAGGCTTGTCAGTCACTTGAGTTAATCAATTCAGATGTCTCATAGCCTCAACTTAAAAGTTATCATTTTGTGTCTAGGAATTTAATATTTTGACTACATATGCTCTTAACACAGTATTAATACAGAGCGGGGAAAGTGAAACTGACAGACTGACATCTTTTAATGAATTAAATTGGAGAAGCCTTAAAATAAAACCTTTGGATATGGTAAATTATTACACCCTAAATGATTAATGCAAAGTTTTTATATATATGTATTTTTAGTCTTAAAATTATAGCACATAAAGGTATTACTTGAGAGAATGATATGTATGGAATGTGACATTACAAATACTGTGGCTTGCTTCCTGGGCCAAAAAATGTAAAGCAAAGAACATATTTTAAATGCTATTGTAAATAACTTCATATTGTGCCACGGATCAGTAATGCAATATATTAGTTACTGTGATCTGTAGAAACTTTTTCAAATGTGCTTTTTAGTGCTTTTACAGTGATAGGCTGATTGAAATAATGAATTTTGTAACTTCACTTATTAAATCTGCTGTGGAAATTAACAATGCAAATATATATTTCATAAGAATTATTCAAAATAATTTACAAAACTAAGGAAGCTTCTATTTTTATTTGAACAATGAACAGTAAGGATTTAGCAGAAAATAGTTCTGACACAATCCAATAATTATTAAAAAGCAGCAATTCATTATACTGCATATTTAATTTAAATTATTATTTTTTTAAACAAATTATGGTAGCTGTCCTGGTGGCTTAATATGCTACAAGTTAGTGATGGAATATGTTGCTCAATAGTTCAGGATTCTGGCTTTTTTCGTATTGATCTGCCAACAGCAGCTGTAATTTTGGGAACAGTTCTCCCTAGAAGGAAGAAAAATGCAGAGAATATTTGGCTGTTCTTTTGCTGCAGAATTGGCACACTAAATAATATGACAGCCATTTAGCTGTGGGGCAGCCAAAAGTTATATTGCTTCTTCTCTCTCCTCCACACACATTGACTCTGCAGAGCACTTAATAAAGCTTCTGGTAAAAGTCTGCTGTTGGGGTGTGTGGAGGAATGAGGAAAACATTAGCAAACATAATGGCGGATAAACAAATGACAGTTTCAGAGAGATTCAGCAAACAGACTTAAAGGAGATGACAAAGGTGTTGCAGCGAGTTTAATTTAAAGGGACCCTGCCAAGGTTGTCCCAAGTTTCACTAGCATAATAGTGTTTTGTGGCTTATTGCATGTTGCAGCAATAAGGACTTGCTACCAATAGGATTTCAAAATGCTAAACAGTTACCCTATGAAAACACCTATGTTTTCTCTGGGGTATAAAGTGTCAAGACAAAATAACTAGGAAGAGTCTATTGATGTGTGCTGATTTTATTGTTATGGTGGCAATTGCTGATGAAGATACAGTGCAGGTACACTGGAACTGCTCTATGAACAGATTAGAAGTATATGCACAAAACAATTTATGATTAACACATAACTGATAGGAAACAGACACAGGGTGGTGAAAGGAAGCATTTAAAAATACTTGGTAAAGAACTCAGAGCTGCATAGTATTAACATAGAGTATTAAAACTATAGCTGCTGATTAAACTATCCCCTCCATGTTCTTCCTGCCCCAAGAACATTACGTCCCTGCCCTTATATAAGTGTGAGGGGCAGCTGGCATAGCTGGCAAAGGAGATGTCTCACCAGCTTTCCATGAGTGGAAAGTTCCCCTGCACAACAGGAATTCTTCACTGGCTTTCTCTGCCCACTCTAAGGTCACTTTGTTCCACTTAGACTTATACTGTGCAAACTGACCCGAGTTTACCAGCAAATCTATGCCTAACTGTAATTTTTGAAGATCTGACTCAAAGGCTGCTTTGGGGGTGCTCAAAACTGCTCCCTTTGTATATCACTGGGGTACAAATTACCAGAAGGAGGTGGAAAGTCATAGCCCTATCCCCTCTGCCTTGGCACTCAGAGCTTGCCTGACTTGGAAAGGAGAGCATCCTGCCAAGGGATGGTGCATGAGCACGCTTCCACTGTGCACTCAGGAGATCTGAGAGAGATTTTGTCTTCTGAGGTGGAGGTACATTGTGCCTTTAAGGTGGTGTGTTTTTTTCACTACACACTATTCAGGCCTGTGAGTGCTTAATGCAACGATATAGTTCCCTGTAAATTTCTCACTTTTCTTCACTTAACTAGAGTGAAGAGTAAAGAATATTGGATATAGCTTTGGGAGAGAAAAGAAAATTTGGCTTTATCTGTTAATTTATTTTCTCTGAGATGGGCCAAATTCTGCTCTCAGATGCAAATGGACAGTTCCTATTGAGTTTATTGAGAGCTATGCATGAACATCAAAGGCAGTAGTGGGACCAGTTTGTCCAGCAGTCCCCAGAGAAGAATAAAAAATGGTGTGAATGATTTGATGAATTTTGTGTGTAACAGTTTGATGGTTAAAGCTTTTGGATTAATTTTCTAGCATTGTGTGTGGTCTTCTGGCACTGAGTCTCACTATAAGCTCAAACTGACAACCCATACATCAGCCAAGACAGACAACCCTGTGTTGAGGATGTGTCAGGTGCTATAATCCTGGATATATTCCAGACTGATTTGGTAGAGTAAGCAAATCCATATAATAAACTTCCAGATAACTTGAAAGGAACAGTGCATACTATGAAGGCTGTGGTATTGGGTAAATTATCAAATGGCTGAGGCCTAGCATCCCTTTGTGGGCTCATTTTATGCAGACAAAATATGCACCTGCATTTTACACCTGCCAAATATAATTACAGGCACAAATCTGCTTTGCAATTCAGACTTCCTGATTTGTATCCACAGTCAAGTAGTGAGAGGCACATATATGCTTGCACCTGAAAAAAGAGACTTTTTATCCTTTTACAAATTAGGCCCTACACAGGAATCTGTGTTTCTACCTTGTCTGATTATTTTAAGAATGGTTGACTGTTAAACTATTATAATAGGGAAAGAGTAGTTGATTCATATTTTTACTATCCCCTTAACAGTTGAACACATGACATGATACATTATTACTTTGGTAGTTTATTCTCCTTTCAAAGGGTGTGCATAAACCCAGTTAACATTAATGAGTGTCACAGGTGCATCAAGGAGAAAATAGACTTTCTTGTCTTTTAGAGTATGGGGTTGTTAAGTATAATGGAGAAATCTTTTGGTGAATTATTGCAGAGGAACATAAGTCTGTAACGCTTATCTCATTTCCATGGTTGCTAACACTCCCCACTAGTTCTCACTACCCTCCCAAGAGCCTTAGTAATGACTATAAATGTACAAACAGCATCTGCTATAAATGAAGTGGAGAGTACTGTATTACCTCAAGGTCTAAGATTAATTACTAGCAGGCCATATTTGAAACAAAATAGCAATATTATAATAGGGTTAATCTATTTGTACTTTTTTTGTAACATTGATAATTAACAAACACTAATATTAATGAATTAGTATAAATGACCTGTGAACAAGAAATATTTCCTGCCAGATAGCTTTAATTACTTTATACCTCTAACACTTTCCATCTCTCAAGATCATGATATACTTTACAAGTAGTCATTATTCACCCCAACATCCCTGAGAAGTAGGTACTAGATCATCTCCAGTTTTATATGTGAGGAATCTGAAACAAATTGTGACTATACCAAGATCACACAAAAAATCTGGTGGTAGAAATGAAACTAGAACCCAGGTTTCCTGATTCCCAGTCATGTACCTGAACTGTGAGACCATGCTTCCTCTCCTCCTTTCTCCAAACTAACAGATTTTTAGTAAATGAAATATTCACCTCCAGAATAGTATCACCTCCTGGGTACAACCAACATAAAAAGGCCCACTGGAGCACAATGCTTTATAAGTACATTGAAGCCATATGGTCTATCATACTTGTAATATCACCTCAGAGATTTAGAAATAACATGTTTATTAGCTATAATTACTTGGAAATTTTCATTCAGATGAATAGCCATAAGTACTAAATATGGTTTGGAGTTCCATGCAAAGCTTGTCACGGCTTTGCAGTGTAGTTTAGAAACAAGACAGGCTGATTAAAAGGCTCTTGAGTCCGCTCCTTTGTGTTAGCAGAGTTCTACTCCAATCATTACTTACAAGTGCTGCGTCTTCTAACCTGTGGTATCCACAGAGGAAAAATATATTTTGGAAAGGACATAAACACCTTCCTATTCATTCAAGATTTCCCTTCAAGTAAGGAGGGAGAGAAGAAATAAGGGAGGAAAGCATATTTTACAATGAAATAAATACTGATACTTGAATGTGTATTAGATGCTGCATATCTATAAAATAATAATAGAGCTGAAGTGTTGCACTTGTTATCATAGATTTGAGATTGATATCCTGACAGTGTTTCCCCCTACATGCTGCACTGCTGAGTGTCCACAACCTGGCTCTGGTAACATGCATGTTATCATGTATCTGGTAACATGCATTTATCAATACATTAGAAGCAAGAGGAAGACTAAGGACAGGGTAGGCCCACTGCTCAATGAGGAGGGGTAACAGTAACGGGAGACTTGGAAATGGCAGAGATGCTTAATGACTTCTTTGTTTTGGTCTTCACTGAGAAGTCTGAAGGAATGTCTAGTATAGTGAATGCTTACGGGAAGAGGGTAGGTTTAGAAGAGAAAATAAGGAAAGAGCAAGTAAAAAATCACTTAGAAAAGTTAGATGCCTGCAAGTCACCAGGGCCTGATGAAATGCATCCTAGAATACTCAAGGAGTTAATGGAAGAGGTATCTGAGCCTCTAGCTATTATCTTTGGGAAATCATGGGAGACGGGGGAGATTCCAGAAGACTGGAAGGGGGCAAATATAGTGCCCATCTATAAAAAGGGAAATAAAAACAACCCAGGAAACTACAGACCAGTTAGTTTAACTTCTGTGCCAGGGAAGATAATGGAGCAGGTAATCAAAGAAATCATCTGCAAACACTTGGAAGGTGGTAAGGTGATAGGGAATAGCCAGCATGGATTTGTAAAGAACAAATCGTGTCAAACTAATCTGATAGCGTTCTTTGATAGGATAACGAGCCTTGTGGATAAGGGAGAAGCGGTGGATGTGATATACCTAGACTTTAGTAAGGCATTTGATACGGTCTCGCATGATATTCTTATAGATAAGCTAGGAAAGTACAATTTAGATGGGGCTACTATAAGGTGGGTGCATAACTGGCTGGATAACCGTACTCAGAGAGTAGTTGTTAATGGCTCCCAATCCTGCTGGAAAGGTATAACAAGTGGGGTTCCGCAGGGGTCTGTTTTGGGACTGGTTCTGTTCAATATCTTCATCAACGATTTAGATGTTGGCATAGAAAGTACGCTTATTAAGTTTGCGGACGATACCAAACTGGGAGGGATTGCAACTGCTTTGGAGGACAGGGTCAAAATTCAAAATGATCTGGACAAGTTGGAGAAATGGTCTGAGGTAAACAGGATGAAGTTCAATAAAGATAAATGCAAAGTGCTCCACTTAGGAAGGAACAATCAGTTTCACACATACAGAATGGGAAGAGACTGTCTAGGAAGGAGTATGGCAGAAAGAGATTTAGGGGTCATAGTGGACCACAAGCTTAATATGAGACAACAGTGTGATACTGTTGCAAAAAAAGCAAACATGATTCTGGGATGCATTAACAGGTGTGTTGTAAACAAGACACGAGAAGTCATTCTTCCGCTTTACTCTGCACTGGTTAGGCCTCAACTGGAGTATTGTGTCCAGTTCTGGGCACCGCATTTCAAGAAAGATGTGGAGAAATTGGAGAGGGTCCAGAGAAGAGCAACAAGAATGATTAAAGGTCTTGAGAACATGACCTATGAAGGAAGGCTGAAGGAATTGGGTTTGTTTAGTTTGGAAAAAAGAAGACTGAGAGGGGACATGATAGCAGTTTTCAGGTATCTAAAAGGGTGTCATCAGGAGGAGGGAGAAAACTTGTTCACCTTAGCCTCCAATGATAGAACAAGAAGCAATGGGCTTAAACTGCAGCAAGGGAGATTTAGGTTGGACATTAGGAAAAAGTTCCTAACTGTCAGGGTAGTTAAACACTGGAATAGATTGCCTAGGGAAGTTGTGGAATCTCCATCGCTGGAGATATTTAAGAGTAGGTTAGATAAATGTCTATCAGGGATGGTCTAGACAGTATTTGGTCCTGCCATGAGGGCAGGGGACTGGACTCGATGACCTCTCGAGGTCCCTTCCAGTCCTAGAGTCTATGAGTCTATGAGTCTATGTTCCGTAGGTGCTGTAGCATCATCTCCCACTGTCTCATTCATAAATAGCAATGTTGAGATTAGCCAATTTACTTGCGTTGGAACTTTGGGTTCTATTGCCTGCCAGATTGTGAATTAAAGTCCTGATGCCTAAAATGTTTGACTTAATTGTTGTTCAAGTACAGAAAGTAGAGCATGTATTATGCAGGATCCAATAGAAAGGAGCAGGAACAACTGTATCTACTCTTTAAATTACATACCAATCACTTATATTTCTTGGCTATAAAGTTAGAAATAGAAATGACCTCTTAGGTTAACCAGTCCATCTCCTGGCCAAAGCAGGATTGTTTCCTATATTGTCTACTGTTTTGTCCAGTCTACTTTTAAATGTTCCCAGCCATGAAGAAAGTGGAATAGTCCACAAGATGTTCCATCCCACTATTAGGAAGCATTTCCTGATACTCATTCCAGATTTCTCCATTTTTAGTTCCACTCTGTTACTCCTAGTTACGCCCACTTCAGTGGCAGCTCCAGACACCAGCGCTCCAAATTCATGCCTAGGGCGGCACGCCTTGGGAAGGGTGTGCCCAGCCGGTCCCTGTGAGGGCTTCGGCGGCTTGACTGCAGGAGGTCTACCGGTCCTGCGGATTCGGTGGCAATTCAGCAGAAGCCCTGGGACTGGCAGATCTCCTACAGGCAAACCACTGAAGGCTGCCTGACTGCCGTCCTTGGGGCAGCAGAAAAGCTAGAGCCATGCCTGGCCCACTTCCATGTCCTCTGTCTAAGCTGTTTATATCCCCAACACTTACTAACATCTTTGCTGAGCTGGGTGTATTAAGCTATTTCAGGTTTCCTTCATACGTCAATCCCTCTAACCCTAATTATATTTATTGTTGTTCCTTGAGCTTGCTCCAGTATTTCCAATATGTATCTGTTAAAGTGATACTTTTAACTCAGTAGAATACTCCAGGTACAGTGACCCTAGAATTCTATGTGTATTGCTAATGGTTGCATTACCATCTAGATGTTTTTGGACTAGATTTTATAACCTTAACTCATGTTGGTAAGCACATATTCATGTAAGTAGTTTCATTGACATCAGTGGGACTACTTAAGTGAATAAGTGCCCACCAACATGAGTGAAGGTATTGCAATCCAGGTTTTAGTATATCTTGGTGGTGGTTCTCTAGTATTTTTTCAGTTATTTAACTAGGAATAGATGTAAGCCTCTAGTTTTTCCTTAAGCTCCCAGGCTGATATTTTGAAAATAAATAGTTTTTCACTAGATCAGTAAATTTATTAGATAATTCCTTTACTATCCTAGAATATGTGTCATTCAGACTGGCTAATTTGTGATTATTTGTATAGTAGAACCTCAGAGTTATGAACACCTTGGGAATCGAGTTTGTTCGTAACTCTGAAACATTTGTAACTGAACAAAAAGTTATTGTTATACTTGTTCTTTCAAACATCTACAGCTGAACATTGCCTTAATACAGGTTTGAAACTTTACTATGCAGAAGAAAAATGCTGCTTTCCCTTTTTTTTTAGTAGTTTATTTTTAACATAGAACTGTATTTGCTGTTTGGTTGTTTTTTTTTAGTCTCTGCTGCTGCCTGATTGTGTACTTCTGGTTCCAAACGAGGTGTGTGGTTGACTGGTCAGTTCGTAACTCTGGTGTTTATAACTCTGAGGTTATACTACATGTTTACCGTATTGTCTTATGTGATTTTTTAGCAAGAATTATTGTATAGGGGCTTTTTCCATATTAAATGCTCAGATTTCTTTTCCATGTTTTTTTTGTGTGGAAGAGCAATTAAAAACAAACAAACAAATATTAACTACATTTGTGACTCATCAGTTTCATCCCCCTCTTAATTTATTAGTGAACATACTGTCTCATATTTCTTTCCCCTTGCTCTGTTTGCAAAAGCCCTTCTTATTTCCCTTAACAGGTTGGCAAGCATTAGCTAATTTTGCTGTCTTTTTATTTTTCCCTTGTAAGCCTTAGCTGACTCTAAATATTCCTGTTTGATTAGCTCTTCTCTTTCCTATTTTTAGAAGAGATTTTTCTTTATCTTTACATCTTTGGTTAGTTCCTCAGTCCACATTAACTGATTCTTATTTCTTGCATTCTCCTGTTTAGAGAACCAGATATCGTGTGTTAGGCCTAAGTGAAATGTTAGCTCTTCAGCACTGTAACTTTTGAACATCTCTTCTGTGTAGATTTGAGCCCTCTCTATTGATATTCTGACTGCAAGAATTATGTTACTAAATTCCACTGGGCCTAATAGATCATAACCTTCATCACTTATTATTTACTATTGCTGCTTCTTCTTCTAGTATTTTTCCCATGGTTAGAACAGATCTATTAAAACTATACAAAATACTCTTCTTCTAGTATGCACACAGTCTCTAAGTCTATATTTGTTATCTTATATCTTCCTTATTTTTTATCTAAAACAAAAACTCAGAACTACCAAGATGTGCACATGCTTAAACTGAGGAATCATATTGCTTTAACACTCTACCTTCCCTGCCCAATCCTCTCAGTACAGATTGGCACACTTACTGATATTTAGGTTGTAAAGTCCTTGGGACAGAGTTTGTGTCTTTCTGTGTCCCATATGTAGCACCTTTCACATTACAGGGTGCCACAGAAAAATAAACAATGTCAGCTTCCTGTTCTTCATTATTTTTGTTTTGGGTCCACTTCACTGCCTTTCTTGTCACCTTCTAGCCCAGATGCAGAGGAAAGAGAGTCTCAGAGATTATAAGAAACTGCATCTCAAAAGTGCTGTTAGCTAATACAATATATTCCCAGACTGGTTTATATTTAGCCTGCATTGTGGAACTACTAGAAGTTAAATTGTGGTAACCTATGTTCTTCTGTAAGAAACCAGATGTGTGGTCTGTTAAGACTTGCCAAATACAAATAGTGTGCTAGGTACAACTTGTACCAGGGATAGTTGGGACAGATGTCTTCGTACCCTGTAAAATATGTATGAAACTAGATAAGAAAAGGGGAGTAAAATGTGCAATAATATAGTGGAATTTGTGGAATCTTCTAGTTGCTCTAAACAAGGGGAGTATAAATATGAGATAAATTGATCTAATAATTTGGAACAGAGGGAAGATGTAATTGTTGCAAGCCTGTTCTCCAGATAGGTAACTGAGAAGAGAGACGTTCATATTTTACCAATCTTTAATAAACTGGGTGAGCTGACTTATCTGATGTCTTATCAATAAAAAGAGTTGAACCCTCAATATTGTGCAAGGCAAAAAGCCTAGTTACACCATCTAACAGGATGGTTTGCCCTATGGGCTGGAGGACCTGGGGCTGAGCTAATCTGATTATGGAATAAACCCCACCTGGAGGGAATCAGGCAATTCCCCATAAAGTGCAGAAGGATTTGGCAGTAAAGGGGGAGAGCTAAATTTAAGTGATGATAAAGTCCAGCAGAGGAAGAAGCTGGAGTAAGAGCCAGACAGAAAGCTCCAGGCAGGCAGAGACCCCGAGAAAAGTAGGGCAGAGATGGAGAGATTCAGAGGAGAACTTAGAAGGCTGGGTAAGAAGTAACCCTGGGAAAACTGCAGCAAAGGGACTGGAGCAGACCTAATTGTTCAGTGTAGGCCCCTGGGATAGAACCCCTAGAAGAGGATGGGATGGAATTCCCCTACTAGTCCAAGGATGGGGGCATATAAACCCCTCAGAAGTGTTGTTGAGCCCATCAGGGAGGCTTCAGGATAAGGAATAGCCCCAGAAAAGGCAGAAGGATTTTGTTTGTGTTCAAGACATTTTGTGACTTTTATGTTTGGCCAGATATGACCCTAGTGGTGCTGAGTTGCTGACGGAGAAACTGCTATAGCATTGCAGCAATCGTCTGCTGGAGGCACTAACCCAGCGAGCAAGCTGCTATGTAATGCCTGGCCTATGGGGGTGAACTATGCTGATCAGTGATCAAAGCACGTACAACAGATCAGCCTCATTATTCTGGACTGAATGATCGGGGCAGTCCAACAAAATCTAAAAGGCTGCCATCTGCTCTCACAACCAAATGATGGAAACTGCACATAATCTCTTCTTTAGAATACTCTAAAATCTGAAATATTTTAACGGAATGGATTTTTTCCCTTCTGTACTGGGTATATCCCTACTTCTATGCCCCCTGTTTTTGGATTTTCCCACTAGCCACTTCTATGCTATAAAGCTTGCCATATATATCTTTTCTGGAGAGAAATTTCTTTGCCTATGAATATCTTTCCTCTCAGCAAGTCTGGACATCACTCTTTTGTGTAAGGTGTTCTCAGTTACCTTCCCTGTTTGTGGTGAGTACTGTCTTAGGTGCTCCATACATGGTGTTTACATCTTTCACCTTAAATGTTCCTATTTTGAGAGTCTAGTGTATACTGCTTTGGAAGTATATGGCTGGAAAGGAAGCACAGGAAACTGTTCATGACTGGCGGTTCTGAAAACTATTTCAGTAGCTGCCAGGTGGGATGCAATCTGTTTTGTTATGTAAGAGGGCAATTCTTCCCAACAGATGTTAATTCCAACTACCTGGCTTTTTATGCAGGATGGTTCTATGAGGAATGGGAATTAGCAACAACGCCTGCAACCGCTGCCACTACTGCTGCCTAAGAGCTGCAGTAGCCTCACTCACATTGTACCCCCTTAAATGAGGATGAATAGCTTGCAGATTTATCTCATGCTGCACCATCAGCCTGTCCTCTGACCCTGACATCCCCTTCCCCAAGACATGTGCAGGCATGCATAGGGCAGACATGGTGTACTGGGGGTGGGGGAAAGTCCTAAAGGAAAGGGGGCTGCTAAACTCTTTCTCTGCTATGTAGCAGAACTCTGGTTTTGATGTGGACAAAGCTCTTTGACCACAAAAGTGGAGTGCCTCTTAAAGAAAATAAACTGCTACAGACATTTTTCTTTGACTTCACTGTATATCTCATGATGCTATTCATTTAATCTTCTCTTTGCCTTTTTCTCCATGACCATTTTAGTTTTTGTTGATTATTATTATTTTGTTCCTACAGCACATCTCCTTGTATTATATTCCCTTTCCCATTATCCTTTCTGGTAGTCTTTCTTTGTGTCTTCCCCTTCTCTATCCATTGCCTCTTCTCTTTCCCTTTCATTTCTTTTCATGGCCTCCCCTTTTGCTTTCCATCCTACTCACTCTGTACTTTGAGTTACTTTTCAAAAACAGGTGCCTTTTTAAAAATAGATTATCTGCTTTAGGTCAATCAGTTAATGAGAAATTCAAGCTCTGGGTTTTTGTTATGGTATTTTTTGTTAAAAATACTGTAATAGGAAAAGAAGCATTTTTTATTATTCAGTGAGAATAAAGGTCTCTGATATTGTCTTAATTGCATTGCTCATTAATTTGTTAGATCTGGTACAGATTTAATGATATTGCAGCTGGTATTCAGCTGATTAGAAAAACTTAAGTCTTTTTATATTTTAGTTCTTGCAGAGGAGAGAATAGGAAAACTAGATTAAAGTTCTCTTTAATTATTGTTTTAATAAAGTTTTGCATTTTGTTCTTGTGACTCCCAAATGCATCCTTTAAATGGGGAAAACCTTTCAAAATACTTATATAAGTTAATATGTATGTATGCTAGAGTATGTTAATGGGAATGGGAATTTTTTATTCAAGAACACGGTTATTTTCCTCTGCCCTGCCCATTTAAAGGTCTAGAACTCTGCTGACAAGGTTTGGGGATAAGGCTTAGGTGAGCAGTGTATGGTCATACCAGGATGTGGGACTTTTGCCTTTTAAAACAAACAAAAACCTATCCAAAACCAAAACAAAATATTCTGAATAAAATGTTCATGTTTTAAACTGTCCTATGTCAAGGAATATAATGTTTGGTGAGAACTTCAGTGATCTAAGTTTTTTTTTAGAAGAACCTACCACTGAAGCTGTTGAAATTGTTCCAAGAAAAGCTGCCAGAAGGTAATGTAAACAGGAAAGTGATTTTGCAAAATGGGAGGGTTTTTTTTCTTTTTTTTTTCTTTCTGGTAACAGACACAAGGGACAATGGGGATTAGAAACAAGTGGCCCAAAGGGCACAGCTGACCTTCAGTGTCTAACTTCCAAAATCTCTGAGGTGTATTAGCTGCAGAAGATTTAATTACTTGCAAGCACTGATGCTGTCAGAAAATTAGATGACCCTCATGGAAGAAGGAGGATTCTTACACCAGCAAAGAGATGAACATTTAAGAGAAGTCTAGGCCTCTTTGGCCTTTTGTGAGACAGATTGCATCAAAAAACCATTTTCCTTTAATCTGATAATACACCTCTACCCCGATATAACGCAATCCAATATAACATGAATTCAGATATAACGCGGTAAAGCAGAGCTCCGCGAGGGTGGGCTGTGCACTTTGGCGGATCAAAGCAAGTTCGATATAACACGGTTTCACCTACAATGCAGTAAGATTTTTTGGCTCCTGAGGACAGAGTTATATTGGGGTAGAGGTGTATAAGAAAACATTTAAATAGTATAGTGAGCAGGATGAGTTAGAAATTAAGGGATTGTCTACACTGCTGGAACTAAAAGATCAGATCATATAGCACACTATCCCCAGAGGAGGAGCAAACTGAAAAAGTCAAGTAGACATTCAGAAGAGTATGCTGAGAAAATTCATTATTTTTCAGGAAAGCATGAAGGAAATTAAAACAAAGACCAGTGAAAATGGGTCAGCCCTACTCCAGAAAATAAAACTAGTTTTATTACAATTCATATTAAAATACTCTAACATACATAAAACTTATGCTGCATATATAGGTATGTACATGTAGGTGAGTATAAAAGATAACGAGCTTGCACAATGGTCAGTTTTAATGAGTCAGGTAGTTAAATATCCATTCATCAAGATGAAGGCCTGTTTGTTTAGAGGAACTAAATGTCTGGAAAATAGCTATTGTGTTAGAAAAAGGCACTTAATGAGACATTCAGCAACTGAGGTAACATCTTTAAAAAATATTTAGTGCTACTCAGAGCCCAAGAAAGCAACTTTTTAAAATATTTAAAGATTAGAATCACTTAGTGGATAGATGGCCAACTTATTATGCAATATACTGTATTTAATGTTACAGTCACTCAAATGATAGAAAAGCAACTCTTAATATTTTATATTTAGAGCCACTCAGAAGCACAGCCTCTTATAAAATATGTTAAATGTTTAAAGCCATTCAGAGGTCAGAAAAGAAGCTTTTTCTTTCTATTGTATTAAACATGTAGAATGGCTTAAATAGTGAGAATAACATTTAAAATATATAACATTCAAACCCTTTTATATGCTAGAAAGAAAACAAGCTCTCATACTGTTGAACTGTTGACCACTTTTGGTTAGTATGGGCCTCTTAGTACTCTTGACAAGAAGTATGAGTCTCAGCCCTGGAATTTTGACAGAATTCTTGTTTGGATGTAACTATATTATGCCTAACACAATTCCCCTTATGGTTTTAATTAAAATAGATATTCTTCGTGTCTACATTTCACTTTGTAATGTGTTTGGCTGTCTTTCCCAGTAGAGATGATTACATTTCAGTGGTAAGATGTGTTCCTGTGCAGTAAATATAGGGCTCAATCTATAAATATTTGCTTATCGCACATAGGTTCCAATCCTGCATTTGCTCACTGGCTCAGCTTACACTTAACTTCCTCTGAAGTGGAAGAATATACTCAGTAGTAGTTTAGATAGAAATAATTTTATATAAAATAGAACGTTTCATTCACTCGCTACTACTAATCACAGTGCCTACTTTTATGAATAGTCCCACAGTGATTGTTTGCAGAATTGGGTCCCTAATTTGTAAAACCCTTTGAAATCCTTCATGATGGAAAGGATGAGATAGTTGATCAATATGTGTGTGTATGTGATTGGTACACCAAGTATTAGGAACCATTATGCCATATTAATCAATGTATGCTATAGGTTGCAGCACAGTTTGTGTGGCCAATTGGGTGCATTCTTGCCCTGCATTTTAAATGTTGGCAGTGCAAAAGGCAGATCAAGCCTCAACTAATAGGAGATTTTCATAAGTTTGATAATTTTCTTCTAAAATAGACATTTCAAATATAAAGTCTACATGGCCTCAGCGCACTCATACAGTTAACGGGTAATCCCACAATTAAAGGAATGTCACATTCTATGCAGTGCGTAAAAAACAAACAAACAAACAAAACCCTTGCAAATGTATTTGTCTAGTGATATTGGGATAATTGCCAAATACAAGTTTCTGAATCAGTGAGTAAAGTATGTATGTATTATAGCACATTAGATAAGATATTACATACAATGTGTATTTTAAAATGTTTATATTATTGCTTGCATTGGCATATGACACATTGTAGAGTGAAGTGTTTCATATTTTATATAAACAATGATTGAATGAATGGTTCTCTCGTTTGTTGAGCACCCAACACAAGACCAGAGTGGGGAGGAGCAAAGATGACTTTAAGCCACTTTTACGTGCTCCTGATCCCTGGATTGGTTAGAGGCTACTCTCATTTATTTCAGGCTACCCATTGCCCCAAGAGGGCAATTCCAGCAGCTAGGGATCAGCTAGCACTCACATGGAAGCTATGGCTCCAAAGGATACCTCTAGGTAAGATGAATCCTCTGGCCTACCAAGTTATGGCTGCTTTGTGCCAATGGAGTAGCTCAAGCCAGCTGCAGCACATCTGTAAATCGTGGCCAGTATTTATATTGATACTACTGTAGTTTATATTCTTTCATCACGAATGAGTTAAAAACTTTCCTCTTCCCCCGCCACCCCCGAATGTATATCTCATGTATGCATAATGAATCTCAGGACCAATCTTGTAAAGCTCTTATGCATATGCTTAACTTTACTCACATGAATAGTAACACTGAAGTCAGTGAAACTACTCCCATAGTTAACTATGTGCATGAGTGTTTATGGGATCAAGGCCCAAAACTGCTAAACTGGATAAAGTGCACATACATTGGATGTTATATTTACTTTAATATTAATATCTATTATAATATTGTTTTAATTTGGTTTGTAATGTATTTGATAAAGCAAGAATGGAATAAATAAGTTTATTTAAACCCGTTATTACAATTCAAGGAAGTACAGTATGTTTCTGTTCTATCAATGCTCAATAACACCGGTCTCAATTCTGACGTCAGATATGTACCAGGAACTCCTTTTTGAAGTCAGTCAGCTTTCTCCAGCCATTAAAATCTACGGGCCTAGTGTCTGAGTAAGCACTCCAGAACTAGACAAAGTGAAAATTGTTCATGCATTTTTGAAGGCAGAATCTAGCCCATAGTGCCTGTTATTTATCCAGATGCTCACTTCATCACAAACTGGGGACCAAATCCTGCTGTTCCTGTGACTTCAATAGGAATAATCACATAAGTGAAGTGAACAGGATTTGACTTTTGATTGCATCTTCCATTTTTCCAGCATTGTTCTGATTCTTTTGTTCAGTGACTATATTTAAACTTTTTAGAGATATAATCATTGAAATATCTAACTTTCTAGATATTGTATTATTAATAATTATAATTAAAATTCCTAAGAATGAGCTAGATATGTCACTTGCTTTTATTAAGCAGTCATTAAGCACTGTAGCAAAATAACCTAGTACTTTTGTTCAAAGCATTGTAATCACCTTGCTTAGAGAGTCAAGCATGCAAAATAACATGGCAAAAATTAATTTAAAACAGAGAATCCTCCTACATCTACCCATGTAGGGGGCAGGGGGGAAAAACAGGCTGTCTTGAGATTCTACTCATTTTCTTCTCTCTAATCCTACCCATCCTTCAGGATCCCCTCTGCTGCAGTCACACTCCTTTCAGCCTGAAGGAGTGGCCAAGATGCCTTTTGGAACCATGTAAATGTAGCTCTTTGTTTGGCCAAAGTGGTCACTGACTGAATACTATAAGGCACTCTGTCCTTCTAGGAGCTGGGTATCATTCCCAGGTCTTAAGAAATCTATCACTGGTAGAATCCTGATCCTACTGAAGTCAGAGGCAAATTCCCACTGAATTTAACCGTGCCAGGATTTCTCCTCCTATGTTTAGCAGTTGCTATTAACCCATGATGGTGTCTTTCTGTTTGCTCTACAAAATGCTTTTCAAACACTTGCAAGCTACAATTAATAATGCAGTATGCTGTACAACGTTTTTGTAAGTATGTTTTTCTGTGCTGCTGGAACAGAATATTATTTATATATGTGCAGACCCTTATAATAATTGAAAGCATTCTGAGACTTTGATGCAGCAGAAATGTTATACATGTGAGGATACAAAAGGCTAATGTTTTTGCACCCTCTGAATTCTTTTGGAGAAAATCAGTCAGTGAAGAAAATAGTTTTTGGCAAATTATATTGGTGTTGAACAGAAATTAAAACTTAATTATAATACCACTTTCTGGTGTAGCATTACATCCTGTACCACTGTCATGGGCAGTACATTTTTAATTTTCTACTCTAATCAGCAGCAGGATTGGTGGTGATACATTCTTCTTTAACCACTGATGTATTCCTTGAGAGGACAGCTCTCCTCAGCAACTAGACATAATCACAAAGGGTATGATTTTTTTGTTAATGGCCTGCACTGTGCCCTTCTGTGCATCTGGAATTTTGCCCACTTAAAAATTGTTCAATAACATTTGAGTAAAATGCATAGGCATATACTGATAATTTCTAAAATTCCTTCCTATATGATGCTGCCGCCACCTGACTTATCGCTAATATTAGAAATTCACAGGCCAAATAATATTATCTATGTAGTTAAAAACAGGAAAAATATAACTAATGGGCACTTTTAATTGCTGAATAAAAAGTGTATTTCCCATGCAAGTACGGATAACATGGGTTTTTAAGGTTAGTCTGTTGAAGAGCACGGATACACTCAGCCACAAACGAAGGAAGCTGATGGAGAATAAGACACACTTGTGCACTTTCTCTAAGGAGTCAAAGCCAGCTCATGTGCACTTGGCAGTCTTGTCCATTACAAAAGCAGGAAATTCCTCTTGGTTTCAATTGACATTATGTGTACCACTGAATGGTGATGTTTCCTTGTATGCTAATGTCTGTGTGCCAATAAAACTCTGTAAAACCCATGAACAGCTTGTCTTTCACTTTGTCTATATTGAAATGTTAATCTCCAAATTGAGAGAGTGCTTGATCAGATGGGGGTCAGGAGTTCTGCAAGCAACCCCAGAATCTGTCCCCATCAGTTGAGGGGGTGGTCAGTGAACCAAAGTCAAATAACAAGAACTGGCTGAAACATTTGATGCAGCAGAACATTGGAGTTGGGAATTGGATTGCATATGTAGGTTTGATAGAAAGGACTCTTGGCTTACTTTTGCCATATACACTCAATACAAGTGAGATTAACTAGCTCCTACCCAGACCCAGTATAAGGACAAGACTAGTTCAGCACAGCTGGTACAACAGTGGGACGCCAAAGCCTGGAAATGACTATTAGCAAAATCCTGGCAGGCATAAGTGAAAAAACACATACCTTGCAGGATGGTGGAATACAGAGACATGTTTGTTGTTTGACATTAGAGAAATCTTGGATTGATCTGATTTGCTATTGGCTAAATGCATAGTCAATAGTTTGTGAACGATATTCTGCTTTGGGGATGTTGATGGTGCGTGAAGTGCCACTCATGGAGATAATTTTGGACTGCATATCTTTGCAATTAAACTAAAAAAGCCCCATAACTGAAATGAATTAATTTCAGATTACTTTCTAAAGAATTCCTTTTGATACTATTTTTCAGAGAGGGTTGCTAATTAAGTAGAAGATATTTTAATTATCAGTTGGTGAATGAAGAAAAGTGTATTTTTATATCCATATGTTGAGAAAATATTCTCCCTTCCTTCACACATTATTTCAGATTGTTTCCAAAATGTTATGAAAAGTTTTGCTTCAGCGAATGTCAGATGCCAAATAATTGCAAATAGCAGCTGTCTCCTGTTCCACCTCTTTGTGTGCATGTGTTCCTCTCTCCCAGGTCACTCTGGATTAGGACATATAGCTGAATATAAAACAGATACAGGAATGGATTTAAGTGGCAGGCCTCTCCCCGTTATCTGACTGCTCCCTCTCTCATATTGAGTGTTTAACTGGGTTCAGTACCCCACAATATAACAAGTAGCTTAGGTAGACTCTTTTCAGCCTAACCCCTAGGACTGGGCTCACTTCTGAATATTCTTGCTCTCCCATTCATCAAGAAGGTAGTATATACCAAGGGAGAGACTTCTGGCTGTGAAGACTTTGATCTCCCTTCCCTTCCCCTTGCAGGCAAAATCTCTCTCTTGCCTCTGGGATCTGGCTCTTTTAGCCTTTATCTGCACTGGACACTGACCACAATATTTGAGGAACTACAGAGTACAACATTATCTCCTAGCATTAACATTCCTATTCTTACTACTTTTAAACCTAAAGCGTGCCTCCATGGTGCTGCAAGGATGATGAAGGCCATTCTAGACTCCTGCCAATAAGGCCCAATTCCTTCCTGATCCCTAAAACAGGTACTTTGTCAGAGCCACAGCATCCTGGAAACACAGCTCATGAAGGACTGAGGGTTGCATGGCAAGATGGCTCCTAGATACCTGAGAAGGCTTTAAATGAGAGCAGGGCTGTATGAGCAATTTGGGTTCCCTAATCCCCCATGGCTGGCCAGTGGGAGGCAGAAAAAATCTGAGGCACAAGTCAGCTCTAGCACCTCTTGGAAAGAGCTCTTCCCCTCTTTCTCTCCACCCCAAGCAAAGATTTGGCCCTCCCCTCTCTGTTTGACCAACTCTCTCCTCTGAGAAGAGGAGGGGTATTTTTTGACCTCTTTGTTTCTGTGTTTATCTCTTAGCTGCAGTGGAAATGAGTTAATGGACAGAACCATCTGTGTGCATATTTTTTTTCCCCTACCCCCAATACAGCAGGCAGCAGCATTTGGTACAGACTAATCATGCTATCCTAAAATGTTTCAAATTGCTTCTTCTAGAACAAAGCCACTTTGCGTATGTACAGACACACTTCTGTTGACTAATAATTTTCTAGCTTGGGTAACTGGAAACAATAAGCAGGTGAATACAAATATCACCAACATAGTTTAAACTATTGCCTTTTTAGTATTAAATTTCCTGTGGGAAAAAGTGCCTTACAATGACGTTTGGATTATTTAACAAAACTTTATTATGTAATAGCAATATGCCATGTATAATCTCTGTATTTTCTGAAATGTTTGTTTCATTCATTTTGCT
Organism: Gopherus evgoodei; assembly: GCF_007399415.2. NCBI lineage: Eukaryota > Metazoa > Chordata > Testudines > Testudinidae > Gopherus > Gopherus evgoodei. Next base: position 32,567,078 of record NC_044332.1, on the reverse strand, counting down.
TTCATTGCAAGCATAGAAGATTTAAAACAAAATCTATTTTTAGAAACTTAAGGTGTTTTGACATTCAAGTGGCTAATTTTCCAGCTATGGTAGGTGCATCTTTCAGAACCCACAGAAATAAAGGAAGAACAGATAAGCTGTGAATTATTTTACACAGGGCTTTTCTTCAGGTGATCATTTAGTCAAAACAGCCAGCACTTTAAACTTAAATGCATACCTTTTTTTTTTAACTTTAAACCACTTGTACGTTCCCTTGGGAATTAGCCTAATAAGAGAATTACACATAAAATGTGAATGGTTTTATGTAGGACCATTCCTTTACAATGGAAGGACAATTGTAGTAAATAATTATTTGCAAAATAGAACTGAGTATTATTTTATAGTTTAGAATTGCTGATATTTATTAAATTAAAGTGACAATCTACTAATATTAAATAGTTTATCTAGGTACAGTGCTTGTAGAAGCCAAGGACTTTTAGCAAGAGATCAGATGCAATAATGAACGTTCATTGTAGTTAGGAGTGTCCTTTATGTTGTAGAACATATTCAGGCTCTTTTCATTAATATTTACTTACATATTCATGTATTCGTTTTAATAGAAGTTTTTTGGGGGGAGGGAGGAATAGGGGAGGACATGGGAACGATGAATCTGGAAAATGGCCTGCAGCCCTGTGGAGGAAAAATAGAAATCATAGCATGAAACCAAACACTTACCAATAGAGTTAGGCTGAAAACTTCCCCTAGGGGCATGTTATTCCACAGTGTCCACAGCGTGGTTATTTGCACTTTCCTCTGAAGTATCTGATACTAGTTGTTGTGAAAAACACAATACTGTATTAGTTGGATCATAGTGTGATGTGTATGGCAGGCTCCTATGTCTCTGGCAAAGGTCAGGTACTGGCAACAGGGCAGTATAGATGTATTTTAAAAAAGCTGTCCAAAACCTAAAATGTTGTTACAAGTTAATACAATTCCATCTCTATGCAAAGACAAACTCAACATTTCAATATCGTTACTTTAAGCCCTAAAGAGGGATGCATTGTCTTCAATGGACACTTTGAAAAGCAGCTACTTCAAACAGCAGTGGATACACTTTTATTAGCTCCTAAATATATCTAAGCAATTTCCAAAGGGCTGATTTTGTGAATCACTGCATATTAGGTACATCTACATTTTTACATATATGGAATCATGTCAGTCTCTGAAGTGATGTGATGTGCAAACTTGATACTGGGCCAGGGCAGAAAGGGGTTCATAATATGGCCTGGATTCAGGAACTTAGGTGATGCAGGGCAAGACCAATTTATCTGGTATGTCAAGCTTAAGTTAATAATCAGGAGGGGAACAGAAGATAGAGGGAGATAGTAGACTTAAGTGGCAACTGCCCTAACTCCATAGATGCTTAGAAGGTGCTTGGTTTACAGACCTGGAGCTACAGCCAGCTGGTGAGACAATGGGATGTCTTTGGAAATAAACAGACTCACCGTGACGTGAGTGAGGGAGATAGACCAGGACTCTCCCAGACAAGGGACAGTCTGAACACAAGCTGTATTTGAGTATTTGTTTCTTTTAAGAAAAGACTCATTTGGTTACCATTCTTGGGGGAAACTGGCCATATTTCCCTGAGGTTAGGGAAGGCATAAACTAGATGTTTTCCTTCCCTGTCCTATGCCCCGCCCCTCTCCTGGAACTGACTGTACACCAAGCTCAACTCAGGAAGGGGTACGTTATTGTTTTTTTGGTTGAGTCAAGAGGTTTTTTTGTTTTGTGTTTTCCCTCAACCCCACCCCACTCAGAGGCATATCTTCCTTTTAATCCCCCACTGTGGTCAGCTGACATGCAATCCGTATGACATCTCCACATCTGGGTATGCACTCTTGACCCTTTCTTCCTCTCTCCATCAGTTTCTAGAAACTACCATCCACAAACAGCCCATCCCAAAAGGGTTCACTAGAAGAACCTACTCATATTAGATGCCTTACAGTGAAAACGAACCCATTGTTCAATGCTAATTCTGCATCTTTCTATGACATTTGGGGTCTCTGTAAGCTGCCTATGCCATGGTATCTAAGTGATCTGTTAGTATTAGACATTAGAATAATAGCTGATAACCAATTCTCAAAAGTGTAAATGGGAAGAAGTGGAGAGAGAAGCAAAGTGAGAAAGGGGAAAAATAGATGTTGGCTTGGTAGAAAGCGAATGGAAATGGCTGGGGTGAAAAGAGAACGTGAGAGAAAATAATGGGGAAGGCATAGGAGATCAGAGACATCAAGGAATGAAGAGAGAAAGGTGTAGAGAAAGGAAAAAGAAAATATGTCCCATGAGAAACAGTGTCTCATATCAGAAACAAACAAACAAATCAGTATCTCAAGAAAAGCAGCAGGTTCTGACAAGTGATGAGGCGGATTGAATCATCTGAAAAATATGGAGCATGACTTATTTCTAAAACTGTTATTCTGTTGTTTGTGATTGCTGGACACTGAGGACTGTGGCATATTTGTGAAACAAATCAGACTTACCATTGAATTGACTTTTTACATAGGACTGTGTACTTATTTATTGTAGCAAGATAATCTGTAACATTTATTTGTACAATGTGTGCATTTTTTTTTTAACCACAGCTGATAAGTTAATAAGAGTTTGAGAGGTGGAGAAATATTTTGTCTTAAAGATAGGATCCACAATTATTGTGACTTTGTTCATGTACCCTTCTCAGTTTTTAATCTAAATTTCAGTTGATTCCTTCTTGTGGGCTATATTGCAGAAGTGAGGGTTTTAGAAGGTGCTTGGTTTACAGACCTGGGGCTACAGCCAGCTGGTGAGACAATGGGATGTCTTTGGAAATAAACAGACTCACCGTGGCGTGAGTGAGGGAAATAGACCAGGACTCTCCCAAACAAGGGACAGTCTGAACACAAGCTGTTTTAGGTGGGTTTTGAATAGAGTGAGGCTGTTGGCTTGGTGACTAGTTTTGGAGAGCATGAAAGAGGCAGGCACACACAGGAATTGCTGGGTGAGGTGGTCTGGCTTAAATCAATGCAACCTGCAGTGGATTAGACTCCCTTCCCCCCCTTCCTCACATAGGAGAAGTTGTGGAAATTAAATGTAATTACATATATTTTTGTTGTGATTGATATTCTGACTTGGGGGCAGGTTAGAGAGTGTTCAGTTTAGTGTCTATTGTACAATATTGACAATGGCATCCAGAACATGGGACAGGTGATCTTTTATTGTGGATGGTAGAAATCATAGCAGTGAGTTATTTCTCTTGACTAAAGGAGGATTCATAGACCCTGATCCTTCAAACACTTATGCACCTGAGTAGTCCCACTTAGGGGGGAATAAAGTTGCTCACATGCGTATCTGCAGGTTTTAGATACTGAAAAGGAATCCTGTTTTGTCTTTTTACCATAGGCATTTATTCCCCTTTCCTCTCCACTGTTCATCCATTCCCTTTGAAGGGCCAGCTCTCGAAACCACCTCTTACCTCTGTTGTGTAACTTGCAGGTTTTCACCAGGTTCTGTGAGGGAGACTGCTGACTATGGACTTCATCTATGAAACTCCTCTATTCATATTGTGGGTAATCTGAGGTTATACTGGTTGTAAGTAAAGGCAGGGTAGTGTCAGCTGCTGAGCTCTAGCAAATACCTCTCTCAGTATGCAACAGTTTATATCAAGGGATTTATTAATTTCTTTTAAAAATTACGGGACAAAGAAATGGGAAACAAACATATTAATCAGTTTTTGTTTTGTTTTGAGTAATCCAAGTACTTATGATTGTTAAAATACACACCACACTGGGGCAGCAGTTAGCAAGCCTAATTCAGCTCCAGTATAATGTCACAGATGTTGTATTTGCCTTTCTTGTAGAGGATGGTAATTATTTTATTGTATTTGTCGCTACTTCTGAAGTAGTCTAAATTATATCTGTGTTTTGCAAACTGTGCTCATCCTGGTTTTGGTTATGCATTTAGCAGCCATAATTTAGGTGGATATCTCTGATCTAAAAATGGGCAAATAGGATTGAGGGAGGGAAATCCATAGATTTCTCTGATACTGGTGTTTCTGTTTGTATATTGTTTTATATGTACATTTTTAAAAGCACTCTGTGTGTTGGCATATGTGTGTGTGTATAGTGCTCATTTAGGTATATTTATCTTAGCTATTTTGAAATCATAATACACACTTTTATTTTAAAAAAGTCACTTTTCATTGCTTTAATCTGCAATTAAAGAGAAAGGATTATGCAGCATGTGCATTGATGGCTACAAGGCACCCTTTGTAATCTTTCTCTAAATGCAGATTAAAACAGTACAGAGTAATTACTGTTTTCTTTTTAATAACATTTTCTTACTTCAGTTCATTTTACAATGAGTTATTTCTTTTCTGTTAAAAACTGGAATATTGTAATATGGACTTTTCATTTTTGTAGAGAGAAATACTACATTAAAAAAATAAGAATACCTTTCGAAAGAAAGAAACGTTTATTCCAATAAAACAGTGTTACTCTCCTTAGTTGGTATTTTGTGCTCTGATCCTGAGAACACCTACACATACACATATCTTTACAGGGCGTGTAGTCCTATTAACTCCAGTGGAACTATGTATTTGTCTAAATGTTTGCAGAATCTCAAGTTTACTGATAACTGTAGTATCTGCAAAATGTGAAGAATTTTAAACATTGAATACAACTCATACTGCATTTTTTTACAATATTCATATCACTTAGAAAAATGGATTATCCATTTTATATTGATGACAGCCATAATGTAATGGGTTTGCCATAGTCTAAAATTTGATAACAGATGGAGCAGTGGGTCTGGTATAATGCTAATGCATTAGAGACTTATTCTCTGCTTCTTGGGATGCTTGTTCCATGCTTTCTTTTACTCATCAAGTCACAGACATCACGGAAAACAGATAAAGGCCAGTGCATTAATAGGGGTGGAAAGGGAAGGAGGCTTTGCTAATTGACCTTAAAGTACCATTTATCTGTCAGATACAACCAATTTATTTTTTATCTTTGTAGAACTGATTTTAAAGGAATAAGAATTCCTTAATGGAGGGACGGAGAAGTAAACAAACCCAAATGCATTCTGACCAGGATAGAAGATTTCTCCAATTTTATTGTAAATCCTAACAAACATAATTGTGAAAAAGTAAAGAGAAAAATGTTCAGTTGAAGTATTTTTCTCAAAATGTGGTGGTTTTATGGCTCAATTCAGCAAACACTTAGGCCTAGGAGTAGATATACACACAAAAAGTCGCATGAAAGGCAAAAGGATTACTTATGTATGTGTAGCATTTGGGAGATTGGGTCATTATCATATAAAGTAAACATTATAAAATCTACCCCAAAGTATGTAACTTGTTTATTTTGAGATGATGAATAACCAATCCAAATAAGGTTGCAACTTTGTTATAATTTGTGACAAGTCCCCACAGGGTCCTTGGGGTTACCCTAACACATTCTCAGCTAGTAGTCTTGACTGTGCAACAGGAGCAAATAAAAGACCAGTGAGGAGGGAAATAAAAAGCCCCCCAAACAAAAACTGGTGGTTAAGGTGAACATGTACAATATTCCATGATTTTTTAGAGGTGCTGACTCCTCTTCCCCCAGAAGGGCTGAAGCTATTTAGTCTTTTGAAAATCAAGATGGTCGTACACAATGGCTCTTTGCTCTAAAGCAGTAAAATGCTGCATTTATACATGTGACTCCATAGGGGAATTGCGATCATCTTAACTGGGAGTACCTGTTCATCATTCACATATAGGGGGATGTGCATGTCACATAGCTGATCACAAATGATACAGCTATTGAATACATTCCCTTGAAGGTTCATCTGTATTGCTTATTTTAAATCCATCTCCCTCCCTGCCCCCAAGGCACATTTGCTCTTTATTTCCCACTAATTAAGGAGCCAGGAAAAATAATGTTTACTGGGACAAATCCTAACTCTGCCATGCCAAACAGAATGGAGCTGTGTGGCTTCTACTGAAACCCTTTGCATCAGCTGCTCAGCATCTAAATGGTTGCCCTCTCCCTCGCTGGGGTGTGGAGGGTAACTTCAGCATAAGGCAGACAGGCTGCAGTGCTTCTCCATTGCATCCATCTGAGGGAGGAGGGAAGGCTATCTCAGGCCAAAAGACGCCTGAAGAGCAGCGGCTGAATTCCAATATTGGGCTGTATAACCCATAGCTGGTGGAGGACAGATTGGGGAGGTATTGGGGCGGCAATTCGGCAGTGGATACACCAAAGGCACGGGACTGACAGACCTCCCGCAGACCCGCCGCTGAATCCACGTGACCGGCGGACCATTTAGGAGACCTAGGTGGTTGTGTATGGCGCTAGGATTTGGGGGTGGCATTTTCTTCGGCAGCGACCATGGCGGCCGGATCTTCGGCTGCCCTGGTTGCCGCCGGCATTTAAGCGGAGGGAGCTGGGGCAGGGGAGCACGGGGAGGGCTGCCTACAGCAAGTAAGGGGGGGGCATGCAGGGGAACTCCCCGCCTCAACTCACCCCTGCCCCACTTCCTCTCCAAGCATACCATGGCTGCTTCACTTCTCCCGCCTCCCAAGTTCGTGCTCGTGTGCGGAGCAGGGGTGAGCTGGGGCAGGGGGGTGCCTCAGGGCGGAGGGTGGGGAGCTGCTGCAGGGGGGAGCCTCAGGGTGGAGGGGAGTAGCTGCCATAGGGAGGCGCCTCAGGGCGGGGACTCGGGGACGGGGGAGGGCGCAGGGTGGAAGTTTCACCTGGGGCACGAAACATCCTTGCACCGGCCCTGGAAGATGGAAACCTGGCCCCGTTGAAGTCAACGGCAAAGCTCCCATTGATTTCAATATGACCACCATGTCATGCATAATAAATATTTAAAACTAGTTATCAGGCGCTAGTCAGTGCTTTGCGTGGCACAGCTAATCCATTTGATATAATTTATGTAAATAAAATGTGACCCTCAAAGAACAGAATGTTTAATGTTCAATGATTAGGAATAGGATATCCAGTTATGAATGTGGTATGCCTTTATTTTTTGCTTTTATGACTTGAGGTTTCATGATCTTTCAGCCTGTGGCTAATGCGTTGACTATTGATTACCATTCAGATTTGTGATGACAGCTTCCATATATATAAACTATTTTTTGTCACTGAACTTTATACTCGATCATCTGAGTTGACACAGGTTATAGGTTTAGTATCTACTGTTCTATATGGTAACTTATGTGTGAGGGCCTCAAAGAGTATGCTAAAATGAAACTGTAGGAAGCCCTGCATATGAGACTCTTGTTTGCCGCAGTGATGATGAACACCTTTTTAGAAATGATTCCAGCCACCTGTTCACATTTTACTCTGTATGTTTCTCAGCATTTTAGTAGCTTGCAGGGAGATACTCTTTGTAACACACAAACATTACAAATGGTAACCGTGACATCCAAGATGGCCAAGATAGTCTTTATTTTCAAAATATTTTGGCCAGTTGATTGAAAAGCAACAAAATATTTGTGCAAAAATTTTTTTAAAATATTTGAAAACAAATTCACTAACAATTTCAAAATTGTAAATTGGGCACTATACTGGGATAATATATTAGACAATGATATCCGGAGAGTGTAATTCAATTATGTTTTATATAATTGGATGGATGAGTGTACACATAGTCAATGTCACCTTCCATCCTTTTATCTGTTGTTTTAGTCCTATGAATGATCTTAAAGGCTTTGTTATCTGAGGTTAGGTGGCAGGCTTCAAGTTTTTATGGAGTCCATTTAATAGATATCTGTGATATTTTGTGGGAAAGGATCAAAATTCTCACTTTTCTGATTGCATTTCTTATGAATATGACTATTTGTAATACAAATAAAATATCAATAAAAATAAATTTGATAGACTGAGAGACCATTTTAAAGGAAAATTAGACAAAGTCATTCCCTAAAATAGCTATTTAAAACATAATGTAGGATAAATATTGCTATATGCTTTTTCTAGCTGCTCTTCAGGGTTATTCTTGTTGCTAAAACTAGCTGAAGGGCAAACTTCAGTACAGAGCTTTTAGTTTCTGCAATATTAAAACATTCAGTATAATTTAACATTTCAAAATACATATAAATACTCAGCCCAATTGTACTTTGATAGGGTAATTCTGCAAGTTAAAGGAACTTGTTGTCAATGAACACATCTTTTATATAGCACAATCATATTCCTAGCTGTGCTTTTTTGATTCTATCCCTACATTTGAGATATATTTTAGAGAAGGAAGAAGCAGTGCTTTCATTTGTTATATAAGAAATCAGAAACTAGTCATTTGCTGTTTTATCTATAGAGGGTCTCTTACTGCTATTCAAACACTTTGCTTTCTTAGAAGTGAACTGGAGGTGATTGGGAATATAAGATAAGTAATCTTTTCCTTTTCCTCCCACCCCTGCTCCTCTGTCTCTAGTCATGGTTGCTGTTTTCTCGTAGACATTTTCTGTTGGGTTTTTTACAGAAGTGATCCCTTGAATAGGCATTTTTGTATAATGTATGACTTTATTTTAAGGATACTAACATTGCTTCTGCAACAAAAATAAAATAAAGCCAGCAATTGGAATAGCAAGCTAGGAAGTCATCAGAGTTTACTGTGCAAAATTATATATTGCTATACGTTATATATTGAACCTTTCAACATCCTTTCATATCAGAGAATGTTCATGAGCCATTTTTGCAAAACTAATAATCTTGTAGCAGAAAGAAAAGTGTACAGAAACATAAAATAGTGCAGCATCTTTTCGTTTGCTAAAAAGGCATGTCCATGTACGTTGCTGAAGTGCACATATACAATATCTTTTGATATTGCTTGATTCCAATGGAATACAGCAAGACTAAATCTGAAAGGGAAAAAGCTGAAAGGAAACCCAGAAATAGACTATGTTTCTTAGTAATTATTGAATTGAAACTGTGAGAATTCTGAATAGACAAGTGAAGTAACATATATGGTGTGATAGACCCAGGCCAGTTGGGTACAGCAGAATAGCAGAAGGCAGATATACTGGCCGCTGGATTAACAGTTTTCTGTTCCCTGACTGACCAGAGCAGGGGCTGCTCCAGGCTAATGAGAACACCTGACTCTACTTAACCTGCAAAGAGTCAAGTGAGGCCATTCAATTAATGTGACCACCTGACTCTAATTAAGGCCCTGCTGATACTATAAAAAGGGCTCACTCCAGTCAGGGAGCCAGAGGTGAGGAAGTGTGGCTGCAGGGCTGGTTACTGAAGACAACCTCAGACCATTGTTAAAGGAGCCCTAAGGTAAGGGTGAAGAAGGGAGAAGCAGGAGAGCTGTGGGGAAGTGGCCCAGGGAAATGTAGCAACTCTGGCAGTGAAAGGTAGGCCACCACCAACTGCTACCATTAGGGTCCCTGGGCCGGAACCTGGAGAAGAAGGTGGGCCTTGGTTCCCCCCAACCCACCACTACAGGAACATCTCCTGGGAGGGGAAGTCAGGACAGGAGGCTGAACAGAGACTGTGAGAGTTCTCTCACCAACCTCCTTGCAGGCCTATGATGAAAAGGGCTCAGTAGACTGTAACCCTGACCCTAGAGAGAGAAGGGCTACATAGAGGGACACAGTGAGCCACTGAGGCTAGCATAAACCGCCTAGAAGCACAGGACCCATAGGAGCAAGGTCAGAGCTCTGCCACAATGGAAATAAAGGGCCTGTAGCATACTGGTCTGAAATCCTGCACCAAATTCCACTGGTTTCTACTGCACATCAGCACTGCATTCTTCTGGAAGCTGGACATTCTGTGGAAGTAGGAGATGCACAGAGAAACATTGTCTAAGTCCAGGTTGAAGGTGAATTATATGAACAACAAAGCAAGTGGTGCATTATTTACTTCAGTAAAAACCTCTATTTGCAAATGTCCCTTCTTTCATTCTTGTGCTTCCGGAAACTGCCACAGAAATCAAGGCCTTGTTGCTAGGCTGAGTTGAGTTCCTGCCGGCTGGCTAAGAGCCTTCTTCATCTCAACTTTCCCTTCTTCTCCTGTCTCCTCCTCTAATTCTTCCTTCCACATGACCTCTTGTCTGTACATATGGCCTGGCACCTATATGGATGGACTTGGGGATGTTTTCAGAGGTTCCTTCTTGCTGGGTAGCTTGACTGACTGTGAGAATCCATAAGAGCCTTCATCCTTGTCAACTGTTTTTGGTACCTTTCTTTCCCTTTTTGTTTCTCTCCATGACATAACACAGCTTACAGGGTCATTTGGCTCAATATTATTGTTTGTTATACAAGCAATACGTGTGTGTGTGTGTGTGTGTGTGTGTGTGTATTATAGTTATAAATATTATACAATAGGAGGTTAGATTTGAGTGTGGTTATGATTTTATATGGTATTTTGCCAATCAAAATAAATGTGGAAGTCTTTATTTCACTTTTCTGTCACAATATACATGGATGAAAATTAGATATTTACAACTAACTTTGGAGAAGATGGTAAAGGAAGCAATCTATGGTATTTTGTCTTTGTTGTTTCTTAAGGAAAAATAGCTTTATGTATGTGAATAGTCTGTCAGTAATTCAGTGTTGCCTTTTCGCACTTTCAACATATTTTCTTACCTGATCTGAAATCTCTGGCTTCTGGTGGCTTCTTTACATACTGGCAGTTAATCAGCACATTTCAATCTGCTGCTGGTTATCTCTCTCATTTCTCAAATTTAAAAGGGTAACAGCAACGGAAAGCAACTTTTGGCTGTGATATGCTGAAATATGAAAACTCATCTAAGAGCTGTTATTACTAGAAGTGAGAATTTAAATCACAGTTCTTGAGAGCAAAACTTACATATTTTGACATTGCAGCTCATTGATTCAGTTAGACTCTAAAAACCACAATACACTCTCAAAAGTTTACTGCTAGAAATTCATAGTGAGAAGTTTTATTCCGAAGGTGAAAACATGGCATCATTGTGCATAAATGTACACAGTGAGATTGCTTCATTAAAGCAAACAAAACAAAAATGAACAAAACAAGGCTTAAACCTTGATCTGGGAAAGGAGCATAGCCTGCTTAGATTCTTATTCAGCATAGAAAACTCCAATGGGTATCCTCAACAAATGTTAATATTTTCTTCTTCCTGAGCCATGCAACATTTGTGTTTAGAAAATGCTAACACTGTAATTGGTTTCTGCAACATAATATTTGCAAATGCAGGATTTTCATCACTGGCAATCTGTGAAATTCATTAGCAGTGTTGTGTGTTAGTCCTTGCTGATTGTTTAGAAGTAGACTCAAGTCTGCTTACCTTGAATAGTACCTTCCTCTGAGTAGTTCCATTGAAGTTAGAGAGACCACTCATGGAATATGTTGCTTTTCAGTGCGAGTAAAGGTTAACAGAATAGTAGTCAGCTTTTTCCCAGAAAGAGATGATCCCACCCCCACCTGGATTTCACTCCATCTATTGTATTGTCCCTTCAGCATTCTAAATATTTACTTTGGTTGGAGAGAATGAGGGAGCATATCAGCAAAAGCTGGGCTGTTCTTGAAGAAAGTTATTTGTTCATGCAGCTGATATCAAGATAGTGGTTACAAAATTATAATCTCAGTTTGAAAGTGGCGTTTCTTTTCTGTGGTTTTGGTCCTGTCAGTGCTAATGATTTGCTCCGCTAAAGACGAACAGAGGAAAATTACCGAGTGTCAATCAGGACTTCTTTTTCCCCTGGAACCAAAACATTTGTAAAACATAAATGTGAGAATCTTCTTCACACATTGTCACTTGTTCAGGGTGTCACTTTCAATGCTCAATAATGCCAGGCCTGTAGGAGAGCTCTGTGTAAACTCGAAAGTTTGTCTTTCTCTGCAACAGCAACTGGTCCAGTAAAAGATATTACCTCTTGAGATCCACCTTGTCTCTCTAATGCTCAATAAAGACCTATCACATTGTAGAGTATACAGATACATATTAAGTATTTAGTAGTAGCAGTTGGGGGTGGAATGGGAGTGGGGAATGAAGTCTTCAGTGATTTTCTTCAGCACCTGTTTGAGACAGTGAGCCGAATTCAGAGGACTGTATTCTACCATCTTTGCACATACTAAGTAGTACTTTAATTCCTAAGGAGTCCCATTGATTTTAGTGAAGCTACTTGTGGAGAAAGTACTACTCACTGTAAGTAAAGGTGGCAGATTGTGGTCCTCACTGAAGAAGAAAAGTGGGGGTATGGTACCATTTTTGGTGTTTTTGTTTTAGCTGGATTTCCCCTATTTCAACAGCAGTTATATGCAGAGTGATTATATGATAAGTCCCCTCAACACACACACACACACACACACACACACACACACACACACACACACACACACACACACACACACATTTGTGCACTGATTTGAAAAATTGGATTGGTCCCATGCAATTTTAACTACATTTTGTACTTTTCAACCATCCACTTACGCAGTCTGGCCACTAACCATTTTGAAAGAGAAACTGCATCACCATCTACACGGAGGAAGGTTCTTCAAGCATTCTCCAGTAAAAGAGAACAGGTGGTTCCAAATTGGTTTTGTGCAGAAAAAGCATTCTAATACATTCATTCCTGTTTTACATCCCTGATACACATCCATAGATTTTTCATATTGCATTCAAACTGATATATTTTGAAGGTTTAAAGCATATGTTGGCTCTTTCAGCAAGACAATGATATGTTTACATATGTAACTCTGGATTTATCTTCTCTTTAATCCCATTGTGTTTTGCTAAACGCCTGTTTGTATTATCTGACATGCAGAAATATGCTCATCTGTCCAGGTGATGAGCTTTAGAGTCCTATATTGCTTAAACTCAGGCATGTCTATGTGGTAGGGTAATTTGTTCTATGGGGATGTGATTTCTAAAGAACATGAATATGTTGTGCATTAATTAGTCTGCAGTAAAGGTTCCTAAATGCACTTTACCATAGTACTGTTTAAAATAGCATTACTTTAAAGCACACCAGCAGGGTCTTCACACACCAAATAATACACATCATGTTAGTGCTCTTTAGAAATCACACCCCCATAGAGTGCATGATCTCAACAAGTAGACAGATCCTCAGACTTGCTTATCCAGAAGAAATACTGGTAACAATTAAAATATCATTCCTTGGGTTCAATCCTGTTCTTTTGAATAATGTATGTATCATAAGTGTAGTGACTGGCTTTACAAGGCATGCTGAGTTGTAGACTTGTAAATGTTGAAACAGGAATAATCTCTAAAAAATCTGTCTTAATTTATTAACTAGCCTGGTATTTTACATTAAGTATCCAAATAATATATTAAGTCCATGAACATGGTTGCCTGATATCAAAGGGGGGGAAGTTTCAATTGTTGATCAGTGAAAATACAGAAAAGAATCACATGACAGAGACAATTTTTACTGATTAATTTTATGATTTTTCATATACAGTGTTTCATATCTTAAACTATGTTCTGGTACAATGCATCTCTGAGGATAGCTGATGTTTCCACTGTATAAGATTGAAACTGTAAATATTCAAGAATTCAGTTAAAAAAATAGTTATTAAATTGCAGGCATTGGTGATGGCATTTTGAAAGGCTAAATTTCTATAAGGTTTTACTTTTTTTCCTCTTACCCTCCGCTCCTCATCTTCACGTGTACTAGGTACAGAAGCTACATGATGATGATTTTTTCCCAGTGTATAAATACTTTTAGATTTACAGCTTTTTAAATATCAGTTTAAGTCATGGAAGGCTTTAATTTGCTGTCTCCAAAATAGGTCCTCTGTTGTCCTGTTTTTCAAAGCAGCAGTGCTCAGATTTTGCTACATCAAGAGCTGCATTGACAACACATTAGGAGACCCAGAACTACACACAATTTGCATAATACATATTTACATGTATTTTAATTTAAAATATAAATGCATTCAGTTATGTCTGTTTGGCTGAAATAAACTTGTCTGAGATCACCAGCAATGAAAATTTGCAGTTGAACATCTTTGTCCTCTATTTGAAATCACAAGGAGAAGCCAGCCTTGGGCTACATTCCAGGATACCCTGGATCATATCTGACCCTCAAAGTGCACTTCATAAAGCAAAATTGTTGGCCCTTGTTGTTAAACAGGCTGCCCTGTCCTGATCTTCAAATTGCAAGGCAGCAGACCTATGCTATAAACAAATCAGATTCAGCTGTGCTGGAACCGGTATAGAATAAATACTGCTTCTGAGAACAACTCGTTTTCTGAGGCCTATGAGATGTGACAGTATTCTGTTTAGCTGATAAATTGCAGTGTAGCAGGAAGGATGCTACAATGAGTATTGATTTCTTTTGTGCATAGAACTCATTTTGTTACAGCTTGTGAATTGCCTTCATGAGCTGACAATCCATTAAGGATCACTTTGTGTGTCTCTTCCTTCATTATTGCTTCTTTTACTGCTTTTTGCTTTACTGCCTTTAAAATACATTGTCAAAGCAAAATAAAATAGGTAAGAGGGGAAACTCTAATAGTAGCAAAACAAGTTGGTAAATGACTTTATTGAAAAATGTATTTTTACTGGTCAACTATGTGCAAAGATGCCTTTCTTTTTAAGGTACTAAACAAACTATATTAAAATTATTTTACAGTAGTATAACTCATCTAAAAATTGTAATTCTGTATCATACCTCAGTCATTTTAGTATATAATTTTCAAGTCAGAACAGCTAAAACCCAAATTTTTCTTTGGATATGGATATTATTATAGTCATTTTATTTCCCTAACAGGACTATAGATATGTAATCCATCAATCAGACTATGTCACTGAACAATCTCAGTCCATAATTGTGTTTATAACACCTCTGGATAAAAACGGCCTTAGGTGTAATTTGGTTAAAAGAAAGAGATAAGAAAGAAATACAATAAAACCCAAGAAGAGGAAGGGATCAAATGTGTGGCATGAAAACACAATAGCTGATTTTTCTCAGATTTACAATGAAGTGCTGCACAAGTCATTGGTTAGACTACAGCTCTCTTTATAAACAATGTTAAGGTTTTTCTTTGAGTTCCCTGTCTTTTGTGCGCATGTACTATAGCGTTTACCCTTCTATATTTGATTATAGCCAATCTTTGACTGTGTTCATGGAACAGGAAGAAACACAGAAGTAAGAGGCATATGCCATTACTCTCATCATTGAACCAGCTCTGGAAGAGGTGGCTTCAGACACCCACTGCATGCTCAGGAGTGTGGCCAGTAACCTTGTAAATGAATTTATATTAAATATAAAGAAAACAACTATTGCTTGAAATGGCACTGACATAAATCAATCTCTGGATCCTTGTGAACTTGTGTCGTCTTGATTGTCTTACTGAAGGTTTCAGTCCATTAGTCCAGTGAAGTGTTAATTCCCAGTTTTCCTGCTGGAGTGGCAAATCTGTTAAAGATAGTTGGAAAGACTGAATTTTCTCTTTAAAGGCAGTCCCCTGCAGAGTGCAGATAGTTTACCTATATTGGGATAAATTAGTAACTGCTATGATAAAATGCATAATAAAATACCTATTTAAAAGAAAATAATTGCTCAATGTATGTGAAATTCAAACTAACGAAAAACTAACTTACTTGTCTTGCCTTTAAGATCATACCAGTGCATTTGCTGTTCTGCTTCCTCCTATTACCATAGTACTGAAGTCCTAGTGATTGCGATATTTGAATATGTATGATAAAGCTGTGAATTCAATGTTTGCCAAAAATTTAACAAATACTCATAGAGAAGAATATCCATATAGATATGTCTGACAAAATTGTCATGAGAATTTAACAGCCCAGACAAAAAAATCCACCTGCCCATGCTTTATTACATTGATTGTTAATGAGAAAAATAACATTTCAGTCCTCCATAATAAATTACTCACCCTCAACAAGAATCAAGCAGAATTTTCCAAGCCCTGGCTCTTGCAGACAACACCTGGAAACTAAAATTATGGGGTAGGAGCATGTGCTGAAATTATCTATAATGTGTTTGTTTTAAATTCAAAATAATTTCCGCTTTTAGATATGCCCTTTGCATCATGTTAGAGTAGTTGCCAATATTCACCTTCATCTTCTTTAGAGTAGTATACTAGATGCCAGAGTTCCTCTATACATACAATTGGAAATAACTGCAGTATCTCCAATGCCACTATGCTGTAATTGTAATTAAATGTGAACTGTTTAATATACGCTATTCTATATTCTGGACCAGTAATTACATTATAAATTATCTCCTATTTGGGCAAATCCTGTGCCAATTTATGACTTGTGCAATTCAAGGTCATAGTTGGTGTCCTGGTATTTTCCTCTTAACAAACAGTTATTTACTGAAGCCCTGATCTTACACCAATGAAGACATTGGATGTTATGCCTTTGATCTCAGAAGCGGGAGGATCAGGATATTATTTTGATTTTTTTGCTTATTTTTTGTTAAGTTCATCAGTCTGAATTTTAGTGGGAAGCGTACTGTATAGAACACACACTCTTTAGACACATGCTTATGTATTTAATAAAAGTTAATCATTTTGCTAAGAATTACCTTGTGAGTCTACAATTTGTAACAGCTTTACTAATGATTTTTCTTTTAGAGCATTTTAAACATTCTTTAGAACCTGTTTTTATGCAAAGTGGGTCTGAATCACTCATTGTGATCTTAATTTCACCAGCCACAAGTTTCCAGGTGATAAGTAATTAATAATAATAATTAATGTATTTTTATTTAGTAATTAAAGACACTGAATTTTGCACTGCAAGCTTTTATTTTTTAGTTTATCCTTGCTCAGTGTAAAAGCACCAGAAACTTCCATCTCTGCATGAAGATGAAAGGGAAAATTTTGAGTTTGTGTGTGTGTGGATGTTTAGCTGCCCAAAGCCCTGTTAATTGTCAGATCCCTTGCAAATAGGATCCAAAGTGGAGCTGATTTTGTCTGGCAAGGAAAGTGGTTATATGTACAGACTGATGGAGAGAAGGGAGTTGCATTTTGTAGATAAGGATTAGGAGCAAACTGTAAAGATTTTCCTGCAGGTGGATAATATTGGGCCCAATACAAAGCACTGTCTCCCCTTCTGCTGGTCACTATGCAAAATACTCTGTTACAAATACCCTCCATATAGTTCAAAATGAATGAGAGACTTGAAAGATCAAGTATAGAAAGGAAAGAAGGGGTTCTTGGGTCCAAGAAGTAATACCTGTGGGGAGCCAGCAGAGGCTTTATTAAAAATAACTTTGCGAGGAGAAAATAATATTTTATGGCATTTCATTAAAATTCATGTGACATCTGTCAGGGAGGGCTATTTCTGCTTCCTGGGGCTTATGTGCTGTAGTCCTGCTGAGCCAGCAGGTCTCAGGCAAGACAGCCAGCTGCCTAGAATGAGGGGAACCAACCAAGTGTCTTTGCATTTGGCATATAGGGGATCCTGGCTGGCCAGCTCCCCTCATTATTCCAGTCCTTGGTGCTCTAAAGTTTGAGTGATGCAATCTATCTTTTGGATAATCTGAGTTCTAATGTACAGTATGTGTGATCATTCCTTTGTGGTCATATGAGCTTAATGTCGCATTGGTACGTTTTGATAATTTCAACACATTTTTAAATCAAATTATATTTGTGCACTTATTTCAGTATGATTGGTATATTAGTTCATGGTTCTTTATACCAATAAGTAAATTAAAAAGGTGTATTAACAGCAAAGATGTCGCTAGGTGTTATGAATAAATAAAACCACCCATGTAAAATACACTTTTTTCACATCCATTAGTTTCAATTACTTTCATCTAATGTAAATTAGCCTAAGATTGTTACGATTTCAGAATTGTCTTTTGTACTGTAACAAATGGTTTAATCTCCTTTTAAAAAAAATATTAGTGGTATAAAATACTTTGAAGTATTAGATCTATCACTTTAAAGTCAGAAGAGCTTGAGAAAGAATAGAATAAAATAACCTTCTCCCCCCTACACAATCAAGCAAAACTTTTAAAGGAAACTATCTGGAGAAAAAATAGGGGAGGGGAGAGAGAGGTCAGTGAATTGATTTTTATCCCTTCAATAACTTCCAGTAACAGCACATTTAAAATAATTAAACTAATCTAAAACAGCATAGTTAGAAAAATGAACATTGACTGTGAAATAAAAAAAGGAAATTGAAATTGTAATATCTTACATTTATATAGTTTATTTCATCCTGAACCTGAAGGATCTGAAAGCATTTTATAAACATAGGCATTATCATTTAGGGCCCGTTCAGACAACCTTACTCCAGAGAAGTAGGATGGCTGACTTGTGGTAAGGTGGTACTCAATATCAGTCTGGGAATCAGTCTGGCCTTTTGTTTTTTATTACTTTGTTATGCTATTTCTCAAATAATTCAACCCTTACAATATGATACTCTGAAATTATTTTTCCAAACTTTAGAAACATATTTGTCATATCTTGCCTAATAATTACTATAATATAGGATTATGTGGTCACATGTTATTTCTCATATTATCCATTAAATATATGTTTCACATAATAGACATACATGGATGTTATAATATCTACTTTTTTATTGAAATAACTTTCCTATAATAGAGATTATACATCCAAATCAAAGTGGAGGCATGTTGGCAATGTCCAAACGAGTTTGTGCTTTGTGGATTAATAGAGGATTACAGTCTGGAAAGGAAATTACAGTAACTCCTCACTTAACGTTGTAATTTTGTTCCTGAAAAATGCTGCTTTAAGCAAAACGATGTTAGGCGAATCCAATTTCCCTTAAGAATTAATGTGAATAGGGAGAGTTAGGTTCCAGGGAAACTTTTTTTGCCAGACAAAAGACATTATATACATATACAGTATAAGTTTTAAATAATTTTAAGCAAACAATTCAATACTGTACTCCCCAATGATGATTGTGAAGCTTGATTGAGGCATAGTGGGGTTGGGGTGCAGGGGCTTGCCCTGCTCCGCCCAACCGGCATTCCAGCTGGGGAGCGGGGTCTGGGGCTTGCCTACTCCCTGGCTGGAATGCCTGGTGGGTGGAGTGGGTAAGCCCCTGTGCCCTGACCCACTCCCCAGCTGGAATGCTGGATGGGAGATCTGGGGTAAGCCAAATAACCTTATAATGGAACATTGCACAACTTTAAATGAGCATGTTCTTGAATAGATCAGCAACCTAATAACGAAACAATGTTAACCAGGACGACTTTAAGTGAGGAGTTACTCATTTTTTGTTAAGACATGGGACTGGAATTCAGGAAATCCAGGTTCAGTTCCTGGGTTTGCTACAAACTTCCTCTGTGACCTTCAGATGAAAAGATTAATAGGAGTTGGAGGCCTGACTCCATTAAGATAATTTGAACATCCCAGCCTTTATCTTTCTCTACCTCATTTCCAACATCTGTGAAATGGATTATAATTTATTTCTATCATCCTTTTTCTATCTTGTCCGTTTAGACTGTATAATGTTTGAGAGCAGGACTGTTAGGGCCTAGCAGAATGAGGCTTCTGATCTTGATTGAGGCCTGAAGGTGCTAATGTAATATTAATAATAGTATATTCTCCCAGACTTGCAATTATACACCTTTCCAGAATACTAAATGTACTAGAAAAGCATAAAAGGAAAAAAGTAATCAGAAACAATAATAACTAGTTTTCATCAAACAACCAAAAGATATATCTGCAAATTAGGTTCTCTATCCATGCTAATTCTCAAGTTTTGATCACCTTTGCTGTAGACATTCAACTGTTAAACAGCTTGCAAAGTATATGCATATATTGGAGAAGGAGGGAGAGTCTGTCTGTCCAGCTATGGTGTATTATTCAACCTATTTAGACGATAATGGTAGTGGAATCATTTTTTGTTTCAAAACTTAAAAAAATAAAATAAATGCACAACCTTCAAATTTAGCCCAAAAGGTAAAAGAGTAAAAGAGTTATGTGACTGATAATGGTGATTTAGAGAGGAAACTCAATCTTATCTACAGTTAGCTGTATAGATTCATTTGAAATTCTTTATTTCCATGGGAAGGTCCTTTGGAATATTTCCCAAGGTGAAACTTATCCAAACTGGGTTTTCAGGCTGAGAGTTCCTAAGAAGAATACATTTCTAGAATCCTTTTGGCTATCAAACGGAAATTCTCTTTTTTGTAAACCCTTTATAATGGCTCAGTTGAGATGTTGATGGCCACTCATCCTGCTGTTGCAAAGACGGCCTCCCTCCTTTGGCGCTTATGGTTCACGTCGCTTCTGCCTTGCTAGCCTTCAATTCTGAGGTATCAGCCAGGGAGAGAATTTCAGCCCCCATGGACTCCTTAAAAATTCTTCATAGTCTGGTTG
Organism: Gopherus evgoodei; assembly: GCF_007399415.2. Taxonomy (NCBI): domain Eukaryota; kingdom Metazoa; phylum Chordata; order Testudines; family Testudinidae; genus Gopherus; species Gopherus evgoodei. Next base: position 32,546,796 of record NC_044332.1, on the reverse strand, counting down.
ATAGTCACTTAACCTCCACAAGTCTTACTTTTATGGGATTCAGGTGAGAAGAGAGGACAGATTTGCATGACCACAAAGGCCAAAATCAATTTTATCTGGCCATATCCCAGTGGGAAGTATCCCATCACAACAAGGAGTAGCCTGTATGATGGCTTCTGCAGACTATGCAGTAGAACTAAGCAACATTTGGAATTTCCCCCAGGAAAACCCAGAGTGGGATGAAAACTTGAAACTTTCATGTAATGGAAATTTCAAAACATTGGATTAGGTAAATCCTAAACTATGCATTTTCTGGTTTTCTGAAATTTGAGTTTTGCTCAACTGAACATTCTGCAAAGGAATGACACTCTACCAAGCAACCTTAACTCTGTGTTAATGTATTTTTTGCCATTGAACATAACAGCCTTCTGTGCCTTATGTGTTAAAGGTCTTACTAAGACAGAAATTCAAGCATATTGCATCTGAGTGTCCTATATAGTTAGTTAGTGTAGCAATATAATTAGTAGTATAGTATAGTAAACTATATAGTTAGTAGAGGCACAACAGGGTCAGTTAAGGATAGAGGAGTACTGTGTGTGTAATGGCCATCATACAGTAGATAATTCAACACAATGATAAGTATTGTTATGGACAGAGGTGAAAGTAAGCTGGTACGGTCTGGAACAGCTTCTCCAGTGGTGATTTAAAGGGCCCAGGGCTCCAGCTGCTGCAGGGAGCCCGGGCCCTTTAAATCACTGCCGGAGCTCCGCCAGCCAGGCTCGAGTGGGGATTTAAAGGGCACGGAGCTCCAGCCTCTGTGTGGAGCCCCGGACCCTTTAAAGTGCTGCCGAAGCGCCCCTGCCAGAGCTCCGGCAGTGCTTTAAAGGGCCCGGCGCTCCCCGCAGTGGCCAGAGTCCCAGGACCTTTAAGTCACCGCTGGAGCCCAGCAGCCACTACCCCAGTGGCAGATAGACTCCGGCCAGGATTTAAAGGGCCCGGGGCTCCCCGCAGCAGCCGGAGCCCCGGGCTCTTTAAATCACCATCAGAGCCCTGCTCCACTACCCCAGCAGTGGCAGGAGCTCCAGGTCCTTTAAAGCCACCACCCAAGCCCAGCTAGGGACCCGGCAGGGATTTAAAGGGCCCGGGGCTCCCACAGCAGCTGAAGCCTCTGGCCCTTTAAAATCGCTGCTGGAGCCCTGGGAGTCCTGCAGCCGGCCTTGGGCGGGGATTTAAAAGGCCTGATGGTCCTGCAACTGCAGGGAGCTCCGGGCCCTTTAAATCACCACTGGAGCCCTGCCATTACTACCCCAGCAGCGGCAGGGCTTCAGCAGCAATTTAAGGGCCCAGGGCTCCCCGCAGTGGCAGGAACACCTGGCCCTTTAATCCTGCCAAGCCCTGCCCCCAGGGTAGCGGCAGCAGGGCTCCTGCAGTGATTTAAAGGGCCCAGAACCCTAGGGCTCCCAGATGCCTCTGTAGCTGGTAGTTTCGGGTGATTTTAAAGGCCCTGGGGCTCCCAGCCACAGCCCCAGGGCCTTTGAATATTGAAGGGCCCTGCCTCTTCTGGTTGAGGCCACTCCTCTTCTGGTGAGGCCACACCCCCTGCTCAGGACTCCGGCGTACGGGTAAGTCCCTTAAGTTACTTTCACTCCTGGTTATGGACTAGTCTAACATACAGTAGAAAGAATAAATATTCCAAAATTGGAAATACCTAAGGTAGACCTTAATTTTAATACAAATGAAAATTAATGTTTTACAGATTTGCATGACTTGTTTGCAATCTCATACTCAAACCAAGATAATGAAATCTGAACACATGGATTTAAACTTTGGCATGAGGACTCTAATAATATGAGAACTCTAAATACATCAGACTGCCTTTAATGTATGGAGCTTTTTTACATTTTACAGCTGCAATCCCTGGTAAATGGGATTTTAAAAAATATATAAAGAGTCTATCATAAATGTAAATTCTTAATTTATTGTAGTAGTGTATGGAGTCCTTTAGAAGAGATTACTCCATCAATAAAACAAAGTATGCACAGCACTCCTGTGGCACAGGCATCTGTCATTCAAACAGATGTCACCCCATAAACCTGCAAATATAACCCTGTTCTCCATTCTGTATGAATAACAGAATTGTTTAGGTAGATTTACTTGGTGGCATTTGTTTAAGTGACAGATGTTCATGTCATAGTGCTTTTCAGTGGAGAGGTGATCTTATTTTTTCAGGGTAGTGGTTCCAGCTCAAGTATTTTAATTATATGTATGGAATGTATGTATGCATTCATTAAAAATTAAACTCATATGCATGTTCTTATGCATAAATTGTAATGTGCATAAATGATGCTCTGAAAAATAAATTCAATAATTAAAGGTCTCAGGGCTGGATTCTGGCCTCCACTTTCTGCTTGTATACATCATGAGTAACTCTGTGAACTCAATGAAGATACACAGTTGTAAAACCAGTGAGAGATCAGAATCAGGCCCCAGCTTCTCCAGGTAGGCACTAGGCAGTCATGTAGAGGCTGTTTGCTGTAGCAGAGACAGTCACAGCCAGAGGAGAATCTGAAAGTATTCTCTCCCCAGTTACAGTCAGTCCTATCATATCTTTGAAATTGAGGCTATGGCTACACTACAGTTTCAGTCAAGATACATGGATGAATAATCCACCCCCCGAGAGACATAATGCCAATTTAAATGCTGGTGTGGACAGTGCTATGTCAGCGGGAGAGCTTCTCCCACCGACATAGCTACCACTGCTTCCTGGGGCTGGAGTAATAAGCTAACAGGAGAGCTGTCTCCATCAGCTTAGAATAGCTACACTAGAGAGCTGACAGCGGTGCACTGATGCAGCTGTGCCACTGTATGCTTTCCAGTGTAGCCATAGCCTGAGTCTTTAAGGAAGTCTTGTCAAGCAGATAAGCTTGAGTGCAGGTGCTCATTCTCTGCCCCAAATGAGTCTCTTCCTTCTTTTTCATCTCACCTGCTCCCAGGCTTGTGTTTCAAGTGAACTCCATGCTCCCCTTAATTTTCCCTCACTGAGTATTCTCTGCTGCTAGGACTGAGATTTCTGAAGCAACCTAGCAGAGTAGTGGCTTGTGTTCAGCAGATCCCTGCACAAAACAGTGACACCCGAGGAGACTCAAGAGCTGGATTTTTTTCTTTTTTCAAAATATCATACACAACCAAAACTGAGAAGATATTTAGGAATAACCTAGATAGTTCTGTAATTAAATGTTAGGAGGTAGAAGCTAAGTTCACTAACACGCTCATTATATGGCATCGATTTGACTGCTGGTTGAATACTATGTTCAGTTCTGGTGCCCACAATTCAAGAAGGGTATTGATAAATTGGAAAGGGCTCAGAAGAGCTGCCAGCATGATTAAAAGGATTAGAAAAAATGCCTTATAGTGATCGACTCAAGGAGCTCTCTCTATTTGGTTAACAAGGCAAAGGTTAAGGTGTGATTTAATGACAGTCTGAGTGTCTGCGATGGGGAACAAATATTAAATAATGGGCTCTTCAGTCTAGCAGAGAAAGATATAACATGATCCAATGGCTGAAAGTTAAAGTTAGACAAATTCAGACTGAAAATAAGGAATAAAATTTTTAACAGAAAAAGTTAATTAAACAGTGGAGCAATTTATCAATGGTAATGGTGGATTTTCCATCACTGATAATTTTTAAATCAAGATGGGATGTTTTTCTAAAAGATCTGCTCTAGGAATTATTTTAAGGAAGTTCTGTGGCCTGTGTTTTATACTGGAGGTCAGACGAGATGATCACAATGTGTCCCTTCAGGCCTTGGAATCTATGAATATGTGAACCTTCTATAGATTTCACTCAAAATAGCCTTTGTTCACTAAATCAAAACAGGAAATAACCAAAACCCTCCTCCAAAATACAGCGACATCCTTGATTTCATTAGGGCCACTGCTGTATGAACTGTATCTTGTCAATTACTTTGTTTTTTTTTAAATGCTGAACTCCCAATTGATTTCCATGAGGAGTTCTGCACATAGCTCAATGGCACAATATGCCCCATTATGCCCAGAAACCTATAGCACATTTCTTTTACTCATTATAAAATCTTTGGGTCATGGTTCTCTCTAGTAACATTGTGGTGGAAAGCACTTTGCATGCGGTTCTTCAAAACTACTCCACATTATACAAGGAGATGAAATTGACTTACTGTTTGTATATTAAAGGATGGATTGGTATTAATATGGTGGTGCCCCTAAGATATGCATACAACAAACCTAGAAATCAGCATGACATTCCTTTTGTAACCAATTACTTCCTACACACTATTTTCACCTTATTGTTTGTTATTATTACTTGTCACACCTTACCTTACATATGGATTGCTGTCACTTGAAAGCACTTGAAAAGTTTTACTTAAGTAGTTCACAAAATTTAATAGGATTTCTTCCATGTGTAAAGCTACTCCCTTGTGTGAATGTTTACACGGTCAGGCTCTTAGATTGTCAACACTTAGGTAATCAGAACATTCATTTTTTCAGTGCTTAATTAAATGCCTATTGTAATTTTGGGTGCTATATTAATAATGATAGGAAAACAGCTCACGTGGACAACACTTTAGCTCTTGTGGATTGATTTCAGAATTCAAATTCTTTTGCTGTTAGATAAAAATATGGTGCAAAGTACATTTAACAATATCATGTTTTGCATTACATGGTGAATATGCCATCTCTGAGATGCCATGAATTTTCATAAATAATTTTAAGGAACTTCAATCATTTTAATGTTTTTTTAAACACCCTCATATCTATCTTCTCTGTTTCACAGTGCCCATCCATAAGACTTGATTCGCTTTTAGTAGCACAGAGATCTAATACACTGTCTAAAAAAATTCAGTACTAGATTGTGCCTGTATTCGACCTCTGCGTAAAGGATGGCAGGTAATCCACCTGTGTTTCTGGGAGAAATAATCTACAGCTTGCCCTCACCAGAAATAGATAACAGCCACTACTGCCCCATGCCAGCTCAGTTATGCTGGCCTTTGTCCATCTTAGTCTACTCCTTGCCCATATGCCTGGGGATAGTGAGGTACAGGGTATATAGCCCTCCCCTTCCTGCATGCAACTGCACTGGGTTTATGGGGAGGCTGCTGGATGCATCCAAGGCCCCTAAATATGTTTCTGGCACAGTATTAACAGTTAACTAGGTTTGAAAATTGAATTAATATATTGTCCATTGTATGTAATTTGTTTGTTTTTTCTCTAATGTTTTACTTTCACATTTATGTTTACAAAATGTCTCGAGTTTAAAAATTGTTCATTTGCTTCAGGCCATAAATTTTTTTTTAGTACTTTGGAAAAACTCTTTATGCTGGATAAAGCATTATGAACAATTCGATAAAATAATGATTAAGTCAACTGACTGTATGTTTATGAATTTTTTTAATAAGAAGTTTTGTTGAATAAGTTTCCTTGCAATTCTGTGAAATAATGTAACTTAAAATATTGGCTCATTTTGTTGAATTCAAGAAGGCAGTTACGGAACAGGTCAGAAATTGGTAAGTACTTTGGATGAAAAATTTCGAATTACATAATTTTTTTGAAAATGTTTGCAAATTTTTGGATTTTCAAAAGTAAAGTCTGTTTTCAAAAATAAAGTTGGTTTTGAAAAGCAAACTTTTTTATTGAAAACAAATTTGTTTTATTTTTTTTTCATTTAAAAAAACAGAGAACACTTTGAATCAAACAAATGTTTCCACAAAATATTTTATTCAGGAAATTTTGTCAAAAATGACTTGATGGATAAAAAAATGCCATGCAGCTGTAATAGTTATGCGTCTACATAAGGGAAATATATCCTGTTGTAAATTTAGGGCTTTATCATTATATGTATTATTAATGTGAAAAAAATTACACACATGCATAGGTGTCTGTCAGATTTTTATTGCCAGATGTTTTGGAGAAGGAAAGAGAATGTGCCTTTTTTTTCTTTACACATCATGGTCTAGCTTCTCTCCAACATATAAGCACCATCCTTCCCTGCTCAAATACACTCCCCTGTGCTGGGGACTATAAGGCATTTGAGCTTTTGGCCAGTGGAGAGTTTCCCTGCAGCTTCACCTTAATTCAGCCCTTTCTTTTTGCCCTTCTGCCCACACACCCCTTTCCCAAGTTATATTTCCTCTTTCTCACAACCCACTTCCCCCACCAATGTTATTAGTTGTGCATGTTTGGTGTTGTGTTTGGCTGTGTTGGAAAAGGAGTTTGGCAAAGGGTTGTGTGCAGGCGGCAGTTGATGTTAGTGATGGAAAGCAAACATCCCTAGAGGATAGGAGTGGATGTAGTGGTACATATCCTGTGATGTTCAGTGGTGGGGTAATAGTAAGGTGTATACTAATGGGTGGAGAAGCAGAAGGTCTGAACTGTTAAGTGGCTTAATATTTCATTTCCTTACTTTTATGGGTTTGTTAGGGTTGATACACACTTTAAAAAAGACCTATCCAATTCACAACAGAATTTTGTATGTATTACTCTCTCCTAGGGTTTTTTAATCCTTAATTGGGGGTTGAAATTGGATAAACTGGGAGAATGTGAGCTTATACAGAGCGGTGCAGCTGCTAACAGAATATTTTATCTGTTGCAAGCAGCTCGTGAACCCCTCACCAATCAGCAGCTGCACATGAACCTTCTCTGTGGTAGGATAAAATCTGACAGAAAAGTGTAGCTCCTGACTGGAAAAGCTTTATGTATTCCTAGCCCTGTCAATCAGACTTGTGTGCACCCAGTCCCAATCAAGTCTGTGTGCACCCAACTTTCATCAAACATGTTTGTGTGCACAGCACATAAACTTAAAAGCTATAATGTGAATAACAGCTAAAAATTACCCTAAATCCAATTTAAAAAAAAATCTCCCTGTTGCACCAGTTCTCCACATGGTACACCTGTCTACCAAGTTTTGTTTTGATAAACAATATTATCTAGAGAGACCCCAAGAGAGCGGTAAACTGAAAAGCAGGACAGCCAAGGAAAAGTTCAGCTAGAGTCCAAATACAAGAATTCCTATCAAAAATTGAGAAAGGAACCAAAAATATACATAAATTTCAAAGGGCTTAAAAACTAATCCTGCATGAAATTTCACACCAGTTGGCCACCCATATTTGAAACAAAATAAAACAGGGCTATATGTTCTATTTTAAGCTGATTTTGGAATGATACCCTAACTATTGAGTCACTACCAGGGGCCTCAATAGCACTCATAGCATCTCTCTTTCCACATTTAGGGCCTGAATCGATGAAATTCCAAGTACATTTAGTAAAGTATTAAGCACTCTCTACTCCCACAAACTCAATGCCTTGTGAAAAATGTCTTGCCAGATTGAGCTCTTAGTGCTTTCATCTGTTTTCCCGCAAATCAGACCTAATTTAAGAAAGGAGTAGTATCTTCATGAATGATCCTGTAAAAGCTGCTTTACGGAGCCCTTCTAGTTTATGACAGTAAAGGTAGGATTTTTAAAACTACTCAGTATTAATTTCACTCTGCTCCCAATGACCTCTGTTGACTTCAGAAGAAGCAGAATGATATCAGTGCTGGGCACTTCTGAAAATCTCAATGTAAATATAGAGTAAACATCTCCGTATTTCTGGGAATTTGTATCACATTGGGAGTGGGAAGTGTGGTTGTACCTATGTTATAAATAAAAAGGTTCATCCTTGAAATACACTATAATATGAAAATCACAAAGGATTCTTCAAAAGCTAGTGTCTTCAGGATAACTGCAAAATGTCATGTTGCAGCTGTATCATTATGAATGGGGGGAGATACTGTTTTTGCTCATAGGGTTCATTTCACAGAGGCCTGGCACAAGTCTTATGCATCACTTAAACTCTACCTTCAGCCTTGTGCTAGCTATTTGCACAGGGATGAATTTCACTCATGGTGTATATTGAAAGTAATATCCATTACAAATATTTCCTGATTCCTGCCCTTTCCCCTCAGCCTAATAACTACTATGGTGCCCAAAAATCTTGATTTATATTCACAGCAGTAGAAATCCAGACTATGTAATGTATGTAGTATAGTTGTAGACATGTTGGTCCCAGAATATTGAATAGACAAGGTGGGTGAGGTAATATATTTTCTTGGACCAGCTTCTGTGGGTGAGAGAGACAAGCTTTTGAGCTAAGAAGAGCTCTGTGTAAGCTCAAAAACTTGTCTCTCAGCAACAGAAGTTGGTCCAAGAAAAGATATTATCTCAATCATCTTGTCAGACTGCGTAATAACATTCTTATATAGTCTGGGCCCAACAGCTAGTTTCCTCTTCCTACCTCCCCTTGTATCCCTAATCCTTCTGTAAAGAATCATGCTTTGGAATGATCCCTCTCATAGCTTCTGCTAGCTATGCCAAGAAGTTCTCTGGCATGATCATCTCTCTGTTCTTGAAACAAACACTATGGCCCAATTCCACTTCCCTCATTCCTCTCCATCTTTTGCTTCTTTGCCAGATTATGCTATTGAGAGATGCTTCATCTATATTCCCCCTGCCCTGCTACACAAACAAACAAAAACCCCACACCCTTCAGTCTCTGATTTTCACACACACATACTCTTATGGTTCCCCAAACAACCAAAATATTAAAATTCTTTTATAACTCTTCCTCCCAAAAACAAAGTCTGAGGAACACCCTAGATCTGAATTTTCATCTCTCATAAATAGTAGACTCTCTGACTAGAGTCTCCCGAGTTCCTCAGTTAAAACCAGTTGTGTTCCCTAATATTTCTTCCTAATTTCATGTATTGAGATAAGGAGCTCCTTTTAGCTACTGGTTACATAAAAAAATTGCAATTTGATTTTCATAGCAGATGTGTATCCAAAGCCAAAAGAATTTGCTATGTTTATCAGCTTCTGTGAATGTTAAATGCTAAGACCTGACTCCTAGTAGAAATGATGGCAAGATTTCTTGTAAAAGGGAAAGAGGGAGAGATTTATAAATACCTCTTTCAGAGGTTTCAGTCTTCTTGTAATCCAATCAGTTACTTAGGTATATGCTGGTGCTTGTTTTGAGCTCCCCCCCCCTTCCATTTTAACATGATGGAATTCTTTAGTTTATGTAAGATTATTCAACAGAGGTATTCAGTGACTGTTCTTTTAGTTAATGTGGATATTGAAAAATAAGTCCACATCAGAGTATTGTACAGCAGACTAATCTATTCTAAAGCAATGCTTAGAATGATAAAATCTGGTGGGTTAAAATGGGTAACAACTCTGAATGATTGTTTTCACAGGAAATAATGAATACTGACACTTTTACTTAATAATTACACTACACTAACAGTTTGGCTTTCTCAGAACAAAAGGTTAGGAAAGAGAATGTGGAAAATTAATGATAAATGTATCTAAATTAGATGTGAAGCCAAAATTCATCATCTCCATTTAGAAAATGACGCTTCCACAAATAACAGAATTTTGGTATAATTGGGGGTCAGAGAGAAGAATTAATTGTAGCTTGCTTTCAAAATTAAACCCATTGGTATATGCATATTCCCCAGCACTCCTCCTGTGCATATGTCCAAATGTCTAAAAGCAAGGAAATATGGAATCCATCCAAAAATTAATTCCTCAATTTTTCATGATTTTTACACAGTTCCAAAGAAAAACATAAAAACATAGAAAAAACATCTTTTAAAATGCAACCTAATTACTGTCATGAATAACACTTGCTGTGCTCCCTCATCACTGCTTCACTTCCCCCAGTACTAACCCATCTGGGTCTCATGCATATTGTGCTTGCAGAATAAAAGATCACTGGATTATGTATCAAATAACATGCACAGCTATGCCATGGAAAAGGGAAATATACTAATGCTGGCATTTATGTATCGGGTATTCAGAATAAGAATCCTTGAATGGATTTAGTTCCTCAAAATTACTTTTTCCCTTTAATGAAATATTAAATACTTGTATTTGAACTATTTTAAAATACTATTTTAAATTGTTTGTGAAAGAAATGTGCCATTTGCTCACTCTGTCACTTTTTCTTTCTTTCTTTCCTTCCTTCCTTTTTTACCCCTCCTAATATGATAGGGAAAGGACCAGTACCTACTCTCCTCCCCTAACTGTTACCAGATGTGAAAGGTAGTTTTCCAACAGCAGTATCTGGTTTTTGGCACACCTCTTGCACAGATACTGTGTACTTGTTCCTGAGGGTCTTGCTTCTACATCTGTCATGGGATTATCCTTTTGATAATATATGTGGGCTGTTAACTCTTTGGGTTTTGTTTTCCTTTGAGTACTAAAAAAGTTATTTGTTTAATATTTCTGAAGATGAGTTTGGGTTTCAACAATATATATGGCTATACAGTGTTCATTTCTCAGTGAGACAGGAGTAACTATTCTCAGCAGTGTTCTAGGATATTTTCTGATGAACAGAAACATGTTAATGAGGCCCATTAATGCAGAGGACTGTATTGTGAAACCTTCATGAATACCACCTCCGTTAGGCAACCTATCTTAAGTAGACATGGGAAGGGATCCTCAAGATTAGCACTCTAATTCGGTGTGAACCTTGGGTGATTCACTATAATGTGCAGCTTTTTGTTGTTTTACAACTTCATGATATTTCAGTTGATAAAACATAGAGATGTTTTTGGTTCCTCAGTCTTAGAAACACAGAATATTCCCTCTTCAGTGAATCATCTGTTATCATCTAACCATGTCAAACTGAAGCAAGTATAATGTCAAAAACTTACGATTGTAAGTCATCACCCCTATGGCAACAAAAACCCTGTGCTTATGCTAAAGATGCCAAGTAGCATATTTAAGTTAATCACCAGTCTTCTTTGTGTAGCTGCCAATAACACTATTTTAAAACAACACTGAAGTTCAAATATATTTTGCTTATTGAGTCACATAAAAGGACACCTCAGAATGAAGGTGTTCATTTTCCTACCCAATTTCAGTTCCCCAGCCAATGCAAGCCGCTACCTTTCAGGTAGGAGAAGAAAGGATCTGTGTTGAATATAAAGCATCTCGTAACTGCACTAATAGATTTTTCTGTGTATTAAAATAAAAAAGTGAATGTTTGTAAATGAATGTTTCAGAGAGTCCAAGAATCTTCAAATTATCTGCCCACCCAAAGGTTCATTTAAATGGATGTTGTTTTTTAAAGGACTAAGTAATTATATTAAGGTCATATTCAATGTTTTGTTCCATACTAAACAAGCAAAACTCCTATATTAAAAACAAGCAAAAAACAGCAATACACAAAGCAAAACATTCCAAATCAGGAAGTGATAAGGTTGCCTCTGCATTAGGAATTACATTGATCAGAATCTCCGTCTATGTTTGTAATTTACATTTAAGATTATAGTCAGTCACTACCCCAAAGTGGACAGACATTTAGATCTTTCTGCTGAACATTTTACAGGAGTCCTGTCACTAAAGAAAACTTATTTGTGAAGTGAAGTAAAAACAATATTGAAAAATTACAGCAGAGCCATTCATTGGAGGCAGCACAAACTATATAGCTATTTAGTAGGCCCGTTCAGACTAGGGAGAGACATGGTAGATTCCATATAGTAGTGGATCCTCCATCCATCTCCCTTCCCCTTGCACACAGTTCATTACAGCCTATGGTGCCTTCCTTCAACTCCACTAAAAACCAGGGCTGCACAGAGAGGATTCAGGGGGCCTGCGGTCTTTGGCGGCGGGGGGCCCCCGCTTTAGCAGTAATTTGGTGATGGGGGGGTTCTTCCGCCCTGGGACCCACCGCTGAAGTGCCCCGAAGACGTGCAACGGGGGGCCCCCGCTGCCAAAGACCTGGCACTTCGGCAGCGGGTCCTGGGGCGGAAGGACCCCCCCACCATGGGTCTTCGGGGCACTTCAGTGGCAGATCCCAGAGCGGAAGGACCCCCCACTGCCGAAGACCCGGAGCGGAAGACGGTCCAGGGGCCCAGGCCTCGTGAGTTTTCTGGGGCCCCCAGAGCGAGTGATGGACCCCCCTCCAGGCGCCCCAAAAAACCTCTCATGGGGGCCCCTGCAGGGCCCAGGACATGGGACAAATTGCCACACTTGCCCCCCCCATCCCCGGGCTGCCCTGCTAAAAACAAACAAACAAACAAAAAACCAGTCAACAAATCAGTCATTGTCTATATATGTACCTTCTTCTGAAATTGCTTTTAAACAGTCCAATTCTAGTAACCCTAGGCATGGCTAGCTGTGCTGGATGAGGATATAATATTTGAAAAGTATTGTGAATGTGGCATAACATTTGAAAAATATTATCTTGAGTTATGAAAACTAGTTTAAGAGCCTGGGCATTTTCAGCTCTGATGAGAACCAGGGACTTTCTCAGGCTGAGAGATGAAGATTACATATGGAAAGGGACTCTGAGCTTTGATGTGACAGACTGTCTGAGTGCATGTAGTGAGAGAAATCTTTGCTGTCAGCCTCTGCATTCAAACACAAATTATCTTGCTTTACTGTTAAATCCTACTCTGTTGAAAACCTCTGTGCAGGAATGATTCATTTATAAATAAAAGTAGATTAGGATAATTATTAATCATGAGTCTTCTGTCCACTCATTTCTCTCCTGGAGGAAATTATCCACTACTTGAGTTCAAGTGCGCTAGCTGCTGTGCAACATAACAATCCATTAATCTTCAAACTTCCAAAAGTGTCCTTATGTGCCTTCATATTTCCATCATCGTCAGGCTGCTCAGTCTGTAAGTCTCAAGAAAAAGTGTAAAGACTTGCAGCTTATTCACATTAAGGCTTCAGGAAAACAGGCCTGTAGCAGGTGTTTTATTAAATAAATATTTGGGGTTGCTCCAATTAATGAGGTGTAAGTGTTACCTTGCAAATTCCTAACGGGATCAATGTGTATTACTGTGCTTTCTCAGATAAAGTGAGGTACTCTGGTGTGTGTCTCCTTTCTCAAATATTTTGTGTCTGAAAACATCAAACTCCTAGTTTTACAGATGTGTGCATTTTTTGGTGCACATCGATTCACCCAATGTGTATATACAAGTCAGAGGTTTGGTACACACAAATGTGTACACTGTTTGAAGAACTTGGCCTCTGAGTTTAACAGCTGCAATAAGAAACAATTCCCTGAAATACAGATTTCATTATATTTCTGATTAAAGATCATTTTATATAAAAGGAAATGAATTGTATTCTTGGCACGTCTCATTCTTATAAACATTATTCATGTGTAATAGTAAGAACATCATAAAGGCAAATTTGAAGCCCAAAGTTTCAAAAATTATTGGGTGAAATCTATTCAGAATTGTTTTGCTTAGTATTTAATCTCTGTGTTTATATGCAGGGTGCATATTTTACACAGCTGTATATCTTGTGCAATCCCACATCATGCCTTTTCTGTTTTTAATGCAAATCTGTGCCATTGGATTCTTCAGTATACTTTTTAAAATAATGGGAGCTACATATATCAGTCCATGCTACTCAGAATTCAGATAACCCACCATATAAGCCTATTGTGTCAGGTGGCTTTTTTGTAATTGACAAGATGATTATTCTCAACTGGGTCAGTAAGATGTGTTTTTAAAATCCCTAGATTAGGATAGATTGTAACCAATGACTGCAAACAACTATTTGGTCAGATCCTCTGATACAGTCAAATGCACAGATTGCAACAGGTCAGGGTTGGTATGCAAAGCAGGCTAAAAGCTTACCTTTTCACTCCCTTGATCCTGGTGCTTCTGTATGCATTACTAATCTCTTGGGCTGCTCCTACTTGTGCCAGGCTGCACTGACCACAAGGGATCACAACCTGCCTGGTATTCAGCATAGCACAGGGACAATCCAGCCCACCACCTTCTCCTTGCTATATCAGCAGCAGGGAGGGAAGTGGCAAAGAGCATCCTATACTGACATGACAACTTGGAAAGATTGCCCTAATATTGGGCTGCTTCTCCTTGGAATGGTTAATTGGCTTTACATCTGGATTACTCTGGCAGTGCAGTACAAGCCATCTCACCACAATGGAGGATTTGGCACATTATGTTTAACATTCTTACAATTCCACAATAAAGGTGGTTTTTAAAAAATATTACTATACAAAGAGTGAATAAGCCAGTCTATGTTCAAAATTAGTATTTCTGTACACAGATGCAACCCAAGAAACTAATAATTCAACATGACACTTCATCCCTTTCCTGTCTAGTATATGGGGCCAAATGCCTCTTGGTGTATTGGATTGAGATACTTTACTGGAATATATGCTTGGGACAAATTTGACCTGTTATGTCTAGGTTCTGCATTGGAATAGTCTCTAAAGCAGGGGTTGGCAACCTTTCGGAAGTGGTGTGCCGAGTTTTCATTTATTCACTCTAATTTAAGGTTCCTTGTGCTAGGAATACATTTTAACATTTTTAAAAGGTCTCTTTCTATAAGTCTATAATATATAACTGAACTATTGTTGTATGTGAAGTAAATAAGATTTTTAAAATGTTTAAGAAGCTTCCTTTAAAATTAAATTAAAATGCAGAGCCCCCTGGACTGGTGGTCAGGACGTGGGCAGTGTGTGTGCCACTGAAAATCAGCTCGTGTGCCGCCTTTGGCACCCGTGCCTTAGGTTGCCTACCTCTGCTCTAAAGTGTGCTGCTAGCATTGCTGTGTGCTCTGTTATTATGTGTTAGGGTGCTATGGGATATGTTAAAGGAGATTAAGAGTTAAACTCTGAATCATCTACATGTATATGTTTGTTCGACCCTTTGTTAATCAAACACTATTTTGGTAATAATTAAAAATTAAAGAATGAAGTGGATCATTTGTGGGTGGGTGGGGGGAGATTAGAAGAGGTAACAATTGCATTTTGCTCTCAGAATCATGTCTGTTTCCTGTTGAAGTAAATGGGAGTCTTTTATGCATCTGAGGACAGCATGAAACCCAACACAGAAATACTTGAATAGCTATGGGAGGACTGGAACCTGGGTCTTCCAGGAGAGTGTCCTGACCACTACGCTATAGAGTCCAGGTCACTCTCTCTTTACCAATGAGTATTTAATTATTTCATACAAAGTTGAAGAGTTTCAAAAGGCAAGCTGGAGGCCCCTTCCTCACCCTGTGAATACCCTATAGCCCAGTAGTTAGGGCACTACTGTCGGAAAGCTGGGTTCAAGGCCCTCCTTCACACCAGGCAGAGTGGGGATTTGACTCCAGGTCTCCTACATAACTGTTCTAACCACTAGGATATTGGATATACGTGGGGAGTCGCAGCTGCATCAGCACTACTGTTTGTGAAAAAGGGCTGACCGGACTTAAGTGCCTAACTCAAAGAGAGTGGCTATGGCTAAGCATCCCAAGCAGAGATAGGCACCTCCCTCTGGCCCAGAGTTAGGCACTTCAGTTTCTTTGAGCCACACCCCTCTCCTCAGCACATCCTCCTGGCTAACTTAGGCAGCACCCTACTCACTTGCTTCTATGAATCCCTTTTTTAGGGGCTGGAGTCTCCCCATGCCTTGTATAGATGCCCTGGGCCCCTGACTCAGGGTTGAGGATTCCTCTAGGTGGCAGGGTGCCTAAAGTCAGGCATTGCAATGCTGAGCCAAAATCTCCTTTGGCAGCCTTCACCACTGATATGTAATTAATTTCCTAGTTCTTTACAAATAAAATTGGGTAGAAAAATGTAATTTAAAAGCCAGATAATGTGTGTGAAAGATTAAATGTTATACTGCGGTACCAGTGCAAAGTGCAGGCTTAATGATTTTATCTAGTGCATGGCAACTAGTGATAGCATTATTTTACAGGTACTAAGTCAGAACTCATGTTTATGTTTTGAGAAACATCTTAGTCTTCTATTTTGGCGAGGCAACTACTGCCCTCAGGAATAGCAACATGTGTTTGAATTCACTGCAGACTTGCAGAGGATCCCTGGAGAGCTTCATCACAGATGCAAGCCTACTGTTGTGTACCCAAAAGAATCTGTTCAGTCCTCATGGTGTGCGCAAGGAGACAAAACTACACAGCAGAAAAAATTTATGATGGTGCACCAAAAAACATTAGTCTGAGGCACCGTCTCTGGAAGTTTATAGGTTCTGACATTTGACTCTGGTTTTGTGGCATCCCTGAGGATTTATCAGCAGTACCTTATCTCCTCCCTATATCTTCCAATAAGTTCAGAAAATTTACAGCTTCAGAGTACAGTCTGCAATGTTATTGAATTTCCCAGAAGTGTATTTAATTACTCACTGAAGAATCCACTAAACAATCGCATCTATTTTGACCAATTAAGAGCACACTAAATACTAATGAATATCTTTTTCATAATGAGAGATGCTGCATTGCCTTTAGGCATTCCCAAAGCACTGTCCAATATATCTTCATTTTCTAGTTCAAATCTGTGCTGAATACGGCCTGAAAAATTTGATCTTTGCACTCTCCGTCCTCAGAGTCTGTGCACTAGATTTCTCTCCTGCACCACAGCTCATCTCTACACCAGGGAGAGTAAGGGTGTCTGGGATTCAATTCTGGGGGCCACTCCTGACATTCACTTACTACAGTGATGGCATGTATATAATTCCTTGGATAACATGGCAGTTGTTTTATGGCATAGTTAAATTATGCATGTGTATGTAGTGGCAACATCTATAATTGATGCCTTGGACCATCTATGCTAATTCCATGTGTCCTTTCTGCTTCCATGTAAGTAGAGGGGATGGAGACCAGTTTCATTCTACTTTTACAACTGGGCTGGAGAGTGAAGAAGATTAGCAGTATCAGCTCTGCTGCATGGTCTTTCCTATCCTACTGACCTACTGAAGCCTCCCTCTGAGCACACTGCTCTGTGGGTCTGCAGGAATGAGATCAGGGGATGGTTACTCATTGTGTCTTGGTATCCCTCCTAAAATTAGGCTAACCTCAGCAGTATAATCCTAGACAGCGAGCCCCATCTCCTGGGTGACTTCCACGAGCAAGGAGTAGTGATGCCATCAGGGCAGGAAAAATACAGAATTGCTAAGGCCTGTATACATATAGTACATGTATGGTGCTGAAGGTCCAGACCATTCTATGGAAGGAGGTATATGGTTTGTAAACCATTTCTCTCAGGTTCCCCCATCCTCAAATGGAACAGTGAAACTGGAACTCTGCCAGTTAAAATGTTCAGGAAATATGCAGATTCCTGTCCCATGCAGGCTTTTTGTGCATAAGGGAAGACTTGACTTCACGGACCGGAAGTGAGTCTTGCTCATCTTTGGATTATCTGTTTTTACCTAATTGCCTGCAAGATAAATTGGAACGTTAATGTAGAGGAATATGTTAAGTGGTGGCAAACTTGGTCCAAGTTGTTTAAAACTGTAAACAAAGTGTAAGTAGCTTCTAATGGGATATTCATCCTTGCCGGTGACACTCATAAATACAGAACCAACAACTTAACTACAGGTTTCAGAGTAGCAGCCACATTAGTCTGTATCTGCAAAAAGAACAGGAGTACTTGTGGCACCATAGAGACTAACAAATTTATTTGAGCATACGCTTTCGTGGGCTAAAACCCACTTCATCGGATGCATAGAATGGAACACACAGAAATAAGATATTTATACATACAAACTTAACTACAGTGGCACAAGAAAAACACCTGGTTTTCAAGGCTTGGTGCAGTCCATGATGTACCACTTGGGGATGAGAGAAAAAAATGCTGCTTTTTTTTCCTAGTCCATCCTTTCTTTATTTTTTTCCAGGAGCATTTCATTTCTGAATGTTTAGTGACACTAATATTGATATTGAAAAAATACTTGCATACCCTAGGCCAAATTTTCCAAGCATTATGCCCCTAAAAATGAACATGCTCAATGCACTGAGGTAGGTCATTTGGATAGTGTATTTTCTGAGAGAAGGCCTGTATTTTTGTCTGCGTCTGCAAAATACATTATACAACAGAGGTGCTACCACAGTCCAGATAATACACCATAAATGCTAGTGAACAGAAATGAGCCCCCATGACTCCCGTTTTTATAAACTGCTATTGAAAATGGTAGCACTCTTAGTTTGTCTAGCAAATTAGCCGACTGATATTTTCTCAGTTTTCTTAATTTATTGAATGAAGATAATATGTTTGATCTTGGGTGTCTCTACCTCTGGCCAGTTCAACACAGATTTCGTCAAATTTCTTTGAATAAACCCCACCGCCCTTGCATAATTCACAAGAAAAGTTTGCAAAGAACTTTAAAAAATTTGAAAATTCTGACTTTTTGGACTATATTTATTATCATTATTATGTCGGAAAAATTAGTTTCCTTTTTAATGTTGGAATTTAGTTTGCTGAATTTTGAGGTGCTTTTTATAATGAAATGTTCTTCCCCTCATCTTAAACTTTCTGAATATGGCTGTCTTGGGATCTAATAGTGGGATTTTAATATTTACACCCATTATGAATATATTGTGTTTTATAGAATTCAGTGTATAATAGGGTTTAGTCATTTGGCAAGAGCTAACAAAAAAATTAATGGGAGTATGCCAAAAATAGCCTGTATGCTGTCTTTAGGATCCAGTCCAACTCTTATTAAAGGCAGTGGATGTACTCCTTATGACAGGGTGTCAAGTGCTAGCTTGGAAGATGTAGGAGATGCAGAGCCATGTTGTTGGCTCCTCCTAGCAGCCAGAAGAGGTGAGTATGAAAGTGCTGAGAGTTTCTCTAGGGCAGAGATCAATAGCGGCAGAGTCAGAAGTCCTTCAGACAGAAACTAAAAACACGGACGTTCAGGCTGAGATTTGTTTGTTGTTATTTAAGTTAACAATTAAGGAAAACCCTCTGAAAGAGCTAAGTTTGGATAATATCCAGTGTGTGCATACCATGCTAGGAGCATAATGGGAACACCACCTGCTTACCCTGCCGTTATTCGTATTGGGAGTTGGACTGGGCCCTTATTCAGGATTCATTATAATCTTCTTATTTTAATGATGTGTGAGTATTTTACAGCATTTGATTGGAACTGCCAAGTGTTAGTTAAACATTTATATTTCAGGACTAGTGTGATCAGGCTTATAAGGGCTTATTTCCATGTTTTATATAAATGAATTAACTTTACTTTCTTCTCTAGTAATTTTTTTCTTGTTTCACATAAGGGACTTTCTATATTAAAATACTGAAATATTTGTATCACTAATATATACTTCTTTGGTATAGTGTATGATAATCTGTTTATATGACATACATGCACTACATTAAAAGAATATTATGGTTGCAAAGTCAAAAGCTGGGAAATGCTACAATTAATGTTGCCAATACAACCTTAGTTCACCTTCCCCCTTGTGTGTATGCATTATGATACAATCTTTAATTAGGTGATTACATAATAATTTTTTCCCCAGGACCGCTGCCTTAGTTCTAATGTCCAGCATCACAGTGGCTTGCAGCAGTTGGGAGCAGCAATTGCAGAGAAAGTTATATTCAACTCCAACATCCCTAGACTGGCACATGCTCAATACAGACAGAATCTTGAGAGATTTTAGTGGCTAAATTCTAACCAGCCACTACTGAGCATGTACAAACTGTTTCCCCCCCCCCCAGTTGTTTCTAAATTGTCCAAATTTAGGTAGTTTCTCTTGGAGATGACAAAAGGCACATCTCTGACACCAGGGCAGCCTCCCTGATAAACTTAATTTTCTGCTCCAAAGCATGGAGGTGCTAGAACTTCTCAGTGAAAATGTTGGAAGAATTTTTTAACCTGGCCAAAGCAAGGTATTTCCCCCAACCTTATTCTCAGAATCATTTTTGCTGAAGCCTTCCAAAAAAATAATTCAGGCTGAGGCAGAAACCCAGCATGGAAAATTTCAGATTGAATATTTAAAGTTTGGCAAAGTTGTAAACAACCAAAGTAAACACAGGGCCTTATAATGAAACATGTCAGGCAACCTTAAGTATAAGTGTTCAACCAGCTCAACCTATAATCTACTTTCATATTTCTCAGTAATCTATCTCCTTCATTTGCCTATGCTCATGTACATCAGTGCAAATGGAAATCAGTTGCTACCACTATCCCTAAATATCCTGTTCAAGAATAATTGGATTTTGAGTAGGAAATATCCTTTCTTCTGGGAAAGAATTTACCCTGAGGTAAATGTTCTGCCATATGCCAAAGGAGATAAATTAACTAGAGTTGTGTACCAATACTCCTCCTCCTCAGTGTATTCCGCTCTCAGATTTCTTGTTACAGCTTACACTGTTCCCATTCTCTCCCATCAAATTATCTTGTTTTTATTTATGTTTATGTTGCTGTTCAAATCTACTGAAAACAAATTATTCAAAAACTAAAAGTTGTTAGAATAAAGCAAAGTTAGTCTCCAGTGTTTTGACTCAGCTTGTTTTAACTGCCAGTATATATAGTGTGCTTCCTACAAAAATAAAATAAAAACTCGAGATAAAGCTTTAAAAAGTGATGGAGGGAAAAAATCATAAAATACCACACAGTGTTAAATGTTACATAAAGCACTTTCTTTGTAATTTAGTTGTTCATTGTCTTCTCAGCCCATTCCAACAGAATAATAAAAGGAAAAGGTGTAAATTCAACAACACTGTTCCTCCCCCAATTTTATATTTCAAAATCATTCCATATACAATGTGGAATGGTAAAAGATGAGCATCCGGACTTTTAAAATAATAGGCGAGATCCTCAGCCAGTATAAATCCAGTATTGCTCCATTAAAGTCAATGGTATTATGCTGATTTGTACTGGCTGAGCTTGGCCAAAATGTTAAATCATCCAATAATAATACTGACAAATGCCTTACTTTTTCCTACCTTGAATGTGTAACAGTTCTTTTTAAAGAAACACTTTAGTTTTTCTGAGGCCCAGATTCTGATATCCTCACTCACGTAGAACAGCACTTTATTCATTGTTGGAGTAAGGTATTCTTCATTCTGAGTAAAAGGATCAGACTCCAGCTGTTAATTTATCTAGCTTATTTGCCCTCAGTCACTGTATCTGAGCACCTCAGTCTTCACCACCTCCCCGTGAGGTACAGAAGTGTTATTGCACCAAGTTACAGATGGGGAACTGAGGTATAAAGAGACTGAGCTGCCCAAGGTCACACAGAAAGTCTGTGTGGAGCAGGGAATAGAATTCAGCTCTCCCAAGTCCCCTGCTTGCTCCCTAAACAGTAGACCAGCGTTTCTTATTGAATGAATTTGGTGGGAAATTTTCCTGGGTGCAGAAATAGGCCCTTCAAACGGAGAAACAATAGTTTACATGACATTTCATATTTATGATCAAATCAGGCAGTCTTCCTTGGTTGTTAATTTACCAGTTCCTCTCTTTGATACTGTATTCAGTCCTGTTTCCAATTAAATCAAGAGGAGTTTTGCAGTCTAATCTAGGTATTTCCATTATACCAAAATATCTACATGCAGATTGGAATCAAATCTGTTGTGTGGCAAAATGCTATTATGTTCTTTTACCGCTCTGGGTTCCATATGGACAGACTCACCATGCATGCACAAAGACCCATGCCAATTCACAATAATGCATTCACAGGTCAGGGGCTTTGGCTAGGATGTGAGTCATTTGTATAAAAACAAGTGTCCTTTTAAAAATAAAATCATTTACTTGTCTTTTTTTGTTGCTCTTTGTTCTTCATATCCTTTCTTTGCTATCCTTTCGTTAACTTTTCATTTTGAGTTTGGACATTTCATGCACTTTAAATGTATCACATGTATTCTTCAAAGAATATTCACAGTAACACAGGCATGGTAACATCCTTAACTTCCCACTTATTTATGAATGCTCATGCCATCTGCAAGAGCTTGTGCATGATAATAGTCAAAACATTCCTGGAAATTGTTTTATGTATGATTTCCTAACAAAATTGCATTACATTTGATGAACCACGTTATAGTATATGCCTGTTAACTTTTGGGTTAAAAAATGAGTGCAGAGAGTTAAATATGTTAATCGTAGCAATACATATACATGTATTTGCAGTACCTACCTCTAGTGTAATTAACGTCATCAATGAATAGTGACAACTCTTTGGAAATGGAGTGTAAAAGGATATTGTGGTAAAAATACTGGGACAGGTTGATTGTTTGGGCGTTTAGTGGATGAGCAAAACACTTGGTAAAGCAGATGAAATGGGATTATTTACATTATCTTTATTGAAATCACCTTGTTATCATTTTTGTGCAGAGTAAAATCATTTGTTTTACAGAACAGCAAATGAAACCAACCCAAAGTAGTACATCTTTAACAAAACTAGCTGTCACTAATTGATAATCAGGATGGGCAAAATATTGAAGATCCTCTTAACCTGGGCTCCAGCAAAATTACAAATGCAGATAACTAAGCCAGTAGTTAGGTGCAGTGAATGTCACTTACAAGTCATCCTAGCTGATTCTACCTTCATTTATATATGTAGATAGTCTTGCACTATATATTGCTAAGGAATGGTTTACTCACAAATCTGTTCTTCTGGCTAAAAAAGTGTACTTTATCCAAATTACTATTATAAATACTATTTGTGAAATTCTCAGTTTGTTGTGCCCTGGGCTGCATGTAAAGGTTAAGAAATAGTGGCTGCTGAAGAAAATGAGGAGCAAACTTACCTTTGTCCCTTTAAGTGACAAGATGTAGAATGGAATAAAATTCAGTGACAATCTCTGTTGGACACTTCACTAAGGTATTTGATTTGCTGAATGATTTGAAATATAAATATTTGGCTGAGGGGAACAGATGCTGTGTTTTTATAAACAAAAAGAGAAGGAATCCAAGTGGTTGCTGAAGAGAAAGTGCTGAGTATAGAGGAGCTAACATAACAGGGCACAGAAGGTCAACTCCATTAGAAACTAAACAAACCTTGGAAAAAACTCTGGGACAAAGGAAGAGAAACTTTGAACACTCAAGTCTATTAGTTTTTCAAAGATGGACACAAATGGCCAAGAGAAACTGCAAACCATGCATTTCAGCTAGAAGAGCCAGAAGTGAACCAGATACTAGCTGACTCTGGTCTAACTAAGGTATTGTGAGGCATCATGAGAGTGTAGTTCCAGGAATTCATGTAACATATCGATAGGACCGAGGCAGAAGCTTTGGGAGAGTGCTGATATACCACAGTGATAGGCAACTTTATAAAGTCCTAGACATGGTATAAAATGCTATAGAAACCAGTGAGATATAATGTAGGCACAATGATGACAGAACAGTTACTGGGATGAAAGGAGAGACAAATGAAAAGTGGGAAAGGTTGAAGATCGTGCTACAAATGTTTTCAGGGGGATTATGGCCCAAATTCACAAAAGAATTTAGGCATTGCAAGGCTCCTTCTTAGCTCTGCATTCCCTCTGAGGCTCTCAGCATGCCTATCATATTGGGCCCCTCTACTGAGATGGCTGTGCAAACACCTATTTGTACCAGGTCTGAGGATCCTATTGGAGTTTAGATGTGAAATAGGCCTCTAGTTGCCTAGATTAAGGCAGCAGTGCACATACCCAAAGGCAAAAAGTTAGACTCCTAGGGGACTTTTATGGTGAAAATGTAGGCACCTAGGGAGTTTAGGAGCTTCTAGCATTAGGCAGAAGCTGAGGAGGGGAGTTTTGGACTTGGGCTCTCAACTCCCACTTTAAGCGCCTAAATCCTTCTTTGGAGCTGGACCTGTGAATGCTGCTGTCACCAATCAATTTAAACCAGGGAAAGCCATGGAGAGGATATTTACAACCATTCAAATTTTTTTGTACCTAACATACAAATCTCAAATTCTGCTTGCCAGTTGACCCTCAAGGGTCATCTGAATCCATCCATCAAAGGACTTTGCAAAGTAAGACTCTCTTGTGTATCTTGAAAATCTTGTTTTGAGAATACCTTAAACAACAAATTGCAGCAAAGGGGAGTGAAGCAATTAAGCTTCCCTACTGCTAATACTGCTGGAAAAATAGACTGTCTTGTATTACATTTCAGAGTAAGCAATATACATCCCAGTAATTACAGCTTATTTTGGAAAGACACGGGCTAAAAGCTTGATTTTTTTTTACGATAATTAAGGCATTTTCTTAACATTAATTTGAAAGAATTATTAGTGGTATTACTTAAAAATTATGATCACTTTTTTTTTCTGATGGTTAAATAAAATGCAGTCATAGGAGCAATTTTACCAGTATTTTAAATATTCTAAATCAATATTCCAAAGTCCTGGGATTAGTTTAAAAACTTGTATAGCAAATATTAATTATCTGGGAAACAAACACAGTAAATATTTCCTCTCTAAATAAGGTCATTTGCAAATGGTTGTTTTGTTGTATAATTACAGTGGACAATTGAATACTATTAAGAAATATAAACTATTTGCAGTAACTGGTATAGTCTTACCAACTAGATTTTTGCTTTTAGTAACGAAAATTAAATAGACCTTTGCTACTGCTACAATCATTGCATATTTTGATTTATTAAACAGTATTTTAAATGCTTTTTTAGCTTGGAATAAAACATCAGAGGCAGGACAGATGGGGGAGCTATTTTGGTCAAGTAGTGATGATTCAGACTTTACAAATCTCCCAATACTTGGCTTTTAGTTATGATATGTAAATTATGATAGTAAATATGCAGTGGCTTCAATTATATCTGTAGGCATCTGTTACAATTAAGGCCCTGATGTTTCAACCAGCTATGCAAAGCTCCATTGACTTCAGTGGGGTGTCTCATGCTTGTGTGTAACAAGTGGTGGGATTGGGGCTTATGAGCACAATTTTGGTTTCTTTACTGAGACTGAACTCCCATTAGCTCTGAGACTGACTACAGAATTGGGCCATGTATCTTGTTCTACCACGTCATGCTGTAATAAAACACCTACGGGTAAACATTCAAACTGATACATGACATCTTCATGCACAATATTTGTGAACAAATAAGATTCCTGTGTATATTGCCTGTTCACATAATTAGGACATCATATCCCAAAAGCTCAAAGGAGTTTAAAGAACAAGCATTCAATACTGGTCTAGTAGTAAATTTGCATGTAAAGAAATGCCTGACATGATTCTAGCATGGTTGACTTTGCACCCCTGTTTCCCGTCACACACATTGTCTCAACATACCGTTGCAGTGTCTCCTTCATAAACTAGGAAAGGCAAAATTACTGGTGCTACTCTAGTGCTGGTATTAACTGTTAGGCTTATTGTGCTTTTTTTCAGAATGAATTATCTGCGGCAATCACCTCACCGAGACAGATTTTATTTTTCAATTTAAGTTCTGTTAAATAATGATATTAGTGATTTTATTTCCCTTGTTATCACTTTAAAATGGAAAAAAAAGGAATAGAGGAGAACATTAATCTCAAAACAATGCAAAGATAAAACTAAAATAAAAACTAATCAGACGTTATTAAATTGTCCATCTTCCACTGTAAATGCTAATATGTGTTGGCTGCATATGAATAATATGTCTTGGAAAGATAAATTTTGTTTGTCTGTTTTTTGCCAGAAATCCACAATAGGGATTTGGTATTAAAAAGCAACTATGTTTTTGGACTAGGGACAACAGTAGGGGGTTGATAGTTTCTCTTGATGGAACCATCGATACAGTATTTTTTACATAACTGATAAACCTGAAAATAGATTTTAATGTAGTATCTCGTCTGTTCACCTGCCTTACCAGAAGTTGTAATACATAACAACAGATGAAAGACAGTCTCACTCTTTCTGGGAGAACTGTCATCCCCCTCCTTTCGTCTGCAATGCCTCTTTAGAGCTGTTGGCCATGGCAATTCATCAAAGCTCACTTAAAGAGCTGATCATAAAAAAGTAACATATGGAATCCTTGTTTTAGCAGATTTTGTCACGTTACTTTGTAAATTCATGTACAACAGTAAACTGTTGTATGTAATCTAGCAAAATTATTCTGTTGCTAATGCACAGAAAAACAATGGCTTTTTTAATTTGAATTTTAGATTATTGAGAGACAAATTTCCAATGGTTTGGGTCTCTTTGTACATACACTCATGTCTGGATGCTCATCCCAAATGCATCTGAATCTTTGGCACTTTAGCAGCATTAAGCATAAGCCATTACTCCCCAAAGGACTACCTCCTATTAACAGGCCTGGACTTAGCTTTCTTCATTCTGCATTCTACTGTATTTTAAGGCAACCGACTAACCCACTTCCACTTCTTTGGCAGTCTGATTAGTGGGCCTAAACTCTCCACAGTTTTTAATTTTCTTTTGATGTCTCCACTGGGTGTTGGAAAGATGACATATACCCTTTCTCTGCTCTGTCCTCAAACCATCCACTTATTATCTGGTTCACCCTCCCCCATTTCCGTTGTGAGAGCCTTCCAGGGTGCTCAGGGAAGGGAATAGGTCTTGAGGATGCAAATTCTTGTGGTGTAATTGGGCCCTCAACTTTTCTTTGGGCCTCACTTAAGCAAAGTTCCACTGATTATAAGCACGGAGAAAAGGGACAGGTAAATCATTAGGCAAATGTATTTTTTTAGCCATTTTACTTGACTAAATCAATTATTTTCTAACTAGATCAAGCTGCAGTTCTAATTTTGTGTTTGAATGCAGACATCTGCAGTATAGTGACAAACTAAAACTAGAAGAGAGGATAGCATCTCAGTTAAAGTATTTTAAATATTAGAATGTAATGCAAGGTAACCATGCATCATGCCATAAACTGCTTATAATTTAATAATTGCTAAGTAACATACACCAATCTGATCATAGTGCAAATAAGTTAAATTAGCATAAAGGAAATGTATGATTCCTACCTTGGTTATTGCATATATATTTTTTAAATAGGAGAATTTTACTAAAGCCAACTTAATGGATATTTTTCAGCTGTGAACAGCTGTTTTATTGTGGTCTAAATTCAAGCAACCATCTTTAATATTGAAATTCTGGGACACAACTGAAGCAAGAGTTCTGTATTTCAAACATAGCCAGTAAATCACTGTATTTTGTGGTAAGATTACTAAATCAATGTTCCTATGCATTAGAGTTAGCTCTGGATACATTGTACACCCTTGGGCATTTTTATTTATTGTCAAATACATTTTACAAAAGAGCTGAAAGTTCTGAACCAAATAACCCCCTTCATTTTGAACCTTTCTGTCAGATGTAGGAAGATGTGGATTTATTGTATAATCAAACACAATACTCAATATCATTCCCTCTGACACATACATACAACACGCCCACCCCTTCAGGTACACATAATTTTCCTTCTCCTTTTTTTTAGTGTGCCCCGTAAAATTTGTGGAATGAAGCTAATAACTTATTTCATTTAATTGTAATACAAAGCATCTTGGCATAAATTCAGTGCTGGTTTACAACACATTCAGGAAGTCAATGGCTAAATTAGTAGTTTAAGTAAATAGTTTTATTTTGGATTTATCTAGCACTGCCATCAGAATCTGTCCCACTGGAATTGAGTGGGAATGCAAATCAGCACTAAGCTCCTTTCTTGCTTAAATAATGCCCTTCACCTGGAAGGACCCCAGAGCATTTTTAGAAAAGTAACAAAATCTTACACGAGAGGGATCATGGTAGTCATGGAAATTTAGACCCCTCTAAATGTAGTAGCACTTTAAGGGTCATATCCTGCACAGTTTTAAGCCAAAGTACATTTTCTGCTTACCTCAGTGGGAGCAGGAACAGATCCTAAAAGCACGCTGAATACTGTCCACTGTTCTAAACAGGACGTGAGGAATAACATAACAAACTCTAAGGGGCTGGGGGTAAGAAAGCAAAATATAATTACCCAAGCTGGAATTTCTCCAGGACACTGAAGCTAGCATAGAGAGTTATTTGCAATTCTGAATAGCTATGCATCAGGCTAAATCCCTTTACCTGTAAGATATTTGTGTATTCCTTTAGAGTCAGATGTAAATAGGCAAGGGTTTTCCTGTGTGGCTAATATGCAGACATGTCTGCGGGAATCACATGGCTTTAGTGAAGCTCAGGCTATACCTACACTACCAAGGTAAGTTACCCTAGGCTACACAGCTCCAGCTACGTAACTTAGGTCGAGTTCCCACAGGGTCTACACCTTGGTGTGTCGACAGGAGAAACTCTCCCATCGACTTACCTTACTCTTCTTGTCAGGGGTAGAGTACGGGGGTCGACTGGAAAGTGTTCTGCTGTTAATTTGGCAGGTCTTCACTAGACCTGCTAATTGACTACCAGTGAATCTCAGAGCATCGATCCCAGCTGTAGTGTAGACTTGCCCTACGATCATTAACAGAGTGTTAAAATGATCAACTTCCCACTGAGAAATATTTCTTATTTCTGTTAATAGGAATTGCTGTGGTCATCGGGTGGGTAACTAATTGTAAAATACTATGAAAATATGGACAGATAGTCAATTTTGTTAGTTGGTTGGCTGGGTTTTTGGGGGGTTTGGAGTTTATTTTATCATTCCAATTTCAAAGAACTGTACTATGAAAGAAAACACTCACCTTGGCAAATAAAAACCTCATTGAAATCTCAGTCATGCATAGTTTCCTTGCTTCTCAAAACAAGGCTTTTTCTGTATTTGATTTTTATTGATTTTTTTTCAGAAAACAAATAGATTATACAGTACAAAGCAATTTGCAACTTTAGATATAACTCTACCTTCCCCACATATGCTCCTTCTCATAAATTCAAATGAAAGCTTCTATTCATCTAAGTAATATAACTCACATCCTAAAAATAGTTAATAAACATTGAATTAAAATCTACAAAGAAAATATAGTTTGTCTATCTTCAAAATACTTTCTAAATTTTGAATTGCCCTGTTCTTTAGTAGAAGGTATGCACCAGTCAAACATGTTAGAGTGTCTTCTTGTTAACCACAAAAGCTGGTCTAAAAACTCTTCAGGATTGGGACCAGTTATCACATGTCTGCTTTAAGGTGCATTGTTTCACCACATTAATCTACTAAATATCCTTTAGTGCTCATCTTGCAGCAGGGATGGTAGGCAAGCAAACTCTTGTAAGATCACCACTGTCATTCCTTGGCTGGCCAACAAGATACATTTGTAGTGTGAGTAGCCATCACCTTTACTTTGCAATCTAAGGGTTTGTACCGTCTGTATTCTGGAAAAATTCCTATTGACTGCATAGTTGTTTTGCCTTATTAATGACTACAGGTTCAGACATCCCCACAAGGCCCCCAAGTGCTAGAAGCAATGGATGAGGAGGCATGTGTTAAAGCTGGTACTCCCTCAACATTCTCACAGCAAGCCACTGGGCTGGTTCTTGAAATTTCCTTTGCAAAGGTGTAAATGTGTTTCCCAAGAGGAGGCAGGAAGTGACCTTTTGAAAAATGTTCTGCCATTGTTGACTGACCATCCCCACAGTGACCTTCTGTAATCACTGCTGAGGTAGAAAATGGAACAGTGTACACAACAAGAAAGGTGGGAGGATTAATAGCAGCTAGAGGAAATTAACTGTTTGGCTGTGTAGGAAACAAAAGAATAATAATCGCCACATTAAAACATGCTGGCACAAGAAAGTGTGGGAAAACATTCCAGCATACAGGCTGGAATAGGAGCTGCAGGAGGCCTGCATTACAGCCCTGAGACCTGGCCAGGTGTGTGTTTGGAGGGAGGCGCTGGTGAGGGTAGTTCCAACTCCCCAGAATCCATTAAGTTCTTTCCTCAAAGTCCAGTTCCTTGGGATTTTTGCAAGAGTGGTGTATGAATTTCATCATTCATGGTCAGTGTATTTAGTCCCCCAACTCTCAGATGTTCCTCTAAGTTAACCATCTGCCAGATGCTGTCAGCAGACCCAAGGGCCAGGTTCAGGTAGCTAGAGGTCTTTATTAAAAATAACATACACCACCAGCTTAAGCCCTCATGCAGAATATCTAAGATCACTAAATATCTTACTTGGGTGCTTTTATTAGACAATATTTTCCACTCTTAAGCACTGAGTCTGTGTATGAAACAGAAGAACTTATGAGGGGGAAAGGGAAAACAACAATAACATGACTAAAAGAATAAGTAAAACACCCTCTCGGTAACTTAGGCAGTAGTCTGTTAACTCTGTTCCTCACTTGCCTGTGAGAATGTCCAATAGGCTGACGTTCCTTTACCACGTAATTTCCCCATCTGCTAAACCCCACTCAGAGTTCGGTATCAGTGGATACCATAGTCTCAGAGTTCTGAAATACACTCAGGCAGGGATGTCTCCAGTCCCTTGGGAAGCTCTGCCTGGTCCTGTCCTGAGGCTGCACCACCTGACCCAGCAATAATGATTTCAGCTTTATTTAGTGGCTGAGTAGGAGGGGCTTCAGCAAAGTTAACTCAAGTTTGCTGCTGTCCTCTGTGATTTCAGCAAAGAGCCCCCTCTGCATTGTACCCCATTGAGGCACCACTTTTGCCTCAACTCTTGTGAAGCCCTCTGCAACAGCTCTTGCAGGAAGACCTCGGCCTGTTATCTCTTGTGATGATTTTTCAACAGCACAGCGGCCTTAGCAGAGGGGAGCCAGTAGCATGTAAAACCCCTGATCAGACTCCTTGCCAAGTATTCAGGTGCCTTTTTTCCTCTTTCTCTGTTTAGTTCCACTACTGCACCAATTCTGCATTTGTGTACAGTATGGTGCCTCCCAAAGTGTCACTAAGGAATTCTGGCTAGAAAGTTTATGCAAATACAGCTGTAGCTATATGTCCTCCTGTTCAACAACAGATGGATGCTGAGAGTTTCTTACTCTGTAGAGCTTCAGACCACAGGGCTTATGATTTTACTTGGCTATTTGATTAAACTATTTCTGGCTTCAGATAAATTATAGGTTAATATTAATAAAGTTGCTGTCTGTTCACCTGTCTAAAAGGATTCTTAAAGCTGCATAAATATTGCAGTAAGTTTTGTCTTGAAATTCCACTTTGGGACTAATTTTGAAACAATAGATAGTGTTAGAAACAGTATATTTTTCACCTCTGGCACTAGGGGGAATCAGAGGATCCTGTTTATGCTACTTAGTATTAATAGTATCTGTTTTAAAGGCAGTTTATACTTCAAAGCACAGTGCAGCCATTTAGAGCTGCAGTTCTTGGCTAGGTTATTAAACCAATCATCTAATTCAAGAGCATATTGCTGTGAGAAAACCAGCTGGCATAGTGCAAAGCTAGTAGGAAAACAATGGAATACAATTTTAGAGGGCAGAATTGGTTTTACTACAATAGTTTTTTGGCAGGAACGATGGAAAAGTATTGGTTTTCTATTAATTAGAATAATAAGAACTATGTTGTGGCTGTTAATCCATTACATGCACTCACTGGTGAGTAGGGCATAGAAGTTCTCTGACTCACCAAGAATTCTTCCAGAATTCTTTTCAGAGCAGGCTTTAACAGATACAGTGTGTGCTGTCCATCAGTTGATTCAGAGTGTAAGGCATGGAATGGCCATGACTCTAACTCTCCAAAATCTTTTGGGTAATCTTATGCTAGGCTAGAATTTCCCTTCCTGCTACTTAAAGAATACAAGGATTGGGACAGTGTGTAGCCTCTGCACTGTAGCAAAAGTGTGGCACGTGTGCATAGTCAGCCACAACCTAGCACAAATCCTATTACCCCTGCAGGAGTGAGTCCAGAACATTAGGTGTGGATCTTACAGGCAATGAAGGCTGCAAAAACGTAAGTTTTATAACACTGATCAATAAGACTATATCATGTATATTTTTTTCTGTATTATTTGGGATTGAGACAATGTGTTGAGAATCAGTTCTTACCTGACTCAGCCCCAAAACATACATGTACACAGAGTTCTTCTGCTGTTTAAAAGAGAATAATTCTCAAAAAAAAAGTTACATGGATTCAGTTATTGCACCTAAAATTTCTGGGCCTAAATCTACCCTGCTAAACTGTACTTACTCCACATTGATTTCTGTAGGACTATTTGGGTATGTCTACATTATAAAATTAAGTTGATTTAATAGAAGTTGATTTTTTAGAAATTGATTTGATACAATTGATTGTGGTGTCCCCACTAAGCGCATTAAGTCGGCAGTGTGCATCCACAGTACCGAGGTTAGCGTCGACTTTTGGAGCGTTGCACTGTGGGCTGAACAAGTGCATAATGGTGGTAGAATGTGCCTTTGGATGTTTAAAAGCTTGCTGGTGCAGTTTACTGACTCAGTTAGATCTCAGGGAAACCAATATTCCCATCATTATTACTGCTTGCTGTGTGCTCCACAATATCTGTGAGAGTAAAGGGGAGATGTTTATGGTGGGGTGGGAGGTTTAGGCAAATCGCCTGGCTGCTGATTACGTGCAGCCAGACACCAGGGTGGTTAGAAGAGCACAGCAGTGTTCTGGTGCCTGTTGGGGGTTTGTTTTTTGTTTCTTGAACTACCAGGTTTTAGGTGGGAAGACTATGACCAATACAGAGGCAGCAGTGGAAGACACAATAAGGATGACTGGATGTGGAAGCTGCAGAATGTACATGATCCTGGAGGGGGTACTTGAAAAGAGTTTTGTCTGCATGAAGTGCCGCCTGATAGAGCTGATGGAAGAAAAGATCCAAGGACTGGAGATGCAGGTGGAAACTCTGGTCGAGTTTAGAAGGGGGTTCAAGCAGATGATGGAGCAAAGACATGAGGAGGCTGAAGGGATACGCCCAGACTTGCAGATGGAAGCAGGACCAAAGAATTCTGAGGAGAGACTGCTGGGTGAGGAAAGTGGACGGTGGAAGCATGTGACTAAGAGTACCCGCAGAGGAAAAGACAGGCCAGTGAAGGAGAAATAGAACTCAGGAACAAGTTTGCAGAGTTGGAAAATGAAGAAGGGGCACAGCAGGTGGTTGCTGAAGGAGAGAGTGCAAGGAAAAAGAGAAGAGCTGCTAGTCCTACAGGAAGAGGGGAGGAATCAATGGAGCCAACACTAAATATGAGCCCCAGGAGGATTGCGAGGGTGAATAGGAATTGAGAGGACTTGCAGCCAGTGGGTGCAGGGGATAGACCAGAGAATCACAGTGTCACCAGGAAAAGGCAGGTCTACGTGATTGGGGACTCCTTACTGAGAAGAATAGACAGGCCTGTAACTAGAGCTGATCGGGAAAACAGAAGGGTGTGCTGTCTGCTGGATGCTAAGATACGGGATGTGGACCTGAGGCTGAAAAGGATCCTAACAGGACCAGGAAAGAATCCATTGATTGTCCTTCCTGTGGGAACGAATGATACGGCTAGATTCTCACTGGAACGTATCAAGGGAGACTATGCCAGACTGGGGAAGACACTTAAGGAAATCGAGGCTCAGGTATCTTCAGTGGGATTTTGCCGGTTCCTAGAGAAGGGCAACAAAGGTGTGACAAGATTATGGCGATCAACAGATGGCTCAGGCATTGGTGCTATAAGGAGGACTTTGGGATATACGGCCACTGGGAAGCATTTATGGACAGAAGACTGTTCTCTCGGGATGGACTTCACCTGAGTAAGGAGGGAAATAGACTTCTAGGATGGAGGCTCACCCAACTGATTAAGAGAGCTTTAAACTAGGAATTTGAGGGAGATGGTTGGGAGATGTCCAGATGATCTCCACGCTGGAATTTAACCTTGAGAGGGAAGAAAACAAAGTAAGAGGGGATACAGCCGTGGACAGAAGAATTGACATCATGAGGAAGGGTAATGTAGATATCAGTCTAACAGGTGATGCTGGTGGTAGAATGTCTGTGCCTAACCGGGTAAAGAATGTCAGTGAAGCCAAACAGCAAAAATTAAGATGTCTGTACACTAATGTGAGGAGCCTAGGTAACAAAATGGAGGAACTAGAGCTACTGGTGCAGGAAGTGAAACCGGATATTATAGGGATAACAGAAACATGGTGGAATAGTAGTCATGACTAGGAGTACAGGTATTGAAGGCTATGTGCTGTTTAGAAAAGACAGAAATAAAGGCAAAGGTGGTGGAGTAGCATTGTATATCAATGATGAGGTTAACTGTAAAGAAATAAGAAGTGATGGAATGGATAAGACAGAGTCTGTCTGGGCAAAAATCACACTGGGAAAGAAAGCTACTAGAGCCTCGTCTGAGATAGTGCTTGGGGTGTGCTACAGACCGCCGGGGTCTGATTTGGATATAGAGACCTCTTTACTGTTTTTAATGAAGTAAACACTAATGGGAATTGTGTGATCATGGGAGACTTTAACTTCCCAGATATAGACTGGAGGACAAGTGCTAGTAAGAATAATAGGGCTCAGATTTTTCTGGATGTGATAGCTGATGGATTTCTTCACCATGTAGTTGAAGAACTAACAAGAGGGGATGCCATTTTAGATTTGGTTTTGGTGAGTAGTGAGGACCTCATAGAAGAAATGGTTTTAGGGGACAACTTTGGTTCGAGTGATCATGAGCTAATTCAGTTCAAACTAGATGGAAGGATAAACAAAAATAGATCTGGGACTAGGGTTTTTGACTTCAAAAGGGCCAACTTTAAAGAATTAAGGAAATTAGTTAGAGAAGTGGATTGGACTGAAGAACTTGTGGATCTAAATGTGGAGGAGGCCTGGAATTACTTTAAGTCGAAGCTGCAGAAACTATCAGAAGCCTGCATCCCAAGAAAGGGGAAAAAAACCATAGGCAGGAGTTGTAGACCAAGCTGGATGAGCAAGCATCTCAAAGAGGTGATTAAGAAAAAGCAGAAAGCCTACAAGGAGTGGAAGATGGGTGAGGTTAGCAAGGAAAGCTACCTTAGTGAGGTCAGAACATGTAGGGATAAAGTGAGAAAGGCTAAAAGCCATGTAGAGTTGGACCTTGCAAAGGGAATTAAAACCAATAGTAAAAGGTTCTATAGCCATATAAATAAGAAGAAAACAAAGAAAGAAGAAGTGGGATTGCTAAACACTGAGGATGGAATGGAGGTTAAGGATAATCTAGGCATGGCCCAATATCTAAATAAATACTTTGCCTCAGTCTTTAATGAGGCTAATGAGCATAGGGATAATGGAAGGATGACAAATGGGAATGAGGATATGGAGGTGGATATTACCACATCTGAGGTAGAAGCCAAACTTGAACAGCTTAATGGGACAAAATCGGAGGGCCTGGATAATCTTCATCCAAGAATATTAAAGGAACTGGCACATGAAATTGCAAGCCCATTAGCAAGAATTTTTAATGAATCGGTGAACTCAGGGGTTGTACCATACAACTAGAGAATTGCTAACATAGTTCCTATCTTTAAGAAAGGGAAAAAAAGTGATCCGAGTAACTATAGGCCTGTTAGTTTGACATCTGTAGTATGTAAGGTCTTGGAAAAAATTTTGAAGGAGAAAGTAGTTAAGGACATTGAGGTCAATGGTAATTGGGACAAATTACAACATGGTTTTACAAAAGGTAGATCGTGCCAAACCAACCTGATCTTCTTCTTTGAGAAGGTGACAGATTACTTAGACAAAGGAAATGCAGTAGATCTAATTTACCTCGATTTCAGTAAGGCATTTGATACGGTTCCACATGGGGAATTATTAGATTGGAAAAGATGGGGATCAATATGAAAATTGAAAGGTGGATAAGGAACTGGTTAAAGAGGAGACAACAATGGGTCATACTGAAGGGTGAACTGTCAGGCTGGAAGGAGGTTACTAGTGGAGTTCCTCAAGGATCGGTTTTGGGACCAATCTTATTTAACCTTTTTATTACGGACCTTGGCACGAAAAGCGGGAATGTGCTAATAAAGTTTGCGGATGACACAAAGCTGGGAAGTATTGCTAACACAGAGAAGGACCGGGATATCATACAGAAAGATCTGGATGACCTTGTAAACTGGAGTAATAGTAATAGGATGAAATTTAATAGTGAAAAGTGCAAGGTCATGCATTTAGGGATTAATAATAATTTTAGTTATAAATTGTAAGGCACTGGTGAGACCTCATCTGGAATACCATGTGCAGTTCTGGTGTCCCATGTTTCAGAAGGATGAATTCAAATTGGAACAGGTTCAGAGACGGGCTACTAGGATGATCCGAGGAATGGAAAACCTGTCTTATGAAAGGAGACTCAAAGAGCTTGGCTTGTTTAGTCTAACCAAGAGAAGGTTGAGGGGGGATATTCTTGCTCTTTATAAATATATCAGAGGGATTAATATTAGGGAGGGAGAGGAATTATTTAAGCTTAGTAGCAATATAGACACAAGAACAAATGGGTATAAACTGGACACTAGGAAGTTTAGACTTGAAATTAGACGGAGGTTTCTAACCATTAGAGGAGTGAAGTTCTGGAACAGCCTTCCAAGGGGAGTAGTGGGGGCAAAAGACATATCTGGCTTTAAGACTAAGCTTGATAAGTTTATGGAAGGGATGGTATGATGAGATAGCTTAATTTTGGCAATTGATCTTTGATTATCAGCAGGTAAGTATGCCCAGTGGTCTGTGATGGGATGTTAGATGGGATGGGATCTGAGTTACTGCAGAGAATTCTTTCCTGAGTGCTGGCTGGTGAGTCTTTCCCACATGCTTAGGGTTTAGCTGATCGCCATATTTGGGTTCAGGAAGGAATTTTCCTCCGGGGCAGATTGGCAGAGGCCCTGGAGGTTTTTCGCCTTCCTCTGCAGCGTGGGGCGTGGGTAACTTGCTGGTGGATTCTCTGCAGCTTGAGGTCTTCAACCCACAATTTGAAGACTTCAATAACTCAGACGTAGGTTAGGGGTTTGTTATAGAAGTGGATGGGTAGGATTTTGTGGCCTGCTTTGTGCAGGAGGTCAGACTAGGTGATCATATTGGTCGCTTCTAACCCTAAAGTCTATGAGTCCATGAGAAGCTTTTAAAACCAGTTTCATAGACTCATAGACTTTAAGGTCATGACTGGTCAGGCTATGGTGTGAAAGTTCTGTTTGTTTCTCCTTGATGAAAACCTGCCCCCTTGGGTTCACTCTACTTCCCTGTAAGCCAATCGCCCTCCCGTCCCCACTTTGATCTCCATTTGCAGAGGCAATAAAGTCATTGTTGTTTCAAATTCATGCATTCTTTATTAATTTGTCACACAAATCGGGGGATAACTGCCAAGGTAGCCCGGGAGGCTGGGGAAGAAGGGAAGCACAGGGGTGGAGTAGTTGGCGGGGCACCCCCTAGAATGGCATGCCTGGGGCTCTGACCCGGAGCAGCCGTTTGCCTCTCTGGTTCTTTGGTAGGCTTGCCTGAGCTCCTTAAGTTTCATGCAGCTCTGCTGCGGGTCCCTATTATAACCTCTGTCCTTCATGCCCTTGGAGATTTTGTCAAATATTCCAACGTTTCATCTTTTGGCACAGATTCGTCTCCCTATACAGCGATCAGATGCAGTACCTCCCATTCGGTCTATGCTGGAGCTCTTTTGCAATTCTGGCACTCCATGGTCACCTGGGCTGATGAGTTCCACGTGGTCACCCACCACACTGGCCAAACAGGAAATGAAATTCAAAAGTTCGCAGGGCTTTTCCTGTCTACTGGCCAGTGCATCTGAATTGAGAATGCTGTCCAGAGCGGTCACAATGGAGCACTCTGGAATAGCTCCCAGAGGCCAATACCATTGAATTGCGTCCACACTACCCCAAATTCATCCCAGCAGGTCGATTTCAGCACTAATCCCCTCATCGGGGAGGAGTACAGAAATTGATTTTAAGAGCCCTTTAAGTTGACAAAAATGGCTTCATCGTGTGGATGGGTGGAGGGTTAAATCGATCTAGCGCTGCTAAATTTGACCTAAACTTGCAGCGTAGACCAGGGCTTTCTGGAGTAAACTGATATTCTACATATGAAAGTGAGAAGAGCCATTGCCACCTTCCATGCATACAATCACAAACCACTACCTATTGGAAGTAAAGTTTTACTCTGCTCTTTTAGGCACACATTCATATATCCTAATGAATGCTGAGAGACTGTCTCAATGGACATTTTCACTCCATTTGTAGAAACACATATGCATATTCAGTGTTAATGGAACAATGGCAGATTGCTAGTGTTAGCCAATAACAGGATTCAGTGTGCATGCACAAAGTACACTTTAAAACCATTTTAAATTGACCAAATATAATCCAGTCTTCTTTGGATCACAACTAAGTACATCTGTGATCTCCTGAACACATCCATACCAAATTTCAAGTTTTCCACAGGACTCATAGATAGAGCTGGAGAAATTTACTTATTTGTTAATTAGGCAAATAGTAAATGCGCCAAAAATGTGCTTTCTGGGGCACCAAAACTATTCATAAAGTTGGTGAATAGTTTAAGCTGGAAGAAAAAGGGAAAATTGTTTTAGAAAAAGTCAAAATGGTTCATTTCAAAATGATTTCTCATTTTGAAACAGTTTCATTTGGAAATTTAGCTATGCTTATTTAAGAAAATTTTTTTAAAGAAAAACAAGGCAGAAAATGAAATGAAAAAAATGTTTGTTTCAAGTTGAACAAGCTATTTCCATTGAATGTAAATAATATTTTGTGAGGTTTTCCTTCTTGGTTAGAAAAAGCCCAAAACAATTTTTTTTTGCTTTGAATGGAACAGAATTTTTTAAAATTTTCCCAGTTTGGCCTCTAACTGAAAAATCAATGATTTGTTCAGCTTAATTCACAGGTGCTAGAGCTGCTCCAGAAAGAGTCACAGTTTTCTTTATTTAGAAGAGAGACTGCATTTCTATTCCTCACATTCTTGAAAATGGCTCAAGCATCTTTCCAGCAAGGACTTCATTAATGAAGCATTTCTGTTAGTTTCTCTGTAGATTCCATTCTCCCATCCATTTGCTGGGGCTTTTTGTGGGCTAGGGCAGTTGGAGGTCCCCCTGAGAGAGTGTGTGGGTAAATAGCCTTATCATGAAAATCTGAAACCAATAAAATAGCTAGATATGAGCCGCCACTGAAATAATGATCTCCCTGGCTGCCAGCTAGTCTCCCTTTTCCAGTATCTGACCTATTCAGCACTAAAGGAAAGAGATAGATACAAGTAGTGTGATCTGTTTCTTTAAGGGTTGTCACAATGTTTGTCAATGCTGTAGTACCATATCTCAGTTCCCAAATTTCTGAGGGATCAAATAAGAATGCTACTCTATGGAACTGTATTACTCAACACCAGGGCATTGATTGGAAAATAGGCTGGATTAAAACTCTCCTCCTACACGTGGATCTGTGCAGACACTGTATTTGTAAATATCCATACTCCTTCAGATTGATTCTGTCTACCTTTAAAAATACCTTCATATGCAATATCTATCTTACAGAAATGAAATTTCCTCTAATGTCCAATCTTATGAAAAAATCAATTAAATACCTTAGGATGGATTTTTTTCTTAAATGTTTTCTCATAATTTCCCATTAAAATGACTTGTAACATCAAGCAAAGACATTATGTTCATAATTTGTCATCTTTTCCTTTCTCTACCTCCATGTCTGTCACTGACTGAAAAACGTATCCATGCTCATTATTAGAGACCTGAAATGGACAAGCAAGTCTGAATTTCAAGTAGAGCACTTCTAGAGTGAGGTAGATGGGGTTTATTAACTGATCTGTTCTATTTGGCTGAGATTTTGTTTTGTTTAGATTAGATTAAAGTCACAGAGGAAGAGGGCCAAATTGGTTTCAACATTTCCTGAAAGTCTGCTAGGAAGATAGTCATTGTAGTGTTATGATTATAGTGTAAAAGAATGTATCTTCCACATTCCATAGTAACTGAATTGAAACAATGTAGAATGCATTCTTATTTTTTGTCATGTGGAAAGTTGAAGTTAAAACTATAGTTCCTCACAGAACAAAAAATCTTAAAGTAACCAGCTTCCTTAGTTAGACTGCTCGCCTAAAGGACTCCCAAACTAAATATCTGATATATAGTAAAAAAAAAAAATCCATAATGTGACTTATTAACTACTACAGTACTACTCTTGTGTACATGTAGTTCAAATCTGGTATCCAAAACAGTGGCAAAGGGCATCGGAACTACATGCCATTAAAACTAGACTTGCAAATTCAATCTGGCAGCAATTACTGTTTTCCTATTACTCAGATTCACTGATACAGAGCTCCATAGATGACAGTTTCCCAAATTGATCCCTCTGAAACACTGTACTGAGCCAATGGTGGAACTATACTGTAAGTCACATCAGCACCCCAGTTCTTTGTTTCTAGAAAGTTATTCTGTGCTTTTTTTATCTGAATGTATTAGAGCTAAATCCTTATCTTAACTTGCAAAATTGCTATTGATTTGAAAGGAGCTTTTGCAAGATGTTGCTCACTTATTTAAATTTTCCATCATTTCATCATAGCCATGGCACTTGGCTGTGTTCTTATCAGGTGACACATCTGAACAGGATTGGGTTTAGCCATCATTCAGTTGAGAAGTACTGAGTGAAATTCTAAGCTGCTTCAGAAGGTGGTGCTGGTAATTCAGGAGGTGACCTGTTTTGGAAGCACTGAATCAATGCCTCATCCTTACAACCGGGGGACTGTATTATTCAGCTCCCTTCTGATGGATGTGATAGAAAACTGAGATCTTCCTGACCATGTGTGGTTATTATCAATCCCTTAGCCATTTTTGTAATATGTAGACTTAACTCTCAACAGCCACAGATGAGTGAGGTAAGGTGTTTGTAGCTTCTCAGAAATTAGTTAGGTAAGTGAAATGGGATTCACAATGAGGCTCGGGGAATTTAACAACTTTCCTTATTTCTTGTTTTATTGTGACTTTTGCTCAGCTCATTAAGATGCTGGGATGTGTGACTTTTTGAAAGTGGTGATGGCTATTCTGGGACAAGCACCACGTACCACTCCAGGAGACCAATTTCCTGCATCCCTCCCCAGATAGACCTCATGTTTTCTTGGAGGTATCTTAAGAGATCAGGATCACATCAAGCAAGCTTAATTTGTCTACCACTTACTGTGTGTATGAAGTTATATATTGTCTCACTGGCAATGTGATAGTTTTTTAAATCAAACATAAAACATATGTTAATTTAGTATCAATGCTGAGACTTAACAGGCAGTGAAGTTGGGGACTTGAAAGTCATGATGTTCTCACCCGAAAAGGCCATACTGCTGATTAAGGCTCAGTCCCGCACAAGAATGTAGAAGCACAGAGCCTCGCTCCTGCATGGAGTTCCACCAAAGTAGTTGGAGTAATGGTCAGCTTTTGTGGATCTCTTTGCATTTTGGGCCCTATTATTAAAATTAATGCCATAAACAGTCAAATAGAGTAAAGCAGAAATTTTACGCAAAACTAGGGAATAGGGGAGTTTAACAGCTTTAACTTTAGTTGATTTGGAAACTTGTGTATATGAAAATCTTTCTGATCAGGTTACATTAAGTAACTTCTCTTTTAATATAATCTATCCTATTGTTTATTTTAGGATTTACATCAACAACGCTTTTTTCAGACCCAGCAGTTGGTAACATTTCATTCTGTGTCATTTTGTGTATTGTTAGAAATGTGTTGACATTTCTGCTTGTCAGAATAGCTTTTTTACTTTCCATCGTAGCCTGAGTGTTATAAAATGCTGCATTAACCTTTCTAACAGGCTTAGGTGAGACACAGAAGATATATTTTACAGGAGAATGTATTATTCATTAAGTAAATAGTAGATGCAGTATGAAAGAATTGTCTGAGCACTAGAACTTAATCAAGGCAATTACAGTCAGAGATATTAATATATTACTAGACACAACCAAATCATCATTAAATATACTTGGACATTTCCTTCAGGAATTTAAATGACTTAAGTTCCAAACAGTCATTTGAACTGAGCAGGCAATGTCTATTCCTCCTCCCTTTTAAAGGTTTTGTAAAAGGTTAAATAATGGTTGGAAATAAGCTACCAGCATTTGAAGAACAATTTCAAAAAATAAGAAAAGAAAAAACTTATTATGTTCAAAACTTTCAGATCTTTGGAAGACTCTCAGCTAGAGGCCAAGGTCAATTCTGAATACTTACATGGGGGGAATTCTGCAACCATTTAAGCCTGTGGAAATCTGTTGACATCAATAGGGTAGCAGAGGTTTAAATGACAGCAGAATTTGTCCTAAGTGTGTGTAATATTGAGTACTGTGGAAAATATGTAAAAATCATAATTGTTCAGGAAAGGAAAGGATTGAGCATATATAGCAAAACATGAATTTGTTGTGTAACTTAATTTACTTCTACAACAGTTTTTTAATTAATACCAGTGCTTTTTACAACCTTGTCACTGTTTCCCTAGCTGAAAGATATTATTCATTATGGGCTAGATTTTTATTCTAGGCACAGCCCTGATTGAGTCCTATTGATTTTTTTCTTTAGAATCACTTAGATTTTTTTGAAAATTCTCCTCTGGTGTGAAATCCTGAAGTCAATGGTAGTTCTGCCATTGATTTCAATGGCACTACAATTTCACCTCAGGTCTGTACATTGTTGCCTTAAAAAATAAACTAACATGACAACAAAGCCTTTTTCTCCAGTAGAGACCATGCTGTTTTTGTGGCATGGTTTCTATAAAAATTCTATCTGTATACATTGTGGGTTTAAAATTTGTCATGCCATGTTTAAAATTCCAGTTAAACAGCCCAATTAGTCAACAGGAATAGAAGAGATTACTTTGCTTTTGTTTGTGGATATTTCATCAAAGAGTAAATAATGTATGTATGAAATCTGCACTTCCAAACACACAGGCATTTGGTTAGCTGTACAACTAAAAGGCTAATGTATGAATACAAAAAACATAGCAAGTAAACCCAAATCATAGACTCTCAATTTGTCTTATTTGTTTGAGTTTTAACATGGAGGAAAAGAGGCAAGAGGGGTCAGTGGCCATGAGGGCAATAGCTGTCATATTAAGAATGTAAATGTGTGTGTGGGGGGCGGAGTTTTATGGGATATTTCATTTAAAAGTGTAAAGAAATTTTAATGAGATGCAGTTCAAGGGAAGTGAACTCCACACCTTAAGTCCCGTCACAAGAAAAGCATGATGAGCTGATGACCAAAAAATTTACAATGGGATTCTTAATAGGCAGATGATGCATGAGAATGGAAACTCCTCCAAACATATTCTGTCAAATAAATCACTGCTACATCCTGAAATATCTGTAAGTGATAAAGAACTCCTCAGAACCGTTCAAGAGGCAGTTAAAATAATCACATCTTGAGGTAGCCAAGTTATGTGGTGATGTTGTCAAGTTCACTAGGGATAAGTATGGCACCTCACTGTATGAGAACTGCACAAGTGAAAAGAACATTTTCCAGTATTCCAACATTTCCAATATGCAGCTTTCAGTGGAAGAAAGTGTGGTCAAAGGTAATGACAAGTGTCTTAACCTGAATAACTACCTCCTACCAAATGCCTTCAGTAAACAGGGATACAAGTGAATAGAGAGCACCCTTGTACCAATGATCTATAGTTTCCTAGGAATGAAAACCAGAGTAACTCTGAGGCAGCATTCACCTGGTACTGTCACCCAAGTGTTTCTTTATGACAGAGACCGAACTTGCAGGGTAAGAGTTCCATCTCATCAGTACACATACTTATGATTCCTTGTTTAGAAATGATTTTGCTCATATGCT
The DNA here is from genome assembly GCF_007399415.2 of Gopherus evgoodei. Taxonomy (NCBI): domain Eukaryota; kingdom Metazoa; phylum Chordata; order Testudines; family Testudinidae; genus Gopherus; species Gopherus evgoodei. The sequence continues at coordinate 32,503,430 of NC_044332.1, read as the reverse complement.
CCTTTCTTGGTGAGGGGAGGTGGCACATCATGGGAGTGTTATCCCCATGGTGCATCAATGGCTTTCTGATCAATTGCATAGGTCTTGTTCTCAATATAGTTCCTTCTGCACTGGCTTATTCAGCTACTGAGATATATCTGAAACATGAATTCTGTGTCCCTGTTCCTAGTGATTTTCATTACCAGTGAGTAGGTAGACATGTGTTACTTCTGTGAGCAGTTTTCTATATGTCCTTTAGAAACAGAGAGAGCGAGCTAATATCCTCTTCAGTTTTGTTTAGATGTCTTTTCTTCCGGGAGATACTGTTACAGCTTGGAATGCGGATAACTTCTGGCTGTGGCTGGCAACCACATGGAGCATCCTATTAATATTAAATAAGATCTGGGACTAATAACTGTACGTGGTGCTGGTAATTCTAGACTTATGTGTTTACTTTTTTATATTAAAGGGTCATTGCATCAATGATTTGGGACAATAAAAAAGAACACATGGCATTAATATGCAAAGGGAGAAAATGAAGCACATATCTTCAGAAACCACTTGCAGAGTGTTTCAAATTTGTAAATTTGTGGGAAGGAGAGTACAAGTGAGGAAATGTTTTTACTGTAGTTAAACAAAAATGAAGCAGATTTAGTCATTGAGTGATGGATTAGCTAAACCCCAATTATTGCTTTATATAAGATATATCATCACCAAGATTTTCTTCGCTGTATTAATCATTCAAAAATGTTAGTTTAAAAGATAGAAATGACTGTAAAACATTAAATATCAGCACTGATTTACTTTAAACCCCAACCACCAATAAAATAGCTATTTGATAATATTTCATACTTCGGTTTACTGTAAATGACCTAAAGACAGTGTGACAAAAGTCAGATTCAAACTTTTTGCGCTAGGCCTGTGACCATTTTACAACAGCTGAGGATCCAGCCCTTCATTTCAAAACTATGCTTGCAATGTTTCCATCCACTGAATCTCATTGTAAAGAAAGCTTTTCCTGTCTTTTGTCCACCTTTGGTACCCGCAAATATTTCAGTGACTGTGCTCTTCGTATAGAACATCTAAAGACTGTCATAACATTTAAAAGCAAGTAAATATATTTATTAGGTATAGAGGATAAAGAATATAGAAATCATACATATTTCAAAAAATGCTGAAAAACAAGGTAGACAGAAGAAGTGAGTTTACATTTTATGAAGCAGATTACATATTGTTTTCCAATCACACTGATTCAAAAATCAGTGCTATTTAGTTTTGATTATACAGACAAAAGGCCATTATTAGTGTTTGGGGGGGGGAAGCATTTTATTGAAGAGTTATAATAATTCTTCTTCGAGTGATTGCTCATATCCATTCCAGTTAGGTGTGCGCGTGCCGCGTGCACGTTCATCAGAAGATTTTTACCCTAGCAACACTCGGTGGGTCGGCTGGGCGCCCCCTCGAGTGGCACCACCATGGCGCCAGATATATACCCATGCCGACCCAACCGCCCCTCAGTTCCTTCTTACCGCCCGTGTCAGTCGTTGGAACAGTGGAGTGCGGTTTTACTGACCTCCACCTCCCTAGCTGCTCATAGTTCTCTAGTTATTTTGTTGTGTATATAGTTCAAAGTTATATAGTTATAGTTAATTTTTATTGTTCATAGTTAGTGTATAGTTAAGAGGGGTTCGGGGATTAGCCCTTTCCCCGCACCCGGTGCCGGGGCCCATGCCCGGTTCACCGGGTTTCAAACCTTGCTTGGCCTGTCATAAGCCGATGCCAACAGGAGATCCACATGACTCCTGTCTTAAGTGCCTCGGGGAATCTCACCTGACAGGTAAATGTCACATTTGCAAGGCTTTTAAGCCGAGAACAAAAAAGGAGCAGGACTTTCGGCTAAAGCAGCTCCTCATGGAGGCAGTTCTTACCCCTCCACCTTCGGCACCGAGCACTGGTCAGTCGGCGGGCAGAAGCACCTCCTCGGCACCAGACCATGCTGGTACTGCCAAGGCCTCTTGGCACCGGCCGTCGCCGGCACTGAAGTTGACTCAGCACTGCTCCCTTTCCCCGAGGTCGAGAAAGCCTAAGACTCCTGCTGCTTCCGTGCCACCTGCACCGCAGCCAGAGAGCTCGTCTAAGTCGGATCGCCCGGCACCGACACCTGCCGCGGCACCGACGTTGGCACCGTCGATTCCGGTCCCACAAGGGCTGTCAAGTACAGTGCCTGTCAGCTCCCCGGCGCGAGCCATGGTTGAGCTGACTATTCCATCCACGCTGGAGACATTCTCAATGGCGAGGGATCTGATTGCCATGACAGAGTCGACGCTGCCTCAACCCGACACCACCAGTGCGGGTAATACAGTCTATCGGCAAGCCTGCCTTGATAAGACCATCCTCTGTCGGCACAGCAGAGCGGCACCGTTCACGATCACGGTCCCACAGACGTTCCAGGTCCCATCAGCGCTCCCACTCCCGATGCCGCTCGCAGTCCCGGTACCGTTCTGCTTCTCAGTACCAGTCGCACTCGCAGCACCGGTCGGCATCCTGCTCGCTGGCCCACTACTCTCGGCACCATTCCAGTTCCCGACACCACTCCAGGCACCGTGACTCCTGTAGCTGCTCCCAACGTCGAGCCTCGAGATCTCGGTTGACCTCCCGGCACCACTCCGGTTGCAGGTTCCGATCTCATTCCCAGTACCAGTCCCCGGTGCCGAGTAGGGCAAGGTCCGCTAGAGACAGAGACTCTGCCCAGGGCTTTTCAGCCCCTCCATGGCCATCCAGACACGCATCAGTGTCATCCCACATGGACAGCTCTTATGCTCAGGGCTGCGATTCTGATGTGCCCACCAAAGTCTTCCAAGAGACCCAGGCCCAGGACCAAGGACCCCATCAGGTGTATCACCAGGCCCAAGGCATACCAGTAGATCTGTCCCGCTCTGTCTCATCAGAGCACCGACTACCAGAGGCGACGGTTAGCCGTCACCCTCCGACTGCTGTGGAGGAAGCCCCAGTTCACCCACCGGACTCCCAGGTTCCTCTGGAGCAGGAGATCGCCCAAGAGCAACAGGCCACCCAGGACTTGCTCGTTGCCAGCATCTCCTCTTCCTCTTCTCCAGATGAGGCGGTGGCAGGAACATCCTCCTCGGGCCCTCCTCCAGTCGACCTGAGAGCCCATCAGGACCTCCTAAGGAGTGTAGCACTCAATATGAACCTCCAGGTGGAGGAGGTCCTGGAGGTAGAGGACCCAGTAGTGGACATTCTATCTGCGGATGCCCCCACTAGAGTGGCCCTACCACTTATTTGGACCATCCAGGCGAATGCCGATACTATATGGCAGTCTCCAGCCTCTATCTCTCCTGCGGCCAGGGGAGTTGAGTGTAAATATATGGTGCCCTCTAAAGGGCACTAGTACTTGTATGTCCATCCTCCTCCCTGCTCACTAGTCGTCTAGTCCGTTAATGAGAGGGAATGCCATGGACAGCAGGCGCCAGCCCCGAAATCGAAGGAGGCTAGGCAAATGGACCTACTCAGCCACAAGGTGTACTCAGCAGGGGCCCTACAGTTCCGGATAGCAAATCAACAAGCCTTGCTTAGCCACTATAATTATAACACCTAGGTGGCAGTGGGTAAGTTTATGGAGCTTCTCCCTCAAGACTCCTGCCAAGAGTTCGCTGCCCTCTAGGAGGAAGGGAAAAAGGTGGCCAGAACTTCCCTCCAGGCCTCGTTGGATGCAGCAGACTCAGCAGCCAGGACTCTGGCCTCGGGTGTTGCCATGAGGCGCATCTCATGGCTTCAGGTTTCAAACCTCCCACGGGAGCTGCAGTATACCATTCAGGACTTACCATTTGATGGTAAAGGCCTCTTCTTGGAAAAGACTGACCCCAGGCCGCAAAGCCTGAAGGACAACAGGGTCATAATGCGCTCTCTCAGCATGCATGTGCCGGTGACCCAACGCTGGCCTTTCCATCCCCAGCCTCACCGCCCATACTCTGTGCCTAGACAAAGACAGGACTTTGGCAGGCGGCACAGCCGAGGTGGTTGCAGACGACTGTCAGGACCCCAAGAGGGCCAAAATCAAGGTCCCTCAAAACCACCACCGAGACCAAAGATGAACTTTTGAAGGTGCGCCCGAGGGCGATGTACCAGTTACAGGCCAGGATCCTTCTCCTCCCTTCTCCAACCATCTCTCCTACTTCCTCCCGACGTGGTCCCAGTTAACTTCAGATCGCTGGGTCCTACCCACGGTGGAGTATGGATACCACCTCCAATTTATTTCAGCCTTGTCCCTCTTCAGGGACCCCTTTCACGAAAAATTCCTCTTACAAGAGGGGCAGATGCTCCTTGCCATAGGAGCTACAGAGGAGGTACCAATGGACGAAAGGGGCAAGGGGTTTTACTCCCGTTATTTCCTAATCTCCAAGTCGAAGGGAGGTCTCAGACCTATCCTAGACCTGCGAGGACTCAAATAATTTATGATAAAGTTGAAGTTCCGCATGGTATCCCTGGGGACCATTATCCTGTCCTTGGATCCTGGAGACTATTGTGCTGCCCTCGATATGAAGGACGCGTACTTTCACATCGCCATCTTTCCTCCGCACAGGACAGACCTCCACTTTGTAGCCAACTGTCAGCACTTCCAGTTTACGGTCCTGCCATTTGGCCTTCTACAGCCCCAAGGGTATTTACAAAGTGTATGGCCGTAGTCGCCGCCTACCTCCGCCAATGTCGGATACACGTTTTTCCATATCTGGATGATTGGCTCATCCAACGGGCCTCTGAGACACAAGTCACTCAGCATGTGGGCATCATCAAGGACCTATTTACACATCTAGGCCTGATGATCAATATAGAAAAATCCACTCTGGTTCCCACGCAGAGGTTAGACTTCATAGGAGCTATCCTGGACTCCAATCTAGCCAGAGCCTGCTTACTACAGCCGCAGTTTCAGGTGATAGCAACAATCATCCGAGGTCTACAGAATTTCCTGACGACCTCGGCTCGCACTTGTCTCGGTCTCCTGGGTCACATGGCTGCCTGCACGTTTGTAAGCAAACATGCCAGGCTCCGCCTCCTTCCTCTCCAAGTTTGGCTCAACTTGGTATACCGCCCGGGCAGGGAGCCAATAGACACGATAGTCACCATTCCCCCGAGCACGCTAGGCTCCCTAGAATGGTGGCTAACTCCCTCCTTGGTGTGTGCAGGGATGCCATTCCATCCACTCCAACCCTCAATGTCCCTGACGACAGACGTGTCATCTCTTGGCTGGGGTGCTCACCTCGGTCACTTTCGTACTCAAGGCCTTTGGTCTTCTCAGGAGCTGGCATTACACATAAATGTCCAAGAACTGAGAGCAGTCTGCCTGGCGTGGCAGGCTTTCCAGCAACAGTTGTGAGGATGGTGTGTCTCAGTGTTTACAGACAACACAACGGCCATGTACTACATAAACAAACAGGGAGGGACATGGTCCTCCCCCCTTTGTCAGGAGGCCATCCAACTCTGGGACTTTTGCATAGCCCACTCGATAGATCTGGTAGTGTCCTTTCTCCCAGGCATTCAGAATACCCTGGCAGATCGACTCAGCAGGTCTTTCCTGTCTCACGAGTGGTCGATCTGCCTGGACGTTAAGCATTCTGTTTTCCAGAAGTGGGGATTTCCCCACATAGACCTGTTCGCTTCCAGCGAGAACAGGAAATGCCAGATCTTTTGCTCCTTCCAAGGTCTCTCCCCGGGATCAATCTCGGATGCTTTCCTGATGCTGTGGAAGAGCCAGCTCCCTTATGCCTTCCCACCATTCCCGCTGGTTCACAAGGTCCTGCTGAAAATCTGCAGGGACAGAGCGCGCATCATCATGATCGCTCCAGCATGGCCCAGGCAGCATTGGTACACCACGTTGCTCGACCTGTCGATAGCTAACCCAATTACTCTGCCACTCCACCCAGACCTCATAACTCAGGACCGCAGCAGGCTTCGCCACCTGGACCTGCAGGGTCTTCACCTCATAGCATGGCTGCTGCGTGGCTAAACCAGTCAGAGTTACGTTGCTCTGAATCAGTACAACAAGTTCTCCTGGGTAGCAGGAAGCCTTCCACCCGGTCAACGTACCTGGCCAAGTGGAAGCGTTTCTCCTGCTGGTACGAAACACTTAGGTCTCGTTCCCCTCTATTTTGGACTACCTCTGGTCTCTCAAACAGCAGGGCCTAGCAGTATCATCACTGAGGGTACACTTGGCAGCCATCTCTACCTTCCACCCAGGTGAAGGTTGTCATTCCGTGTTCTCACACCCTATGGTTTCGAGGTTCCTCAAGGGCTTGGAGCGCTTATACCCTCAAGTACACCGTCCAGCCCCGACCTGGGACCTCAACCTGGTTTTAACCAGACTTATGTCTCCCCCATTCGAGCCGTTAGCAACCTGCTCGCTACTCTACCTGTCTTGGAAGACAGCTTTCCTTGTAGCCATTACATCGGCCAGATGAATCTCCGAGCTTAGGGCTCTTACGGTGGATCCGCCGTACACTGTGTTCCACAAGGACAAGGTGCAGTTGCGACCACACCCGGCTTTCCTCCCTAAGGTGGTTTCGGCCTTTCATGTTAACCAGGACATCTTTCGCCCGGTCTTCTTCCCGAAGCCACACTCAACGCGACGGGAGCAACAATTGCACTCCCTGGACATCCGTAGAGCGCTTGCATTTTATATTGAGCGGACAAAAATGTTTCGTAAAATGCCCCAACTCTTTGTCGCAGTAGCAGACCGAATGAAAGGCCTACCTGTTTCCTCTCAGAGGATCTCATCTTGGGTGACGGCGTGCATCTGCACTTGTTACGATTTGGCTCATATTTCCCCAAGCCACATCACTGCACATTCTACCAGGGCTCAGGCTTCATCTGCCGCCTTCCTGGCTCATGTACCTATCCAAGGGATATGTTATGCAGCTACCTGGTCCTCGGTCCACACCTTTGCTTTGCATTATGCTCTGGTTCAACAGTCAAGAGATGATGCAGCCTTTAGCTCAGCAGTTTTGCATTGTGCCACATCTCACTCCGACCCCATCTCCTAGGTAAGGCTTGGGAATCACCTAACTGGAATTGATATGAGCAAGCACTCGAAGAAGAAAAGACAGTTACTCACCTTTGTAACTGTTGTTCTTTGAGATGTGTTGCTCATATCCATTCCAAACCCTCCCTCCTTCCCCACTGTCGGAGTAGCTGGCAAGAAGGAACTGAGGGGCAGTTGGGTCGGCAGGGGTATATATCCAGCGCCATAGCAGCGCCACTCCAGGGAGCGCCCAGCCGACCCACCGAGTGTTGCTAGGGTAAAAATCTTCCGACGAACGTGCGCGCAGCACGCGCACACCTAACTGGAATGGATATGAGCAACACATCTTGAAGAACAACAGTTACAAAGGTGAGTAACCATCTTTTATCTTTCTTACTTTATCTTGCAGATATTTAAAAGGGCCAGAGAGAAATTTTGCTCCCCTGTCTGAATCAGGATTATGGGGACAAACTCCCGAAGGGGGAATAAATGAACTAAGCATTGTTTCCCCTGTTCACTGTCACAGAGCGCAACAATGCAGGTGAGCCTTAGTATTTGGTTCCCATGCATTGCAGCATGACAAATCAATGCAGAAAGGCCCAGGCAATAGACATGCAAGTTCCTCTGAGAAGGCATACATCCTCCCACTCTCCGCAAAAGGAATTCTTCTTCTTTTGAGGTGGAGAGCCAGCAGTCCAAATCAGAGTTAGACCATCAAAGAGTAAAATATAGCTTTTTTTAAAAAAGAGGCTAGCCCTCTTCTGGTATGAGTGTACTGATTGTTTTGAAACTACACTTAGGAGGACTGTGTACATGCTACACAAGCTAAAGTGATCTTACCCTCCTCATTCATTCTGAAAAGGTGTAAGAGGGGGATAAGGATTTGCTGCCACACCTAAAAGACTGGGAAAGTATCAGGTTTTTGTCCTTAGCTGCTGCTATCAGTTACCACACCCTAATGATTGGCCTTCATTCCTAGCTGTCAGTGTGCCTTAATGTCCAAGATATTGTTCCCAGCTTCTGTACAGGTTGCGGTGCCTCATCGCCACCATCTCCTCCTCCAAAGCACTTTAGCTTGGCTTTCTTTGACCAGCTGTAGTGAGAGTATCCAAACTGTGGGCTTGAATACTGTCCTTGGTGTAATAACAAATTATAACAAAACAAACTGAGGATGAAAAGTCCTTGTTTTTGCATACCAGGTTTATGTCAGGACCACAATATTCCTTTACTGATGTTTTCTGTAGTTTTCTGTCATGCAGGTTTATACTTAAATGGATAAACATGCTCAGATTGTTCAGAATCAAAACCAGACTGGGGTGGGGGACAGTGTTTAGAAAGAAAAGGCAAACCATCAGCAGCCTGTGGCACAATACATCTGGAGGGAACTTCTAAGTCACCAGCAAACTGACAGCCGTTTGCTGGGTATGAAGTTTGCCAAGGAGACAGATGGTAATGTTGAAATAATCTCTGTTGTGCCTAGCATCTAGGTTTTGTGAGGAGAAGAGGAACTTAGAGCAGCAACATGTTGTAGTAGAATAAATAGTATCCGCTACTACCTTTTTATTTTTAAACAGTGTTGATACGAAACTGAGCAGAAATCTTTCAAATGTTGCATTACAAATGTAAGTTAGAAAGGCAAGAATTTTGTAACTCCTAAGAGTGGATAAAACTACAAGAACTGGAGGTAATTTAAAATAGATTTATCCCCAAAAGACACTATGCAAGGAAATTGTAAAATAATAATCAGATCTCTGGTAAAAAAAAAAAAAAAGGTTGTATGAATTTTTTCTACAGAACTACCAGACAGTGTGAACCTAGTGGAGACTAGGTTAGAGAGAGGAAATGAACCGGCATATTCTTCAGAGAATTGGCAGGATCTGTGTACTCACCACTTTCAGCAATGAAAGTTTCTTCTCATGGAGAGAACAAATGTGGAAAATTATGATTAGGTGTTTTGTACCCTAGGCTTGAACAATGAAATAGACACAACATTCACAGCAAAATGTTAGAGGGAATGCCATAGTATAGAGAATTATCTAACCTGTGCTGAGATTATGTTGATTCAGGATAATTTGCACATGCTAGCCTAAGAATTTAAAAGACATTAAGCCAACATGGTGCTACTGTGCTGCAGTGCTTATTTGTAATACATTGCATGCCATTTTGATTAAAACCTTTAATTTTTGCTGAAATGTGTGATGGGCTGAGGCAGGAGCAAGGAACCCTGGGGCACATGTGGATACATTCAGAGGTAAGTGGCTCAATTGCCTGGCCACACCAGAAAAAAGACAGGACGCAATGAATGTGGTTTAAGCTGCAACTATTTTCACTTAAAATATCTGGGAGAACTTGGCAACAAATTGTGCAGTGCAGTCTTTATCATTCCTTAAACATTTCCACAGACTCCAACCTGGGACCCTGACCCATTTCTGGGACTCTGTTGCCCTCTCCTCATATAAAGTCAAATGGGGCTAGACAAGGAGAGGGTTAGCCCCAGGCGGTACCTGTGATAGGAGCTCTGAAGCCCTCTTTCCACAGCTCCCCCAAAGGGGGAGGGTCAACTCCCCACTGTAACAGATATAGGAGCACCAAACACTCATGCCCCACCCCTCACACACCTTACTCAGCTCCCTTAGGAATGGTTTACTTCAAATCCTTTTTACATCCATTTTATCTAACTTCATCCCTTCCTTACTGAGTACCTCCACTGGACAGCTGCCACAAATTTTATGTACCAGATTGCAATGCTACAATCTTACCCACCAACTCCAGCTGACTGGGTCCCAGACCTACTGTAGGGAAGGCAAAAAATCCCCCATCCTGCTTTGGTCAATCTGAAGGTAAGGGATAAATTGCTTTCCAGCCCCACAGAAAAAAGGGCAACTAGTATACTGCCCACAGTAGGTCCTGAGGAAGCAGAGTCCTTTTGGAAATGTAAAGGGTGAGTGGGTGCTGTCATCCCTATCCAGGTAAAAGAGAACTTTGCCAGGGCTACATGGGGTATAAATATCTCTACTCTTCCAGTAAGAAGGAAGAGCAGTACCCTCTCCTGACCTGGTCTAGGTTCTACTTGCTCCAGTTTCCTGTTCCTACTTGCTCTGTACAGGTGAACATTCCCCTTTCCTCCACCTCTGCTACTAGTTGTGGGGTGAGGGATGTGTGTGTGGGGGGGAGAGGGGGGCTTAAAGGGGCAACCACCCTTTTCCAGCCAGATGGACAAGGACCCACCCCATCGAGCTGCAGTGAGCAGAATGAGCCAGCATTACTTCTGAGTGTAGTGAGATCAACATATTAAGTCTTAAAGTAACTTACAGCATATCTTCATTCTTTCAGATTCAAAAACATTTATTAATATTGAAAATTAGTGCTAACTTTTAAGTGCAGTGAAGGACACGGTGGGCTGAACCTTGAACCTCAAAGAAGATTTTTCTGCTTCATACTCATCTGGTACTCTATCATTTTTCCCTCAAATTGACAGTTCTACAACTATACATGTTCTAGACACTTTGAGCCATATACTTCCCTGATGTGAACTGATCCCCCAGTTCCTCATGCAGATATGAAGTGGCAGTGTTAACATGAACAATTTAGCAGTATTAAGAATTCCTTTATTTAATTGGAAAGGCAATTTTCATTGTCATACAATATCAGCTTAGCTGATATCAGCAGGGAACTGAGAATCAGGACTCAGCGGTCTGACTTGGTAAGTCATTTTGCCTCTTTGTTCCTTGATTTACTTATATGTAAAACTGATATACTTCATAAATTCTAAGGCAGAAAGGCAGTCTGACCTCATGCATAATATGGACAATAGAAATTCCCTGAATTAATTCCTGTTTGACCTAGAGCATACCTTTTAGAAAAACATCCAGTTTTTATTGAAAATTGTCAGTAATGGAGAATCCCCCACAATTCTTGGTAAATTGTTCCAATGGTTAATTATTCTCACTGTTAAACATTTGTCTTATTTCCAGTCTGAATTTGTCTAGCTTCAACTTCCAGTCATTGGATCTTGTTATAACTTAGTCTGCTAAACTGAGGACCCCTTTTATTAAATAGCTCACATAATATCATTTGTCTCATATTATTTTGTGCCTCTTAACTATGTGTTTGCAGATTGTATTTAGATCTACATAAGAAAGGTGCAAAAGATATGCAAATACAATGTCATCATCATAGATGTATTAAGGCATCAGTGGGCAGATGAATCTATAATAGTCACCTGTCATTTCAATTTAAAGCAAGCTACAGGATTACTGGAGATGTAATGGATCACATAACTTGCTAGATTATGCATGCTATTCTTTTGTCACATCAGAAAAGCAGCCACCACCTTTGGTCAAATTATCAAGCACATGTAAGCTAACAGGAAACTGATCTTGAATACCATGGTTTGGGTCTCTACCAGCGATGCCTTTTGAGAAAGCATAAGAGAAGGCTAAACAACTTCCACACCCTTTCTCTTCATTGTATTCTAAATATTAAGGGGGAAGCCAAAGTTTCTGACACCAAAGTACTTGAGAAAGCAAAATTACCAAATCTAATCACAATTATCAAACATGGACTTTCCGTTAGTGTGGTCATCTGCACTGTATGGATGATAGCCTCATTCCAAAGGATCTCCTGTATGGATTACAGATGCTCCAAAGCCACTGGGCCAACATAGACTCAGTTGCATGGATGTTTGCAAGAGGCACTTAAAAACTTTCAACAGGAACACAGCAATATGGGAAAATGCAGCTAGCAACAGGCTGTCTTGTAGGGCTATGCTGCCCCAGGGAGTGAAAGAGACCGAAGAAAGGTGGTTGAGAGGGAGGCAAGAAAAGAGAGTGAAGAGAAAAGTACAGCAGGCCTCAAGTGCTAAATGTGCACTGGCTTCCACAGATAACACCTCTGTAATGGCATTACGTTCTGAATTATAAAAGTCAAATTTCTATTATTAGTAACAAGGCTATCACAGGAAATAGTGGGACTTCAGTCACAGAGTTCTTGGTATGTACTTCTGAAATTCCTTATAGGTGAAAAAGATTTTTAATCAAGAAAGCTTTTCAAGTCTCCTTCAGAATAGCTTCTTCATGGGCTGTTAGGCAGAACAGGAAAGGCATCTACTGTTCTTAAAATGATGTATGCCTGATGGAGAGTCATGGCACTGACTCTAGCCAAGCTAGCAAAGACTGTTAATATCATCTGTACAGAGCAGAACTTTAAACAAGTCTAAGGCATTGCCATGAGAGTTTAAATGGTGTATCCCTTTAGGGTGAAATTGAGCCTGTGCAGAGGGCTAGTGCAAGGCTGTCAACATCAATTAATACTGGCTATGTGCTGGTGTGGGAAAATCACTCACACAGTAGGGAGCTTCTGTATCCATTGTGTGTCATGGAGATGGGCTGTAAACTGACTTATGAAAGACCATCGTGGAGGAATCCATCATAGGTGGCTCCGTTGAGTCACTGGCTGGGATCTCCACATAGCTGAAGTGTCATTAGTGATAAGGTTGAGCTATAGTCTGCCTGATAGGGAGAAGTGGTGAACTCAGTTTCCCTGACCACACCATGAATATTTGGCCTTCGTGTGGAGAGAGGTGAATTTTACCCTTAGTATTTGGATAAGTTTATATTTTCTTTTAGGCCAGACCACACCTAGCTATGCAAGTGAAGGGGATGTACAGTTGGAGAGTTATAAAACAGACTAGCTGATGTTTTAAAAAAAACATTCTTGTATATGTTGCAGACACAGACTGTGCGATGGTGTCTTCTGGTTAGCAACATTTTATAGACATTCATTTTGGCATAGTTTACGTAACTCCCATGTGGCTCTGTCAATTGTGCCCATCCCACATCTAGGGTGATAGAACCTTTATGACATTCCACAACGTCCTGGATGTTCTCTCTTTATACATTGTGTGGAACTGGTCAGGCTTTAGGTTGCCTGGCTCATAACCACAACAGCAGATTCCCAGAGGTTCTGGAGCACACATTTTAATGAAAATAAATGCTTAATACATAAATCAACTTTCCCTCAAAAACCAAGAGTGTTCCAATTCAGGCACCAGTTGTGGGAAGACTATAAAGACAGTTTTGTGGATTGCCACTAAGTGGCATCTCATAGTTGCCTCTTGTTTACTCCAGGGAGTCCTGAGGTTTGGAACCCTGATGTCTGTGGAGGAAACCAAACCACACAGGTTTCCAAACCACACAGGTTTCCAATTTTATGTAGTTTATTAATTAAACTAAATAAGCAAAAGCATGAATACATGTAAGCACATCAAATTAAAAGAAAGTGGGTTAATATAATGTAATCTAATTAATCTAATTATTAGGTTGATTAAATCACATCAAATAAATCAACAATTCCTTATAAGCATGTAGTAATAGTCCGTGAAAGCAGCCATCTTATTTAACAATCAGTTCCCAACATAGTAAGGCATTGTCAATCATAAAGCTGGATAAATATATTTAGGTTCCAGCCAAATAGCTGATGCTGGGAGTGCTGAAACACTTCCAGATTGAAGCTAATTTTGAGATGAAAACTCAGATATTAATTAAGATAGCTTGTCCAAATTAATGGTGTGTAAATTGATAGTCAATCTCTTTTCTTTCCCACACCAATACAGGGTTACAATGAAATATTTTAATAAAATTCAAGATGACACAGCTTGTTACATTTACTATTCAAACAACAATATTAGGTGAAAATAACATGATTTATTGGGATTAAATATACAACTCCTTCCTCATTGTATATATGTATGTGTGTGTGTGTGATCTTTTAGAGAGCAAGACTGTTCTAGGTATTTGATTATATAAGAACTGTTCTCAAATGCAGTTTGTGGGTCCTAGCTACAGACACTCCTGCACAAACACACACCCACACTACCAGCCATCTGCTGAAGTTAAAAACAAGTGTGTAAGAATGCTGAGGTGTCCTTCTACTAATAAAGACTGAAAAATAAAACAAACTGAAAAGGTTGATATTTATACAGAATGGTTGTCGTGACTTTTGTGATTTCATTTAGTTTCAGGAAGCTGCTATGTGGTTAAAAAGGTTAGCTAGGGGCCTTATTGCATCCAGTGTTTAACATCAACTGATTTGTTGGCTGGCTACAAGTTATTTGCTTGTAAAGATTGCATTGGGCTGGATTCCTATCCCTCAGCGGCCAGTCAGGGGGGTGGAGGAAGCACCAGGCTTCTTTGTCAGGCCTGGTGGCATTTCATAGATAGAAACAGCAGCCAATGGCTGCAATAGTTTCCATGTCAAACAAGCCATGGAAAGAACTAATCAGGCCACAATCTTTAAAAATCAAATGAAATAATCAGCAGGTCCATAGGTTTTTTGAGACATTTGAGGAAACAGGTCAGTTGACATGCATTGTCTCAGCCAGCCTAAAAAGTCCTAACTCAAAAATGATTTCAAAATTGCATAGCTAGCATAAAAATTGTAACTGAAATCATAGAAATGCACCAGTCATACATTCACTCAGAAGGGACAGATCCTGTTTTACAAACATGCTTATAACTTTCCCTTTATATTTGGCACTCAGCAGCTCAACTTTCAATGCCATTATTTTGACACACAATATCTGGGAGAAAGGTTAAACTCTAACTCAGAGTAAAAAATTGTCTTCTCCTAAAATCACAACTCCGGGGTTCCATTTTTGTATGCAAGGCTATCTTTCTCACACCATATATTTTATACACCAAAGAAAAAACAGCAGCATATTTTCACTTTTTTATTTAATATTTCCTCAATTATATTTTTTTCAGCTGCACCATAGGAAACAAAAATTGTTGAAAGGACTAGTTAGCACACCCAGGAGTATTTATAAGTAAAAATGAGTCTGAATAGACAGATCATGGCAATGGAGAAAATGTTTCAATTACAGTGGGGGACACTTAATAATGTGTACTGTGTTGAAAGCTTCTATGGATTCCAGTGATATTCCCTCTCCTTATAATGAGGAATTCCACTAGTAATAGTAGAATATGTCAAAATAGAACAAATTGTGAAGAGAACCCACTGTACATTTATCTAAGATCCTAAGATGGAAGCTATTTATTACAGTTGAAGTCAGTGGTCAAAGTAGATTGAAAAATGAAGGGACGGTCTGATTGAACCAGCCAAAAGAGAGAAGGGGATGTTGGGGAATGCCACTTACACAAGTCAGGAACAGGACAGAAAGCTCTTCTTGCTTTTAGCAGAGGAGGAGGGGGTTGCACTTCTTTACTTGCTTACTTCCTCCCCACTTTCACTTACCTTAACCCTTGACTGAAGCTATTGGATAAAATTCAGACAAGACTTAGGGGTCTAGGTCATTCTGAAAATGGGACTTAGGCACTTTTGAAAAGTAGATCCTTAAAAACCTAAATAACTTTATGCACATGGGCCTGAGATAAAGTCTACTGAAGTCAACAGGAATCTTTCCATTGACTTCAATGGGCTTTGGAGGCTTGTTAGGGGACCACTTTCATGCATCAAATTACCGGTATCTTTTCAAGAATTAGGACCTTAGGGAAAAATCATAATGTATATGTCATAGCTACAAGTCCTCATAAATTTACACTGTCCGACTTATCTTCATGATTTTGTTCTTTACAAAAAAAGCAAAGGTATCATGGCTCCTTCTGTCTGGTTAACTTGGGTCGATTTACCACACTTATCACAGTAAAGTTTGAATGGCATCATCTAGATGCATACAGAATTTTTTTCCTTCTTCAAACCAATTTTATTTTTATGTAATTAGGGAATGTGGATGGCAAATTCTGCACTGACTTGTATTTGACCCTTAGGATGGGATCTTCTCACATGGACATGGTTAAGTTTTAACTTCCATTGATTGCAGTAGGAGAAACATTAGGCCAAAGGCGAGAGCTTTTTTAAAAATACCACATTTAATGTATATTGTAAATATGTGAACATTGTCCATTTATAGCTACATTTTCAGAACTGTTGAGGAGCCATAAATCCCAATGAAGGCAATGGGCACTGCACAAGCTTAGGACTTTTAGAAAATTGCCTACTGACCTCTTAACCAAGTTGTTAATGCTGCTCCAACCAAATATTTACATAAATTCTCTCTGAGTACTCAGTATTATGTCACATTAGGATCACCCCACATTGACAGTACATAAAAGAAATGCACAGCATGTTGAACATTAGATTAAAGATAAATAGGCCATTATAGATTGGATGATGTGCAGAATTATGGAAACAAAGATTATCTGGATATAATGTTGACTTAGAAATCATTGATAAATTTAAGTCAATGACAGTAAAATCTTATTTCATTTTTCATGAGATGAAGAATAATATATTCTAATGTCATGTATTATTTGTCTGCTTTTTTAAAAGTGGTAGCAATAGTATAGCAACTGCATTCTCATTTTAGTTGAATATCTCTTCCAGGACCTGGGCTAGAGGGGCAGATAATGTTCTGCAATACAACAAGCACATTATTAAAATGACAGATGACCAGAAAATTAAATCTTCTCATCCCACAGGACATTTTCAAATGTTAAATGAAAGCATCTGCAACAGAGTTGTTTGTTCCTATTAAGGGCACAAAGACCAGCAACTTGAGTTATCAAATCCAAATTCAGTTATTATGTGGGGAAAGACTTATATTAAAAAAAGTAGTGTGTGTGTTCACCACAATCGGTGGACCTCACACAATTTTGGCAGACTGGTTGTGATTTATAGGTGTCTATAGGTTTTGTTGTTCCTCTGAAAATTACATGAATGCACCCATATAGCTTTGCTCTAGAGACTGGGCTGGAAATCTCATGCAAACAGTCTGTCTCATGAGATCTTCATATTTCCTGTTTGATGGGATAGGAATCTTGAGAGAATGTACCATTTTCATGGTTTCCCTTATTTTGTGCTTATAGAGCTCACTAAATGCACAAGTTGTATGAAAATGTAAAGAGAAACAATGTGGCATCTTTAGCTCTCTTAGAAACACAGGAAACATTCAATATTTTCAGGGCCACAAAGCCAAACACTGATTCAGAAATTAAGCCAATTTGGGGAATCCTTAAAACATGCTAAGGTAGGCCCTTGCAGAGCATGACCATCATAAATCTTCCTGGCATTGTCTTCATGGCAGTCTGCCTTTTAGCTCCCTCTTACCTCCATTCTTACAGACATGCACACCCTGTGATAGTGTGACTGCTTCTGGATTTCCATAGGATTAATGTGCCAGTCCAAAGCCTCGGGAGCTGTTATGTTTCCTAAGCCTACGTCCACACTACAGCTTTAAATCGATATTAGTAAAATCGATTTTATAAAACAGGTTTTATAAAATCAATTTTACGCATCCACACTAGGGCACATTACTTCGGTGGTGTGCGTCCATGGTCCCAGGGTACCATCGATTTCCGGAGCGGTGCACTCTGGGTAGCTCAGTAAAAGAATAGGACCAATAACTTCGATATCCGTCCACACTAACCCTAAATCGATTTAGTAATATCGATTTTAGGGTTACTCCTTTCGTTTAGCTGGAGTACAGAAATCGATTTTAAGACCCCTTAAAATTGATTTTAAGTGCCTTGTAGTGTGGACGGTTACAGCGTTAAATCGATTTAACGCTGTTTAAATCGATTTAACGCTGTAGTGTGGACCTGGCCTAAGTATCACTGCAGTAATTTGAGAGAGAGAGAGAGAGAGAGACAGAGATGACAGCAGGTAACCATTATGATGTATATGAGATGAGCAA
This sequence comes from Gopherus evgoodei, assembly GCF_007399415.2. Classification (NCBI taxonomy): domain Eukaryota; kingdom Metazoa; phylum Chordata; order Testudines; family Testudinidae; genus Gopherus; species Gopherus evgoodei. The sequence goes on along the minus strand of NC_044332.1, from coordinate 32,485,707 downwards.
GCATGTGTGTTGCCTTCCTTTTCCAAAATATTCAAGCTGGGGGAATAAAGGTTCTAGCAATACCTAGAAGAGCTCAGGAGTGGGGAAGAGAACTGGCAAGTAGCTGATTTACTGGAAAAAATATATTCTTTTTAAAGCACTTGTAACACAACCCATAATATTCCATAGAAAAAGAATGATATCCTTGTAAATTATATAGAACTCTGGTTTGATCCTTGTTAAATTATGTAGGACTTTTTCATGGGAAATCTCACAGGAGCAACGCTAGGTTTTCTAGATTTGTGGAACCTGATAGTTCATATTAATCACATTAGTTTCCTTTTTGACCTTCGGGTTTGTCAGCAGTAGCTTGCATGATGATTGTGAAGTATTGGCTACCCACCAGTGACTGACAAGTTTTCTCTCTCTTCTCGCCCATGATAGTAGTGGTGAGACACAGTTTTTGGGTCCGCTACAGCATCAATACTTGCATAGAATCAATGGGTATTAAAGATCATTAAAAGCTTATAATTCTCAACTATAGTATGTTCAATAATCCTTTTCAAAATAAACTACATGGGAAATGACAAGACTTATTAACAAATCAAACTTTCAATGTTTTAGAGCCAAATAAGCTTTGTCACAATTTTTGTCCTCTGATGTTTAATATAGATCTATTTTAGTGAAGAGCACTATTAAATATCACTCCTAGAAACTTTGAAACAAGTACCTTAGGGGCTCAGTCCTGCTCACATTGAAGTCAGTGGCGGTAAGTGCATGACAGGCTGAATTTTTGTTTTGGTTATAAACACATTCAGCATTTCATTATCTCATTAACAAATAACTGAAAGTCCAATTTGGGCAGAGAGTGCGGATCAGATCCTCAGTTAGTATACATTGTCATACTGCATTGACTTCAGAGAACTATAACAATTTACACAAGTTGAGAATCTGACCCTAAGTATCTTCATTTCTGGGTTTCAGAGGGACTAGCTAAGGACTGTAGTTAAAGACTGTTTGAAATATACACTCAACACCCCCAAGTCCTTTTTTCTTAGTTCTTAATTTTCTCAGAGTAATTCTTTCAAGGTATGATATTTCCCATGCTTAGACTCAACCCAAAGATGTATTATTCTGGAAAATCTGGACAAAATTGTAATTTCCTGATGTGATTCCTGTAGAGTCCACCCTTTGGGGAACTTGCTAAATATCTCTGTGTAATATAGTTTAAAACCAAAGAATACTAGGCTTACTATACTATATCTTAGCTGTTTCCCTTCAATGATCCTTAACATGCAACATTTCACTTTTCAAAACTGTCAACTTTTAATTTTAGGAGAGAGGAAAATAGCAACAATGTCTTAAACTAATCAAAATCTGGCTTTTATACCTGTGTAAATACTAAAGTTATAAACTGTTTAAAATAGAAAGATGGACAAATCACATGTACTGTGCTGATGCTATCCTCACCATATGATTTTATTACAGAATTCAGTGCAAGAAGAGCAGCCAATAACTACAAAATGAAAATGTGCTAACAGCGATTGTATGACTACATCAACATACTTGAATGTACAATCAATTTATACTAGCTTACTATATCAGTTTTATACTAGGTTAACGTTCTGTAAATACCTGCATTTTAAAAGAGCTTGATTTTGTGAGGCTAAACTTAATACCCACATTGGGTATTCACATAGGGTGTATTTAGAGCAATGGAATGGTAGTCAGAATGGGGCTCTTAATACAAGATGAGCCAGTAACTTTGTCTTTGATAGCTGAAGATCTGTTGACCACACTGAGCCTTAAACAATTTGCATGGAACAAACTTAAAAGTGGGTTGGGGAAAACCAGTTGCTTACAAGAGGCTGTATTTGACCAAAAATAGGTAATTTTTAAAACTGTCTGTATGTATTTATATACATGCTGCTATTTAATCTGTTGCTATTAAAATAATAAAATTATAATTTATGAAAACTGCAAACAATATTGACACAGAAATGTTTTCCCCTTTGTAGTATCATTAAGCTATCACAGTTGATGGAATAGAGATATCGAGTGGAATAATGTTTATTATTGTTACTTACCTTTCTCTGAGTTAAATTACGAACAAGTTTGTTGCAGAAGTGACTTCAGAATACCCATATCTAGAAGTGATAATATAAAGCTGATGCTATAAATTCTAATCACTTGACCATTTGCTGCCATTTTATTTACTGTAAAATAGTTATTATGAAAAAAAGCATACGAGCAGGCAGTCCTGACATCAGTGTTTTCTTGCAAACTCAGATAATCTGTACATCTGAGAGCTATTATTTTCTTATTTTATTGTCTCCTTAAAGAGAAGTGTACCTGCAAAAACAGCAACTATATGCAATCAGTTGGCTGCTAGAAGTTATTATCCCACTAGGATGTTTTCTTTTATATATGAAGTGGAACATTAAATTTAAAAATTAGCCCTGCTATGAAACTAATGACAATCTTCACTGAAAATGTCAATCCACTTCTGACAATTTCAAGATGATTTTTATTTTGCTCTTCACATAAAGAGAGATTGTTTGAAAAAAACTATGTAGCACATACTAACTATAGACCCAGTCCTGCTTGTCTTAGGCACATGAGTAAATAAAGCAAATTTGGCCTTTTATCTTCTGATTTATGCATCTGTGAAAAGGTGGGGAGAGAAGTAGAGTTTTCCCTGATTCTCCTTGGAAGATTATAAGAACTTCAAAATTTTTTGAAGTGTACTCCTGCTGTGCTGCTTCTTTCCTTCACATTGATTGGCAATTTACATGTCACTGGTGAGGGTAGGTAGATTTTCAGAACTTCAGTGAGCCAGCATGAGAAAAAGGTGTACTGTGGGAGTATCATTGATAACACTTTAATATCATGACAAGATAAAGAAATGTTGGCACACTGGGCCCATGTTCTGAAAGCTAGGTCTTTGCTAGGAAATTGAGAGTCTCTAGGCATCCTGAGATATAACAGTGTCAAAACGAATGTAAAAGAGCAAAGAGACCAACACTGAAAGAAAAGAGAGAGTCACTGAAAAGAAAAATAGAAGGAAAGAAACAAACATGGAAATTATACTTGCTCAGGTACTACGTGATGAGGGACACAAATATGTAGATAGGAAGGAAAGACAGGAATGAGAAGATGAGGTAAAGTTGTGTTGAGTATTTTGTGTGGGAGTGTGTGGGGGGGAACGAGACAGGGAGATAACTGCCCCAAAAACATATTCTTCTGCTTCTCCCTTAAAGTCAGTGGTGTTGCAGTGATGAAAAATTATGATAGAATATTTATCTTTTTAAACTTTGGATTCCCTATTGTTTTGTACCCAACCTTCTACCCAGCTTTTCCTTTTTCTTCATGTGTTTTGTCTGCCTTTTTTTTTCTTCTTCTGAAATATAGGTTGTGTTTGACAGACAGAGACCTATTTAACTCACAGCCAGTGTCTTCATGCACTACTTATTCTCAGCATTCCTTAGCACTAGTTGTCTGGCAAATATAAGACTGGAGAAAATGATCAATTCTGGGTATCTCGGCCACCCTTTCTGGTCATGTGGACTAGCATTTGCTCATTCCAGAATGTGTATGCCTTCGAGTGTTCATCCAGGAGGACATCAGCAATGACAGGAGGGCTGGAGAGGGGAGGGACATGGAGAAGGGAGTAAGTGACAGGGAGAAAAATGGAAGCCTACTATGAAAACTGAGCCTAAAAGAGGGAAGAGTCAAGCACCAAAATAAGGAAATGGAGTGAGACAGATGCAGACATAAGAGGAACCATAAAGACAAGCAAAATTGAGACAGAGGAAAAGAGCGGGCTAACTATGATAATTCAAAAATATTATTTCATAGGTTTAGTAGTCCACATACACCTGTACCCCGATATAATGCTGTCCTCTGGAGCCAAAACATCTTACCGCGTTATAGCTGAAACCGTGTTATATCGAACTTGCTTTGATCTGACAGAATGCGCAGCCCCGCCCCCCCCGGAGAGCTGCTTTACTATGTTACATCCGAATTTGTGTTATATTGGGTCGCATTATATTGAGGTAGAGGTGTAGTTTTTTGCGCTGATGTTTACATGGGCTTCCAAAATTTAGAGGTTGGTTGTTAAAATGTGCCTTTTAGTAGCCAATTATTCTATTAAAATGTGTTACAACTCAGTCTACCAATCCCTGAACTGTGTATAAAACTAACATTGTTAATAATACCAACTGGCATTTATAGACTGCTTTCCAACCAAGGACTAAAGCATCTCATAAATAGTCTGAGCTTAAGATGCTGAGTGTCCTTAGCTCCCATTTACATCAATGGAAGTTCAGGGAGCTCATCACCTTGCAAAATGGCTTTCACAACACCAGTGTGAGGTAGGCAAGCAGTAATATCCCTTTACAGGCAAGAGTGGAGTTAATTCCTTCATATTGTGTCCTTTAGTTGCTTTTTATCTGAGAGACTTCCTGATCAGATACTCATTCTTTGAATTATACTGGGCCTGAGTCTGATCTCACAGTTTTTGGCTCTGGATCGGAGTTGTTCCACATTTTATGTCAAGATGTTAACCACACAGCTGAAATTATACACGATTAACATTTAGATTTTCCCTGAGTCTTATTCTTTGCCCTGAATATGAGTGATGGCGTTCCTTTTCTTTTTGCTTGATTTTTTGTTTGTTCGTTTCCCAGTGCAAGTACTTGAAGTGAAAGCTGGTTCAGGTTTATTTAGTCAGAAAATATTAATGTGGGAAAGCTTTTGAAAGCTTCCAAATAAGTTTGAAAGTCAAACAACAATGCCTTCCCTGTGATTATACTAAAGTAGCATTAAGGATAGTATAAAAGTAGCATAAAAGTAGCACAGCAGAAAGCACCATTGCAATATTTGCACTCTGTCAAGCTTGCGACAGCAGAGGGGAGCTAAGGTTTATTGGAAATTTGCTTCCCAATGTTTTTTCCTTCTCTCCTGTTGAATGTCACTTCATTTTCAAATTGTACTCTGTCAGACCATTACTTGATTGGGGTATTTGCATACATTAGCACTGATGGATGAGAAATGATTAAAGAATAGTAGCAAATGAGTTTCCAAAGAAGCATATGTAACGAAATTCACTACTGCTGTGGAAGATGCAGTATGATAAAAATCTACTCATAAAGGTGTTCTGTAGAAGCAAGGAACACTTGCTTTCAAAAGTGAACACTGCAGCACATTTTTTAAAAGTTCAAATTAACCTGTTGCTTATTTTAAAAATAGCTCTTTGTGGTTTTTTAACTAATGTTACACTGTTTTCATTCATATGATAGATGGTGCATGATACAAAATGCTTCTGTGCATACTTCAGTGTGATAAACTACCTGATAGCTTGCATTTATGTGTTTCAGCTTGGCATTCAGGCTAATGGTGAGACTATATTAAGTTTAAGGGCAATATTAGCTGCCTCTAATGAGCACATAAGAACAATGAGTTGATCAGTTTCTGGTAGTGTCAAGATTGGTTAGGTAAAATTGTATTTGTGGACAATCATGTATGGCAACTGATCTCTGTCATTCTCTTAAGTCACACACTTGCTCTCGATGAACTCAATGGGAATTTTGCATGTCTTGTAAAATCAGCTACTATCTATGTATACCTTTTCCAAGGCCCAAAATGATGTGTTCCATACATTAGAGACTTTTTGCACGTTGAATGCAATTTTTGGAGTATGATGTTACACAGATAATTTGGTTGTTTAAAGTGCTGCTATTTACCACTCTTTGTTTAAATAATAATAATAAAAATATATTATCTAATAAAAATAACACTTCGTTCTGACATTGCCATTTTTATCTGACAAGTTCAGAACACTTTGCAAATATCATTACCCCAGTTTCACAAATGGAAAACCAACACTCAGAGAGGTAGGACACATGTCTCTTAAATCCCTGTTCCATGTTCTAAACACTTGGCAATGCTGCTTTATAACGTTTATGAGAGACAAGATGGGTGAGGCAATATCTTTTATTAGACCATCTTCTGTTGGTGAAAAAGATAAGCTTTTGAGCTTCACAGCTGAAGCCTGAAAATCTGTCTCTTCCATCAACAGAAGTTGGTCCAATAAAAGATATCACTTTACCCACCTTGTCTCGCTCATATCCCGAGATGCACATGGCTACAATAACAGTGCAAGCAACTCTTATATAGTTTATTATACTTCCTAAAAGTTCCTTGAACTAAAGGAGCAGACCCTATTTCCTTTGTTCATGCTGAGTCTTCATAATAACTTCAAATGCATACTTACCTAATAAAGTATTTCCCAATAGGAGTAAGAGTGGCAGAATTAAGAGCTGAGTGAACAATATATGTACAGCTTTCAAATTTTATTAATTTACCTTTCCAACTGGGGGAAAATGAAGTCTAAAGACATTTAAGTTGAAATGGCAAAACTAAACCAATTTACCATAAACAATAGTATAGAATTCAAGGTAGCTTGTTCCTTTGAAATAAGAAATAGCAGAATTCATGGCATCTGCAAATATATTTTGCATCTAGGCAATATTAATAGCCTGGCAACTATTATAAAGAAACCAAAGGCTGAACGCCTATTCCTGCAGTTGAATAGCATGATTGGTTTTCATAATCTGTTCACCTAAAGCTGAAAAGAGAATGCATATATGTGAAGACTGTAACTATAAATTCTATCCTGCATTTGGATTCATATTCTATCCTTAAGCATCAGAACATGTTTACTAAAATGGCTAGAAGAGATATAATTCACAAACTTGCATTGCTCTTCTGGGTTGGTGGGAAGCCCAGGATGTACTGCAAACCTTAGCAAACCAGCATATGATACTGTAGTATTATAGAATGGCTCAAAGGCTTTCTTAAGTACCAAGTCACTGGAAGATTTGAATAGGAGTTGATCCCGATCATATGCAGGCAGAATTTGGGGCCTGATTCTGCAATTCTTTTATGATTTCTCTGTCGTCGATGGGACAAATCACATGAGAAAGGATTATGCATATGAATAAGGGTTACAGGATTGCACCTTTATGTGCATTAGCTTATGTCTAAAGATATTATAGTTGTGTTACATGAAAAGGGAGACAATGAGGACATTATTTTAATTGGTCACTTTGTAAAATACTGAGTTTTAAGACAATTGGAGACATAATAAAAACTTTTGTGGCCTTCTATTTATCATGATAATTGATTGGAGTAGTAGGAAGTTAGAAAAGATCAGAGAAAATCCTGTGAGGAAATGGTTTATAAATTATACAAGAAGGACTATAAACTCTTGAGGGTGGAGATATCTAACACATGATAACTGGCACATATATATATATACATATATATATATATATATATACATACAACACACATACACACCTCATTCAGTCACACCTTATAAACAAGGGTTCCATGTAACTGACAATTGTCCAGATATCTGCATGAAAATCTTGTCTAATACTAATATCTATCCAGAAATGTAGCTGTAGACATTGCATAATACCCAAATGTTGTTTACACTGAAAGTCTGAGAGAAAAACTGAAATCTCAGTAGAGGTTTAAATGTTTAAGACTCTACCTTTGGGACAAATCCTCCAGTTCTTGGGAGTTTTGCCAGAGTACAAACTGCAGACTTTGGCTCTGTTACAAAGAAATAATGGAAAAGAAAGAAAAAAAGTTCACATTTGCAACCAATATGGACCAAATATTTTTCTAAGTTGTTAAGTTAATTTAGTGTCTATGAAAGATGTTGGATAGAAACTCCTTAGAAACTATAGGTATATCCATAAAACTGGTGCAACATGGTTGGTTGAAGTACAAACTTTCCTGTATTTTCCCACACCTGTGTTTCAAATGGATCCATTTTCAGAGAGGAAAAAGTATAGCCTTCATACCTATTCAGGCTTTGGGCTCTCTGCTGACACTGCTATCAACACCATCTAGTCAGGCCCAACATGATAATAGTTTTGTGATATACATAGCTGTCCAAATTCAAATTACCCAGTAATAATAATACAAATAGTGCCAGCCCATTGATATGCTTAAAAGGTAAGATGGGATGTAGTACAGAAGTCCTACTTACAGGAAGGAATGTAGTAGTAGCTCAAGAAATAAGATAAAACAAACAGTGTTTGCAATGCTACTGTGTCATTTTTACATTTGTAGTACTGCATTTCTGGGAACTGGCTCAAAAAACATTGTTGACCATTATTTTCAGAAGGGGCACTGGTAGTAAATTACCTGCCCCACTGATGGGCCTCTTAGTATCTCTTTATTCAACTCTACATCATTTTCATGAACCTGTTACAGCTTTCTTAAAAAATATAATACAGTGAACTTGTTCTTTCTTTTTAAAATGACCCTTTTATTATTTCATCATAAAGTAGTTGTAAATCCTTGGCTTAAATATGAATCAATGTCATATTCTGAGACTTATGAAAATGTGTACATGGAGTTAAATTCGCTGAAGTAACTTATGCCAGCAAATAGTATTAGAACCTTATTCAAAGACTTACTTTATAACTGTATGCCTAAAGGCTTTTGTCAGTGTAATTGCTTTCCTTGTGGCCTATTTTACAAAGGATCATGAACTTTTTATTACCAGGGTTAGACAATGTGATCTATTACCCTAATGACATATTAATTACCACTTTTGCTGAACCAGCACACATACAGAAATGGGAACATATTGTTAAGCGTCACAGCAGTAGTTAGGGCTGAGACTAGAAGTCAATGCTTTCAGTCCTGTTTCTTTTGTGGGATGCTATGGAGACATTTAAGATATTCCTCATGAGAAATACAAACTGGGAGCTTTTGTGGATTTATCAGTCTCAACCCTCATATTGTGCAGCTGAGATATTTTTCTGGTATTGTAGCCCTATTATGGAAAGTTCATACCCCGCTTAAAAACACTAATCATTCACCTGAGTGAACTGTCAAAACAGAAGTCATGGGAATGGACTGAAGATGTCAGCATGTCTTTGGATTAGCTATGAGAAATTCATTATTTTCAAAGGTTTGACAATATTTAAATATAGTGTGCACAACTTAAGATAACATCATAAAACACAGTGTTGGTTACATATCCTGAGCCAGAGTTTGTACTGTAACCTGTTCTATTCCTTTGGCGTTAGTAGACTGTGCCCTGGAACGTGTAGTATGTGAGAGTGTAAGTGGGAGTGAGAACCCACACATTTGCTCTCTTGCATGACCTCTACAAATCTTTAGTCTAGGTACACAGGCATGAAGGGGCCCTGTGTTCCCATTACACTTCCATGCAGCTATCTTGTGAATTAAGTAGCCATTCAGTTCATTTTGGAATGAACAAAATTACTAATATGTGCTCAACATAATATACCTGATAAATAAACACAAAGGCAAGTTATCCTCATGCATGTCCATGCTTCCAGTTATAAAGCTTACTGAAGAAAAAAGGGGAAACAATTTCTTCCTATTTTCCCTTTTTTTAAATTAAAAATGTTCTTCAAATTATGAAATTTGAGAACTGTTGACCAACTCTATTGATTGTATCTATCCCAATTCTTTAATTGTATAACTATTTATTTTATGTAGCTTGATAAATGGCAGAAGATATTAATCAAATTTAATATCGCTCCCTTTCATCTGCTCCCTCTTCTCCCTCTATGCAGGATCCTGGTGATTTCTTTAATGAAAAAGTTATTAAAATCCTGAACAACCTCCTCTTTGCCCCTTAGTTTCCCTATCTCCTTTCTACACTGCCACAAACACTGTGATCTCTTCCCTGCATTCCCTTCTTATAACCTTCAAGTGCCCCAGTAATCCTGTTCCTTCCTGTCTTCTGACCTTCATTGCAAATATACTCACCTCAGTCCTCAGCATTTGACTTTTCTCAGATTCCTTCCGGAGCAAAGAAAAGAAGCCTTGACCCAACTTTCCTGTAAAACTCCCATCTCCTCTTTTCTTCCACACCATGGAGCATGCCACGCACAAGCACCAGTACTGTTCCCTGCAACTCCATTCTTGTCCCTCTCCAATATGGTATCTACCCCTTTACTCTATCACGCTCACCAAAATCTCTAATGACCTCTTCATGGCCAGACATCATGGCCTCTATTTCACTGTCATCCATCTTGACCTATCAGCATTTGTCAACACTGTTGGTCATACTCTTCTTCTTGAAATCCTGTCCTCCCTTGGCTTTTGCAAGGGAGGTGGGGAGCTGCCATTGCTCTTGCCAGCTGCATCTATGAGTTGTGCACACAGCTACTCTGCACTAACCATCCTGTTACATTGTAACTTCATCTGTCTTTCCCCTGCCCACTTATTTGTCTAATTCATCTTGTCCTGTAATTTAGACTGAAAGCTGTTTGGGGCAGGGCCTGTAGTTTATTATAGGTTTGTGTAGCACCTAGCACAATAGGGCTCTGACACAATAGGGCACCCAGTGCTGGTACAATAAAATAATAATATCCTGATTAGCACGATACCATAATGAAAGACAATATAATCTTTGAAAGCTATAGACCTCTGCTACCACTTGGTTTATAGGTCAGAACATCTATTAACCTCTCTCACATCTAAAATAGGTCAATTTTACATGACATATGATCCCCTGAATTGTCAGCTTGAGTTTTTGTTCCATGAAATGGTATTTGGCAGGTGTGTGAAAAGCAGTACATGCAGCATAACATTATTAAGTAAATCTCAAGTGAAGGATTTGTGAACAAACAAGAAAGCAGTCTCAAGATCCCCAAAACAAAGACTGTGAAAGCCTAGTTCTAGGCACAACTGCATAGTATTCCCCATAGATCCCATAATTGGGATCTTCATAATTTTTTTGACTGGCATGATAAAGGTAATAGTCTTCACACAGCCTCTGCTACGAAAGAAAACAGAATAAAAGGTAAAAGAAAATGATTTGTGGTAAGCAGATCTTGAGACAAAGTTAAAAAACAAACACTTGTTAATTGATATTTCAGTTCTTTTTCCTTTTTATGTGAATTATCTTTTAGGGGCTTCTAAAGATTAATTTCATGGAAATGAACTACAGTCATTTCTTCAAAACCTATCGCTCAGTAGAGCTGGCCAGCACCTGGAATTCCCATTCCACAGGAAATTCCAGTATTTCCAAGCATCCTGACGTGGGCCCAAAAAAATGAAATGTGCAAATTTCCAAAGGAATGGGAATACCAAACTTTTGTTTAGAAAAAGTTAAAATGTGGCATTTCATTCTGACTTTTTCAAAACATTGCCAAGGCTCGTTGAGCTGCCTGGAGCCCTGGCAACCATTAGATGGGGAGCTGGACAGGCCTAGGAGCCTGGCAGCTTGGAGGGGGAACTGCCTGGCAGGCTGCTGAGGATCTGGGCAGACAAGCTGGCAGGAAAGCACGCTCAGAAACCTTTCTGGCACACAGAGTTCCACAGGAAACCTGCTTGATTTTTCCTCAGAAGTTTGTTGAAATCATTACATTCCCATAGAATAAGTAAACAAAACGAAAGGACAATAAATTTAAATCTGATACAAGGAAAGATATTTTTACTCAACAGTTAATTCACTTGAAGAATTTGCTGTCACATGATATCACTGAGGCCAAGAGCTTAGCAAGTTTTTTTAAAAAAGGTTTTAAACATTTATATGGAGTAATAGAAAAGCCACCGTTAAATTAGATAAGATTTAAAGAATGAGAGAATATACCTCATGCTTCAGGGCAAAAGTTAACCTCTGTGGTGTGAGGAAGAAATGTCCTATATGGGCAGGTTATTTCATAACTGCCAATTATGGGATAGCTTGACCTTCCTTTGAAGTGCTGGATACTGTCAGTGACAAGATATTGGACAAGCTGAACTATTAGTTTGAGGTGATGTAGTTATTCATGTGTTCCTATAATTCAAGTATTTGGCAAATGTTGAGGGCTAGATTTTCAAATGGTCTCTAAAAGTTGACACAATTGTCAGTTGTATCTGTCTGCGTGTGAAAAAACACTTTTGTGAGCACAAATTAGGTAATTATGTGCATCTAACTTTGCACATGCAAATTACCAGATTTGCAATATGTATTTGTACATGCAAATATAGGTTAGTGGCATGTAAAGCACAAATAATGATTGTGTCGTGTTATAGAGGGTTTATTAAAACACTGGACTTTAATCAGGATCCAGAAATGTGGCTCTAAATAAACACTATATTGCCATATATCCCAGTGTTGATATAATCATAATATCACACTGAGTCTATTATATTCACAGTCTAATGTCTCATGAGTGAATGTAACATAATTATGACTGACATTTGTTTAGCTAGTTTTGCTGTTGCTCATAGAATTTAAAACAAATCAGAAGAGAATCTAAAATATGGCTAGAAAGGGGATAAAATAGCCTTCAGAAACTCAGAACAGTATTTTCATATAGGTTTCAAAAATAAAAATATCTGAAGTATTTGTAATACTGATAATAAGTGATGTCCTTGAGTGCATTATACCCCAAATGGATGAATTATTAAATACAGTTCTCACAATTTTTAACTTTGATTTAATTCTTTTGATTTTTTTTCTTTCTTTTTTATCATCAGATTTATATAGTTAGTTGGGGGGAAAAAAGAAAACCAGGAATTGTACATTTGGGATCTGCTTTACTGGAGTAAATGAAAAGATGTGCATGTGTGCTTGGGTGTGGGTGTATGTGTGCACACGCATATGTGTACTGAAATCAGATGTCTAGATGCTAAGGGAACATCCTGTTTTGGCAATCAGAATAAAGTAGCACGTTATTAATGATATGGGCACAGGAAAGGCAGGAGTTGGAAGTTTTGCTGAAGGCAATTATCTAGAGGTATGTTAAACTCATTGAACTGTTCATATTAAATACTAATTCCCCTAGATTTAAGTCTGCTCAGAAAATTCATTAGTGTTTTTATGATGAAATACAGAGACTCCTTTGTCAGCCTTTCAATCTAATCATGGTGGAATGAACTGAAAGTGCTAAGATGTCTTAACTGACTATACAGACCAAGGTGGAAAGACTTTTTTCTTTCTTTTAAATTTTTACATTAAAATGAAGAGGAAAGGGTGAAAACATTACAGGAGGAATGAGCCCTTTTGAAAATTACACTCAGGAAGCAAAACATAGTATATAGGACTCCATTTTTAAAATGTGTGTCGGGGATATAAACCTTTATGTTAGCCAGTGAGTCTCACCTTGAGGGTATTTATGATGTGCCTATTCACATAAGTTGGTTATTGCCTCCGTTTCTTTCCGGTCCCACCAGATATTTCATTTACAACACTTAGCTAACCAGAGTTGTCAAGGTTTTTTCCCCACTTTGAACTTTAGGGTTCAAGAAGTGGGGACCTGCATGATCACTTTTAAGCTTAATTACTAGCTTAAATCTGGTACGCTGCCACCAGCCAGAAGTCTGTGTCTGGCACACTTCTGTTCCCCCAAAACCTTCCATGGGGAACCCAAGACCCAAACCCCTTGGGTCTTAAAACAAGGAGAATTTAACCATCCCCCTCCTTTTCCCCCCAACAATCCCTGGTGAGTTTAGACTCAATCCCTTGGATTCTAAAACAAGGAAAAATCAATCAGGTTCTTAAAAAGAAAGCTTTTAATTAAAGGAAGAAAAGGTAAAAATTATCTCTGTAAAATCAGGATGGAAAATGCTTTATAGGGTACTCATATTCATATAGACTAGAGGGACCACTCTCCCCCAGCCTGAGATTCAAAGTTACAGCAAACAGAGGTAAAAATCCTTCCAGCAAAAAGACACATTTACCAGTTGAGAAAACAAACGTAAGACTAATCCGCCTTGCCTGCTATTACTTACTATTTGGAAACATGAAAGACTGATTCAGAAAGATTGGAGAACCTGGAATGAGGTCCCGTTCCTCTCAGTCCCGAGAGCGAACAACGAACCAAACAAAAAGTGCAAACAAAGACTTCCCTCCACTAAGATTTGAAAGTATCTTGTCCCCCTATTGGTCCTCTGGTCAGGTGTCAGCCAGGTTCACTGAGCTTCTTAACCCTTTACAGGTAAAAGAGACATTAACTCTTAACTATCTGTTTATGACAAGAGTGATAGGCACTTTAGAAGTAGCTCAAATACATTTGTAGACAGAAAGAATCATCCACTCTGTGTACCCTTCCTAAAAGGCACAGCTAGCTCAGGGAGCCAATGATCAGAGACATACTAGTAATGTGTTAAGGTAAGCAAGGAGCTCTTCTTCGATCTGTGCTAAGTTTCCAGCTCTGGACATATCTTTTATGGAGAAATGATGATCAAGAGAGATAAATGAATTGGCTGTTTAAAGTGCTGTTGCCTTTGCCCTCACTTTCCTTTCCCCTCTGTTTTTCTTTTTCGTTGCCCCATCCAGTCCCCATTCCAGCTCTTTGATTTTTTTTTCACTCCTCTTCACACAACTTCTTCTTTGCCTCTTTCATCTTTTTTTTTCTGTTCTTAATCATCTCCCTAATTGACCCTCAGTCATATACTCTGTGTGAAGAATTCACCATCTTTGGTAAGGTTCACTTTGCTACTCTATTTCCCCTTCACTGTGTAAGTTTCAAAATGAAACTTGCCAAAGCTGATAGATACTTCTTTGAAAATTGCTGTACTACAGACACAGCACTCTGGATAGGGTTGCCAATTTTGGTTGGACATATTCCTGGAGGTTTCATCACATGACATAATCTTCAATTAAAGATTAACCGTTAATTCTTGGAGACTCCAGGACAATCCTGGAGGGTTGGTAACAAACATGACTCTGAAATAAGTACAAGATGAGAGCTTAATTTTGCTGTATAAGCACTTAAAAGCAACCACACTGGTAAACATCTATGTTTTTAAAATTAGTATTAAACAGGCAAACAAAGCCAAAACCCTCTGGACCGATTTTTACAGCCAGTTTCTAAGCCCCTGAAATACAGCATACCAGCACAGAAAATATTATTCATTGTTCATCTCTTTTAACATTTTTAATCTTTGCAAAACTGATGGGTCATCACTTGCTGTCTTATTGTTTTAGTCAACTTTAAATTCTTTGAAAATTAACCTCAGTATTTAATTGCAGCATATATGAGAGGAAATTTTGATAGTATTCAACATGAACAGCAAATAAAAATTCACATTAAAGGAAATTTTGCTAGTAATGAACATAAACAGCAAATAAAATGTAAATGAATCTGATATAGTGTTTAATAGCCTGAAACATGACAGATGAGGGCTTGTGAGGATGAGCTAGCAGTAGTCATTAACCAACATACAGACAGCAACATGAACTAAAGTAATTAAAAATTGCAATATATTTTTAAAAGGTGAATTTCACTCACTTAAGTCAATCAAAATTTAATTCAGCAAGACCACAGAATTTCATGCTTCTTGTACACAACAGTATGCAGTTGAGTGACTCAGTAAAATAAAGGCAGATGGCAATGGATTAACTGTTTATTGCAATGCAGCCATTACAAGCTTCACTGTTGCAGTCAAATAGGGGAAAATAGTTTGAATAGTAATGATAAATACATTAGAAATGTATGGAATTACAAGCAGCAAGATTATTCCTAATTGCAATTGTCATAAACAGATAGTTAAGGGTTAATATCTCTTTTACCAGTAAAGGGTTAACAAACAGGGAACCAAACACCTGACCAGGGGACCAATCAGGAGACAAGATACTTTCAAATCTCGGTGGAGGGAAGCCTTTATTTGTGTTTTTTGGGTTTTGCTTTGTTCTCTCTGGGCTCTGAGAGTGATCACACATACCTACAGGCTCTCTAATCTTCTGTTCCAATTTTGTAAGTACAAAGGTAGAAAGGCGGTATAGTCTTTTTATTTGTTTTTTCTTTATTTGCAAATGTGTATTTGGCTGAAAGTAATTTAAATTGTATTTCTGCTGGAGGATGCTGTTTCTCCAATTTCTATAAGCTGACAGACCCTGTAACTTTTACCATCTAAATTACAGAGATAACTTTTACCTTTTTTCTTTCTTTTTATTAAAAGTTTTGCTTTAAGACCTGTCTGATTTTTTCCCCTTGTTGAGGCTCAAGGGAACTGAGTCTGTACTCACCAGGTAATTGGTGGGGAGAAGGAAAAGGTGAATTTCCTCTTAGTTTTAGATTCACGGAGTTTGAATCTGTATTGCATCTGGGTGAAGGGAAAAGAGGTGGGGAGGAAGGTATCATTCCTCTCTGTGTGGTGATTCAAGGAGTTTGAATCATGGTGATCTCCTAGTGTACCCAGGGCGGAAAGGAGCTGGGAGGAAGGGAGGAGGGGGAAGGAAAATGGTTTATTCCCCTTTGTTGTGAGACTCAAGGAATTTGGGTCTTGAGGGTCCCCAGGGAAGGTTTTGGGGGAGACCAGAGTTTATCAGGCACTCTACTCTTAAGTCCTGATCGGTGGCAGCACTACAGGATCTAAACTGGTAATTAAGCTTAGGGGAATTCATGCTAGTACCCATATTTTGGACGCTGAGGTTCAGAATTGGAAATTATACTATGACAGCAATATACTGCTTTATGTGTGAAGCAGTGCAAGCCCCAGGAGTTTTGGGGTGTCACGGAAACTGTTTTTAGTTTTGGATCACACACCTGGCAGTTCACTTAGGGTTTCAGGTCAGAACAAAAGCAAAACTAATATTTTGTATTGTTTTCTGTCCAAAATCATAAATGGTCCATTCTAGTTTGATTTCAGTTGGGCCCTGGATCACAGTAAATTCACCTTAGGTTGGTTTGAAATTTCAGGTTTGTAAAATTTCATTCATCCTGTAAATTGTCCTCAGCTCTCAGTGTGTGTATGCATGCACCTCTCCCCTGTACTGGATGGTAACAGCCCCACTCAAGTGTTTGGTTTGATTTCTCCCTCCAGTGAGTGGAGTATAAACAGGATGAAAACTCTGTTACTACTGAGAATAGTGAATATTTTCCATTAACCCTTTCAGTTAAGTGATAGAGGCCTGCATTCTTGGATTGAAAAGATCATAAATTGTATTCTTTATGTGAATCTGGCTATCGTCGTGCCTCTGCATGTATGTGACAACAGATCCATTACAAAACCAAGCGATTTACAGCATAGCAAAGATACAGAAATCATTTTTGAACAGATGTTGCAAAGGGGCTCTTCAGGTAATAATACAAGCATATCATGATATGGTTTATACTTAGTAAATCACTGATTTCAGTTAAAAACCGTTCAATGTCATTGTGTGGGGAAAATGGATATGGGAATACTTTAATGCTGGAGATTCAGAAAGCTGGAGGTTTCATGCAGATATTGCAATAAACTAATTTGAATAGTTGATGAATATGCATTACCTCATTTTAATTCCTCATACTGTCAAATCTTTCAATTCTTTGTTCTTGGCTTCCCTTCTCCCCTGATCCCATGAAATCCATCATTTTTACGCCAGGAACTCTCTATCCCCTTCGTCCCTTACTTGAATTTTCCCATCCCTCCTCCCCAGTTTGGCTACATCTTCCTTTTCAACTTTCATACTCACTGCTACCCAAATCCCTCTTTCAACTTGCCCCCTGTCCCTATGTGGCTCCTTATATCTCTGCCCCTTTCAGATTCTTCCAATCCTTCTCTCCCACTACACTTCTCAAATGTCCCTTTTCCACTCCCACAGCTATAGTGATGATACCCCAAATCATAGCACCCAGTTTCATTCTAATCATAATTCTATGGCAGTGAGCAAGTTGAGACTATGCTATAGGCCATGGTGGTCTCTCTACCATAAAGTCATTGCCTAGAGTGCCTTCCACACAGCTGGGGTCTCCCAGTTCATCTGAGACAGTAAACAGGCTCAACTTGCCCAAGGTTTGACTTGTGTTTTTTTTTCTATTTCCTAAGAGTCTCCTGTTGTTTTAGAATCTGTTGACTCCAGCCCCTAGTCAAGGTGCATATGGCTCACATTAGATGTACCAGTGCAATAATATTTTATTGAAAAACCTTTGTGCTTCTTGCAAGACAACTTCCTAAAGATGATGGTATTAAATGTAACGTTGCATTTGTTCTGTGAATGATCTTTTTCCTCCTCCACACTGACTGAACAATATCAGCTTCTTAGGTTAACCTGATCTGCAAATTTCCATACTGGAAATACTTTGAATGTGGGCCATATACTTCGTAAATGGTGCTGTGAGAAGGACATACTACATGATAAATGGTGCAATTACTATCTACCATTTTCTGCCATGCAGATTTTGACTGTCCTTGTACTTTTGATGCCTTTTCCACATCTTGCAATAATTCAATCTTTTTTTTGTTTATGTTACATGACATACATTATACATGAAATATAAGCCTAAAAATTTGACATTAACGTAAAATATTTGACGTTAACATCAAATTTGACATTAACGTCAAATATTTAACCATTCCACTGATGCACGCTGCTGCTGCAGTTGAGCAGGGCACTGTTATTTTAAGTACACTAGCTACCATTCCAGGTACACCAAGTGACACAGGAGGTTAATTTCGTACTACACACCTGATACATTAGGCATTCCTGAAGTTGTTTATCATAAACGAGAGGAGCAGGAAAGACCTCATGCCTCAACTTGTCTAACTACATGTATGAGGAAGAATTTTTCTTAGCGTTGATCCTTCAAAACTATAATCTACCCCCACTGTAACCACCTCTGGTGATGTGACCTCAACCACTTCTCAGTATGATTAATTCAGTTGCTTTTACTACCCAGGTCAATTTCTTAACGTCTGATCTCAAAATACTTTATTAATTTCAATCCATTATCATTTTTGTATCATTTTTGGGTGTAAACATGATTCAAATAATAATAAAAAAGACCAGAGTTCTGCGGAATTATACCATGGGGAAGGGTCATGAAGTAGAGGAAGCACTATTTGTTGATGTGGTTGCTGAAGGGGTATAGACTGAGTTTTTTGAGGGCAGTAGGTAGTGAGAATGCATGTGTGAGAGTGTGGCAAAGTGATTTTGGTAATAATTATAAAGTGCTTCCGGTTAACTTGGTAAAAAGCCTAGCCTGGGCTAAGCAAAAGCTGGGCTTTTTCCCTGATTGTTTATTTAGCTCCAGTTACAGTTCCTGCCCCACAAACAAGTAGCCCCACAAAGTCATCATCTAAATATTCAAAGGTTCAAAATGATCATTTCCTTGGAATAGCATTGCAATGAAAGGGTTCAACACAGTACATAAATGCACAGCTTTTGCTGCATACCATTCTTGCATGAAACTGCCTTTTTAAAGATAGATTCTTAATAAATTAATCAACTTTCCCAAGAAAAAACAAACAGAATTAATTTTCTTGCTTTCCTTGCATATTTTTAAGTAAACTGGATTGGGAGATTCGGGGAGAGGGACCCTTGCTGGTGTTGATGGGTTAATTTAGTTTCTGGATAATTCCAAATCCATGAGACTGAAAAATCTAACAGACCAAGACATATCACAGTGAAAAATGTTTTCAGGTTTTCTTTATGAGACTGTGCTGAAGTACTACATCCAAAAAGATTACATTAGTTGTTCTGGTTTGGCATTTTATTTTCTACATAGACAAACATAAAGGAAAATGAAAAGTATGCAACCATTGCTTCTGGTTGATTTTTTTGGCTCTGTATTCTCTGAGCAGCTGATGCTTAATTCTCCGTGACTCACAGCCGTTTCCTTGTGTTGCATGCAGAAAAACAAGGTTTTACTGATGGACAAAATTAATTGGTGAGTCCTTTCCCTCATAATGATTTATTTCCTCTGTATTGTAATTTCTTTTACTTGCACAACATCTGAAGCACTGAGGCCATTTTTCATGCTGATCTGGTGGTCAGTGGCATGCAGATGTGCTGAACAACACATTCATTTATAGCACTAAGTTAAAGACAGTATACTAGCTCCCATGCAGTGCAATATGTATATATTTTTGTAGATTTTTTAAATATTGACAGGTTGCAATGTGGTATATCTTACTTTTTTCGATAGATGTAGTCACTATTGATGCTGATGGTATGTATGGGTCTAAGCCTCCAGATGCTTAAACATTTAAATAATTTAACTCACATGACTAGTGTCTTTGAGTTCAATGCTCAAGGGTTTGCAGGACTGTGCCCCATATGTTTGAGAATCCTTGCTAAACGGATGCTGATCCATGCTACTGTGTTAACTAGTATCTCTTGCTATTGAACTGAAGGGTCTGAGTCTGAATAGGGTGCAATTAATTCAAAGTACTGCAGCTAGATTACTTAAATCAGATGAAATTCAGCCATCACATTATTTTTAAATTCCTATTTTTACCCTGGATGCCTGTAACATTTTACATGGGCTTCAAAATTTTGTACCTGAATTGCGCAGCCAAATATTGCTATTTTCTGTGTCATCTTTTAGATTTAGATCACTCTTTGCCCTTTTTCACTGTTAGGTGAACATATCTGAACTATCATTTGTACCTCCTACTGTATCATTCATCGCCGGCAATTCATGATTGTGCTGTAATGTTGTGGCAATGGGTGTGGTGTACAAACGAAGGTCTATGATTCCTGTTAAAGGTATCTTACTGAGCCACCAACCAGTTAAAAAAAAAACACAGGAGAAAGCACAGCTTTCATTGAGCGGCCACAGGGGACTGCTTTGCTAGTAAACTTTCAAACCTCTAGAGGAAAAGGGGTGACTCATGCTGTCCTTCCCAGGCCATGAAAGAGGAATGAGAAATAGGGTTGCCAACTTTCTACTCGCACAAAACCAAATGCCTGTGCCCGGCCCCCTGCCCCATTCCTTCTCTGAGGCCCTGCCCGCTGCTCACTACATCCCCCCTCCCTCTCCTCCACCTCACTCGCTCATTTTCACTGGGCTGGCTCAAGAGGTTGGGATGTGGGAGGAGGTCAGGGCTACAGAGTGGGGCCAGGGATGAGGGGTTTTGGTATAGGAGGGGTTGGGCTGAGGCAGGGGGTTGGGGTGTAGGAGAGGGTACGGGCTCTGGGCTGGGGGTGCTGGTTCCGGAGTAGGGCAAGAAATTAGGGCTTCAGGGTGTGAGGGCCTCCAGGCTGGGGCAGGGGATTTGGTTGGGGGCACAGGAGGGGTTCAGGGACGCAGCCTCTGGGTGGCACTTACCTCAGGCAGCTCCCAGAAGCAGTGGCTTTGCCCCTCTCCAACGCAGAGGCATGGCCAGCCATCTTTGTGCACTATCCTATCCACAAGCACCGCCCTCGCATCGCCTATTGGCTTTAGTTCCCGGCAAATGGGAGCTGCAGAGTTGGCGCTTGGGATGGGTGCAGCGTCCAGAGCCCTCGGTTACCCCTGTGCCTACGAGTGGGAGGGGGAGACATGCCACTGCTTCCAGGAGCCGCACAGAGCCACGGCAGGCAGGGAGCCTGCTTTAGCCCCGCTGTGCCGCTGATTGGACTTTTAACGGCCCAGTCAGCAGTGTCGACCAGAGCCACCAGGGTCCCTTTTTCACTGGGCATTCTGGTCAAAAACCAGACACCTGGCAACCCTAGTGAGAAAGCACTCCACCCAGAAAGAACACTGGGAGGAAGGACCTTTGTTATCATGGTTTGAGTTTAAATAAATTTTGCAAGACTTTGGCAGCTGGATCCAGTGGAACTGGTGCCAGGAAATGTAAAGGACCCACCAAGAGATAGATTGGGTTCAGGCGACCCACCACAGTTACACTGTTATAATTGAAAGGGCTTTTCCCTAATTGTTCTTTCTTCTTGAGAACAGGAAGTAAAATAGTTTTCAAATGGGGCAGCTAGATATACCCTATTCTTACAGGGACAGAAAGGTTTCTGACGTGATAATAACTATAAAAATAATTTTATATTCAAATGACACTGTGAAATAATAAAATGACACTTGTCTATGTTGTCTGACTGAATTTTCTATTTAATTTTAATGTTCCTCTCCAAATCTCCTGTCTCTGTATTCTGGTACTGCGTTCTATAGATTCCTACTAGGTCTGCAAGTATCCACTGTGGGGGAAAAATAGCCTGATTGTATAAGAAGTTGATTTTGATTTTTTTTGTCAACATACAAATGTAGTAGGGAGTTCCATTTTAGGTCATATGGATGTGGACCAACTTCAGCATTCAGATATATGCAAGAATCTCCCATTTAAATTCACACCATAACTTTATGTCTTCAGAGAGAATTCAGCCCTACACATTTAGTTTATTCATTTGTGCAAAAAAATTTTTTAAATGAATTTGGGAGTTCTAGAATGGAACTGAAAAGTAGGAAGTACTTGAAAGTTACATTGGACTAAAAATATGCATTTGAAATGCAAATGTTATCTCATCCTTAAATTCTGGATTGCGGAACGGATAGTCTTTTGGGTAAATCAGAAACTCCTTATTCTAATCTTGGATCTGCTGTAAACCATAGGGTATCCTTGGATTAGTCATTTCTCTTTGCCTCATTTTCTCCAGATATAAAATGTATATGGTAATTCTTATTCTTGTGAAGCTAAATTAATAGTTTGTAAAGTGCTTTGAGATTTGTAAAGGGAAGGGCTTTATAGAAATGCAATACTATATTGTTATAGAGACACTATATTGCTGAGCAAATCTCTCACTGTTTCATTAATGGACCTTGAATGTTAAGTGCTTGGCATGCCTCTAGTAATGTTAACTTGTGTCTGTATATGCTTTGCTGAAGCAAGTAGCAGTAGCCTTTGCAGAAAGCTCTCCATCTGAACTTCCAGGGCAGTGGTTCTGTTCACAGTACTGTACACTATGGGAAAACAAACCCTCCAAAATTACTGCCAAATCAAAGACCTTTGAACCTTGTGTGTCTGTGGCGCTTAAACTGAAAAAAGAAAAGCTGAGTAAAAAACAAGAAGCAGTAGCATGGAATGACTCTTAAATGTATTCCTAATCATATTGCTATTCCTCTGGCATAACAATAGAATGCCTGAAAAATAAAATTGCAGGACACAAACCTCAGGTGTCAACTTGTCACCATGTTACATTTAAAGTAGTTATTAAAATCATTATGCTATCAACTTGTGAAGTTTAGATATACCAAATATAGCAACCTGGTTTAATTGCTCACCATTTTACAGTGAGTGAAAGAAAGAGAGGGGGAGGAGAGAGGGGAGAAAACTGTATGTTTGCAAGTTACCATCCAAGGCTTTTCTTCTCATTCTAATGTAAAAAGTCCAGTAGAATAAATTAAGAATAATTTGTACAATCAGTTCTGTCTTTGAATATAGAATATAATATTATACATGCAGCTGTCTAGATGTCTACATAGTTTAGAATAAAAAGTCTTATTGAGATCTTCCAGTAATACAAGCACAATACATGTTGACATGACACTGCAGTTCTAATAGTATTAACAGTGCTTTTTGCTTGGGGAATTAAATGAAATTAAAATGAATGGCTGTATCCTGAAAGAAGGGCTAGGGACCAGGTTCTAATCTCCTATAGAAAAGATTCGGAGACAAGTTTAACACAATATGAAAGATAGAATTAGTAATTATAATTAGTAATTTAGGGTGGGAACTATTTGGAAGAATAATTCCTCCACCAAAACACTTCTTCCACAATTCTCATAAAACATGAGTTTATTATAATTTGAAGGAACAGGGGAAAAAATAAACAAATGAACACCTCTACCCACTTGTGGAATTCCCAGTATATCATCACTTCTGTGTTTCTGTTCACTTAGGAGATGAACTGTCTTTATTTAATCAGATAACATAAGAATGGCTGTACTGGGTCAGACCAAAGGTCCATCCAGCCCACTATGCTGTCTACCAACAGTGGCCAATGCCAGGTGTCCCAAAGGGAGTGAACCTAATAGGCAATGATCAAGTAATCTCTCTCCTGCCGTCCATCACCATCCTCTGACAAACAGAGGCTAGGTACACCATTCCTTACCCCTTCTGGCTAACAAATAATAATAATTCGTAAATCCTATTTTTTCAGTCTTTCACAGTGGGTCAAACTCAGTTTTACATAGCTTTGAATAGAGCTAGTCAAATACTAGAAAACAGCATTTGCAAACAGTCATTTGAATTCAAAATAGCTGGTCATTCACTTATATATGTGCTCCTTTTATTCTTTATTTGTGAACATTTGCATTATTGAGCTTTAAGTCACACAAATGGTTGGAGAATGACTTGTTTTTGCACGGACTCCCATATTTGCCAGTAAACAAGAATACTTGCTATTCATTATTCTGGTTAATAACAAATAGGAACAAAACCATGTGATTTAGGTGCCAAATCCACAGTAATTAATAGTAACAGTGAATAGTCTAGGCAACAAATTTCAGCTTATGAGTGTTCACGAGCTGTTGGAAGCATCACAACAGATTTGTTAAAAAAAAAAATATTTCTAAACAGAAAAATGGCATGAAATAGTCCAACATTTTTTTGTGAAGATGTCAACAAGTTGTAGGGCCTGTTGCAAATTCTGCAACATATGTGCCAAAACTTAGGGGCAGTCATAGGACTCAAGTCTGTCCTACTGCCAAAAGGAAGTCTAATGTCAGTGGAATTGGAACATCAGAAAAATCTGATTGAAGGAGCAACCCTAGTTTGGCATTCTGTGTGTTTTTGTAATGTGACACATCACAGGCTGATTCTATAGCATATGCATCCATTGTTTGGGGGTCAAGGTGCATTAAAGAATATTTAAAATTCACTGCTTTGCACATCTTATCAGTTTCTGATAGGAAGTCTTTTGAGGTGAACATGGGGACAAGTGTTTTTTTGTTCTTTTTGGCCGGTAAAGTTACCTGTGTCTATTGGTTGTTCCTTTGCACAAATGAGTCAGTGAAACTCCATGCCATAGATATGTCTGTAAAGGTTTGTTCCCTTTACGACCCTCTTTGCAGGAATGAAATTTGATATTGAGCTCATTGACATAAATGTAATGGTGCAATGCCAAAAATACTTAGTGAATTATCAGTATATGAACCAATGTTCTTTCTTCCCACGGCGTAGTTATTATTCTATAGCCTCTTTAAATGTCTTTTAATTTAACGACTCTCTGCTTGACTGCTAGTGAGTAGAGCTCTGACTAGATTCAATATGGAGGATTTTACCATGCAAGAGAAATTTCTCTCTCTGTTATGGAGACTATATTTCTTTTTTTGTTTTTCTTGAGCTAAGATCATCTAGACTAAAAGTACACATTTTGTTTCATATATATGAAAAACAACACAATATAGTCTAGTAGTTGCAGTTTTATCCAGCTCTTAAAGCTAAATATAGAGTACCTATGCTCATCCCTTCTTGGTCAGAAGAAATGCTGCCTTCTGTGAAGCCTGAGATATGTTAGAATTTTCAGAAGCCTGTTTATAGTTATTTGAAATATATGGATGGAAGCGATGAATATAGTAGCCATTCCAAACAAATTTTACTTCTGTGATATGCTATCATCCTTCATTCAATGTATATATTCAAAACAAATGATTTGTTCTCCAAGTATGGAAGCTAATTCTGTATAATACTACAGCTGAGTCTTTTCTATACTAACCTCAAAACAACTACATCGTAGAAGTACAACTCTGTTACAGTCTGAAGTTTACAGTCTGTTCAATGACTAATTAGTATATGTCCTCATTCGGATACCTCTTTAGGCACTATAATATTTTGGCTTTTTCCATATTAGGTGTTGTAATTGTCTGTGCTTCATTCGTCATTGATTACAATCTCAGAGGTGCATAGGGAAGTGATGGACTAGCCACACACTGAAGGTTCAATCTTCATGTGCACCCGAGCTCAATATATATATATATATATGAGGGGGTTTGTGGGGATAGCGATGGCATTAGTTCACTTTTCTGCGTACACCAATCCTGGGACCCAGCTGACCTAATTTACACAGGCAGGAGCCTTTCCAAGCCAGGCTCACCCCTTCTATTCCTTGATATGCCTCCTAGATTAGTCTGTGTCTGGCGGGGGCGGGGCGGTCAGGGGCTGAGCGAGGCAGAGAGGTGATGTAGAGTTGAATACATTGGCTTTATGCTAGCTGAGGAATCCCTCATGCTGGGGCAATTCTCAACTGCTATACGTTCCCTTGCACTTTGCACAGCCGGATTAATCCCTGAATACTGAAATACCTTTAATTATTATTTTTCCAGTGTTTACATTGTTGGCAGTGTCTGAAGGGTGTAACTGAGATCAGGGCCCATTTTGTACAAACACACAGTCAGCGACAGTCTCTACCCCAAAAAGTTTACACTCTAAATAGACAAGGCAGACAAAGATTGGGAGATGAATCAGATGCTTTTGCCCAAGGTCACACAGCAGGTCAGTGACAGAGCTGGTACTAGAACAGTGGTGGGCAACGTCGTTGGGGTAATCCGCTGGCAGGCTGCGAGACAGTTTGTTTACATTGACCGTCCTCAGGTACGGCCGCCCGCAGCTCCCATTGGTCAGGAACAATGAACCCCGGCCACTGGGAGTTGCAGGCAGCCGTGCCTGCAGATGGTCAACGTAAACAAACTGTCTCACGGCCCGCTAGTGGATTATCCTGATGGCTGCATGTGGCCAACAGGCTGTCCACCACTGTACTAGAACCTTGCCACCTAACTCTTAGTCCACTGCCGCATTCACCAGACCACACTGCCTCAGTGACATAGAGGTCACTCAGGTTACTCTAGCATTTGGACTATGTCATTAGTCTATGGGCTAAATTCTGGGTTTGAGAGACAGTCATTCCTGTGTAGAGACAGTGTCTGATAAAAGCGTCAGAACAACTCCTGGTGTGCAGAATACTTACTGCACACTCAGAGAAACTTAGTCCTTTTTCACAAGTCCCCAGCCTGCTTGCTTAGTTCCTTGGAGATGTTGAATATCATTGGCTGCACAAGACAGGCCACAGTTGTGTTCAGGGAGTCCTGCTTTCTGCATGAGAATGCCGTTGGGGAAGAGGATCTTGACACTGCCTCTCTACTCTGCTATCTATTAATGTGCTACTAAAATCTATCTGTATAGACAAAGCTCCTCTAGAGTTTGTAAGATATATTACAAATGTAATACTATAATATAATTTTATACTAAGGTAATCCTTCTGCCAGTCAGAGTTGGCTGCAACAAGGGCTGGGTTCAGTATCCAGGGGTTCCGTTTCAAGAACACAATGCAAAACCGGCTCGAGCCCCCACCCAGTGACCTGGGACAATTACATACCACCCCCCTGGGTGCCTCTAGGAGGCAGTACTTCCCGTCTCACAAGCACAGAGTCTGAGTGTAGCAGGAGAAAAACAATGTGGCGTTATGCTGGGGAAACACCACAAACAGGATTCATAACACACATCATGAGCAAAAGACACCCTCCCCCCAAGTAAGTTTGGCAGTGTCCTTTTCCCCTCAGGGTCTTAAGTCCAGCAACTCAACAGTCACCCCACCCACAGTTTCTGACCTTGGTCAGTGCAGCCCCCAGAGTTCAGAAGTCCATCTGCAGAGTTTACCTCCCAGCCTGGGTGGAAGTGGAGAAGAGTATGGGGGGCATCTTACATTCTCTGCTGCTCAGTTCGATGGCGGAGTGCCATGCCTCTCCATGGGGTTCTGCTGCAGTCTTCACCGCCAGCTGCATCTCTCCACCAGCCGTTCTGCTATCCACTCCACTCCGCTCTCTGCTAGCCATCCTGCTGTCCACTCCTCTTCACCAGCTGCCCTGCTATCCGCTCTGCTCTCCATGCCTCGCTGCTAGCCGTCCTGCTGTCCACTCCTCTCCACCAGCCACCATGCTATGCACTCTGCTCTCTGCCAGCTGCCCTGCTATCCGCTCCGCTCTCTGTCTTGCTAGCTACTCACCAACTTGTCTTCAGCCCACCCACCCCACCCCTTAACACAGCCCTAAATGATCTCAGCTCTTAGTAGCTTCAGCTGTCAGGGAGTTTTTCTGATAGTAGGGGAGCCTCAGTGCTAATGCACCACTAGCCCAAAGTAGGTCTAATACTCAGACCTTGGTATCAGGGATTTCAGATCTGCTGCATGTAGAAGACTCCCAATAGAGTCAAAAATTGCTCTGTTATTACAGGGTGAAAGAGGAGGGATCAAAGTAGTGTTTAGGGCCCTCAGAAGGAGACCACACTATCAAGTACACATACCTGCTCCCAATCTCTCTCCATTCACTGAGCGTTGGAACCCATGTCCCTTGCCTAGCAAGTGCTGCTTAGTTGAGGGTGAGTTCCTCCATCATAAAATACCAAGTAAAGTTCTACTGTCCTTGTTTCACATAACCAGGATAACAACCCTTTATTAATCCTGCCCTAATAACAAAGAGACTGGGGATTCCACAGCAGCCAAAGTGACCATTTGGCCAGGCAGTCCATCATGTTAGGCAGGGTGGGTGTGCCCATGCAAACGAGATCAGCTCCTGAAGTCCTTTCCCACAGCTCACCCCCAGATGTAAGGGTAGAGCTCAGGAAGAAGTCAGGTCTGGCCTAAACAAAACAAGGAATGTGTGCTTGCCTTAATTTACATTTAAGCAGTAATCAGTCATAAAGCAGAGAGGAAAAACAAAGGAAGTTCAAACAAGTGGAAAAAACCAGCAGGGAACATCCTTCTATATAGACTCTGTCTCTTGGGTCTCAGCTGAAATTTTTTTTCTCTTCCTGCCCATTGCATTCACTGCACCTGAAGAGACAAAGGAAGCCACCATTGGATGCTGGGGGAGAGGGTCCTGAGCTAAGAAGTTTGGTCAGTAAGACTGCTGAAAGCAGATGGTGAGAAAACTTTGCTTTGAATCTAATATGGTTTATTAAGTTAGAACATAAGAACTTCCACATTGGGTCAGACCAAAGGTCCATCCATCCCAGTTGTGATGATGCTGTTCTGGCGGGACCCAACTGAGAGTGCCAGTTCAGGACCAATTGCTTAAATAGGGCAGTTACAGCCCAAGGCTGGGGTTTTTCTACCTCTAAGGCAAACCAAACCAGCCAGACAAAGAGGACTTTGGTTTCACCCCACTGGCTAACCACAAGTCACACAAGCAATTTCCTTAGACACTCCAGTTTCCCAGTATCACCACTAGTACCACTCATCCTGGGGATGAATGGTTATGAAAACCAACACCCCAATAAAAGAAAATGGTTCTCTCGATCCCAAAGAATCAAGCCCCAGACCCAGGTCAATATACAAATCAGATCTTACCCACAAATCACACTGTTAGCAATCATTTAGAATCTAAAATCTAAAGGTTTATTCATAAAAGGAAGAAGATATAGATGAGAGCTAGAATTGGTTAAATGGAATCAATTACATACAGTAATGGCAAAGTTCTTAGTTCAGGCTTGTAGCAGTGATGGAGTAAACTGCAGGTTCAAATCAAGTTTCTGGAGTACATCCCCCGCTGGGATGGGTCATCAATGCTTTGTTCAGAGCTTCAGTTTGTAGCAAAGTCCCTCCAGAGGTAAGAAGCAGGATTGAAGACAAGATGGAGATGAGGCATCAGCCTTTTATAGTATTTTCCAGATGTGAGAACCTCTTTGTCCTTACTGTGGAAAATTACAGCAAATGGAGTCTGGAGTCACATGGGCAAGTTCCTGCATACTTTGCTGAGTTACAAGGCAGCTGCCATCTCTCAATGTGTCAGTTGTATAGCTGATGGTCCTTAATGGGCCATCAAGCAGGCTAGGCAGAGCTAACACCAACTTGTCTGGGATGTTTTCCAGAAGCACAGCACAAATTTGAAATACAGACAGTATAGAGTCAATACTCATAACTTCAACTACAAAATGATACATACATATAGACAGCATAATTATAACCAGCAACCCATTAGACACCTTATATGACCCCCTTAACATAAGATTTGGTGCCACTACAGGACCTTGGTTGCAACCATGTTCTATATGGTCTCAGCTTATATCAATAACGTCACACCAGTATCTTGTCTTCCAACAATGGCCAATGCCAGGTGTCCCCGAGGGAATGAACAGAACAGGTAATCACCAAGTGATCCATCCCCTGTCACCCATTCCCAGCTTCTGGCAAAAAGAGGCTAGGGACACCATCTCTGTTCATCCTGGCTAACAGCCATTGATGGACCTATCTTCCATGAACTTATCTAGTTCTTAGTTAGGCACTGGTAATCACTTTACCTTTATTTGTCTCGTAAGCCTCATATCTTGTAATCAGGTAAAATATATCTCTTTGTAGTTTATAAACTTGTTTTATTGTTTTATCTAGTCCAGTGTATTCAAGTTGAAGTGTCTGGGTAATGCCATTTGGGGTAACAAGTTTTGAGCATATTATTCCCTTAAAGGAATAATGGACTTAACATATTTGTCCTGTCCCTGAGAGGTCTGGTCAGTACAGGACATACATTTCTGGGAAATGGGAGTGTGTTGAGGTCACTCCGTGGTAATCTTTAAGGCTGGTAACAGCTAAGGTGTCTCTGGCTGGCTGCAGCGCACACACAGACGTAGCTGGGAGGGACGTACATGCCAGAGACTGTAAAGAATTCAGGCTAGAAGCTACCACAGCAAGGCTGTGTAAAGGACACCCCCCATTAGAGGTCAGGGGTGACACAGTTACTCATTAGTCTGTGTTGTACTCTGGTATGTCACACTGAACTATAGAGACATATATTAAATAATACAGCTAATAATAAACATTTCCTTCTTATGGAGCAAACTGTAATTCAGATCACGCCTATTTGTTTGTAGAACTATGAGCTTAATTGCCGCATTATAGATACTGAGATAATGTATGTTCTTTGCTATCTGACATCTGTTTAAGAAGGCTGATTTGCAAAAGTAGATGCCATAGAGGAAATTTTGCCCTTTATCTTTCAGTTGAAAATGCAACTTTCATTCTTATAAGAAATAATATGGAGATTATCATTACAGGAAACAATAGAAAAATCTTGCACATCCTCTGTCTCCATAACTACAAAGAGATTCAGAGGTTTGAAGATGTGAGATGTTACTTAATGAGACAAAATGTGTGTGTGTGAGGGAGAAAGTCAACATTTGTATTAGTTGAAGTGACATTAAAACATGTTAGTTATAGGGAGTGAACTGGATGTATTTTTATAATTCAACTAGAAGCACAGTGTCATTCCGTCATTACAATGCTACATTACACCTTCTGTAAGTCACACAGTGACAGACCAATTTGCTGTGTAAATCCTGATATTTAATTCATTTAAACAAATTCATTCAGCAGGCATTCTGATGACAGCAGTTGCCAGATCACATGAACATTCAGAAGGGGGCAGAGAGGAGCATTGATTATGTGACAAAAGGAGGCACAGTAGATAAACATGTTTAAATTGAGACAGATACTGAGTAGGCTGATGATAACAATGACTGTGGAGAGTCTTACATTGGGTCACTGTTCTTTGTAGATGTATAATTTTTTCAAAAGGTACTAAGTGATTTAGGGCCTAGTAGGATTTTCAAAAAGCGCTTAGGCAGGTAAGCTGTCTGACTCTAATTGATTTCAATGAGGGTCAGATGCCTAACCTGCATAAATGTTTTGAAAATTCTACTAGACACCTAGCTGCATCTCTATTGCCTAACCACATTTGAAAATCTAGCCTTTAAGGGTATGTCTATACTGCAACTGAGAGGTGTGACATACAGCCTTGCCCTAGTTGTGCTCGAGCTAGTGCACTAAAAACAGCAGTGTGGATGTTGCAGCATAGGCTATGGCTATGACCCACCTGAATCCAAGCAGCACAATCCTCTGGGCCTAAACTTGCGTGGCTAGCTGGTTCCACAATGCCCACACCGCTATTTTTAGCAGGCTAGCTCAAGCAGTGCTAGTGTGAATCAGTCTACTCATGCTGGCAATCACACCTCACTACTGCAGTGTTAACATCCCCAAAGAGCCTAAACCCATTTTGAAAAGTCACCTAGGAGCCTAAATCCCATTGACTGTTAATGAAATTTGAGCTCCTAAGTTCTTAATTCATTTTTGAAAGTGGGACTTAGGCACTTTGAAAATGTTACCCTTCTGATTGGCACACTTTAGAAACGTGAAGTAAAAAAAAACGTGTATATGAATATTCTCAATTTCATTTTGCCAATTGATTTGCAATGGACATAGCAGTCTCTGATTTGACACACATAGCTACTGTATGTAATGTGATATTGATGAAAGGCATCACAAAATATGTTTGCTTTAGATTAAAAAAAGTGTTCTCCTTAAACGGAATTATCCACTCTAAGAGTCCCAGTAATGTTTCAAGTTGCTTGTCATTTTTTTCCTTAGGAATCATTGGTTAGGAATGGCTATGAATAAATGAGTAGAGTTGAACAGTCGTTTCTCAAGCATGAATGTGGCTGTGTAAGGCAAACAACAAACGATGATTATGTGCTTCAGACGTCTTCACATCGACTGACCCCTGTACATCTCTCAATAGGCAACTCCTCCTCATTTCATTACTGCCATTGTTGAAGACAATGGCTTCCCCACTCAGCTCCTGCTTAGGTCAGACACATCAAATAGATAGGTGCTCTGCATTGTCAGCTCTGAATTGGATGCTGCACCAATGCTGAGCTCCATTATAGTCTGATAAATTGGTTGGTATATTTGTGACTGGACTAAAAAGACATAAACAGTATCAAACAAATGCTTGGAAAGGAGAACTATTGAGCCAAAATGCTAGTAATCAGACATTCTGGACTGCTGAAGTAGCTGTGGAGGCATGAGCATGGATTGTAAAACTGCACTCTTTGTTGTGTTTCTTTACTGTTTTTTTTCATATACAGTTGTTTTAATAATCTTTGTCACTAAAGGGTTGATGCTCAAATGATAATAAAATGGCAACACAAAATGGTATTGATAAATCACAGAGATTTTAACATCTAGCCCTTTTGTATTTCCAAAGTGTACAAGCATTGGAAGATAGAAATAGTAACATATTGTTTTACAATTGACCATTGCTTGGGCTGCAGCACCACCTTTGATCTTACAAAGAAATTTGTCCCCAAATCAGTCTCTGCTCTTGATGGGAAGCAACCTGATACTGTATTCATACATAATTTTTAAGAGCCTGATTCCTGCAACCATTTATTTGAGTAAGGACCATATGTTTAGCAGTGGAAGGACAAGGGTCTTGGTTAGCAATTGGGAATGTCAACTCCAATGGGCTTAAATCACGTTTTTTAACCTGCTTACCACTGTTAGCTAGCACTGTGTGGCAGTGGAATAGTCCTGCACTGAGATGCAGTTGATAGTTAGAGCCTCTTAGAAATAAAAAACACTATTTCATTTTAATTCCTTCCCACTTAGTTTGGGGCTGAACATCTCACCTTTAGAAATGGAAATAGTGGCCCTCTCTTCTTTACTGTATAAAAATACACAAAAATTACCTAGAAGTCAGAAAAGAAAATAACTTCTAAGTAGCGTCAGGTAACACTGCTTTACAGCCAAAATGCTTCTGAAATAAATGTAGTCCAACTTTACTAATTCTGGGTCACTGAGAATGAAAATGATGCTTAAAATTGTTGATTGGCTCTAGTTTTCAAGATATGCTATTGGGTCAGTATATATGACCCTTGACTTGGGAATGACGGAGGATAAGTGAGTTATAAAGGGAAGGGATCTCAATTTAAACCAGAAATGACTACAATACATCTTTGACTGGATCTATGAATAAATCTATGACTGGGTTTGGACAGTACTTGCTTTTTAGGCAAAACAATGAATGATGCAATCTGAAGCTGGTATTGCATCATACATGATATGCATTGCATCATGTTATTCCGAGAAGTCATAGATGATGCAATCGTAACGAAGCTTACATCACTCTGCTGAACAAATTGCCCTATATCAGCTCTAGAAATCATACAGTGTCGTGCTCTCTTATTTGTCAGTGTTTGATTTTGCAAAGAGACACATTTCTGTTTAGCCAAAGTGAGCAGAGATGCCTCGTACTTGTGTGAACAGTGCAGATAACTTCTGCTATGTTTGTGGTGAAGTGACTTTGGCATCCCAAAAGCGCAGTATGACCACTATGGTTAAGAAATCCTATCACCTTCATTTTGGCTGCAAAATTGGAGATCAGGACAAGAGGTGGGCCCCACACATATGCTGCAACACTTGTGCAACAAATCTTCGCCAGTGGTTGAACAGGAAAAGGAAATCTATGCCTTTTGCAGTGCCAATGATTTGGAGAGAGCCAACAGATCAGACCAGCAATTGTTACTTCTGCATGGTGCCTCCAGTTGGGAAAGGTGTGTCAAAGAAGAAAAAGTGGACTGTGCATTATCCAAACATTCCATCAGCTATACGCCCAGTACCCCACAGAGAAGGACTGCCGGTTCCTGATGCACCAGAATCATTCTCACTTGAGTCAGACGAGGAAGAGGAAGAGGATGAAACTTCTGGTCCTGAACCATCAATGTTACAGGACCCACATTTTCTCCCATCCTCCTCCTCTGAACCACACCTCATAACACAAGGTGAACTGAATGACCTTGTCAGGGATTTGGAACTACCCAAGAGTAAGGCAGAGCTGTTGGGCTCCAGACTACAGCAGTGGAATCTCCTGGCAGGCTATCAGGGCAAATGGAGCACATCAATGCTTGCAGACTATTGCTGGACAGTGACAAGAGATGCTCCATTTAATGAATACATGAGACAAGCCAAGAAGCACCGAGTAGACACTGAATAGGACTAAACTATGTACATAATAGTTTTTTGCCTTTGTTTCATAATAAATTTTATTTATATAACCCTTTTGCTGATTTTTAAAGTGTTACATAAACAGGACAGGTGAAATCTTATCATGTAAAGCAACCATGAACACATGAAAAGACCTAGGTTTACAATTTATGATTAAAACTCTACTATCTACACAATATACATAGACATAAAATGTAAAAACTTAAATATCTTAGAAACAGTAGCCAATCAGTTGTTTTAATTGTCATATTTGAATTCAGCACATCAAAATACATAATAAATATCACATTTTATCTCTGAAGCAGATGACTTCTCAAAAATTGTAGACCAGTGTAATCTGCCTTCAGTTTATCCACTAGGCTGTTTTTGGAGTGCCGCAGCATGCTGCTGTTTTTTTGAAAGCTTGACAGAAAAAGTGACAGACATCCTGATCCTGAGCATGTTTCCCCAGTGTGAAAATCCTCAATGCCTCCCCCACTTTTTGTGAAAGAGGGATTTTTTTTTTGCAGCTCATAACACAAATATCAGAATCAGATAGAAAACATTTAGTCAGAATCATTGCCTTGGTATGAATGGATGTTGAATAAATGTTATTAGTACTTCTGCATACACACTAGTTTGAATTGCTTTTTCTCAGTAATATCAGAGATTGTTTTCACATGGTTATAAACATTCCCTACATATTTATCCTGAGCACATAAGTTCTGGTTCACAGTTTTTATATATGTATGAATTAAAAGATATTTAAAAGTAATGTTGCTATCCCTAGGTCAAGCTAAACTTGAAATTAATGGAGAAAAAAATTCCTCAGAAGCATTCTTTAAAATGGTGCTAATTTACAGTAGTTAAAAATTAAATCTATGCTAGCACATTCTTATAGATGAAAGCAAGGAATCCATTTACTGTGTCAGACCAAAATAAAAAGGAGAGGGAACGAAACAGAAAAATGGGAATTTTAACATAAGAAAATCTACATGACTGTTTGTATTCTCTCACTTTATAGCGGTGGAGGCTGTAGTAGTACCTAGAAACAGCCAGATGACATTGGGTTGGCAATAGTATATGGTGTTTTTTCCCATTTGAGTCAGGGCCAAGTTAGTTGTGACTAGAGCTGGGTGAAATCTGCCCAACATTTTCTTCACTTTTTTTGTTTTTTTTGTTTTTTTACAGTTTATGGCACTGCTAAATGAATATATTTTTCAGTGGTGAATGCAAAAACTTTAGCTAGCCTGTTCTCAGCAAGGTAGGTCCAACTGAGAAGTACACACTAGTTCTCTGTAAGCATACCACTTCAAATGGTATGGTTTAATCCTGAAAAAAAAAATCCAACAAATTACAAAGTGAGATGACAGTTCCATAAAAGTGTATTTGACCAAGGTTCTGCTGAGCTGACAGTGGTGGAAGTGAAATTGTATTTAAACAGTCATGTTGTCAATGTCTGTCATTAATATTATACACAGTGAAGAGACAGTAAATTGTCCTGACAGTTTGTGATGCTAGCCATCTATAAAAAGTTATATAAAATTATATTATATGCTACTGGATCACATTGTCTCCTCTTGTGAGGTATGATGTTTAGTCACATAAATAGGAGGCAAAGTTAAAAAATTATCAATAACACAAAGAAAACATATCCAAAGCATTTGCTATCTGGTTGTGCGGTGGTTTAATAATGTGCATTTCTATTTACATTAGGTCACTGTTCTAGTGCTTAGCCTTTTTCATGCCTGTTTGCACACTGACTGTGCCATCATCATTCTGTTCACGTAAAATTAGTACATTCAGCAATGTAGAAGTGGCAACTACATTCTAACTGGGAAAACAGGACTCGATTCCTCATTGCCATTTGGCCCTCATTAAGCCAGCTACTCTGATAAAAAGTGAAGTGCTAATGGAGACTGATAAGAAGTGGAGTACGCTAATGGCGATATTAGGTTTTAAAGGAAGTGTAATGCCAAACCATGCACCAGTAAATAAATGTTCTGCTAAGAATTTCAGGGCCTGTCTACATGGTGAGTTACTGCACATAGTGCGAGTTGGAGTGCTCTCAATTTGCACCCTGGCTTGCCACATGCTAACTGGCTGCATGGACCCTGCTGCTGTGCACTAAATGTTCTATAGTGCGCTTCGGCATTGCAAACAGGAATACGTCAAAGCACTCTATGGTAGCGGTATCCACATGGCCAGTTCTTCTTCGAGTGATTGCTCATATCCATTCCAGTTAGGTGCGCGCGCTGCGCGTGCACGTTCGTCGGAAGACTTTTTACCCTAGCAACTCCAGTGGGCCGGCAGGTCGCCCCCTAGAGTGGCGCCGCCATGGCGCTCGATATATACCTCTGCCGGCTCACCCACTCCTCAGTTCCTTCTTAGCACCGTGTCGGTCGTTGGAACTGTGGAGCGCGGCATAGCTGTCCTCCACGTCCCTAGCTCTCCTTCGTTTCACTGTTCTCATAGTTGTAGATAGTTGTAAATAGTTGTAAATTGTAGTTAGTTATTGTTAATTGTGGTATAGTTGTATATTCTTATTAACAGGTTTGGGCTGTAGCCCTTCCCTGCGCCCGGCACCGGCCCCATGCCTGGTTCACTGGGGTTCAAGCAATGCTCGGCCTGTAAAAAGCCGATGCCGACCAGCGATCCCCATGACGCCTGTCTGAAGTGCCTGGGGGAATCGCACATTTCAGACAAGTGCCGCATCTGTAAGGCTTTTAAGCCTCGGACAAAAAAGGAGAGGGACCAGAGGTTAAGGAAGCGGCACTTAATCCTGTGGCCTCGACGCAGAGCGCCGGCTCCGCGCCGGCACTGGACTGTGCCAGCACCGGAAAGACACCCCGGCATCGACCCGAAGCAAGACCCTCGAAGTCTGCGACTCCATCCTTGCAGGCTCGAGCGGAGCGCCCGGCACCTACCTCGGCCGCAGCACCACCAGCAGGGATTCTGTCGACTCCGGGCCCCGGAGGTCCGTCGAGTCTGGTCCCTCCTAGCTCCCCTATAAGATCTGGGGTTGAGCTATTGGTCCCTTCAACGCCAGAGACCTTCACTTCGGCGCGGGACCTAATTGCTCTCACGGAGCCTACCCAGCCTCAACCCCCGGTACTCCCGGTGCGGGTCATATCCAGAGGCAAGCCTGTGACAATGCGAGCGCCGTCTCCGGACTCGCCCAGCCGGCACCGATCCCCTTCAAGGTCCCAGCACCGTGGACATTCTCGCTCCAGGCACCGCTCGCAGTCCCGGCACCGCTCCCCTTGGCAGTACCGTTCACACTCGCGGCGCCGGTCATCCTCCAGACAGTCTCGCTACTCCCGGCACCAGTCTGGATCGAGTCGCCGCTACCGGCACCAAGACTCCAGGAGCCATTCCCGTCGGCGATCAGCACCCCGGTCGACCTCCCGGCATTGAGCTGGTGCAGGTCCCGGTCCCGGTTGACCTCCCGGCACCGTGCCAGAGGCAGGTCCCGGTCCCAATCCCGGCACCGGTACGATTCCCGGTACAGGTCCCCGGCACCGAGAAGATCGTCGGCGTCGAGACTGAGGGAGCCCTACCAGCCACGTTCAGCCCCACCATGGCCCTCCCGGCAGCCATCTGTCTCATCGCAGACAGACAGCATGTACGCCCTAGATGCAGACAGACCCACGGCCCTCTTCCATGACCCTCCTCCGCAGGATCAGGGACCGCAGCAGAGGGGTTTCTGGATGCCCTGGGTGTACCATCAAGCCCAGGGCCCTCAACACATTCCACTTCAACCTGTGACGTCTGAGCGCAGGGCTCCGGAGGCCTCGTTGTCTCGCCCTCCCCCCTCTCCGGCGGGGGAAGACCGATCCAACCAGCAGGACCCTGAGCTCCCTCCGGAATCAGAGGTGCTGGTACAGACGGAGCCTCCCGTGGATCCACTCCTACCGGGGGTCTCCTCGTCGTCCTCCCCCGATGAGGCAGTGGCGGGAACGTCATCCTCCAGTCCTCCTCCACTCAACCTCAGGGCGCACCAGGACCTCCTCAGGCATGTAGCGCAAAACTTGAACTTGAAGGCTGAGGAGGTTTCGGAAATCGAAGATCCTGTGGTGAGCATTCTCTCAGCAGATGCTCCCACCAGAGTCGCCCTTCCCTTTATCAGGACTATTCAAGCCAATGCTAATACCATCTGGCAATCACCGGCCTCCATCCCTCCTGCTGCACGCGGGGTGGAGCGCAAGTATATGTCACCCTCCAAAGGATATGAGTACCTGCATGCACACCCAACCCCGTGCTCCCTCGTCGTGCAGTCTGTGAATGAGAGGGAGCGCCACGGGCAGCAGGCCCCAGCACCGAAGTCCAAGGAGGCGAGGCGTATGGACCTGCTAGGCTGGAAGGTCTACTCAGCGGGTGCCCTCCAACTCAGGGTCTCTAACCAACAGGCCCTCCTTAGCCGCTATGCCTATAACTCCTGGGTGGCAGCGGATAAGTTCAAGGAGTTGTTGCCTCAGGATGCATGTCAAGAATTCGCGGCAATTCTTGATGAAGGTAAGAAGGTTGCAAGAACTTCATTGCAGGCATCCTTGGACACGGCAGACTCGGCCGCCAGAACTCTGGCTTCAGGGGTTACAATGCACCGCATCTCCTGGCTACAGGTTTCTGGCCTTCCTCCGGAGCTCCAACACACCATCCAGGACCTCCCGTTCAAAGGTCAAGGCCTGTTTTCAGAGAAGACGGACCCCAGGCTGAAAAGCCTGAAAGACAATAGGATCATCATGCGCTCCCTAGGGATGCACACGCCCGGGACGCAGCGTAGACCCTTCCAGCTGCAACAGCAACAACAGCGCTGGCCCTATCCCCAGTACCGCCAGCGGCAGGACTTTAGTAGACGCCGAAGCAGGAATGGCCGGCGCAGACAATTGGGCAACCACGGGGGGCAGAATCAGGGCTCCTCTAAAGCCCCACCTGGCCCAAAACCTTCGTTTTGAAGGTGCGCCCGAGGACGCTGTACCAGTTTCCCCACCGGATCTGTTCCCCCCGTTTTCCAACTGCCTTTCGTTCTTCCTCCCGGCGTGGACCCAAATAACTTCCGACCGTTGGGTCTTACGCACTGTGCAAATGGGATACCCCCCACCCTCGTCCTCTTAAGGGACCCCCTCACGAGCAATTCCTCCTTCAGGAGGTGCGGACGCTCCTCGACAAAGGAGCCATACAGGCGGTTCCGGAGAATGAGAAGGGAAAGGGGTTTTATTCCCGCTATTTTCTGATCCCCAAGGCCAAGGGAGGCCTCAGACCTATCCTCGACTTGCGGAAACCCAACAAACATATGGTGAAGTTGAGATTCCTCATGGTATCCCTGGGGACCATTATCCCATCTCTGGATCCTGGAGACTGGTACGTCGCCCTCGACATGCAGGACACTTATTTTCATATAGCCATTTTTCCGCAGCACAGACGCTTCCTTCGGTTCGTGGTCGACCGCCACCATTATCAATTTGCGGTCCTCCCATTTGGCCTCTCCACGGCCCCGAGGGTATTCACGAAATGCATGGCGGTCGTTGTCGCATATCTTCGGCGCAGTCGCATACACATATTCCCCTATCTCGACGACTGGCTGATTCGAGGCACGTCAGAGTCGCAGGTCCGCAACCACGTCCGCGAGATCAGCAGACTCTTTGGAGCATTGGGCCTCATTATCCACATGGACAAGTCCACTCTGCTCCCCACGCAGAGGATAGAGTTCATCGGGGCCATTCTGGACTCCATCTTGGCCAGGGCCATTCTGCCGCTGCCTAGGTTCCAGTCATTGTCGGCCATCATTCGGCGCCTACAGACGGCACCCTTGACCTCTATAAGGACATGCCTAACCCTCTTAGGCCACATGGTGGCCTGCACCTTTGTTACGGGTTATGCGTGGCTTCGCATGAGGCCCCTCCAGTCTTGGCTTATCACACAATACCGTCCGGCCAGGCATCGGCTGGACGCGGTTATCAGCATCCCCCAGGAGGTATTGGATTCCCTCCGATGGTGGCTAGACCAGTCCGTAGTGGGTGCGGGGCTCCCGTTTCATCCGCCCCCACCCTCGGTATCCCTAACAACGGATGCCTCAGACCTGGGCTGGGAGGCCCACCTCGGAACCCTGAGGACGCAGGGCCAGTGGTCCCCTCAGGAAATGGCCCTCCACATCAACATATGGGAGTTGAGAGCGGTCCGTCTTGCTTGCCAAGCATTCTCCCATCAGCTTCAAGGTCACTGTGTCTCGGTATTCACCGACAACACGATGACCATGTACTATATCAACAAGCAGGGCGGCATGAGATCCTCTCCCCTATGTCAGGAGGCGATGCGGCTCTGGGACTTTTGTATAGCCCACTCCATTCACCTCATGGCTTCCTTTCTCCCTGGAGTACGGAACACGCTGGCAGACCATCTGAGCAGATCCTTCCTTTCGCACAAATGGTCCCTTCGCCCGGACATCGCCCTCTCACTCTTCGAGAGGTGGGGTTATCCCCGGCTGGACCTCTTCGCGTCCAAAGGGAACAGGAAATGCCAGATGTTCTCTTTTCAAGGGCGGGAACCAGGGTCGGTAGCGGACGCCTTCCTTATCCCGTGAACGACTCACCTGCTCTATGCGTTCCCTCCATTCCCGCTTGTCCACAAGGTCCTTCTGAAGGTGCGCAGGGACAGGGCCCGCTTGATTATGATAGCTCCAGCGTGGCCCAGACAGCATTGGTATCCAATGTTGCTGGACCTGTCTCTGGCCGACCCAGTCCCCCTGCCCCTTTACCTGGACCTGATCACCCAGGACCATGGCAGGCTCCGTCACCCGGACCTCCAGTCTCTACACCTCACGGCGTGGCTCCTGAGTGGCTGACCAGGTCGGAACTACGGTGCTCTACCCCTGTACGTCAGGTACTACTGGGCAGCAGGAAACCTTCCACTAGAGCGACATACTCGGCCAAGTGGAAGCGTTTTTCCTGTTGGTGCACGGAGAGGGGTTCCCTCCCTATGGAGGTTTCTATTGCCAGTATTCTCGATTACATCTGGTCCCTCAAGCAGCAGGGCCTGGCGATATCGTCCCTTCGAGTTCACCTGGCGGCTATCTCCACCTTTCATCCGGGAGGAGACGGCCGTTCGGTTTTCTCTCACCCTACGGTGACTAGATTCCTGAAAGGTCTAGAACATCTCTACCCCCAGGTTCGACCCCCTGCCCCTACCTGGGATATCAACCTGGTTCTGACTCGGCTCATGGGCCCTCCATTTGAGCCATTAGCAACTTGCTCCCTGCTCTCTCTCTCCTGGAAGACTGCTTTCCTGGTGGCCATCACCTCAGCCAGACGGGTGTCAGAACTCCTGGCCCTCACGGTAGATCCCCCGTATACGGTCTTCCATAAAGACAAGGTGCAGCTGAGGCCGCACCCTGCCTTTCTCCCCAAAGTGGTCTCAGCCTTTCATGTCAACCAGGAGATCTTTCTCCCCATCTTTTTCCCAAGGCCCAATCGTCCCGCAGGGAGCAACAACTCCACTCGCTTGATGTCCGTCGGGCACTCGCATTTTATGTGGAGAGGACCAAACTTTCCGCAAATCCCCCCAGCTCTTCATGGCAGTAGCGGACTGAATCAAAGGGTTTCCCATTTCCTCACAGAGGATATCCTCGTGGGTAACGTCCTGTATCAGGACCTGTTATGACTTGGCTCACGCCCCTACGGGCCGTGTGACTGCACACTCCACCAGGGCACAAGCATCATCGATGGCTTTCCTTGCCTGCGTGCCCATCCGGGAGATCTGTAGGGCGGCGACCTGATCCTCCGTCCACACTTTCTCTTCCCATTACGCCCTGGTCCAGCAGTCCAGAGATGACGCGGCCTTCGGCTCTGCAGTGCTTCATGCCGCGGCTTCTCACTCCGACCCCACTGCCTAGGTAAGGCTTGGGATTCACCTAACTGGAATGGATATGAGCAATCACTCGAAGAAGAAAAGACGGTTACTTTTTTGTGTTGCTCATATCCATTCCACACCCGCCCTCCTTCCCCACTGTCGGAGTAGCCGGCAAGAAGGAACTGAGGAGCAGGTGAGCCGGCAGGGGTATATATCGAGCGCCATGGCGGCGCCACTCTAGGGGGCGACCTGCCGGCCCACTGGAGTTGCTAGGGTAAAAAGTCTTCCGACGAACGTGTGCGTGCACCTAACTGGAATGGATATGAGCAACACATCTCGAAGAACAACAGTTACAAAGGTGAGTAACCGTCTTTTAGTGTGCTGTGGATTCATACCCTGGCTTGCTGCTCACTAACAGCATATAGAGACGCGTTTATAGACTCATAGACTCACTTTAGTCTGAAGAGAACTAACTTAGAACCAAAGAAAAGCCTGAAAAAGGCAAGACTATTTGGTAAAGCATATGAGAGGTGATAAAGAAACAAAATAATCAGGTGAGAAGCAAATCCTCAGAAATCTGTGAAACCCTCAGCTTTTTCCAGGAAGCAGATATTTGAATATTAAGAGAGCTGGAATATAAAAGAAAATTTCCAGCCCTATATAGGAAAAAAAAAATTGCAAAGTAGGGCTCCAACGTTCCAGTCTCATGGTGTTACATAATGAGAGAAGTTGGTTTTAGGTCTGTTTTAATGTTCCAGTGCTAAGGCTCTGAAAATCATCCAGAACTTATTGATTGGTAGTTTAATACTTTTGATGTTTGCCAATAACTGCAGTGATTTTTTTTCCTTGCACATCCTAAGTCCACAGTCTATTGACTGAACAAGTAGATGAGTAACCAAGAAGCAGATTATTCAGTCTGAAACTGGGAAAGGATATGGGGGAGGAGTGTGGATGAGTGAAATTGTATTTTATTGAATAACACACATTAGCCAAGTCTTCACACTGGAAGATGTCTTTGTGAGACCTATTACCTGAATCTTAGGAACCTAGTTCATTATGTTATAAATGCATCTTATGAGTTGAGGAGATTTGGAAGAAAATGTAGAAAAAACTACATTATTAAAGTCCTGCCATGCTTGTTCATT
The DNA here is from genome assembly GCF_007399415.2 of Gopherus evgoodei. Classification (NCBI taxonomy): domain Eukaryota; kingdom Metazoa; phylum Chordata; order Testudines; family Testudinidae; genus Gopherus; species Gopherus evgoodei. Next base: position 32,442,243 of record NC_044332.1, on the reverse strand, counting down.
CTTGCCCTCTGTCATGCTTTCTTTCTATTTAAAAGCAACATTATGGCAAAAACTGCTGATGTGATAAATGACAATGTCAAAGAAACAATTTAGTACGCATTGTCAGCCCAAAAGGAGAGTAACTGAACTTGTTAATATAGGTTTTGCTTTTAGACTTAAATACACATGCATAAACAATTTGGTTTCATACTGTGACCTACTTTAGAGCTTAGAAACAGGATTGGCCAAAGAGATTAAATGTGTGCAAGCTACTGGATGTTATCTCAGTGAAAATTGACCCATTTTAGTTTATTCTCTGAACTTTGATAACCAAGAACATACATTGGAAATTTACATGGTTGTGTAGACACATCTTGAAGCATAAGTTACAAAGCTAAAAACATGTGGCACGGTCCTGTGAGGTGCTGACTATCCTAGTTCCCAGTGAGGGCTAAAGTGTGGCATTTATAACACAGTCCTGAGTAGAGGGTACTGCTCAGTCACAATGCTGTGGGAGAGCACTGGAAAGACTGACCCTCAGACAGGCAAAGTCCTGTACCTTGAACAATTGGCTCCATCTGTAGGTTGATGGAAAGGGTGGCTTATCCTTTTACAGTGTTTTACTGCCAAAAATGGGGGCAGGAGGCACTCCAGGGTTTACGGAACTTAAAGTATGTCTATACTAGAAACACCACTGTAGGCACTTACTACAGTGGCCGAGGGGTTCTTCCGTCTCTGTAGTAGGTCCCATTTCCAAGAGGTGGTGTCTACACCAAGGCTTAGGTCAGCTTAATTACATCACACAGGGCATGAAATTTTTCACAGCCTTGAGTGATGTAGTGAAGCCAACCTAATTTTGTACTGTAGTGCAGACCAGCTGTTGTGAATAGTTCTTGTGCAACCTTACAAGAACTGGGGCTAAGTTAGTTCAATGGGAATAGAGAGCATTCACCACTACTCAGGAGTAGGCTAGTGCCACATAGAACATTGTTAAAAAAACAGGTTTAAAGTTCAATTTGTAAGGTAAATCCATTATATATTTATTTTAAAAGAAACATTCATCCATAGGAGGATTATTTTAAAATCCTTCTTTCCTGTGTTCCTATCTTCTTTTCAAATTAATTTTGTAGAAATGAGAGATTATGCTTCATTTTTAGAGAATGCTTCTATATTTCAGATAATGGTTTTTAAGGCTGTCAAGTGATTAAAAAAATTAATCACAATTAATCGTGATTAAAACAATTAATTGCAATTAATCATGTGATTACCATTTAACTATTTTTGTAGAAAACATCTTCAAATATATTTATTTCAATTACAACACAGAAAACAGAGTATACGGTACTCACTTTATATTTATTTTTATTATAATTATTTTCACTGTAAAAAACCCAAAATAAATAGTATTTTTCAATTCACCTCATACAGGTGCTGTAGTGTGACCTCTTTATCATGAAAGTTGAACTTACAAATGTAGAATTATGTACAAAAAATAACTGCATTCAAAAATAAAAGTGTAAAACATTAGAGCCTACAGGTCCACTCAGTCATATTTCTTGTTCAGCTAATTGCTCAGACAAACACATTTGTGTACACTTTCAGGAGATAATGCTGCCCGCTTCTCATTTACAATGTCACCTGAAAGTCAGAACAGGCGTTCACATGGCACTGTTGTAGCCGGCGTTACAAGATATTTACATGTTATATGTGCTATCGATTCATATGTCCCTTCATGCTTCAACCACCATCCTAGAAGACATGTGTCCATGTTGATGATGGTTCTGCTCGATAATGATCCAAAGCAGTGCGGACTGATGCATGTTCATTTTCATCATCTGAGTCAGATGCCACCAGCAGAAGGTTGATTTTCTTTTTCTGTAATTTGGGTTCTGTAGTTCTGTATTGGAATGTTGCTTTTTTAAGACTTCTGAAAGCATGCGCCACACCTCGTCCCTCTCAGATTTTGGAAGGCACTTCAGATTCTTAAACCTTCGGTTGATTGATGCAGCTATCTTTAGAAATCTTACATTGGTACCTTCTTTGTGTTTTGTCAAATTGTCAATGTAAGTGTTCTTAAGATGAACAACATGTGCTGGGTCATCATCTGAGACCACTGTAACATGAAATAGATGGAAGAATGTGGGTATCACAGAGCAGGAGACATACAATTCTCCCCCAAGGAGTTCAGTCACAAATTTAAATAATGCATTCTTTTTTTAACAAGTGTAATCAGCATGGAAGCATGTCCTCTGGAATGGTGGCCAAAGCATGAAGGGGCACACCTGTTCTCAATTTCAGGTGACTTTGTAAATAAGAAGCAGGTAGCATTGTCTCCCATAAATGTAAACAAACTTGTTTCTCTTAGTGATTGGTTGAACAAGAAGTAGGATTGAGTAAACTTGTCGACTCTAAAGTTTTACATTATTTTGTTTCTGAGTGCAGTTACGTAACAAAAAAAATCTACATTTGTAAGTTGCATGTTCACAATAAAGAGGTTGCACTACAGTATTTGTATGAGGTGAATTGAAAAATACTATTTCTTTTATCATTTTTACAGTGCAAATATTTGTAATAAAAATAACAATATAAAGAGAGCACTGTATACTTTGTATTCTGTGTTGTAATTGGAATCGATATATTTGAAAATGTAGAAAAAAATCCAAAATATTTAATACATTTCAATTGGTATTCTATTGTTTAACAGTGCAATTAAAACTGCAATTAATTGCGATTCATTTTTTAATGATGATTAATTTGTTGAGTTAATCTTGTGAGGTAACTGCTATTAGTTGACAGCCCTAGTTTTCATAGCACACCTTGTATTACTCTGCTTGTTTTGAGGGAGATGCTTTTTAGCTTCAAATAACTGTTTAAACATACATTAAAACAATTTACATCTTCATATGTACTGTCTCCCTTGGGGATATTTTTAAATTTCTACCCCAGACTCCGCCTCTCTCTGGTTTGATTATTTTTAAAAGGAAATATTTCACATTTTTATATCATAAGTACTTGTGTGGGTGCACTTATGATGTCATAACCAACAAGATTATGACTAGGATTGAATAGGCAGAAGAAGAAAACTGTTTCTACCTGCAAATGTTTAACTAATTTGTGAGAGGAAATATTGCAGGACAGCTTCCTGAAAGGTAATGAATTTCCATTCAACTGTTCTGGTCTCATTATCTTTTAAGACTGAGCATGAAAAGCCAGCAATAAAAGTATTTGATTTTTAGGTTGTGGAATGCAATTTAAAGTTAACACAAGACTGTAATCTCTAATAAATAGAAAGAAATACAGACTTTTAAATACTCATATCTCCTCTGCAATGCTGCTGCTAAGAGTGTTAATCTTTAACCCAAGTGTTTTTTAAAGAATTCCAAAAAGGAAATATTCCTTTCATAGAGAAGGCAATGATCATACAACATCTAAGCATACTTCTGGAAGCAGGTAACTGTTTCTTTAAAAATGGAAACCGAATCATAAACAGGGTATGTGAATAATAATAGGGTCAGGTCCTGAAAAATCTCATGCAGGTTATTCAGCTGCTTTCAGTGGCAGTTTTCCCTGCAAAGAGACTAGGCCAACAAAGAGACATTTAATAAGCCTGCAGTGACATGCTGATGTCTTTGTTTGCAATTATAGTAAATTGCATACTGTGTATCAGTTAAGAGTTGCAGCCATCTTTCATTCAGCATCATCATCACATACACTGCACAGCCACACACATTCAGGACAAAATTATCCACCATGACCACTGATTTAATATGCTTCAAATTTCTAGGTGTCCAAAGTACCTCAAAACTAGAATATGTTTTTTGCAAATGTTGATAGAGGGAACTACTGTAACACTCTACATAGGACTACACCAGAGGTGGGCAAACTACGGCCCACATCCAGCCCCCGAGCTCCTGGCCCAGAGGCTTGCAATGCTCTGGGAGGCGGGGCTGCGAGCTCCTGGGGCAGTGCAGCTGCAGAGCCCGGCCTGATCCGGTGCTCTGAGCTGCGCAGTAGTGGCGGTGTGGCTCTGCTCCAGTCAGGTGGCCTGGTTGTAGTGCCACCAGCCGCCAGTGCCCCAGGTAGCATAGTAAGTAGGCAGGAGAATTCAGGGTGGTGGACAGGGGGCGGGGGCATGAATAGAGTTGGGGCAGTCGGGGGGAACAGGGGGTTGAATGGGGGCAGGGGTCCCGAGGGGCAGTCAAGAAGGAAGGGGGGGTTGGATGGGGCAGGAGTCCCGGGGGGCCGTCAAGGAACAGGGGGTGTTGGATGGTGCAAGAATCCTTGGGGGGCAGATAGGAGGTGGGGGCCGGGCCACGACCCCCTCCCCTAACCGGCCCTCCTTGCAATTTACAAAACCCAATGCAGCCCTCAGGCCAAAAAGTTTGCCCGCCCCTGGACTACACGTTGGCTGTTTAGATCCTGAATCTAGCTCAAAATGCTGCTACTTGTTTATTGAGGTGATAATTTGGCAAGATGTGCCTATCTTTAAGCAATCCCATTGAAGTGAACACATGGAGTTTTACATAGAGATCACAGAACTGTGGTGCCTCATAATTGACTTAAAGGCGGAGTTCATGATGCTGTTTTTGGCCTTTGAAGCCTTAAATAGGTCCTAACCAATATTGAGAAGGGAGGATCAGGAGAGAGATTACATTAGTCATGCAGCTACATGGAAGGGGACATTAATAGAACAGTTAACAGTCTGGAGGAAAATGGGGAAGCTCCCACATTCTCTTTTTCCCTCAGCACCTATGTCCTGGATTCTCAAGAAATCTCTTTTCCCCTCCCTATGTGACACTAGCCAACTTTGATCAGCAGAGGCTCTGAAGTGTCCTTAATTTAAATGACACAAGATCAGCTACAGTGCATCTAAAACTCACTCCTTGCCTCAGCCGGAGTCGATTTGTTAACCTTCAATGCATATTGAAAAGTTATCATTTCAATCTTGAACATTAATTTATAGATTAAGGGTGGGCTACAGGCCAGTGATTAATGGCTGTTGGTTGACTAATATTATCTGCAAGTATTACCAGTCCTGTGGCTGGGCAGTGTATTTATGTTTGCTTAGTTTTGGTATTATTATGATTATTGTTTATTATAATTATTTTAATTATTGAAGGGTATCTACCTTTATCTATGGATAGATACTATATGAATTGGAATGTATAAATAAATAATTATATAGTCTGCTGAAATAATAAACAAAGTATTTGGATGTTGATGGAAGAACAGGTTAAATTTAAAATATTTTTACAAAACAATCACACCTAAAACAAGACCTAATAGGGTCTGGCCAGAAACAAACATTCCATGGATAGAGGGTTCGACTGGGTATTGTGATCAGGTGTGTGTGTGCATGTGAGGGATGCCAGAACAGAGAGACTGAGAGACAGCCAGAAGGAGAAGGTGAAAACACACTGTCTGCTCCTAGAAGAAGCCTGGGAAGAGGTTTTTTGTGTCAGGGTTGCAGGCTGAAAAGAGTGTTCTTGGTGACTGTGAGCAAAAGAAATGATTTCCTGCTATTTGATTCCTTCTGCTCTCCCAACTGAGACGTCCTCAGGCCCTCAAACTTTGACTAGCTGCTTGAGTGAAAAAGGGTCAACAATATGAATAGAATCAGTCACTTCACGGTAGCTATTGATGTCCTTCCTAAAAAAATGTGACTTTGGGTTCAGGAGAATCTATGCAAATGGTAATATCACTGTTTTGCTTTTTCTTTTCTGTGTGGTAAATCTGATGCTAAAAGTAACAACTCTCTCATGCAGTATGTTAATACAAATGTGGGGTTTTTTTTATATTGTACTTTATGTACACAATGGACTCAACCAGTCATATGTGAGACTGGTTTTGAGAGAATAAGAATTATGCATATACAAGAACAACATAGGTTCTGTAGGATGAGAGAAGGTGTCAGCATTGATTTTTCTGACACTTTTATGTCTGACCTTTTGAATTCTAGTTGCTGATCTTTAAAGGATTTAGTTTGTAACAAATTAAAGATACCACAGGACAATTGCTGACTCAGAATCCTAACACAAGAACTGATTGATGAACTCATGTTTCATATCAATACAGACTTAAAAGTGTTCAGAAACATTGTCAATAGATGGTCAAAAATACCCATTTTGTAGATAAACTTAATCGAAAAGCTGGCCCTGAAAAGGTTGACCATTTATTTAATAAAGACAGAAGTAAACTCATTAATTTTAGTCTACATGTTACACCATTTGGGAATTGCTTTGGTGCAGTTTACAACTGGAAGCAGAAACAAAATACATCAAGGTCCTAGATAAATCAGTGCTGGCAAAGCCAACTACTAAAATAACCCTAAAACCTTTAGAAGTTCACTACCTCTGTTGTGGATTAAATAGGGAAAAATATGTGAGAGTTAGCATCTCCTGGCAGCTTTGATATCAACATTCACTATTGCGTAACCTTTCACCTTTTAAAGAAGTAAATTGGCTGTGTGAACCAGTGAAAAGACTTCCACCAGCCTGAAGCATTTTACCACATGATGGAATCCAGTTTGGGTGGACAAATGCTATAATTTTATCACTGGAAGCCCTGAACAGTCATCTCTGCCATAGTAAAATATAAATTCCTTGTGTTAGTTCAATGGTATCAGATACAGAGATGTAGAAATATATAGTTATTCAGTATAGTAATAAACTTTGCAAAAGTAGCATATTTTATAACCATTAAGAAATACTGACATAAAACAGCAATCAACATTTGAACTTTTAAGAGGCACTGAAGGAATAAAAACTGAGGATGAGAGAGGGAGTGCTTGTTATATTACTGCCCACTATTCTCACCTAAGAAACATTATACTTTACCACAGACAAGCACTCCTTCCACAGCAGCTAGGCAACGGAGAGGTTCCTCCCACTCTCAAGAGACATAATTGCATGCACAGTGGTTAAGTATGCTGTTTTTATAAAGTCCTTCTTTTGAATGTGTGCTAATTAGCGATGTCAGAAATAAAACTCTATAGATTTTAGCCTCCAGCCTGAGGCAGCTGGCTGTGCTGACATGTTTTTCTAACACAGACACCTGGCCACTAGGAACTTGATTGGGACCCCAGATTATTTCACAGTCACCAGATGTTTTGATCACTAATATTAGACCAAACCAAAGCCCTAAATCCAAAAGACCTTCAAGCTTCAAGAAAGCCAGATGTAACCTTTGCAGTTTGACCCTACACTACAAAATTCAGTCAATGTACAGCCACCGCAGTAATTAAATTGCTTTTGCATGTCCACACTACGCTTCTTGTGTTGTCGGTGCATATCCTCAACAGGAACACTTGCACTGATTTAACTGTCAGCGTGGGGCACTGTGGGACAGCTTCTGAAAGGCAGCAACAATTGATATAAGCAACACAGTGTTTACACTGCCATTGTGTTGATCTAACTAAATCATCTTAAGTGCTATGCCTCTCGTAGACATGGAGTTATAAGTAGGTATAGTGGGCGAGTTACATCGGTGGGAGCAACATTTTAGTGTAGACACTTACAGAATTGGGTCAATGTAAGACTACCTTATGTCAGCCTAACTCTATAGTGTAGACCATGCCTATCTCCAGTCACTGGTGCTGTGGGATAGATTTGAACAGTATAGTTGCTAGGCTCCATAACCTATTACCAATTCTCTGAACCAGTCTGCTTAAATAAGCTTTGTTTTGAAAGTAGACCTTTTAGATTTGTTATTAGAACATAGTTTCTGATTATTAAACTGTAATACATTGCAGTCCTGTGAGCCTTACTCCTGCACAGCCAGAGTCAAGAATTCTGACACTTCTTTAAACAAAATGGCTGCAGTAAGTAGCAGGTTTGGAAATGCTAATTTCACAAACATTACATGCTCACGCTGAGAAGGAGAGTTTCTTTGTGCCCCGAGTAGTTTCCACAGTGCGGAGCATGTTGCTTTTTTTTTAATTGTTTGGTGCTGTGCAGGGCTTATTTCTTCAGTGCTGCTGTAGTTCTTTCAGCTTGAAGATGAGGAAAACTTTTTGCTGTGCAGAGATGGCTTAAGGCTATACAGGGGCTGGATAAATAAAAAATGTGGGGCCCTCAGGAATATCAACTCCTGTAGAGGATATGCCTCTCTCACTCCACACATTGATCTCCTGCCATTAGCTCTGCCCTCCCAACAGACTTATCTTGCCAGCAGTCTTTTGCTCCCTTTATCTTGTCTGGTTTTCCTCTCCCCCTCCAACTCCCTAGGGCAGACACTTCTTTTTCTAGTTATGTCACTGATCCTTTGGGCCTCTCAGATTGCTAAATCCAAATCCCAGGGATCATGCCTTATTTCATTCTTTTTTTGTGGGCCGCATCCATGGGAGTTTTGCCTTTATAAGGATTGAGTATAGACCTCAGGAGTCTGTCCCAAACCATGAAGCAGACATTTATGTGGATAGGGCACTGGCTTCTATTGTACTTGGCTTCTATTTCTGGATCTGTCAATTATCTACTTTTTGACCTTTGGCAAGTCACATTACTTCTGACTCCTCCTTCACTCTCTTCTGTCTTGCTTACTTAAACTGTAAGCTTTTGGGGGTTGTACTGTCTCTTCAGTCTGTACATAGAATCAGAGGGGTAGCTGTGTTAGTCTGGATCTGTAAAAGCAGCAAAGAGTCCTGTGGCACCTTATAGACTAACAGACATATTGGAGCATGAGCTTTCGTGGATGAAGTGGGTATTCACGCACAAAAGCTCATGCTCCAATATGTCTGTTAGTCTATAAGGTGCCACAGGACTCTAATCTATACATACAGTGCCTAGCAGAATGGGATCCAAATCTCAGGCCTCTAGAAATGCTAAATAATAAATTACTATTAATATATATAAAATCTTTTTATAATGAAATTTCAAACTGGAACTTGTTCTTAGTATTTGTTTGTTACTAAGAGAACTATGGACAGCTGGCATGAGTGTTGCTCACCATGGTTTTGCGTTTTAGTATAACGCAGCTATTATTCTGGAATTGCAGCTGTATGGTTCTTTGGTGGAAAAACTTAGAACTTCAATCTGATCTTATTTTCTGTCATGTCATGGACTTATTGCACATTATTAATGCACCCCCTTCCCTTTACACTCAGCTTTTGTTTCAGTGACAATATGACACTCCCTCTTGGAATTTCCCTGAAATCTCGCAGGTTTTTGGCAGATCTACATTTTCAAAAAGGGGTGGAAAAAGTAGAAAATATGGAGAAGCTGTCCCAAGGGAACCATTCTACAAGTATTAACTCCTCAAAAATATGGATTAAAGTCTGAATGAACTCTTGGAAGAGTACTAAGTATATATATTTTTCTCCGCTTGGAGTACAAGAGAGGCAGGTCTCACTTTCCATGTCATCTTTTAGATACAACTAACATTTATGGACAATGTAAAGCAAATTCTGCCTTGTTGCATGTTTGGCTCTGTCCCTCAGATAATACCCAAGGCAGTAAAACAGAATAAAATATTGCCACATTTCTGCCTCCACCTTTAAGAGCCTCCCTGAAAATTCTATCATTATACAGTAACCAGCAATTTATAGCTGTTTTCCAGAAGTGTTCCTGGTGTGATGTGTGAAGAATTTCAGCTTGTGAGAAAAACCTGAGAGCAGTGTCCGTGTCTTTTGCACAGTTGTGATCCTTTTGTTCATAGTCACACATTTAGTGTAGGTTAATACTTAGTTAGGTTAGGATAGCTTTTTTATGAAGTTTCTATATAAGTAAATTCTCTCTGTCTCTCTTAAAGTTACTCAGTACTGAGTATTAGGCTTTAGGGATGACCAAAAATCTCCCAGTTTTCAGTATTGCCCTTCATTTGAGATGGCTGTACCCCATAGGATATGTCTACACTGGGGTCAGCTGTGTGGACATACCAGATCTTTAATCTAGCCATTGTGAGTATCAAGAGGACAAGTGCAGATCAACAAGGTTACAGACTAGGGACCGAATGGTTAGGAAGCAGTTCTGCAGAAAAGGACCTTTGGGTTACAGTGGATGAGAAGCTGGATATGAGTCAACAGTGTGCCCTTGTTGCCAAGAAGGCTAATGGCATTTTGGGCTGTATAAGTAGGGGCATTGCCAGCAGATCAAGGGATGTGATCATTCCCCTCTATTCAACATTGGTGAGGCCTCATCTGGAGTACTGTGTCCAGTTTTGGGCCCCACACTACAAGAGGGATGTGGAAAAATTGGAAAGAGTCCAGCGGAGGGCAACAAAAATGATTAGGGGGCTGGACACATGACTTATGATGAGAGGCTGAGGGAACTGGGATTGTTTAGTCTGCAGAAGAGAAGAATGAGGGGGGATTTGATAGCTGCTTTCAACTACCTGAAAGGGGGTTCCAAAGAGGATGGATCTAGACTGTTCTCAGTGGTACCCGATGACAGAACAAGGAGTAATGGTCTCAAGTTGCAGAGGGGGAGGTTTAGGTTGGATATTAGGAAAAACTTTTTCACTCAGAGAGTGGTGAAGCACTGGAATGGGTTACCTAGGGAGGTGGTGGAATCTCCTTCCTTAGAGGTTTTTAAGGTCAGGCTTGACAAAGCCCTGACTGGGATGATTTAATTGGGAATTGGTCCTGCTTTGAGCAGGGGGTTGGACTAGATGACCTCCTGAGGTTCCTTCCAACCCTGATAATCTATGATTCTATGAAGAGCAGTGAAGCCGTGGTAGCATGGGCTTCAGCACAGGTTGTACAAGCCCACCTAGGACCCTGGGTATTTATCTAGTGCATACTAAAGACCGGGCTGGCATTGCTTCACTGCTGTTGTTACTCATGCTAGTTACATTAAAGCTAACTTACGTAGTTCTACACATGCTGCAGTGACAGACATTCAAAATGTCTCTTTTGTCTTGGTGAGAGACACATCACCAAAAAATGTTCAGATTGCCATTCATGCTCCAAAAAACTCTAAATGCAAGAGGAGTTTGCTTAAAACCTTTTCTTTTGTACATATCCATGAGACCTGCTTTGGATCTGGACAAACAAGACCATCCTGGATCTGAACAGTTTTCCTCCAAAAGTGCCCCAATGAGCTCTCCATTGCACTTCGTTCCCTTCTTCCTCAAAGCATTCTTCAGCTGCTCCTGCTCACAAGTTTTCATTCATGAATGAAAGGGAAAGGATTCTGCCCCACTTTTCTAAAGAGCATAAATGCAGATCACTGTCTGAGGGACCAAGAAAGACAAAAAAAATATCCCTTCCAGTTGTCTTATATGGAACTGATACAGATGCAAGTTTCTGAGGAAGAGCAACACCAGTATATCCAGTTACATCTCTTTATCATTGCTGAATGAAGCGGTGGTCCCAGTTTTACCCTCTCCTCCCAATGACTATGAGACCATTTAATACCTGCTTCACAGGCTGGAAGAAGCACTAGGAAAACCAACGGAGGTAGTACAAGAAAAATCACACAACTGTTAGACATACTGCACACCTCTTTGCCAGAAAGCATCCAACCTTCGGCTCTGGGGCCCTCTGTCTGGGATCACACTGCTGCCTTTGTAATTTTTCAAATATCAGAATAGCTAATTTACGCTGTCATCTTTGTTCCTCCAGATACTTTCTTTTACTTCACTTCTGGTAGCAATGGAAAACTGAAGGAGAATGTTAGAGTGGTAAATATAGTAGATACTCTAGAGCTATCAGGTTTAAATCACTATTGTTGGAATGTAGGCACAGGATCCAGGTTAATAAAATAATAGATTTTAAGGCCAGAATGGACCATTATTTATTATTAATTATTATTATTTTATTTTATTTTATTAATGTTTGTATTACCATAGGACCTTGGAGCCTTAGTCATGGATCATCATCTAGTCTGACTTCCTGCATAACACAAGCCAAAGAACCTAACCCAATAATTTAAGCATCAAGCCTTTCCTTCTGGTTGGGCCATCGCACAGGTTCATAATTACAAACTGAATTTTTAGTTGGGTTTTGGAGCTAGTTGGTTTTGGCTGGGTATTGGAATTTTAGTTTTTACATCAGATACAGTCCCTGATCTTAACATTCCACCTATCTGCCCTTTCAGGATGAATTTTATTGAATAATACTGGAAGATTTTATTGAATAATGTTGGAAGACAGATATTCCTTCCCTGCAGGATAAGTGGAAATTTAGTGCTCCAGGACTGTAAACTAGAATCTCTCTCTTGGTTAAATTTCAGGCTGGAACTTTTTCCTATCTACTTCAAACAGAATTGAAGACAGACACATGCAAGCCTGTATATGATTGTTTTAGACCTGCCCGGTGCTAAGGTATCCTTTCAATGACTTGATATTGAAGTACTTGTGGCACATAACTTCATAACACATAAAGTAAGGCTAGTACTGATGGATCCCTGAAGCTATAAAAAGATAGAAGAAAGATGGTAAATTTCCATGAAAAGGTTTAATGGTCTGGAAAGCCATTGTAAAATGGAATCGGAAAAAAGGTCTGTAAAGAAAAATCATCGAGCCTTCTGTTGGGATTTCATCCAGCATTTACTTGAATAGACATCATTTTAAATTCTGAAGTGCTCTCTTCATAACAAACAAATTGACTGTGAAAACTCAGTGGACATATTTACTTTAATTCAAAATACAATTCCTCAGTAGGTCAAATGTATAATAGTCACACTTTGGAGTCATTGATTTGTATTAAATAACAAAAGGCTTAAGGTTATATATTTGAAAGGAAAATGGTTTGTAAATTGTAACCAATCAAAGATAAATTTAAAAAGGTGTTAAGAGGAACATATGCACTATGACAGAAAAAAGTCAGATTTTTAATTAAAGAGACTATTATATTGCCAAATTACTTTTATTTTAGAAAAATCTTTTAAAGGTGGAAACAAGTAAAATTAAAAATGATTTTTTCCCAAAGCCTAGAAAAAAAGAGGAATGTGGAACACTGAGATAAAAATAATATATTAATCATTAAATATGATTAAAATGTTACACAGTAGTCACAGGAAGGTGTGAGTTTGATTGATAAGAAGAATGTACTTCGTAATCATCATGGACCCTGATCCTGCAAATAATTTCATCCCTGCTAAGTTTTACACAGGAATAGTCCCATTGACCAGTCATGTGCATAAACTTAAGGACATGCATACTTGTCTGCATTATCAGGGCCCATTTTGTGTTTCCTGGCCATCATTTTTCTTTTCTTTTCACTTTTCTGTCTCTTGTGTTTTATTTTGTCTTGTTCTTGTTATTTAGATTCAATCTGTGACTAATAAAAATATTGGTTTTATGGAACATGCACCTTTTTTTTTCTCTCTGAAATTTCATATGCTGGTATGTGATGTGTCCCTCAATACTACCTGATAATGTCTATTTAACAAGGAGGTAGCTCAACATTCAGCAGAAATGGCCTATGTGAGTTCAAGGGGCCAATTGTAACCCATGGAAGTTTAAAATGTACATCAGAGCTGCCATCCTCTTTAATGAAGTGGGCTCTGGCGGGGTAGTAAAGATGTGGCCTATTACTTGGAACAAGATGGAGTACTTGTTGCTGGAACCAGTAGTCTCAGAGGGCTTGTCTTAACTAGGGTGTTTTCCTCTCAAGATAGTCATTTTTAAAGACTAGTCTGGACACTCCCAAAATGTATTTTTCTGGGCTAAAACCATTTACAGTTTACCTAGACTTTTCCCACAAATTTTTTTCTTTTAGCTCAGAACAAATGTTTGGAGAGTGTCCAGATTAGTTTTTACAAACAACTTAATCACCTCCAGTTAACTGGCAATCAGTTTACTTGAGGTAAAAAAAACCTTACATAGACCTACTCTCTGTAGGCTGCAGCCTGTACTGAAGATGACAAAAATTGTAATCTGCTTCATTTTATGCAAACTAAATGCACCCTTTGTGCTCAGTATTAGCATTCAATCCCATCTTCAGCTGGACAAAGTTAGGACATTTTATTAGGGACTAGGGGCCAGATTTTCAAAGTTATTTAGGCACCTAGTATGTTGATAGGTGCTTAGTGGAATTTTCAACAGTGCTGAAGCAGGTTATGTGCCTGACTCTTATTGAAATACCACTAGGTGCCTATCACCCTCCTTAGGCACCTGAATATCTTTGTATCTCTGGCCTTGGATGCTGACTTGGTCTGAGTGGCTGAAAAAAAGATTGAGAAGATGTAAAAAAAAACCATTCCCCTCTTCTGCATCTGTGCAGGGTGTCAAGCAACAATGGTAAAGAATCGCACAAAGAGGTACTTTCTCCTAACGCTGAGCCAGGAACATTCTAGGGGATTAATAGTGGTATACTTATTCCAATAGCTAACCTCACTCTTTCTGTTTTACTCCAGAGCATCTGTAGAACCTTCCTCAACCCTATTCTGCACGGACTGTATGAAGCTAATGCAAGTAAAGTAGAACAGCAGATACATGTTCCCACTTCATCATCCTGTCCACCAACCCACGACAGCCCCAATTTTACTAATAGTAACTATTTTTAAAAACTTGTGACAAGTAATGTTATATTTATCAATATAGTTCCTGATTTTAAAAAAGATGTTAAAGGACCAGACATCATAAATAATAACTGCGGCTGAGCTATATGCACAACTGTTAGCTGTAGTCGTGAAATCTTAATCAGGTTATTTTATAAGATGATCCATTTTAAGGTTTTGCAGATGAAAGTACTGTTAATGAGACAGACAAGACTGGTAACATATTGCTGTCTTATCACAAGCCTGCCAGAAATTTAGTTTAACCTTAATATTATGGACCATATTCTGCATTGATTCACACTTTATTGGGACTAATTCTGGCCCCAGTTCGAGCTCCATTGACTTCAGTGAGATAGAATGGGGTGCAGAAGTTGACCCTACATTTTTAATTTTCCATGATCAAGCTTCACTCAGGAATTTGGCCTTCCAGAATGATAGCATGGCACTAGTACATGGCTTATTGATATGATGTTTTAAAAACTGCTTCTAATTTTCCCCCAATAGTTTTTCTTTCTACCTGCAGATGAACCCCTGTATAAATATCTATTTGGAGCTTTAATACTGTTTATTAATATCTTAGCAGAGGGAAAAGATTTTAATAGGAGTTGAGTGCTCAATAGCTCTCACTTTTGGGCCTATTGTGTTTAATTACAGTATCCTATATAAATGTAGACAAAGTTTTACAAAACACAGTATGGTTCAGTGGGCTCAATTCCCAGATGGCTTAAGTAAAAACAATTCCAATTACTTAAATATTGCATAATCAAGACCTGGTTGGATAAGCCAGCAGGCTTACTATTAGCCCAACTAATCTGACTGAGTATACAGTCTAACATGAATCAAGAGGAGATTATGGAATGGTTTTGCTTTGTGTATTAAATCTCAAAAGCAGGAGGTTACTCATAAATTGGAGCAAATGATGTGCCTGTGTGATACAAGAGTCCTAGGATGGCACACTGATGTGCAGGTCTGCTGCACTGTGGAGATCCTGATGAGTTTTGTAGGTTCCTCTTTATGCAGATATTGGAGGTGCCCAGGCTCAGAGTGATCAGCAATTTCAATGTCCATTGAAGTAGCTATTCTTCTGACTCATAACTGGCTTGACAAACATGGTCTATCCCAGGTAGTTTCTGGTTTTACAGTTAAAGTGAGTCACACTCTGGATCTAGTTTTTGGATGGGTCTGGTGCTGAAGAGGCTATGATTATATAACTATATTATTGTCATGGACTGATCATTACCTCTTCCTGTCTACTGTTCTCTAGCTGGGATAAGGAAACTGTTTTAATGGTCTCCTAGAGAAGGCCAATGGAAGTTCCCTTCAAAATGCTATATGGGTATGCATACCCATGTATGTAGGTCATGCAGACTGACTCTTGGTGCTCTCTTAAAAGTGACAGATGTCAATTCTAGTCTGCCCAGTTACAATATCAGAATTTTAAGAATATTCGCCATAGGTATGTGGGAAATAAATAAATGATCTTTTGCCTCCTCCATAGTGTCTGAACACAGAAGAACAGTTCTAGGTGGAGGATAGGTTGGTTAATTTGAACTTCTACCATTTGGAAATTGGGAGAAAAGTGCTACTTTCACATAAAATTGTTCTGATTTGGATGGCACAGTCTGTGTCTGTAGGTACAGGACAAAATCTTGAGGAAGTGGACAAACTGTCTTTTCTGCTTAGATGTCAGCTAGTGATGATTTTCAGGAAATGCCTCTTCACTCGTCCCATGTTCCTGTTGGATAATAAAGTCACGAGATAGTGGGTCCCTTGCTGTTTGAGATTATCAGTGCCCCTCTGTCTTAGAGTAGGATGCCAGATAGTGTGAAAAAGTCACATTCAAGAAAATGTCACATGATGTTTGACTTACCAATTATAGACTGTAATTACATTCTCCATTTTATGGGCAAAATCAATAGTATGATAGCCAAGCGGCTATGGAAATATCTGCAGTCTTCAGGTTTCCTTGATCCTGGTCAGTCTGGTCAAATTTGGGTATGACACTGAAACTAACTAATGACCATGGTCAGTGATCTTCTTAAAATGTGGAGCTGACCTTGTTAAAAATCAATGAATAATGTAATGAATGTATTTAATTGTGAAATTACTTTGCATTGCTCATCGCCTGAGAGATGGGGGAGCTTTAAAAATAATTCATCTTATTATTATAATTAAATAATTATTATAATTTGGATTATGTTAGGTCTACTTCTTACTTTATTCCCTTAAGTCCATCATATAGATCACTCATTGCTTTCTTTCAAATCAATCAATCAGAATATGTGCAGATATTTAGACAAAACCATTAAATTCAAACAGTAATATCAATACAGATAATAAGAATGGCATTACTAAATTTTACATTTTATGCAGTGAAAGCTGCTTCTACACTCTTTCTTCATAAAGTACAAAAATTAATCTAATAGAAATGAAAGAATTACTATATTAATTATGCCCACAAGTATTCCAGTTAATTGGCTTTAGACAAAAGCCACTCTACAATTTTCCCCCCTCCATTTTCCTTTTCAAAAGAATATATTAAGCAGTATAACATTCCCTCATGTTAACATACATATTGTATAGAACACACACTTTTCTAAATATAACAGAGATGGAGGGTGAATGACAATTTCATTTTGTGATAACTTTTGAGGTTTCAAATTTTACTTTATTCTACATTGGAATGAAAACAAAACATTTCTAATAGTTTTGCAAAACAGAATTGTGTAAAAATGTTCATTATTGGATAAAAAATGTAAGGCTTTTGATTCAGATGACAAGAGAGTCCATCCAGGACTTCAGAAACCTTCCTTTTTGAAAACTTAATTAAAATTTGTTATGTCTGCATAAAACATTTTGCTTTGACAAAACAGCATATCTTACATTTAGTTGAAAATGTTCCAATCAGCTTGTGAAAGGTTGAATCCCCCTTCTGGGATGCCACCTGATGTACTGGGATATCACTGAGCCTACCTGCTCCACTAGCATGGGCTCCCTCTCCCTGTTTTGCTGAATTAGGCACTCTGGCCATGCACACCCACAAGTAGGGATGCACCAGTTGTAGAATCACACAGAGTCTGCAAACAGCTGTCTAGGAGAAGACTCAGCTAGGAAATTGCTTAAGATCTTAAGGATACTGGTAGCCTCTAAGGTGCCACAAGTACTCATGTTCTTTTTTCTGGTAACAAATAGTAATTTCTCACGCTAGATGTTGTTTTAGGCAAGTTTCAGAGTTACTGTGGCTTAGAGTTCCAGTTATTTCTCTTTACAGACTAGACTTCTGTCTTAGTCTGGACTCAGCCCTTGCCTTTCCCACCACTCAGTTCCTTTGTCTCTTCAAGTACTTTCAGCAGTCTTTCTTTCTTCTTGGGCAGGAAGACAATGGAGAAGAATCTTGTTTGCCTTACTTCCCAGCCTCAAATAGAATTTACATAAAGCAGGAAGCCTTTGTTTCCAGTAGAAATGTACCAACAGTGTCCAAGGTGGTACTTTTTACCAGGTGACATTATCACCTGACCTTGCAGTGTCAAAGAAACCATGAAACCAGGTTTATTTGCAATGTCCACAGGAAGGAGCTCCCGGAAGATGGGGATCTACATCTTGGAAGACTCATTGTCTTTTTCCTAATGGCCCATTAAGGCTGATTGCTTATGTCTAGTGGGCGTTTCCAAATTGTAATAGTCAATATTCCTAACTCCAGATACAGAAATGATACATGTATACAAATTGGATAATCACATTCAGTAAATCATAACCTTTCCAGTGCTATCTTACACGAGCCATCTTGCATAAAATATAGCTTAGTTATACCATATTCACATCATAAACATATTTCTATACAGAATATGGAGCATCACATCACACAGCTCTTTACTCACAATCTTATATGGCTAATTAAGAATTAGCCTTTGCCTAGTAGAGGCCTTTATCCTGCAAGATGCTGAGAACAGGGCATCCAACACCTAACAAGAGGTGCTCAGCACTTTCTAGGATCAACATACCAAGTGCACAGAGTACATTTTAGGTGTAGGCACATAGTGACACTGCAGGCCTGTTCCTGAAAGGTGCTGAAACAATATTTATTTATCTTTTTGCAGTCTTTGGAGCTGGGCCGGGGGAGAAAGTAACCTGAAATGTATACCCTCACTGTGTACCATTCCAATCTGTGATAACTTTGGAGCAATTAGCTTCCCGCCCCTTAAACTGGTGGCCTACCTGCTCTCTCAATTATCTTTTTTCTTTGGGGATGCTAACAAAGTGAGTCAATTCTCCACTCCTTTAATGCACAGAAAAATACCAGGCTCCTTGCATTTTCCCATCGACTGACCACCTCCAATTCAGCGGCATTAGGTCTCCAAACTTGGCTACTAGACACACTGCAGCACTAGTGTTTACTTCATTCTAAGGCCAAGAGAAATCCCCAAATGTACCATAATACCAGAAAATCCAGGCAGAATAGCAGCAAAGCAATCCCGTGTCCAGGTTAGTTACTGTTAGTATGCCAGCTGATCAGGTTTGTTCTTCATGAAAAATGGGAAAGGCTTGCAATAGTATTTGCACTGAGACGTAAAACCAAAGGTTTTGATCATTTGAGGTGTTTCCAGACTTCTAGAGCTTTTCTTTAAAAGTAGTGATGTTTCACCAGTGTTTTGGCCAGGTTCCATCTCTGGTTATTACATTCTGCCTACTTGGTTCCACTTGCAGTCTCAACTAGATGTAGTTGCTGCGACAGGTTTGGTCACAGAGACCCCCTTGGGACTGTCACCTGACGTGCTGGAATTACCTCTAAGCCAGTTTGGGACTCCAGAACCCTGCCTTGTTGAGCCAGACATGCTAGTCTGGTTCAACTAGCATGTCTGATCTATACCCAGGTCTGATCTACACCCCCAAAGCTGCAGACTTCAACCACAAACTGCTCAGCAAGTCACCTTTCTCCAGCATCCAGACACCCAGCTCCCAAAGGAATCCAAACCCCAAATAAATCTGTTTTATTCTGTATAAAACTTAAACATAGTAAACTCATAAATTTTCTGCCCTCTATAACACTGATATAGATTCATAGATTCTAGGACTGGAAGGGACCTCAAGAGGTCATCGAGTCCAGTCCCCTGCCCTCATGGCAGGACCAAATACTGTCTAGACCATCCGTGATAGACATTTATTTAACCTACTCTTAAATATCTCCAGAGGTGGAGATGCCACAACCTTCCTAGGCAGTTTATTCCAGTGTTTAACCACCCTGACAGTTAGGAACTTTTTCCTAATGTCCAACCTAAACCTCCCTTGCTGCAGTTTAAGCCCATTGCTTCTTGTTTTATCTTTAGAGGCTAAGATGAACACGTTTTCTCTCTCTTCCTTATGACACCCTTTTAGAGACCTGAAAACTGCAATCATGTCCTCTCTCAGTCTTCTCTTTTCCAAGCTAAACAAACCCAATTCTTTCAGCCTTCCTTCATAGGTCATATTCTCTAGACCTTTAATCATTCTTGTTGCTCTTCTCTGGACCCTCTCCAATTTCTCCACATCTTTCTTGAAATGTGGCACTCAGAACTGGACACAATACTCCAGTTGAGGCCTCACCAGTGCAGAGTAGAGTGGAAGAATGACTTCTTGTGTCTTGCTCACAACACATCTGTTAATGTATTGTGGCAAATTGCCAGCACTAATATAATGGGTCTTCTGCTTTCTCTTCTTGGGGAGGAGGGGGAGGTGGTTCAGGGTGCTGTTTCTTGCCCCTGAACTGGGATATTAATTGCCCCACTAATGTCCTAGAGGAGGGGAATGGAGAGTGAGGGACCCGGGCCTGCCCTCTACTCTGGGTCCCAGCCCAGGGGTCCTAGGGATAGCGGTAAACCACTTGAACTAGCGGTTCCTTCCCCTGGGCTACTTCCTTCTCCTGCCCTTCAGCTTGTGGGGGCTTCCTGCCCTCCCTCTGCTCAAGCCAGGTGTCCCTTAACCTAGGTTCTTTGTCTTCTTAGCCCACTGCAGCACTTCTCCAAACTTTCCTCTGCTTCCCGCCAAACTATTCTCTGCTCCAACACCAATCCACTCTGCTCCAACTCCTCCAAACTGCTCTCTGCTCCAACATCTTCCCTTGTCTAATTGAAGCAGGGGTTTTTTATCAGGTGACTGGCTTCAGGTGCTCTAATTGGCTTCCGATACTCTAATTGGCTTCAGGTGCTTTAATTAATCTATAGCAAACTTTCTTCCCTCTACAGGGAATAAGGCTCCCTTCTAACCCTCTCCTGCTGCCCTCTGGCCATGCTGTATCACAGCATCCCAGAATCATGTTTGCTTTTTTTGCAACAGCATCACACTGTTGACTCATATTTATCTTGTGGTCCACTATAACCCCTAGATCCGTTTCTGCTGTACTCCTTCCTAGACAGTCTCTTTCCATTTTGTATGTGTGAAACTGATTGTTCCTTCCTAAGTGTAGCACTTTGCATTTGTCTTTATTAAACTTCATCCTGTTTACCTCAGACCTTTCTCCAATTTGTCCAGATCATTTGACTTATGACCCTATTTTCCAAAGCAATTGCAATCTCCCTCTCAGTTTGATATCATCTGCAAACTTAATAAGCGTACTTTCTATGCCAATATCTAAGTCGTTGATGAAGATATTGAACAGAGCCGGTCCCAAACAGACCCCTGCAGAACCCCACAGGTTATACCTTTCTAGCAAGATTGGGAATCATTAATAACTATTCTCTGAGTATGGTTATCCAGCCAGTTATGCACCCACCTTATAGTAGCCCCATCTAAGTTGTATTTGCCTAGTTTATTGATAAGAATATCATGCGAGACCGTATCAAATGCCTTACTAAAGTCTCGGTATACCACATCCACCGCTTCTCCCTTATCCACAAGACTCATTATCCTATCAAAGAAAGCTATCAGTTTGGTTTGACACTATTTGTTCTTTACAAATCCATGCTGGTTATTCCCTATCACCTAATCACCTAAGTGTTTGCAGATGATTTCCTTAATCACTTGCTCCATTATCTTCCCTGGCACAACATAAACAAAAGTGATTTTCTTAAGTATAAAAAGTAGTATTTAAGTAATTTCAAGTAATATCAGACAGAACGAAGTATGTTATCAAGCAAAATAAAACAAAACATGCAAGCCTAAGCCTAATACGTTTAAGAAACTGAATACAGGTAAATCTCACCCTCAGAGATGTTCCAATAAGCTTCTTTCACAGACTAGACTCCTTCTTAGTCTGGGCCCAATCCTTTCCCTTGGTACAGACCTCATTAGTTACAGCTCAGCCTCCTTTGTTCTGTTCCACTTCCTTTTATAGTTTTGGCACAAGGCAGGAATCTTTTGTCTCTCTGGGTCCCCACTCCTCCTTCTAAATGGAAAAGCACCAGGCTTAAGATGGATTCAAGTACTAGGTGACACGATCACATGTCACTGGAAGACCTCATTCTCCATTCTTTCAGGGCTGGCTGGCACGTACCCAGGAAGATTTGTGAGTAATCAGAGCCATTCACAACCAACTGTCCTAGTCAATGGGAGCCATCAAGATTCCAAGACATCATTAGTGGCTCACACTTTACATAGTTGCAATAGGACTTCAGAGTAATACTTCATATTTCTAGCTTCAGATACAAGAATGACACATTCATACAAATAAGATGAACACACTCAGTAGATTATAAGCTTTGTAATGATACCTTACAAGAGACCTTTTGTATAAAGCATATTCCAGTTACATTATATTTACACTCATTAGCATATTTCCATAAACATATGGAGTGCAATGTCACAGTTGCATCTTTACTTTTGCTATATATTGTTGTATAGAATTGCGATGTATTTTTAGACATTTCATAGCATATTTCAATGGTAGTGATCCCTGTATAATGGCTGGTATGAGTCTCAGCACTAAGGCTGCATAAGAGTTGTGGTGGCCATGTGATTACCATGGTGCAAGGAACTGCTATTTCTGTTATGATGCATTGGCTCTGCCGAGTATAATTGCAAAGTAAACTTCATTTCAGTTATAGTGGCTCTGATTGTCTCACTCTTATGATAAGTAGTACTTTATACCAGAAGCAGTACCATTGACATCAATGAGGATATTAAAGAAATTAGGTGCTATTCCATGTGAGTAAGAGTAACAGAATCTGGCTCAGTGTTTGCTTTGTAAAGGGCTTTGCGATCCTCAAATGGAGTGTTATAGAAATGAAAAATAGCATCATCATGGTTTGTCACTGTTCCTGTCCTGCATATTCTTTCCACTTGCATGTTTCCCTCTAAACAGACTTATATAACATTCTAGAGCTGTAATACTGTTTTCATTTCATAAATCTCTCCACCCCTTGATTTTGCACCTCCACCAAGACTGGATGTGAATCCCTTTGGAGACCTCCTCCGCAACTCCAGACCAGTTTCTGCAGAGTGTTGCAAGACATTCCATCCCCTCAGAGATTGCCTGTAGTGGCCCCACTTCTACTCCAAACTCATCCAAACTAAGCTACTATAGAAATGATTTGAAATAGAGAGTTTCAAACATGTTAGTAACTGCAGGGTTTCCAGGCTAGGCCCCCATACACTATACATTTATTTCTAAATATAAAGTAGCACCTTTCATTCCTGGAACTGATAGCTCACTTGGTTTTTATATGAAACTTAATTTTTATAAAACATAAGAATCTAAAAAACATTTTTTAAAAATGTGTGATTTCCCCTTCCCTCATTAGAAACATTGAGCAATTTAGCTTCCATTCAAGACAAAATTCTGAGCTGATTTTGTTATTCTTTTCGTGACTCTAACCCCACAGTGCTATCTACTCTATCCTAACAGCAAATACTCAATCTGATTTTATTGTAACAAATGAAAGTAGATGATAAAATAGCTATGATTATGCTACTTGTGAATGAATCAACAATGACTGCCAGCTGCTCTGCCACTTTGAATTATATTGAAATAAGTACCATTTTAAGATGCAACTCTAAAACTGAAGTTACTATGATTGTTACTCCCATTATTTATTAAAAAAACACCTCTTCTGAACATTTTAGGAAACTCTATAACATATTGCAAATTTATACAAGCTATTTTAAAAACAGACGTTGCATGACATGCTTTTACAATTGTTAATAAATAAGTATAATAGGGAACATTTTAATTCATTTTTCAGAGGTAAGGTCAACATTAGGTGGTATGATTATAAAATAATTTTTCATAGTGTTTTTTTTCTTATTTTACTCCTTGAAAAAGGAGGTGGTTGTGAGAAACAGATTGATAGAAACTAAAGTTGGTTTAAGAAGCCTCATACTGATACAAATTTCCAAATAATTTACCAGACAAATGTATTCTTTCCTCAGTGTATGGACTTGGAGTAATTAACATTTATACCATTTATTCTGATCTCACAAACAGTGCTACAAATTGGGAGTAATACCACGGAAGTCAATGGAGTTACCCTGATGTCAAACTGACCGGAGATCAGAATCAGACACTGACTATGGTCTTCAAGAACAGGCCATAGTATAGTCAGTGTATCTAGGAAAGAAAACATCAAATAGGGATTTATAGAATTTATTCTCCAATAGCAAACCAGATTATTTTTAACCCTGTTTCTTTGCAAGATGTTAATATATGAATGACAAGCAGAGCTGTATTTCTTTTTTACCGATGACAAATAACAAATTGAGGGAAAAAATCATTAAACCTCCATCACAGAAATGATCCTTTAATTTATCTATGGGTGTATATTTTCAGATAGATCATTCTAATGGGGTTTTTTATTATTATTTTTTTAATTTTGTATCATCATCATTCATTGGAATTGTCCTGTAACCAGAATAGATTAGTGATTTTTTGTCTTGGTTAGGTTCACTATATGCTGAACATTTTAAGCATTGGTTATTTGACAGAAATTAACATTAACGTGACCTTAGGCATGATAAATATTTGGCCTTTTTGGACAGAACTTTAAACAAATTGCTTCTCTAGACTGGCATCTGTCTGATACCCTAAAACTAGCCTTCAGTTGTGCAGCAAATTGGAAAGTGCACAACTGTGTACCTCTCACTGAAAATATGTGCAGTGTGACCTGGTAAATATGTGCAGAAATTTAGTTATAGCAGTGTCAATGTTGACAAATATAATTAAAATAAAGAGCACAAATCCAATTTCTAGCATCAGAAGGACAACTAAAGTTCTGCTGTTTTTTTGTTTTTTTTCAGGATTATGCTGAAAAGGAGAACACAATAGCAAAAGCCCTGGAAGACCTTAAGGCCAACTTCTACTGTGAACTCTGTGACAAACAGTACTACAAACACCAGGAGTTTGACAATCACATTAACTCATATGACCATGCTCACAAACAGGTAAGACGAATCTGCTAGATATGTAGTCATTCCAGGTGGCATTTTCAAAGCCACCTATGGGATTTGGACACCCAGGATGATCTCCCGGCCCTGCAGAAGTCAATGGGACTTTGGCCATTTACTTCAGTAGGCAGGATTTCTCCACCAATTTTCATTAAAATTAGTGAGGAACTGGGTGTCCAAATCCCTGAGGTGACTGAAAATAGCAGGCTTCAACTATGTCCATAGTTAGCAATCCCTAGAACTGAGAATTGAAATGTGCAGTTTGCTTAGAAATAAATCTTAAAAGATGTTTTGACAAGAGAACCTCCAAGATCACCTGACTGTGAGAGAAAATGCCCAGTTCTATGGGAACTGTGAGCATTCTAAAAGTGAATGGAAGCAGGCAGTGATGAAACATACTCAGGAAAAAACAGAATGTAAAATTCAGTGGTTCTCAGTTTCTCAGTAGTTTGGCATATAATAAATATTGTAGTCTATTAGTTAAACGTGCCATGGGAAACAGTTTTTACCATAGATGCAGATAGGAAATTCTCATCACAGTTGATTCTACAGGATTGGAGAACTTATTGCTAAGTTTTCTTTTACCGCCAATTACATTTCTCAGAAGAATTGTAATTGTTTTTTTTTAATGGATCAATGATAAAAATATAAAGAAGAATACACAGGTTTTTTTACTCACAGCTAGCTATGAGCTAAGTGTAAACTCTGAAATGCACATTTTCAATACTAATCTTCCCTAAAATACTGCATGCCGCTATGATTATTTATGTTGCTACAGGGAATACTGAATTCATAGTAAGAAGCAAGGCAGTGGAATCACTGGACCATAGGAACTGTGTTACAGGATAGGACCATTAGTCTATCTAATTCAGTATTCTGTCTCCGACAGTGATCAGAACTGTATGCGTCAGAGTAAGGTGTAAAAAATATTTTAGATATTATTTCCTTATTCGTAGTTTCAGCTGGATAGTTTTATTTGATGACTTTGATTCCTTGAGCTAGAAAGTGCATAAAGAGTGAAGTGTAGGTATCACTACACCAAACATAGTGCTGAGTCTCCTATGTTGCTTGCAAGTTTACCAAACATTTATCTCTGTTGTACTCTCATGGACCTCTCTGTGCCACTTGCACCATCATCTAACACCACCACATTCTCCAGAATGAAAGTTGCCCTGCCTTTTTTTCCTTCCAAAGCATCTTCCTGGGACACATCATTTCTCTCTCTCTCATCACTAGCAGGGGTAAACACTACATTTTTAATTAGGTAGTACACCCATTACTCTATCAGCCCTTAAATGGTTTATAATTAGAGTTTATGTAGAAGCCTACAGAGATCCAGCATCTTTTTCACAAAAGCCTCCTGTTAAAGGCAGGAGAGAAAGATACTTTAAATGAGAAACTAATTTTGTTTTTTGTAATACCATGCTGTAGTCATTTGTTGGCAGAGTTTCAAAAATTGGGCTACAATTAACTGTTCTGCATTTTTATTTGTGCAACAGATGTGCAGAATACCTGGCAACTCATAAAAATGATGGTGGATGTACGAAAATAACTGTAGAAGCTTTGGCTATGTGCAATGAATTTCCCTTTTGGAATTTAGTGTCGACCACTTAAATCCCATGTATATTCTTTCATTATGAGGAACATGAATCAAGCCATTACAGCAGAACAATATATAGTATTAAAAGTAATCTATCCAGGGGTGATTTCTTAAATAAAAAGCAAATTTATAAAAAGAAAATGGGTTAAATCTCCTGTGAACTTTAGATAAGACACAAAAAATAATGAATATCGATCTTCCTCTAAGGGCAGGATTTTCTGATTCTTTCCTTCATAGGATTTATACCTTCACTGGCCTCTGCCAGACAGGATTCTAAGGTGGATAGAGCATTGAGCCAAACTTTATGGCAGTTTCTGTGTTCCTTTGATACTAAATTTAACCCATCAGGTTTTTTTAAACAGTTTTCATAAAATGAGCTGATCCTAACTTCAGGGAAAAAGCAAGACTGAGACTCAATAGGAACTGTCACTGACACCATACTGAGTTCTCTGTCCCCAACAGGGACAGAACAAGCCAACTCAGCAGCACTCTCAGCCTGTGCCAAATTTTTAAAGCAAAGAGGTCTCACCAAAGACTGCAGCATTTAGTCTTTTCTCTATTGGTTATAGATGGGATGAGAAAACAGTGTTTTGGATCCTAGATGTCAGGAGTGATGCCGAATAAAGACTAGTGTTCAAAAGTTAATATTTTTATGTATTTATTTGTAATGCAGTGGTTTCAAAACGTGCTAGGCACTATACCTATATATGGGAAGAAGGGCTGGTGCAACCATTTCGGTGACCTAGGCGGTCGCCTAGGGTACTGGCATTTGGGGTCGCCATTTTCTTCAGAAGCGACCACGGCGGCTGGATCTTCAGCTGCCCCGGTCGCCGCCAGCATTTAGGGGGAGGGAGCTGGGGCAGGGGAACGTGGGGAGGGCCTCCTGCAGCAAGGAAGGGAGGGCGGCATGCAGGGGAACTCCCCGCCCCAGCTCACCTCTGCCCCGCCTCCTCCCCAAGCACGTCGTGGCCGCTTCACTTCTCTCACCTCCCAGGCTTGCGACGCCAATCAGCTTAGGCGCTGCAAGCCTGGGAGGCAGGAGAAGTGAAGCAGCAATGGCATGCTCGGGGTGCTCGTGCTCATGCGCGGAGCAGGGGTGAGCTGGGGCGGGAGGGGTGCCTCAGGGTGGACAGTGGGGACAGTGGACAGCAAGGGGGGCGCCTCAGGGCAGAAGGGAGGAGCTGCTGCGGGGCGGCGCCTCAGGGCGTGGGCGTGGGGGGGAAGAGTGCAAGATGGAAGTTTCGCCTAGGGCGCGAAACATCCTTGCACCGGCCCTGATGGGAAGGCATAGCCCTTATGAAATTTCAGCCCAAAAGGGGGAGGATATTTTGTAATGCCAGCTGATCATATGAGATTTCAGTCTGCATCCAAATAACAACCAGAAGCTAGTCCCCTTCACATTTTAGATCAACTGTGAATACAATACCTTACTCTTAGGGATTCAGATGCAAATTTGCAGTCTGAGTCCATCTGTAGAACAAAGTGCGTCCAAACAAAGTGATAATTCTCTTTACTAACCCTGGCAAATTAGGATATTGTTCCTGAAATAATAGTAATACAGAATATTTATCCTTATGTTGTGATTTTCATCTGTTGATGTCAAATTGTCTTAGAAAGTTGGGTAAGCATCACAATCCCCTTGATGTCTGAAGTTGTGTGTGCTCAACACTGCTGAAATTCAGACCACTTATACAGCTGCCTAAATATAGCATTGCTAACTTGGGAATCTGCTGTGTCAAGCTTCAATATGATGATTTTCTGATTTTTTCCCCCAAGTTTTTGAAAGAGACAAGGTTCTTTTTGCATTTTTTTAATCAAGTACATTCTGCCTGTCAGTGCCCTCTTCAGGCATACCTGGTGAACCTCACTGTCTTTGCCTTCCACAATCTTCCATCTTCATGCTAAGAGTCAGAGGTTTTTTTGCCCTTGGATTTATTTTTGCCACCATCTCCCCTCTACCTTCCTTTCTATCTGTCAAGGATAGAAAATTCTGGGGAGAATGTTGATATAGCCTGAGAATTCTCCTTCTCTAACAGTAGAGTCTTAGCTGTGCTAGTGCTTCAGCAGGTGAATTAAGCCTAACTGGAAAATTCAAGAACTCTCATACCTATGTTCAGCTCTATGCTCTGCCAGGCAGGTCTTTCCCCCCTCAGCTTCCATGATGTCATTTTTGGTGGCTTCCACTCAGCAGGCACCTAATAGTCATTTCACCAGGCCAGTTGTCTAACTATTCTCTCATTGGCTTTCCCACAAGACAAAGTTCTGGACTTTGTTGTGTTCGCCATCCATACAGAGAAGTTAGATAAAAACATAAATACTCATGGTGAAAGGTTGCTACATAACACAACTTTATTTCTCAGTCTTCAGAATAACACACAAGAACCCCAAAACAGACATAAAGCAGTCTGTTCCCTAAAAATAGAGAGGCACAACTCACCCCACCTTATTCTAAACTGGCTGCAGAACTGACTCAGCTGACCCAGATCACATGGCTTCCTTCAGAGACCCCTATCCTGCAAGCTGGACCCGGAAATCTCTCACATGTAAAGATGTAGCTTGTCATTTTTTAAAACCAGTTTCCAGTATACAACAGACTGCAGAGCAGCTATCCATAATCCCAGTGCCATCAAGATTTAATGCTATCTGGATGATCTACTGGTGATAGCACGATGATGCTACAAAGTGACAGGTAACCAAACCATCAAATTCCTAGGGTCTGGTGGTCTCATGGTGACCCATCAGGAGATTGCCCTTATCCCCTCTCAGGAACTGTTGCAGTTGGACATTACTGAAAAAGGATGTTCTTTAAGACTTGCTATTTTCCAGCAGTTTATAGCCTGATGGAGCAGCAGAATAGAGAATAATAAAACTATTTATCTATTTGTAATTTTGTCCTCTTTGAATGGGAGCCTTACTACTTTGTCAAGACGTGACCTGATTTCTTGTGTTTGACAAGTCTGAATATCTGGCTTCATGATCATGGTAAGGGATCTTTCTCTTCAGGTGAGAAAGAGAGAGACATCAGAGCACCTTTTTTTCTTGAGGTTCAGGCTGTTGCCTCAAGATCTAATTTATTTTAGTGTTTTCTTGTTCTTAGCTTTGACCACAAGATCTGGGGAGTAACATCAGTACAGTTCACCAGTGCATCTGTAAAGGGTGCTTACAAGATGTGTGTCCAGGGAAAAAAATTCCTGCCTCAGGGACTTGAAAAAGAAAAAAGAAACCCAAGCAGTTCCAAGCACAAGGGAACAACAGCAGATTCCCATTCAGAGATGACAAACTCAGAGGTAAGGACGCTAAGCATTATCATTTAGCTCACTGTTTCACAGTGAGTCTAAATAGCTTGTCCAGGGTCCATGGCAGATGTGGTAATAGAATCTAGCTCTTCAAACTCCTGGGCTACTATTCAAACCATAGGATGACCCTGTTGCTCTTCTGTTGATAAGGAAGCATAGGATGAACACAGTGTTTGTCACTGAATCTTTTCTTTTTTGGTCACATCAATTAAAACTGCAGTAACGATGATCCTCTATTTATAAAAAAATATTTGCTTCAAGTATAGGGTTATGTGCCTTATCTCTTCTGACATAGAAAATAGCGATTACATTCATTTAGTGGATTGTGAAGACTCTGGATGTATTTCTGTCTGGGAAACTGTCAGCAATGTTACCTATAACTTTCTGACATGAGGGAAAAATGAGAATTCCTGTAGGTGTTGCTCAGAACATTTCAGTGTTGGAGCGGCAGCTGAATATACAGTATATGGCAATAAATGACCATCCAACAGCCCGTGAGAGTCAGCCTAGTGCAGTGTTTTGTTTTGTCAGTGAGGAAGGCCAGATCACACAACGTCTCCTGAATCAGTTGTTCCTTTAGGGACTTTTGTTTCTACAAGAACAAAGTGATTTTATTTCTGAATTTGAAAGCCTGCAGTTCCATACTGGAACCTCTGATTATGGAGAATACCTACAATATAGCCATTTGGAAAGGAGTCTTTGCTAGTTTTTGGGTGTTTATAACATCACAAACTACTTGTGAACTAACACATAACAAGAAGAAGGGTGAAAATGAGATCAGTTTTACAAAACCCCAATTTTACTAAGGTTTCAGATACCCCCCCCCCCCAAGACATTTTAAACTTAAGGTTATGTGCACCTGTTTGGAAACAAATGTAGGGCAGCCGATAATACAGTGATGGATGTTAACATGCTGACCACTGTCAATCTATGCTATCAATTGTCTAATTCCTTAGACAACGTAAAAACAAAAAAACCCACCAAACCCTTGCAGTCATCTTTTAAGCTTCATTAAAAAAAAATAAAAAATCAAGATGTGTGGATATTTTCTGTCTTTGTGAAAATAAATAAATAAATATCCTCATCCATCATAGTGGATTTTTTCCTGTGCCAACTTCCATCATTCTTTCCTCTACCAACTGCCATTCACAACATCCAAACATCATTGTTTTAAGAAGAAACTATGTTGTTTGAAAGGGATAATGAACACCACAGCCCGCATTAACTTCACTTGAAACAAAACACGCTGTGTGTCTCCACTTTTCCATAACCAAAAGTTTCTTTAAAAAAAACGAACAAACCCTAAACTTTTCAACAAAGATTGTGATGAACAAAGTGTCTGTCCCAGGATGCATATCCATTAGGGCTACATATGAGATTAAAGGTATTTCCCTATTCTACGTAAGTTAACCAGAGCTATTGTGACCTTGCGGGTTTTCTGAAGGGAAATTCTCCATCAAGATCTATGCAAGAGAATGACTTGGAGCGCAGACTATATCTATTATACATCAGAAAATGCAAATAGATGTGTGGTTGTCAGCAGAGACAGCATTTGGGGAAAAACAGCTATAAGCAGTGGGGTGTTGGAACCTGATCTTTCTGTTATGATACCTCACTGCTTTTTAATCCCTGTAACCTCAAAATGACAGAGGGAACGTATCAGACATAGGAATTTTGCTTTGAATTTGATAATTTTTTTTCTGTTACATTTGCTGTACAAGATTGAAAACAAAGCAACCTTCCAGTATATTTAGGGGTGATAAAACAAACCTCCATAAAATGTATTGTAATGAATCTGCTGAGCATGAATAGGGTATTGCAATCAATCTGCTGATCGTGAATTTGCTGCTGCCCTGCTGGGTCCTGACTGGAGGATGATAGACATGGACAAAGGTCCTATATCAATGGGGAGGGAAATTTGAGATCTAGAGGGACAGTGACAAAAGCAGCTGTAACCTGATGGCTGCTCCAGGTAATGGTGCTGGGTCTCTAGGTCTGTTTATGGTTGAGTTAATCTTGGATTAAGAATAACGGGATTTATGTACATTGTATAGATAAGAACATGTATGTAGAGTAAATAAACATACACCAGACTAGCTTCCATAGCATAAAATTCTAACAATGGAAACTGACCTGCTGCAAAGCCCTAAAATCAACCACTTCTTCTCTGACAACCAACAATATTTTATATTATTTTTTTCATGTCTATTCTAGATACGTCACATTCACATTACTGACATAGGATCAGGCTAAGGCAGCAAACTGTCTTGAGAGTGTTATCATTGCCACAAAATACAGACTAGCTATTACTCACACCATCTTGGAACACTTGGCTTTTCAAATGTTGTCCTGTATTACAGCTGGATACTGGAACTAGGCCCTGTTCAAAGTGAAACCTTAAAAGCTTCAAAGACTCCAGAACTCTTCCACATACAAAACAAATCCAAGATTATAGACACAATATAGCAGACCAGAGTTTGGTGACACCATAAAGGTGGGGTTCCATTTGGCCACCTTTTTTATAAAGTGAGGATGCTGAACTTTTTCACTTCATTTTCATATCTTGCTCTTCCTGGTTCTGTTACATACATCCTGCTTTACCTTCACCCGGTGAGTGCTTTGTGGAGATTCAGGTCTCCTATAACTCGCTGAGGGAGCAGCCTGGAGGCAGAGCCTGAGGAAGGCCATTGTCTGCAGCATCACTCTCTTAAAGACACAGACAATTCCAATGCACTTGAATTCTGACTGATTCAGCGTTAGCTTTTGCTGGGCCACTAATGAACCTTGAAACCTGCTTAAAAAGGAGGAGTTGTCATAATATAATTCCCAATTCTGGACCTTAGCGTCCAAAATATGGGTATTAGCATGAATTCCCCTAAGCTTAATTACCAGCTTAGATCTGATAGGCTGCCACCAATCAGGACTTAGAGTAGAGCGCCTGATCAACTCTAGTCTCCCCCAAAAACCTTCCCTGGGGGTCCTAAGACCCAAATTCCCTGGGTCTCACAACAAAGGGGAATAAACCATTTCCTTCCCCCTCAGCTCCTTCCCGCCCTGGGAACACCAGGAGATCACCTGATTCAACTCCGTGAATCTAACACAAAGAGGAACTTTACCCTTCCCTCCCTCAGGCAATACAGACTCAAGCTTCTTTGAGCCTTAACTAGGAGAAAACACTCAAACAGGTCTTAAAGCAAAGCTTTTAATAAAAAAAGAAAGAAAAAAGTAACAGGTTTATCTCTGCACTTTAGATGGTAAAAAGTTACAGGGTCTTTCAACTTATGAACAATAGAAAGAAACTTTCTCCAGCAGAAACACAATTTAAGCTACTTCCAGCAAGTACACATATGCAAATGAAAAAGAAAACAAATTAAAGGCTATGATCGCCTTTTCTACTTACAATTCTGAACAGATAAGAGACTGTAGCAGGCAGATTGGCAGAAACCTGGTTACACCTCTAGCCCCATCCAGGACTCAGAGAGAACAAAACCAAACCCAAAACCCACAAACAGAGGCTTCCCTCCCACGAGATTTTAAACTATCTTGTCTCCTGATTGGTACTCTGGTCAGGTGTTTGGGGTCCCTGTTTGTTACCCCTTTACAGGTAAGAGAGACATTAACCCTTAACTATCTGTTTATGACAGGAGTGGAATCAGAAGACACAGAGGATATGGTAAGAATTGGGCTGCCGTTGAAGACTCTGTGGGCCATGAAGCTGAATAGTGGCACATAGCTTCTGCACGAATGGCTCTTGGCTCAGTAGATTCTCTAAGAAATGAGAATTTCAGTGCCAAAGTCCCTGCCCCTTTTGCAGCAGGCGAGGAAAAACCCTATTTCCCAGTGGAATTATCAGGCAGAAACCACACAAATATAGTGGAAACACCAATTTTTCCATTCTCCTACCTGGAAATAATAAAGCTCCTGTCCTTGGTAGAATTTGGCTTACAGAAATCAGGGATGGAAATTTCTTCGGTGGCATCCCATCCCGTCCATTTCCTGCCAATGCAAAATATTTCACTGCAGCTTATCCTGGTGCACTTCATCTTCTCTAGTTTTAAATTACTAAAGTGATGGGGCTTCCACCACTTCCCTTGAGTTCCTGCAATCAAACAAGCAGAAAACGAGTTTTCAGATAGGGAGCAAATTTATATTGCTTCTTTCAGTTTGCTAATCACATTAGAGCACAGTGATATTTCTCATTTCTGTGTCTCCTGATGTGCAGGCAATCTTGACTCTCTTGAATGTTAATTAAACATGGACTGGGATTTAAAAGCTTTTATTTAAATTGAACCATAGGTAGCTCTCTCTCACTGTTGAAAATCACTTTGGCATTTTTTTCTATATATTTTTTCTGCAGAAGGAGTTGTTTTTCTTTATTGCCCATGGTAATGTTAAATTCAAATGGCAGCCACTATTTACATATATATATATATACACACACATTTATTTCAGGTCTTCTTTATATATCAACAGGCAAAAAAGCACAAAACCAATTATATTACATCTATTTTCTAAGTTTTTATGGTTGTTATGATTTTTTTTAAATATAGCTTTTTTACGTATTATCATCAGTTGTTGCAATTATAAGGCGGATTATCAAGTTTGGGCATGTTCATTATGTACTTCCACTACACGGTGTCTGATTTGTAATGTTTGAGAGGGACAGAAATGTTCCAGTAGAACTCTGTTATTTCTTCCTTCCATTCCATTTAAAAAATGCTGACATTGCTGTTCCCGGGAGAAAAGCAAGATTGCCAGACGACAGCACTGGACCATGAAGAAGGTGAGGCACAGAAATCAAGACCATACTCTGCTAAAATGTAAGGATGTGACCAGAGCACAAAGGCAGAAAGAGAATTCCAAGTATGAGTTTATTTTAGAGATATTAGGCTACCAGACACGACTGTTTTTGGAAATTGGCCTTGCCTCCCTGGTGCATAGTAGTTGTTCTATAAATAAAATTAAAGTCTAAATTATGTCTTTTGAGAGACAAGGTAATGCAGCGGGTTGCACTTTTAATGCCGTATAGGACATAATGCTTCCTGGGTGCTGAAGGAAATACACTTCTTACATTTAAAAATTGATATGGGCAGCACTCTCTACAGCACTACTGCTCTATTCTCATCTGCCCCTGTGGAGGGGCGGAGACATAGTAACACCCAGGTCCTGACAAGCCCCCTCTGAAGTGCTGCTGAAATCTAAGTGCAAATATGAGACCTGGAATGCTGCAGGGGGGAGAGGGAAGGGGCTACACTGGATTTACACCAGGATTGAATTTGGTCTGTTGTTTTTGCAAATCACATGATAAAGAAAGGAAATATTATTACATTTAGCAACAGACTCTTCTGCTTTACAGCCAAAATTCTAAATTGTATCAACTCTAAAAGGACTGTGAAAAGTGATGGTAATATTTTCCCTCTTTGTAATTATTAGCATCCACCCATAGAATGGACTAGTATTGATTGATCAGTCTAGATACATACATTTTATTTCAGATCTTCTTTATATGTCTCACAGGCAAAAAAGCAGAAATCCAATGATGTTTTTTTTTTTTTGTTCTGCTGGTTCTGCTTTAATAACATGCTGGCATCGAACATTTGTAAATGACTGATCTTGCACTGCTTTATTACAAATACTTGTAAAAAGAAGTAAATCCATTTGTATTAGTTAGTAACATACTTTATTTTCTTTGTATTTAGGGGGAGAACTCATGCAATGCTTTCTGAAGCAGCAAGAGTTGTAATTTAATTTCCTTTTAGTACTTATATTACTCATAAGGTACATGCCAAGTAATGATTTGCCATTTGGTACTAGGGAATTTAGACCCCTTAAATTCAGGACTTCAATTTGACAATTTAGACTGGGATATTACTGAGTGAAGTATAATACTACACATGCAATTTTCTTGCAGTTCTAGCCACTTTTATTTTCTCATTCCCAAACAAGCCATAAAAATGCATTTTTAGTCATTATAAATTATTGGAAAGATATTGTATATCATGTTTAATAAATTTCTTAGCCCATGAAGGTTTGTTCTTGTCTAATATATACTGTTTTCCTAACTGGATTATTGGCTGTGATGAGGTGTGTTTAGAATAAACTTGCCCATACTGGAAAAGTATATAGAATATTTAGTTCTACTGGAATTAAAATGAATGCAAGTAGAATATTAAACCTATACACCATTTTTTCCAATTTCACTCAGCAGCCTGTAATTTTCTGAAGAGGTAGAAATAGTCTGTTTACTTACAAACTTTCTTGAATATAAAAGTTTCAACCTCATACTTCTGCCCTGGCTATTAGCATTTTCTGTCTTAACTATAGCAACCTTTTTTTTGCTGCCCTTCCTGAGATTCACATGTCTCTCGGGTCCATTTAAATCACTTCTGCTATCATATTTTACTTCCATTATTATAATCATGCCAGTCCCCAGACTCTTTGTCACAGTATCAAATACAAGTTCTTTACCTTACCTTCAAAGCCTTTCATAACTTAGCCCCTCCCAAATTGTTTACTCATATTTTATCATCTCTCTGATTCCTCTCTGCCAGTAATGCAATATTTTATTACCCAATTGTCAGTTTCTCCCATGATCACCACTGTGCTTTCTTTCATGTTGCACATTTGACAAGCACTCTCCTTGAATTATCTGTAAAGAAGAAACCCTTCAAATACCTCCTCCAGATTCACTTCTACTGTACCACGTAGGGTAAACTGACAACTAATAATAGTTAGGCATAGAACAGCTAAGATAATTAATGTCTCCAGTTTGTTTATATATACATTTTTAAAAAGAGAGAATCAGAATCTAACTGTGCCAGCATGCCTTCTGCTCACTGTTACCCTTCTCTTTCTTCTGCTGGTGTGTTATACCACCTTGCTGCATCTTGTCTTAAATTAGATCTGACTGAGTCCTCTGGGGATTACTGTAATACAAATAATAATTAATAATATTAATTCAAATTCATTAATGATTAATGCAGCTACTTTTAAATGCCCAGCTGCTCTGGTGTAGCTTCCTCCTGTCATCATGATATGCTAACACTACCAAACATTAACATTAAAAGCTGATATTATAAACTTAGCCCACCTTCCTCTTTCCACTGCTGAAAATCTTATAGCCTTTCTGTGGCATGAAATGAAGAGAAGACTTTCTTCTTAGGTGTAGATTTTTCCCTAATTCCCTTTTCTTTGTTGCTATTATCATTAAGTATGTATTGCAGTAGCACCCAGCAGTCCCAGTCTGGATCAGCTATGTTGCGTACAAACACATGGGTAGATACAGTACCTGCTCCCAAATCGCTTATAATTAAAGTTAAGGCCAGGCACAAAAAGCAAAAGTCACAGGCAAAAGGAGGGAAGGACAAGATAGGGCTTGCTACACTGCCGCTTAAGTTGATAGAACTTACATCGACTTAATGTGGTATAAACAACCATGCTATGTTGATAGGAGATGCTTTTCCACTGACATAGCTGCTGCCTCTCGTTGAGATGGATTAATTATGTTGACAGGAGAGCATGCTTCCGTTGATGTAGCGCATCTGACACTGCTGCATCAATTGCAGCAGTGCTGATTTAGCCCAGTAGTGAAGACCAGCCGATGGTAAAAGTTTGCTTTGTCTGTACAGTGTGTTACATGTACAAAAACTGCATTACAAGCATCATTAAGACTGGAAAGTGAAGCACTCAAAATGTAGGTTTCCTGTGCTACCTTGTGCATATGCATTATGCTGCAATCTTTAATTACATAATCACATATTACTTTTTCTACAGTGTGCAGGATGGCCCGTGTTCACTTACTGAGCAACTAGTCAGTATTTTGCTTTCCGTGTGTACCCTATGCCTTGTTTACTACAGACTACTCAACCTCTGCTCTGAAGTCAGAATTATTAAGTTCCTCCCAGGCTTTTCTGGACATTGAGTGCTTCATAAATATTCGTGTATTTTCATGCCACCCAAATAAGGAACTGAGGCACAGAGTGCATTAGGTCAAAAGTATATGCTAATTGTGGGTCTCAGTTTGAGAGACCTAAGACTTGATTTTTCAGGGTAGTCAGCATTACATAACACTTTATATGTTCAAAGCATAGTTCACATTGACTTCAGTTGCAACTGAAAGTGGTCAGCACTTCTGCAAAGCAGACCCCAGGGTTTCAAATGAGTCACCCAGAAGAGGCGGTATACACAATTAGTTTGGTTTACCTGACTTGACTAGCATCACACAGGAATTCGGTGGCAAAGGCAGGGAGAGAATCCAGTTCCCCAGAGCAGCATTTAACTGCCTCAACTATGACATCATCCTTTCTCCTCCTCCTGAAAATCCTCTGCCTCATTCACTACACACCTTCCAAGGGAGGCAGCATGGTTTAGTAGATAGGGCACTGGACTGGGGGTCGGCTGACCTGCATCCTAGTCTTGCTTTGTGATCTGGTGCCAGTTACATCACCTTTCTGTGCCTAGTACATCCCTTCCAACTTCTGCAACAACAGTCTCTGTCATCACATAGTCCTCATTCATCTCCAGAGCAGGTTCATCCTGCACATTTAATGAGGGTGTGATTTCCTAGATTTTTAAATAATTAACAGAAATTCCATCATGTGGGATCATGTTGACACCCATATACATCATCAACAGGGTTGGAACCTTTGAATCCACCGCACAGACCTCAGCCTCTTGAGCTAAAGAGTAACACTTATTCTCTGCGTGGGCCAGCACTAGAAGGGAATAGAACACTTTGCTAGTGGGTTGACAGCAGAGGAATGGTGAGATTAAAGAATCTTGGGTTCCATACTATACTTTGAAAGGGGGTGTTATAGTGGGCACAAAGTCTTCTGCCCATTCCTTCCAGGTATGACCCTCTTGTGCCCCATCCCCTCCAATCTGTTGCCATCCATGTCCTGCCTCTTTCTCACCGCTGGCTCCTTGTGCCAGTTCCAATCTTCTAACCCTAGACAGTCACAGTCTCCACTTCTCAGGCTCCCATCCTATTCCCAGACTCCTTGCCCCAAGTCCTCTCTCTCCTTCTGAACTCCCAGTCTGTTTCCTTTCCCACTGCCAGTCTCCTTGCCTGGCCATTCCCAGTACCCCCAATCTCTTGATCCTTATTCTAAAGTCTGAATTCCACCCCAACCTGGCTCCTCATCTGATCTGTCTCCTGCAATATGGGCTCCTAGCCCCCAATTTCCCTTCCTAGGCTTCTCGTCCAGACTCTCAGTGTCACCCCTCAGAGGGCTGTCTCTTTGCTCAGCATATCCCAGTTTTCTCCTCACACCCTGGCTTCTTGTTAGATCTGCCTTCCTTTCCCCTTCACTTTATTCCCTGACCCCACTGGTTCTCACTCTCAGTCACTCTTGGGCTCCTGGGCTCCCCCCAACCCCCAGTGCAACTCCCAGTCCCAGTTTTCCTTGGCTTCCTATCAGCCTCCAGGACCAGTCTTCCCCGGCCCAGTCTACTCCCCGAAGATCTCTGGAGATCAGGTTCTTGTCCCCTCTGCATCTGAATCAGGAAACTTCATCCTTCACACTTCCTGAGCCCAGTGGGGTGAGGGAGGGGTCACAGAGCACAGAAAAGACAGGCTTTCTGCTCCCAGTTCAGGTGACTGGACCTGGCACAGCCCAGAGAAACCCAGAGCTGCAGTTGCAGGGAAGTCCTGCTCATCGACAGGCTGAAGAAGGCTCAGTGCAAACAGAATCTTTCTTTAGTGAATTTAGCTGCTCAAATCTAAGAAATCTCTACTGAGTATGTGCAAATTGCAATTTTTTAAAGGATTATAACGTGGGCAAATTTGGCAACAAGGCAATCACACATCCAAATTTCAGTCCTGTTCCAAAACACAAGGGCACTAGCACTTTTCAAAGGAAAGATCACCAAAATGGTTTATTATGGGCACAACAATGCGGTTTTCCCCCCAGCCTCATTCTCAGAAATTACTGATTTGGTTTTGCTGAAATTTTCCAAAACAGTTCAGCCTGAGGTAGACACCCAGCATGTAAAATCTCAGGCAAACAGTTAAAGTTAGCAAAGTTAGAAGCTACTGAAAACAGGATCTTATAAAGAGACGTGTCAGGCGACCAATAATAGGCAGTGCTACCAAACCCTCTGATAACAACACCATGGTTCCAAATATTTTTTACTTTTAGTAACAGGCAGCAATTATAATCTGATTGACATTACTCTGAAAATTCTAATTATCTGACACATTTACATCCACAGATCTATTGCTATGGATTTGCTTTTCAAGTAGCCACTTCTTATTATGAGGTATCCTTTGCTTTGGTTCTGCATAACCAGATAGCTAACAGCAAAGAAAACATGAATCTGCTGATAAACCTGACCCGATTAACGAGAAAGTAAGCAAGGCAAAGTCAGGTTAAATTATCTTCCATAAGAAAGAGATGGGAAGGAGTGAAGAGCCAAAGAGTTGCCCAACAGAAAAAGAAAAGGACAAGTGTTGAATAAAATAGAATGTTCAGGTTTTGAGAAGAACACCATCAATAACAGCATAAGAAAAGTATAAAAACTCTTCTAAAAATCATAGGAAAAGGCCACTTTGAGTACAGTAAGGCTATGTCTACACTACCAGCTGGGGATGTGATTTCCCCTAGCGATGTACAGGGGTTCTCCACCTTTTCTTTTTGAGTCCCTGCCCACCCCCCAACATGCTATAAAAACTCCACGGCCCACCAGTGCTACAACAACTGTTTTTCTGTATATAAAAGCCAAGGCCAGTGTTAGGGGGTAGCAAGCAGGACAATTGCCCAGGGCCCCACGCCATAAGTTGCTCCAGGTGGCAGGGCTTTGGCTTTCTGCCCTGGGCTCCAGTGAGTCTAACACTGGCCCTGCTTGGTGGACCCCTTGAAATCTATTTTTGACCCCCCAGGAAGCCCCTGGCCCCTTGTTGAGAACTGCTGGTATAGCTCAAGCTCATCAAGCTAGAACAAGTATAAATAGCAGTGGAGCCAGGATAGCACTGGTAGTGGTAGCAGAGGCATGGCTGAGCTGTATCAAGTACATACCCACTGGTTTCATAGAATCATAGAATATCAGGGTTGGAAGGGACCTCAGGAGGTCATCTAGTCCAACCCCTGCTCAAAGCAGGACCAATTCCCAACTGAATCACCCCAGTCAGGGCTTTGTCAGGCCTGACCTTAAAAACCTCTAAGGAAGGAGATTCCAGCACCTCCCTAGATAACCCATTCCAGTGCTTCACCACTCTCTGAGTGAAAAAGTTTTTCCTAATATCCAACCTAAACCTCCCCCACTGGAACTTGAGACCATTCCTCCTTGTTCTGTCATCGGGTATCACTGAGAACAGTTTAGATCCATCCTCTTTGGAACCCCCTTTCAGGTAGTTGAAAGCAGCTATCAAATCCCCCCTCATTCTTCTCTTCTGCAGACTAAACAATCCCATTTCCCTCAGCCTCTCCTCATAAGTCATGTGCTCCAGCCCCCTAATAATTTTTGTTGCCCTCCGCTGGACTCTTTCCAATTTTTCCACATCCTTCTTGTAGTGTGGGGCCCAAAACTGGACACAGTACTCCAGATGAGGCCCCACCAATGTTGAATAGAGGGGAATGATCACATCCCTCGATCTGTTGGCAATGCCCCTACTTATACAGCCCAAAATGCCATTAGCCTTCTTGGCAACAAGGGCACACCGTTGACTCATATACAGCTTCTCGTCCACTGTAACCGCTAGGTCCTTTTCTGCAGAACTTCTTCCTAGCCATTCGGTCCCTAGTCTGTAACCGTGGATGGGATTCTTCTGTCTCAAGTGCAGGATTCTGCACTTGTCCTTGTTGAACCTCATCAGGTTTTTTTTGGCCCAGTCCTCTAATTTGTCTAGGTCCCTCTGTATCCTATCCCTACCCTCCAGCATATCTACCACTCCTCGAAGTTTAGTGTCATCTGAAAACTTGCTGAAAGTACAGTCCACGCCATCCTCCAGATCATTAATGAAGATATTGAACAGAACCGGCCCCAGGACCGACCTTTGGGGCATTCCACTTGAAACCAGCTGCCAACTAGACATGGAGCCATTGATCACTACCCGTTGAGCCCGACGATCTAGCCAGCTTTCTATCCACCTTATAGTCCAATCGTCAAGCCCATACTTCTTTAACTTGCTGGCAAGAATACTGTGGGAGACCTTATCAAAAGCTTTGCTAAAGTCAAGGTATAACACATCCACTGCTTTCCCCTCATCCACAGACCCAGTTATCTCCTCATAGAAGGCAATTAGGTTAGTCAGGCATGACTTGCCCTTGGTGAATCCATGCTGACTGTTCCTGATCACTTTCCTCTCTTCTAAGTGCTTCAGAATTGATTCCTTGAGGACCTGCTCCATGATTTTTCCAGGGACTGAGGTGAGGCTGACTGGCCTGTAGTTCCCTGGATCCTCCTTCTTCCCTTTTTTAAAGATGGGCACTACAGTAGCCTTTTTCCAGTCATCTGGGACCTCCCCCGTTCGCCATGAGTTTTCAGGCAGGTTTGTACTCAGTATAGCTCAGGCATGCCCCTGTGCTGCTACAAGTGCTACCGTGGCTACACAACTACTTATACTTGCGCTAGCTCGATGAACACTCGTATGAGTATGTATACATGAGCTGTAGCATCAAACACCCCTAGTTTCTTGTGTAGACATAGCTTATAGTAATGTGGGATCAAATTCTGCTCACGTTACTGCATTTTCACTTCACTTTATCATTCCTGCAAAGGAACTGCAGTGGGATTTCATGTGACTATCAAAAGTTCAGTTTCCTTTGATGGTTTGGGTCTTGAGAGGGTTCTGTTGTCTTCAGTCTAATGATCATGTGAAGAAGTGAGAGCTAGCAGGATTTGGTTCTTGGATAAAACTCACCTATGTGCAAAGACCAGCACAAAAATAGGGCTTCAGCTGAACTTAGGTGGTGCATATGCCTTTTGCTGATCCACTTCATCGTTGTTGAAGAATTAAATAGGTATTCTGTGATATTGTTCGATGTGTCTGACTGCTTGTGTCTGTCTGTCTTCTAGAAAAAAGTGTACCCTGGCTATAGTGCAAAATTAAAATAATGGTCGCCTGTGGGTTATTGTCAGAAGGCAGCACAAATAATCTCGGTAGAGCAAACGGTTTGGTACTGCTGGGGAAAACATTTTCTTGTACATTTATAACTGCTATCATTGACAATAAAATTACTTGAAATATGAAATAATGATAGTGTGCTGCGTAACATGACACAGACTTTAAGAGGTTTTGGCCTTTAGTACATTTTAATGGGTGCTTTAGAAATAACTATACAGAAACTGACACTTCCATTTATTAAACTGTAATTGTCCAAAAACAAGTTCCACTTTGTTCCCTCCCAATAGATTGAACTATTGAGTATGCTAATTATGCTGGCTTTTCTCCTGTCTTGACACCTTGGCAGGTCTTTTCAGCTTTTAAAAGTTGTGCATTTGTGACTGTCGTACTTTGACTGGTTGTTCTTCCATAATGACTTTGTCAGTTTAATTCTTACATCAAAGGTTGCATGCCGCAGTTTTGTCCTCTGTCACAAGTATGTTTTTCTATTAATAATGGTAGCTCAATACTAACTGTTGCAGAGAGACTGCAAAAATTAAATCGTGTGTT
Organism: Gopherus evgoodei; assembly: GCF_007399415.2. Classification (NCBI taxonomy): domain Eukaryota; kingdom Metazoa; phylum Chordata; order Testudines; family Testudinidae; genus Gopherus; species Gopherus evgoodei. The sequence goes on along the minus strand of NC_044332.1, from coordinate 32,398,968 downwards.
TCAGTTTCCAAGCATAAGCATAAGGCTCTTATTTATTAAGGCCTGTGAATTTGCTGTTCATTAAAGAAATGGGATTCTATGGTAAAGCTATTAGCTGTACCACCCTGTGTTCTGTTCTCATCAGCTCTCACCAGCTGAGCAGGGTTTGGGCAGCTCAGAACTCTGATAAGGGACATCCAGTTAGCATCGGTTGTCTACAAGAAGAGATGATGCTTCAATAGATGGCACTTTCCCCTGCATTGTGCAGCTGGAGTTGCTGTCTTTGCAGCATAAAACCAAGACTTTAACCATTGTGCTAATTAAAGTTCTATAACATTTTTCTTAAGCACAAGGATGTTAACTCTGGTGTACAGGGCAAATTCCAAGTCAGGTAATTAGATTCCATTACATTAATCTCCCCTGCAGTTTCAACTAATTAAAGTGTTCTTCACTTCCTGTTCTAAACAGTTGTGTAGAACTGGTGTGCACTCTTAAACAGCTGCCATCTTCTACTCCAACAGCAGTTACATTTCATTGGTGAAAGGAGTGACCCTGATGTATCTCTTATTTCCAGTACTTTCCACTGATTGCTGTAAGTGTAACCTAACACCTAATAGAAAGATATCTCTTTGAGACGAGAACGGGGAAAGGAATGAGTTGTGTCTGGGTCATTGTTGGTAGGCAGATACCCAATTAGCATTCCATGCCCAGAAGTTTCTGGAATTCGATGTGGAAGTCTTGGGCATGCTCAATAGGCTCCCTGTAGCTAGACTAACGGACTCCATTGAGGGCAAGTAGTTGAGACAGCTGATTTACAAGAAGACATGTGACCGGTGTGAGTTAGGAGAAGCTCAACCACAGGAGCAGAAAGCAGTCTGGTTTCCTTCTGAAGCATTTTTCAGATTAGTGATATTGTTAACTTTCCAGCAGAGAGGTGCTGGCAGTACTAGTTATAGAAAGGAGAAATTGTGAGGGAAACTAATTTCTTTCATTTTACTTGTATATTTTTAATGTTATTTGATTTTGGTCAAATTGTTTTAACCAGTAGTGTTTACCAACTGTTATTTAAATGTGAGGATGGAGAAAGAGTCTTCTGTATTTTCTTAAGTATCAGAGGGGTAGCCATGTTAGTCTGGATCTGTAAAAGCAGCAAAGAGTTCTGTAGCACCTTATAGACTAACAGACAACGAAGTGGGTATTCACCCACAGAAAGCTCATGCTCCAATATGTCTGTTAGTCTATAAGGTGCCATAGGACTCTTTGCTATATTTTCTTAGTTTTGTATTTTTCTTTTAACAGGGTTAGTGATTTATATATTTAATACTGATTGGTTGGTTAATTTATTAACTGACTAGCTAACTGAATTATTCCAGCAGAGGAGGGGCCTGAGTTTAGCTGGGTTCCAGTTGGAGATTTCTGCAAGCAAGAGGAAGGAAGATATTGCAGAGCTTTTAACTCAGCAGACTGTGTAGAATTGATAGACAAAGACTCTAACTGAGACCCAGGGGAACTCCACCTAAGCTTTTGGAACTCAGAGTTACTCTTCACTGTGTTTCTGTAGGAACTAACCTGTTTAGGGATTTTTATTTTTATTTTCTTTATATTTATGTATAACTGTATATGGATTATTAAATAGCCTTGCTATACAGTAGAAATGAAGCTATTATGGTTTTGTATCACTATAAGGTTTTATAAAGTTGGTACTTCAGAATTAAGTTAATTCTTTTGGAGGTTTTTACTTGATTTTGAGGAGATTGACCCTCCGTAATCCTCGCTGAAAATCCTCAGTGACTGAAATCTGGGTTTCCATGTGCTTTTTAATAGGAGATGTGTTGAAGCACTAGGAGAGAGGTGGTGAAGTAAATGCTATATCACCCGAAAGTTACATAAAATTCTTTGATGTGTGTAAGTGCAAAGTTTTATTTTTGCACTGAAATGCAGTATTATTTTCACTGTCATACAAAATCACTTATTTTGGGATTGTGGTTATGTCTAAAACTGAATCATGTGAAAATAAAGTTGCACTAATAAGCCTGAGATGAGTAGAATGCAAAATAAATGCATTGTCTTAATTTCATGTTTTACAATGTTAAAAACCAGTCTAACAGGAGAATATTTAGGACAGTTTGCAGTGGGCTGGTAAAGTAGTACTTTTTCTGGAAGCTGTGATCTTGTGCTCCAGAATTTAATCTTTCATTTAAAAAAAAATCTTTAGCAGATGTAATGACAAAGATAACTTTAAAATGTGACACAAGCATATCCAATGCAGTTCTTTCTTCCTGAGTCTGCAGTGAGCTTGAAACAACATCCATGAGACACATCTGAATTACCTCTCCATTTCAAGGGGTTGATACTTCTGGAATATAACACCAGCAGTTTAAGTGTCAATATTATTAACTATTTCATGCTGATCAAAGCATGTAAGAATATGGAGGGATGAACATAAAAATCTACTGTGACTCATTTTCATGTTTCAGTTTGGTGGAGGTTGGCTTGTAGATGGAATTTAGGATAGTAATGCTATTTTTTCTGATATGGTCCTTGGTGTACAATATGAAATAATGTGGTTGTGTGAATAGCTGTCCCTATCTGTGCTGCAGAAATGGCAGACCCAGAGACCTTGTGAGATGATGGAGAGGGGGCCACACAATGGCTAGGGAAGCCAAAGAAAATGCAGGCAGCGGGGGGAGGCTTTTGGAGAAGGTGCCTGACCTTCTCTTTTCTTTTTCTGACCGACGTTCAGAGCACTACTAGACAGGTGCTTTCTCCAACTGCTAACCTCCTATGGTGAGCAGAAGAAAGAATCCCTCCTGCATATCTTGAGAGTTCCATTACAAGATAGGGATACCTGCCATGACTGCCCCTGCTGTGCACCTTGAAAGTTCTGCAGATTGGGATGTCCCTGCCCTGCAGTATTCCAAAATGTCCCCTGAGTTTGGTAGCTCTGAAGGACAAGTGTCTATAACCCTTCCCCCTACCCATTTTTAACTCCAGCAGCTCCCTAGCCACAATCCACTTCTCCCACACCTCCCCAGACTTGACTCTGAGGAGTCCTTGCTCCCTTCCAGAAGATGCAATCAGCACCTCAGGGCGGGAAGGGAGCTAGAGCTAAATTGTAATAGCTGTATGGGGGTTAACTTAGGACAGCAGGCAAGGCTGTTGAAGGCCATCTCTGAAATGGAGGGAGTTGTGGCAGCATGCAGCTGATGGTGTAGTGTGCTTCACCATGATAGGTCTGGTCATATAATTCCAGTGGCCTTGTCATATAATTTAGATCTACTGTATTGCACAGTACAAGGGGCTTTGAGTATTATATTCTACTTGTACGGTATGACTCAAGCCTCTTCTACAAATCAAAATTTTGCTAGTACTAAAAGAATGGCTGAAAGCTCTTAATGTGCTTGAGCATGATGTTGAGACTGAGGTAGCTGAAGTCACTTCCCCCGCACTCACATTCAGAGAGTCATCATGAAAAAAAAAAATAATTAAATTGTACAAATGCAGTATCAAGTCCTTTAAATGAATACAAATCTATATTATTTATACTATATTTATAATAGCTTTTCTCACACTATGCTGTCTGGGTCCCCTGAGAAGCACTGGACATTTATTTTCTGGTAGTCTATGGACTCCCCTTTGTTTCCAGCCATTAAATCACAGTAATAGAAACTGACTACATTAAATATTTGCCTAATATTACTTTTCATGGAAGCAAGGGTTGCTACAGTGATGTCAATTGACTGCCTGTAGGATGGGACGGGAGATTGTGAACAGGAGAGGAAGAAACTGTCTACTACACTGTAATTTGTTTATAGTGGAAGTAAAAACCACAATGCCATCACCGGTACTAGACTGAAAGATCTGAATGCAAGTTGCAGAAGTAGGACACCAGCTGGTATATTAAGCATCAGCAGGAATCTCAAAGAACATTACTTATATTTAGTGATATTGTCACAAGCAGAAGACAAGAGTTCAAATCATCATTGTATGTGTTTTCTGGATAAGGAGACCTGATTTGGTCCGTAACATCTGTTTTTTTTACAGAAGTATTAACTGTTCTAGTGTGTCTGCTTGTTTAGGAACATCAGTGCTTTTATATCACTGAATCTGTCATCCAACACTGTATCTGAAACGCCAAATTACTAAATTGCTAAAATGTTTAGCAGCATGGCAAAAGGACACATTTCTGAAGCTTCCTCCACCTTCATCATCACATTTCTCTTTTGTCATTACAACTACTCTAGCATGCAGAACTATTTCTTCCTGTGAGTTGATTGACAGTGTTACCAGCAATGTAACACCTAGGCATTCTGCAGAACAGATCATCCTCAAACTGCAAAGGTTGTCTAACCAGAACAACTGACACTTCAACAGTTATTTAAAGGACGTAAAACTGCTATGGACAATCTCACCTGAAATATTGCTCTTATAGAAAATATTAGATGACATCATAATTATGCAGCTTCTACTTTCCAGTGAAAAATGCTAGGAGTTGCAATCCTTAACTGGGCAGAGATATGGAAAATACACCTACCTCATGTCTGTGTTACACACACTTATATACACATAATGCACCAGGCATTGAATTTTAGTCAATAAATCATTCAGTGCAGCAGGGGAACAGCAATGCATCTAAACCTAGATTTTTATATCAGCTTTCTTTCTTTTCAGCTATTAAATGGCATTTGAAATTGATAAGCAAATATTTGTATTTGCTAGACAAGCTAAAACAATAAAGTATTGGTAGCTTTCTCAAAAAGCACTGGAAATCAGAAGTAGAGTGCATTTTGAAAACAGTTAAGGATGACTGTTCTGCACATGTGCTATTTTCTGCATGGTAGAGGATATGAGTTTTTTGAATGTGAAGAGTACAAGTACAGAAAGTAATTTTTCTTCATCTCCATTTTAAGCATTCACCCAAAGCAATCAATAACACCTTCAACTTTTAGGGTAGAAAAATAACAAACAAGTTACCAGTCCTCCTTCCCCTATTTAGAATATTGGTACAGGACAGGATTCTATCCATTACAGTACTATATTGAACATCAAAGGACTGGAAGTCAGTACAGATTGGAAATACCATATAGAAAATGACTTCCCCCAATTCAGAAAAACTAAATAGTGTAGGTTCTATATAGCTTATTGCCTAGTGATACAACATCAAAAGATATCCTTTAATTCCACTACTTTAAGACACTCAATGACACCAGTGCCATCTGTTAGCAAAACATAGTAGTTAAACCCCTGATCCTTCACTATGATGCATATTAGAGTACTAGTGTACAAATGCAGAGCCCTATAAATCAATGGGACTCTGCATAAGTGCATGCATCTCCCTGCATGGGATCAAGTGGAGAATCACATCTTAGCAGAATGTGTCCTGTCTGAACATTGAAATGTAAAACTTGCTATATAAATTATAATAATTGGAGTGTTTGTCTATAACTAAGTTTGAAAATTTGGTTGAATAATGTAGTTATGAATAATTCTCCCTTAGTTCAAGTAGTAGAGGCCTATGGCTTTGAGGCTGAAGATTGTGTGTTCAGTCCCTGCTGATAACTGTAATGTCTGTATATTTATGCAGCTACACTGAACTACATAGAGTGAAATTCAAACATGAATGATCACCCACAAATTGGAAGCATGGAGCTTCCCTCAAAGATACAAAAAGCAGACTAAAAATCAATGTTATTTAATATTAGTGGTAAATTAACTCCGTTTTACAAGTAAAGAAGCTGAAGCATAGAGAGATTGTTAAATGTCCAAGGTCACACATTAAGTCTGTGGCAGAACCAGGAAGGGAACATGGATGTCCTGACTCTCCATCCTATATTAAGCCCTCTACAGCATGCTTTCACTTAGGGTGTACACTGCACATTCCTTTCAGTGTGTAAGTACACACACTTCACACACCCCTGCCACAGATATAAATAGCAGTGTAGCTGGTGAGACACTGCTTAGGGAAGTAAAGACACACTGAACTCTTTATGGTATGGACCCTACATGGCGCTCTACATGCTCAAGCAGTGTCTCTCTCATCTACACTGCTATTTTTAGCTGCCTCCCTGCTGCTAGAGTCTTTCCCTGCTGCCAGGAAATACTCTGGCAGTGGAGAAAGGCTCTGGAAGGGAGCAGGCAGCAGGGAGCTACAATCTGCGGTGTGGGCATGCAGCCTGCTCCTCAATGCAGTGTGTAGCTACACGTAACCTACATGCCACCACCAGATGTGTGCAGTGTAGACACAGCCATAGTTAGAGATTCCTTATCACAGTAACTACCTGCTACAGGTTGTGTGGCATGCATTCACTTGTTTGTGCAGCCTATTTTTGTAATAGATTTTTACAGGTTTTAGCTCTTTCCATATGTTTCCTACAAAGGGGGTATGTGTTTTGTACTGTAAGTGAAATATCCTTCTAGGAGGAGTGTGGGGGGGGGGGAACAGGGGACAGAGGGAGGAATTCGTGGAACAATTGACATATTTCAAAGGGAGTCTTTCTTATAGTACACATTTCTTTCTGTTAAGTCCAGAAACTTTCTGACCAGCTGGAGTGGAAGGATCACTATGCCCCAGGCCAAGGAAACAGTGCAATGAGTAGGAGTTATGATGGGAAAAAATGGATGAAAGGGTGAAAAATTTCAGCCAAGGACTACACACTTTTCTCTGCTTCCACAAGCAGGGGGAGCTCAAGCCCAAGAACCTGGCTAAGAGCTGCAGAAGAAGAAAATGTCAGTTGTGTTGCTGGCTCCCTCTTTTTGCTTAACCCTATGTATCCTCAATAGTAGTTCTGTGATGTTAGAATTCTAGAGATAGGGATGGGGCAAGGGGTGGCAGGTCCCTGATAGATTCTCCTCCCACCCCCACTTGCAGAGCACAACAATATAATTCAATATACCCTCATATGTTAAGTGCAGCAGAAGTCCTGGGGCAGCAGATGAGTGATCCCCCAACACAATGGGCTTCTTCAGGAGTTCTATTCACAGATTATATCATGAGTGGCTGTATGAAGGCAGGGTGCCTCAGAACAGCTCTTTGAAATTTAAAGGCTTCCATGTGATAGGGGAGAAGAGAGGAACAACACACACCTACAATAGAGGAAATTTGAGGAGACTTCATGAATTGGTTCGTGTGGAGTTTATACGGCTCCACATGAGATAGCTAATTTGTTTTATTCTTTTCTCCTTTATGCATGTTTTTACAATAAGACTATTGAAAAGTGGCATAGCTGAGAAAGGAAGAGTGGGAGTCAGAGGAACACGGCTAATATAATTAAAAGATGAGCTGAAGAGCTCTTCTGCCAAATTATATGTCAACAGTGGTAGCTGTTTCAGTTTAATAGTGTAAATCACGTATATGAGGAACCACATGCCTGTTCTGCAAAAATATATTAATGACAGAGTGCTGTAGTAAGGCTTGTTTAAGTGTCTGAAAATTCCAAGAGTTGCATTTGCACAGGGTTCTTGTTGGGAGATGGATTATTTTTGTGGTGTTTGAGAAGCTTGAACAAGGTTTGAAGACATTACTTCAGGGCTAGGTAGTATTTTTGTTTGTTTCCATATGTGTCCTATAGAATGGTAGGGAGATGGAGCTTAAAGCACTCCCCTCCCAAATAAGTAACAATTTTGATTAATGAAGTGGTGAGATATTTGTTGTTGTTCTTATTTTCTGCTTTATGGTGTAGTATTTTAACCATGGATGTCTTCGAGTTATTGTCTTGAGTGTAGACATTTTAAATCCATCTTCAGTATAGTTGAATTACAGAGTAAGTCCACCTGGTTAATTTCAGTATTTATTTATGTGTCATGTGGATAGCTTTTTATGTGCTTCTCTGTCTATTTTCAAAGATTTGAACATATGAACAGATTAGATATAGGAGTATAGTGTGGTAGATGTTGCTTTATGGTTTCTTTTTAATGTGAACCTCACATTTTTATTGGAGAAATTTGTATTTAGAACAGGAAATTAGTTTCTTATACAGGCATCATTGCTTTTGTGGGCAGGGAAATTACATTATGTACCTTAGAAACTGCCCTCTGCACTTAAGAATAAAGTGAGGTTAGGGTGACCTTTTAACTGAATGAAGAACTCAATATTATTTTTTTCATAACATATCCTAGAGATCTGTAATCAAGGGCACATTTACCCTGGGGTTACAGAGTCATATTGAATCCTTAGTGCTTGTGGGGTGCATTAAAGCGGAAAGTCTATCCTGATATATTAATTGACATGACTACCACTCAGTGATATACTGAAAAGCAAGTTCTGAATTAAAATATAGTTCTGGTTGCTCTTATAAAGATATGGTCTTAATTATTAGTCTTACTTTTTTCCATTTTTTTAAAATTATAGGTGTCTATGAATTCAGTCTAATTGATGGTGTTTTAGATAATAACAGTTATACAATGGATTATTTGGATTTGATTATTGAAGGTAATATATGATAAAACAAAAGAAAATAACCAATATCTAATTTCCCCTTGGGAAATTCTTCAGTGAAGTATAGTAAACATATAATAGCACTGTGTGAAGAATGTAGAAGTTATCTATTAATGTTATGACTGTTTTATATATAATCTGGGGGTTTGGTGGCTGTTGTGTTGCTTTTTAAAGGGTAGCTATGAGTAAAATGAGTCTCAGTTATCTTTGGTTTGCTTAGAACCAAGATCAATGGCTGCAGAAAGCCACAATAGTCAAATAATCAGACAATGTTATTGTTAATTTCTTTGAAATTTACCTCAGCCAGTTTGACTTCAGGAGTTTGGTTGATCTCATGGGGTGAAAAGTCTTAGCTTGTAACCTCAAGGGGATCCAAAACAAAGGATTTGAAAATGGTTGAAAAACTACAACTAAGAGACAGAGACACAAGGTCTGTTGAGTAGCAGGCCATGGGTTTCCCCGGAAAAGTGGGAGGACACAACAAGGGGAGCTAAATCAGGCCTACCTATGTCCTCAGGAAAATACCAAGCTTAGGTAACACAGGATACAAGTAGGTTTTTGTTGTTTTAATCCTTTTCACACTGATTACTATGTTCCATTAGACAGATAAATAGTATTTTGTTCTGAAGATGCTGTCTTGTACCACTGCTTTTACATACTGGTCACAGCTCCTGAAGGAAGTCTATAGTGGGGGCCAAAGCAAGTTGGATTTTCTGAGGAAACACAATTGGTAAACAGGGGTGCTATAGTCTGATGGTTCATTCTAAAGCTGCAGCGAATCACAGAATTGCATTCTGAAAGATGTGTAGGTCTGTCACTTGAAAGAGGTGCCCACAGATAGAGAGAGAGAGAAGAGGGGGTGACAGATACAGCTTATCCTTGAACTGTAACACACTGCCTAGAAAAATAACCTTTATTCTTAAAGTTAATTAGTACCACACTAGGAAGAGAAATGTAAAGTCCATTATGTTTGTTCTTCATTTTTATTCATATGATATGTTTCAATGATTGGAACATCTTGAAGGTACAACATACATCTGCTTATTCAGAATAGCATGGGGGACATGAATTTTATTTGGCTAGTTGGGAGTTTGGATAATCAAGAGGTTAGGAGCCATTCAGTAGCAAAGTGGCATCCCCCCATCACTGGGGGCTCCTCCTCATCACACTCTGTTCTGTTATCTGAACTCTGCATTATCCAAGTCCCTTTCTTGTCCCCCAGCAGGAGATATGTGGGGGACAAGGAACGGATACAGATAATGCAGAGGTTCATATAATAGGGATTTTGGATAAACGGGAGTATACTGAACATGACTGCTACAAAGCCAGAGATTGAACCAATCTGTAATCCATGCTTCCTGAAACAGCTGATCCATACAATGGTTGGAATTGGGAAATATCATCTGAAAATAGATGCCTGAAACTTTCAAAGTGGTTTTTGTAAGAGGAAACTGTGTACTTATGAGAAGAATGATGGTTGAAAATTACAAACTGAGATTGCTTCACTAGTAACCAGGGTTCTTTTAAGTGGTGATGACTGCATATGGAAAAATCGGGATATCAATTACAGGAACCCAAGTGACACAACATCAGACTTCTGTTGTTGTTTGTGTAGAATAAAATACGAAAGAAACTGACCAATTTTTCAACGAGTGAAGTAAATAAGAAGGAATTATAAATCAGAAAGCTTGACCCAGTGAACATAACAAGCTTGTTTGAATGATTGTCATAAATTCAGTGTCAGTATTGCTTGATACAAGCTATACAGAAGAGCTAGAAAGGAAGAATTAGAGGAGAAACACTATTACTACAAATTAAATGTGATTCAATTTAATACAGAAGAGGGCAACAAGAACTACTTTGAGTAAGGAAGAAGAGAAAAGCAAATGAGAAACTGTTATGGCATTTGTTATACATCCCAAAGACTGAAAGAGAATAAAAATGAAAATGATTCGACAAACTGCTAAGGAGCTGAGCACTACCATCAAGGGGAAATAGCTCACTATGGATCTTCAGAGATTCCTCAACTGCTAGAGGACATCTTAATAATTCAGGTCCTGGGTCTGCAGAAAATGCATGTGCTTAACTTTTCATACATAACTTTGAGTACAGTCCGGCTGTTCATGTGCGTAAGTGTTTTCAGGATCAAGATCTTAGAAAGAAGAGAAGAGATAAAGGCAAGCCATTCTTGGAATGCTCCTTACCAAAATACAGAAATTGGTAGAGAAAACAAGAGTAACAGGAAAGGTAGGTGCCCATGAGCGACTTGAATTCAACATGGTAAGGAATGGTTTGGAGAACTCATTAATACAAGCAGATTAGATTTCTAGAGGGCAAATTTTAGGGTTTTAAGAAACCTAACCAACATAGTACTGTGATATGATTGTGTGTGTGTGTGTGTGTGTGTGTGTGTGTGTGTGTGTGTGTGTGTGTGTGAGCCCCACAGAGGAGGCCATAGTGGAATACAGGAAATTGCAATTTGTTTTGAAAAAGAAATGCACAGAAGCAACAATCACTATGTTTTTAAAGGGGTTGGTCAAAATGCTGAGTATAAAGAACCTGTAACTAGGAAATGGAAAATGGAGAAAGAACCAAATTACTATTTGTACGGTCAATTCACATTTGCAGACTAATGCTCATGCCAGGAAAAATTAGAGAGAGTTAATGACCCAGAGAGGTTAAATAAAAAAAATTGTATTTACAAATACTAGTTGAAAAATAAATACTAGAGGAAAAATTTGGTCTGTTATAACTGGGGTCAGATATTAAATTGATTATTTGAAAATGTTTGTTAGTAAATCACTCCTTAAATCAGAACGATAAGGGAAAGTGGTATGGCCATCTGGACATCCTAGAGCTACTTTTGCTTTCATGCTGGTGAGCATTTACTCATATGAGAAACTCTAGCCTGATTTACCTCTGTTATATGGTAACCATGTAGGCAGTCCCTCACATGGTATGTGGATGTCAAAGACATGCACACACCCTTAGCCACACAGTATAGGCAGGAGGATGTTAAACTAATAGCAAAAAGGAGAGGGAAAAAGAGGGAAGATCTGAACCCTCAGAACAAAACTGAGATGTTGAGAACAAAATTAATCGAGGTACCAAACACATGAAAAGAAGAAATTCTTTAATTGTCTATATACCAATGCTAGAATCCTGGGTACCAAACAAGAGGAATTAGAATTGCTCATTAATGAGCATAGATTATATCTAGTTGGTATTACTGATATCTGGTGGGATGATCCCTGTGATTGGAATGTTAACACCATTGATTTTAACCTATTTAGGAAATATCAAGGGAAGTAAATGGCACTCTGTCAAAATGACATTACCTGTTTCTGAGTCATTGATGACTCAGAAGAAAATGGTAATGAATACTTATGAATCATATCCTAACACATAAAGCACAAGATGGAATATTAGTTGGTGTCTGCTGCAGATCACAAATCACACTAGGGAATAGGAGGATCTTTTCTGTATGAACTTATCTATAATGTGTAGGGGAAAAAACAGTATGATCATGGGGGATTTCAATCTGAGTGACTTATGTGGGAAATCTCATGGTACCAATATTAAAACATCCCTGGGATTTCTAAATATTATAGATGGCAATTTCATAACTCATAAAGTTGGTTGCATCTACTATGGGGGAATTCTATATTAGATCTCATCTTGACAGATAAAGAGGAACTGATCACAGAGCTAAACTTAATGTTAACTTAGAAAAAAGTGATCATGACTAAATCACATTTATAATGTGCAAATCGAATAAAGCCTAAACCAAAGAGATATATATATATATAGTTGACTGTTTAAAAGGGCCAGTTTCAGAAAGCAATTATGAATCAAATCAGCTGGGAGGAAGATTTTAAATAAAAAAAAATGTGAATAATAATTGGGAATTGTTTAAGAACACTTTGTTAGATGCCCCAAAAGTTACAATCCTACAATCAAGTAAGAAGGCCGTGTTGGTTAAAAAGCCAACCTGGTTTAGAAGGGAAGTGAAGGCAGGTCTCAGAGCCTGAATTGCACCAAGACTTGGGAGAAAGTCCACATAGTGCAGTATGGAAACATTAGCACAGCTGTGAGACCTGGGACCAGTATTCACAGGTGTATAATGCAGTGTGGATGCCCAAGCACAGGCTTGAAATCACTGTCCCTGACTTAGTGTGCAGTGTAGACATACCCTCAGTCTAACATCAGTCATGGGAATGGGTGTTATAGGACTCAATTAATAAAGAATTTTAAAAGTGTAATATAATTAATGCCAATCAACACAGGTTTATGGAAAGCAGATCCTGTCTAAATAACTGGATATCTTTTTTCTGCTGAAATTACCACTTTGGCTGATAAAGGTAATAGAGCTCATATAATACACATCTACCCCAGTATAACGCAACCCGATATAACACGAATTCAGATATAACGCGGAAAGCAGCACTCCAGGGGGGCGGGGCTGCGCACTCCAGTGGATCAAAGCAAATTTAATATAATGCGATTTCACCTATAATGCTGTAAGATTTTTTGGCTCCCGAGGACAGCGTTATATAGAGGTAGAGGTGTATATTTAGACTTCTACAAGACATTTGACTTAGTACCACACAATATCTTCATGAAAAAAGTATAAAGATATAAAATTAACATGGCACACATTAAATGGATTAAAAGCTAGCTAACAGATAGGTCTCAAAATTTAAACAGGGAGTCACCATTTAACTGGTGTGTTTCTAGTGGGGTCCTGCAAAGATTGGTTCTTGGCCCTATGCTATTTAACATTTTGATTAACAGCCTGGAATAAAACATAAAATCATCACTGATGCAGTTTACAGATGACACAAAAGTTGGGAGAGTGGTAAATAATGAAGAGGACACTTACTGACAAAGCAATGTGGATCACTTGATAAGCTGGTACAAACAAATGGTGTGTTTTATATGACTAAATGGAAATGTATACATCTAGGAACAAAGAGTGTAGGCCATATTTACCTGATGGAAAGCTCTGTATCCTGGGAAGCAATAACTCTGAAAAAGATATGGATGTTATGGTGGATAATCAGCTGAACACGAGCTCCTACTGCTACGCTATGACCAAAAGGAATAATGAGAACTTAGGATGCATAAACAGGGCACCTTGAGTTGGCATAGAGATATTATTTTACCTCTGTATTTGAAACTGGTGCGACCATTTCTGGAATGTTGCGTCCAGCTCTGGTGCTCACAATTCAAGAAGGAGGTTGATAAATTGGAGAAGATTCAAAGAAGTGCTACAAGAATGGCTAAAGGAATAGAAAACATGCCTTTATATCGACTCAAGGAGCTCAAGCTTAACTAAGATAAGGTTAAGAGGAGAGTTGATTGCAACCTGTAAGTACTTACATGGGTTACAAATATTTAATATTGGGCTCTTCAGTCCACCAGAGAAAGGTATAATGTGATCCAAGTGCTGGAACATGACGTTAGACAAATTCAGACTGGAGATAACACAAACATTTATAAGTGAGAATAATTAACCATTGGAATAATTTACCAAAGGTCGTGGTGGATTCTCCATTACTGATAATTTTTCAATCAAGATTTTATAGTTTTTTTCCCTAAAAGATCTGCTCTAGAAATGAGTTGAGGAAGTTCTGTGGCCTGTGACATGCAGGACGTCAGATTAGATTATAACAATGGTCCCTTCTGGTTTAAGAATCTGTGAACTTGCATAGCAGAACTTTGCAAAACTTGGATACCAGTAAAGCAGCACCCAGATCACATTAGAATATTACCATCATACATTCAAATATGCATATTGGCCCTATTAACATGAAATTGCCTGTTAGAAAGACTGACAACCTGCAGCAATATGCTATTCCATGGCTTAATGTGCTTTTGGTGCTACTGCAAGCACCTAGATAGGAAGCAATCCCAAAGGAAAGCCCAGCTCTCTCTCTCTTCCCTGTGAAGTGATGAAATTTCTCATCACAGAATTGTATTTGCCCTGGATCCCGTGGGACCATTCCTACAAGATGAACGCTGCTCAGAAAGAGAGGCTGGTGAGAAGCAATAGCTGCCAGTGTAATAATGCTGTGTGCAGTTCTGGCCATCCCACATCAAAAAAGATCTATTATAAATGGAAAAGGTACAGAGAAAGGCAACAATAATGATTTAGGGTATGGAACGGCTTCCATATGAGGAGAAGTTAAAAAGATTAGCTTAAAAAAAGATATGACTAAGGGAGGATATGATAGAGATCTATAAAATCATGAAGGGTGTGGAGAAAGTGAATAAGGAAGTGTTATTTACCCCTTCACATAACACAACAATCAGGGGTCACCCAAAGAATTTAATAGGCAGCAGGTTTAAAACAAACAAACAAAAGAAAGTACTTCCTCACACAACGCAGAGCCAACTTGTGGAACTTGTTGCTGGGGAATGTTGTGAAAGCCAAAACTATAACTGGGTTCAAAAAATAATTTGATAAGTTCATGGACGATACGTCCATCAATGGCTATTAGCCAAGATGGTCAAGGATGCAATCCCATGTTCTGGGTGTCCCTAAGCCTCTGACTGCCAGAAGCTGGGATTGGATGACAGCGGATGGATCACTTGATAATTGCCCTGTTGTTTTCATTCCCTTTGAAGTATCTGGAATTGGCCACAGTTAGAAGAGAGATACTGGGTTAGATGGACCATTGATCTGATCCAGTATGGCTGGTCTTCTGTTTTTATGTTTAGTCACAGCAAGATTGTGGAGAAGATCAACATGTGGAAAACATTTAGGTAATCTACAAATAACTAGTGAAGGGAGAATAGGGACTCATTCAATGGCATTGCTAGATAACCCAAGCCATCATGTATGAAATGATCCATGGGATTGGTGAACTGAGCTTGCTATTAATAAGACACAAATAAGTAAACAATTTTGCATTTATGTGACCAAGCAGCTTCCTCTGGAGTGCATCCCAGTAACACCTTTTGCACCATCTAGCTTACACCTGCCTTAGGCTTGATTGCCCTGTACAGACCTCCACGCATGGGGACCAAAGGAGCAATTCTGAAAATAGCCTTTGGACATCTATCCCCTAAACCAAGCCCTTCTTTTTCAAAAAGGCCACAATGCCTAGCTCCTGATTGTTCCTAAAATGAGCTCTTATGTGTATTTACACATGCACACGTTTTTGAAATTGCAGCCCACAATGATGCAGATATTAAATGAAAGATCAAGTGACCTTTACAGGGAATATAGGACACGTACCCAAATTGGCTTTAATCTTCTTTACTGAAGAAGCATCTTTAAGTGTTATTGAAAATTTTCATTTGATAATTAAAGAGCCTGCTCCTGCTCCCACTGAGCTCAATAAGAGTTTTGCCACTGACTTAATAGGAGCAAGATTGGGCCCCAAGTCATTACAATAAATACCTTTAAACCAAGAGATCTAGCATATGCAACCACTTTCCAGATGTACAAATGTGTCTCAGCTTTATGATCTTTTCATTATCTAGTAAAATTAATTTGATAGACAAGATGCTACTTCCATTTTTATACTATTTTCTTTGGTTCCAGCCTTTATATTTATGAAGTGCTCTGCAGAGTTTTGCTGAAGCTAACAAAAATAAATAAATAAATAAAATTCCTAAAGCTTGCAGTTTGACCAGACTGCTTTTATACACATGGTTACTTACCAGCTATCACGATGAAATATTCAGTATTCAACCCTCAGCAATTTTGCACATTTAAAAAGTTAAATACTATGGTCATTTAGTCAATCTTATATAACATACATTATAAAAAATTCCTTCATTAATGCTCCAGAAATTATTATTTGTAAAAGTACAGGGACCCTACTCTGTTGCAGGATATGATGTTACTTGTACCCTGAGGGTGACACATAGGGTAGGGGAGAAGAAGAGAATTGGGTATAAGAGTGATATGAATTAGGTCGACATAAGCCTCATGATGTTGGAACATGCATGGATCTTTCAATATTTAAAGTGCTTTTGTTTCTCAGAAACATGTTGACTTGGGAAAAGCATGAAAAAGGAGAAAAAGTAGAGTAAGGAATCATTTCTTTTTCTTTTGTTAAATAACATGTATTATTATATGGTAACCTATTTAATACAAATTAATATAACTTAATAATTATCATTCTTTTGTGATAGTTAAACACTTATTCAGACATTTAATAGTGATGCTTGATTTTGTTCAGGGTTTTGGAAACAGTCTTTTTCTCTATTTAACTCAAATTTCATTTGTTTTCATTGAATTTACATAGGATCATCTAGATAATTTAACAAGAGAGGTAAAAAGACATTCCATATGAGGAAACAAACATTAAATATACCTCATCATAAAATATGCTTGAGATCAGGGCTGTGTTGTGTATTCCTGCCATACCAGTGCAAAGTCAATAATTCCCCACCTCCACCCGTAAACAATAGATGTGCTATGACTAAAAAAGGCAATGTGAATTCTGAGCTGAATATTCAGGAGCATCACAAGGAACAAAAGATGCTATTGATAGGCATATGTAAGATGCAAACAGAAGTTCTGGGTGAATTCTTTTTTCACAAATTATAGAACAAATTGAAGTACTGAATTTTGCTTGACCATGTTTATGAATATATTATTTGTTTTGCTTACAACAATTTGTACAAGCTGAATTTTATTCCCAAACAAAATGAGTCAGAAGAAAAATCAAAAATTGGTTTTGTGACCAGACAGTGTTTTCTGATTAAACAAAATTTGTGCCAGGAAGTAATGAAATTTGTTTGGGGGCAGAAGGAGAAATATCATGTGACATCAAATAACCTGAAATGTCCTGTAATGCCAAGGGATCAATCGTAAAATAAACAGTGGCAATCAGAAACCGAAAACATAAAACAAATTGAAAATGGTTCACAAAATAAACCATAGCCTAGCAGGTTTCACTAAAGGTTTTGGGCAAATACTTTAAGAAGCAAAATAAATCATAAATATCAAAATTGTTCATAAACAGAATCAAGAAAATGAAACAAGTTGTTAAGAATAGCTCCTCCAATCCTAAAAACCTCCAAAGGTGAAATTCTGACCCTGTGGAATTTGGTGGGAGTTTTGGCATTTTCTTCAGTGGAGCCAGGATTTTACCTCAAAGGCGGAAAAGATTTGTATAAGGTGATTTAGGAGGTATTACTAGGAGTAATGAAATCAAACTGAGCAAAGGAACAGTTAGAATGAAAGCTAGGAAATATTTCCTATTTATGACTGCTCTCTAAAAATACATCCAAGGGCAAACGTGAGGGAGGGAAGAGAAGGGGAGAACAACATTACTATAAGAACAAATGGGTTTAAGTGGACTGCGAATAAATTTATGCTGGAAATTAGATGGTTTCTACCCATTAGAGGGTTCTAGAATAGCCGTCCATTAGGACTAGGGAGCAAACAATTTATCTAATTTTAAGTCGGGGCTTGATAAGATTTTTTGACAAGGTTGCCTGTGGTAGCAGGGGACTCAGTGACCCAGTAGGTCCTTTACAGTTCTATGCCCAGGTTTCTATGATGGAGACAACAAGGCTGTGGAATAGTCTCCTAAAGGGAAGAGCAAAAGCACCATCACTTGAGTAGGTTGAGTAGGTCACTGTAGAATATATTGTAGGCAACAATTCCATATTAGCAGCATGATAAATTAGATGACTTAATAGTTTCCCACAGCTCCCTACTCTAATTTCTTATTTCTGTGACTAAACTATTCTTGCTTCATTGGAGATAGTTCTCTTTTTCTCTCAAAAAACTATCCAAAGCAATTTCTAATTTAGTCTTCATGCGGAATCATTAACTCCAACAATAATCAAGATTACTTATGTAAAGTTCTTTTTTGTTTGTTTTAATATAATGCTTACAGAAAGAACTATCTTCTCTACTTTATATAATATGAAAGCTATATTTACCAAATGTTTAGAACTGCAGGTCATAATGCAAAGTGATGATGCTGCCATATTATATTCCAGCTGCATGATGAACTAAAACATATACACAGGTAAACCATCAGGGATAGAATAAAATGAGGGCGTACTTTACTAAACATCGTAGGAAGCAATGATTTCTATTTTAAAAGGTAGATGTCATTCTCAGTTTAAGTGATTGCAGGTGCCATGAAAATCCCAAGCTATTCAATTATTATTTATAAGTGATTAAATCAGACCCTGTTTGAGAAAGGATACTAATCAAGCTTTATATCACAAGTGTGTATGTAACAAGTGTTTTGTCATTTTATTTCCCCTGATTAATAAATAAAAACCAATAAGGCATCCCAGTTAACAATGAATTTGAATAGCTCCACAGGCCCCATATTAATTAATTCAATAATTATTGAATAGGCCCCATATTAATGAGTAACTGAGAAACATATTTTTGAAATGCTGAATCAAAGCACAAAAAATCAGCAAGAAAATTGTAACAATGATTTACAAAATATACAAGATTACAAGTAAATTGTATTATATTTAATTTGTTTTATAAATGTTCTATGTCTGCATTGCTTTTCTATAGCTCAGTAAATATCCATTTCTTAAAGGAAACAAAGGTACAGCAGGTGTGTTACTTGAATATCATGATCATTCATCAGATTATAAATTATTAACATAATGTTTTATGATTATTTTAGATCTCACGTTCTTCAAAAGCATTAAGTAAAATCCTTGGTTCTCTAGGAGGATACTGTGTATGCAAAATTACTGTCAGATGCAAAATTAATGTAGCAAATTAATTTTTGTGCTCCCTTCAGCTTCTGTTCTCTTTATCATGCTCATCACCATGGTATGTGAACACCTTCAAGCTGTGCATTAAGCAACATCACAGTATGCAGTTTGGATTCAACACAAAATTTAAGTTATGCTAACCAGTTCAAATAACTATTGTGCAATGTGTAAATCCATTGTTTCCACTAAATGCAGTATCTATACATTTGTGCAATGCAGGGCTATGAAAGGCGGCATCAGCAAAACATCGAGAGAGAAAAAAAATTCCAAATGAGTTGCAAATAGAGCAGAATTGTTCAACTGACAGAAGTAGGTTTGCATATTCTATACTGGAGAGGACATAGGTAGGTAAATATGGAAAGTAAAGGTTCTTGCTCATATTGACTTGGCATCTAGCAGCCCTAATCCCATAGTGCTTGATGCTGCAATAGCCAGTGCTTGGTGCTGCAATAGCCAGTTCCTGCCTCAAATTGCTTACAGTCTCAGTACAAGAGGAGGGAGAACAGTTGGATACAGCGAGCAGCCGGGGACGTAGGGGCAGGAATCATAAGGCAAAGATGAGAATGTTGTGGTATTTGTGACAAGTGGCAGTCACTGCACACCAGATTTTTTTAGAAGATAATATGCAGGAGATGGAGATTTTACACAACTGAAATGTTTCCATTTCACTTCCTAGAATGTGCGAGCAGGGTCAACCTAGGGCTATGTCTATACTATGGACCTTACAGTGGCACAGCTTTAAGGATGAAAGACATGAATTTAGAAAGTGTGTCATTCATATCAGCAATAGCTATTCCCCAGGTGATATGGTTTCAAATTTGCCAGAATGAAAAGTCCAGACAATACCCATCCATGTCAGAGAAGGAAAGGCAATAGAATAGAGACTTCTTGAAGTTCACTCAGCTGGAGAGAGATGCCCAAGAACTAGAAAGTAACAATCATAATACCATTAACTAAACATAGTCTGCCAGGAAATTATACACAGCAAAGCTGGTTATCAGTTATAGGAAACATTGCAGACCCTCTTTTAAAGGATCAATTTAATCAACATTCTTACAACCACAGACTACACTAACGTAGCTAAAAGTGGGTCAGGAAATAGAGATAATGACTAAATTTTAATTCATGCTACTTCCATGGTATATCTGGATTTTCAGGAAAATATTAATGAAGTTCCACAACAAAGAATATGTAATATAGAAAGAAATATTTAAACATTTAAATAAATAGTGAAATTAATATTAGCTTAAATTTAAATTGATTAAAACAGAGGAAACTAGGGTCAAGTACATAGCATTTTACAGGTAGTAGAACTGGTATAAAAAAAGGCCCAAATACCATACCCTAGAAGAGCAAAGATTAAAAACCAGATATTCCTGGCTCCTGGTCATATGTTTAGACTATTAATTTAAATCATATCAGAACATTCCTTTCCTCACAAGGATGGACTTTTGGTTTAGGTACTAGGCAGACTCATGATTCATACCCAGATCAGCCACAGACTTCCTGAGCCTTGGGCAAAGCCTGAGGTCAGATGTGCTATGGCTTGTATCGCCAGGTAGGTTGGTGCAAACGGGACTTAGGGCAGGCAAAAACCCTTCCCAGGGAATATGATTGTGTCACTTCCACAACAATCCCAGATACAGAGCCTATTCCAGGGTGGAAGCAGGCACAGGCCCAAAGAAAAAAGGGGAGGTGAGAGGAGGTATAGGCGGGGTAGACCTGTGCCCTGGCAATTCTTGGAACTGCTCTAGCTTGGATGAGAGATTTCACAGACACTTTGCAGTCCATGACCAGGGGAGGCAAAAGGTGTTCAAATTCTAAAGTGATGGCAGCCATATAATTACCTAAACAGAATCTTCTGAATCTGAAATTTTGGTAAGGAATTCTCATGAGTCTCCCAAAATGTTATACTTCCAGTTAGGACAGAATTAAAGAAAAGCTTAAATCATGTCATTCATAGACGTTGTTTTTAGTTACTTCATAGTAACTACAGCCTACAGTACAGATGAAATTATATCTCATTGCTAATCCTCTAAACCATCCAACAAGTCCTCCACTCACTCAATGGACTTCCTCCCAAGGTTCCCTAACATTCACTGATTTGGGCACCATTCCTCCTAGCAGGGGCGGCTCCAGACCCAGCACGCCAAGCGTGTGCTTGGGGTGGCATGTCACGGGGGGTGCTCTGCCGGTCACTGGGAGGGCGGCAGGAAGGGTGCCTTCGGAGGCATGCCTGCAGAGGGTCCGCTGGTCCCGCAGCTCCACCGAAGCCACGGGACCAGCGGACCCTCCGCAGGCACACCTGCGGGATGTCGACCGGAGCCGCGGCACTGGCAACCAGCGGAGCGCCCCTCACGGCATGCCGTCGTGCTTGAGGTGGCAAAATGTCTAGAGCCGCCCCTGCCTCCTAGTAAAATTGTTTTGCTAGAGTGCTCACACAGGGCAGAAATTAAACACAGACCAAGTAAATGTGTCTAAATATTCAAACACAAAATCTGTTTACCCAGATCTAGTGAAAAAATCTTGTTTTACTGCAATACAAAAACCTGAAAGCTTAACCATTTTAACCATAAATTTAAACCAGTTTAGAATGTAGTTAAACAAGACACTATTCTTAAACTGATTCTAGGTCAGATTAGTAAAATAAAATAAAGGACATAGAATAATAGTAGCCTATCACCTGGCTGTCTCATCTGACTGCCCCCACAATGCTGCCTGCCCCCACAGTCCCGCCATGCTCCCACCCCATCAAATGCTATAAGCCACCAGGGACAACTCAGTGTCTTGCAGTCCCTAATGTCTTGCAGATTTTACACTAAGCCTGTTTGTCTTCCCCAGCTTCCACACTGCAGTTCCCAGTCCCTCTCTCAACTCTTCTGCATCCTTTCAACTATCGGCAATTTAGCAGTTCAACTCCTCATTATTTAGTCAGTGTGTAACTTAGTCCACATGGAGGAAACCTCTGTTTACAATTTCACAACTCTCTGTGCTGCTTTGAAAGTGATTGGTTTTTTTGTGCCTCTATGTAGGTGCAACCATGACAACATATTAGTTTAATTAATTTACCATAAAATAGCTAGGACTAAAAAAGTTATGAACTTCACCCTTACCACTCACCTGCTTTCTCAGTGGTTTACATCTAGCAGTTCAACTCTTTTCCCATTGGAATGTGCTGATTTGTCAAAACAATTTCTTTTGTGGAAACATATCCATTTCACCCATAGAATAGAAAGTTGTTGAGTGGTTAGGTAACTCCTTAGGCTGCAGGAATCCTAGATTCAAATCCTTGCTGCAATTCTGGCAGATCAGAGTCTCCCATGCCACAGGTGAGTGCCCTAACCAATCGCTTATTGGCTGTTCTGGTACAGATCTGTCTCAAACCTCTCCAGTTGGAGCTGTTCCATTTCATATAAATAAGAAATTAATTGGGGGTGGGTGTCTCTCTGTTTTTTCACGAAAAAAGTTTTAAAATGTCTCAGTTTTTGTCCCAAAGTGGAATGAATCCAAACCCTGAAACCTCTAAATTTTTCATGAAATGGAATTAGTTTCCAGCTAGCCCTAGTGCAAAGAGCCACTACTAATTATGCCACTACTATACTTGGTCATTTAGAAACAAACAATTCTACAAAGAGCTACAGTGGGAGTTTCAAGCAGTAATGGAAATACCTTATGATTTATTACACAGTATATGAAGAACCTGTGTAAAGTTGCTGGCAGGATGTGAGGGGAGTAGTAGAGGGCCCCAATATGGGTTCATCCCACATTGGGAACTGCAAATTCACTACCTTAAAATTACCCTTAAAGGATTGCTTCTTCAGCAATGCCCACGAGAGGTAAACCCCGTGAACATTCACCTCACTAGATGGGGTGTGATTTTGATAATGTGGAGGCAATGGACACACCTCCATACTCTGGATGGGGGAGGACAGGGATAGACTCAAAGCAGGAGAGTCTGGGTCTTCTCCCTGAAACATGTATATATGGGGAAAAGGAGAGGACACTCTCCTTTCTCGTTCCCTCCCTTCCCAGGTCAGGAGGTAGATCAACTCACATGGCATTCAAAAAAAGCACCTTGACCCACAGAAGCCAGCTGATTGGGTCTTGTCTGACAGGGGGGTGGCTCTTCCTTGCTCCTACTGGTGGCTCTTCCTTGCTCCTATTGGTGGGAGTAGCCATTTTGAGATCTGCTTGTTGCTGGCAAGTAGTCATTTTGGGCTCTGTTCCAGCCCACCTTTCCCCATTTATGGCTAATTATTGGATATCCTATGATGCTGGGGGCTAGGCTGATCATCAAATTTTGTTTGGGGTGTAGCATATAGTGAAATTGACAAACTTCTTTGTGGGCTTGTCACATTCCATGTGGTATCTCAGAGATCCAGTTGTGGGGGGCCTACATTATATTGTCACAACTTTAGTGGGTTGCAGGATGGTTGGTGGGGAAAAGAGGTCCTATGTGAGGTCCCTGTAACTCAGTGGGCTGCTTGGGCATGGGCCCAGAGCACAACCTTGCACAGTAGGGAGATATGTCTTGTGCACCATGTGGCTCCCCTAGTATAATCTCTCCTACCTCCTGTGTGGAGGAGTGAAGTGGGACAGGACTTTAGCTTCCAGCCAGGATCCCAGCAAGAGTGCATTGCCCTCATCCCCATCCTCAGGTTTGTAGAACCCAGGGCTATTGGTGCCCAGTTCAAATTCGCATTGTGGGGGGGAAATGGGCCTTGTTGGTTTTAGGGGTTTTAATACAGTTGCAGCATCTACATTTAACCATACTGTATTATTTCAAACATTTGTAAAGTACGCTAATATTATTCTTTCTCTCGGCTTCCTGGTGCATCTTGTTTCCTATAATTGTAAGCTACCTGTGGCAGGGATTGTCTTCATTTAGCTTGTCACCCATGGCTGAGTGAGCACAAATAATGATATGCTGAGTGTAGTTTAGCAAATAACTATGCTAAGTGAAGTGTCTTCTTTGTTCCTCTATTGGGAGGAGAGTTTGATCCCTCTGAAAGAGTCAAGGAGTTTGGCCCCCTAAATTAAAATGAGCATTCAGGTCATGAATGTGCTATAACAAATTGAAAAACTGGACTTCTCTTCTCCAAACTTTCACTAGTTAGAATCATAGACTTTAAGGTCAGAAGGGACCATTATGATCATTTAGTCTGACCTCCTGCACAATGCAAGCCACAGAATCTCACCCACCCACTCCTGTATCAAACCCTTAACCTATGTTTGAGCCACTGAGGTCTTCAAATTGTGGTTTAAAGACTTCAAAGTGCAGAGAATCCTCCAGCAAATGACCCGTGCCCCACACTGCAGAGGAAGGCCAAAAACCCCAGGGCCTCTGCCAATCTGCCCTGGAAGAAAATTCCTTCCCGAACCCAAATATGGTGATCAGCTAAACCCTGAGCATGTGGGCAAGACTCACCAGCCAGACACCCAGGAAAGAATTCTCTGCAGTAACTCAGATCTCACTCCATCTAACATCCCATCATAGGCCATTGGGCATATTTACTTCTAATAGTCAAAGGTCAATTAATTGCCAAATTAGGTTATCCCATCATACCATCCCCTTCATAAATGTATCAAGCTTAGTCGTCAAGCTAGATATGTCTTTTGCCCCCACTGCTTCCCTTGGAAGGCTGTTCAAGATGAGATGAACAATGATGTTGCAGTGAAGGCACAGAACTTGAATTCTGGAGATGAGTGTTCAATTCTTGGCTTTGCCAGACTTCCCAAGTGATCTTGGCAATAACGCAATCTCTCCGTGTTTCCAATTCCCATCTGTACAATGGGGATAATGTTAACCCACATGGGTGTAGATAAAATAATCAATGGTGCTTAGATACAACAGTGATGGGAACCATTTGAGTACTAAATGTGCAGAGAGAAGCACTCAGGTAGAAATATACTGATATACTTGAAGCACTGAACATAACATTATTTTCCACTATTCTAATCTTCAGTTTTACTAATGTCGGGAATGAATTGCTAAAAGTTCATTCTTTTTAGAGGTCTAATGCTCACTTTGATCACCTTGGTTGTGTGATGCCTGTTCTGTGGTTCTGTATCCCTTCTGTGACTGCTTCTCCTTTAGTACTTTCCAGGGTGTTGCCAGTATCTCCACTTGGTTGGCTATCCTCTTTTCAAGTCAGAACATTTTTATGCTGATTAATGTCCTAAATCCAACTTTGTTGGTTGCCAGGTTAGGGAACTAGGTCAGAAAATGCATCATTAGTTACAGAGGCCATCCCAAATGACTGCTCCTAAAAACTTTATGATGCACCTTCTTTATGGAAATGCTGTTTTACTGCTCTGAGCCTGAATCTAGTCTATGGATGGCCTAAAGCAGGTGTAATCTAGAGTGGGTAAATTCCACATTTAGGGGGAGGAGTAGCAAATATTTCATTGATGGGCTGATTTTAAAATAAAATGAGAACTATATGAAGCTACTTAATAGAGTATTAGCTGGGTGAAACCTAGTTGTGGGTTGAGTAAAACCTCATTCAAACGTATGTTTGAAAGCACCCTTCACAGTAAAACAGTTGGAAGAAACATTTATGTTACTGCATCTAAAACAAGGCCTACTAGAATTTGCCCAGGAACTAGCACTATGTGGGTGGGGGATTCCACTGGATATTGTGACCAGGAGTGGGAGAGAGGAAGGGAGGGAAAGCAAAACACAGAGAATTGCAGAGAGAAAAAAGTAAGAAAGCCAAGTGATCACAGTGTGACCCTAGAAAAAGCTGGAGAGAGCACTTGTCCTGTAGATACATTGACTGGGGCTTGGGGCTGCAAGCTAAGAAATTGCTTTATGCCTCTGTTGACCTGAGAATTAGTTCAGTGACCTGGATATTTGTCAAAGTCAGAAAAATTCCATGTAATTTGGTACAATTGTTAGTCTATGTCAAGAGAAAAGCAAGATTGTAATAGCAGTGGCGTTGTAAACCAGGAGAGCGGGCTCAGTAGAGCAGAGGGTCCCCACTATATCTGGCACTACACAATAACGGTTTTCTCCCCACTTTTATAAGCTTCATGAAAGTTTCACTGTTTTCCAATGAATTTATCTGACTTTCTTTTTGTTAAACAGGGTCGACTCTGTTAACATTGGATTTATTATATTGCTCATTTCTCCTTCTCTTACTACTGTTATTACAGTATTCAAATGCATCGTGTTCCATGTTTTAGTCTTTAAATGTTGTTGCTAGCTTGAGTGTGTTTATTAATTTATGGCTTCTCCATGTTTTTAAGCCTATTAGTCTGAAGTGAAGTGCTTATATCTTGATTTTTTTTTAAAGTATCCCCTTGCAAGGTAGTAGAAGGCTTGTAGAGGTGATGTAAGAAATGCACTTAATGCCGTTATGTGCTTTTGTTTCAGTAAGGGGCCTACTGCTTGGATTAAATTAGACCTTCCAGCAGTAGAAAGGTAGTGTGTCTACTAGACGATCTACTAGAATTCTTTGAGGGGGTCAACAAGCATGTGGACAAGAGGGATCCAGTGCATATAGTATACTTAGATTTTCAGAAACCTTTTGACAAGGTCCCTCACCAAAGGCTTTTAAGCAAAGTAAGCTGTTATGGGATAAAAGGGAAGGTGCTCTCATGGATTGGTAACTAGTTAAAAGATAGAGAACAAAAGGTAGGTATAAATGGTCAGTTTTCAGAATGGAGAGAGGTAAATAGTGGTGTCCCGCTGAGGTCTGTTCTGGGCTCAGTCCTATTCAATATATTTATGATCTGGGAAAAGGGGTAAAAAGTGTGGTGATACAAATTTGCTCAAGATGTTAAGTCACAGTCAGATTGCAAAGAGCTACAACTGGATCTCTGAAAACTGAGTAACTGGGAAAATGGCAGATGAAATTCAGTGTTGATAAATGCAAAGTAATGCATGTTGGAAAACATAATCCCAACTATACATATAAAATGATGGGTTCTAAATTACTGTTACCATTCAAGAAAGAGCTCTTGGAGTCATTGTGGATAGTTCTCTGAAAACATCCACCCAATGTGCACTGGCAATCAAAAAAGCAATCAGAATGTTTGGCATTATTAAGAAAGGGATAGATAACAAGACAGAAAATATGATATTGCCTCTTTATAAATCCATGGTACGCCCACATTTTGAATACTGTGTACATATGTGGTCACCCCATCTCAAAAATCTATATTGGAATTGGAAAAGGTTCAGAAAAGGGCAACAAAAATGATTAGGGATATGGAATGGGTGCCACATGAGGAGAGATTAATAACACTGGAACTTTTCAGCTTGGAGAAGAGACGACTAAGGGGCAATATGATAGAGGTCTATAAAATCATGACTGGTGTGGAGAAAGTAAACAAGGAAGTGTTATTTACTCCTTCTAACAGAGGAACTAGGGGTCACCAAATGAAATTAATAAACAGCAGGTTTAAAACAAACAAAAGGAAGTATTTTTTCATATAACACACAGTCAACCTGTGGAACTTGTTGCCATCAGCGCCAGCTCCAGGCACCAGACGAGAAAGCATGTGCCTGGAGCGGCACATTGTAAGGGGCGGCATTCCAGCCAGTCTTGGAGCAGCACTTTCCAGCCTCCCTGCTGTGGTTCTTTTTTTTTTTTTGCTTTGACCCCAGCCTGGGGGGCAGGAACTAGTGATCCCTGCTGCTCACTGTGCCGCCAGGCTCCCCGGGACGTGCCACTCCCTGCCATCTGCACCAGCTTCTGCCTCCCACATCGCTCTGAGCCCAGCCCAGCTGAGCCGCCTTTAAAGGCGCAGCTGAGCCAGCACCTCCTGCAGCCCCTGGGGGCTCTGCCTGCCAACCAGGAGAAGCACCCCTAGGCCAGAGGGGGAGCCCCTCTCGCCCGCTGCAAGTGGGCTGCAGTGCCGCCCTTCACACCCCTGCGAGCTGCCATGACCACCCTCCATGCGCTCTCTGCAGCTGCCTTTTTTTTTTCCCCTTCAGTAGTCCAGATGTTGTGAAGGCCAAGACTATAACTATCTTGGGAGCATACAATGGAGTAATATATGATTATTTACCTTTCAAATAACTTCATTGGGGTTAAAAAAAAGAGCTAGATAAGTTAATGGAGGTTAGGTCCAACAATGGCTATTAGCCAGGATGGACAGGGATAGTGTCCGTAGTCTCTATTACCAGAAGCTGGGAATGAGCGACAGAGAAAGGATCACTTGATGATTATCTGTTCTGATCATCCCCTTGGGGCACCTGGCATTGGCCACTGTCAGAAAACAGGATACTGGGCTAGATGGACCTTTGGTCTGACCCAGTAGGGCCATTCTTATGTTCTTATGTTCTTTCAGGTGTATGAAAATATTTGCAATGCACTACAAGTCCCAACATTTAAACTGCAAGTGATAACTATATTGGCAAATACATAGTAAATACTAAGAGCTAGATTGTAACTCTACAGCCCCAGTGAGTTCCCCAGGAGCAGGGCAAGAACCAGATTGGGACTCTGATATTCCCAATAGGGTTGCAGCTTTCCTCTTGCTTCGGAGGAAAGTAATCCATACTAAACCTTTTGATGATCCAGGTTACTTCCCTCCCCTGCAGGGTGACATGTATGTACATGCCTATGACTCTACCTCCTTCCCAGATCCCTGAGCCAAAGGAGGAATAGAAGTCTGGTGCCAGCTGTTCTCCCCCAGTCCACAGGCCCTGGTGATGTAGGTAACCTGGGCATGGGCATAAAGGCCTCCTTATGACTCCTTACTACCCTGTGTGGGTGTACAGATGGGCAGTCAATTGAAGTCTAAAGTAGCAGTAAAATAATGCTATATTATGTCTTGATCTTTCAGCTGGAGTCACGTGGGTGGAGTCTCAATAAAATCAACGGGGTTCAGCATGAGTATAAGAGTCCTTTCATGGATCCAATGCAGGACTGGAGTCTCAGGGTCAGCTTTCCCATTGCTCTGCACCTTGTGATGTCATTCACCAAGTGAATTCAAAATGGATGTAGAAGAACACCTAGTCATAATGGTAGCATTTCACACCACGTTTACACCATTGTGAATGACTACGCAAGGTGCAGAGCAATGGAGAAACAGGCCTTTAGTTCTCTCGGTGAAATTTCTTACTTAAATTATCAATCATTAACTATGTGCTGAGCTCTCTACTTGCTAGGATGCCATATCTTTTGCTCTGGCTTTCAAAAAGATGAGGAAAACATACATTTGGAGACTACATAAAGGTAACTCAGAACTTAGACCTGCTAACACCTACTGCAAAGTATATTTGTTATGACCAGGAGTAGTTCCATTGACTATGCATACTAGTATGTGTTTGCTGAATTAAGCCCTGCAACAAAATGTAGACAATATACCAAATACACAGTGAAAATTAGATAGTAAGGGACCCTTTTTTAACCACTTACACTTCCTGTACAGGGGGTTGGGATGTCAGTTATAAAATACAAATCACATAGTGTAAGTTGTTCATATAACACTTATAATGATTATATTCATCACCATTGCTTATCATATGAAGGACCATCCAGATCTAGCTGAGAGGAGAGCAAGTCTGCAACAAAAAGTTAGATGGAGGAAAAACAAACATTGCCTGAAAAGTTAGGTATGAAAATTAAAGCTGCCTCCGGGCACCTCACACAATTGGCACCTACTTACATGCAACAATCAAACAGAATGATTTGCTTACCAACATTTAATGTTTCATCTCTGCTTAAACTTACATGTACTGAACAAATAGGACCTGAGTAAGCTGATAAGAGGCTCAGATTGACATCATGATATTTGCTTTGCAGTGCTGTGTTGCCTGAAAGAAATACTGAGCAGTAGGGGCTTATTTGCATACAAGAGCTAGCTATGCAGCTATGTGCATCTGCCCTTTATCCAGCTCTGAATACAGCTGTCCTAGGAAACCTTTAACATCCTTGTTCGTGCTCATTATGTTCCAGATCCTGCACCATGCAAGGATCAAGACCTCAAATTGTGCAGTAAATACAAATGTACAACACTGACAATTTTGGACAGATTTTGAACCCTCTACTCTCATTGGCGACCAGTTTCTCAAAGAAGTAGCCCCATTAATTTCAATGGAAACCAAATTACAATATTATAACATAAGAACATAAGAACGGCCATACCGGGTCAGACCCAAAGGTCCATCTAGCCCAGTATCTGTCTACCGACAGTGGCCAATGCCAGGTGCTCCAGAGGGAATGAACCTAATAGGCAATGATCAAGTGATCTCTCTCCTGCCATTCATCGCCATCCTCTGACAAATAGAGGCTAGGGACACCATTCCTTACCCATCCTGGCTAATAGCCATTAATGGACTTAACCACCATGAATTTATCCAGTTCTCTTTAAACGCTGTTATAGTCCTACCCCTTCACAACCTCCTCAGGTAAGGAGTTCCACAATTTGACTGTGCGCTGCGTGAAGAACTTCCTTTTATTTGTTTCAAACCTGCTGCCTGTTAATTTCATTTGGTGACCCCTAGTTCTTGTCTTGTGGGAATAAGTAAATAACTTTTCCTTATCCACTTTCCTCACATCACTCATGATTTTATATACCTCTATCATATCCCCCCTTAGTCGCCTCTTTTCCAAGCCTTTTTCTAGCCTCTTTAATCTTTCCTCATATGGGACCCTCTCCAAACCCCTAATCATTTTAGTTGCTTTTTTCTGAACCTTTTCTAGTGCCAGTATATCTTTTATGAGGTGAGGAGACCATATCTGTATACAGTATTCGAGATGTGGACGTACCATGGATTTATATAAGGGCAATAATATATTCTCAGTCTTATTTTCTATCCCCTTTTTAATGATTCCTAACATCCTGTTTGCTTTTTTGACTGCCTCTGCACACTGCGTGGACATCTTCAGAGAACTGTCCACAATGATTCCAAGATCTTTTTCCTGACTCGTTGTAGCTAAATTAGTCATTCGCAGATGATACTAAACTGCTCTTAACTATCTTGAGCAGTTTAGTATCATCTGCGAACTTTGCAACCTCACTGTTTACCCCTTTCTCTTACAATAAGTGAAATGAAGTGCTATTAAGGGATGTTTTCTAATTTCTGTATAGCTTTGGCTCGGCTTCCTTGTGAAAGTTAAAAAACAAACAACCCTTTTATCTTTAACAACACTGTATCTTCTCTTGTCCTATTGCATGTGTCATTTCTTATTCACTGCATAAATTTCTCACTGGAGGAAAAACAAACATTTACAGTCAAAAAATGATTGAGCTCCGCAATATGTAGTGAAGTCCCTACCATTGTAATGTCAATGTGTTTTTTCTCCTTTTTATACATTTTTAATATCCATCACCATGCTAAGTGCTCAGAATAAATTTATGAAATGAACTACTTTAAGTTTGAAAAGAGAGATGTGAGTGCAAAGTGGACACCAGGATCAGCATCATATAATCTATTGGAATACAAGAATACACTAGGGTGACCAGATGTCCCGATTTTATAGGGACAGTTTCGATTTTTAGGTCTTTTTCTTATATAGTCTCCTATTACTCCCTACTCCTGTCCTGATTTTTCGCATTTGTTGTTTGGCCACCCTAGAATACACAGAGGTAATAAATCGTATGAAAAGAGGCCTCAAACATTTGGTCTTTTGCTTTGGAGGACAGCTATCATACACCCAAAAATCTTGCCTGAATTGTTTAATCTTGCACTTTTTTAGCAGAGTAATAGACCCTCACTTTTTTTGTTGACTATCTTGGGAGCATACAATGGAGTAATATATGATTATTTACCTTTCAAATAACTTGATTGGACTCATCATGGTTTCTCTCAAAGGCATACACAACTACCAGAAATATAATATGGAACTTGTAGGAAAAAAAGGAGGACCGATCCATCTATAAGCACAATATTTCACTTATCTGTTTCTCAACATATTTTTTAGTATCTGAGAACATCTGAATGGACAGATGGAATAGCAGCAGCATCACCTGCTATGGCAAAGACAGGCACGGAGCGTAGCTAAGTAAATTGTGCTGTGTTGCATTTTTTTACATCTCAGTGAAAAAGAACAAAAGAGAGAGAGAGAGAGGAAATAGAAAAAGAAATATAACAAACATTTTACTGGGCACTTTTGTAAATTTCATTAAATGCACTTCTGGTACGGGCCAGTACTGTAAGGAAAGTCCTGAGTGCACATTGAATGACATGAAATCAGAAAACCTGGCACTGTCACTTCTCTATGTCCAAATGGCTAGTGATCTTTGGCAATCCCAGTGCCCTCATCTGCCAAGATCCACAAAAAATGATGCTTAACAACTGGCTCAAAAGTGGCCTTAGGCATTGATTCATTGTCTATTTACCTTGAAACAAGAGAAAAGGCAGTGTTGTTATCGATTCCAGGGATGACCAGGCAGTAGCATAAACATATATGTAAGCTGCTTGATTTAAAGTAACCTGCGCAACACGTTGATAATATGGACTGCAGTTTAGTTATCTGACCAAGAAAGAACCCATTTATTCCTGAATCTTTCAACACATAATTACCACCAAAATTAACAGAAATTCTAAGAAAATAATATCCCTTTACTGATCAGCAGAACTCCCAGAGGGAGGTACACATCAATCCCCCACTGAAAAACACACAGAACCTGAACTGAACCAGCAGAGATATCTGAGCGAACCTTAATATCTGCCTCAAAAATCTACTCTGTCTGCTGGAATGAAATGCCACTGAAAGCAGGAGGCAAGAATTGCTGCTCGCCCAGTAGATAATCCTGCAGCCTTCTTGTGAATCAAATAGAATAGTGTGACCATCTGGCACCAGGTGTGGCTGCTGCCAAGTGAGAACAGAAGATAAATCATAGGACAATGACACAAAACACATAACATTCAAGCATCCATTTAAAAACTAGCTGTTTCAGAAGCCCAAGGCAGTCATCCTTAAGCACCACAGGTTTTTGACTAAGTGCTTTTCTTCATTGCAACAGTTAGCTGAAGTTAGTACACTTGAGTTACTCCACTTGAGCTAGCCTAGCTTAAGTGAGAACAGAGTGAGAGTGACCACATTGTGAAGCAACATTCTTCCTACACAAAGTGATAGGAGTGAAGCCAAAAAAATGTAACTCCAGCTGCTGCATATTCACTGCATTTCTAGCTAGTACATCAACCTTAGCACCGGACAGGCTGGCTGGCTCAAGCTTAAAGCCCCACTTAATTCGAGCTAGAGATTTTTGTGGGTGGGTGGGAGTTGGGTTATGGGGCAAACCTGAAGTTTGCAGCAATGTAGTGAAGACAAAACCTTAAAGTAATACATTGTCTGTCATACCCAATTCATTCTCAAAGTAAGTTAAGACAGTCTTACTGTCCAAGTTGCCAGCTTGCTATCCCAGGCCCTGCACAAGGATGAAGAAACAGGGAAGAGGAAAAGTGGTTTCCTATATCAGAAATAGTTGCTATCCTCCCTCTCTCCCTACAGAAGTAGAGAAGGGAGACACTAGGTCCAGAGAAATAGCAGCTGTCCAGGTGACCACAACAGCAGCACACACTTATGGGGCTCCCTATAGAGCTGCCTCATCCCCACATGTGAGGAACAGAGGGTTGCTTTCCCCTCTCCCATTCTGCAGATACTCACCAGGCAGTGAAATAGGGCCGGAGACAGATTCCACTCAACCTGCTGAATTCAGAACTATTGCAGCTGCTCTTATTTCATTCCCCACAAGGGGGTCATGGCTGCAGGATCTGGAGCACAAAGTACCTGAGACTGGTGGACACCTCCAGGACTTTGCAAGGGTAGCTGCAACTTGTCTCATTGGGAAGCTCCTAGAGTTACTGTGGATCCCACTGCTGCTGCTACCATCCTCAGGGCTCCATTAGGGAAGCACTGGCAGACCTAGGACCTGGCTGGCTGGCGGAGGAGATTCAAGGGAATTCCTTGGGATTTGGTCCAAGTCAGCACCACCATGTCTACCTGCTGAAGCATGGCAAGGCATCCTGCACCAGAGGGCATGAGTAGAACGACTTCTTCTCTTTAGCCAGGATACAATGACCCTCACTCACTATGGGGCAAAGGGTGAGGGAGATTCAGAAGGCAGGGAGGAGCTGGCCTACTAGAAGAGGGTGATGGGACATTGGCTGAAAACCTCCCCTTCCAGGCTAACTGAAGCCCCAGTGAGGCAGGATAGGTTTTCTGAGGAGACAGGAGGAAAACCTGGTTACTGTGGTGAGCCATACTGTAAATGTTTGTTTTAATGTTTAATTTTAATAAGGTAGCATTGTGTTTGGTTAGCTCATGTATTCGTTTTAGTTCTGCTGCCAGCGTGTGTTTGTCTTTCGGGATTAAAAGTGTAATTGGTTTGACTGTTTGTAGTTTGTTTAAAGTACAGTTAGATTTGAAAGTTTGTTCCATTTACA
This sequence comes from Gopherus evgoodei, assembly GCF_007399415.2. Taxonomy (NCBI): domain Eukaryota; kingdom Metazoa; phylum Chordata; order Testudines; family Testudinidae; genus Gopherus; species Gopherus evgoodei. Next base: position 32,364,484 of record NC_044332.1, on the reverse strand, counting down.
TTTCAAGTGCTATGTGTGGGTACACGAGGACATGTGGGTACACCAGTGAATGTAGGTTTTCACTGTGACTGTAGCACAACTTTTCCCCTCCCATTCTTGCTGCAGTTGTGTGTGTGTGTATGTGTGTGTGTGTGTGTGTTGTTGTTGGTGGTGGTTTTTTTGCCCTTGTCTATTTATTTATTCGCTTGGTACTTCCATATCTGAGGAAAAATTGCTGATTTTGTTTGGCCTCCGGCATACACTCTATACAATATCTTTATTTCTTTTGATATCTAGTACAGTTCAGAACACTGTGGCAGTTGTGACTGAAGATTCAAGGCAAAAAGACAGCCGAAATTGTATGGGCAATACGACGGGCTACATTGTCAAGTGTTATATGGGATTTTTAGTTGCAGGATTCCCATTGATTTTAACAGCTAAAATACTATTCAATATTTTGAATTTTTTTCCATGGTGCATATCCTTGAACTTCTATTTTTCATGACAAACACATTGAAAAGCAGGGCCTTGGATGTGGAGTTCATGCTAGAACAAAATTTGTATCATTAGAAGGATGAGAGTGCACTGAGGCAAATAGCTGAAATGAGATAGTGTGTGGTGTATGAGTTGGAAGAAAGAACAATTTAACGAGGAAGAAGCCTCTCATAGAAGGTATTAAATAGGCTATGTACATAGGCACATTTAGCAGGTATGGTTTTGGCTCACATTATGTGCATCTGTGAGGTACATTATAGTACAAAAGGTCACCTTGTGACTGTGGATCTTTGTGCAGTTTTATAATATAGAAAAAAACAATGCAAAAGGGGAAAAGAAAACATTTCTTAGAAAGTGGAGTATAGCAAATTAGTCAGACCTGCACAAATTTTGCTGGGTAAAAACATACACCTCACTTATAAACAAAGTCATAGCTCTTGATTGTTCTATACATATATGAAACTCATTTGCATTAAGGGCTAGTCTCATTATTTATTACTATAGCAAAAGGAAAGTGGGCTGTGTGGAGAATTTAAAATATTATGGGAAGGAAGGAATGGAAACTAGCAGTCATGATGGAAGATATTTTTGTAACAGACTCCTGGATGGATAGGGCATAAGATGTAGTAAGGCTGGGTTTATATTAATATTGAATATTTGAAAGGATTATAGAGACAGTGATCTAGGTCAGATACTGGGAAATTTGCTAAAAGCAAAGAACGTAAGAATGGCCATACTGGATCGCACCAATGGTCCATCTAGCCCACTATCCTATCTTTTGACAATAACCAGTGTCAGGTACTTCAAAGGAAATGAGAAGTACAAGGCAATTATTAAGTGATCCAACCCCAGTCATCCAGTCCCAGCATCTGACTGTCAGAGGCTTAGGGGGACACCCAGAGTACGGAGTTGTGTCTTTGACCATGTTGGCTAATAGCCATTGATGGACTTATCCTCCATTAACTTATTTAATTCTTTTTTAACCCAGTTATAGTTTTGGCCTTCACAACATCCCTGGCAGCCACAGGTGGACTGTGCATTATGTGAAGAAATACTTCCTTTAGTTTGATTTAAATCCACCGCTTACTAAATTAATTGGGTGACCCCCTGGAAGAAGATCTAAAAGATCTTCTGAAACTGAAATCTCTGGTAGCTCAGAGTGCTTTACTGCAGCCATCTTCTTCAAAATACAAAAACTAGTTGATTTGAGACAAAAATAGTTTCATTGGAAAACTTGATTAAACTTTAATCTGAAACAAATTGCTTGCTTGCATGATTCATCTGGAACAAACTTTGTGTAGGGTGAAGAGAGGCACACTCAAGCAAATAGATTTACTTGATGAACGGCAATGAGATAAAGCTGTGTTAATTACAAGGCAATCTCAGATGGATGAATTGAGATGGTATTGGAGAATCAGATCAGAAACAAAAATATCTGGTGAGTTGGCATCCACTTCCAACTGGAGAGGAAAGCTCCTGATCCCATTACATACATGGAATAAGTGATTGCCTCAATGTTGGGAACAGAAGGGTAAGATGACCACATCAATGACATATAGTAGATATCTGCAAAGTTTCTGTGAGAGAGATGGTTTTGAAACTCAAGTGGAGCACAAATGTTGCCATGATCTGGAAGCTGACAGTAACCAGGAAAAAAAGACTTATCATTTGAAGGAAACAACATTCTAAACTTTCCTTTTCTCAGCCTAGCAACACAGAAGATAACGAGTGTGGGTGAAACCTACTTTCACAAAGAAAATATGGAGGTAGCATTTATGGTTCTGAGCTGGGGCAAATTAAGGCATATGTGCTATAAGCCTGTACTTAAGAGAAAAGTTTAGCTATCCACCAAGTCAAATAAAATTAATTTCTGGATTGTTTTGGCCAGTGTATCAAAAATGTTTTTCACACATAGCTGTTGTTTTTCCTTTCAACATAGCAGACAAAATTACTGATGTAATGCCATTGTACTCCATGGAATTACACCAGGGATGAACTTGGTCTAAATTGTTTAAGTAAAAAGATACAACAACATACCATTACTCAGTAAATATATTTGGGAAAGGACCATGCAGTAATCTGATTGAATATTGCTGAACTACCAAATGTGTCATTTCTAACACGAAAAATAAAAGAAACCAACAAAAGTGCAACTGAACTTTGTCAGCAGAACAAAATAATGCCATAGTAATGGTAATGCTATGGTGTATTTACTACCCAACAAGGGAAAATGACAGTCTCATAGTTGTTTACCATGGCCATCAGGGATTCTCTTCATTAAATTTTTTTTTATTATTTTTAATAGAGACTCAAGGAACTGAAACAGAGGGAGTTTGCTCGAAATGTAGCTTCCAAGTCAAGAAAAGATGAAAGGAAACAGGAAAAGGCCCTCCAACGTTTGCACAAGTTAGCTGAACTGAGGAAAGAAGCAGCATGGTGAGTGAATAACTACTGAAATGGAAAAAGCACTTGAAAAATAATCCCCAAACTATTAGTTGGGGTTGTGGGACACATGACTGTTAAGATCCTGAGCCCAGAACAAGGTGCACATATTTTTATGGCAAACTTTAAGCTGTATGTATGCAGTAATTTGATCTGGCACTGTGTGAAGAAATAAATGTTTAACATCACTTTTTTAGTGGAGCTAAAATGACATGTATTTTTAGTTAAAAATATGTTCCATATATATTTCATAAAGCCAAGCACAGTGTTGAAAGCATTAGTGAACTAGGTCAAGCATTTGAAGCTTGGCATTATTTTATTGATGAGGAAAGGATACACTCTATCTTTCCTGGATGTAACAAATCTGTGTGACTTAGAGTTTGAACTGGTCACCTGGGAATGCACCAGGAAATCTAGGTTTAAATTTAAATAGCTAGAGAAACTATATTGGGGAATACCTTAAAAGAAAATGTTCCTTTTCCTGAACCCATCAAGGTGCTTAGTCTAACCATAACAATCATGTCTCACCAGATGTATATTCTCTATTGAATCTGGAAATATATTTCTAGTTGATATTGATATTTCTTAGTTTGAGGTGACAGCCTTTTTACCAAAAAATTACATGCTTATGAAACAGACAACTCAGTGTAAAAGAATTTGAATCACTTTCAGTTTGTTCCAACATAGATCTAACAATCATAGAAAAAATTGTCGGTGGTTAATCTGTAAATGGAATGTTTATTCAGATGTTGTCTATGGTGAGACTTGCATCTCACTTGGTGAACTGCCACATTATTCAGTTGAAAGTGAGGGCTATAGTTTTCTGTCAAAAATTGGTAACATCTGTATGTAGTACAACATATTGAAACAAAGTCCATCTAAACAAGTGGGAATGTCCTGGATGCAGGCAGGTATGTATGGAATGAATAGTACAGGCTCACAGTTTGTAATTTCTTTGAGGCAACATATATATATTAACGAGAAGTGACAGGTTTTTTTCACTACTGTATTAAGGCTTTGCAACCTTTAAACAACACACAGCTAAATCCTTCTCTCTAACTCCCCATGCTGTGTTAGTGATAATACGGAATGGCATCACTGTTAATGGTATACAGCAGATAGGATGAAAGACAATGGAGCATCTAGTGTATATACTGAGTTGAAATTGCTAGTTGGACTCCTGGGATAGCGTATGCATCTAGATATGGCTATACATGCTTAAGAAGCACAATTCAGGAGTGATACTTGATACATCAGAAAAAAAAGGCAAACATTTCTGTTAAAGTCTGACTATACTGTGAAAAGTGACTGTATAAATGACATGGAGATTCCATATTTAGTCTATCTCAATGACTTGCATATTGAACTTGATTTGTTTACAAGCAATACATCTAACTACTAGCTTTATAAACTCTCATGATCTGAAAATTCTCGACAATTCATGTCCAGTAATATGAATTCTGCAATCAGAAATTAGCTTTTTGTCTTTTATTTATGGTACATAAGTCCAAGTTGCACATCTATACCGTATTGACCTCTTTAATGCTAACGTTGTAAGTACCTCATTTTGTCAGTAAGCTAATATACATGTGTTGGAATAAAGACATATAGGTCTGTAAAAGTCACTAATAGCCCCCCTTAACAGCTTATAAGCAGCCAGTAAAAAAAAGCAGGAGCCTCACAAACACAGTATCCTGAACTTTTGAACTGTCTCACCTTATCAATGTTAAGGCAGTTAAAGCTGGTTCTTAGCTGGTTTTTGCTAAGCAGATTGCAGAAGTGCAGGGTTTGTTAACCACCAATCAAATGCTAACACGACCGAAGCCTGTGTGTGTGTATAAAAAATTCTTAATTTTTACATTAAGTAAAATCTTTTGTACCAAGGTACAGGCTCTCCTTTTTTCTGAAAAATAAAGTATTTTTCCTTATCCCTGTCAGGCTGTTATTGGCTCTCAGCTAGGCAAACCCGATATTTCAATAACAGTTTCTGGTGACCCCAGACGGGACCCTCCTAGCTCGGACATCAGACTCTGGACGGCTGCGGCGAACTAGGAGTGGCGCCACAGGGGTGTTTAGCCCCTCTTCCTCATTCCGCCGCAGCCCCTGGGGTTCGTGCTCCGATAAGGTGAGCCCTAACAGGATAAGAAAACGCTATCTGGTTCTGGTTTGCTATCTGGTTCTGGTTCTGTTCTGCTTAACCGGTTACTGTTGTTTTTCTGATCTGTTCATTGGGCGTTAGGTGTGTGGGCAGAACTGAGCCTCTCGTTTGTAATTCCTCAGGGTGGAAGCCATTGCTTGTGATGAAGCTCTGAGGTCGAGTTGAGATCCTTCTGTCCCGTCCCCTGTAGTGGTCAGTGTATAGAGGTAGAAAAACCTGGATTAGACCATAATTCCCTCTGCTCTCTGTGTAATTCTCTGTTCTGTTTGAGTGTCAGAAGACAGATGGGTGGGTTTCTGGATAAACCCTCTAAGAATAGTCCTTTGAATTATATGTTAAGTAAATGGCCTTTACCTGGTATTCAAAAAAAAATGTCAAGAAAAAATTGATTAGTTAAACACCAATGGGCCATATGTTTTTGTCCAGATGGCAAGCCTCACAAGGGAGGACTCGGGTAGTCTTGTGAGTAAAAATGTTTAAGGGAAGAGGCCAGGAAGGGTGGGGGCAAGTTGAGAAGCTCACCTTCCTAGCTAAACTGGTAGTAGAACAAGTTGGTGCCCATAAAAAAAACGGTTCAGCAAAAAAAGCAGAATCGGGCCCAGGCGGGCAGGCAGAGAGATTGGAAAACAAGTTAAAAAATTTTAAGGATATAATGAAAGGAAGGATTAAGTAAGTGTAAGCATGGAAATTTCAAATACCCAGAACAATACTTAAAATAGTAATTTAAATTAATAAAAGTAGCTGTTAAAAAACAAGCAAATAATTTAAAAAAAAGTAAAAAGTTAATTCTGTAGTTGCTGGAGGGAACAGTAGTTGAACTTTGTAAAAATGCCAAAGAGGAAAGTTCTTGGTGTCTTTGAAATGTTTGTAAATAAATTCAGGCAAAGAAATTATTAGATTGCAATCATTTGGCTATAAACAATTTAGTTAAATTAGCTAAAAAATATATACAGTGCTATGTAATTAAAATTTTATTAAGCTCTAAAAGGCACTATAAGTAGTAATGTTTTCTTTCAGTGTTTAAAAGCAGAAGTTAAAAGTAAAAAGCAATCAAAATTCTAGTAAAGTTAATTATGTCCCTTTTAAAATAAAAATATTTAAGCTGTAAATAGCTTTAAATCCAAAAGCAAGCCAAAAAGCATCTGTATTAATGCAAATTATCTAACTAATAAGGTAAAAACCACTGAAACCTGGGCTGCCTATAAAACAAATACAAAAAAAAATAAAATAATTCCTCTGTTTTGCCTAAAATCAGCAAAAGTATTTGTATATTTTAAGCAATAATTAACTGCCCAAAAAAAAAACCTCTGTTTTTTTTTGTCTTTCAAATAATAAAAAAAACACTAATGCCAGCTGAACAGCATTTAACGTACCATGCATTTACTGGCACAATAAAAATTATATTTTGTGTTCTATGTTCTGTTTTATAGTGTTTACCCTGTAGCCAAAATTGTTATGTTTAATATTTTCATAAAATAGTCTAATTTAAAATCAAACAAAAAAAATGCAAATACTTATTTTAGTCAACTTAAATTACAAAATATTTAAATAAATCAAAACAATATAATATACTAAAATCTAACACATTTGCTTAAATTAAAAAAAACTTCATTAACCAAATTATTAATTTAAAAAATTGTTATTAAAATTTGCATACCAAGAGTCTTTGGAAGCAAAAACATAAAAAATTAACCCACTCCCCATATTATACATAAAATCCTTCTGGCTACCTCAAATTTCTAGCCAAAAGGCTAAAAATAATAAACTATTAAACTACAAATTATATTAAATAAACTCCTCATAATAAGTGTACTTGTCCTGGCTTGTTGCTCCAAAGCTCAGTAAAAAATTATTTTAATAAATGTATATATATATAGCATATATTAAATAATAAAACTAATATACTATATAATGGCAATATTTTATATATTCATTATTAAAAATATATATATAAATAAAAAATAAAAGTTCTTCTTCGAGTGTTTGCTGATATCCATTCCAGTTAGGTGTGTGTGCGCCGCATGCATGTTCGTTGGAAGATTTTTACCCTAGCAACACTCGGTGGGTCGGCTGGGCTCCCCCTGGAGTGGCGCTGCTATGGCGCCGGATATATACCCCTGCTGACCCAGCCACTCTTCAGTTCCTTCTTACCGCTCGGGGAGTAGCCCCTTCCCCGCACCCGGTGCCGGAGCCCATGCCCGGCTCACTGGGTTTCAAACCAGGCTCGGCCTGCCACAAGCCGATGCCGACAGGAGATCCTCACAACTCCTGTTTGAAGTGCCTCGGGGAATCGCACTTGACAGCTAAGTGCCCCATTTGCAAGGCTTTTAAGCCGAGAACAAAAAGGAGCAGAACTTTCACTTACCCTTCCGCCTTCGGCACCGAGCGCTGGTCACTCGGCGGGCAGAAACACCTCCTCGGCACCGGACCGTGCCGGCACTGCCAACGCCTCTCGGCACCGGCCGTCGCCGGCACTGATGTCAACCCGGCACCGCTCCCTCTTTCCGAGGTTGAGAAAGCCTAAGACTCCTCCTGCTTCCATGCCAACTGCACCTCAGCCAGAGAGCTCGTCTAAGTTGGATCGCCCAGCGCCGACACCTGCAGAGGCACCGATGACGTCCGCAACATCGATTCCGGTCCCACAGGGCCGCCGAATCCAGTGCTTGACAGCTCCCCGGCAAGCGCTGTGGTTGAGCTCCCTGCTCCTGCTGCTTCCATGCCAACTGCACTGCAGCCAGAGAGCTCGTCTAAGTCGGATCGCCCGGGACCGACACCTGCAGAGGCACCGATGATGTCGATTCTGGTCCCACGGGGCCGCCGAATCCAATGCCTGACAGCTCCCTGGCATGCGCCATGGTTGAGCTTACTGCTCCTGCTGGTTCCATGCCAACTGCACCGCAGCCTGAGAGCTCGTCTAAGTCGGATCACCCGGCACCGACACCTGCCCAGGCACTGACAACGTCGGCACCGTTGATCCCAGTCCCATGAGGGCCATCGAATCCAGTGGCCGACAGCTCCCTGGTGCGCGCCGTGGTTGAGCTCCCTGCTCCTGCTGCTTCTGTGCCAACTGCACCGCAGCCAGAGAGCCTGTCTAAGTCGGATTGCCCGGCACCGACACCTGCTGAGGCACCGATGATGTCGGCACCGTCAATCCCGGTCCCACGAGGGCCGTCGAATCTGGTGCCTGACAGCTCCCTGGCGCGCGCCGTGGTTGAGCTCCCTGCTCCTGCTTTGCCAACTGCACCGCAGCCAGAGAGCCTGTCTAAGTCGGATTGCCCGGCACCGACACCTGCCGAGGCACTGACGATATCGGCACCGTCGATCCCGGTCCCACGAGGGCTGTCGAATCTGGTGCCTGACAGCTCCCCGGTACGTGCTGTGGTTGAGCTTACTGTTCCCTCCATGCCAGAGACATTCCCAACAGCGAGGGATCTCATTGCCAAGTGGCACCATTCATGATCATGGTCCCGCAGACACTCCAGGTCTTGTCAGCACTCTCGTTCCTGACGCCACTTGCAGTCCCGGTGCTGTTCTCCTCCTCCTCAGTACCAGTCGCACTTGCCGCACTGATCGGTATCATGTTCACCAACCCGCTACTCTCAGCACCATTCCAGCTCCTGGCAACGCTACAGGCATTGTGACTCCCATAGCCGCTCCCGACCTCGAGCCTCGAGATCTCGCCTCGACCTCCCGGCACCACTCTGGCCGCAGGTCCGGATCTCATTCCAGGTACTGGTACGCCTCCCGGCACCGGTCCCTGGTGCCGAGTTGGGCAAGGTCCGATAGAGACAGAGACTCTGCCCATGGCTTTTCAGCACCTCCATGGCCATCCAGACACACATCAGTGTCATCCCACTGGACAGCTCTTATGCTCAGGACCGCGATTCTGATGTGTCCACCAACAACCTGAGAGCCCATCAGGACCTCCTAAGGAGGGTAGCACTCAATATGGACCTCCAGGTGGAGGAGGTCCCGGAGGGAGAGGACGTGGTAGTGGACATTCTATCGCCGGATGCCCCGCTAGAGGGGCCCTACCCGTTTATTCGGACCATCCAGGCGAATGCCGGTACTATATGGCAGTCCCCAGCCTCTATCCCTCCTGCGGCCAGGGAATTGAGTGTAACTATATGGTGCCCTCTAAAGGGTACGACTACTTGTATCTCCCTCCTCCTCCCTGCTCACTAGTCGTTCAGTCCGTTAAGGAGAGGGAATGGCATGGCCAGCAGGCGCCAGTCCCGAAATCGAAGGAGGCTAGGCGAATGAACCTACTCGGCCTCAAGGTGTACTCTGCAGGGGCCTTACAACTCTGGGTGGCAAATCAACAAGCCTTGCTTAGCCGCTATAATTATAACACCTGGGTGGTGGTGGGTAAGTTTATGGAGCTTCTCGCTGCCCTCTTGGAGGAAGGGAAAAAGGTGGCCAGAACTTCCCTCCAGGCCCCGTTGGATGCAACAGACTCAGCAGCCAGGACTCTGGCCTCGAGTGTTGCCATGAGGCGCATCTCATGGCTTCAGATTTCAAACCTCCCGCCGGAGCTGCAGTATACCATTCAGGACTTATCATTTGATGGTAAAGGCCTCTTCGTGGCAAAGACTGCCCCAGGCTGCAAAGCCTGAAGGACAAAAGGTCCTAATGCACTCTCTCGGCGTGCATACGCCGGTGACCAAACGCAGGCCTTTCCATCTCCAGCCACACCGCCATACTCTGTGCCTAGCCAGAGACAGGACTTTGGCAGGCGGCGCGGCCGAGGTGGTCGCAGACGACCGTCAAGACCCAAGAGGGCCAAGATCAATCTCCCCCGCAACCACCACCGGGACCAAAGACGAACTTCCAAAGGTGTGCCCGAGGGCAGCGTACCAGTTACATGCCAGGATCTCACTCCTACTTCCTCCTGGCGGGGTCCCAGTTAACTTCAGATCGCTGGGTCCTACGCACGCTGGAGTATGAGTACCACCTCCAATTTGTTCCAACCCTGTCCCTCTTCAGGGACCCCTCTCACGAGCAATTCCTCTTACAAGAGGTGCAGACGCCGATGGACGAAAGGGGCAAAGGGTTTTACTTCCGTTATTCCCTAATTCCCAAGTCGAGCGGAGGTCTCAGACCTATCCTAAACCTGCGAGGACCCAACAAGTTTATGATAAGGTTGCAGTTCCGCATGGTATCCCTGGGAACCATTATCCCGTCCTTGGATCCTGGAGATTGGTACGCCACCCTCGATATGAAAGACACGTCCTTTCACATCGCCATCTTCCCTCTGCACAGGAGATACCTCCGCTTTCTAGCCAACCGTCAGTACTTCCAGTTTACGGTTCTGCTGTTTGGCCTTTCTACAGCCCCACTGGTATTGACCAATTGTATGGCCGTAGTCGCCGCCTACCTCCACCGATGTCGGATATGCATTTTTCCATATCTGGACGATTGGATTATCCGAGGAGACTCCGAGAGAGACACAAATCACTCAGCATGTGGGCATTGTCAAGGACCTATTCACACGTCTAGGCCTGATGATCACTATAGAAAAATCCACTCTGGTTCCCACGCAGAGGTTAGACTTCATAGGAGCTATCCTAGACTCCGATCTAGCCGGAGTCTGCTTACCACAGCTGCGGTTTCAGGCGATGGCAACAATCATCCGAGGTCTGCAGACTTTCCCAATGACCTCGGCTCGCATTTGTCTCGGTCTCCTGGGTCCCATGACTTCCTGCAAGTTTGTAACCAAACATGCCAGGCTCTGCCTCCGTCCTCTCCAAGTTTGGCTCAACTCGGTGTACCGCCTGGATAGGGACCCAATGGTCACGATAGTCACCATTCCCTCAAGCACCCTAGGCTCCCTAGAATGGTGGCTAACTCTCTCCCTGATGTGGGCAGGGATGCCATTCCATCCGCCCCAGCCCTCAATGTCCCTGACAACGGACGCGTCATCTCTTGGCTGGGGTGCTCACCTTGGTCACCTTCGAGCTTAAGGCCTTTGGTCTTCTCAGGAGATGGCATTCCACATAAATGTCCAAAAATGAGAGCAGTCCGCCTGGTGTGCCAGGGTTTCCAGCAGTAGCTGTGAGGCCATAGTGTCTCAGTGTTTACAGCCAACACAACGGCCATGTGTTACATAAACAACCAGGGAGGGACATGGTCCTCCTCCTTTTGTCAGGAGGCCATCCATCTCTGGGACTTTTGCATAGCCCACTTGATAAATCTGGTAGCATCCTTTCTCCCAGGTGTTCGGAACACCTTGGCGCATTGACTCAGAAGGTCTTTCCTGTCTCACGACTGGTCAATCTGCCCCGATGTAATGCATTCTGTTTTCCAGAAGTGGGGATTTTTTCCCCACATAGACCTGTTCGCTTACAGATGTTCTGCTCCTTCCAAGGTCTCTCCCCGGGATCGATCTCGGATGCTTTCCTGATGCCGTGGAAGGGCCAACTCCTTTATGCTTTCCCACCATTCCCGCTGATTCATAGGGTCCTGCTAAAACTCCGCAGGGGCAGAGCGCGCATCATTATGATCATCCAGGCAGCACTGATACACTAAGTTGCTCGACCTGTCGATAGCCAACCCAATTACCCTGCCACTCCTCCCAGACCTCATAACTCAGGACCATGGCAGGCTTCGCCACCCGGATCTGCAGTTTCTTCACCTCATGGTGTGGCTGCTGCGTGGCTAAACCAGGGTAGGAGGAAGCCTTCCACCTGGTCAACGTACCTGGCTGAGTGGAAGCGTTTCTCCTACAGGTGCGAAACACTTGATCTTACTCCTACTGAGGTCCCCATCCCCTCTATTTTGGACTACCCCTGGCCTAAAACAGCAGGGCCTAGCGGTATCATTGCTGAGGGTACACTTGGCAGCCATCTCTACCTTCCACTAAGGTGGAAGGTTAAGGTGGACGTTCCATGTTCTCACACTCTATGGTTTCGAGGTTCCTCAAGGGCTTGGAGTGCTTATACCTTCAAGTACGCCTCCCAGCCCCAACCTGGGACCTCAGCCTGGTTTTAATCAAACTTATATCTCCCCTGTTCGAGCTGTTAGCGACCTGCTCGCTGCTATACCTGTCTTGGAAGACAGCATTCCTCATAGCCATTACATCGGCCAGACGAGTCTCTGAGCTCAGGGCTCTTACGGTGGTTCCGCCGTACACTATGTTCCACAAAGACAAGGTGCAGTTACGACCACACTCGGCTTCCCTCCCTGAGGTGGTTTCGGCCTTTCATGTTAACCACACTCAATGCAATGGGGGCAACAATTGCACTCCCTGGATATCCGTAGGGCGCTCACATTTTATATTGAGCGGACAAAACCATTTCGGAAAACTCCCCAACTGTTGCAGTAGCAGACCGAAGAATAGGCCTACCCGTTTCCTCTGAGGATCTCATCTTTGGTGATGGCGTGCATCCGCACTTGTTATGATTTGGCTCATATTACCCCAAGCCACATCACCGTGCCTTCTACCAGGGCTCAGGCTTCATCTGCCGCCTTGCTGGCTCGTGTACCTACCCACGAGATCTGTCGCGCAGCTCCATGGTCCTCGGTCCACACCTTTGCTTCACCTTATGCTCTGGTTCAATAATCAAGAGATGCTGCAGCCTCTGGCTCAGCAGTTTTACATTCTGCCACATTTCACTCCGACCCCACTGCCTAGGTAAGGCTTGGGAATCACCTAGTTGGAATGGATATGAGCAAGCACTCGAAGAAGAAAAGACGGTTACTCACCTTTGTAACTGTTGTTCTTCGAGATGTGTTGCTCATATCCATTCCAAATCCACCCTCCTTCCCCACTGTCAGAGTAGCTGGCAAGAAGGAACTGAAGGGTGGCTGGGTCGGCAGGGGTATATATCCGGCGCCCTAGCGGCGCCACGCCGACCCACTGAGTGTTGCTGGGGTAAAAATCTTCCGAAGAACATGCATGCGGCGCGCACACACCTAACTGGAATGGATATGAGCAACACTTCTCGAAGAACAACAGTTACAAAGGTGAGTAACCGTCTTTTTCCTTTATAAATTAAAAAAAAACCAAAAAAAACCCAAACCCAAACTAAATTAACTAAAAAAATAGCTAGCATGCTTAAGCTAAAAATAAAATTGGCCCCCTTCAAGGACACTCCTCACAGCTAAAACTTGGCTAACAACCAGAAAAGGGGGGGGATTAAATATGCCCAAACAGCTATGAGATCTGCAAAACACTGCCAGGCACTAATAAAATGTGTTAGGTTTCTTTTCTCACAGGTAAAGAAGTGCTATCCAAAGACCCTAGCAGCTCTGCCACCCCTTAAAACCAAAAAACTAAATCTATATAAAGGTTCACCAACAAAAAACTGCTTTGGCTTCATGCTAAAAAAAACCCTTATTAAGTCCTGCTAACTACCAACACCGCTGTGAAGTGCCAAAAACTAACTGCTTAAACCCATAATTCTCACTGCAAAATAACCCCTCCACCTTAAAAAAATTAACCTACTAATAATTAGCCTATTTCTCCTTCTATGCCTTCTAAACAGCAAAAAAAAGAAACCAAGTAAAGTGCTAGTAACCTCTCCCTTGTCCACTAACAAACCTCCTGTGCCTTTCGGCAGCAGCCTGCAGGAGGTCCGCCGAAGCCGCGGGACCAGTGGACCCTCTGCGGGCACACCGCCGAAGGCAGCCTGCCTGCCGCCCTCGCGGCGACCGGCAGAGCGCCTCCCATGGCTTGCCACCCCAGGCACGCGCTTGGTGTGCTGGTGCCTGGAGCCGCCCCTGTCAGCCAGTTGCCACCAGGAGTCAAGTTTTTGGCTGACTCCTCTGTGCTTCACTGTAGAACAGACTCTCCATGCTCCACATCACAACATCATTTGGCCTGGTTGCCCCTCCATCTAGACAGAAGGGTGGCCAGGCCAAATCTGAACGGTCCAATCTCATGCACAAGTTGCAAACATCACTCACTGAAATATGATCAAGTTGCTTCTCTGTTTGATTTAGTGTGGAACCACTGCTTAAAAGTGGCTGGGTCATGGCCGCTCTACTCCTGGCCTTTGCAGCCTATGGAACTTTGAGCAAGTGCAAAACCCTTTGAGGAAGGGGGTTTGCCTCTTCCCCTTACCTTCCTAACTGTTGTCATTGAAGTTATATCACATTGTAAAGCCACTTTTTTCAGTGAGGTTGGTAACAAACACATTTTGGGCTTTCTTTCCATTCTGTTTTTTGTCAAATGCTTTTTCTGTTTTGAGGGGATGGTGTTTATATGAAGGGTAAGACTGTGTCTGAATGTTGGATTCTGTCTTTATGTAATACTTAACGTATTATTGTTCTTATAGGGGCTATGCAAGGAAATAAATAATTTTTTTTTGGCTAATATTAGCTAGGTTAGGCTGATAAAAGAAGTCAAAATTTAATTCTGTGAAAGAGCTATCCTAAAGGTATTTTCAATCTATCTGGAATCAGATAATACAGGAATTCTGTCAGGTGAAACCCCTTTTTTATGAGATACCCTCAGCTTCCAGCCAAAATAGATTAAACACAGATAGACATCCATGCTTCTGGATAATTACCTGTACTGAATCTGTGAAAGTTTTCAGGTTTTTCCATTACTTCAAATATGTCAGTTTGATTTTTCAGTTAAAAACAAAAAAGTGTTGTACTGCATTGTGAAAGATAGGCCTTTACTGGCTAAGTTTCAAAAGTAGCATGACTTATGGTAATGCAGAAATCCCCAAATTGTGATCTGTAGACTACTGCTGCTCTGTTGGCTCTTCTCCTTGCTCTTCTTGTTGAGTCAAACAGAACAGATGGGATGAGGAGACAAAATCAAGAACAAAAGTAGACAGTCTGATTAATTTTTTTTCATGAAGGATAAATCACTTATTGCACTAGGGTCAGCTGAAAGTACATAAACACTTACCTAATCATATTTTTTTCATGTAAGAATTTGATAAGGTTTTCACAGTTATGTTTGTGATCGCAAATAGGAGGAGAGGTTGACTGGGTGGTCACATAGGGATGGGGAGGCAGTCTCTGTGAGAGGAAGGCAATTTATGAGACATGCTCTGTCCTACTATATTTTGCAGTAGGAAGAAGTTTGAAATCCCCTGCTATAATGTAGTCTTGCTTTGGAGCTATTGATTTAGAATAGTTAACCTGTTCCCCTAGAAATATTTGTGGAAATAAATGTAACACAATGTTATGGAAATAACAGTACAATCGGAATGAAGTAACTCTGAACATCTAACTTCTTTGAAGTGTACTTATGGAAGGTTTTGTTTTGTTTTTTAGTGCTCCTGGGAGCGGTCCCATGTTCAAGTCCACTACAGTTACTGTGAGAGATAATTTCCATGAAATTCCACAAAGTACTATCATAGACTCTTCTAACAAACAACAAAATTTCAATTGTACTTTAATGCACAATGCACAGAATGCGAAAGACGTTATTTCTAGTGCTTTTTCTGCTTCTGAAAGTGCAAGTAATAACAAATCTGACACTCACAAACTTGGGGATCAAGTACAAGGAGCCCATGGACATAAAATAGGATTCTCTTTTGCTTTTCCTAAGAAAGCATCTGTGAAGTTGGAGTCCTCAGCTGCTGTTTTCTATGAATATAATGATGAAACATCTAGTGAACATGGATTTAGCAGAAGAAGTAGATTTGTTCCAGGAGCCTGTAATCTTCAGTTTCCACCAGCAACAGAAATAATTTTGTGCTCTGAGGAGAAACAAAACTATATTCACCCACTGATGGAAAAAGGTACTGACATAGCAGAAGCTTCTGAAGTTCAGGAGTCAAAAGAACTATCCAGTAAAGAGAATAATATAATACTAGATAATACAGTATTAGTTCCTGCTGATTCTCATTTGAAACAACCTGTGTCTTGTGATTTGGATGACTATTGTGTTGATGTCAATTCAACCGCATTACGAGATCAATCACTGTCCACAGTTGCCGTTAGTAATCAGGCTCTACCCGTAGAAAATCACAGTTCTGAGAGGTTGGGAAAGAAATCCCCAGCTGTTGATACCACTGATGATTGCTTACCTTTGCAAGATATCACAGAAGAAAATTATAAATACATTAATAGTGAATCATCCACAACTGAAGCAGAAATTAAAAAACTTGGGTCTGATGTACATATGTCATCAAATTCTGAAGGGGAGAGTACAGCCTTACAAAACAAACAAGAAACACATAAAAGACCTTGTGAACCATTTGTTCCTGTTCTGAGCAAACATGGACTGTCTGTTCTTCAGTGGCCCTCTGAAATGTTAATTTACACAAATGCAGAACCATCCATTTCATATAGCTGTAATCCTTTATGTTTTGACTTCAAGTCATCAAGAGCAAGTGACTGCATGGAGAAAACTAAACATCAGTCAAATGTACCTCATTCTCATCACAAAACTGAGTCCAAACAGAGTCTTGTTTTAGATGACACAGGTAAATCTATTTCAGAATGTGCTGATTACAAAACAGAAATTAATAAAAATGTGTGTGAGCAAGCAACATCACTTATAACAGATGTTTCGTTAGATACAAGCTGTGAACCTGCAACAAATCAAGATAAAATGTGCTCTTTCAGGACTGGAAAAACAGAAAAATACCACATTTCCAAAAGCCATTTACGACAGGACACCATGATAGATGATAAACACAACAAAGTCTGGAACAAAGAAACTCACAAAAGATGGTTTCACAAAAACAGGAAAAGGAAAAGAAGGAGAAAATTATGTCATCACCATCATGAGGAAACAGCAAAGGCAGATGCTGAAGTTTCTTCAACAGCTGAACAGGAAATTAATTATGTCAATGAAGATAAACATCAGCACCCTCAGAATGCTTCAGGGAAGTGCAGAGATGAAATTGAAAGCATATGGTTAGCTACAGAGCCGTTACAACAGTCATGTCAAAAACTTGTCATTGAAAACAGAGATCACAAAAGAACCCTGTCCACATCCACACACATAAATGGTGACAAAGGCCCATGTGGGACTTGGAACACAAAAAACAGTGATGACCACTTCACTGACTCTGAACCTCTACACAGAAAGTACAAAGCAAACTCTCATAGGCAATCAAAAGAACTGACTTTTAATTCTGGAAGACATAACTTAACATATTCTAGAACATTATGTAGCTGTAAGGTCAGAAGAGCTAGCTGTAGTACAGATCATAAATGTTTGGAAAAATGTACAAGTCAAAGTCAGTCCATCAAGAGAGCCTACAACTTTCTGACTGATGAACCTGAAAGATCCCATCGAAAACGAAGACAACATACATATTCTTGTTCATCAGATGAAAGTTCATGTAGACAGGAATTTTTATCAGAAGAGTATCTCAGGCAAACAAGTAATTTAGCTGCACATTGTAAGCCTAAAAGGAAAAGAAGGAGAAAAAGATCTAGAACCCATCACATATTTGTCAACAAAGAACCAAGAACAAATGAAAACCATAGACCTTCCAGAGGCAATTCTACATTAAATATTTTGGGGGAATTGTTAACTCAAGAAAATATACAACAAACAAAAACTCAACCCATAAAAGATTATACAGAAAATGAGGTGCAAACAACGCAGCTGGTAGAAAACAAGTTGACTCTACAATCTGATTGTTTACTTTTATCAGAAAGTAACAAGTCAACAGAGGGTTCAGCAACGGAGAGCTCTCCAAGTACATTTTTGGAGGACTTAACGCATTCCTCTGCTTCTGTAATTGAACATAGTATTCTGACAACTGCAACACCAGAGAACAAGCTAGAAAAAGAAAAGAAACATGAAAATATAAGGGCTCCTGAAAGTCACGCTCCTTATAAAGTGCCCAGTATTGACAGAAATGTGGAACAAACTCCTCGTAAATCATATCTATGCCAATATGAAGTAGCAGAGACCATACCACAAGAAAAAATAAATGAGGCAACCAGTGAATGGCTGCGGTATAATTCAGGCACATTTAACAGCCCTCCACCTTTGTCATTCAAAGAAGCACATATAAATAGTCATACCCTTTTAACCACTGAACAGATACTTGCCCCATTTACTTTGCCTGATCAGACATTGATATTTCCCCCAGAAAACCATGGAAAATTCAAAGACTTGCAATGTGAGGCCTATCAGCAGCTCATGCAGCAAAACATGCTGGCTAACAAGGTGAAGTTTGCCTTTCCTCCCACTGTAATTCAACCTTCTAATTCACCTCTGCAGCCTTTGCCCTTGCAGCAGCCATTATGTTCTACCTCTGTAACCACAATCCATCACACTGTTTTACAGCAGCATGCTGCCGCTGCAGGTACATTTAAGGTTCTCCAGCCTCACCAACAGTTTCTTTCACAGGTCCCATCCCTTTCAAGAACACCTTTACCTCATCTCGCAGTAGGACCTAGACTTTGTCCAGGAACCCACACAACTTTTGTTGCTCCACCACAGTTGCCACTAATTCCAACTTCTGTCCTTCATCCGAGTCACCTGGCTTTCCCCCCATTACCTCATGCATTGTTTCCTTCACTGCTTTCACCGCATCCAGCTGTCATTCCATTGCAGCCTCTCTTTTAGGTAAGTTTTCAACAATCAAAATGGAAAGAGTTGTCTCCAAATGAACATACTGCTACATGTAAGCACTCATCAGTATTGGCAAATGGTTCTTTAAGTGACTGGGATAAACTGGTTAAAATGCCTCATTAATTTGGAATCATTTACTATAAGTGTAACAATGCAAATATGTATGTAAAGTTCAGCTCCATAATATAACTAAAGCACTGAATAGTCTGATACTAATATGAACTATATATATATGAAAACCATGTCTTAGAATATGTATAATGTATATAAAATATATTTATAGTATTATAATTTATGTTGTAAAGTATGCTCCTTTTGTTTTTTTTAAATCTTTGTGAACTTGCACCTATTTAATGTTTAGACAAAGCTGATGCACTGTTTTGTACAATGTTTCTTGAAACTGTAAATCTAGTGACAAACTATCTCTTGCAATAAATTTTTTGTTAACTATTTAAGTATATCAAAAATCATTCATTGTAAGCCTCACAGATGATGGGTTTCAACACTGGAATAACATAGTCTACTCCTGCTATGTTTGGATAACCAGGTTTCCTATCATTCAATGATTTATCATCAAGCTCAGAGGCTAATGCCTTAAGGGTAACTGTCTTACTGAGCAAGGGACAAAGGGTAATAGATCTATTTGTGTTAGCAGTTTGATGTCACTGAGACAAATTTTGTCTACTTATAGTATGCAGACAAACTGCTGACTGTTTGAGATGCTCTCTTTTCTATTAAACCAAAACCAATTCTTTAAAGTCACATAAACAACACGGGAGAAAAAAAGCAAGGGCATTTGGAGTAAACTGGAAACCACATCTGCATTTAGCTTCTTCAGCATAAATAGCACTACATTTCCCGCCAGATGTCATCCACATCTGCACATATGCGTGATTGAAACCACCAAAGTTTTTTTGCCATTTTGCTTCTGCAAAACCCACATACATGGAAATGGAATAGCTGGTCATGTAACCTGCAGTGTGTGTGGGAGGGCAAGGGGCGTGCCCTTTTTGTGAGTGCAATTTATTTTATGTCTAAAAATAGGCACATTTAAATGGTGATCAGTTCAGAAAATTTAGCCAAATAATTACATTGTTCCCTTGGTGGACACATAGCTCATGTTTACCTCAGTGGGAGACAAACAAGCATATCAGAAGGGAAAATGTTGTCACTTGTGTATCATTTCATGTGATAAGTGGAAATGGCAAGGATATTTGGTCTTATTTGAACTGAGGAAAGTTACAATCCTGACTAGGAATTTCCAATCTTTTAAGTGGTTGAATCAAACTCTTACTATCACATTAACAATCTTGTCTGAATGTTTTCATATTGTATGGTTCTAGAGCATTTTGTCAAATATATATAAAATGGTCCTTCTAACAGTCCTCTCTATTACCCCAACTCCCTTATTTAGGTCTGATCTGATCCAACTCTCATACAAGTCAATGGGAATCTTTCTGTTGGCATTACTGGAGTTGGATTAGGTCCATAATGATGACCCAGCCCTAAATGTATATGGCCCTAGCCCAGCAACACTATTTCACTTGACCAGTCCCATTTGCTTTAAATGGCACTAATCACGTGAATAAAGAAGAGGGTTTGCAAAATGACCCATAGTGGTAGTAGCATACCCTCTTGTAATAAAATGTAAGGGATAATTTTGAAATTCATATTGGCTTCCTTTCATCGTTTATATGATTATGATAAAATTAAGTATAAGTGAACCTCAAGGAAAGATAATTTTTGAATAATATATTAAACAATACCAACTTCACTCTTGAGAGAATAAAATGGCATAAATATTTTGTTATATTTGCCATCTATAATACTAAAATTTACCTCTGCCAATAATGCAATTTTTAATATAATATTACATTCAAAAGCCATCTCAATCACTTTCAAATATAATTTTAAAGCTCTGGCGTACACATATTTTACTTGCTCCAACATCTTGCAGATATAGTACCATTGTAAAGAGGAAAACTATATTACTGTTCTAAAGACTGGTACAAAGGAGCACTTTGATGGCCTGGTTTTCCAAGATGCTGAGAGGTCACAAATGGGTTTGTCGTAATGAGTGCTGCAGGTGCTGAGGAACTTTGAAAATCTGACTAAAAGATTTTTTGTTTTTTTAGTTTTCATCCCTCCAGTCTGTGGTTTCACACCTAATTTTGTTTAATCTGGTATATGGAAAAGGCAGCTTAATGGCTATTTTTTTTATGTTATGTGTGTGAAATGTATTTTTCCTGCTTTAATGGTTTTAGACTAATTTCTGATTTAAGTAACAATTTATATTTAACACGTTGTTTAGGAAAGGTTGGGGCAAAATAGAAATTCTATAACATTACAATTAGAAAACAATAAGACACTGTGGAAAACAATTATATACAGTTTTATTAACAAGTTTTACGTTGCAGCTAGTCAAAATTCCCCAGATTTAAAATTTTCAACAAACATTTTCATCTAAAGATCATTTTTTGTTTTAAAAAATCCCCAAAATTTGCAACAATTTTTCTACTAGCTCTATTTTATACTTTGGATTTTACACTTTAACTGAAATTTAGCTTAAATGTATTGTCTCTTAACGAATTCAACAGTTTTATAATATTGCAAATATTGCATTACAATAGTGTATAAAGTTAATGGATATAAGTAAAATACCAATAATAATTAATACCTTAAGCATTAGCACTGTTTTGTATATGTGACTTCAAATATAGAAGTACAGAAATGTTTTCTAATATCAAAGACTAAATTTCAAATTGAACAAGCTAAATTAAATTATTTAATAAATATTTAATGTGAGTTGCCATTGTATTACTAAATAATATTTACTGTATACATAATCTAAGTGTAGTTCTGTATACTTGTAGAATGTATACTTGTATTTTCTGATTTTGCAATCTCATTCTTAAGTATGGAAATCTTTGCAAGTGCTGAATAATTGAAGACACTACGATCCCTAGATACACAACCTGCCAAGTTTCTTAAATTGAATTAATTTCTTTAGAATGTTCAAATCCAATCAGAAATGTTCCTTTTAATGTTTTGCAGTTCCAACTCATATTGCCAACTTATATAATGATTGGAGTCTGATTCCAAGGTAAAGAAATAAAAATAAGTTACCGTTCCTTTAAATCAACTGAGTTGTTGGAATTAATTTATCTTCAGATTGCAATGATAAACCTAAATTAGGTTATAGATTTTGTTAAATGGCTTCCCATTCCCAGAACAGCTACACTAAGAAATGATTGAAAAGTTAATATGTTCCACTGAGATGAGAAATGTGTTTTTTTCCTGTCCTTGGAAAGCAGCAATCTGTCCAGACCACGACCTTCCTGGAGGCATACCATTTCACAGGTAATATGCACCATAAAATAATGTTCTAAATAGGATTTTTCAAGCATTAAGAATCATAATCATCTTGCATTGTTATAGGCATCTTAGACTTATTGTACACTTGCCTTTCTAATCTGTAAGTACACAGAACAGTTAAAATGCTACAATACATACAGAAAGCAGAAGAATCTGATTGTTCATTTTACTGAATTTAACCACAGATTATCCTAAATTTTAAC
This sequence comes from Gopherus evgoodei, assembly GCF_007399415.2. NCBI lineage: Eukaryota > Metazoa > Chordata > Testudines > Testudinidae > Gopherus > Gopherus evgoodei. The sequence continues at coordinate 32,342,328 of NC_044332.1, read as the reverse complement.
TCTGCCTGAAAGGAATAAACTCACATGGGGTTTCTGCAGGAATGAGCAAAATGGTTTACAGATTGAGACATCCGATCCTCTGACAGTAGTAAAAAGCACACCTTTTAGAGCCTAATCCTGCACAATGCTGAACAACTGTGGGCTGCCGAGCACCAGAAACGCAAACTGAAGTCACTGGGAGTTCTGGACACATCACCGCACAGTCTTGTGTGCCTAGTCTATTAGAGGAAGATGAATGCATTGTGTGCATGCTTAAAAGCTCTTCAGTTTAGAAAGCATAAAATGTAAGTTCACCTCATTATATTGGCATTTCAGAGATAAAACACAAATGCTTAAAATATAAAATTACACAAGGTCTCAACTATTGATGCTGCCCCAGCATTTTGAACATAGACTAACTTTATTCCAAACGTTCTTCACGCATCTCCATTCTTAAGGCCCTGGTGCTGCAAATTACTTGAATACATGCCTAACTTTGAGCATATTAATAGTCACGTTGATTTCAATGGAAGTACTCATGTGCTTTAAGGTTGGCACATATGGTACTTAACTACTGTGTTGAACTGGGGCCTACAGGAGATATGTACAAATTAGCATCCAGGAGAAATGCCAAAGTACATTTCTTTTCCTTTGTACATGCAATGGAGAAAGCAAGTTAATCTTCAGCTGTTAAAATCCGGCATTTCCAGCACTGTCTTGTTTCTCTTTGCATTCACATTTAATTCAATTGAACTCTGTCATAAACAGATGGTTAAGGGTTAATGCCTCTTTTACCTGTAAAGGGTTAAAAAGTTCACCTAGCCTAGCTAACACCTGACCAGAGGGACCAATGGGGGAACAAGATGTTTCAAAAGGAAGCAGGGAAGTTTTTCCTTTGTTTAGAGTTTCAGTTTCAGCTGGAGTGAAAAAGATCAAGGAATCAGCCTCTTATCAGAGTAGTAAGTTTTAGAAAGGGATAAATAGGTTTATGTTTTTTTTCTTTGTAACTTGTCTTGGTACCATTAGGGAATTATCAAAATTGGGTATTTGGGTATTTTTTTTGTGAAACTAAATTTGTGCCCAGGGGAACATCCTCTGTGTTTTAAATCTGTTGTCTGTGAGAGTAGCTGGTATGCTAATCTCTCCCAGAGGGTTTTCTTTTACCTTTCTTTTCTTTAATTAAAAGACTTTTTCTTAATACCTGATTGATTTTTCTTATTTTTTAGATCCAAAGGGGTTGGATCTGGATCCATCAGGAGTTGGTGGGAGAAAGGGAGGGGGATGGTTAATTTCTCCTTGTTTTAAGATCCAAAGAGTTTGGATCTGTGTTCACCAGGGAATTGGTGAAGTCCCTCAAGACTATCCAGGGAAAAAGGTGGTACTTGGGGGTGGTGGCGGCGATACCAGATCTAAGCTGGTAATTAAGCTTAGAAGCGTCCATGCAGGTCCCCACATCTGTACCCTAAAGTTCAGAGTAGGGGAAGGAACCTTGACACTCAAATTTAACTGAACATCATTACATTTTAGGGTTTTAAATATGCTCATTCTACTGCTCAATTTACCTTCTCCATTTGTCAGTATTGTAAAGAGAAGTGAAACAAATTGCCATAGTCCAAATCGATGGACATCTTTGACTTTACTGCAAAATGTTAGATAATGTTACTTGGAACAATTTACCTTTCTTTTCTGCTGCCTTCATTTTTGACTCCAACTGTCCTAATTTTGAGACTCTTTTAGGGATTCATAATACTGGTAGTCCCACAACCATGGGAGATTTCTCTCAAAGGAGCTCTCATACTCTAACAGTGTGCAACAAAGCATCATTTATCATTCTACTTTTTAGCTATTGGTATAGAGCTGAAATCATGATACTAAAAACTGGTTACTGTTGAAATATGAATATTCTATTAATTCCTATATCAAAAGTAGACTTTTTAAAATTATGTTTTTTCTTCTTGGGAGAGTTTCTCATACAGAGTGCTGGTCCCATTATCTATTTCCCATACATGTTTCAGTTTAATATATTGTGCTTGCTTTTATAAAACTGCATCGCTTCCCAAAATGCTACACGTTGCTTTCAGTACATTTTCTACAGTGTCCTTCCCAATGTACATATTTTAGCAATATGGTAATATTTATCTGATAGCTTTAACGTATTGCTTTAAACATATTGGGCCAGCTCCTCAGGGGGCGTAGATCAGTGCAGCTCTGTTTTGACTTCAGTGGAGCCACACTGATTTGCTTGAGCTGAGGATTTGGATCACTGCATTTTATAAATCTCCTAAAACATCCCAAATAAAAACTGAATCTAAGCAATAAATCTGTAAAATATACATTTCTAGAGGCTTCTTGTTTGTAATGAAGGCTTATAAACTTTAACCTGTTGGTTATTTTGTTCTAAAGTTCATGAGCTGTACAGAATATACTGATTTGCATTGCTGTATACTGCTAAGTAATTGTACATATGCAAACTGTACCACTTCACATGTATATTCAATATGTTGTCTTATTGTAAAATTTTACCATGTTATTTTAACTCTTTTTTCTATTGAAATTAGAGTTTTTAATAAACTATAATATACAGTACTGTACAAATGTCACAAATTCTATAAATTACCATGATTTATTATATAATATGTACACAGAAATATTATAGATAATTTGGGTTTAATGTTTACAGTAACGATATACTTAAATATTTTATTTATACTATTTCTTCTCCTCTTTACTCCTTACTTTGAATTTTATAAAGATTTGTTCATTTCCTTTCTTTGTCATTTAGTGACATCAAAGTTTCTTAGAATTTATATTTGCAAATAAAATCTAAGTCCTCCCCCATTTAATATTAAAAATAAATAAATAACAATTCAAAGACTTCTCATTTGAGTTTAAAGCTTTTAAGTTTATAGATGTCCCATGTGCTCATATCTCAGATGGAGTTTTACTATTGACTTCTACAATGGAGTTGTACCATTGCCTTCAGTGGGGATGGAATTTCAGCTGGGTATTTAAAGAGGGCTCTTTATTTACTAACTCCACTAACATATTCACTGTTTTCAATTTAATTCCAATTTGATATGAAATAAATAAGAGCACAAATCAGTAAAATGATTAGATACATTTCTACATTATTATTTTACCTCTGTGGTGCAAAGAATGGGTCTGGAGTTAATTGTCAAAATCCTTTAAATTTTTTATTTTTCTGCATTATACATTATTGCAGTTTCAAAAACAGGTATAACCACTGTCTATCCTGAGTCACAAAGAGTTAAGTGCTCATGCAGCTAATAAAATGCTGGGCTTTCTCTCCATCCCACTTGATTTCTGAGTCGTTACTAAGCATGACAAGATTCATACAGCATTTAGATGGTGTGAGGCAATGGGCATTTTACAGTGACAAAATCACAGTATTTAAATGTTTCATTTGTGTAGGGTCTGGGGCCTGGTGCACAAATCCAGAAAGAAGAGCATACTCACTAAGTTGCAAATTCTAGTAATGAGCAATGGATCTTCCATTACTTATGTGAATTAGAAGATCAATTTTAAATTAAAAATGTTGTTGCTGCACTGCATGTCTGATAGCTTTAAAAAGGGAGGACACTGATTTCAGTTTTAAAAAAGAATACAGAATGGATAGGAAAGCATTTCTGAAAATTGTTTTTTTTTTTCTATTTTGAAATAAGCACCCCTTCATGGTAAAGATCACTCAAGCAGGCAAGTTGTGGACCTTCTAATCATCCCCTATATTTTACGCACACATTCTTTGCGGCTCCAAAGCAGTCATATGAGGAAGGTTTGAGAATAAAACCTAGAAGAAGAAAGTTCTGTTCTAATTGGGCCTGATCATCCCCTGAAGCTGGAATATATCAGAGGAGTAACTCAGTTTAAGTTAATGGGGTTACACTGGTGTGAAATTGGTGTCAATGAAAACTGAATCAGATAGGAAGTTTCACTTGAAAAAAATGATAAAACCCAGCAACATGAGGGAGTCTTAGAATCTCTGATTATTACATCACTTCAGTTCTGGCAAGAATAGTACTATACGCCAACCTTCATTCCCTTTTTCATAAGGGGCATTAATGGTGGTTATGGAAGGGAATGTTTGTAGAAGAAATGAAACCACAATAAGAGACCTACAGGGTGTGTGACTCTGAAAGGAAAAGGCCAGAAAAATCCACATCCCAAAATGTATCAGCTGCTGGTGGAAATATCACTGTGAATAGCAGGGTGGGTTTTAAATATATATTCTAACATGCACATAGGGACAGATTATCACTGCATCACTTGCAACTGATGTGACTGAAATCCTTCATTGGCTGCCTGTCGTCAAGTACATGAAGGGTGTTGACATGGTCAGAATAATGAAAGGGAGGTGACTTTATTGTGTGATATATACTTTTATCCCGGTGGGATGAGGGGAGATAGTTTCAGGTAGCTTTTGATGCTTATCTGTATTCTGTACATTTTTGTCTTTCACATTAACAGTGCTATTTCATTTGCCAGCTGTGCTTTCTGCTAAAATGTCCTCCAACCAATTCTTATCAAGAAGAGACAGGTTAATGAGAGAAGACCTGCATACAGTTTGCCTCAGTTTTCTCTCTGGAGAAAGAATTCAATAGAACTAGATGTCAGCGTACAACTTCTCTGTCATCTTTCTATTCCGTAAGTTGTTATTCTCTACAAGTAGAAAAGAAAAAAAAATGGCCTTTTTCATCTGGCAACATCAGTATACATCTGTTCTGGGGCTGGGCGCAAAGGAAATTCTCAAAGAATTAATTGTATTTTTCACAATGGTGTTACTGATAGGTGAAGCAATCTCACTATCACTGCACATTTTTGTATTCTTAAGAACAAAGTACAGCCAGTTTAAAAGTAGCATATGAGTAAAAGTAACATGAAAAAAATGGCATTAGGTAGTCGAATAGGACATTTCATTGGTAAGTTACTGTACAGTATGTTTATGATTTTAAAACAATTTTTTTTAGTCAGGTGCTTTACTGTCATATTAGACACAGAGGTCAGCACCTGTCATGCAGAGTTCTCTATGTAAAAAGGTTTCCCATGTTGGAAACATTAAATAAAAGTGGGGGAAGTTAAGTAATTGGATGGACATGGAGATGAATTACACTCTCACTTTGAGAGGAGTTTGCATCTCATGCACATTAGCGGAGATACTTTGGTGGAGCAGTGTGCAGCAGTTTCATTTTGATGTTGATCTGTTGCTGGAAACCCAGATGATATATGGAGATACAGGGACTACTATGCTGTGGCTGAGTATGGTCATATCAAAATGAGATCATACAAATGAACAGTCTGAATATGTGCATTACAGATTCATGATTGTTGCAGCATTTCTACCAAATGTTTGATTTACGTAGCTAGAGGAATTCTATGAAGTCAGGATGGTGTCCAATTGGCAGGATGGGGTCCTGCCATCCTGCCTTAGGCACTCAGGTCCACTGCTCCAGTCTGACTGTGACCAGGGTTAATTGAAATCTGTTTTCCATGTTAGCGTCAGGCCAAGTTTGGAATCTTAGGAAATGACTAGCAGTTTAATCTAGAATCTGGGATATTTTGTATTTCTTTCATGACAAACTGATATAAAGTGTATATCTGCAGGTTTAATGTAAAAAAGGAAAATACTGCTCTGCAGATAGGAAGGGGGGAAATGCAAACTAAATAGTGCGGAAGAAAATAGGAACATCTGATGTCATTTTGGATGGCTTGAGCCTTATGACTGTTCAGCAATAATAATAAATAGTAACAAGGTTTAGTTCCTAACTGGCATTTTACATATTCAAAGGACTGTATAGAGATTACCTAATATACACAGTTACAAGTACTGTCATGGAAGTGTAGTAGAGGTGAGATGGAAGTCAGGTAAGACATGGACAGATATGATAGAATAATTTGTAAATATTGTGTTCTGTAAAATCAGGTTCCTGATTTTAAAGGAATAATAATTGCTACCCAGGCTAGTATCTTGAAAGAAGACAGGGTGGTGGTTATACAAACTAGTTTGTTGGGGGCATTTGCTTTGTAAAAGACAACATGGACAAAAACATGAGGATGCTCGTAGATAAAGTGGATAATAAGTGCTGAGGCTGTTATCATTCACAGAGCTAAGAGGGAAATTTTATGAGAGAGAAGAAAAGATAAGAATGGGGAGACAGAGTTATGAAAGTCTTTAAAATGAGGACAAGAAGCTTGAATAAACTGTACTGGGGCCTACAGAAAGTAGTAATAGTTAATCTCTGGAAACCCACTACCTCCTTTTATCCATTTATTATTTCTTTTACTTTTTTAACCCCTGGATGCTGAAGGGATGGGATTTCCTGACACAATGTAATGTGGTATTAGCATAAATAGCAGGACCGCTGGATCTTCAGGCACCAAAGGGACTAATTACCTGAAAATATTTCAGTAGCAAACATCTAATAGAATATTTTTTGCAGAGAGCAGAAGTGTGTTAAAACATGAATGCAGCCATTCTGAGGGGTTTTATTTGCTATTTAAATATTTTTAAATCTCTGTGCTTCTATGTCATAGTGTGATATACTGCATCAAAACTAAATTCTTTCCATCTGTTTTTTATTATCATACAGCATTATGATGCTTAAGATGGCTGATAGATTTGATTTGATATCTCACAAGCAGATGTGTCAGCAGGAACATCTAAAAAATACACAATTTTTGAAAAAACTGCACTGACAATAAAAAAATGTCTTACAAGATATTTTTAAATAAAAATTGATTTACATTTGATTACCAGCTTCTTCGGTCTTCTGATGAGTTACCAGCTGTCATATGCAATCACCTGCATAATCAGGATGGAGGAACAGGGAGGATTAAGGAGATATTACCACAGACCAAGATAAGAATTTCTGAGAGACACTTTTGTATAATTCTAGCAGTAGAACCAATAACTTATCTATATGATTGGAAAAATTAGATCTTTATCGGTAAATGTCAGTAAAAATCAATTTCACCCTGCACACACAAGCCGGCAAAAATATATTTCTATCTATAATAATAAAAAATTAAAGATCGACAAAGCAAGAAAAATGCTGCTTGATAACTTCTTAGAATCAAAATCCAGTGATAAAGACTTTTGAATGTCTTGTTACAACTGGACTAGCAAATGAATAGTAAAAAAAAAAACAGGTATGATTTGTTGAGTTAAGGATATTTACGTTGCACACTTTGATAAGTGATATTGACAATTTGTGTTTAAATGGTTTATAAAGCTTTAACTTTTTGAATCTCAATGGCTGTTATGATTAAATAATTGTTTCACTCCCCATAATTTCCTGCAACTGTGAAAATTTAAATTGACAAAAATCTAAAAAAATGCTTACAAAATGCCTACCAAATGGTTACAAATGCTTACAAAATAAACATTGATATTATATGTCAAAATTATAAAAAGATAAAAATTATGCCAAGCTTACTTATCTCTGGTCACCTAGGATGGTTCTGATTTCATCCAATAGAGGGCAGTGGAGTGTATATGCTCTCTCTTGCACTCTCTCTCACATACACACATACTCCAGTTTAGTAAACATGCAAAAAAAAGTGTTAAAATAAGGGAGTAATTTAAGGCTGAGTACACCTATTCTCAGTAAATTACACGAGGTACTGAAGAGAGTATACTTTCCCTGGGCATTTTAGGCCAACTGCACATTTCCTACTCAACCACTGTAGGACTCACTATAGCCTCACAAAGGTCAGTGAGCTTCCCCTCCCTACACCTATCTTGTCAGTTATCACTGTGTTTTCAACATCAAACCACCTGAATCATTACATCTTCAACTCCTGACCATGAAGTTCAGATATCACCGTACCCTGAGTCTTTCTGTTTTGAGGAATGGGGTGGCATCCACTAGGGGCAGGCAAGGAAAGGTGGGATTTATTCATGGAAGGTCAATGGTGGAAGAATAATGTTCCCCGTAGTATGTGACTGAAATTTTGCTGTGTTGGACTGTTAGATCTGGTACATCTGGACCCAGAATTCACTAGTTAACACAGAGCGCTAAATAACATGCCACAGAGTTGTTTCTTGTTCTACCACATTCTACTGTTCCACTACTAGGGATTTTGATAATACAGATGCCCTCTAGTGGTTAGACATGGAACATAGACAATTACATCAGTTATATTACAAGGTCTGAGCTGCAGAACTCTTTCTCCTAATGATGAGCACTAATTCAACTGACTTCAGGTGTTCAGCTTAGGGGTGGTCTAGTGCAATGCATTTCTGTGCGTCCTCACAAAAGCACGTGTCAAAATGACAGATGAAATGAAACACTGTTATACATTTCTCCATCTTTCCTATAGTCATTCATATTTCCACAACATGCAAAACTTCAGTTCATTGTTGTGTTGAACATTTTTATAAGTCTGTAATTATTTTTCATTATGAAATAGTTACCGAATATTTGTATTCAGTCCATGATAGTAAAGTTCTGGATTATGTTTGCATTATTCATGAAATGATTAATCCATATTCTTCCACAGAAAACTACAAGTTTTATGTACTCATGGCTGTGAAAATAAATTTATGATTCTGAAAGTGACTGTTAATTTCATGAACCTGTTGGTACATAATAAATTTAAGAAATTGATGGGGCCATTTGATTTCATGAATCGGATAAATTTATGTTGAGTAGAGATACACCTGATCTGAAATCTTGGATCCAAATACTCCCCAAATTTTAAGGAAATTCAGATCTGGATCTAAATTTGCATCTTGGGGCTAGCTCTTGCAGTAAGAGATTATTGATTTTAAAAATCCAATAAATGTGCATATAAATTTATTATGAATCAGAGAAGAAACTGTTGTTTATGAATCTGATGTCAAGTGGTAAAGATTTGATGATTCTGTTATGAAATGTCAAGATCATGAATCTGATATTGAATAATTAATCTGAACCAAAGCCTGTGTTCTTGAACTCTGGGAAAATTTGTATTCAAATCCCAGCTTGGGGGTCTATTTCTGTTAACTACATGCATCTAATCACAAATTCCTGAATCCAATAATAGATTCTGAATTAAATGTATTGTGTCAATGTGAGAAGGACTTTAACTATTTTAAAAAAATCAATAGTAGTTTACTTGTCTAACAAAACTGTTTATTTTCCTACCAGTTGCATGAACCCATAAATTTACTGAGATTTAGCATACTAAGAATACTGTGCATTTGTACATTAGGAATTGTATAGGAAATTCCAGCAAATAAACTATATTTCCAGTATGTCAGTCATTGTGCCAAATTTTTTGCATAACATATAATATGCACTGCATTATAAAAACAAGAGTTGTAGGAGTTTGACAGCTGAAGTCCCACTCGATAATTTACAATTTTTCCCCCCACATGAAAAGAGGGAGGTTTCAATGAGTTGTTGGGTTTTTGCTGTTTGTAATGAAAAGCTGATCAGCTTTGGAGAAGCTTGATTTTCATTTATTGAAGGATTCTATAGTTATGTGAGTAAGACTGCTGCTGATTTGGATTGTGATTTTCATTTAAAAAATGGGCAGTTTATGTATTGTATCAATGAATTTCCATTGTTTCAAGCGAGCGCTGTATTTTTATAAGTGGAAGAAAATGAATGGTCTGGGGGAAATATATGGAAAATAATAACCTTAAATAACAGGTTACTGTAAATAATAAACTTGTTATAGTTCAGAAACCTATTCACAGGAACTTCATCTGAAGCTTTATGAAGTCAACAGAGATCTTTCCATTGACATTACTGAAGACAGTTTAGACAGGGGTGTCAGAGGAGTAAGGGTTGCAGTGTATCTCTTTGGAGTTTAATAGGTGCATTTAGAAGGCTCAATCTCTTTTCTACTTTAACTGTTTAATTATAGATGCCACATCTTTAAGTACCCAAACTTCTTATTCTCTCACTTGGCTCTTCATATATATCATATTTTTAAAACAAATGTTGTCCTCCATAATTCATCATATTTTCTGATTATCCAAGTTTAGGTAGTAGAGAGAATATGAAAAAACACGAGGGGCACCAAATGAGCTATATTCACTACCCAAAAAAATACGTAAGCCTTGCCTTTCTAAATAAATATATATATTTGTGTAGATAGAGAATCTTGCACTTTAGTGTTAGAGATTTCTGGTTTATATATTGAAAAGATAAATGTGGCCTTGCCCATAGTGTCCACCAACAGACAGCATTTGGTGTGCGTCTTCGTGAAAAAAACTGCTTCCCACCCTGTCTCCATGTTTATTTGGTAACAATTAAATGATGTGACTAAGTGTCAAATATCATTCAAATGTTGGTTAGTTAAAAAAAAAAAAGAAAACAAACTAGAGTTAATGAATTACTGTATACTTTGGCAGAGAACTCTGCTTTTCTGGGTAGAGATACTACGCGTCAATAATTCCTCTGAGGGTAACAAAGCAGAATTCCAGGAAGCTGTTCATGACTCACTGCATCCAGCTGACATTAAGAAAGTCAAATTTGGGAGAAGGATTGAAGCAGTAAAATAATAAATCACACCAAGCTCCCTGTTGGTTTGGGACTGTAATGCACTGAGACTCAGAACATTTTGGACCTTATACGGTGGTGAAACAGGTACTCAGTGGTCTAATTTCTTCAAAACAGCAACAGAAGAAGCAATAAACTCAAAAACTGGTCAAAGTGCAGTCAGTGCTCAGGTCACACACTCCTGTTGTTTGACCTTAAGTGCCAACTGAGATTTTCAGAGCTGCTGTGCTGAGTATTTCTGATAATCAAGCCACAAATATTCCCTGATGTTTAATTCAAAAACAGATTTTGGCCTCAACTCCTGGTTGAGGTTCCAACTCCTCAGACTTGGGCAAGTTTGGATACAGATGCTAGTTTTGCAGCTAGCTTCTCTCTCTCTCTCTCTCTCTCTCTGTAATGCAGGTGTGGGCAAATTTATTGGCCTGAGGGCCACATCTGGGTGGGTCAATTGTATGCAGGGCCATGAATGTAGGGCTGGGGCAGGAGGTTGGGGTGCGAGAAGAAGCATGAGGTTTGGAAGGGGGTGCAGTGTGCAGAAAGGGGCTCAAGGGGTTGGGGTGCAGGAGGGGGCTCAGGGCAGGGGGTTGGGATTCAGGAGGGGTGCAGCAGGGGGCTCAAGTCAGGGGATTGGGGTGCAGGAGGGGTGTGGCAAGGGGCTCAGGACAGGTTAGGGGGCTCAGGAGACTGAGGTGAACGAGGGGGTGCGGAATGTAAGAGAGGGCTCAGGGCAGGGGGTTGGGGTGCAGGAAGGGTGTGACATGGGGCTCAAGGCAGGGAGTTGGGGTGCAGGGGTCAGGAGGGGTTTGGGATGTGGGCTCGAGCCCAGCATCACTTACCTCGAGTGGCACTGGGGTGGCAGTGGTGCATGGCAGGGCTAAGGCAGGCTTCCTGCCTTCTTTGGTCCCACACCGCTCCTGGAAGTGGCCAGCATGTCTGGCAGTGGATCCTGGGGTTCGGGTGGGGCAGGAAGCTCTGCTGCGTGCCTGCGGGTACCACCCCCGAAGCTCCCATTGGCTGCGGTTCCCTGTTCCTGGCAAATGGGAGCAGCAGGGGGCAGTGCCTGCAGCTGAGGGCAGCACAAGGAGCCCTCTGCCCCCTCCGTCCCAGGAGCCACAGGGACATGGTGCCAGATGCTTCCAGAAATGGCACGGGGCCAGGGCAGGCAGTCAGGGAGCCTGCCTTAGCTCTACTGTGCCAAGGGGCTGGCAATCCCACAGGCAGGACTGAAAGCCCTGATGGGCCGGATCCAGCCCACAGGTCGCAGTTTGTCCTCCTGTGCTGTAATGGGATGAATCACAATCCAAGAATATCTCAGCTTTGGCAAGCACCTCTAACTATTGTAACTTTGTCCTTTATCTATCCAGGCGTATGCACATTTTAAAAGCAGAGATGTAGAGTGATCTGATTCTAACAAATCTCTGGTTTATTTTGGGGGTGTTTTTGTCAAACTCAATTCAATCAATGGTGAAACAACATATCAAACTTACTTTTTAATAACTAAACATAAGCCCCCTACACATTCTTGATGACCAGATGGAAGTCATTTTCTGACTAAAAATCTTCAGTATCAGTAGAACATCACTAGAAATGGAAATGCAACGTGCATGTTACATTGAAGTAATATGAAACTTTCAATTCTACTATACATAGCTTCATTCTATCTGAATTCACCATAGGCAGGGTACACCAACATCATCGTGTACTCAGTTTTCCTGCCAAAAAGCTCCATTGTGCAATGCTCAAGCATACCCGGTATCTGAAATTTCTAATGAGAGACTCAAACAGGCTTTTTTATGCCTGTTGCATTACACTCTTCATCAGTTTTGCTCTGTCATGATCAATGTTTTTCCTTGCAGCTACCTTAATTGTTTTTGGGGCTTGCAAGAGTGATCATGGTTACAGATGTTATGAATTTAAATCCAATCTGCACATAGACTATACTGAAAGCAAACATTTCCATGTTGACATTTTAATCAACAGTTTTCAGTTGTAAATAGATATCTCCTGGAGTGAAATATTCCTGACCCAGGAGTGTCTAGGGGCAACTTCTATACCTTTTATTTATCCACTCTACCTATTAGTCAAATATCTGCTGTTAAAAGATGAGGCCTTAGAAATACCAGGTATGGTATCTGCAAGATATCCTCCAAATGCTTGGCTTAGAGATGCTGTCATATAGGATATATAGTGTTTACCCCTGGAAGTCTCACCTTCATAAGGCAGTATTCCCACCTATAAACTGATTAGATGTCCTGATTTATTTCAGTCTTTCATAGTTTGACTTCTGCTTTCCAAGTTTCTTGCTGCTTCTTGTCTGGACTCAGTTGTCTTATGTCATGATTGCATTTCACAGTAAATTGCCACCTGTCCTCATGCCGGTTTCTCAATATTTTCCTATCTGCCTTTAGTCTGTTGTCCCACTCATCTCCCCACTTACATCAGCATGCAACTCTTCAGCATTTACATCATGCTGATGCAACAGATGAAACAAACAGCCAGGCAGCAATGGTTGCTGGATAATAGTTTATGAGGCAAAGCAATCCAATTAAATTAAAAAGTGCTACTAACACAGCAATATCTGTCTCTCCATTACAAATACACATTGTGAAATTCATAGCAATGCAGTAAAGATCAGCAAAAACAGATGGAAATCTCATACATGAAATACCCCACAGGAGTGAAATTCACCCCTGGCAAAAGACCAGCATAAGGCCAAAGCCCCCACTAAAACTCCATGAAAGTTCTATGCTGAGCGAATGAAACAGGTGCATACTGTTCTGTATAGGGGTTAAAGATGCTGTATGAGATATCCTAAATGTAGCACAACAGTTATTTTGGGCCACAGTCACTTGGAGTAGCAACTTACTCCACAAATGGCCCCACTGACTTAAATGTGACTAGTCTTAGAATAAAGTACTACTCAGCAATGAATAAGGTTATCTGACTCTGGCCCTTTATTAGAATTACAAATAATGACATAACACAGCTTGCATGTTCCACTGACCATCAAGGTTGTCTTGTAACCAGAACTAGGATGACAGAGCACTGGGGCACTCAAATAAATTCACCCTAAAAATGTGGTAGGTCAAACTATGGAACTACTGAAGGATAAAGCACCTGGGCTTTATATAATCTCATGTTATTTGACTTCAGTGAAGGAATAAAATACTGAAATAAAATGAAATGAACAATATGATTTTATAAGTATATGATACACTCATTATAACATTAATCTCATTCCACAAATTATCATAAAAATCTCTTAAATTTTCTGCCTCTATAAATTTGCCTCAAAAATATATAACATTAAAAAGACTATAAAAATAGTCATGGATATCATTTTCCTTTAAGTACGCTCTTGGAGTATTATTGCACAGTATCTGCAGTCCATTTTAATAACATCTGTTCATTTGGGAATTATGAAAAATAACTATAATATGCTTGAGGAGAAAGACTGAGTTGACACACTTATGCCCTACCATGTTAGACATACATATCTTTCATTTTCTATTAGGACTTTAGATGACAAAATATTGTTGTAAAATATGGCTATCCAATATTAAACTAGGTCATAAAATTGTAAATTAATATGTACGTTCATATGTAAGAATAATTAAATGAACTGTATTTAATCCTGTTTTAGTTTACACTATATAAGATTATGATTTATAGAATAAGATTAGCACAGTTACAACTAAATTCTGAAGATGTAAGAAATCTTTGTAAATATCTCATCCTTTATTATAATAAAGTGTTGACTAATGAATATTAATAATCCTGTATGTGCCTTTCATCCCAAAGGATCCTGAAACTTCAGAGAATTGTTAACATTACCACCATTGTGCATCCCTATCTGGCATGATATGCAGCTGCTGTTCAAGAATTACATACAGCAACATTATACAACAATGCAGTTCTCCGGCTATACTGAAAGATGGACAGGAAACACTTGATATAAATTTAATTAGGCCGCAACTTTATTATTAAATGTCTGGAACTATCTGGCAGATAAAAGTGTACATTGCAGGCAACTCCATGTTCATTCAATAACTACCTGGGGGCTTCCATCAACCCTCTTTTCATTTTCCATCCAGGTCCCCCTGCCAACCCATTGCTTGTACCTTACCATCCATCCCACCCCCTCATAGGATGGTTAAAGTGGTCTACAAGAAATGGGGTTGGTTCCCTGCTGTACCAATCATAGAAGCCCTGAACATCCCCTGCCATTTCCATTCCTTTATCCAGCATCTCCTTTTTAAGTCCTTTCCCAAGCCCTTTATCTGGCCATTGGATGCCTTTCCTGTGGCGTATCTATACCAGACACCTCCACACAGACTTACATAATGAGCTGTGGCATACGGGCCAACTCACTTTCCTCCTCATCATAATAAGCCCTCCCTGAAACCTGTTGTGGGGAAAATGAGAAAAACCCCACTCCATCTAAGCCAATCTGGTGGTGAGGGAAAAATTTCTTCCCAGCCCCCCTAAAAAGGGACGGTTAGCATAATGCTCACAATAGGTCCTAACCAAACCTGGAATTTGCCACCTCAAGGGGAGGGAGACCAGGTGCTACTTTGCCTCTGCTGCGTGGAGAAAGGGCTTCTAATTCCCAGGCATGCCCCTTTTAACTATTCTACACTTATGTTCCCTTGGGATGAGTCAATTTGTTTCCATATGCAAATTCCCATGGAAACTCTGCAACTTTCTGGCCAAGAGAGTTTGGAAAGTTTTTTTTTCCCCACCCCAGAATGTTCAGTGGGAAAAAATTGGATTTTCTGACCACATCTTCAAAACAAACAAAGTATTTCATGAATGAGCCAGCACTATTATAGTCCTCTTATGCTAGTAGCACTAATCGCCTAAAATGGGCAGGTGTTGGGGAGCGGGTGACCACGGCTGTGGAAGGGATTGGCCCCTTAAGGGCAGTGTCAATGAGTGCTCTTCTCTGTATTCCAACAAAGCCCAGGAACCATTATGACTTACTAGGGCACAGTGCCTCCTAGAGTTCCCACTGAAGTGATGTATCTCTGTATCACACCTGGGGACGGCTCTATGTTTTTTGCTGCCCCAAGCACGGCAGTCAGGGAGCCTTCGGCAGCATTTCTCCGGGAGGTTCACTGGTCATGCGGATTCAGCGGCGGTTCTGCGGGTGATCTGCCAGTCCCGCGCCTTCGGCAGACCAGCCGGCGAATTGCCGCCAAATTGTTCTATCACCTTTGCAAAAATGACTCTTTAAATGGTTACATGGAAAAGTCTTATGGAAAAGGGGAAGAGGGCTCCCTTTACTTTAGAGGCAAATAGTTTGTGGTGTCAGGGACAAGTGAAGAACCCAAGACATGTCAAAAGAGGGTCCCACATCCTACATAGATTACATGTTTGTAACTATTGGTATCTTTATTGTGATATACATTTTGAGGTATATTTGCAGCTAGTGTAAATTGTTAAAACTCCCTTGATTTCAAGGATTTGCCTCTTGGTATTTTAGGGTCTGATCAAAATCCCACTGAAGTCAACATAGAAACCCCAATTCACTCCAGTGGGTTTTGAGTTTGGTTTTTATTGTATAACATATTTTGAGTCTTAAGCCTGCTCCCACTGAAGTCAACAATAAAACTTCCATTGCCCTCAACTGGAAGCCAGATCAGACCCTGGATTTAAAAAGTACATTAATGTGCACCCAGAACTTCTGACGACACCTAAAGGAGTTCCAGGTGAGGAAATAGGAGATTGACCAATACACTGTCATTTGTTTTTATAAGATCATGATACAGCTTATAGCACTTTTCTTAAAAGGCTTAATCCAGCTCACATAAAAGTCATTGGTAGTTTAAAGTCTACATGGGACTCCCAGTAAAGCCAAATGGAGATGCATACAGAATTGACACGGAGAAATACAGTCATGCAATGTGCCAGTCCAACTTCCATGAAGATGCCACTCACTAACATTGGGGTTGAATTTCTGAGCTACGATTTGTAAGAATTTTTATAATTGGTTTGGTATTATAACTTTTTTGTTTCTGATCAAGGTATAATATTATTTTATCTGCTAGGGGATGAATCCTGAACATCTTAGCCAGGAGAAACTCTCATTGACTTCTGTGTAATGGCCTGTTCAAGCCATGGCCTTCAGCAGCCTTGTCTAAGTAAGTAATTCAGGACTGTTCCTCAGTCTGCCATCTCAGATATTCTGTACGTTAGACTTGGAAGCAGAAGTTTACTTTCACTCCTAAGACTTGTTTAAAAATTTTCCATTTCTTACACAGAAAGAAATAGATAATTCTGGTCTTCCATGGTTTCATTTTTTTGGAATGGACCAAATTTTAATTCACAGTCTATTTCTACAATTTAGTTTATAATTTTGACAACTGACATTTTCTGATCTTTGCAGATTTATTTTTAACAGCAACAATTATGTCAAATATTTATACACTACATCAAGTAAAACCTTTTCACTTGTAGACACTAAGGGAATTATTACTTGTATTGACTATTTTACAGTTGAATTGCACCTACTCTGTCAAATACAATGGGTCAAAGATTTTCAAAACTCTTTTGTTTCTTCAAATTTAAGATATAGTTCAGTTACAGTGGCAGATCTGTTCCAGACCTTGGCTGAACATCTAGAGTTTCAAGTTGTTCTCATGGTCCCATTAGATTATCTTATTGATTTGACTGTCATTGATTCACAGGCTGCTCTGCCAGCAGCTATAAGACCACAGACTTTGTTTACCAGCCTCAAAATATATTTCACCATAATTCTTTTCATATACAAGGTTTTTCTCCTTTAACCAGCTCTGTGGTTTTAAGTCAGGTTTTCTTTTAAAAAATCATTTCTTCAGAGAAATAAAAAAATGCACCTAAGGTACGAGCATTTTCCATTGATAAACAGCTTATATGGTGCCACTAAAATTAACCAATTCATCTTAGAGAGCAATAATTTCTTATTTATTTATTTTCAAATGCATCAGTTTTTCAAAATAAATAATTATCTTCAGCTTTTTTAGTTTATTATAGAGCAAATGTATTCACCCTTTTGTTTGCACTTATGAACATTATTTCTTAAAATAAGTTTGTGCAGCAGTAAAATGTGAAAGTAGAAGTACACAAATGAGAAGGCGGCCAGCTTTCTTTGGGTATGTCTACACTACAGGATTATTCTGATTTTACATAAACCGGTTTTGTAAAACAGATTGTATAAAGTCGAGTGCATGTGGCCACACAAAGCACAACAATTCGGCAGTGTGCGTCCATGTACCAAGGCTAGCATCGATTTCTGGAGCGTTGCACTGTGGGTAGCTATCCCGTAGCTATCCTATAGTTCCTGCAGTCTCCCCCACCCATTGGAATTCTGGGTTGAGATCCCAATGCATGATGGTGCAAAAACAGTGTCACGGGTGATTCTGGGTAAATATCGTCACTCATTCCTTCCTCCGAGAAAGCAACAGCAGACAATCATTTCCCACCCTTTTTCCCTGGATTGCCCTGGCAGATGCCATAGCATGCAACCATGGAGCCCGTTTTGTCTTTTGTCACTGTCACCATATGTGTACTGGATGCTGCTGACAGAGGTGGTACTGCAGTACTACACAGCAGCATTCATTTGCCTTTGCAAGGTAGCAGAGATGGTTACCAGTCGTTCTGTCCGTGTGCTGTGCCATTGTAAATTGGCGATGAGATGATGGTTATCAGTCATTCTGTACCGTCTGCTGCTGTCATGGGTGCTCCTGGCTGACCTTCACTGAGGTCAGCCGGGGGTGCAAAGACAAAAATGGGAATGACCCCCCGGGTCATTCTCTCCTTTATGTTGTATCTAAAAATAGAGTCAGTCCTGCCTAGGATATGGGGCAAGTGTACTAGAGAACCAGTGTACCAGAGAACACAGCCGCTCCATGTCAGATCCCACAGAAATTATGAGCTGCATGCCATTCTAGGGGATGCCCCAGCAACAACCCAATCCATTGCTTCCCTTCTTCCCCAACCCTTCTGGGCTACTGTTGCAGGGTCCCCCCATTTGTGTGATGAAGTAATAAAAAATGCAGGAATAAGAAACACTGACTTTTTAGTGAAATAAAATGAGGGGGAGGCAGCATCCAGCTGCTATGATAGTCCAGGCAGTACAGAATCTTTTCTTTAGACATGAAATGGGGGGGCTGATGGAGTTCAGCCCCCAGTTGCTATGATGAGGACGGTTACCAGCTGTTCTGTACCATCTGCCGGGAATAACCGGGAGTCATTCCTATTTTTACTCTGGCGCCCCCAGCCGATCTCACCTGCAGCCAGCCAGGAGCACTCACGGGATGATGACAAGGACGGCTACCAGTCCTACTGCACTGTACCGTCTGCCACCAGGGAAGGGAGGGGAGAGGATGCTGCTGTTCAGTGCCACAGCACCTCGTCTACCAGCAGCATGCAGTAGACATACGGTGACATATAAAAAAGTCAAGAAACGATTTTTTCCCTTCTCTTTCACAGGGGTGGAGGGGGAGTAAATTGACGAGATATACCCTGAACCACCCTGGACAATGTGTTTGACCCTACAGGCATTGGGAGCTCAGCCAAGAATGCAAATGCTTTTTGGAGACTGCGGGGACTGTGGGATAGCTGGAGTCCTCAGTACCCCCTCCCTCCCTCCCTCCCTCCCTCCATGAGCGTCCATTTTGATTCTTTGGCTTTTTGTTACGCTTGTCACACAGCACTGTGCTGTGGACTCTGTATCATAGCCTGGAGATTTTTTTCAAATGCTTTGGCATTTCGTCTTCTGGAACGGAACTCTGATAGAACAGATTTGTCTCCCCATACTGCGATCAGATCCAGTATCTCCCATACGGTCCATGCTGGAGCTCTTTTTGGATTTGGGACTGCATCACCACCTGTGCTGATCAGAGCTCCACGCTGGGCAAACAGGAAATGCAATTCAAAAGTTCGAGGGGCTTTTCCTGTCTACCTGGCCAGTGCATCCAACTTCAGATTGCTTTCCAGAGCGGTCACAGTGGTGCACTGTGGGATACCGCCTGGAGGCCAATACTGTCGATTTGCGGCCACACTAACCCTAATCTGATATGGTAATACCGATTTCAGCGCTACTCCTCTCGTTGGGGAGGAGTACAGAAACTGGTTTTAAGAGCCCTTTATATCGATATAAAGGGCCTTGTTGTGTGAACGGGTGCAGCGTAAAATAGGTTTAACGCTGCTAAAATCGGTATAAACGCATAGTGTAGACCAGGCCAAAGTTACAGGATTACTGATTCTTGCACAGAAGATAGGACCCTGTTCCTCTATGAAGAAATAGCCTGCACCAGCAACTGGGAACTCCATTAAACTGTGCTCACTAAGTTTTCTCCTAATTCTTCCATCAGCTGAAAGGGGTGGATGCCTGTACTTATACACTGAAGTGACAGAATGTGGTATATAAAGGTCACAAATACCCCCAGATCTGTTGGAGGCTCATGTCTAGATTTGTTGGGAGGTAATCGGTCCCATGTTAGCACAGCTCCCGCTGAAGTCAGGCTTATGTGTGATTTTTCACCAGCAGGTGGGAGGGAAAGGAAATATTTCAATCTTCAATAGAGGAAAACATGCAGATAGATTATTGTCAATATTAGTAGTTTCTCAAAGAGACAATATTAAAGGCACAACAGCTAACTATCCTGATGCAAAGAAAAGACAAGAAGAACAGCAAGAGGCTAATGACCTAAAAATCAAAAAGGAATCCTTCTAAAAAATGGAAACATGGACAAATTGCTAAGGATGAGTTTAAAAGAACAGCACATCCATATAGAATGAGTTACACCTAGAAAAGGACAAAAACAAGAAGTAGTTCTATAAATACATTGGGATCAAAAGAAATATGAAGGGAAGTGTAAGTCCAATACTTAGTGGCAAAGGAGAGCTAATAACAGATGACACCAAGAATGCTGAAGTGCTTAATGCCTATTTTACTTCAGTCTTCAGTGAAAATATTAATTGTGACCGGATGCTTAACACAATTAATATTAACACTAAGGGGGAAGGAGCACAAGACAGAATAGGAAAAGAACAGGTTAACAAATATCTAGATAAGTTACATACATTCAAATCAGCAGGGCTGAAAGAAATTCATCCTAGCATACTTAGGAAACTAGCTGATGCAATCTTGGAACCATTAGCAGGAAGGATGAGTGACGTACTAGGAGACTGGAGAAGGACAAACATAAGTACCTATCTTTTAAAAGAGGAACTAAGAGGACCTGAGGAATTATAAACCAGTAAGTGTAACTTTGATACCTGAAAAGATACTGAAACAAATTATTAAACAATCAATTTGTATGCACCTAAAGGATAATAGGGTTATAAGTAATAGCCAACATGAATTTGTTAAAAGATCATGTTAAACCAATCTAATTATCTTATCTGAGTGGGTTACTGGCCTGTTAGATAGGGAGAAGCTGTAGATATGATATATCTCAATTTGAGTAAGTCTTTTGATATAATCCCATATGACATTCTCATAAGCAAACTAGGGAAATGTGGTCTAAATGAAATTACTATCAAATGGATGCACAAACATAGTCCAAGAGTAATCATCAATGATTCACTGCCAAATGGGGAGGACATCTAGTCAGGGCCATCTTTAAGCTGATTCCTCTCATTCCCCAGGATCAGGCCTCATGTCTTAGGAGTCTTTTTAATTTTTTTTTAACTCACATGGTGGTGGGGTGTGTGTGTGTCCGCTCTGGGTCTTTGGCGGCATTTTGGCAGCGGGGGGTCCTTTGGTGCCGTGGAAGTCCTGGAGCGGACCCCCCATCACCGAAGTGCTGCCGTAGCCCTGGACCACCACCGGGTATTTGAATCGGACCCCACCATTATTAAAGCCAGCTCTGCATTTAGTGGAATCATGGCCCAGTTCCTGGCTCTGGCTCTGGGGGTGTGTGGGAAGTGGTGCTGACGAGGGTGTGGGGGGGTGCAATATAAAGTGCTTGGGGACCACTGCCCTACACGCACACACAGCCCACTACTGCACTCCTAGCAAAGAACTAACATAAGTAATTACCATCAAAGTGGAATGCAAGTTGGATGCCAAAATATAAACTTGGTACCACACGGAGAGAGAGAAGGACAAACAATTAACAAAATAAAGTATAGAAACCTCTGTCCTAAAGACTAAAAGGTGTTATGAGTGGGCAATACCAGAAGAAGAGATCAAACATATCACTGAATGGAAGGCACACTAATATGAACTGATTGTAGAACCCACATGCCATGCTTGGCCCAAGCATGTTAACTTTTGTCTTGTGATGCTGATGTCTAGTAATGAACAGAATGTTCCTGTGATAGCAATTATCTGACCTACTACAGAACATTATTTACCATAAGTCATCTTAGTACATTGTGCCTTACAAGTTGTATTTATAATGTTTGTATGTATGTTTGTATAATGTATGTCTACACAGTAAAGAAAAACCTGTGGCTAGCCTGTGCCAACTGACTTGAGCGTGAAGACCTCTGGCTGCTGGGCTGTTTCATTGCTGTGTAGACACTGGGGCTTGGGCTGGTGCCTAAGTTCTGGGACCCTCCCACCTTGGAGGGTCCTAGAGACTGGGCTCCGGCCTGAGCCAGGAATTTTACAAAGAAATGAAACAGCCTCACAGCCTGAGTCCAGCAATCCCAACACAGCTGACATGGGCCAGCTGTGGGTTGTTCTTTGCTGTGTAGACATACCCTTAGTATATTCTGTGCATATATGTCTACTTCAATTACCTTTCTTCCGCATGCTTACTTTTTTCAATCAAAATAATTTATCAGAGGATTATCATATATATTATTCCAGTAGGTAGATTATGCACAGGTCAAAGAATACAGTATGTATCTGATCCCAGATCAAAAATAGAAGATTTAATTTGGAAGGCTAAAGGTATGTGGTAGTGAATAGGACAAGAATGTCTTTTGTTCTTAAATTCAGCTGTAGACAAGGGAACACCTGTTTTTCATCAGAGAGTAACTACATGCACCATTCTATGTACTGTGTGTTGCCTTATTCAAAAGAATGATTATTTTGTTTGAAATACAGGATGACAGCTCTGAGAGGAATATTCCCAGCAGCAATTCAGCTTGGACATGAAGCTTTTTCTGTTAAAGCAGCTTTCTTCAGGAAAATGCTATGCCTGCCTCTTTTTAAAGCTCCAAATCTACGGGGACCAATTCTTAATGTAAAAGACTAACCAACCAACCAACCAACCTGTTTATCCACCCCACAATACATACCTGAACCTTCTACACTGCTCACTACTTTCACTCATGTTGAACCTATCTTCACCCCACTTCTCTGACCAAGAACATCTCTCCATGACCCCTCTGTCTCTGTGTGGCTCTGTGCTCTCAGCAGCAATCTGAAATAAATAGTCTAGTCACACCACTTTCTCCTGCTCTGGACTTTTCATTCCACCTCCCTGCAGAGAGGATGGAGAAAGTCAGATGTATTTTGTCTGCTGGTCATTAGGCGTTAATCATAGGTTGCTCATTCACATGGGTTGATTCCATTTGGTGCTTGACAGCACATCTATCTCAGACATTCCCATAGGGTAGGTGCCATTCAGCAATGCTTCAGTCCTTCTATTCTTAGTATTCAGTGGGCAAACTGAGTCACACATCTTATTCATAAAAGTATTACCAGCATTTCCACATTCACCACACCATCCTAGTTCCTTAGTCCTTCATGAACACTCCCTTCAAGTGAACCGGGACTGTCATAGGTCTTAGCCTCTGAATGGTGCCAACAGCCTCTTGCTCCTCACTCTCCTTACAAACCTATCAGATGGAGGCAAATAACAAGAGAATTGGAGGGTTTGCTGGGTGGCAAGACAGAGCCATTCAGAAGCTGTTCCTTTTCCTAGTGGCATAAACTTTTCCTCTTCCCTGACACTGTGCAACTGATACATACCTAGGAATTAATTAGCTAATCATTGCCTATTTAAGTTAATACTGGAGCTAAGGTAATCGTCTGCCTTTGCATCTTTCACTACATTAAAAAAAAGGCATAGGGTCATTAGTCCTCAAAATGAACTGTAGTAATTTCTTTGTGTTTACCACAGTAAATTAGGTATCAGTTATCTAATGGACTGTGATATAGCTGAAGAGGGGAAGTGTTCCTTGGTACCAGGGAATCTGACTCTAGATTGCTCTTTATATTCAAGCTCAAGTTTACCTATTAAAGCTAGCATGCTTAAATGAAACCTCCCACATTTTCATTGCTTTCTAAAAATACTTTCAGGCTATTCGGTTGTATAAATGAACGTTTTTACTCATCTTTATTTGTCTTCTGCAATTGTCCCTGTGTTGTGTTCCATTGCAAGTAAGAAGCTTAATTTGAAAATAATTCAATATAGCACTGTATCTTAGAGCCCTAACAACAAGCGTGAAATTGTTTTATCTTCTGTGTTCTTGGTGCTCTGTGCTGATGAAGATAGCATATAGACCATCTGCTGCTGTGGTAGCTCTTGGGATACTTGTCAAATTGATTGTGCTCAAAAACAATGGAGACATAGGAAAAAGGGAGCTTCTAATTACATTTTACTCAGAATCTTGTTCAAATCTAGGAAGTGGTAATTCAGAAATAAATAGCTTTGGTGGACATTTTAGAATTTTTAATTAACAAATTACTCTATTAACACACACATTGTTTTCCAGGTGAGTAAGATTGTTTGCCCATGGGGATTTTATTCCATATGTCCAGTATTCCTCCAGCTAAATATGTAACAAATTGATGTATTCATTTTGATTACATAAAACACATGGGTATATAATTAAAAGAAAAGATGACATCTATTCCTACTTTTTCACTAGCCCCTGCGGGCCCACCCTTCCATCAAAAATGAAGTAAAAAATTGCCAGGATACATTTCTAAATAACGTCCACTTTTTCCTCAGATTAAATGTTGTGCAGGTTTCTTCAAACAACAAAATCATTGATAAAATAATTATCTCTTCAACTCATATGGCTTGAACTATCCTCTTTATGCTGATGATGCCTGTCATAAACAGATAGCTAAGGGTTAATGTCTCTTTCACCTGGAAAGGAGTAACCTGAAACACCTGACCAGAGGACCAATCAGGAAACAAGACTTTTTCAAATCTGGGTGGAGGGAAGTTTTGGGTGTGAGTTTTTTGTCCTTTGTCTTGTGTCTGATCCTCTCGGCTATGAGAGTGATCTTTCTGTCTCCTGGCTTTCTAATCTTCTGTTTCCAAGTTGTAAGTACAAAAATAATAAGACAATAAGGTTTATATTGTTTTCTTTTGTATTTACATGTGTGTAGTTGCTGGAATGTTTTGAATTGTATTCTTTTTGAATAAGGCTGTTTATTCATTTTTCCTTTAAGCAATTGACCCTGTATTTGTCACCTTAATACAGAGAGACCATTTTTATGTCCTTTTCTTTCTTTCTTTTATAAAGCTTTTTTTTAAGACTTGTTGGAGTTTTTTCTTTAGTGGGGACTCCAGGGAATTGAGTCTGCAGCTCACCAGGGAATTGGTGGGAGGAAGAAGTCAGGGGGGGAAATCTCTTTGTGTTAGATTTACTAACCTGACTTTGCATACCCTCTGGGTGAGGGGGGGGAGTACTTGTGTTTCCAGGACTAGAAACAGGGAGGGTGGAGTCCCTCTATTTAGATTCACGGAGCTTGCTTCTGTATATCTCTCCAGGAACCCAGGGAGGGAACACCCGGAGGGGGGAAGGGAAATGGTTTATTCCCCTTTGTTGTGAGACTCAAGGAATCTAAGTCTGGGGGTCCCCCAGGGAAGGTTTTGGGGAGACCACAGTGCACCAGGCACTGTATAGATTCCTGGCTGGTGGCAGCTTTACCAGGTCCAAGCTGGTAACTAAGCTTGGAGGTTTTCATGCTAACACCCATATTTTGGACGCTAAGTTCCAGATCTGGGAAAAATGTTATGACAATGCCTACATTTTCTTCTGTATACTGACCTGTCTCTCCATATCCATCCCACACTTCAGTTTCTTTCTCTCTAACTTCTCCATCTCATTGTTACATTAACTTTAACATTGCAAAAAACTCAAAACTTCGTGGGCCAGAACCCGGGCAACTCTAATGGTTCCTCTTCATCACCCTGCTAACTGTGTTGACTGTGCAATGCTATGGAAGAAGGAGCCAGATTCTGCTATGACTAACACAGTTTCAACAGAATAGTAAGTTAAATTCCTACACTAGAGTATTTATTGCTGCTGGTTAAAATGGGCCTGAGATTCATTGTTCACAGCCAAATGCATATCTGGATGTATATTTCACATGTGCTCTGGTCTGCAAGTTTTTCTGACCCATCTCTACTGTTGAGCCAGAAAAAATGCAGCTTATTTTAAAGATCTCAAAGTTATCTGAAGGGCTAATAAATAGAAGAAAAGACTATTTACTTATAACTAAGCAAATCTGAGATGGAAGTGATATTGAACTGCACAATGCCACTTTTGGTGTCACTTTTCCAAATCTAAACATATTCTGATATTTCTGCTATAATTCCATGCCAGGCTTTGTTTCCTACTGAAAGTAAGTAAGTAAGTATGAATTCATATGCAATTTTCTCAATTTGCTGACATCACGATCTAAGACTTGTGCTATATACATTCTTCATCGTGTTAGAGTGCATCCTTTATTAGATTTTCGCCTCACAATAGTTATGGTGTGTACTATCTGTAATGTTCTGGTAAAGCATATTCTGGTAACTTGCTGGAAAACAATGACTTGTAGTTCCCAGGAAACTTCATATACAGCTTATTGCTGGTTGAGAAAATAACACACATCACCACTGTAGTTCAAGTCGTTTTACTTATCACTAAAGGGTTTCCCTTTATTACTTTTGCATTTTCTGTGTTGCCAGGTGTGAAATGAACAGAATCATAAAATCAGACTTGTTTGGCAAATAAAAACAGCAGTACATCTATAATAGTGGAATGTGTATGAAAGGAAATGAAAAAAATCTAGCGATAATTCACAGTTCAGATCTTTAATATAAATTACTGCATAAAAGATACATTTTGTAAATGTTCTAACTAAAATAAAAAGATCAATTATCTTGATTTAGGGAAAAATTCTTCGGTGTATTCTTAATTTTAAACACATGTTGGAGTCCCATTGAAGACAATGGAACTGCAGCACACCCTTACAATTAACCATATGTTAAGTGCTTTCTTCAATATGGATAGACTTGAGTACATGCTTAAATGCTTTCCTGAACTGTGGACTATGCTATTCATGATAAGGGTTATGACAGTTATGATGCTATGATCTAGCTCACAATGACTTTTTTGACAACAATGAGGGTTGGCTCAGGCATAGTGTGATCAAGGAAGCAGGCCCTGAACATGAACTCATGAGCTATTTGCAGAATGTCAGATACCATTAACGCAGGTGGGCTGCTGTCGAGGCTGAATTCAAACTGAATTATATCTTGACAAGGGGCGATAACTTTCTGAGGATTTTATCTCCCACATGTAAATATCTGGAGATCTTATTTCATATCTGATCAACTAGAATTATAAAGACATTGACAGGAAAAATAAAACCAACCAACCAAACATCCTAAGAAGAGTCAGCTCACTGTCCTCCTTTTCTGGTTTGTTATATTTATTGCCCAACGCGCTCTAGTCACATTTTGTTCACAGTCTCATCTAGGTTGCCCTTGAAGCTCATTTTTGCAGGAGCTACATACTACAATAACAACATTACAAACAAAAATGCATCAAATCCTACCCCCCATAAAAGATTAAATAGATAACGCTGGGCTATTCAGAGTAAGGAATAAAAAGATCATTCTCCTGCTGTGCCTATGCAACTCAATGGTTCGACATGTGTTGCATGTTTCCCTTTACTGGTTCCTCATAAGAAGATAAAAGCTTACTATTTCTACATGAAATTTCAGGTGGTAGAGACCTGTGCTTTGGAAAATGTTTCTACCCTGCCACAGTCAGGTCAAACTTTGGTGCCTGCAAGCAAACCCACAGTTAGTTATCTAAATAAGCAGTTTGATTTTTTAGCTGCTGAGTACCGGCCTCCCTCATTGAGTTCAGTGTGAGCGTCTCTTGCACAAGGAGAATTGAACTGAGCCCTTTTTCTGTCACCTGAAATGTTAAAATCAGGTCAATGGATATTTTTTCCCAAAAAAGCTTTGTTAAGAAATACTTGGAGTCAATGGAGAGATGAGAAGAGAATTTGGCTTGAAATATTTATTTTGTGGTTCATTTATAGGAATATATGAATTTTTCAAGGAAGAGGTGCCATTATCTACAGTGGTACTGACAGCAAAGTGCTAGCAATAGGCTCATTCCTGCAGACCCTTGCTTATGTGAATAGTCCCATTGAACTCAAAGGGCTTCCTGGTAGTGTAGGAGTAAGGGTTTTCAGGATCAGCCCCCAAGTCACGTAATAGTTAGGCTGGGCTCTGTGAATTACTAAGGGCTGTAAAACCGTAGGAAAATCTAGAAAATGAGAGGAAAGTTAGCCCCCAATTTTAGACTCATAAATGATCAAACACTCAGTGTTATTTGAGCAGAAAGCACAACAAAAGGAGACAGGAAGATGGAATAAAAGCAGTTCCTTGGTAGATCCCTGCTCCTCACTAGGCATGTTTCTTTCATTAGCAATTTAGGTGACAGAACATTGAGTGATGTGATGCTGTGTGGTCCTGTCACCTAATCTGTGAATCAGATAACACTCCTATCATTTCAATATGCAAGCACATTAAAATGTATTACAGCCATGTTAGTGTGAAATAAGAGACTTTATCAAGGATTCTTCTCTAAATATAAAGTTAACAAATAATGGACAGAATACCCTATGTGTATGTTAGTGTGCAAGCTGTTTGTAGCATCTTAACTAAAGATAAACTGGATTGAAATGTCAAACTCAAAAAAGTTCAGGCTGAGATTTTCAAATACCTCTAAAGGATTTGGACCTTCCATTCCCTCTAAGGAGATTTGGGCATCCTAACCCTTTTGAATTGGGGGCTTAGAATATCTCAGACTCAGGATGTAAAACTATGTGTGTGTGGGGAGGGGCTTAAGTGGAACAAGAAGATAAAAGACATAATTTAGAAAAAAGAGTGAGAATCACAAAGAACCTGGTACAGATTAGCCAATCCAAAGGGTTACAGCCAAAAACAGATTACAATAAAATTGCAGTACTTTACCATGTTTGTATAAAAACAGCACAGGGCTCTCCAGAACCAATTTTACTCAAGTAAACTACAAGCTAGAGGCATTACCTCTTTATATGGCAAAGCAGGGAGAATGAAGAGGGAAACTGTGGTACCCTGGGTAAGACACTTCACAGCTGTATGTTTCTGTTTCAGCTCACACCCTTTGTCTCTCTTATCTATTTAGATTCAGCTCTAGATGGAGATGGAGCCCTCAGCACAGGGCTTGTCTTGTTGTATGTGTGTACAGTGCCTAGCATAATGGGGTCTTGATCTTTGTGTGGGCCTCCAGACACTATGGTACTGCAAATATATTAGTAAATAAGTAAATAAAAGACTTATCAGTGAAATTGAGCAACTCAAGGAGGGGGAATTGATTGTTTTTAAGAGTCATAGGTCAGACAGAAGAAGTGGTTCTTAAGATGGAATTGGGAAAGGAGGCTGAGTGGCTGTAACTGAGGGAAGAATTGCCCCAGGTTAGATGCAGAGAAACAGGGAGAGGAAGTGAAGAAAACATAGAAGTGGGCTCTAACAACTACAATTTAGAGGCAAGAATAGGAGAGAAGGACATATGAATATATGAATGGCCATAATGGGTCAGACCAAAAGTCCATCAAGCCCAGTATCCTGTCTTCCGACCGTGGCCAATACCAGGTTCCCCAGAGGGAATGAACAGAACAAGTAATCATCAAGTGATCCATTCCCTGTTGCCCATTTCCAGCTTCTGGCAAACAGAAGCAAAGAACACCATCTCTGCCCAACTTGGCCTATCCTCCGTGAACTTATCTAGTTCTTTTTTGAACCCTGTTATAACCTTAGCCTTCACAACATCCTCTGGCAAGGAGTTCCAAAAGGTTGACTGTGCGTTGTGTTCATCTGCCATTTTGTTGCCCAGTCAGGTGCACCGCCAGCTTTTTTGGCGCCCTAGGCGGCAGAAGGTCCTGCCCCTGAAATACTGCCACCCCCCCAAATGTTAGTGCCCTAGAACTGGTCCCAGTACAGACCGCTGGGGGACACCACTATTTATCTCTCTCCATTCTGAAAACTGACCATTTATTCTCTTTAGTTCCTAACTTTTAACCAGTCCCCAATCCATGAAAGGACCTTCCCTCTTATCCCATGTCTTCTTACTTTGCTTAAAAGCCTTTGGGGAGGAACCTTGTCAAAGGCTTTCTGAAAATCTAAGTACACTATATCCACTTGATACCCCTTATAGACATGCTTGTGGACCCCGCCAAAGAATTCTAGTAGATTGGTGAGGCATGATTTCCCTTTATAAAAACCATGTTGCTTCTTCCCCAACAAATTATGTTCATCTATGCATCGGACAATTTTGTTCTTTACTGTATTTTCAGCCAGTCAGGCTTATCAGCCTGTAATTGCTGGGATCACCTCTGGAGTTCTTTTAAAATTTGGCATCATGTTATCTATCCTCCAGTCATTTAGTACAGAAGCTGATTTAAATGATAAGTTACAAACTACACTAAGAAGTTCTGCAATTTCAAATTTGAGTTCCGTCAGAACTCTTGGGTGAATACCATCTGGTCCTGGTGACTTTTTACTGCTTAGTTTATCAATTTGTTCCAAAACCTCCTCTAACGACACCTTAATCTGGGACAGTTCCTCAGGTTTGTCACCTAAAAAGAATGGCTCAGATTTGGGAATCTCCCTAAGATCCTCAGCCATGAAGACAGATGCAAAGAAGGACAGAAGGAAGCATGGTGGTAAATAATAAATTAGGGCCCAGGTTTTTAAAGGTTTGTAGGTACTGCAATGCCTAACTGATTTAGGAGTATAAATATTATTTTCAAAGGAATTTAGGCACCAAGGAATTTTGATGGGATTGAGGCTACTAAGTGCCTAAATCCCTTTTGAAAATGTTATTTAGGCTCTTAAATCAGAACACAACACCACCCAAATACCTTTACAAATCTGGGCGTAGGTCAGAAAAACTGGGGACAGTAAATCCATAGAGAGTCATGAAGACAAAGAGAGAGGCTTTGTACCAATTCCTGAAACACCATACAATGTCAATGAGGATTTTGAGGATAGCTCACACTAGGAATTCTGGTCAGTGGTTTGACATATACTTAGAGCAAATTATAGGTGATGGCGCTACACTGAGATATACCATCTGAGGATCTATCCCAATGCTTTTTAGAAGAGTATATTGGTTAATATCAGGTGACTGTAAAGAGTATTAGAACCATGTTAGAAGCAGAGGGCAGAGAAAAAGTGATTTACTGAGACAATTAATGTCTATGGCCTTTGAAGGACTTTTCTATTTGACTACAATGTTTTGACATATAGGGACCAATTGTTTCAAAGGATATTAAGGGCTTTTGATGAGTTCTGGAGTAGGGAATTCTTTAGTATATTTACTCCTCAAATATGTAGGAGCTCGGCCACCACAGTGATGAGCAGAGTATAAACATATGCATAGATAGGCAGGCAGGCTTAGGGATTTTTGTTGGGACCAAGACTATGAAACCTAGATTTTCTGTACACTTTTGAATACAGAGAAGAAGATTTGGGTTAGCTTCAGTAACCCTGAACTTCTCCAATTTTACCCAGTATAAACTAAAGTGAGAGCACATGCAGGGGTGATATGCCTGCAGGTGCTTTCACCCTCGCATGCAAAACTGTGTTCTATCTCTACTACTTTTTTTCCCTTATCTTCTGGTGTCATCACTTGTGAATTTGCCTTAACAGATACTTTTGGGGCTGTGCTCTGTTTTAGCAAAGATTTTGATATCAAAAGTCATCTTAATGGGTTTATGTTTGAACACAGCCGGTCTTTCAGCAGCCATAACTACCCAGGATTCCTGTCTTCCTTTCCCTCTCTGTTTAGGTATTCCTTTTTTGGCACCATAGTGGCAACAGATGTGATCAAATATAAAGAGGCATTTGGCATCAATGGTCAGTGCTGTCACAGAGGAGAGACTTCCTATAGATGAGATGCTGCTTGCAAACTGCCCATCTAAACTCATTTTGCTTGGCACCCAAGTGAAACTGGCACTGCACTATGTGAGCAGGCATAATGCCATCCTAGCAGCTGGGTCTGATCGTAGGCATCCAAGAGACCATGTGTGTGCAGCATCGAGTGTGTGTGTCTGAGGGCAGGATTCCAAGAGAAGAGGGCCTGGGCTCCTGTATCTAATTGAAGCGGATAGGTAATCCACTTTAAGGAGTCAGCTGTAATTGAGGTGAAGAAGAGTGTAGTTATGTTCCTCTTAAGCCCAGGTTCTACGGTCATGGGAGTTTTACAGCTGCAAACAATCAAATAGTGTACTCTTAATATAGTCCCATATTAATACAATGACAGTTAATTACATGCACTTCTTATGCCACTTTGCAGCTGGATTAACTTCTCTGGATTAGGAAGATCCTAATGAAATCTGCAGCTCTACTTTGTTCTCCTTGGAAGGCCTTTGTGAAATTATTGTATAATGCTGCTATAGAAAGTCATATTTGTACTCCATAGATCAAAACAGTGAGAAACTTTACTTTAGGCAGATAAAAGAGAAATAATCTTTAAACCAAAAACCAGTGTCAAGGGTTTTGCTCCCCATGCCTCAAAACACACACAAACACATGCACACTTGGGACCCACTCTAAAAAGCAGACCCACCGGCAGCAACAAAATGAAAAATTAACCAGACAGCCAGGCAATACCCCAGAAGTCTACTCATATATCTTCGTATGACGCAAAACAGTAAGGGATACATTTTCAAAGCAGAGCAGAAGGGATAGCATATTTTATGAGTCTTTTCATTTTAAGTATACATATAGTAAGTCTCCTAAATACTCCTTTGTGTTAACAAATAAAAACTATGACATGTTGTGCTATGCCTGCTTCATATGTTGTCTATCTAAAGAGGTGAATAGAGGCAGTTCAAGTACTCTTAAAATGTCACTATCCATTCCAACAACTGCACTGGTGTGGTTGTATGATTAGGAAACAGAAAGGTTAGCACTCCTAACGATAGCCTTTTGAATCATACCCTCAGCACCACCTTTTAAACTTTCTGCAATTCCACAGCATGTTCAAAAGTCTTTCAGCTTATCCCATGTATTTAAACTGAATTGCCCTGGCAGCAGTTCAATTTGTACACCCTGGCCTAAATGATGTACTTCATGCAGACTGCAATGTGAGAACAATTCTCCTTCCTGACTTTCTCTTAGTAAAATGGCTCTTTATGGCTTGGCCAGTTGACCTGCAAGTATTTGGTTTTTGGAATGTTGCTGGCAATGATGGCATAGTTCTGGTTAGTTCACCCAGGGCAAGCATGCACTTCACTGGCTCATGAGACAAGAGCCAGAGAATGAAGAACACAGTTAAAAAACAACAAAGAAACACACATACACAAAAGAAAACCCAGGGAGCTATGACATTCCTTGTCTCTCCTCTACAATAACTCTTTACTCTCAGGTATCAGAGAGGTAGCCGTGTTAGTCTGGATCTGTAAAAGCAGCAAAGACTCCTGTGGCATCCTATAGACTAACAGACGTATTGGAGAATGAGCTTTCGTGGGTGAATACCCACTTCATCTTTACTCTCAGCAACAGCATAACTGTTTTCTAGGTTGGTGTTCTTCAGTCCATTCAAGAAAATGGTTTTCCCCCCATACACATCTAATAAGTGAAATAAGAAAACACTCCTGGCTTTTATCTTATCTTTCTTATATCCTCAGTGCTGCGAACAGGAAATACTCATGTGTCCCCAATTTTGATCTGACTTATATCAGGGCAAAACAGGACTCAATAGAGTTACACCAGTGTAAAACTGGTGTGAGAAGAGAACTGAGTCTTGTTCTCATCAGACATATATTACCATTTACTGAAATTATAAGGGACAGTTAATTGTGCATATTGTTGGCACAGCGTGCTGAAGATATAAAACGCTACTTAAGGCTAAATAATATTATCATACTATAGAATCATAGGAGTTAGAGACGGAAAATACTCTTTGGTCAGGTGGTCCATCTCTAGTGAGTGCATAAGAACATAAGAATGGTCAGACCAATGGTCCATTTAGTCCAATATCCTGTTTTCTGACAGTGGCCAGTGCCAGGTGCTTCAGAGGGAATGAACAGAACAGGGCAATCATCAAGTGATCCATTCCCTGTTGTCCACTCCCAGCTTCTGGCAAACAGAGGAGAGAGACACTCAGAGCATGGTATTGCATCCCTACCCATCCTGGCTAATAGCCAAGGATGGACATATCCTCCATGAATTTATCTAAGTTTTTATTGAACCCAGTTATACTTTTGGCCAGTTCAGGGTTATTTCCTACAAGAATGGCCAGATATTCAGCTGGTGTAAATTAACATAGTTTATTCAGCTAACGACCTGGCCCAATATATTTTCTTACCACTCTAACGAGACAATTGGTATCCTACTGTTAATTGAATTGTCTCATTAGACTGACCTCCCACTGGATAAGGCAACTCCCATCTTTTCATGTGCTGTGTATTTAAACCTGCTACTGTATTTTCCACTCCATCCATCTGATGAAGTGGGTTCTAGCCCCCAAAAGTTTATGTCCAAATAAATCTGTTAATCTCTAAGGTGCCACAAAGACTCCATGTTGTTTTAACTCTGAGTTAGGCACCCAGATTTTGTACAGAATACCAGGGGAGAGTTAAGCACCTAAAAATGGGATTCATAGAAGCCATCATGCTGAGGGGGGAGGGGCTGCCTAAGCTAGCCAGTAGAAACTGATGAAGAGGGGGCATGGCCAAACCTCCACTCAGAGGAATTAGGAACCCAACTCCAGGCTGGAGGGGGCATCTCTCTCCATTTGGAATACACAGCCATGAACCCTCTCCTGGAATTAAGTGCCTAAGACAAGTCTGCCATTTTTCAAGAAAAAAGCCAAGGAGGGAGAACCTAAGGAATAGTTAAATATCCAGAGAGAGAAATGGCTCTATAGCATGTGGTTAGGGCTCTTACCCTCATCCAGTGACTAATTATGAATCCACTTTGGAACAGTCTAACAGGAAAGACTGAGAAAGCCCAGCCCCCAGAATACCTCACAGCCCATGGTTAGGGCACTCGGTAGGAAGTGGTAGACCCACGTTCAAGTCCCTTCTCTACATTAGGCTGGGATGCACCCAGGTCTTCCACTTCAAGGGTGAGTGTTCTAAGCATATGCTAAAGGTTATAAGAGAGAAAGACAATGGTAACACTACGCCTGCCTCCTTGGACAGGTTAAGGCACACTCAGAGCATGCCTACTGCATCGGTCCTTGAGGGCCAGAAAGATGAGGAATGCCTACTTTATTAATCCCACTGGATTTAGGCATGAACTAAATGCCAAGCTGCTGAGATGCACCAGGACTTGGGCAACTGTGTGCATGCCCAGCCACTGAAATTCAGGTACCTCAGGATTTAACAGTTGAAACATAGGCACTTAGGGACCTTAGGCACCTGCAGGGTTTGGTGGCAGCTGAACAGAAGTTATGTGAATGCCAGTCGTGCCTCAATGCTGGGCTTAGATGCCTTTCAGAATCTGGTTTTATGGCCTTACAGCACTGACTGGAGCAACATCTAAATGCTTTTAAAAATCCAGGCCTCTCCTATTCAAGTGAATGTGAATAAAAATCATATCCTAAAGCTCCAACTAACTGCCAGCAGCTACCTATTGCCTCTGGGCAGAAACTAACAACTGTGCTCCTTATACTTCCAGCAGCACCATTCACTTCACCAGCCTTTCAAGTGACTTGCAGTAATCCTAGTCTATATCACTATACAAGCAGAAGCAACAAAGAATTTCCCGAGGATTTTCTCTGTACTTCATCGGTGGAAAGAAAATATATTTAACATTTTTACCCTTTCTTATAAATATTTGAGAGTAGAAACCAAGAAGGACGTTGATGATTTCTTTTTGTGTTTAAGAAAATAATGCTACTTAAAAGTGTTTTTTTTTAAATAGTATTTTGATTTAATTACACTGAAAGGTAACATGATTTCATATTACTGGAAAGAATCAACATATTTTCAGTTGTGTAGCTCTTGCAGATTCAATGGATAATTAACAACCCTGCTTATAAAAATAGCTTGATATCTTTAACTTTCTCAGCAGGAGACAGGCTTATTTTAGGGATTTTTTTTCCCTTGTGAGCACTGCTGCATATTAACATTTTTCCCCAGTCATTGCACTACCGGAGCGAAATGCCAACAGTGGTAATATGACAGAGTAAATGTCACACGTTAAAAGGACCACAAGAATATATATTTGCCACCTGTAGAAATTGTTCTTTTTCACTGTGCAATGTAAAATTTGTGAACGTTGTTATAATATTCTAGATGTGTCTGTCTGGTAATATCAGGCATGTATCAGGGTCCTGCAATATCAACCCGTTTATTTACTGTACATTTTCTATTGTGTTGTGAAACTGTATAGTCACACTAATGCACTGTCACCTAGAGCAAGAAAAACTAGCCTCTGGATATTATTTATTGGCCTGTGAATGCAGATTACTTATGCAATTTATTACCTACTAATTTACCATCTGCTGGCTGAAGGATGGTAAAAGTCCACTATTTGTTTTATAGGAATTCATTATGCCATTAACCTTTCACTCCTATGGGCCACGAGAAGGAATTTCTTAAGTTAAATCATTCTTGTAATAATGTTCTCCAAATGAAAACAGTGATTTATAGCATCCTCACAGAAAGTCTAATAAAGGTAAATTATTTCCTAATGTCCTATACATTGTAAGTGTTTGCATAAACAAGTTGGTGGAATGCAAACACAATTTCTAAAGGCTGTTTTATTCTTCTCTATAACATGGACATCAAAATAATGTTGACACTGATATTCTTCCTAACATTTCTAGTTTTTGCATTTTAAAAAACAGGACATAGTTATATGTTGTGTATTTTATATAGCTCTGTATTGTGCGGGTGTGTGTAAGAAAACTATACACATCATTTTACAACTGAAATGAGATTAAATCTCTTTTGATTTTTATTGTGAGAAGTGCTGAAAATAAAGCTGATGTAATTTAAAAAGCAATCAATAGTTGCTTATATAAAGTAATTCTGATTTGGATAACAACTATAGTGGCTGCACTAATATTGCTGATAGTTGGGTGGTATAGAACACAAGCTTGTTGAGCTGTGCTACTTACTATTCTCCAGAAACTTCGCTTATTTTTCATCTAAATCTCAAAGTCACGAAGATTTTTCCTGCCCAGCCTGGGTTCTTCTGATGGTGGGAGTGGTTGCACAAACATCCAGGCTTAAGCAGAACCAAGAATATTTGAATTTGTTATTGAAAAGCCTGTGGGGTCAGATCCTCATCTAGTAAATCAGCAGGACTCCATGGGTTTCAGTTCAAAGTGCAAATTATTTTGCTCTACCAATTTTAGAAGAAACTAAAATTATCTTTAGAAATTATAGCTGGTGTTTACATTCCATTCACCGAAATCCATATCAATTTGTAGCAGCTGAGGAACTGGCCCTCTAAGTGATGTCAGGTTCAAAAAGAATAATTTTAGGAGATTCCATTTTCCCCATGTTTTAGAGACCCTTACTTCTTTGTCTTTCAGTTTTGGTCAGAACCTTAAATGAAGCCATTTCTGCACTCATTACTCAGACAAATCTCCCAGTTATATCTGGGAGACAGGAAAACAGATTGTGAGGCTGTGGTGGGCAACCTGTGGCCTGCAGGCCTCATGTGGCCTGTCAGGATAATCTAGTGGTGGGCTGCGAGACAGTTTGTTTACAGGCACGGCCACCTGGAGCTCCCAGTGGCCATGGTTTGCTGTTCCTGGTCAATGGGAGCTGCAGGAAGCAGTGCGGGCCACAGGGACGGGCTGGCCACTGCTTCCCACAGCTCCTGTTAGCTGGGAACAGCAAACCATGCCACGGGGAGCTGCAGGCAGCCGTGCCTGCAGATGGTCAACATAAAAAAACTTCGTGGCCCACCAGCAGATTACCCTGATGGGCTGCATGCAGGCACAGGCCACAGGTAGCCCAACACTGGTCTGAGACGTTCTGGTTGAGGATGATCTTCTTCTGAGTGACATGACTATCACTTTATTCACCCTTTACTCCTAAAGGAATTTTAAATTGGTGGTG
This sequence comes from Gopherus evgoodei, assembly GCF_007399415.2. Taxonomy (NCBI): domain Eukaryota; kingdom Metazoa; phylum Chordata; order Testudines; family Testudinidae; genus Gopherus; species Gopherus evgoodei. The sequence continues at coordinate 32,304,579 of NC_044332.1, read as the reverse complement.
CCTCCACCTGGATGGCCTCGGAACACCTTCAGGGGTGTGCCTTGGGAACCTCCAGGAATAAACCTATTCTAATATTTAATAATAATATAACCTGTGCATGGATGTAACTCAAAAATACCAATTATAAATAATATACATCCAATATACTTAAATTAGAGATAGCGCACCTTTACTAAACAATTTAAAAAAATCAAAGTATAACAGATTAAGATTAAATGTAACTACTAATTTAAATCCACAGGGAGCAGTTGAATCAAATCAATTAACAAATATAGCATACAGTAATAAATGAAACTTATCTAACTGGCATTTACACTGCCACTGTTTACCCCACCCCGGAGCATACACTGCTCTGGTTTTCAGAGTCCTACACACTTGCACGCTTGAAGATCTGCAGCTGGAGACAGCACTCTGTTGGTTCTGTGTATCAGTCTAGCCAAGGCAACAAGCTGCACAACCCCTCTGAAGATTGGAGCTGACCCCACGAAACGTCAGCAGCCCTGGGTCCTGGTTTGGTGGAAAGATCACTCTGCCTCTCCTCAGACTCAGTCTCTCTACTGTGCCCCTTCCCTTGCAAGTACTTTCCCAAACAAGAGTGGGGGGTTACTCACAGTTCCTCCACTGCAGGCCCACTTCAGTCAGCTCTTGTTATATCCTTGGGGGCAGCCGGTTTAGGAAGAAATCACTTGAGGTCAGACAGCAGACAGCTAACAAAACTACCATTTATTTACAGACACAGAGCTCGCCTACCGGCTGAAGCTGGCTGGGCTATCCCCTAATAATCTAACTCAGTTGCCATAGGAACAAAAACCGTGACAACCAAATACACAACATATTCCTCTCCCCCAATAAGAACACCTCCCCTAAATAAAACACACACTAGACTAGAGAAGGAGGGTAGACTGCCTCCATTCCTGGCTAAACCCTGGGGATTATTTTGCCCCATAACCGTGGGATCGCCCTAGCTAAAGATCCAGCCTATGAGGAGGTCTTCTGTCTCTAGGTGGATTACGGTGAACTTCTGGTGTTGTTGCACCTGAAAGTACCATGGGCTCAGGGTCTGCAGCACGAACAGGTGAAGAGGTGGTATCAGCTCATGCTGGGCAAAGGGGTATCTCAGCCACCGGCAGTAATGGAGAACAGTCAGGAACAGGTGATTCATGATTCGGTGTCTCATCAGAAGAGGTGAAGTCAGACCACTCAACTGCAGATGTGTCCTGAGGACTGGCATGACCTGGCAACAGCTGATCTACATGTCGCCGCCAGTTAAGATTCTCTGCAGTCTGGACTGTGTAGGAAACAGGTCCTGTTTGAGTGATGATCATGGCAGGGACCCATTTAGCTCTGGAAGTATAATTCCAAGCCAAAATTGGCTGTCCCAGGCTAAAGGTTGAGTCTTTTGCTCTGGGTGCCCGTCAGATGACTTGATATTGCTGCTGATGTTGCACAATTTGTCGGGGTTCAGAAGGTTTCAGCAGATCAAAGCAAGTGCGCAGCTGTCGTCCCATCATTAGAAAGGCCGGGGATGCCTGAGTCATAGCATGAGGTGTGTTTCTGTAGGAAAGTAAGAAGTTATCCAGACGCTTTTGAATGGAGTATTGTCCCCTTGCTGATTTCAAAGTGTGTTTCATTGTCTGCACAAATCTTTCAGCTAATCCATTGGTGGATGGATGATATAATGCTGATGTGATGTGATGTATCCCATTTGCCTTCATAAAATTTTGAAATTCCTGAGAGACGAACTGCGGTCCATTGTCACTCACAAGTTGTTCTGGCAGACCGAAACTACTAAAGAATCCCCGCAGTTTTTGGATAGTACTCTCTGCAGTAGTGGACTGCATTAGAGAGACTTCTGGCCATTTAGAATGGGCATCTGCTGCCACCAAGAACATGCTTCCTTCAAGGGGGCGAGCGAAGTCAATGTGAATACGTTGCCACGGGTTTTCAGGCCAGTCCCATGGATGTAGGGGTGCCCACTGGGGTGCATTCCTCACACCTTGACATGACATACAAGCTTTTGCCTTCTCTTCAATAGCACTGTCCAATCCAGATCACCAAAAATAGCTTCGTGCAATTTCCTTCATGCGCACTATTCCACAGTGACTGGAATGTAGCTGTTCTAATATCTGTGATCTCAGTGGTGGTGGAATAATGACACATCTCCCCCACAACAAACAACCAGATTGGACCGATAACTCTGTCCTCCTGGACATGTAGGTAACAAGGTTGGGTGAGACCGGAGAGGTTTGTCGAGATTTTCCATGCATCACCAGGTCCATAACTTGGGACAATACTGGGTCAACGCGAGTTGCCTTCTTTATCTGAGTAGCAGTGATGGGTGTATTCTCTACCTGTTCAAAGTAGAAGATTTCCTTTTGGGCACTATCTTGATGTTTGACCGGCAAAGGCAACCTTGAGAGGCCATCTGCATTGCCGGGCAGAGTGGATTTCCGATATTTGATTTCATATGTGTGTGCTGAAAGTAACAATGCCCAATGTTGCATATGACTAGCAGCTAATAGGGGAATGTCTGTGTAGGGTCCAAAAATTGACATCAGAGGTCGATGGTCTGTGAGAACAGTAAACTTCCGCCCAAACAGGCACTGATGAAACTTCCGAATTCCAAAAACAATTCCTAATGCCTCACGTTCGATTTGGGCGTAGTTAGTTTCTGCTTTGCTTAGAGTGCGTGAAGCAAAAGCAATAGGTCTCTCTTCTCCCGAAGGCATAATGTGTGACACGACTGCTCCCACTCCATAAGGGGAGGCATTGCAGGCCAATTGTAGGGGTAAGGATGGATCAAAGTTAGAACTTCAGAATTTAGCAATGCATCCTTAGCTTTGTTAAATGCAACATCACAGGCTTCAGTCCACTTCCAGGCCTTGTTCTGCCCAAGGAGCTCATGAAGTGGTTTTAGCAGTGTGGCTAACTGTGAGATGAACTTTCCATAATAGTTCAGCAGTCCTAGAAACGAGTGCAGCTGGCTTACATTTCGAGGTGGGGGAGCCTCCACAATAGCTTTAACTTTTGCAGGGGCCTTATGAAGACCTGCAGAATCAATGATTTGTTCCAAATATGTAACAGAGGGCTTGAAGAATTCACACTTGTCTTTGCGAACTCGTAGGCCATACTCTTCCAGTCTTTGTAGGGCAGCCTCTAAATTCTTTAAGTGATCCCCTTCATTCCTTCCAGTGACCAGGATATCATCCAGATAGCACTGAACTCCTGACAAGCCACACAAGATCTGGTCCATAGCCCTCTGGAACAGGGCGGGAGCAGATGTTATTCTGAAGGGTAGGTGACAGTATCGATAAAGCCCCTTATGCGTCACAATAGTCAACAGCTCTTGGGACTTTTCATCGACGTGCATCTGTAAATATGCTTGACTCAGATCAATCTTACTGAACTTTTGTCCCCCAGCCAGGCCTGCAAAGAGGTCATCGATGAGGGGAAGTGGGTATTGTTCTGCGCACAACAGTGGGTTGACAGTGACTTTAAAATCACCGCAAATGAAGAGAGGCCATCTTTCTTCACTATTGGAACGATAGGAGTGGCCCATGGGCTATGAGTAACTGGTATTAGGACTCCATTGGTGACCAGGCGCTCCAGGTCTGCTTCAACTTTTGGTCTGATGGCAAAGCCTGATGGTCAGGCTTTCAGATATTTTGGTGGACTGTCAGGTTTAATGTTCAATGTCACAGTGATGCCCTTCATACTTCCCAAATCCTCTCCAAAAACAGCAGCATGTTTCCTTAGTATAAGGGCTAGACTGGTTTCTTCTTTAGTCATCCGGTGCACTTCTGCCCAGTTCAGCTGAATCTTCCCAAGCCAAGACCTACCCATTAAGGCTGGGTAGTTACCTCTCACCACAAACAGTGGCAATTTAGCAGCCTGTCCATTGAGCTCCACCTTAACATCAATAATGCCCAACATGGGCACACCTTCTCTCGTATACGTCTTCAGAACAGTTTTTGTTGTCTTAAGTGGAAGATGCTGTAACTTTTCTTTATACACAGTCTCGGAGACCAGCGAGACAGCTGCACCGATGTCCAGTCCCATGTGTATAGGTTTGCCATCCAACAATGGGGTTACCCAGTATTCATGTGAGCCCACTGCCAAAGACAAAACGTGCAGTGGCACTTCCTCTTGCAATGAGGTGTCACCTTGATCATACTGGGTCTGCTCTAGGGTATGCAGGGTTCCTCATTTTGTCGGCCAGACCACAGGCCTCTTTTTCTTTTGTTTACAGGCACACTCAATGTGTCCCTTTTTGCCACAGTGTTGACACACCAGGTCCTTACACCAGCAATCTGATGCCTGGTGACCTGGCTTACCACAGCGGTAACATTCCTGACTGCACAGTTTTGTGGGTAGGTTCTTGTGACACTTTTTGCACCCTAGGGGATGTACCGATGTATTGCGCCTCCCTTGTAGCCAGTCCCATGGAGACAGCAATATCAACAGCCTTCTGTAATGTAAGCTGAGCCTCTGTCAGTAGGCGCTTCCGTATAGCCTCACTGTACAGGCCACACACTAACCTGTCACACAGGGCATCATTTAACATCTCCTTAAATTCACAGTGTTCTGCTAGCTTTTTTAAAATTGTTACAAATTGTACAACTGTTTCATCTTCTTTTTGGTCTCTTTTGTGGAACCGGTATCTTTCAGCAATTACCAGTGGTTTTGGGGAAAAATGGGACCCCAGGATTTCCACAATGTCACTGTAAGATTTAGTCTCAGGCTTAACAGGGTGTAAGCTGCGTAGCAGGGAGTAGGTTTTAGCCCCTACAACGCTTGAGAAGTAGGTGCCAATATTCTCTTCTGTAATGTCATTTGCAATAACAAAAAGCTCAAAATGCTCAGTATACACATGCCATTGCACTATATTCTCATCGAAAGGTTCCAGAGGCCTGGTCAGAGTAGCCATAATTTTCAGTTTCACTGTCACCGTCAGTGCAAACAAGCAGGTTTTTGTTTGTTTGTTCTTTACCTTGACTTCTACTTCCTTCTGTTGCTGGAGCAGCACCGGAATCCCATCTATCGTCGCCACTTGTTATATCCTTGGGGGCAACCGGTTTAGGAAGAAATCACTTGAGGCCAGACAGCAGACAGCTAACAAAACTATCATTTATTTACAGACACAGAGCTCGCCTAACCAACGGAAGCTGGCTGGGCTATCCCCAATAATCTAACTCAGTTGCCATAGGAACAAAAACCGTGACAACCAAATACGCAACAGCTCTAGGCACAGAAACAGTCTCTGCCCTGACTCCACTGAAGCCACCAACAGCCTCTGAGGCTCCCTGCTCGATCAAAGCCCCTGCAAGCTCTCAGCAGCAGCTCCTGGTATGGACGAAGCTCATCAGCAGTAATCTCGCTCCTTTTCCCAAAATGGAGTCCACTCCTGCTCTCTCTGGATGAGGAAGTCTTTCCCTCTGTCCTCCAGGCATGATGCGAGTTGTAATTTCTAAGGCTAGATTTTATTTTATATATTATTTTGTTATTTATATTTATTATATATATTATTATATATATATTGGCATTTCACTCCGGTAGTGCAATGACTGGGGAAAAATGTTAATATGCAGCAGTGCTCACAGGCTTTTCCCCTGGAACACTCCCAATGAAGTTCAGAGGCCCCTCTGGTAAAGCTTACAGTGTCATCTACCTGGATTTCAGAAATCAGGTTCCAAAGAGATTGAGACTGAAGAGTGAGAGAAGAGGGTCTTGAGCTGAACCTTTCACTATGATTTAGTCATGGCCTCTAATGAAATGAAGAATCCTCATGACCAACCACACCCAAAAGAGAACACTTAAACTATAACAAAGAAGCAAGTTGCTAGAGGTTTTAGTAAACATTGTATGACAGGCTATGAGGGAAAGTTGAAGTGAACACATTTGAAAGTTCTTGTTGGCATATTTTCCACAGCTTCCTGTTTACCTACAGAATTACTGACATCTATTTCAAGCAGTACCAATTAGAAGAAAAAAGAAAACACGTGGCATTCACCTTCATACCAGTGGCACACAGAGTGTCTGCTGATTTCTAGCTGGTGACTAAACTGTGTGTGAAATAGTTTTACACATGGTTTGCATGTCCTCAGTTGGATCTTTTTTCTCCATCAGTGTTGTGAAAGCCTTCTGCATGATTGTGTAGGAAGTTTCAAGATCTCCCTGTTGCAGAAAGAGGAAGGGGAATTTGCTACTTTAGAATCCAATAGTCTAGTTCAGAGGTTCTCACTCTTCATTGCACCCGTGATCCACTTCTGACAATAAAAAATATTACACAACCCCAGAAGGGGGGACTGAAGCCTGAGTCCATCTGATTCCCTCTGCCCCCGGCAAGTCAAAGCCAAAGCCTGAACCCACTGCCCTAGGCAGGGTAGGGGTGAAAGCCAAAGCCTAAGGGCTTCAGCCCCAGCCAGGGGACCTGTAACCTGAGCCCCACCGCCCAGGGCTGAAACCCTTGGGCTTTGGCTTCAGCCCGGACAGCGGGGCTCAGGCTTCAGCCCCAAGCCCAGCAAGTCTAAGCCAGCCCATTTTCGGGTCCCGACCCACAGTTTGAGAACTGCTGGTATATTTGTTCTTTGAAAACAATCTCTATAAACAAAAGCTCTTTTCAAATATAAGAATTTAATAAAACTTTGCACACTAGGTAGGGGAGTCCCTAGGACAGCAACAAGAATTTAAATTCCTTTCAGGGTGTACCAGTTACTAATTAATGATTTCATTTGCGATTTCTCTTCTCCTCCTATCATACTTGTTTCTATTGGCTTTTTATCCCGGTGTTCTCCCTATAACATGGTTATTAAGTGGCTTCTCAATCATAGAATCATAAAGTTAGAAGGGACCCAACGGTCATCTAATCTAACCTCTCAATGAAATCGTTTTGGTGCATATTCCTTCTGTCCCTCAGTTTAGAATTAGTTCACAGAATGAAAGTAAATAAACAAACAAACCACTTTCCTTTTGATAGTATTTCCATCTATCTTCAAGGGATGCATCGATTTGCTGCAGCTGTGAACAGCTCTTATAAATCCAAGGCATGAACAACTTAATTTTGGAAGCAAGTCAGAAAAGTGTTAAATGATTAGAGTCCAAGCAGATAATTTATAAACAAGTAGAACAAACTTAATAAATGTTGCATTACACGGGAGAGGGAAAAAAAGTAATGACAGAGTCCTTTTTTAAAAAATGGGAAGGGCCCAATACCCCACTGCCTTGCACTTTGTATAGTACTTTACACTTTTACAAAGTAAATGCAAAAGATACCAGATCAGAATGGCAACATTTTTGGTAGTAGACAGTGGAAAATCAGGCCCAATGCACTTCCTCTGCTTAAACTGGATTTATATTCTGCAGGATCTCTGACAATCAGACCATTTATTCTGGGGCCTACATATGGATTATGTGTCTAATTTTAGGAACCAAAATTGGAAATTTCTGGCATATATCCTTACAGCATTTTATATCAGTCAAAAAAGGTGCAGAATGTGGTAAACAGAATTATCTTAATCCAGTTGTTAGTTCAGGAAACAGGATTTAAATTGCTTTCCAACATATTAGCAATTTTATGTTCTTTTAATCTTTTTTATATTCATTGTTGTTGGGCTTTATAAAAATACAGAACTACTAACAATGCAAGACAATATGAACATTGTTACAAGCATCAACACTGACAAATTACAACAATCTGTAAGAAAACAATTGACTGAAGATAAACAGTCATCTCTGATAAGACTACTCTACAACAGACCTTATTTATAATTTGCAAAACATAAGCTCCATTTCCTAAAGAAAAGCTTTTTAGGGCCAAATCCAAATTCCACCTAAGTCAATGTTTTTTGTTTTTAATTTATTTTGGTGAGGTTGGATTAGGCCTCAAGATAAAATGTGTGATGGGGGATAGTTCAACTGTGCTCTCTCTCTCTCTCTCTCTCTCTCTCTCTTTTTCAGTGGCAAAAAGGAGAAGAGAAAAGTTTGATACCAGCTCCATCCATCTGCAATACAAATCGGTCAGTCTGTCCCTGCTGCTTTCATAGTTTTAATCAGTGGATCATTATGCAGACACTACAGTTTAAGCCAATCTGTGTACAAGCTGATTGCTGCCCATGTCTGACCAGTGGTATGCATACCACAGTTTGAGAATGGCTGTCCTCACCATTTCCTGGACACTCCTATAAACAGCCCTACTAAGGCAGGAGCTGCTCATAGAGACTGCCTCTTTCCTTACGTCAAGTCCAGCTGAACTATGAACCTCCAAATATAAATGTGGATGGTGGCAGGATATTTTTGGTGAGGGCCCCTCAACTCTGGAGTATCATCCCTTAGCTCTATAAAGTGTAGGCTGGCACAGAAGGAACGCATAAAGGACAAGGTGGGGAAAAGGAGCACAAAGGATGTCTAAATAGGTGTGTCGATCTTTAACACCATTTAGCTTAAGGGAGTGGAAATGGTTTCATTTTTGTGGAGGCATGTGCCAGGATGGGGAAGGGTTGGGGAAGAGCACACCTGTTGTTTTTTTTTAAAGGTTTGGTGAATGCAGCCCTAGCTAGTCCTACAGAGTCTAGACATGTTAATCTTTATTGCACTTTCCAAACCTTAAGTGACTATATAGGTTTTTGCTTTATGGGTTGGTTGGGAGGGGCTCCAGGTTCTGTTCCAGAGGTAGCATTCAGGTCACTTTGTGAGTATGCTAATCAATAATATTGTGATTTAATTAATTCATATTTTCCTAGATCTTTTGGTTGGTGCTTATAAATCCACATGACTATCAATTAACATTCCTACAAAACATGGCAAGATTTTGCAGTGGGAAACTTTCCTTAATAAATGTCATCCAGGAATTACTATACTGTATGCTCCCAGAACTCTCAGTGGGGCATAATTCAGCTAGGCTACCCCTCCTCTGAAGGGTCAGTGATCTTTTAAGATTTACCATTGCATCAGACCCTTAGATTCAGATTTGTAAAAGTACTTAGGTGTTGCTGCGCTCAACACTGCAATGCCTAACTAAATAAGGCTCCTCAATCTCATTTTCAAAAGGTATTTTAGGATTTAGACTCTGCAAAATGAGATTTAGTCTCCTCAATCAGGTAGGCACCGCAACACTCAGGACAGTAATACCTAAATAACTTTAAAAATCTGGGCCTAAGTAATTTAAACATCCAAGAGTCCTGAGGCACCTTATAGACTAACAGAAGTTTTGGAGCATGAGCTTTCGTGGGTGAAAAGCTCATGCTCCAAAACTTCTGTTAGTCTATAAGGTGCCACAGGACTCTTTGCTGCTTTTACAGATCCAGACTAACACGGCTACCCCTCTGACACTTAAACATCCAAGTCCCCCTTTCAAAGGGGACTTAAAAGCCCAAGTCCTATGGACTTTCAATAAGACTTAGCCTTGTAAGGGCTAGATTTGCTAGGAGGTCGTGGGTGGTGCAATGCTGAGCAGTGCCCTTCTGCCTAGTAAAATTCACAACCTCAAGTTAGGCGCCCAGGCTCCCTATACAATTTATGGGGAAAGTTAAATGCCTAAAAACTGATTCTGAGACGCCAGTACACTAAACTGGCAGCCTAAGTTACCCAATAGAAATGTCAAGCCATAGCCTTCAGAGAAAGTTAGGCATCTGTCTCCACCTGGGATTCACAGCTGTGAATTGTCTCCTGGAGTAAGATGCCTACACGAGGTCAGCCCTTTCTTAAGAAAAATTAAACATGAGGTGGTGGTGGTAGGCCCAATAGCTTCAATGGGAGAGATGGAATACCTCATAGCCCAGTGGTTAAGGCACACTCTTGACATGGGAGATGTTGTACAATCTGCTTCAAATCAGGTAGAGCGGGGGTTTGAATCTCTCTCTTCCACAGCCCAGGTGAGGGCACCCTCACCATCTTTTGTGAAGGCTAAGTGGGCTTAGAATATGCCTAAGGGGAATGCTAATAGAGTAAGATAGGCAGGGGAACACTTCATTTGTGAATTCCACTGGGGTTTAGGCATGGACTAGACACCAAGTAGACTGTCAATGTCAATGGCAGTTTTGCATGTGCCCACTAGCAAAAATGTAGGTATCTAGGGGACTTTACTATTGGAAACATAGGTGTCTATGGATTAGGTGGCAGCTGACTAGTGGTTTTGTGAATGCCAATGATACCTGATGGGGCAGATAGGTACTTAGGGTTAGATTCACAAGGGTGATTTGGAGGCCTAATTCAGTTTTGAAAGTTGTACTTGTCCCTTGCAACACTGAGCAAAGCAGCGTCTGAATACCTTTAAAAACCTGGGTCTTAGTGTCTGATAGAGTGATCAACAGATTACTCCATGCAGCCTATATCATATTTGGCAGAACTTTTATACTGTGATCTCACACATGCACTCAGCCATGTCAATGGGAACAGGAATGGACCTGATAGCTCATCTTTCAGGCTGGGCTTATCAAAGGGAGCTAGGCTGTCAGCTCCCATTATCTTTCAATGATAGGGCCTCTTTTAAAATACCAGCCTTCTGCCATCTTAAGGAGCATAATTTCCTTAAGGGATGGGCAGTTTGTACTAACAGTGGCCCAGTATTTTAAGAAGGAAGCTATATCATGAGCTCTTCAGAACTCTTTATATCTGTTTTTGGGGAAAAATCCTATTCATAATTCATACTTTTTACATAGTTCAGAATATTTATACAATATTTTCCAATAGCTAGTTCAATTATCCAAGAATATGATCCAGAAATAATAGCTTCCCACTCTCAGTTTTGTTAAAGATGCAATATGTCCTTAAAATAGTCTGAGGTGACATTTTCTCCCCTACATTTTTATATAAATTTACATAAACATGTGCCCACATTAAGCCATTTACAAAGCTATGATGAAGCTGTTCATATGAATAACTACAGGTAATGTCACAAGGTTATGCAGTGGTTGGCTAACACCCATAGCCTCACTTGACTATACTTCTGCAGCTATTTAACAAGTGAAAAGATACTCTTTTCAAACCAAGTTCCAGGTCTAGAGGAACTGCTATCCTTGTTAGAAACCATCTCGCTTCTTAAGGCCTGATTGCTGGGGCTTGTTCTGAACAGGAGAGTGTCTTTGATGCTCCTGGTTCAAACTCTGAATTGAACTCTTTGGAGATGAGCAAAGCTGAAACAGCAAAACTAGCTTTTAAGGAAATGGAGATTCTTCTCCATGGAATAAAGGAGTGGGTATGGCCAGGAATTAGAAATGGGAAGTCTACATTCCACATTCAGTACTCTCTGGGAGAGAGCCAGTTGCCTGCAGGACAATGGAGAAATTACTCAAGGATTTTTATTGGAGGAAGATAGCTAAATAGCTACATGCAGGAGCAAGAGGACAACCTGACCTACGTGTGGTTAATGACTGTTCCCAGGCCCACAGATGAAAAACAAAAGGAGCAGCAGCTTAGTAAGCCAAGTCCAGAAACTCAGACATGTTGCACAATATTAGGTTCAACAGGATTGTGGGATTTTTTAGTTTCTAAAAAATTTTGTACCAGTGTATTTAAATTTTATTTTCCCTTTTGGGGGATGGGCAATTGGACTGTTAAACTGAGTAACATACAAATAAATTTTGCATCAAGGATTCATGTTACCTTTATAGTTCAATAGAAATTCTGCTATATTTTCACAGGAGGAATAGTGCATATTTCTGGCCTTGTCCCCAACACACACATACACAAACCCCTCTACCACCCCAACTCCTGGTCAAAACTAGGCTAATTCTTCCCACCTTACTCAAATATTCTTTTTGTCATTATACTTCACATGGAGCAGTACTTTTATTTTTGGTTTTATAGTCTACAGTAGAACCTATCCCAGAGACGAAGAATAGTCCAATAATTGAGTGAATTGTTTAGGACTTAGGAGACCAAGGTTCAGTTCCCTGCTTCACCACAGACTTCCTATGGGCAACTCAGTTAGCAGATAATCCAAAGTCCCGTAATGGTCTGTATCTATAATCCTCTGTTATCAATCAGGCTAAATCTTAATGTGGTGTTGATTGATAGATTGTGACCTCTTGCTCTGACTCATAGACCCTTAGAAAATGGATCTCAATGTACAGGAAACCAAGGAAGGGAATACTTGTTTTTACAGGTGTCTTCTGTGATTGATGAGCTAATGAGATAATGACAGCTGTGTTTAGTTTATCTGTTATATAAATTGAGATGCTACGAAAGGAACTGCATGGGTCAATAGGTCACGAGAAAGGATTTTTATTTGTCTCCTTTTCATAACCAAGAATGGTATATAAAGGGGTGAGTTTCTGAAGGATAGTTGGAATGGATTGGACTGTCAGACTGCTTTCCTAATGCTAATGTATTTCCCTTTCTGTATCATGCTGACTAATCTTTGACTAATAATATTTGATTAATAATCTGACTGAGTCTAAATTTAACCCTAACAGGCTAGATTCACAAAGGGACTTAGGCACCAGACTGCCACTTTAGGCACCTAAATCCCAGAATAAGGCAAACTGCTATTCACTAAATCCCTCCTCAGTTACCACCAAACCCTGTAAGGCACTTGAACTCATTTAGCATCTAAGTTTTTGGAGTAAATGGGGGTCCAGATATCTAAACCCCAGAGTGATGCACAAACCAGGGAAAAATAAGTGTTCTTCCACCTAACAAATTTGCAGGGCCTGATCAGAATCAGAGCTCACACAAAACAGCAGCAGGAGAGGGGAGGGAGGAGGAACTCCCTCATAACCTTTAGTCCAGTGATTAAGGCACTCACATCAGATATGGGAACTCCCTACCTTCCCCCGTTCAAGTCCCCCCTCTGCCTAAGGGTGCCCTAACCACGGGGCTATGCTGGGATACTGTTTGGAAAAATAATGAAAGTCATTAAAGCTAGAAGACTGCACGCTGCTTGTGCTCGCTTCTTGCCCCAATGACACATTATTTATCCACAGTGCAACAGCTTCAACTGGAGAGATTGAGGGAGCCCCATATCAGAATACCCCATTGCCCTGGGGTTAGCGCACTCGGCTGAGAGATGTCAGATCACTTTTCCCCTGAGGAGCATGAGGGACTTCAACCACAGGTCTCCCAAATCCCATTGGGCTAAAAGTTATGAGGGAATTCCCCCTTCTCCTCTCCCAGCTTCTTGCAAAAACATCATCAGCATCTAACTCCAGAAGAGGGTTTGTAGCTGGGAATCCCAAGCAAAAGGTGCTACTTCCCTCCAGCCTGGATTTAGGTGCTGAACTCCCTGAGAGGGGTGGGGCTTTGCACATATCTTTTCTGAACATCTCCCATTGGCTAGCTTAGGCAGGGAGCTTTTGTGAATCCAATTCTCAGGCACCTATCTCCCTCCATTCATTGTGCAGAAAGCTTGTAGTGAGTCCCTATTTCAGGCTTTGTGAATCCCAGACATTTTCAAGGCAGCTAAGTTCCTTTGTGACTGTTGCTCTTGGCCTCTCTGGGTATGTATATAGTGTAATTAAAAGCACAAAGCTGGCCTATGGCAGCTGACTCAGGCTCATGGGACTCAGCCTATGGGACTGATTTACTGGGGTATAGACATTTGGGCTTGGTCTGGTGCTTCGGCTCTGGGACCTGTGAACCCAAATGTCTATATCCCAGTGAAACAGCTGCATGGCATGAGCCCAAGTCAGCTGACAACAGCCAGCAATTGGTGTTTTATTGCAGTGTAGATACATGCTCTGTGGCTCAGTTCCCCATCTGTAAAAGGGGAATAATAGGACTTCCCTACCTGATAGAAATGTTCTGAGGAAAAATACATTGTGACATGCTCAGGTGCTATGGCGATGGGTGACATATAAGTACCTACAGCACAGCATGATTTATAAATCTCATGATAAAAGGTTTATTGGATATTTATAAGAATAATGAGAAAATTGCCCCGCTTCCCCCCCCCACCCCGGGCAGCCCTGAAGATACTTCCCCTATGCTATACTTGCCTATTTCAGTTCTCTTGCACCACTCTCTGTAGTATCTGTTGCAAACTCCTCTCCTAGACAGAATATTGAACTCGATGAGAGCCACTGATCTGATGCAGTGTGGCAATCCTTGTGTTCCTGTTCCTCATGCATAGCTACCATTATCCCCAGACAACATGCATGATACTAACTGTATTGTTTGTTCTGTAAGCTACTTCAACTGGGCAGATTTGAGCTAAACCAATAAAATGTGGGTGAAATACTTCCACTCCATGTACATCTCTCACTAAATTGAGGGAGATATTTTTGGGTTAAGGGATGGACTTGAGCATTAAGTGCCAAACATCAGACTTGCACTTTGTGGAGTGCCAGGGAGGATAAATTGCTTACCAGATGATGTGGTAACTAGAGTGATTGTGCAGACATAACAGTGCTAAGACACCTTGCTGGGGTGTTGGTATTAAATTGCCATTACATTCTGATGGAAAAACACTCAATGTAACAAAATAGAGTTGATAATGGTGTTTAGATTTCTGGCACTAGAAGATCCTGATGATATGGGAGTATGAACCAGACCCAGACCGCAGAGGAGAAGCAGACAAAGAAAAGAAATTAAGGAAGATTAGTTACTGGAATTCTTATTTTGCAGAAAACTCAGAAAGACATTAAAACAGACAAGTACATTAACAAATTTAAAATAAGCTTTTTATTACTTAATATTTTTTCACTGAAATTCAAAGCTTGGCAGTCTAAGTTCCATTGAAAGTGGGAATCTCAGCAGCACTGCATTAATTTTTCAAGCTTTAATGTGCCAGTCAGTGAATAAGATATTACATCTGTTGCCCTCTGGGAGGAAGAATGAAAAGCACAAAAATTATTCTCCACTGTTAGGATGGAATAACTGAATAATGCCTGATTTAAGCAGCGGAATCACAAAAGAAAAGCTTACAGCAGCTTTTGTGTCATCATTAGGAGTGAACGTTGCTCTGTACAACTAGTGTAGTGAGATTAGGAAACATGGCAGGGCTTATTTGTTCTTCTCAAGGGGCCCTTTACAATTATGGGAGAATTTCAAATGAGTCTCTTATGCACAGCTGATGATAATCTATGTGAAAGATACTCTTTTTTCATGTTGAAATTACAGCCCGTATGCATTTCTTGTAAGATTCACAAGAGAAAATATAATTGTCCCTGCAAGCTCCTGAGAACAATATGGTAGTTCAGATTGTTGGGCTTCAGGGCAGGTTAGCACATTGTGCCTGTCACTGTGTAGGGAAAGTCTGGCTCTTGGATAGCTTCCTGGAGGAAAGGAAATCAGCCCATAAAGTGCTTGTCATTCCAAAAGGCAGAAACATCTGCTGAATTCTTGAGTGACTAGTTAGCTGAAACCAGAGCCAGGAGTGCCTTTTGTTAATGATCATCTTCTCCAGTAAATGAAGATATTGCTATAAGAAGCTTCACAATGTGGCAAGTGAAGAGAAAGCCAATCCTCACTGGAGTAACAAAGGTTGGGGAATCATACGTGTAAGCACATGGAAGGGGAAAGAAGATGCACATTCTCTTCACTCAGGAGCTACCATAAATTCCCTTATTGCCACTTATGCAGCACAGCCACCAAATAGCACAAAAAGGTGTGCATGGCCTGGCTGCTGTGGAGAGAAGTTGGAAAATAGCCATATGATTTTCCCTTCTCCAGTTACTGTTGCCCCAGATAGTAGTAACAATAATACATAAACTACATTTGTATTTGTACATAAGCACGGCAAGTCAAATATCTGTCTATAGTCTTATGTATAACACTACTCCAAGTACCTATATTCTTAAGTATAACTGTACCCAAACACTAAATAGCTCTTCTTAATTGTCTGTGTACTTACCTATAAAAACTCCAATACATTGAAGAATCTCTGAAATATTGATATGTGAACTAATCACACACTGCTGACATACAGACAACTCTGGGGTGACCTACAGCTGCTGGTTAACAATGTCCAGAAACCCACACAATAGTTCAGGAAAGCAAAATCTTTAAGTAGTGCTCATAGTAAACCAATTTATGAAGAAGCAGAAGATTTTCTGTACTGAAAGTTTAATCTCTCTTGGAGATGGATTAAGAGTGACATATCCCTTAAGAAGAGACACTCAGGACAGAGCCATTTGGATTTTATGTCTGGAAATCCTGTCAGCACCCACACTTCATGAACAAACATGGTCTCCTGGCTGCCTATGGTTACAGCTATCTGTTTGGATGGCAGTATTCCTGCTCATAAATTGACTGGAGTATTTCGCCAGGACTTATAGGTGCCAAATAGTTAGAGCTTTAAAAGAGCAGATTGTATAACTTGACAAGTACCATATCTTCTATAGGAACCACCCCACCCCTTGTGTGTGACAGCATTGGCACCATAAACCTCCTTGCATTTGATGACATCTGTTGATACTAAAATGTTAAAGGAGTAAAGATGAGTAAAACAGACATGTGGGGCACTCATAGCTGCCAAGTTACATTGCAATGGACACCTTAAAATATCAGTAAAGTCCAAATGTCTGTAAAATAAGCCCAGATCCCATAAGCATTCTGAATGAGAATCCCATGATAGAACCAGGTTCTACACCAGTGGTGGGCAATCTGTGGCCCATCAGGGTAATCTGCTGGCGGGTCGCTTGACAGTTTGTTCACATTGATCAAGTGGCTGCGGTTCATTGTACTCACTGCTCCCATTGGCCTCTTCCCGTGGCCACTTCCTGTAGCTCCCATTGGCTGGAAATGATGAACCACAGCCACTGGGAGCTGCGGGGGCCATGCCTGTGGACAATCAACATAAACAAAATGTCTTGCAGCCCACCAGTGAATTACCCTGATGGGTCATGTGCCAAAGATTGCCAACCCCGGACCTATGCCAAAGGGAGATTTTCCCGTCAGTGCAGGAGAATCTTCCTAAGCGCTATAGCAGCGGAACTGCACTGGTGCAGCTGCACTGATGCAGCGATGTGAGTGTAGACAAGCCCTCAGAGGGTCTTAGCAAATACAGGGTGGAACAGATTGTTTAGCATAAGTAGTTACATATTTCAAGGGACCATTTAAGTTGGCCCGTAAACACCTCTCTAGTCACAGGGACGAAAGAAAGGGTGCGGGAGAGGTTGTTAGTGGGTTATAGATCATTGTAATAAACTGTAAATCCGGTGTCTCTATTCAGTCCATGATTTTTAGTGTCTAGCAAAGTTGTGAATCCTGTAGACTATCCTGTAGGATGTATCCTGAAGATTACTCTGTGACCTTCAGTTTTGGCATTTCTAACTATTGCAAACTTGTTTTCCATCACAGCCACTCACATTTACATCCCATACCATAGATTATTGTATACTTAGTGTACTAATGAGTGTCATTAAATTAGACGACAACTAGGCAGTGTGGTAGATTAAAAACAAATCCCCCAAGCTGCTTTTACAAGTGTAGATCTCTAAAGCACAATGCATTGAAAATCTAACAAATGCTAATGGAATGTTCCATATGGTGAATTAGAAAGTTCAGCTATGCATTATTGGATCTCATGGCAATAAACCACAATGAAAGTGCTCAATATCAGTGTCCCTTTCAACATCAGTCCAATGCAGTATACTACACATTTCTCATGAAACAGCAGTTTATGGGGATTCTTAATATGCAGAGGGATAAGGTGCATGCTCTTAGTGGAGTCAGCAGAATGATGAGTGGCAGCTTCTTTTAAAAGTGAAATCAAGATTGCACCTTGAAGAGGTCCCTGTTTAATAAAATAGTTACCACTCAAGCTGATACTATGAAGGACAATCTTATTTCATTTTTAATACTCATTTTTCTACTAGTGTACAACATTTAGAGTAAATGAAAATATGAAGGTATTTGATATCTGCTGGTCTTTAAAGATTAAGGACTGACGGCATGGATTGATGAAGACACATACTTAGTGCCTTAGTAGAGAAGACACATGTTTTTAATAGGCAATGAGTTTGGTACAATGTAGCTCAAACAGAAAAAAAAATTCTAATGTCACATACCAGTGTTTGACCTGTAAAAAAAGAACTTGTTTTTTAACTAAAGATAAAGGAGTGCTCTATATTTTATATACTGTTCCTGTCACATACAGGCTAAAATCAGTAGATGTGATATATCTTGATTGTAGGAAGGCTTTTGACAGTCCCACATTACATTCTCATAAGCAAACTTGGGAAATGTGGTCAATAAAATTACTGTAAGGTGGGTGTAAAATTGATTGAAAGACCTTACTCAAAGTGTAGTTATCAATGGTTACTCTCAAACCAGGAGGACCTACCTAGGCGGGCTACCAAAGGAATCTGTCCAGGATCCAGTACTATTCAACATTTTCATTAATGACTTGGATAATGGAGTGGAAAGTACGGTTATAAAATCTGCAGATGACACCAAGATGAGAAGGCTTGCAAGCATTTTGGAGGACAGGATTAGAATTCCAAATAATATTTGACAAATAGGAAAATTAATCTGAAATCAGTAGGATGAAATTCAATAATGGGAACTACTACACTTAGGAAGGAAAAAAAACAAATGCACAACTATAGAATAGGGAATAAGTGGTAGGCAGCAGTACTGCTGAAAAGTATTTGGGGGTTATAGTGGAACACAACTGAATACAATTCAG
Source organism: Gopherus evgoodei (assembly GCF_007399415.2). NCBI lineage: Eukaryota > Metazoa > Chordata > Testudines > Testudinidae > Gopherus > Gopherus evgoodei. Next base: position 32,286,014 of record NC_044332.1, on the reverse strand, counting down.
CAATGTGTTGCAGCTAGAAAAAAGGCTAATAGTCTAGTGTGTATTAATAGGAGTGTTGCATGTATGACACGGAAGGATATTGCCCTTCTCTGCTCAGCACTAGTGATGCCTGAGGTGGAGTACTGTGTCCATATCTGGGCACCACATGAAGAAATAGGTGTACAAAATGGAGAGAGTCTGGAGGAGAGCAACAAAAGTAAAAAAGGTTTTAGAAACTCTGATCTCTGAAGAAAGGCTAAAAAGCCAGGGCATGTTCAGTCTCAAGAAGAGAAGATCGGTGGGGGTGGGACCTGATAACAGTCTTCATCAGTTAAGGGCTGTTATAAAGAGGACTGTGATCAATTGTTCTCCATGTCCTTCCTTCAGTGGACAAGAAATAATTGGCTTAATCTGGAACAAGAAAGACTTAAATTAGATATTAAGAAAACCTTTTAAGTATATGGATAGTTGAGAATTTAAATGGGCTTCCAAGAGAGGTTGTGGAAAGCCATTTGAAGTTTTTTAGAACAGGTTAGACAAACATCTGTCAGCATTGATCTAGGTTTACTAGGTCCTCAGTGTTTGCACTAGTTGAACTTTGAGGTCCCTTTTACCCCTACATTTCTCTGATTCTGCGATTAATACTTTTTCTCTATTTGTTTACATTTATTTGGAGAAAAAATCCTCCAGCAGGCAGATATCCTTCTCTGTTGTGTCACAGATTTTCTGTAATGTTTGGTAAGTCACTTAGCCTATCTATGCCTAAATTATCCATCTGTAAAATGAGGATAATAGTACTTAATCGTGCCTCAGCATCAGGAATGGACAAGATGACCTTCCAGCCCTACATTTCTACGATACTTCCCTACCTCACAAAGGTAGGAGGATGAATACATTAAAGACTGTGAGGTGCTCTATTACTACAGTAATGGGAGTCATATGAGTACCTAAAATAGACAGCAAACATTCTAATTTTGGCTAAATTACAATATATAGCAATAGTCTGCATTACAGAGCTATTTGAAGCCAATGTCACAAAGTGCTTTGCAATCCACATACTGACTGCAGCAGTGAAATGCATCTTCATCTGGTGTGGAGAGCAGATACCTGTACATAGCACATTGTGTAATATTAATATAAGAAACATTTTGGCAAAGACCTTATTTTGAAAAAAAAAAGCGGCACTGTGTCTGTGCACAAACAGTACCATGGTACTGTATTAAGATCTCATCCAAAAGACTCACATGTACTGAACTCAATTTATGTATTTATTTATCGTCCAATGACTTGATCTCACAAGAGTCTGAGGCTTTGGTTCTTAGGAATCTAGATCTAATGTTTAAACTACTATGCTCAGCCATTGCCTCTATTTCACAGAGAAAATTACTGAGGAGACACGTATTGTACACATCTATATTCAGCGTAAGTAAGGTGAAACTACAGGGTGATGTATTGAGTAGCCACAATTCCCATTGTGTCCATTCAGCATCTTGGCTTTGTGAAGGAGTAAAAGTTATGCACATACATAAGTGTTTTCAGAATGGGGGTCCATCTCTGTGGTTTTCTTTTCTTTTCATTTCAAACTTTTCTGAGGTTATTAATTGAAGAGAATCTTCTCTATTATACAGTTTCCAAGAACCATTTGCCCTTGACCAGACAAATGTGTGTTGCTAATCTTCCAGATTTTCACAATGTTTGATAAACAATTTGGAGCAGATTTCATCTCGTTCACGTTTACTCATTCTTAAACTAAGGCAACATCTCTCTAAGTGTAACACTTTTCTCAGTCAATTCCACTGAAAACTGTAATATTTTCTGTCTGCATATTGTGTGTGATTATAAGATTAAACCTGAAGCAAAAACTTGGTTTTGCAAATTGCTAAAATCTCTTGCAAAAGCTTGTCTTTGTCTCCTTTAGTGAAAAAGATGTTCACACTCCACTGACTTGATTTCAGTTAAGACAATCTACTGCAACCAATTAGTTCCTCATTAAAGGTCACCATCAATTTGAAGTTTAATTAGTTTTGATAAAAAAAGTTATATGCTTTCAGGTATTATACTCGCTCCTGAGTCTCCTTGCAAGTTTTTGTCACTTTATAGCCACACTTTCCTATTTAATTTTTTTTTCTTCTGTTTTGGGAAAGACTCTCTCTCACACACACACCCACGCACACACCACACGCACACGCACACGGTAAAACCGATTACACACAAGTTTATGTCAAATGCCCTAAGTAAATGATTTTGAAAACAAAGATTCCCCTACCCATTTTAATCTCTTTCAATAGTATTTCTAGTTAACTTAGGTTTTATGTATAATTTTTCTAACAGAAGTATAAAGGGAGGAAGCCAGTTCATTCAGGGCTGGATGCTGGAGGGGAAGGATCTGTGCTGGGAGTGCTTGCTGAGGACTGGCTACAGCCTGCAGAGACCAGAGGTGACCAATGGAGCCCCAGAAAGTGACCTGTGTGGCAGAGCCTGGAGACCCCGAAACCTCATGGACTGCCACACCTGAGACATTGGTAGGAAGTGACCCTGGGGGCTGTGTGTGCCAGAGTGGTATCCCCCACCCGAGTAAGTGTGTTTCAGTGGGATTCCCAACTGAGCCAGTGGTGGACCGCTCTGCCACTGCTAGGACCCTGGGTTGGGGCCTGGAGGAGTTGGGATGGCCTTTGCCCCCCCATGCCTGGGCTGCCAGCACCCTCACCCCTTTTGCTGGCGGCCTCTTGGGTACCAGCTATTAGGCCATGCTGTCCTGTGCCAAAGGGCGGGTTTATTGGCTCGGGCTGCCAGGCCACGCTACCCTGCACCAAAGACACTACAAAAGCAATTTTTCCTCTCTTGACATTGACACCTCCTCATCAATTATTGTGAGTGGACCACATCCACCTTGACTAAATTGGCCTTCAACATTAGGCAAAGATGGGCTCCAGGCTGGATTCATAGTGTGTGAGGGGGCTTTGGGTTGAAGCAACAAGTTAGGGTGTGGGGTCTGGACTGGGGTACAGGAGGGGGATCCAAGCTTGGGGGTGGGGCCAAGGGATTTGGAGTGTGGGAGGGGGCTGCAGATTGAGGCAGGAAGTTAGGGTGCAGGAGGGGGTGAGGGCTCTGGGGTGAGGCCGGGGTTGAGGAGTTAAGGTGTGGGAGAGGGCTCTGGGCTGTGGCAGGGGGCTGAGGTGTGGAGGGGGGGTGAGGGCTCTGGGCTGGGGCCAGGGATGAGGGGTTTGGGGTGCAGCTGGGGGCTCCATCTTTGGTGTAGGGGGTTGGGATGCAGGCTTAACTCAGGGGGGCTCCTGGTCAGTGGCACAGTGGGGAGCCTAAGGCAGGCTGCTTGCCTGTCCTGGCACCATGCTTTGCATGCCCCGGAAGCACCTAGAAAGTCCAGGTCCTATGCAGTGGGGCCAGAAGGCTCCACATGCCATTCTCACCTGCAGACATTGCCCCCCCTCCAGCTCCCATTGGCTGGGAACCAGCCAGTGGGAGTGCAGAGCCAGTGCACAGGGTGGGGGCAGCGCATGGAACCACGTGCCCCCTGCCTAGGAGACAGACCTGCTGGCTGCTTCTGGAGTGCAGCGCAGTGCCAGCCAGGACAGGTAGTGACTAGCCTGCCTTAGCACCACAGCACCGCTGGCTGGACTTTTAACGGCCTGGACGATGATGCTCACTGGATTAGCCAGGGTCCCCCTTTGACCAGGTGTTCCGGTCTGTGGTGGGGCAGCTGCCCCACTCTGTGAGAGATTGGGTTAGGGCAGGCCATAGTGGCTGCACTGAGAGGCAGCCAATCAGGGAAGGTCTGTGGGAGAGCCAATGAGGGCTGAGCAAGTGGCGGCCAATCAGAGCCAGGCTCAGCCCTATATAAAGGCTGCCTAGGAGAGGAACAGGCAGTCTGTCCCAGACCTCCAACAAGGAAGGTCTGTCTCCTGAGCTAGGAGACTAGCACCTGGGACAGTGCAGTGCTGGACAGGCTCAGGGAGCTGAAGGGAACTCCAGCCTGCTACCTGTCAGGCTGTGGGCCTTGAGGGAAGGGCCAAAAGGGTGCAAAGAGTCAGAGGGGAAGTTATCCAGGGAGAGCAGACAGCAAGTGAGGGGAGAGAAGGAGGGCAGGGAGGTTGCTGCTAGAGGGTCCCTGGGTTGGGACCCAGAGTAGCGGGTGGGCCTGGGTCCCCCCCCTTCCCTGTTATATTGCAACTGGCTGTGGGAAGTGACCATATTGGACTGCACCATACCACTGAAGGAAGGGGTTAGACTTTGGGAGTGGCTGGCGAAAGACTGCTATTAGCCCCTCCCCCCCCAGAAGGGGGTGAGAACAGACTAGGGGACAGTATCCTGAAGGGGATGGCACAAGCAGAAGGGAGCAATGCGGGTCCAGGTGCCAACGGAGAGCGAGATATGGACATGACACCACCAGGAGAGAGTGCTCCCCATGGACTGAACTAATTCCTGGAGTGACCAGTGGGAGGCGCCGCAGGGGTGAGTCCTGCCCTGTCATGTGGTCGAAAACCGGATACCTGGTCACCCTACTCACGTGACTAATTTACACAAGTGCTTAAAGGCTAGATTGTTGCAGCCCTTACTCAACAGAGGAAGAAGGGAAGTAAAACCTTCCTTACAACCCAGTTCTGTGCTGCTCAGATTATTAGTCCAAACATGCTAGCAAGTGGGCAGGAAGGAAGCAGAAAAATGCAGAGTATGGGAGGAGCCTTGGCTTTACCCTCCCAACTTACTTGCCAAGTGCACGCAGGGAAATAACTGTTCCGCAAAAAGAGCTGAAAGAACTTACTCCACTCCTCAGAGCATGAGGGGAGGGGAGAAGGAATTCAGTCTAACTCAGTTAATACTTTGTTCCCAGGACAATGCAATGGCAAATTGACCCTAATTCATGGCAGATTGTAAGATTATAGTCTATCCCTAAGTGCTTTACTGGATTACAGCCTTAGAATTTTAATTCTTAACTGATTGCTCAGATTTTATTTGTAGGAAGGTGAAACATGGACAGACAGAGGTAGGTCAGAGTTAAAATGCCATTTCTTACTTAAAATATTTTCATCATGCAAAATAAAGACAATGGACTTCACGAAGGCAGGCTTTAGCAAACTCAGAGTATTAATAGGTAGGATCCTGTGGGAAGTAAGTCTAAGGAAAAAAGAGTTCAAGAGAGCTGGCAACTTTTTAAAGAGATGTTATTAAGGGCACAAGAGCAAACTATCCCAATGCATATTAAAGACAGTAAATACGGTATAAGACCACCTTGGCTTAACCTGGAGTTGTTCAGGGACCTGAAACTCAAGAAAGTCATACAAAAAGTGAAAGTAGGTAAAATTACGAAGGATGAATATAAAAAAAAACAACAACACAAGTATATAGGGACAAAATTAGAAAGGCCAAAGCACAGAACAAGATTAAATTAGCTAGGGACATAAAGGGTAACAAGAAAACACTTTTAGAAATGCATTAGAAGCAATGGGAAGATCAAGGACAAGGTAGGCCAATTACTCAATGAGAGGGAAAGACAATAATAGAAAACAGAGCAATGGCTGAAATGTTAAATGTCTTTTTGTTTCAGTTTTCACCAAAAAGTTAAGTAGTGATTGGACAACTAACAAAATGAACATCAGTGTAAATGGGATAGGATCTGAGGCTAAAATAAGGAAAGAACAAGTTAAAAATTACTCAGACAAGTTAGATGTCTTCAAGTCATCAGGGCCTGATGAAATACATCCTAGTACACTTGAGAAACTTGCTAAAGAGATTAGCAATTATTTCTGAGAACTTGTGGAGGACAGGAGAGATCCCAGAGGACTGGAAAAGGGCTAATATAGTAACTATCTATAAAAATGGGAATAAGGACAACCCAGGGAATTACAGACAAGTCATCTTAACTTCAGCACTCAAAAAGATAATGCAGCAAATAATCAATCAATCAATTTGCAAGTACCTAGAAGATAATAAGAATTAAGTAACAGTCAACATGGATTTGTCAAGAACAAATCACGTCAAACCAATTTATTATCCTTCGACAGGGTAACAGGCCCCATAGATAGAGGGAAGCAGACTATGTGATGTATCTCAACTTTAGTAAGGCTTTGATACTCTCTCACATTACCATCTCATAAGCAAACTAGAGAATTATAGCTCAGACAAAGCTACTATAAAGTGAGTGCATAACTGGTTGAAAAACCATATTCATAGTTATCATCAAGCTGAAAGGGCATATGAAGTGGGGTCCAGCAGGAATTTGTCCAGAGTTTAATTCTATTCAATATTTTCATAAATGATTTTGATAAAGGCATAGAGAGTACACCAATAAACTTTGTGCATGATAACAAACTGTGAGTGGGTACAAGCACTTTGGAAGATGGGATTAGAATGCAAAATGATTTTAACAAACTGGAGAAATAGGATGAAGTAAATGGGATGAAATATAGTAAGGACCAATAAAAAGCACCATACTTAGGAAAGAATAATCAATTGTACAAATATAAAATTGAAATGATTGCTTAGGAAGGAATACTGCAGGAAAGAATTTGGGGGTTATAATGGATCACAAACTAAATGAGAGTCAACAGAGTGAAGAGAGGGGAAACATCATTCTGGGATGTATTAGCAGGAGTGTTATAAGCAAGACATGAGAAGTAATTATAGACTCATAGACTCATAGGTCAGAAGGGACCAATCTGATCATCTAGTCTGACCTCCTGCACAAGGCAGGCCACAGAACCCCACCCATCCAATTTTATAACAACCCCTATCCCAGGACCGAGTTATTGAAATCCTCAAAATTGGTTTGAAGACCTCAAGCTGCAGAGAAACCACCAGCAAGCGACCCGTGCCCCACGCTGCAGGGGAAGGCGAAAAACCTCCAGGGCCCCTGCCAATCCGCCCTGGAGGAAAATTCCTTCCCGACCCCAAATATGGCGATCAGCTAAACCCTGAGCATGTGGGCAAGAGTCACCAGCCAGCACCCAAGAAGGAATTCTCTGCAGTAACTCAGTTCCCATTCCATCCAACATCTCCCCGCAGACCACTGAGCAGACCTATCTGGTGGTAATCCAAGATCAATTGCCCAAATTAACGATCCTATTATAACATCTCCTCCATATACTTATCAAGCTTTGTCTTAAAGCCAGGAAAGTCTTTTGCCCCCACTACTTCCCTCGGAAGGCTGTTCCAGAACTTCACTCCCCTAATGGTTAGAAACCTTCGTCTAATTTCAAGTCAAAATTTCCTAATATCCAGTTTATACCCATTCGTCCTCGTGCCTACATTAGTACTAAACTTAAATAATTCCTCTCCCTCCCTAACGTTAACCCCCCTGATATATTTATATAGAGCAAGCATATCCCCCCGCAGCCTTCTTTTGGCCAGGCTAAACAAGCCATGCTCTTTGAGTCTCGTTTCATAAGGCAGTTTTTCCATTCCTCGGATCATCCTTGTAGCCCGTCTCTGAACCTGTTCCAGTTTGAATTCATCCTTCTTGAACATGGGACACCAGAACTGCACACAGTATTCCAGATGGAGTCTCACCAACGCCTTGTATAACGGTACTAACACCTCCTTATCCTTGCAGGAAATACCCCGCCTGATGCATCCCAAAATCGCATTTGTTTTTTTAACAGCCGTATCACATTGGCGACTCATAGTCATCCTGCTATCAACCAGTACCCCAAGGTCCTTCTCCTCCTCCGTCGCTTCCAACTGACGCGCCCCCAACGTTTATCCAAAATTCTTATTATTAATTCCTAAATGCATAACCTTGCACTTTTCACTATTGTATTTCATCCTACTTCTATTACTCCAGTTTACAAGGTGGTTCAGATCTTCCTGAATAGTATCCCTATCCTTCTCCGTGTTAGCAATACCCCCCAGCTTCGTGTCATCCGCAAACTTTATTAGCGCATTCCCGCTCTTTTTGCCAAGGTCAGTAATAAAAAGGTTAAATAAGATCGGTCCCAAAACCGATCCTTGAGGGACTCCACTAGTGACCTCCTTCCAGCCTGACAATTCACCTTTCAATATGACCCTCTGGAGTCTCCCCTTTAACCAGTTCCTTATCCACCTTACAACTTTCATATTCATTCCCATCTTTTCCAATTTGACTAACAGTTCCCCATGCGGAACCGTGTTGAACGCCTTACTGAAATCTAGGTAAATTATATCTACCTCATTTCCTTTATCTAAGTAATCCGTCATCTTCTCAAAGAAGGAGATCAGATTGGTTTGACACGATCTACCTTTACTAAATCCGTGTTGCAATTCGTCCCAATTACCATTGGCCTCTATGTCCTTAACTACTTTCTCCCTTAAAATTTTTTCCCAAGACCTTGCATACTACGGACGTCAAGCTAACAGGCCTATAATTACCCGGATCACTTTTATTCCCTTTCTTAAAAATAGGAACTACATTAGCAATCCTCCAGTCATACGGCACAACCCCCGAGTTTATCGATTGCTTAAAAATTCTCGCTAACGGGCTCGCAATTTCATGCGCCAGTTCCTTTAATATCCTCGGATGGAGATTGTCCGGGCCCTCCGACTTCGTCCCATCGAGCTGTTCAAGTACGGCCTCTACCTCAGTTGCGGTAATATCCACTTCCATATCCACATTCCCGTTTATCATCCCTCCATCATCGCAAGGTTCCTCACTAGTCTTATTAAAAACTGAAGCAAAGTACTTGTTTAGATGTTGGGCCATGCCTAGGTTATCCTTAACCTCCATTCCATCCTCAGTGTATAGCGGCCCCACTTCTTCTTTCTTTGTTTTCTTCTTATTTATGTGGCTGTAGAACCTTTTACTATTGGTTTTGATTCCCTTTGCAAGGTCCAGTTCAATGCGGCTTTTAGCCTTCCTCACTTTATCCCTACATGTTCTGACCTCACCAAGGTAGCTTTCCTTACTGATCCTGCCTTTCTTCCACTCCCTGTAAGCTTGCTGCTTTTGTCTAATCCCCTCTCTGAGTTGCTTGCTCAACCAGTTTGGCCTACAACTCCTGCCCATGGTTTTTTTCCCCTTTCTCGGGATGCAGGCTTCCGACAGTCTCCGCAGTGCGACTTAAAGTAATTCCAGGCCTCCTCCGCATTTAAATCCACTAATTCCTCCATCCAATCCACTTCCCTAACTAATTTCCTTAACTCTTTAAAATTAGCCCTCGAGAAGTCAAAAACCCTAATCCCAGATCTGCATTTGTTTATCTTTCCATCTAGTTTGAACTGAATCAGCTCATGATCACTCGAACCAAGGTTGTCCCCTACCACCATTTCTTCTACGAGGTCCTCACTGCTCACCAACACCAAATCTAAAATGGCATCTCCTCTCGTAGGTACTTCAACTACTTGATGAAGAAATCCATCCGCTATCACATCCAGAAAAATCTGAGCCCTATTATTCTTGCAAGTACTCGTCCTCCAGTCTATATCCGGGAAGTTGAAGTCCCCCATAATCACACATTTCCCCTTTGTGTTTACTTCATTAAAGACATTAAAGAGGTCTCTATCCATATCCCAATCAGATCCCGGCGGTCTGTAGCACACGCCAAGCACTATCTCAGGGGAAGCTCTAGTTGCTTTTTTACCCAGTGTGATTTTTGCCCAGACAGACTCTGTCTTATCCATTCCATCGCTTCTTATTTCGCTACAGTTAATTTCATCATTGATGTACAAGGCTACTCCACCACCTTTGCCTTTCTTCCTGTCCTTTCTAAACAGCACATAGCCTTCAATACCCGTGCTCCAGTCATGAGTACTGTTCCACCAGGTTTCAGTTAACCCTATAATATCCGGTTTCACTTCCTGCACCAGTAACTCCAGTTCCTCCATCTTGTTACCTAGGCTCCTCGCATTAGTGTACAGACCTTTTAATTTTCGGCATTTGGCGTCAGTGACATTCTTTCCCCCATCGTGCAGAGACCTTTTACCACCAGCATCACCCGTTACTCTGGTTTCTACTCCACTATTCCTCCTTGGATCAAATCTTGGGACCGCAAGGGTATCCCCTCTCACTTTGTTTACTTCCCTCTCCAGGTTATATTCCGGCGTGGAGATCTCCCGAACATCTCCCAACCATCTCCCCCAACTTCCTAGTCTAAAGCTCTTCCGCTCTAGTCAGCCTCAGCTGGAGTTTTGTGTTCAATTTGGGGCACCACATTTCAGGAAAGATGTGGACGAATTGGAGAGAGAGTCTAGAAGAGAACAACAAAAATGATTCAAGAAAACCTGACCTAGGAGGACAGATTGGAAAAAATTGGGTTTGTTTAGTCTGGAGAAGAGAACTAAGGGCTTGTCTACACTTAAAATGCTGCAGTGGTGTAGTCATACCACTGTAACTTCAGTGAAGATGCTACCTGCACTGAGGAGAGGGCTTCTCTCATTGATCTAGCACTGTTTACAACAAGGGTTAGGTCAGTTAAGTGTATTGCTCAGAAGTGTGGATGTAGCTATAGTAACCTGATTTCCTAGGGTAGACCAGGCCTTAGAGGGGACATGAGAACAGTCTTCAAGTATGCAAAAGGTTGTTATAAAGAGGCTGGTGACAAATTGTTCTCTTTATCCATTGACAGGACAAGAAGTAATGGTCTTAAACTGCAGCAAGGGAGATTTTGGTTCGACATTAGGAAAAGCTTCCTAACGGTAAGAGTAGTTAAACACTGGAACAAATTACCTCAGAATATTGTGGAATCTCTGTCATTAGAGGTTTTTAAGAACAGTTAGACAAATACCTTTCAAGGATGGCCTAGATAATACTTTGTCCTGCTTCAGTGCAAGGGACCAGACTAGTTGACCTATCAAGGTCTGTTCCCTTTATGATTCTATGCCCTTCAATATATTTTCCACTAGTAATTGTTGTTTTACTTTACTGACTATAACTTTTAACAACTCTGTCATATATATATTTATAATTTATGAGTCACTACATGTAGAAGCCTATCTTCTCAAAAGGCCATTCCTCTTCCTCATAAAGTTTTTTGCTATGACTTTACTTCCTGTATCGGTCTACAGGGTTATTACAATTTCACACCAAGTACTAGTGTACCATGCTACTGCGGTAGCTTTCCTTCTGATATTGCAATCTGAACTTCTTAATTCATGTTTTATCTTGCTTCAGGGAACCTGAATTGGAAGGAGAGGCACAAATTGAAGGAGACAGAAAACATTAAGATGTTTATCTTTAGCCACCACGTGTATTCTTTTATGATTCTTTCCTTTCTGCCCAGTGCCACACAATTCCTATCAAAAACTAATGGTGAACTTTAAAGAAGAGCTACTTCAAGGGAAGAGCAATACATTCAGTGCACTCCTCCTAAAGGAAGGTGACAGTCTTTTTTAATGGAGCCAATGATCTGTTCCATGACTATGACCCTTTTCCACTCTGAATTTTGTCAGTAAATGTAGTGTTTTTGAGAGGCCAGACTGGCAGCTCTGCAGGCTAAGTCCTCTATTTTCCTACAAGACAGTGGTAGTCAATGTTATCTAGTGGTAAGATCAGTGTACTGGGACTCAGGACCCTTGGGTTCTGTTACTAACTCTGAGATTCACTTGCCCAGCTCTGTCACTCATCTTCTGCATAAGCTTAAGCAAGTTACATGGCTGAAATTTTCAGGACTGGTCTCTGATTTTGGGTGCCTATGTTTTTGAGGTTCTCATCTTTATACAATGTGGACTTCATATTTAGAAGTGCTCAGAGACCACAAGTCCAGTTTATGTCAGTAGGAACTGCTGGTACTCAGCATCTCTGAAAAAAAATCAGGGCAAAATATTTTGAGTTGAAAACATAAAATCTGAAGCACTCAAATCAGTGGCCATTTCTCAAATTTTAGGCCTAGATCTGTTTGAACCTTGGTTTCCCTACCAGCAAAATGGAGACAGTAATATAATATTGTGTAATGTCCACTGATCAACCTTTGTTAAGTACTCTGAAATCTTCACAGAAGAATAGATAGTGTATAAGTGAACAGAATTACATAACAGGCACAGCTTAGGGAATAGGCTAAGTTACCCCACAATGCTTTACCAACATGCCTCAAAATGATGTGAAGGGACCATGATAAATGAAACTTTACAAATTGCATTTTTATATTTTTGTTCTATAAAATACTAATTAGCAACTCATTTCATTCTTTGGTCAAGATAAATTGCCATACTTAGCTCTTGAGTTTACCAACTGTTCACATATGGCATGGATTATTATGCTTTAGAAGTGAAGATCAAATACCTGCACACACTGTACAATACCTAGAGATGCAGCACATATGATGTATCATGCAGATTTCAGAGATGTCAGTAGTACCTACCACAACAGTGAGTAGACAAAACCTCAGAAGGAGGCCATCACTGGTGAACAGAGCCATTTAAAAACTCATCAAGTCGTCATACAAATGCATAACATATTTGACAATGTAATATTTTGCCTTGGGTACTAGAAAGAGTTCACTCAAATAGTTGGATTGCATCTGTTTTACAATACAAAGGGAATTAAAGTAGTTCTTTTTGTAGCTAAACTATGACATATACTTGGCCAAGACACTTATCTATTTTAATCAATCATTTATTTTAGTTTTGCATTCACCATGATATCTAAGTACCAAGTTAAATTACTTCCTTAGCTGGCTAGAGCTCTTCTATAATATCTCTTTTCAATTTAAACTACCTGAGAATTTGGCCCATCATTTAATTTAATATACCCAGACACTTTATTAAAGCTGGATGAATATTGGAATTTTTTTTTTGGAAATAATTATTTGGTGAAATTGAAACTATTACTACTAATAAAATAGTTGGACAGCTCTACTGGACACTAGGACATTTCCTCATCCCAGCTAAAATCTCCTGTTAAACTCAAGCATTCAGCCTGAAAAAAGCTCCCACATTGCCAGGTCACAGCATCTTTAGGCAATAAATGTATATCAGCATTATTAAAATGGTGTCCTTAGTTTTCCCGTTCCCTTCCCTTCTATTGCGTAATGTTGCTCATTCATATTTTAATATTGGCCAGTTCTTATTTTCCTCTGGTGTCTCTTTTCATCACCTCTATCTTTAAGCAAAGGCTTATAAGCACACACAAAATACACTCTTTTGGCTCAGGACTTGTCAACACTACCACTTAAGTTGATGCAACTTATGTTGCTCTAGGGTATGAAAAAGCCACTTCTCTCAGTGACATAGATTACATTGACATGAAGCGATGAACGCAGTTTCCACCTCTTGTTTAGGTGGAGTAATTATGCTGATGGGAGGACGCTCTCCCATTGGCATAGCATGTCTTCACCAGACATGCTACAATGGTGCAGCAGCGCCAATGTAGTGCGCAGCATAGACTAGCCCTCAGTTTAGCCTCTGGATCCCTGAGAGTTTCGTCAAATGCCAAAAGAGGGATATATTCATGTATAGCAACAAAAGAAAGGCACACATCACTATGTATCTTTCCCCCTCCTGTCTGAAATGAACATTAAAGAAAACGTTAAAGAAAAACCCTTATAAAAGCTGCTCTCATTTTCTATTCTACTTTCATCAGGATGCCGGCTTCCATTCTCAGTATACACCAGACCTTAGGAGATTCATTGCTGGCATTACTTTGTTCTTCTCTTTGGCCTTTAAAAGTGGTTTTCTGTGGCAGACAGAATTTGATGGCTTAGTTCTTTACTTACAAACTTTTTCCTCCCCTGCTCCTTGAAGCTGTTCTTCGTTCCTGCACTGTGAAAAGCCATTTGTCACTGCACTAAAACATAAAAGACAGGAAGGACTGAGGTCCACCAAAACTTTTACCCTGCCATTGAAGAAAATTGATCTGCTGGATATGCCCACCTGATCCTCCTAATGCAATATCCCCTGTATCGAGAGGAAAGCATAGCTAGAGTCAAGTAGAGACAGACAATGCTTGCTGTATCTGGCCAGCATCAGGCCATGATGAGTGATGAAACAGGCAAGGAATTTCTGTTTGGGAATGGCAGCAGGCCCTGTCAGCAAAGAATAGATCTAATGTAAGCACTAGCACTAGGGACAACAAACAGACTAGCTCTGGAGCATCAAGCAGTTACTTCATGATGAGGACTTTGAGGTTAGATATAGAGTGATCACTTTGTGCTCACAGATGTTGTGGTATTTTTGTCTTATTTTTCTGTGAGTTAATTCCAGAGCGTAGTGATTGTCTCATTTCTCTCTCTCTCTCTGGCACACACACAGAGCACATCACTTTTAAACAGATATTCTAGGAATCCAGTCTACAACATGTAACATCAGTTATAGCTTGATCTCACATATGTCAGAGCCAATATGGCATGATTTTTAGAATAACTGAGCACCTGCAATTCTCACTGAAGTCAACCTATGCCAGCAGTGCATTTATTACATAGGATGCAACAAAACCAACCACCAAACTAAAATAGAAACAACTTTTGTTTGATTACTTCAATCTGAGCCATAGGTTGTCATCATTATTACACAGCCTTAAAATTCAAACATTTTACCCACACCTTCTCACCGTTTTTTTAAGTGCTGTCTATCCTGCTAGCTTAGGCAGTGGTCCCAGCAGTCTTACTGCCCAACTGACCAGCTGTGCCTATATTCTGCACTTACTCTTAATAAAATATTTCCAACATCTATAGCCAGAGAATGGTTTCACACATGATATTGCACATCCCACCAAGCCAGGTGTGAAAATAGCAGATCACAAAAGGATCCTATGATGCTGTGCACAGCTGAGACAGCAAAGATCTAATACACACTGACAGCAGAAGTGAGGAACCAAAAACTGTTTATTGGAGGGGAAAAAAACTATATTAAATATGGAAGGGAAGGTGGGATTAGTTGACTGGATCTTAATCAAACCAGGAACCAAAAGAGTAAAGTTTGTTCATCTTTACTCAGAAGGTGTACATTCTGGGCCCTGCAGCACAGAAATGATTAAAGCAATTCCATCATGCTGCTTAGCTAAGTATTAATATCTGTAAAGGTTTCCAATCTAATCTGTCTGGTTCCATCCATAAGGAAATGTTTTTTTCTGGGCTGATCAGTATTTTCAGATGTTGGTAAAACTTAAAAAATGGGCTATCCTTTTAAATTAACAGGAGTTAAATCAACAACACTGCTTTCAAATCTTATGAAGCATATATTTTAACTACAAAAAATGATAAATCTTTCCCCCTTCTCCTTTTAGGGCTCTAAGACTAAAGCCATCTAAGTGGGATATTTTCATCTGACAGACTGTTGAACATTTCCTATTCACTGCAGAGGCAGTATTTTCTAGTGGCTAGAGCTAGGCAGCCAGAAGTTGGGAGACTCAGCTTTTGTGCCCATCTTTGTTACTGACTTGTGTAAATCACTTAAACTCATTGCGTGAAACCCTGACCTCACTGGGAGTTTTGCATTAACTTTAGTAGAACAAGGATTTCACCTTCTAAATCTTAGTTTCCTTTCTGTAAAATGGGAATAAAGTAACTTTTGTACAGTGTTTAGAAATTCTGGGATGAAACATCATATGAATACAAAGCATTGTGATAATTATGATTATTATTATATTATAATCAGATTTCACTTCAGTTACGTAGCACCTTGGTGTATTACACTATTCTTAACTGAAAGCATGAAATATGGAAGTTTTCTTCATCTTTATTCCTCACAAATATTTCTCTGTGGGTTATACACCATGAAACTGTGCTGTATTTAATGAGCAGATGAGAAGCATTTATCTCCTGACAGGAAGGAAGCTACCGTAGTTCTTAGGCAACTAGCATCACATTTTGCTATGTAAGCTTCACTTCAGCTATAAATAAGAATAACAGAGGCGTATTGCCCTGGAATTGGATCAAGGATCTTTGTATTGAAAATCCTAAAGTTCTGTGGTATTAAAGACTACCAAGTGTCATTAGCTCAGAAAAATTATCTTTATTGTTGTGCACAAGTAAGAAATAAATTTCACAGACAGAGAGAAGTTTCATTAACTTTGGTATTACTTAAAAGTACTGAAACTTATTTCTCAGGAGCAAAAGATTAAAGAGCAGCTAAAGGAAGATGGATATGTAAATATCAAGATTATTTTAATAAATGTTCATCTTTTAATCTTGCTGAATTAGCTTTGATAGGTCAAGCCTGTTCCTGAGGGTGATGATCCAATTTCCTTATCTGAACTAATTGTTGTATTTTATTTAATAAAATAAATTACATGGAAATTCATTAGAACATCAAAATACAATAGATAAGGTCAAAGTAGCAGAGGAACCAAAGACAAAATTGAAGATTGGATGAATTTTGATTCATTGAGCAAAAGTGCAAGATAAATAAAATCATGATTTGCAGAATAAAAATAGGAATTCAAAGCTCATTTTGGGTTGGCAATATCAATGGTAGGTTGTTTTAATTAATATACTATTTTATATAGACAAATGAAGAGTAACAAAAAAGAGAATAATAAAAAAGGATTTTCAGGCTGTCTATAGTGAGTTGGGAAAGATTTACTTGAACTGTATTGTAATTTAAATTGGTGTTTGTGCCATCAATACATGGTTTGACCGTCATTGACACTGGTCAGTCAAATTATATTTAGTCTGAATTAGTTTTAAACTGGGTTTACCATGTCCCAGGGACCTCAAATTATAAAATAATATGATTTAATAAGAGAAGTGTTTAAACCTTTCACATTTTTCCAAAATATCACATTTTAAGTTACCTGTAATGTTTAATTCTTGTACAATTTCTCAATCTATTTACCAGAAGGTGGAAAAGATACAAAAACAGGCTTAGCTGAAAGAGAATCTATATCATTTTCAAAGTGAAGAAAAGGTAAGAGAGAAGATGAAAGCCAGACAGAATTACAGGGTATACCAAAAAAGAACAGTGGAACTGAAGTGTTAAATGAGTGATTCAGATCTTATTATATATTACTTTAAGTAAGTGTACCCTTTTAACTTTTTGAAAAGTGGCTTAACTGGTCAGTTAATATGAAGTCTCGCAGTGGCTCCATAAAATTACTCACTCCCCTCCCCCTGCTTTCCAAGGTTTGACATTTACAAAAGATTGCCACACAAAGGTCTGAGTGTCATAAGAATAATTAAACTTACAATCACAAAGTAGAATCCACACATATACATTAACTCCTTCAGCCAGCAGCCTTCAAGAAACAAGTAGGAGTAAAAACTTACCTCAGCTAGGAGACAAAAATGGAAAGACTCAATCCCTATCAAACAAATTGAAAATGTTAGGCAACAGTAAGACAGTGAGGGAAACCCACTTTTAATACATTCTAAGGCCTAGTATACACTAAAAAAAATGATCAACAAAGATTTTCGTCTACACACAAATTTGTCTCCAGCCGACATAAGTGCCCTGTTACAGTGATAGTTAAAGCACCTCCCTGAAAAACATGGAGCTATGGTCAAGCTACAGAGATTGATGCACCTGGACTAGACAGGACACAATGAATTTCCTGGGCCTGTGTGGAGAAGAGGCTGTGCAGACACATCAATGGACCAATTGTAGAAACATGGACACGTACAAAAAGATTTACAGTGATGATCATGACAATGATCAGCAGCAGTGCTGCATGATCTGGTACCAAACCACAGACCTGCCACTTTTACAATGAGCTGTATGTCATTTGTGGCAGAGACTCCAGTGACACCATGGATACCTCCAAGGAGCCAAAGACATACCCCTGCAATGAAAAATGAGAAGGAAGAGGAGGATTGGGGACACACAGCAGGGGGATCCAACAATGCATTAAGCCAGGATCTTTTCAAGATCTCACCCCAGTCTAGCCAGTCTCTGTTTGCAGCTTTCTGAACATCTCTGTATTCTCAAAGATGTGAAAGTCAAGCACCTTCACTGACCACCCAATATTGATAATGGCAGGGCATCTCTGGTGATCCATCATGCTTGTATAACCATAATAAAATAGTTCTTTTCTGTTGATGTACTCTCTGACAAAGTATGCTGGTGACAAAATAGGTATTATTCTGCCCTATCACCCCACTACAGTTTGCAAATGCTATTGCTGAAAATCTATCCATTATGTCCTGCACATTGCCAAGAGTCACGGCCTTGGTTAGCAGACGATGATTAATGGCCCTGCACACTTGCATGACAATGGCTCCCACTGTGGATTTCCTAACTGCAAGGTGATTTCCCATTGACCAGTTGTAATCTGCTGTTGCAAGATTCCAGAGTGCAATTGTCCCTTGTTTCTCAACTATCAGTGTTGCTCTCATTCTGGTGTCCAAGTGCTGGAGGGCTGAGGTGAGCTCGGTGCACAGATCCAGGAACGTGGCCGTTTGCATAAGAAAGTTCTAAAGCCACTGCTCATAGTCCCTGCCTGCATTACGATGTGATCCCACCAGTCAGTACTTATTTCTCGGGCCCAGAATAAGTACTCCACACTCAGCACTGTTCATGGAGTAGCTGCAAGCAACCTTGTTGTTTGCTATCTCCTCATAAAAGGCCACAGCCCACTTTCTTGATGGAGAAAGCGTTTATGATTGTCAAATCAAGAGGAAACTCCACTTCTGCCTCACTGGGGATAGCTGAGAAACTTCTATGTATTGTCAACCACACCCCCATATTTTGATGAAACAAACACTTTGGAGCATCCGTGGAAGTTGCATATGTAGATTGAGTAGTATATATCCCTTAGTGACTGAAATAAAACTATTACAAATAAAAGCTACAATAGAAAGTACTATTCTTCACCATTTGTTAAACACTGTCAGAACTACATAACAGAGAGAAAGACATGGTCTCTATCCTGAGGTGCTCAGTCTAAAAGTCAGATGTAAATGACCTATTAAGATATTTAGTGTAACTCATTACCCAGTGCAGTGTTGTTTTCTACATGATATTCCTAAAATAGTTTGACTGTAAGGATGAAACTCTCACCTGCCCCATAGTCTAATTGACCATACTGTAAAGCACTTCTCCTGTATATTCAGCCTACACTTCCCTTGCTTGGTTTTCTCTCATTAATCCCAGTTATAGTTCAATAGATCACCTTAAACAATATTTCACTCTCCTTGGTGTTTAAGTCCTCCAAATATTTAGAATATTGTTATATTCTCCGTTCACAGACATTCGGCTAAACTATACATATTTAACTCTTTCATAAATTAATCCCTCCATCCCTTTATAACATTATATATAACTGAAAGTGAAGAAAAATGCATTGCAAGCACTCCAATTAGTAATCCAAGCAGAACACATTTTACCAAAAGTACAGCAATCTAAATTTAAACAGAAGATTAATTTTCACTAAGGAAGATTACAGTATCCAGTTGAAACACACAAGTATCAAAGCAAAATAAAATTCTTTCAGTGTGCTCATCCGTTTGGCTATCTTTCAGTTTTGTTAGAGCCCTGACTACTGACTTGAAACTGATTTGCACAGATGGGTAGCCCTGTGGTGTCCAGGAGCATTTTAATCAAAAGATCCCCTAAAAGTTAAATTCATTCAGCTATAGATCAGTGGCCCAAACAATAACTGCATGAAGGTAAATATAAGAGGCAATAGAGATGTGCCATACAATTCAACTGCACTTTGAGCACTACCTGTAAACCTGGCAGTACCTTACTTCTGCCTGAGGGCAGGCTAGGTATTTGCCTGTCTATCTGTATATGCCTTTGTATGCATGAGGTGGTGGGAAATTGCAGTAATAAACAGATTATTCTGGCATTCCACATTTTTAAGAGTCTGGAAACATATTTAAAGCATTTAGAGAGTATTTAGAACCCTTTATTTTATTTCAATTTTTAGATGGTTTGATACTTTATTTAATCCTTTATTGGGGGTAAAAGTAAATGTTAACTTGAGGTATTTGAGCTTTAGAAGGTTTGTATTTGAAATCCTGTGAATAGATAAATGTATTTGAAAATAGTTTGTCTATTTAAACTGATTTCCTGAAGAAGAAAAAAAAAACTGCTGCTGAAGCCTATAAATATCAGCGTTACATTTTGAGACTGTCCCCTCTTGTAGTATTTGAGCCTAAATGGATTCTCATTTCTATCAGTTTTTCTGTGATGTAAGTTAAAGACAATGAAGCCTACTGCCTCTTCCTGGTAAACCAAAGCAAAGGCAAGATGTCATGGTTTGGTAACACCATCCCTAGTCCAAACTATGGGCCTGTTTCACAACCCACTGAATTGAATAGCAAGGTTCTCACTGACTGCCCTGGGCTTTGGATTAAACCTTATCACCATGTGTTGTAGTAATTAAAATCTTCACAAAAAATGTCACAAAACCACACATATATTTCTTCCAAATAAAACAAAGTCAAGTTTTCTTTAATTATTCTGGAAAAAATTGCACAAACATGGTTATTTCCATATGTGCACATCAGCAGCTATTTTCATAAGCAACTGTGGATTTTTTGTGTACACAAGTTTTGTAAGTGTATTAGAAAGTGGTTCCTTTAAAATGTGACCTATGTTGTCTCCTGCTTCATTGCTATTATTGGTGAAGCATACTGGAATTGCTGAAAAATTATTGATGAAAAAATAGCACTTGAAAATGTACATTTGAAAGCTCACTTTAGAACCTAAATGCTCATATCTGGAGAGGAATAAGATTATGTTAAAGGTCTTAGTTATGTACAATGGATCAATGATAAACATTCTGTGATTTTAGAATTCGATGGCTCAAAGGGAGTGTAATATGTATTTCTATCCAGGCTTGTTTTTCTAGAAAACTTCTTATAAATGAGCACACTTTGCAATATAGGAATAGAATGAAACATCTTCTATCTCCTAGTATGTGAATGATAAAAAAAAAAAAGCATTAATCTTTTCTAAGTCAGTGAAAGAAACAGGGGACATATTAACCCAAACTGGCAGAGAGAGGTGAACATTCCACCTCCCTCCATCAAAAATGGGATTCATCCTAACTCCAGGCAACTGGCAATACTCTCTCCTCTCTTCTCCTTTCAGAAGATTTCTGCTGCATGAGGGCAGTTTGAATTCCCACTGAAGTCCTACCCATGGAACCTGTTGAGCACTAATCACATACCCCCGATCAACACAGCCACAATCCTCCCAGCACCATTTACTTTTTGGGTGAACTTTTCACTTTGCAGGTACCTCACGTGGCTTTCCACTGGAGGAAAACAGCAGAAATTCATTCTGAATCTGGCCCAATATGTGTTAGTATCTGGTTAAAAGAATCTGGAACAGGAGGTGCTTTTGGGAAATGCTTTCCATTCTGTAAGCTATGCTTCATCCCAGACTATGGTCCATAAGGAAAACAAAAATAGCCTGGGAAAGTTTCAGAAAAAAAGAAGGAAGTGTGAGTGGCAAACAGCTGGCTTGATACATTTCCTGAGTAGTGGTTTCCTTTCCCCCTATGAAATGAAAAACTGAAAAAAAGCCTTTCTGAAATAGTTTTTAAAGAGATAACATTTTGAAAAAATACACAATATTCCCTTTAATTGAGCTGAAAAAGTGCTGGAGATCCATTACCATGGTAACCAGGCAGCAAGACTGTGAGAGGGAATAGTTTCATGATCTAAGTTTCTCCTTATTAGAAGGTATCACACATGATCCAGAAGCAGCATGATTACAGCATGTTTAGAACTACAGAGACAAGACATGTCTTCTTTCTTCAGTCTGAATCACAGTACTCAGATTGTAAAACCTTCGGTTAGGAATCCTGAGTGGCCTTGCTAGATGCAAGTAAAGTTTGCCATATGCAGCATTACCTTCCCCTGTTAGAGTCAGAAGCTCTGAATTATGGACAAACAAGGAATAAAGGTGTTAGGCCTAACTGGAAATATAGCATAAAGCCAGTTATGCCAACCAGACTCAAGTCAGGCTAGCAGGGGTCTCTGGGTAATCTTTGAGTGGAAAAGTACTGAAGAAGCAGTATGTTGTTCAAAGGTTGGGAAATAATGAGATAAGGAAGGAATGGAATTTGTGCTGTTCTGAAATTGGTTCATTAGAAGAACTGATAAGGGGCCAGGTGTCCAGACTCCTAGACTTCTGTGAATTACTCCCTGCTTCTGTTTTATGTCTATTCCTAACTCCCCTACATTCCTGCTCATTAGTAAGTTAGTGATTGTTAAGGCATTATTACTTACATAGATTTATTAGTCTTAACAAAAAGAAACATATATGATAGAAGTTTTGGTTTTAGTAATTAGTCGAAGGGGGTGGGTTGCCTAAATGAATAACTAGTGACGCGACGGAACTGTCTATAAAACCTTCTGATTAGTTGTAAAGAAGCAAGCTGGTTCTTTTTTGAAGACGAGCTTGCTCTTTGTTGTCGTGTGCACTCTTCAATAAAGAGCTTTTGTTCAGACTTTGCTGGTGTTGCCTGTCACTCTCGCGGTCAGAAAATGAACCTTGCCATTATAGGGGCACCGGGGTCCCCAACAAGGGCAGAGAACTTATTTGCTTAATAAGTTCTGACTTTCCCATTCTCCTCAATTATAGTATAAAAAGCTAAGGCTTGCAAAGGTAAATATGGTAGAGGTTTTTGTTGTACAGGAACATCTCATAATAGACTTGGAGGGTCAATGGATCTTTCTAAGGGTTAGGCTGTACCTTTAAGCCCAGCCCTGGGCAAGCTGGAATACCATCAGGAAGCATTTTGACCCCTTTGAGGTACACTTTCTTCCTTGTTTCCCCCTTATTCTAAGGAGGCAGTAGCAAATTATTACACCCTCCCTCTCCTGCTCCCCACCTTGCTGGTTCAGGCAGCCGGCTCGGGTGAGGATGGGGGAGTCAAGGCTGTTCTGAGCCTGGGAGCATGCAGCATCTGCGTACCACTGCATGCCCAGACTCAGGCAGCCTGTGTAAGGGGGAGTCCAAGTCATAGTCGGGCCCTAATGATTTTAAAATACATTTTGACTGGACCAAGGAGCCAAAAAAAAAAAGGCATTTGTTTCTGAAACAGCTCTCAGCTGAGGTACGGTAGTTAAACATCTCACAATCAGGATGAGGCTTGATATTTTCCTTTAGATACTTTACACTTTCTATCAATGAATCAGAGTGGAGAGGGGGGCAGATGACTATGTGGCTCACACTCTCTCTTGTTTGCAGGAAGCACAAAGGCTGTGCTGCTTTTGTTAGAGGGGCTGTCAGAAAGCATATGGAAACAGGTATTCCTTGTTGCATGACGACATATGCTTGCTGACAGAATCCAAGAAAAATCTCCAGACTGCTCTAATCCGTCGCACTAGCTGTGTTTGGCATTTAATGACATGGTTATAGCAATTTTGCTTTGCTATGTAGAATGGAGGAGGATGCTCGATTTCAGAAAGTTTAGAGTGAATGCCTATTTATTTTTAACTCTCCCCCTCAGGGATATATCATGACCCCTTTGCTCCCATTTGGTGAGCATTTACTTGAACTAGTAATTTCATTGAATTCAGTGTGACTATCTGGGGGCATGATGCACCATTGCGAGCAAGTGGTTCATAGAACAAAGCCTGCACAGATAAAGGCCCAGTTCCCTCAGTGCGACTGAAATGCACTCAGTGCAAGACTGGAGTGGGCAGAGGCACCACTGCCAACCCCAAGCATTCAAAAATCATGAGTCTGGCCCCCTAAAAATCATGAGATTGCCTTAAAAATCGTAACTTAAAAAAAACATTTGGGGTTCTTTTCATTTGCCTTCTGGATATTGAGCTTTTGCAGTACACTCTGATCACTTTTCTCTGCAATCATGAAGTCCAGTAGCTTTATTTGTTTGTTTGGTAAGAAAAGCTGAGATTCTCATGTAATCCATTGCCTTCAGGAACTGGGGATTTAAGGAAAAAATACCAAAGGTTGCTAGACTCACAAAAACATTGTGAGAGCTAATACTGTGAAAAGACAAAGGCAGTTTTAAGTTACCTTTATGTTCCCCGGCTCTACAGTCCAGGGCAGTCCTCTGATGTAAATTAAACACACCAGATCTTGCACACTAAGGGGATATATTTAAATGAATCCAGTGTTAGAGTGTTACTCCATGTGAAATCAGCACAGCAAGACTGTTCCACTAATCTACTCTTCATTCATAACAACACTCTATGATTTTGAGGGCATGAAAACATTCTAAATGTTGGAAGGAAAACATGTTAGAAGCAAAAAATCCAGACACAAAAGACTAAACTCCTCAGGTCAGGGAATGCTTTCTATTGTGTTTGCACAGTGAGTATCACTGTTCCAGTCCCAGCTAGGACCTTTTGAGTGCTGCTGCACTACAAATTCTAACTAATAATTAGTTAATTAGATCTGATTAAAAGTTTTCTATAAACTTTTTTGAAGAGGGAGAAGAGGCAGATTTTTTGGTTTTTTTGGTGTTTTGGTTTTTTTGACTGAAAGAAAGTCTTCACTGAAAGCGTCTGCTTTCCTGAAAAAGTTTCGACTTTTTGTTGGAAAACTGAAAATCCAAACTTAGAAGAGGTTTTGGAGATTTCTGATGACAAAAAAAAATCTACATTTTCCATTAAAAAATAGACAAAAACAATCCCCAAACTGGCTGTAATAATAATTAAACATATTAAAAACGCTAACAATGAATAGCAGTTGAAAACAGAGAGTCCCGTATCTGTAATGGCATTACACCAGTGGTGAATTTAGCCAATATAAGTATTAGGAAACTTCTTTCAGCACTGTGTTCAATAAGTGAAAACAATGAGCATCATGTAGGAACTAGCACCTTCCCTAGCATAATAGTATATAAAATTCAATCCGATTTCGGATGAAGTATGACTCCTACCTTTTATCAGGGTCTGGGATAGAGACTGTAAGAGGTTCCTTTTAATCCTAGCAACTATGATTTCAAGGGAAATGTATAGAGCTTTCTATTTGACTCAGTTTTAGGCTGGAGTCAGACATTTCTTAAGGCAAGGTCTTTCCACTCACCTGACAGGCTCGTGAAGAGAGCTGGGAAGCAAATTGCTCCTGTGAAAGACAGTACTGACACAACTACATGTTTATGCTTGTATTTTCTCCCCCTCCTTTAACATCTATATTATTCATGTACCTAGTGTCTTGTCTGAGTTGTCCTCACCCCACAGGAGCATCGTAAATAAATGGCACAGTTTTACGTTAGACGTGATTGCAATGTTAGGAGTGTTTTTGCTCTTCTTGAAGAGCCTACAACCCACTACTCATTACTTGGAGTGTGTGACAAACTCAAACATAACACATTCCAGCTGTGACTGATTGTGGGACAAAGCCTGATCTCTGTCTCTGTATACACGTACACACATAGTATGAGTGGTTGCACATTGTGGTTACACCATACAGAGACAGTTTTTTTTGTTTTATTTTTTTAATTCACTTACACTGTCTTAAATCTGTACTAACTCCATTTACTGTGAAGGAACTATTCTCCCATTAGATCAGTATAAAGAATCAGGACCTGACACTGTCTGGGTATTTAGAATTAGTTCATGTTATCTGGTCTAAACACTTATTTGCATTTGTTTCTTATAACTGTACAGGGAAGGGTAGACAGCTAGCAAGCAAGACATGTTTAAATTTAGTGATAATCACCAATAGAATGGAGAAAGTGTACAGCTGGGGATGGGTTACTGTGAAAAACACACCCATGAGGGGAAGTAAGGTTGGTAATTCAGTAGGTGACATTCTATTCTCCAAGCCAGAACTAATCCAGTGCTCCAACTTCACATTTTGGTGAAATGTCTCCATCCATAATTTTTCCTGCTTTTTGTTAAATTTTACGTTTTGGTGAAAACTTTCCAACTAGTCAGAAAATAGAATAAACATTCTTCTGATATTTTCAAACCAGCACTAGTGGTGATAAATCAATCCCCATATTGATCATTAACTTACCCTATCAAGGCTGAGTGGCTGAAGATGAATTAATATTTGTTAGGTTTCAGAGTAGCAGCCGTGTTAGTCTGTATCAGCAAAAGGAACAGGAGTACTTGTGGCACCTTATAGACTAACAAATTTATTTGAGCATAAGCTTTTGTGGGCTACGGCCCACTTCATCGGATGCATAGAACAGAACATACAGTAAGAAGATATTTATACATACAGAGAACATGAAAAGGTGGAAGTACCCATACCAACTGTAAGAGGCTAATTAATTAAGAGAAGCTATTATCAGCAGGGGAGAAAAACTGGACAGTCTCTATGCAAAAGAATAAATGGACACAAATCTGACATCAGGAATCATAACATTCAAAAACCAGTAGGAGAACACTTCAATCTCTCTAATCATTCAGTGACAGACATTAAGGTGGCAATTTTGCAACAGAAAAGCTTCAAAAACAGACTCCAAGGAGAAGCTGCTGAACTTGAATTAATCTGCAAACTAGATACCATTAACTTAGGTTTGAACAGAGACTGGGAATGGCTCGGACATTACACTAATTGAATCTATTTCCCCACGTTAAAGTATCCTCACACCTTCCTGTCAACTGTCTGAATGGGCCATCTTGATTATCACTTCAAAAATTTTTCTCCCCCTGCTGATAATAGCTTCTCTTAATTAATTAGCCTCTTACAGTTGGTATGGGTACTTCCACCTTTTCATGTTCTCTGCATGTATATATAACTACTTACTGTGTGTTCCATTCTATGCATCAGATGAAGTGGGCTGTAGCCCACAAATCTTATGCTCAAATAAATTTGTTAGTTTGTAAGGTGCCACAAGTACTCCTGTTCTTTTTGCTAATATTTGTTAATAACATTTAGTCTCTAATATAGTGTTTTTCACCCATAGACCCCAAAATACCTTTACAAAGCAGATACATATCCTCATCCCCATATTATAGATGGGCAAACTGAAGTACCAATAGGGAAAATGACTTGCACCAAAGGTCTCACAGCAGGCTAATAACAGAGCCAGGACTAGAATGCAGTTCTCCTGAGTCTCAGGCCACTACGCTGCTCTCTGGGCCACACCAATAAAATCACTTGTAAAGCTTCAGATACCAAATGCTACAGCAGCGCAAACCATGAACCTACTCCTGCAAGCCCTAACTCACAAGAATGAATCACCCAGAGGAATATCACAATGTTAATAAAAATGAGCCCACTGTTTGCACAATTATACCCATCTTATGATGTTCCCTAATGTTTGATTACTTTCAGAGTCCTGTACATTTCTATATAGTGGAAACTTTATACCATCTGAAGAAACAAATAAAAGAGACCAGAGGGAGCTGCTAATATGATACATCAAGTGCCCCTATAATATGACAGCTACTAACACAAAATGAAAGTCACTAATATAATATAAAAACCTCAGGTATAATATGCTGCCTGTATTGTACTGGCAAACATTCATCTTATCTGTCCTTGACTTTCAAGAGCGTCCTGGAATTAAGCTCAAAATCTCCCCTTCTCCCCGCCCCCCATCTTTCCTGGTTGTTTCTCACTGAACACTGACATTTTCCAACTTCTCACGTCCACCACATAGTTGACATTCTGAAAGTGCTAAGAATTTAGTGATAAAAATCTTGCCCATTACTCGTTCGATGTTGTATCTAAAATGTTTGCCACAGTGCAAATAATAAACTATACTTAACTTGTATGGGATTTATGGTGTGATGATGACAATAAGAGCTTCAGAAGGAATAATGATTTCACAGCAGGAAGCTCAAGGATCTCAAATTGCTCAGCCCCTGGACTTTATAATAGAGATTCTTGTGAGTTAATACTTGGAACACAATAGTATCATCATCAACAACAACGACAAAAAGGGATTGATAGAAACCATTTTATACTCATGTAGCATGTTAATATTGTGAATGCAACTAAGGAAGACCTCAGCCAATGTTATGAGAAAAAAATGACAACATTATAACTGGTGCATTTTTATTTGCATGACCATGATTGCTTGGAAGAATGAGATAACACGCTTAGCATTTTAGCTTGTACTAATTTTTCCCGTTTTACTGCTATTTGTATTCTCAAAGTAAAGAAAAAAAACCAGCCTCCTGTGATTAAATGCCATTCTCTCTGTTATGAAATGGACAGGCACATGCATGTTTGTATTCACAGTGCCACATAATACAGTATATAAGTATTTAGCATCTTTTCCCTCTTGAAATTGAGGTGCCAAGTCTCATTAGACAATAGGATTTAAACAGAATAATTCAATTGGCTATCTGCAGAACTGTAATGTGTGTGCTTTGTTACCACTGGAAATTGCTATTTATTGTGAAGGAGGAATAATTCTTTAAATGGCTCATGTAATGGATGATTCATACAGTATATCAGCACCTGCTGGGAAGGTTGAAATGAAGGCTCTCTTTCTTCCTC
This sequence comes from Gopherus evgoodei, assembly GCF_007399415.2. NCBI lineage: Eukaryota > Metazoa > Chordata > Testudines > Testudinidae > Gopherus > Gopherus evgoodei. The sequence continues at coordinate 32,257,844 of NC_044332.1, read as the reverse complement.
TCAGTATTTCCCCCATGAACTTCCTTAACCCTATTATAATGCTTTTATACTATATATATTTTAAACTTTGCATAGTAGATCACAATATCAAGGTATTTTTCTTACATGTTTTCCTGTTTAAAGAGTATATGGAGCTTTTTAAAAAGTTTATTTTTTAAAATAGCTAGTAAACCAAACTTAATAAATAAAGCCATGATTCTGGAGGTGCTGGTGGTGAGTCCAATACCATCACTTTGTTTTTGTCAGATGACCAAAGAAATATAGACTATTTCCCAGTACACCATTATCACCATTTCAGGATTTGTAGACAGAGCTTCCATCAGGACTTTAGTTTCAGATGATATATCTCAGTCTTGGGGAGGGGGATCTGCTTTGGCAATAATTTACTACTATTGCTCTCAGAGCCAGTCAGTACTTGTAATTATATTTTTATGTCTATGCATAAATATTTTGCCCTGATCCTGCAAACATTTATGCAGCTGAGTAATGCTTAGGGGAGTATTTATGCCATGTGAAATGGGAATCTGTGTGTGAAAGATTTTCTTTAGAGCCCTTGCCTCACAGTGTGTATATGAGGCCTAGAACAGAGCATAAAATGTTAAGAAAGCAAAGTGAAGCATTCAAAAGGATGCCAACCCCAACATTCATGTTGCCTTGTTTATATGTATTATGCATACAACTTTGCAGTCAGATTATCCAGTGCAGTAGGGCTCTGTTTAGCCCAGTACCACTGGGGTCAAAAGTAGCTTACAGTTATTTTTGTGTTCCTCATCCCCCGTCTAGCTCAGTCTTAGTTTATCTCCATTGGCTTGAGTGGGATTGCACATATTTACACTTGGGCTAGTTTAGCTTCAGATACAGAATACCACCAAATGTCATAAGCCCTTGTTCAGCTGCACAGCAACAATGAACAAAGATTTAACAGGACCACCACAAAGAAAATTCAGTATGTAATGGAATGTAATTATTCAAAATGGAATCTGGGTTGCAGCTTGAGGAGAAACCTTTATCTTCACAATTGCAAAAACACATAAGTTGTCAGGAGTTTGGTTTTGTACCTTACCTAAAGAAGCCATCCTCCAAAATACAGTTAATTAATAAGTATTTATATGCAGGAGCAATAATGAGCTGCAGTCAAGGACCAAGGCATCGTTGTGCCAGTGTGAACAAACACATAATAAAAAAGACAGCCCTGGCCCCAATGATCTTACAAGCTAAGTCAAGAAACAATAGGTGAATGCAATCAACAGATGGTGGGAGTACAAGGTAACAGTGAGACAAATCAGAAAGTATAGTGTCCCCTGGTGCCTTCATTCCTTTATTGTATTGCTCTGTGCAGAACATTTATACTAAAATGAAGAGGATTGCATTAAAAGGGAATCTTTGAAATGTAATCTTTTGAAACCTCACTGTTGTTTGATTAAATCTAATTAATATGATTCACCTCAGGATGACTGTTAGGAAAAAAGAAAAAAAATATCTTGCCCCAAAGTAAGAAGAACTTGTACTTGAAACTTCTTAATGAACTTACTAAGTCAATGCCATTATAAGTCATTCGGTGTAACTTGAATTATATGCTTAGTTAATAACATAAAATAGTGCATATTTGCTACATAGTGGTACCATAAGATCAAGGGAGCAACATTATATTTAGGATAGTCTCTTCCCCTGTCCAAATAAAATTTTAAAGAAATGCCATTTGATAACCTCACTGTATGTGGGAGACAGCTGAAATAACTTGAAATGGGAACAATATCTCAATATTTGTTTTAATCAGCTCACCCTTCCTTAGGCAGATAAAGATATCTGTGATTAAATATAGTGTTCGGCACTAAGTTTTTTTAAATAACTGAGGGCTGTCAAATATTAGTGACATCTATGATCATTTTGATTCCTTGACAGCAGAGACAAATGGGTGGCCCTTTAGCTGGAGTCCAGGATGGTATAAATGTTTATGGGGTATTTTTGTAGTCTTGAATCTGAATTTGTAAATGACCTCCATTTTTACAGTTGGCTGTACTAACATCTCAGATATGAACAGCCCCAAACAGGTTTCAGACTGTGTTTAGGAAGTTTGTATAAGCACTAGAACCAAAAGTAAAAATGAAATAATGCCCACATTTATGCCTTATTATTTATAGTTAGCACCTAGAAGCTACAATCAGGGATCAGGTCTCTAATGTTCTAGGCACTGTACCAACCATTGATTTTCCCCAAATCTACTAATTTATCCAGTGACATCTGTTGTTTAGACACTGACAGAACATACCTTTTAATGTCACTACTTGATCTGATAGGAATTCCCAACAGTTTGAATGTAATTACTAGTGAACATGCATATTTTCAAGCTGTTTTTTAATATTAGTAAAGTAGGGAGTTTTTAAAGGGCAATGAGAATACCACAAATTAAACTACTGCCATTTGGAGTGCTGGCTCTATGCAGTTTTCATGAGACCACTCACTCTCTTTATCCTAGAAATGTCCACTTTGAAATTGACAGCACTGTAATCCAGAGAAAATACAGCAGATGTGTGGCTGGCATTCCTGAATAACCTTCAAATGAACTTGCTATAAAGAGAAATGGGAAGTAACTGGCTAGTTTGTGACACAGAATATGAAATTTCAGTAGGTGAATCTTTAGTTAAAACATCAATGACCTGATTTAAGGCCAAATTTTGAGCCCCACGTTAAACCAGAGAGTAGAGTTGGGATCTTAACATTTCAGACAATGGAAGTATGAGTCACACGTGTACTTTCACAAAAGCATAAAACATGCTTTCTGACTTCACATTGGAAATAAGAATACAACTACTTGGTGAATTAAGATTAAACTTTCTAAATGCTATGGAATCATACAATAATACAGATTTAATTAGCATTATATTGAAATGAAATGGGCAAGCTGAACTGTCCCTGAACCATAACTCTACACTAATTTTTCATTCTGCAGTTTCTGTACTTTGATTGACTGAGAGAATCTGATTTGTAAGAACAACAATGCAGTTATTTCTCAATAACCAATCCACAATTATACAAGATAGTGCTCTGATTGCCTTCTGCTGACCGACCTCTTCCCATACATCCCCAAAAGCATCTATTTCATTTTTGACCTTCAGGGATTAAATATGAGAAAACCTTGTTTTGATCTTGAAAAATAGATTTAATCAAATTTCAGACCAGGACTTATATTCCATTTTATGTCAGTGGCTTAAGTTTGGGTGGTTGGAATCGATTCTTGATTTGTATAAAAAGGAATTAGTCTTTGTGGTGAGCGATATTAAAGTTTCAACAGTGACAAATAGGAGGAGTCTGGGGTAGAAAACGTGACTTGGGTGGAATGACACTGTGAAAAAGGGTCAAAAATTGAGACAACCATAACATTGTCTGGCTATACCAAAAGGAGGATTGGAGACATCTAACATGGGTTTAATTAGGCCACAACTTTATTATTAGATGTTTGGGACTACCCAGCATATAAAAGTGTACAGTGCAGCTAACTCCATGTTTATTCTGTAATTACCTGGGGGGATTTTACCAGCTCCCCCTCTTTTTCCATCCAAGTCCCTCCAGCAAATTTATTGTTGGGACCTTACCATATGTAGGGGGTCGGAGTAGGGACTCTCCCACCAGTTCCCCGTCTTTTTCCATCCAGGTCCTTCCAGCAAATCCATTGCCAGAATCTTACCATGCCCAGGGGGCTTCTACCACCTCCCCCTCTTTTTCCATCAAGGTCCCTCCAGCAAATCCATTGCCAGGACCTTACCATCCCCCCCACCTTGTAGGAGGGTTAAGGTGGGCTATAAGAATGGGGAGTTGGCTCCCTGCCATACCAATCATAGGAGTCCCCAACTGCCCCCCCCATTCATTCCTTTAATGAACACCTCTTTTTAAGTCCTTTTCCAAGCCATTTATCCAGTCACTGTATACCTTTCCTATGGAGTACCTGCACTGGACATCCACCCCACACTTAAATAATGAGCTGTGACATATAGCCTACCATCCTTCATGCCATAAATGAACAGAGCTCTTCCTGAACTCGCTCTGGGGAAAGGGAAACAAACAAAACAAAACAAAAAAACCCACCTACACCCAAGCCAATATGGTGGTAAGGGAAAAATTCCTTTCCAGACCCCCTAAAAAAGGGGAGGCTAGTGTAATGCCTACAGCAGGTCTTGACCAAACTTGGTATTTTACCACATAGAGGTGAGAGAGAGTGGGTTCTGCTTCAGAATGCTCCATGTAAAAGGAAGATTCAGGTGCAGGGCTGTCCTTTTTAACCGCTCCATTCCTAGGGGGATGAATCAGCGACCACACTGTCCCCGTTTGCAATGGTTTTTGTCTTTCCTGTTCCCCCCAACCTCCAGTCATAAAGCACTGTTCCCTTCACCCAGCCAGCTAGCCAAACACACTCTCCCACTGCTTAAAGCTGCAGGACGGACATTTGAGAATATCTCAATAAGGTGTTCTAAAGAAGTCTTTGGGAAGGATTCAAAGTAACTAATTAGCTTGTAAAAGTGAGGGGAAAACAAAAACAAACACAAAAACAACTACTTCTAATAGAAAAATCCAATATACTAAAAGTTAAAACAAAGAACTCACATGGAATATTTTTCCCCCCACCACTTCCAGAATTTCAACTACGATCTCAGGGAAGCACCCCTCAAACTCTTCTTATAAATCTAATCATACCATACACATAAATTACCTATCAGTAGGGAAATTATAACACTGTCATTCTATATTAAATTGTACTATTTAGGGCTAAGTTTTAGTATCAGATAGTATAGGGATAATGGCACAAGCTGCACCACCCAGGAGGCACTGTGATTCAGACACTGTGACCCAAAAGCACCTTAATGCCAGATGGCAAAGGTCTCCCTGGTTATGTAACAGTGAAACTCAGCTGGCCTGACCAGCTCAATACATCGCACACATCTTTGTCATGAAATTTATTTAAAAGGTGTCTTGCAATATATCATTTGAAAACTCACAAAACACCAGATATTAGTATCATGATGAAATGTATGTAAAAATGCTACATGTGAAATTAGTGATATTCTCTGATATTATGGTTTGGAGGCTAAACAGACAAAGGAGGCAAAGCAGGATTTTTCCAAACAAATGGGAAGGCAAACACTTCTTCTGCTTAGTGGCAAACCAAGCCAGGCGTGACTAGGGACAAGCTATTCATTTGCATTGGAGATTGTAGGAAGATCATTTCTTTTGACAGAGGGCACTTTAACCTAGCAGAGAAAGACATAACAAGATCCAGGGCTTGGGAAGTTGAAGCTAGACAAATTGAGACTAGAAATGAGGTGATTTTTTTTTTTAAACAGAGTAATTTGCCATTGGAACAGTTTACCTAGGGACATGGTGGATTCGCCATCACTTTAAATCAGATACCTTCCTAAAATACCTGCTCTAGCTCAACAAGAAGTTGTGACTTGATGCAGGAGCCACTTGGTGAAATTCTAATGGCCTAATATTATGCAAGAAGTCAGCCTAGCCCATCTTGCTTTAAAACCTATGAATTTATGACAAAGTGTAGAGGTGACATGCTCCTAACTTAATCCTTTGCATGGGTCTGTATCTAAATCTCTACCTGGCACTGCGAATTTTTTAAGTTGATAAGAAATGGAAATAGTTATTAGCAGATTACAGGCAGCCAGGCAAAAAAAGTGCCTCTGCCTTGCTGTGCAAAAACATCCTGTACTTGAACATTTTAAAAAAAGAAAATGACTGGCACATTCTATTTTACCACTCTCTTCTCTAAGCCAAAGGATTCCGAACTGAAAAAGTAGATCCAAGAGATGGAGACAAATTTGATTTTTCCTTCAGCAAAAGATAAACATCTGTTCCAAATATATTAAGATATCTACATTTTACTTCTAACTGGCATGTTTTTCAAGGTAGGGCAATATCTGGTGCCAAAAGGAGAAGGGATTTAGTATAAGTGGATTACATACTTGTATGAAAGCAACTTACTCGGCAAGATCATTTCAACAAAGACAAATTTGTTTTGACTCAGTTGAAAGATGCAAGTGCAAACTGTGAAAGGACAACGGCACAAGAAGATTATAAATTACCTAGGGTGGATTTAGACCAAAGTGGAACCAAGTTAAAGCTCTTCATGCTATTCAAAGAAAAGTGTCTTCTAATTATTCTTGTTAGATCATTGAGGACTACTGCGTACAATCCATTTACTAAACTTCTAATTAATTAAAAAAACTTGGCTGGGTGAATCTGTCTATGGGGTTGCCAAGTATGGTAGCAGGCTTACAGATGGACTTCAAGTATCTTTACAGCTGGACTTCAAGCATCTTTGCAGCTGCTGTCAGGAAAAGAGTGTCTCAGAATTACCTTATAGCAACACCTCTCCCACCATAAACAACGAGCATCTGATGAAGTGGGTTATAGCCAACAAAAGCTTATGCCCATATAAATTTGTTAGTCTCTAAGGTGCTATAAGGACTCCTTGTTGTTTTTGCTGATACAGACTAACATGGCTACCCCTCTGAAACCTCTTCCAGGGGGAACTAGGCACAATGCAAGATAGCCAAGCATTGAATGTAAAATCATCCCTTCCTTTGGACAAGCATCTTTCTTCCAATGCAAATATTTAAAGTGTCAAAAGGATCTGGGAGATGGGCGGAAAATAGCCCACTATGTTGTGCTTAAGGAAGATTTCCTAAGTGACCAAAGATATTTACATATTTAATTAGGGAGAGAGAAATTGGCACTGGCAATGGCCCAAATGTGCTGTGTCATTCTGCACAGCAGAAAAGAGCAGAAGTCTGCAGTTTTTGATCTAAATAGGATCTCTTTCCCTCCCCATCTGAGTACCAAGAGGGCTAAGTGTTTTAAACACTCATCTTGTCAGAGGCAGAAACAAAGCAGAGGAGGGAGAAATAACCATTTACATCAAGCAAGCTGGTTATAGGTGAAAAAGGGAAAGGAAGGGTCTGTTAGCAAGGAATATGTCTGTGCAGACCCAAAAGCAAAAGGGGGTTAATTGGAGAAAGGAGCAGAGTTCACTGAGTTTACCACAGTTCCTGAAGGACAATGTGAATGGGTCTTGGGCTACTGTAAGTGAGGGTAGAGGGAGCCATAGTATCCACTCCTGCCGAAAAGCAAAAGTTCTGTGTTCAGAACAAGCAGTAGTCCAGGCTGGCTAACACAGAAGCTCGAGTGTTAATAATGCTTTGATCACTGCAGATAGATCTTCCAACCCAGGAATTTACAAGCAAGAAACTTCCACCACAGCCTTGTTTCAGTTCATGACACTGAGAGATAAACAATGGCAGTTTTGCTATTGACTTCACTGAGGCCAGAATTTCACCCTAAAATTACTGGCAGTTTGTTTACATTGACTGTCCACAGGCATGGCTGCTCGCAGCTCCCAGTGGCTGTGGTTCACCATTCCTGGCCAATGGGAGCTGCAAGAAGCAGCAGCCAGCATATCCCTGTGGCCCATGCCACTTCCCACAGCTCCCATTGGCTGGGAACAGTGAACCGTGGCCACTGGGAGTTGCAGGCGGTTGTGCCTGTGGATGGTCAATGTAAACAAACTGTCTCGCAGCCTGCCAGTGGATTACCCTGATGGGCCGCAGGTTGCCCACCATTGCTCTAGAGTGAAGGATGTCATTCTGTCCTTATATACCCACCTTCCCTCTCCCAGTCTCTGGCCTCATCACATTCTTCCTTTTGTCCCTGAGTCTTCCTCCCAAATCACTCTCTCTGTTTCCCTCTGTGACTCTATTTGTGCTTCCCCAGGACTAAGGGACCGCAATCTTTACTGGTTCGTCTGGACCTTATATTTATGTTTGTATAAGGCAGTAGAGAAACAAGTTTTGATTCTTGACTTGAAACTAGAAAATCTTCTTCAAAAGAAAGATTTCAGATGGCAACTGTGCTCTGCAATTTATTTATGAGTGATTTAATGATCCACAACAGAACTCCTGCCTCCTTTGTTGACACACTGTCAGAGATGGTTCAGTTCTTGTGCAGGACATCCAGGCACTCCATATGGGAAAACTCCAGAGGATATTTGTGTTTACTACATTTTCCTGGGTGCAGATATAAATGAACAGTCTTTATTCAACGGTCCCCTTTGTTTTCATTCAGTTGTATAGATACAGTGCCTAAAAAAGTTTTTAAAAAAATAATAGGCCCACTTCAACCATTTTAATTTGAAAATATGGCAGGCAAAGGGTGAGCTGGCATAAATCAGCATAGCTCAATAGCTCCGACAGAGCTATATAAGTTTTATACCAGCTGAGCATTTGGCCCAAAGATAATACCTTGTTTTTAATATTACTTAAATAATGGTAATATTTAACATTTTGTTCATAAACTTTATCTGATAACCTCTCATGAAATAACACAAAAAAAATCCCAAACAAACTAGGGTTTGATACTTCCCTTCTGGCATCGTGGTAATGATGCTGCTGCTGTATTAACCATCTCATTCAAATGGGGACAGCTGTACACCAATGGGAAATCATCCCAGAGGACAGTCAGGTGTAAAGTACTATATTCCCCCCAAGGTTCTGCAGATGGACATCAGCTTCAAAGTATACCTGTTGCTGCTCTGTAGCAGCTGCAACTTCCACGGACAGGGATAGCTTGGGGGAACGTACTGAATCAGTCCATCTCAGGTGCTCTGGTTATGCCTGTTTCTTACCCACTGCTGACCAAAAAAATAATACTTAGAACAAAATTTCCTCTCTTTTTCAGGATCTTGCTCAGGACATTTCAGAAATGAGTCCCCGCTCCTCCCTCCACCCCCAAGAATTACCTCAAGTCCAACCTATTAATTCCAGACCCCTTCTATCACAGTATTTATGGGTTGGATCACTAAAACACAACCTGTTCACACTTGTCCCATCATGCTCATTCTGGTGGATGAAGTTCCTGGCCTCCTCCACATTAGATTTAGTATGCCTGCCCTCTGTTGTCCATCTCCCATTATAAATCACTGGGAGATTACCTCAGTTGGTGATATCTGATGATAAGTCTTAGCAAATCCCAGAGGCTTATACACTCTGTATGGAACCTCAAAGAAGTCCTTCTATCCTGTGGTAAAGTGCTATGATATTCCAATAAGAAAGCAAAAAGGTGAAAATATCTAGCGTTACTTAGTCTATTGTCATCTGCTTATTTGGTCTCTGCACACTAGACTCATATCACCACAAGAAAAATCATGTATAAATGACCATTAACAAACTCATGATTAACAGCAATCCTCCCTAATTACAGAGCTGGGTGAGCTAGGCAATGAACAATTTATTTAGCAAATGTAGCTGTTTTCCCTGGTCTTGAATTATCCACAATCCAATCACGATTTCCCTGAATTACTTTTTGTTATTCATAATTGTTTGTCAAACCATTTGTCTGAAGAAATTACAGCCTGTGGATTTTTTCCACAAATTGAGTTCTGTGAGTATTTGCTATCTATGATTCATCGCCTAAGTCACAAAGTGTTGTTTCCCATCCCTGACTGGATGGCTGAATCTTTTTAAACAAGAGACTAATGAATGATGTATAGCAAATAACAAATAGTGAATACTTTTGTCTATGCATGAATACCCTTGTTTTCATGAAAATACAGGTATTTGTATGAGTTACAGCACTTCCACAAATATTTGCATAAACAAAAAGGAGTCATCCAAACACCAGAGGGGAAAAAATAACCTAGAGGGTGCACAGATACAGAGGAATCAAATTGCTAACATGTTCACTAACGTTTCCCCACTGTTCAGCAAGTGCTAACTAGAAGTAGCACCAAAACTTCAGTACCATGAAGATAGCAAAAATCAGAGAGCCACCAGCTTTCTTCACGTTTTGAATTTAATTTGAATGAACTTGGGCTCAGTTTCTTTATGGGATTTAGGCACCTAAAAGCATTTGAGGAGATGGGCCTTGATTCTAATAAAGGTTAGGGAATAAGAGCAGGCTTTCCCAATGGCCATACTCCAAAAGCCTCATTCGTGTTGGGCAAAACCTTACTGTAAAATTAGTCCACTGCACTTCGGATGGAGTATGTAAACAGTGAGATACTATCAGCCAGGCTGAGCATGGGTATCAAGTCTAGCTCATGGTAATTAATGGCCATATTGTGAATTCCTGGCTTACTTTCATGACCAGGTATAACACTGACATGGCTCCATCCATGTCAATGTCATGTGAATAACTATTCATTGATGTAGATAAGATGTTCACAATCTAGCCCTAATTAAGAAATGTGTAAAGTTACACCACTGAAAATGTCTAAGATTCATTTACTTTTGTGACTCAATGCCAGATCATCAACCAGTGTAAATCAGCACAGCTCCCTTGACTTCTGTGGATCTCTGCTGATTTACACCAGCTGAAGCTCTGGCCCATTTTTATTCAACATTTTGGGTCAAATTCTGATCCCTTTATGTATGTTGAATAGCACCTTCCCTCTACTAAAAGTTCATTTGAAATCTATGAGACTACTACCCAACAAGAATTAGCATCTTGGCCCTTCATGGTTGCCTGTTTTAGTCTTCCATTTCACCAACCCCCTTACGTTGCCATTGCACTCCCATTCTTTATGCAACATTCACATAAAAGACTGTTCTCTCTTCACTCAATATATAACTTTCTTTCTTTCTTTCTTTCTTTAATATAACATTGTTTAATTCAAAAGTTACTCTTAAGATCTCTGTTGTTGCTCTTCAATTGATCAATCTGGGAAACTGATTGGTTGTCACATTGTGCAATCAAAATACAGTAGGTGGAAGCAGACCACCACAAAGAAATAATGTTTGCATGACAGCATCTTATAGGACCATCTGATGCATGGCAAGACTTCGATTTTAAAAAGATTAACAGTGTCAGCTTAGCATTTAGCTTTCAGCACAATAACAATCGACCTCCTTCAATTACTATCCAATAATATGCCTTTGGACTAATAGTTCTGAAAAATCCTCAAGGTAACACATTTCTGTGATTTGTTTTCCCTTAAAGGCACAATATTCACTTCCCTTTATCACAGGATATTTTTCTTGAATATCCAAATTAGACTTGCATATAGCTACTATAAGAGCTATATTCATGAATTGTTTACACTTTTGGTAAAATTGAATTGTGTACAGTAAGTTATATGAGAATATCATGCAACCCGTCTCTCTTCCTTAGCCTGAAAAAACAGGTAGTCACCTACAGAGTTTATTTCATGCTGTGGTACTTGTCCTATCCACAAATGCAATGATACACAAGATGAAATGGAGGTGCAAAATAAAGAAGGATTTAGTGAGTTGGCACAAATTACCATAAAGAGTACTATATGTCATGATCAAAAACACAATGAGAATAGTCTAAAACCATATCTGGCCCGAAATTCAGAGGGTAGCAAGTAGAGCTGGTCAAAAAAATCATTTTTTTTCCATAACAACAAAAAGAACAATTTTTCCACAAAGATTTTCACAAAAAACTTTCCAGTTTTTCAAGCATTTCTAGTAGCAAGAAAGTACCAAATCACTGTCTTCGTTCTTTAATTGGCACAATACTCCTGCGGCACAGAATGAATGCCAGTATGTACTGACCTTCTGTGCTAAGCAAATAGCTCTGGATTTTTATTTTATTTGGGGGTGGGAATGGGGAATTTTGATTATTCTTCTTCATGTTAACACACAGTACAAAAATCCAAATTATTTTTTGATCTACTCTGAGAGACTGAACTCTACAAGGTATGGAGGCTACAGTCTTTAGGGTTTCAGCAAACTGCCAGCATCATTTAGAACTGGCAGCAACATTAATACTGGCAGCAACAGATCCAGACTGTGTTGAGCCCTCCCACACTATTGATATGCTAAGAAATCAATCTGTTTCCCTCCACTATGCACTGATGGAGATTGTTTCTGTGTTGATAAAGTGAAAGGTTTAGAGTGTGCATTAAGTCATGCCTGGTCAAAATTAAGGAATTCCCTAAGCCAATATTAGAAATCTGTGCTTCTGTAGATGGTCAGCCAAATTCTGCCCACATGCTAGTGTATTTCTGCATTTCAAATGGATAAATGCTATATTCCCAACACTCCTTTCTGTCTGAGCAGAGATTAAGATACACTGGTGTAATTAAAACAGTAATGGTTTGAACTGCAACACATGGGTTGTAAGGAAGATTGGACAGTTTGTAATAGTTCCCATTTTCATTACAGTTTTTGTCATCCTGAGAACGGATACATGTTGTGTCATTTTCTCTTATTAGAAACTTTCACGTAAAGATGTTGTATCAGTATTTTAATGCCTGTTTTTAATCACAGCACTGTGGTATATTACCTTTTTATTTATTCTTTCCATTTGTTATTCTATTTTTTCTTACAGGTTAATTGTATTGTTATAAACAATAGGGCAGTGAAATATCATACCATTCAAAGAGGAGAACACTGGACAGATTAACACTACAGCCTGACATTAATTCACTGAAAACAAACATACATCAAATGGAAAAACATGAATCCATTTTTGTGACTGAGCACTGTAAAAAAAGACCATCCCAGTGGCTAATTCATAACGCCCTGGAAAACCAGGTTCAGAAATCATCTTCAATTTCTCATCCTCACGCTGTCAATGGATGGTAATGCTGCAGAGAATTCCTTACATAGCTAAACAGCATCCTTTCTGGCTAAATTAAGGAATTATGTTGATCAATTCCACTTTTTACCATAGTCTTTTCAATCTGAAAGATGCTGGGCATTAAAATAGAGGAAAATGAGTGCTTCCTCAGGTCTGTTAGATATGGAAAGAACTGTGGGGCAAGGCTGAAATATTACAAAAATTATAATTCAATAAAAATTATGAAAATTATAGTTCAATAAAAAAGGCAGAGTTGAAAGTGATTTAAGTTTCTAAACAATGCATCACTGTACTACAAAAGTTTCTGTGATCCCAGAGCCAAGAAGTGAAGTCCTACTTAAGAATATACTCCATGCTCTCACACACTAGCTCCCCAAGATTACAGAATGCAATCATTTGCACTGCCAAATACATGTAATCTTCAAGTTCTTCCCTGATTAGGGCTTATGTATACCAGGACCACCTAAGACATCTGCACTTATCTGAGATGATTTAGCTACCGGTCCTCAAGGCAAAACTTAAGAATTGAAGAGAATAGAATAGGAGACATCTACTACAGATAACTGTATGGAGATACAACAACGGATGATCTAGAAATAGAAATAAAATGTGGGCTTATCTATGTCTAATAGAACTTCAAGTCCCTTCTGATTGTGGATGGGTTCTGGGTTCCAATACAAGCTGTTGCAATACTGCAAGCACAGTATTGCTTTGAGAAAATTTTAGTTCTGGGAATTATGAGGATGACACAGACAGTCAGCATCTTCTAGTGCTGGAAAATTACTCCCTGATGTGCTTTATGGGCGGATGTTTAACTCTGGGAATGATGGCAGTACAACATCTGACACAACAGGAACCGACAGGTTTTAGAGGTAGAGTACTGCAAAATGACTATCAACTTATCTAACAACGGGCTCACTGACAAATTTGTGCTTGTAGATATCTGCAGTTTGTGGCACCTATTTAGCACATCTAGTGAGGACTACTGATGTTTAAGGACCCTTTGCAGAATTCCAAAATGGAGCAACTGATAAAAATAGTGGCACCTTCAGTCTGTTTCTTTTAATAAAATTAATGATTGCAACATGTAACTCCTTTCTACAGTCCATGCAATCACACTGGGGAAAATCTATATTGCTGGCTTGTATATTATTAAAAATAAGACTAATGGACAAGAACATCTGCCCTTTGAACTATATTCACTGCCAAGGGGTATAAATTTACTAAGACATTTCTATTTCACACTATACAAATTGATGAATCAAACAGAAACCACATAACTTTGCTTAGCAATAGAGTAAGATGACAATTGAAAACCTAATCTCCGTACATTATTCACGAATCAGACTAATGGACAGCTTATTTTACCCGTGTGTACAGAGCCAAAGGGAATGAGTCCACCAAGGTGTGAGGGTTTCTATTTGATGCCATTCAAATTGATGGATCAAAAAGAAATTGCATACAGTAGCTCTGCTTATTGCACTGACAACAGAAAGCAATACAAATGTTTATAGTTTCTGAAGCCCACAGTACACTATGTGGTTGAAAAAACCCCAAACTCTTGATCTACTATGAGGACTGAAGTGGCTTTTAAGCATCTTAGCAAAGTTAAATTCTAAGTAGATTTCCTTTAACACTAGCTATTCCAAAGGGGAGAATAGATTTATTCCAGTTAGGTTTCATGAGAAATGTGCTGAATCAATGCTTCTCGTAACCAGCTTAGTCATCCCCTACTTCCATCCATCTCCACCTCCATCCAGGCCCTCAGTGGAACAGGAATTACAGATGCTTAGTTTTGCTGTTTGGCAGGAAGAAGATGCACCCAGGAGGATAGCTGAAACTTCCTTGGATTCTTTCTGGACAGGAAAGAGTGATCTGATTCTGAACATGGAAAGCTTGATTGGGTCAAAGTGATCAGAAACCAAGACTATGAGACTCTTTGGGTAGCCTTGTTTGATCATTCAGGCACATTTTGTGCAATTGGAACTGAACTGTGGATGAAAATCAAAGTTAGGGCCAAAACTACCCACATTCATACCAACATTTTTTCACTGAAAGAGCAAATATTGTCCTTTGGAAGTACTGACTCTCTGCAACCACAGCCCCTTCTGGCGGGGTAAGGTGTAGCTGCTCTTTCCTCGATAGCACCCTCTGCCAACAGTTGTTTGGACACCTGGTCTCTCTTCTCACTACTTAGCTCTCAGGCCAGATTTTGTTTTCTTTCCACCTCTTTCAGGATCACAGAAACTCCAACACAAACAAAAGTCCAACTTCCACAGATCAGATTTTCAGCCCCTGACTCTGGGCCCCACTGTCCTTGCACACTTATGTCACAAAGGCTGTCAACAGTCCTTATCCCCCTTTTGTCATGGAGGGGAGAAGGAGGGTGTTTACACCATCTTCCCCAGTGGCTGGAAAAGGAACCCAGGCCCTCCCTCTCCTCTGGGTTCCACCTCATGGACTGTGTAGTGAGCAGACAAGGTCTGTCTATTCAGACCCGCCCCTTCCTTCTGCCTCAACCTGTCAGAAGGGCTTTTCCCACTCCATCAGGGCCAGCTCTGGCTTTTTTGCCACCCCAAGCAAAAAAAAAAAAAAAAAAAAGCAGGTGGGGGGAGCGGCAAAGCAGCGGAAAAAAAAATCACGGCACAGCCAGAGCGACAAAGCAGGGGGAGAATAAAACAAAAAAATGGTGCACCTGGAGTGGCAAAATGTGGGAGGGAACAAAACAAAAAAATGGCGCAGCTGGAGAGGCAAAGTGTGGGGAGGAACAAAACAAAAAAACAGTGCGGCTGGCAAAGCGGGGGGAAAAAACAAAACAAAAAATCTTACAGGGCGGCCGGAGCCAGGGTGCAGGGGGACTCCCTGTGCTGTGGAGTGTGCACCTGATCTAGTGCGGGGGAGGGGAAGTGGGAGAGAACAGGGGGAGAGCAAAGGGGCGCGGCCAGGGCTTCAGCGGGGAGCTCGCCCCACGGTCCCAACCGCCGCGCAGCCTGTGGGAGGGCTCCGCACTGCTCCAGTCAGCTGGGAGGGAAGGACGTAGGCTGCCCTGCTGAGTTTGCTGCAGGGCGCTCCCCTCCTCCGCCCCCTACAGGGCGGCCAGAGCAGCGAACAACAACAACAACAAAAGTGGCCGTGCCACCCTAGGTTTGAGCGGAATGCCATCCTATAGAATCTGCTGCCCCAAGCATGAGCTTGCTCAGTTGGTGCCTGGAGCCGGCCCTGCACTTCATACCTATATTCTGCTCAGGATGTTCAAGGTTTCAGACTTCACCCCCTTCCTTCAGAGCTGTAACTCACAGGATTCTTCCCCGGTGTTATGCAACAAATCCCAAATCTAAAATACAAACTTTAGCCACTTCTGCCCTTTCCAGACATAAACTTTAGTCCTTCTGGGATCTTCTCAGATACTCTGCTCTTTACTTCTGTTAGGCAGTTCTCAGAGATCAAGAATTTCTTCTCTCCTGGGTCTCTCCCTAACTGAGTGGTCTCAGATCTTTTAAGGAAACCTGAATCCTTTCCATATGGTCCTGCCATTCAACCTGCTTAACACAACTTCCGGGTGCCAACAGATAGGTTAATTGAGTTTTGAAGGTCTGGAAAACCCTCTTAATACCAGTGCCCTCAGAGAACTGAAAATATATACAGTATGCCCTGTATGGATTCTCTTTGAAGCACATTCTTCTCACATAAAGATGTGCTACATACTAAGAGATAATAAAGGTAATATAAAAATAAATACTAATCTTTTAGTAGTACAATTGTATTACTTAGTGCAATTTGTGGTTTACTATAATTGAAATAGCAAACACTTAGGGGAAGAATTTTCTCTAAGAAAGCAGAGGCAGATGGTACCAACAAATAATTCTCAACAAATTAATGTTGGAATACTTTGAATATAGAGCTATTCTGTCATTTTCTGCAAGTTCTGATTAGATAATAGAGACTCATTATTTGCACACAATATGGCCTCTAAATACTGATATAATCTGATATACATAAATTATAGTAAACATTTTTGCCATGTTTGTGCAGATACATTGGACACAGTAATAAAATGTGTATTTCTGCAAACTTGTATGACTTTTTAAACTTTCTCTATGGTATGAAGAACACAAGAATTGTCATGCAAAAACAGACCAATGCTCCACATAGGCCAAAATCCTGCTTCAGATGGACCCTACTGCACACATTGTTTGGGACTGACTCCTTGTTCTGCATGACAGAAGGGAGGATGTGATGCTGGGATAGGGGCGGCTGGCTGGCTGGCTGGCTGGCTGCAATGTGGAATATCCTGTACAATGTGGGAGCAGCTCTAAGAAAGCAGATTAGATGCACGGCATTAAGGGATGCCCCAGACACAATAGGGACATTGCCAAAAAGGGAGTGAAAGAAGTTACGGAAGGAGGAAGAAGAAGAAAGAAGGGAGTCAGAAAAAGCAGATAAAAGAATTTAAAAGACAAAAATGTTTGACACATTGCAGAATTTTGCTGTCTTATCCAGGCTGGATATCTACAAACATCTGATGTTTGTCCGTTGTTAATAAATTCATCCAGCTACCGTACTCTAAGATCACACAACAGACTGCATGGGCTACAGTATGGGAGTGGGGAGAATTGCTATCAGTAGTTCTAACCCTTGCTAATTAGTGAATTAAGTTCACAGTGAATAAACAAACTCTATAATTTCCAACTATTTATCTCAGGTATTTCCAATGCAGGCTTATCTCTAGGATGATCTAATTGGGACTGGAACCAGTTGCATAGTTTTATAATATTGTTATAAAAGCAGACAAAGCGATATCAAATAGATATGTGTACAGTGCACACTATACATCATATTTCAGACTTCTTTGTTTGTTTCACTTATTACAGATAAATTTATAATTAACTATGTGTAATTATAAATTTCTATGTGTAATTGCAAGGGCTTCATAAAACTAACAATTTAAAATTCAGAAAGATCCCTTTTTATCTTATTCCTGTCAATTAACGACATTAAGCAGGACAAAAACTGTGAGATATCACAGAGTATAGAACGAAAATGAAGGAAGTTTTCACTTACACATGAATTGCCAGACATTGCTGTCTGCTTCCTTTCCTTTTGCTTTAATGCAGCATTGCTTTGTTCAAACAAAACTGTTGATAAATCGTAATCCATATTTAATAGTGCTATGAAATATTCATACAGCCTGATGTGGCTGCTATCATCAATGAAATGCCAAAATAATCTTATTTCTATTTCTTTAACACTTCTGTAGACTCACATAGAAATGACACTTTTTAAAAAATCCATTAAAAATGGAATGATAAAAAGTGCAGCAACATATTTCCAAACAAAGCAAAACCAAAGAAGAAAATTTTGAATCAAATGCAACAGAATGTTACAAGAAATGCTGAAATAATTAAATGACATAATTTACTATTGCTATGTTGCCCCATAGCTGTGCATGGCACTTTACAGCCCTGTAGCATCATTCTACTCCCAGTGACTTCACTGAGCCAGTATCAAGCACAGCATTTACACAAGAGTAGTCTCACTGAACTCTTCCTGGACCCTTCCTGTTCAAGAGACATGGGTCCCCTTGCCTTAGCTGGTCAAGCTGTGACAGACTATCGGCCTGCTCCAAAATTCCATTCATTTTAATGGGTTTGGAATTGGGACTTATGGGCCCAATCACACCTATGATTACTCACAAGACTTCAGTGAGACTACTTGCATAATTAAGGGTTAATAGGATTGGGGTTATTACACAGTGAGTCTCTATACCATAGAGGCAAATGATGTATTAATGAAATCACACTTTTGGACATATTATATACACACCTCAGGCCAGGTTCTGTACTGGAAAAAAATGTGGAAGATATGCATGTATGCAAAGGTAAGATACACATCTGAACTAGTGGTAGCCTTGTGCCTCGTGCACACTGGTACTGTTGCAAGTGTGCAAGAATACCTTAATATTCACTGACATGACCACTGCTGACATGAGAATTTCACCCAAATTTGGGCACAAGAAGTTCTACATAGGCAGCAAAGTAAGCAATTAGATAAAAAAAAACAAAACTTCCCTCTCCCCTCACCCATACATAAGAGAGATGTGGTGCTTGAGGCATTACCAAAGAGCTTAAATGGTAAAGGAACTTAATATTACATATACAAGTGTTGAAACTTTGGGCCTGATCCAGTTCCTGCAGAAGCCAATAGAAAACTCCCAGTGATTTTTTATGGAAAAGTTGGATCAGGTACTTTGAGAAGACTGATAAAGGGGGACAGTTTTAACAAAAGAGTATCCCTTCAGAAACCATATCTGATACCGAAGCACAAAACAATTAGATTAGAATTTACTCAAGACCTTTGCAAGCAGGGTAAAGAAAATTTGAACAAAGTTTCATGAAACAAATTAACATGTTGTATTATACAGAGGAGGAAAAAAGAAGCCTAACGGCGTGATGGAAGTAATTTCATGGAGTGGACTGTAACTCTTCTAAAGGTGTAATCAAGCTGAATTTCACTGATGACACGGCAGAGAGTTGCTAGTGCAATAAATGAAGGGATGTCAACATCAAAACCAATCCCACGGGAAGGAAAGTTGGAAGGGGAATTGATTTTTCAATATTGCAATGACTCAAAACACACATCAAAACATGGACAAAACATATTGAAGAAATGAAAGCTCCAGTGCTCAGTGTCATCAGAAGCACCTGATTTGAATCAAATTGAAGGAATCTGAAGCGATTTGAAGAAAATCTAGCTGAGAAAACCTAGAGTAACAAAGAACAATGAAAGTACTGCATTGTATGGACATTAGTAAAAAGCTACCTCCAGCAGTGGAACACCAGAGTTACAAATACCAGAGTTACAAACTGAGTAGTCAACTACACGCCTCATTTGGTATTGGAAGTAAGCAATCAGGTAGCAGCATAGCTAAAACAGAAAAAAAATATATAGTACAGTACTGTGTTAAGTGTAAACTATTTTTAAAAGGGGGATTTTTTTTTAAAGTTTTGACAAGGTAAGAAAACTGTTTTATGTGCTTGTTTCTTTTAAATTAAGGAAGTTAAAAGTAGGATTTTTCTTCTCCATGGCTAACTACAGTTTCAAATATCAGATTCTTTGCTGCTTTTACAGTTTCAAAGTTCTATTAAGTCAATGTTCAGTTGTAAATTTTGAAAAGAACAACCGTAATGTTTTGTTCAGAGTTATGAATATTCCAGAGTTACAAACAACTTCCATTCCCCAGGTGGTCGTAACTCTGAGGCTCTACTGTATTAATAAGAAATATATAGACTAGTGGTTTTCAATCTTTGTTTCATTTGCAGACCCCTAAAAAAATTTTCAAATGGAGGTGCGTACCCCTTTGGAAATCTTAGGCATAGTCTGCAGACCTCAGTAGTCTGTGGACCACACACTGAAATCCATTGATATAGACAGTGTCACAAAGAGATTTCAGTGTGATAGAAATAAATGGTGGGCAGCACACCAAATATTGAATAAAATGTCTGGAGAAAGAACACACACACACATTGTAAAGATGTGTATGAGTCCATGCACAACATATAAGTATACACTTTTGCAAAAGGTATCTACTGAGTGGTTAAATCTATGGATTCTTTGAAACTTTATATAATATCTTCATTTAAAGATAACTTATTGCAAAAGTGTGTACCTGTATGTTGTACATGCATACATGCATCTTTACAATAGGTATCTTTAAATGGTAGACTTCAGTGATATATAGTTTCTTTGATACTTTATTTTAAATAAAAAATGTTGGTGTCAATGCACAACATATAAGTATACACTTTTGCAATAGGTATCTATTGAGTGGTTAAATCTATGGATTCTTTGAAACTTTATATAATATCTTCATTTAAAGATAACTTATTGCAAAAGTGTGTACCTGTATGTTGTACATGCATACATGCATCTTTACAATAGGTATCTTTAAATGGTAGACTTGAGTGATATATAGTTTCTTTGATACTTTATTTTAAACAAAAAATGTTGGTGTCCAGAAAAGAGAAAACAATTCCTGGCAACAGTAAAGTGTAGCAGTAATGTATCATTTACAGATCATTTTCTATAAACCTTTGCATTACTCATAACATATAATAGAGGATTTTTATTAATTATATTTCTCAGCCTAGTTAGGTGAATTGTGAAGATGGAATCTGAAAAGATCAAGAATAGTATAGAAGCTGGATGTTGTAAAGAAAAGCAATAAAAACAAATTGGTTACCCCAGGTGTAGTCTCTTTTTATTATGTTACTGATTATGATTATTAAATCTGGTGGTTTTGTTTGGTTCTGTTTCATCTGGGAATACAGCCAACCCATGGCTAACTTCCTATGGGCAGGAAAACAACAAAACTTTATACATGTTAATAAAGGATGAAGGAAAATACCCTAAGTACATTTTTTTTCAAAAAATAGAGCATACTCCATTATTACTCACACACAGAACATGAGGAAGCATATTGAGTAGGCTAAAGGCCAGAAGTGGGGCTAGCCAGAAAAAAAGAATTCCATTTCACAAAAAAAAAAAATCCTGAGGTTTTGGCATCTGGACAAAATACAGACTCTTTCAACAATTTTCATGAAAAATGAGGGAATGAGCCAGGCTCAAATCCGCCCCAGAATAGCCAATAGCCCAGCAGTCGAGGGACTCACCTGGGATGTGGGAGACCCAATGTCAAAAAACTGTTTCAATGAACTAGCATTTTTTGACACACACACACAGAAGGTTTTGTCATCAAATTCCTGACTATCTCTAGGCAGAATTTACAGCTTAATGAACCCAAATTCCATGATTTTCACCCTTTGGTGTGTGCGAGTGGAGGGAGAGAGAGATTGAGTGTGGAGTGCTGTAGTCAAAATGAGATCATGAACAGAATCCACACTCCAATGAATTTATGTTTGGCACAGTTTAAGAGGAGAAAGTGGCTCTAGGCCACCTTTCTTCTCCCATGATTCTGGGGACACTATGGGACAAAACTACTGTCACCATAACTGAGAACACCCTAGAGTTATGCCTAAAGTATGCAAGCTGGAGTGATTCCATAGGAATGGCTCTTCTAGTGATAACTCCTTCCTGGTCCAACATACCACGCCCAGTGTGGTGGGAAGAAGAGAAGAAGCAAATGAACCAAATGCAGACAATAAGGGACTTTTGTTCCAAGAAAAAAAGTTACAAAATTGAAAAGCTAAATCAAGCATAAGATAAAATTGAAAGGAAATATGAGTATGAGTCTATGTTGTACAAAGTAACTGCATGATGTTGTTATTGTCATCCTGTCCTTCCTCTCTCCATTTTTGTCTTTTTGTGCTGCTTGCATGCTACAAGTCTTTCAAGCAGGGTTCAGTTTTTACTGCATTCTGTGAAACACCCAGGAAATTTTTGGATATTCAAAAATAAATACTAATAATGATGAGGTATAAAGCAGCTTTCAGTCACTTAGACACCTCTAACTTTAATTAAGTACGTCTAAGCAGCCTACTGCCAGAGCAGAGAGGCAAATAAATAGCGAATGTCTTCTGCCATTAATCCAAACTAGGTCAGCTCAAAATGTACCATGAAAACCTGCCTCCAAAATTTTCAGACATCAAGATGATGCCAAAATAAATAAATAAATAAATAAATAAATAAATACAAATAAAGGTTACATCCCACTTTGATAAAGTTGTGTGGATGCTAAAGGATTTCTAATGAAACACTGCGTGTTAGTGGAGGCTGCATGAAACATAAATGAGGAATAACATAAAAGTTGATTTCAAGCACTTTTCACTCTGAAGTCAGATTTCACACAGCTCTGACTGTAAACACCAAGGACTAGCTTCTGGCATCCTTACTCCCATGGAGTATAGCTTTATTTCATAAGCTATTTAACTGACTTCCCTGGGACTACTGCTGGAGTAATTGTATCAGAATCTGCATCTAGTAGTGTGCATAGAAATAGACCTATTATACAGATCATGTCACTCTTACATTAAATAGTAATTTCCCCTGCAAACAGCCTCACTGAAATCAAGGGGGCCATGTATGGAATAAGGTACAAAGTATAAGACTTTTCCCCTTGGAAATGGACCTGAGCCACAGAGCTTAGATTTGGATCCAACTTTTGCCAAAGATTGGAGGATGCTCAGCTCTGGGGTCTTACTTGGGACTTATCTGTCTATCCATCCAACTCATGGTTTTCTATATTGCTTAGCAGTAACCCGAGCTAGATAAAGCTTTCTATACACCCCCATTCAGGCTCAGTAATATCTTTCTTACGGACTGTGTCATGGGATTCACTCACTGCTATGGCACCTCCTCCCGGCTGCTCTGGGGATTAGCTCCTTCCAGATCCATTGCCCTCCTTCCATAACTCATTCACTTTCACTGCAGTCCCTCTCACTCTCTCTGGGACTCAACCCACTCCCTCTTTGTGACTTGGCCTTCTGGCTAGGTCACTATACGGGTTTCCCCTCCAAGATATTAAAGTCTCTTTGGACCAACTGTACAGCCACCTTTTCAGACCATCCTCTAATCTAAGACTATGCCACTTTTGCAGTGGTGAGTTAGGCATCCCAGGCCTCCCCACTACTCCAGGTTCCAGCACAGGAACCCTCTAATTCAGCAATCTCATTCTGCTCATTCCCAGACCCAACTGCTGCAGCCTTGTGCGCCTTCCCACTTCCCTTCCTCCTCAGTTCTGGCCCACCTGTGGGGTCCAACTCAAACTTCCTACTCCCAGGGAATGACTGCAGCCTCCTTCCCCTGCTGCTCCTTCTCTTCTCAGCTTCCTAGCTTTGTAGCAGTCCAGCCTACACTTACTCAGCTGAGCTTCCTTTTCCATTAGGGCTTGTCTAATTGACCTAGTTCTCCCTCATGAGAGGCCTACTAGGTTAATTAGCCCCTTCCAAACTACCTTGAACACTACAGGGAGGTGGTATGAACACACCATCGCAGGCTGGTCAGAAAACGGAAATGATTTTCCACTGAAAATTTAGAACAAAATGAAAACACTTAATTACGTCAAATATTTTACAGAGCTTTTCTGAGGGAAAAAATTGAAGCAAAATATTTGCATTTTGAACTGAGAGGAATGGAAATGAAATATCTTGGTTTTCTGGCATTGTTCTCCCTTCCCTGACTTCTCTCCTTTCTTTTCTCTCCTTTTCTGTCCTTTTCCCCCCATCGGAAAGGGGGAATGACAGGTGCCTCTGTACAATCTAGGATACATTGGGCTTGCCCTCCCTCAAAATCTGGGAAGCACAGATTCCTGGTGTGCAGACAGTTGGACCCTTTCCTGCTTAGGTTTCTGGTATCTTTCTACCATTCTGTAACAGAGCTTCTTCAGTTTCCAAAACATTCAAAACAAGAAGGGACCATTAGATCAGTGAGCTGCAGACAGTCCTAGATTAGTCACCACATCCAGGGCTGGGTTCACCCATCACTGGGCCCTGGCCTAAGCAAACATACACTTCTTCCCACCCAGTATGAAGGGGAAGCCCTGAGGGGAAGGGGGATTGGAGAGCAAATCCACTCACACTGACCCCAAATCCCAGGGGTCTGGGCCCGGCTCCTTGGTCTGAGCATTACGACCTGGTCGTGGTGTCACAAAACCACTCAAGTTTGGCCCAACTTCATCCCACTCCTTGAGGCTTCCCCTCCACACAAGGATGGAACTAGGGTTTCGGTGCCAGGGTGGAGAGTGCATATATGTTATAGTGGGTCACCAAAAAAAACAACAACAAAAAACAAAATGCTGTTGGTGGGTCACCTTAGTAAAAAGTTTGGGAACCACTACATTTGATTATCTAATCTGACCTGCATATCACAGGTCATTCAATTTCACCCATCCCAACAACCTGGATTAGTCTAAAGTTTTTCTGTCCCTAGGAGGCTTAACAGTTGTGTGCCACAGGTTGAGAAAAGACGGTTACTCACCTTTGTAACTGTTGTTCTTCAAGATGTGTTGCTGATATCCATTTCAATTAGGTGTGCGCATGCCGCGTGCACGCGCATCAGAAGATTTTTACCCTAGCAACACTCGGTGGGTCGGCTGGGCGCCCCCTGGAGTGGTGCCGCTATGGCGCTGGATATATACCCCTGCCGACCCAACAGCCCTTCAGTTCCTTCTTGTCGACTACTCTGACACAGGGAAAGGAGGGCGGGTTTGGAATGGATATGAGCAACACATCTCGAAGAACAACAGTTACAAAGGTGAGTAATCATCTTTTCTTCTTCAAGTGCTTGCTCATATCGATTCCAATTAGGTGATTCCCAAGCCTTACCTAGGCGATGGGGTCAGAGTGAGATGTTGCAGAATGCAAAACTGCTGAGCGAAAGGCTGCATCATCTCTGGACTGTTGAACCAAAGTGTAATGAGAAGCAAAGGTGTGGACCGAGGACCAGGTAGCTGCGCGACATATCTCCTGGATGGGCACATGACCCAGGAAGGTGGCAGATGAAGCCTGAGCTCTGGTAGAATGAGCGGTGAGGTGGCTCGAGGGAACATGAGCCATGAGTCATAAGAAGTGCGGATGCACGCCGTCACCCAAGATGAGATCCTCTGGGAGGAGACCGGTAGGCCCTTCATTCGGTCTGCCACCGCGACAAAGAGTTGGGGCGTTTTATGAAAGGGTTTCGTCTGCTCGATATAAAATGCGAGCGCTCTACGGATGTCCAGGGAGTGCAATTGTTGCTCCCGTCATGATGAGTGTGGCTTTGGGAAGAAAACCGGAAGGAAGATATCCTGGTTGACAGGAAAGGCTGAAGCCACTTGAGGCAGGAACGCCGGCTGTGGTCACAACTTTACCTCGTCCTTGTGAAACACAGTATTTGGTGGGTCCACCATGAGAGCCCGGAGCTCAGAGACTCGTCTGGCTGAAGTAATGGCTACGAGGAAAGCTGTCTTCCAGGACAGGTATAGTAGCAAGCAGGTTGCTAACGGCTCAAATGGGGCAGACATGAGTCTGGTTAGAACCAGGTTGAGGTCCCAGGTTGGGGCAGGCCATCGTACTTGGGGGTATAGGCGCTCCAAGCCCTTGAGGAACCTAGAAACCATAGCGTGCGAGAACACGGAACGGCCACTCTCCCCTGGGTGGAAGGTAGAGATGGCCGCCAAGTGCACCCTCAATGATGATACCGCTAGGCCCTGCTGTTTGAGATACTAGAGGTAGCCCAAGATGGTGGGGATTGAGACCTCGGTGGGAGTAACGTTATGCGTTTTGCACCAGCAGGAGAAACGCTTCCATTTGGCCAGATACTTTGACCGAGTGGAAGGTTTCCTGCTACCCAGGAGTACTTGTTGTACTGAGGCAGAGCTATGTAACTTGGACTGGCTTAACCACGCAGCAGCCGTGCTGTGAGGTGAAGGGACTGCAGGTCTGGGTGGTGAAGTCTGCTGTGGTCCTGAGTTATGAGGTCTGGGCGAAGAGGCAGGGTAATTGGGTTGGCTATTGACAGGCTGAGCAGCATGGTGTACCAGTGCTGCCTGGGCCACGCTGGAGTGATCATGATCAAGCGAGCTCTGTCCCTGCGGAGCTTTATCAGGATCCTGTGAACCAGCGGGAACGGTGGAAAGGCGTAAAGCAGTTGGCTCATCCACGGCATCAGGAAAGCGTCCGAGATCGAGCCCAGGGACAGGCCTTGGAAGGAGCAGATCATCTGGCATTTCCTGTTCTCACGGGAAGCGAAGACGTCTATATGAGGAAAGCCCCACTTCCAGAAAACAGAATGAATAATGTCCAGACGAATCGACCACTTGTGAAACAGGAAGGATCTGCTGAGTCAATCCACCAGAGTGTTCCGAACCCCTGGGAGAAAAGACACTACCAGGTCTATCGAGTGGGCTATACAGAAGTCCCAAAGCTGGATGGCTTCCTGACAAATGGGGAAGGACCGTGCCCCTCCCTGCTTGTTTATGTAATACATGGCCATTGTGTTGTCTGTGAACACTGAGACACAACGGCCTTGTAAGCGCTGTTGAAATGCCTGGCACACAAGGCAGACTGCTCTCAGCTCTCGAACATTGATGTGCAGGCCAGTTCCTGAGATGACCAAAGGCCTTGAGTGCGAAGATGTCCGAGGTGAGCACTCCAGCCGAGAGATGACGCATCCGTCGTCAGGGTCATAGAAGACTGGGGTGGATGGAACGGCATCCCTGCACACACCAGGGAAGGCGTCAGCCACCAGTCGAGGGAGCATAGGATGCTCGGGAGAATGGTGACTATCATGTCTATGGAGTCTCTGCCCGGGTGGTATACCGAGTTGAGCCAGGATTGGAGAGAACGGAGGCATAACCTGGCGTGTTTGGTCACAAATGTGCAGGCAGCCATGTGACCCAAGAGACCAAGACAAGTGCGAGCTGAAGTCGTTGGGAAGTTCTGTAGGCTTTGGATAATTGTTACCATTGCCTGAAACCGAGTCAGTGGTAAGCAGGCTCTGGTGAGACTGGAGTCCAGGATGGCCCCAATGAAGTCTATCCTCTGTGTGGGAACCAGAGTGGATTTCTCTGTATTGATCATCAGGCCTAGATGTATGAATAGGTCCTTGACAATGCCTACATGATGGGTGACTTGTGTCTCGGAGGTCCCTTGGATGAGCCAATCATCCAGATACAGAAAGACGTGTATCCGGCGGCGGCAGAGGGAGGCGGCGACTACAGCCATGCACTTTGTGAATACTCTCGGTGCTGTAGAGAGGCCGAACAGTAGGACCGTAAACTGGAAATGCTGGCAGTTGACTACAAACCGGAGGTACCGTCTGTGCGGAGGATAAATGGCGATGTGAAAATATGCGTCCTTCATGTCGAGGGCGGCATACCAGTCTCCGGGATCCAAAGATGGGATGATGGTCCCCAGGGATATCATGCGGAACTTCAACTTTATCATGAATTTGTTGAGTTCTCGCAGGTCTAGGATATGTCTGAGACCTCCCTTCGCCTTGGGGTTTAGGAAATAGCAGGAGTAGAGCCCCTTCCCCCTTTCGTCTTCTGGTACTTCCTCTATGGCTCCCATGGTAAGGAACATGTGCAACTCTTGTAAGAGGAATTGCTCATGAGAGGGGTCCCTGAAGAGGGACAAGGGTGGGGGATGGAAGGGGGGGTGAAATAAACTGGAGGTGGTACCCAAATTCCACCGTGCGTAGGACCCAATGATCTGAAGTTAGCTGGGACCATGCAGGGAAGAAAAAGGAGAGGTGGTTGGAAAAAGGAGGGAAAGGATCCTGGAAAGGAACTCGTACGCCATCCTCGGGCGCACCTTCAAAAGTTTGACTTTGGCCTGTAGGCGGTTTGCCTTGAGACCCTGATTCTGGCCCCCTTGGGGTCCAGACCGCCATCTACGATTGCCTCAGCCGTGCCCTCTGCGAAGTCCTGTCTTGGTCTAGGCGGGGATAAGGGCAGTGAGGCTGGGGACGGAAGGACCTGCGCTGAGTCACCAGAGTGTGCATCCAGAGGGAGTGCATGATGACTTTGTTGTCCTTAAGGCTCTGCAGGCCTGGGGTCAGTCTTTTCAGAGAATAGGCCTTGACCGTCAAAGGGCAGGTCCTGTATGGTGGTTTGTAACTCAGGTGGAAGGCCTGACACTTGAAGCCATGATATCCGCCTCATAGCAACACCTGAAGCCAGGGTCCTGCTGCGTCTAGGGAGGCCTGGAGATAAGTTCTCGCCACCTTCTTCCCTTCCTCCAAAAGGGCAGCAAACTCTGGGCAGGAGTCTTGGGGAATGAACTTCTTGAATTTCTCAACTGCCGTTGAGGTGTTATAATTGTACTGGCTGACCAGGGCTTGCTGGTTTGCCACCCTGAGTTGAAGGCCCCCAGTAGAATATACCTTGAGGTCCAATAAGTCCATGTGCCTAGCCTCCTTTGATTTTGGAGCAGGAGCTTGCTGGCAATGGCGTTCCCTTTCATTGACTGATTGCACGACAAGGGAGCAGGGAGGAGGGTGCACATATAGGTACTCATACCCCTTAGAGGCTACCATGTACTTCCGCTCAACTCCCCTGGCCGTGGGCATAATAGATGCTGGAGATTGCCAGATGGTATCGGCGTTTGCTTGCATCATATGGATAAATGGCAAGGCCACTTTTGTGGGGGTGTCAGTTGACAGGATATCCACCACCGGGTCCGCTACCTCTGGGACCTCTCCACCTGAAGATTCATATTCAGGGCCACTTGCCTCAGGAGGTCCTGATGTGCCCACAGGTCAACTGGAGGAGGGCCCAAGGAGGATGTCCCCGCCTCCGCTTCATCTGGAGAGGAGGAAGAGGAAAGGCCAGGGACAAGAGGGTCCTGCGTGGGCTCCTATTCTTGAGTAACATCAATCTCAGGTGGAACTTGAGACACTGCCGGCTGAATGAGAGCCTCCTCTGTACCCGCGGGAGGGAGGCAGCTGACTGTTGCCTCTGGCGCCCGGTGTTCCGATGGTGTGGAGGGGGATGGCATTGGAGGTGCACCTTGGGCTTGATGGTATGCCCAAGGTGTCCAGAAGGACCACTAATGGGGTCCCTGTTCCTGGGTCTGGGTCTCCTGGAAGACACGGCCAGGCACATCTGAGTCATGGTCCTGTGCATAGGAAGCACTGTCCGCATGAGATGACACAGATGTGTGATGAGATGTCCAAGGAGGTGCTGAAAAACCCTGGGAAGGGTCTCCATCTCTAAACAACCTCTCCCTGTGTGGCACTGGAGAGCGGTCCTGGTTGCCATACTGTACCAGGAACGAGACTGGGACTTGCGACTGGAGCAGTGCCATGAGGTCGACCAGGATCTGGAGGCTCGACATCTAGAGCGGCTGCGAGAAGTGCGGTGCCGGGAACGATACCGGGAGCTGGATCGCTGCCAAGAGTATCGGGTCGGCGAACAGGACGCTGAGCGGTGCCGTGAGTGCTACTGGTCCCAAGATGGAGAGTGGTGCTGGGACTGCGAGCGACATCGGGACCGACATCGGTGACAGGACCAAGAGCACCAGTGGGACCGTGATCGTGATTGGTGCCTCTCGACGGTGCTGACAGAGGGTGTCGTCAGCAGGGCAGGCTTGCCTATTGATTGAATGACCCTCACTGGCGGTGCCAGGGGTTGAGGCAGTGTGGACTCTGTCAGTGCGATCAGCTCCCTCGCCATAGAAAAGGTCTCCGGCATGGAGGGAATTGTGAGCTCAACCACGGTGTGCGCCGGGGAGCTTTCAGGCACCGGACTCGACGGCCCTTGCGGGACTGGAATCGATGGTGCTGAAGCTGTTGGTGCCATGGCAGGTGTTGGTGCCAGGCGGTTTGACTTAGGCAGGTGCTCCAACTGAGGTGCAGGTGGCATCGAAGCCGCAGGAGTTTTATGCTTCTTAACCTGCGGAGAGAGGGAACAGTGTTGAGC
The DNA here is from genome assembly GCF_007399415.2 of Gopherus evgoodei. NCBI lineage: Eukaryota > Metazoa > Chordata > Testudines > Testudinidae > Gopherus > Gopherus evgoodei. Next base: position 32,227,885 of record NC_044332.1, on the reverse strand, counting down.
AGACGACGATGCCAGTGCCGGTGCCGGTCTGTGCCGAGGGGCCTTAGCGGTACCGGCTCGATCCGGTGCCAAAGAGATGCTTCTGCTTGATGGGGACTGTCCAGCGCTCGGTGCCGAGAGTGGAGGAGTAAGAGCTGCCTCCATCAGGAGCTGTTTCAGACGAAAGTCCCGCTCCTTCTTCTTCCTGGGCTTAAAGGCCTTACAGATCCATCACTTATCCGAGAGGTGGGATTCCTCGAGGCACTTAAGGTAAGAGTCGTGGGGATCTCCCGTTGGCATCGGCCTGTGGCAGGTTGAGCACAGTTTGAAGTCCGGTGAACCGGGCATGGGGCCCGGTACCAGGTGCAGGGAAGGAGCTAATCTCCGAACCCCTCTCAACTATATACACTAACTATAACAAAGAATGAATAAAACTAACTATAACTATTTAATTTATAACTATATACAGGAGAATTAATAAAAGAACTACCAGTAGCTAGGGAGGTGGAGATCAGCTAAGCCGTGCTCCACTGTTCCAATGACCGACACGGGCGGTAAGAAGGAACTGAAGCGCCATCGGGTCAGCAGGAGTATATATCCAGCACCATAGCGGCGCCACTCCAGGGGGCGCCCAGCCGACCCACCGAGTGTTGCTAGGGGAAAAATCTTCCGACGAGCGAGCATGCGGCGCGTGCACACCTAATTGGAATCGATATGAGCAAGCACTCAAAAAAGAACAGGAGAGACTGAGGAGCCACCAATGCCTTAGGCCCTCATGATGGCAGGGTATTGATTAGGTGGAATATGCTAGTGGGCAATGCACATTTGGCCAGTTGTGTACTGAGGAGAAAAATCCTCTGGAGGTCAGACCAACCAAAGCCACTGAGTCTTGCGGGTAGACAGACAGGATCCTGTCCACAGTACAGCCACATTAAGTTATAGCATGTATTTCCCCTACATCAACTATAAAAAAACTTAAATGTTTCTAAAGGGATACTAGGTCTTCCAACACAAAGGAAAATGAGCCTTATACTTTCCCAAACACTAAATACAAAAGTAGTCAGAGGCATGCGGTATCTGCTACTGCGCTCTAATGGAGTTATTGGCAGCCTTTTAAACATGCAACCAGATCCCATTTACCAGCAAGATAAAGGGATATAAAGTGTGATGCAAAATTCTTATTCATAGACAACTGAACTTGACTGTTTTGGAGAGCTGGCTTTGCTCCTTCCATATAACATGAAAACTCAATCTGGTTATGGGTAAATAATGCTTCAGTTTAATGTTATAAAAATATAACCTATATCATTATTGTTTTACACATATTATAAATCCTTAACCATGGAGGAACAAAGTCTCATGGCAGTGCCCAGTCCTGTCAGCTGAATTGGGAATGGGCAAATGTGTGAGCAAGAAGACGACTCCTTCCCTACAAAGCTGAAGTAACCATTTGTCTCTCTTCACTATGTGGAGCAGACAAGAGAATCTATACTGTGGACAGATCCTCAGGCTTCACCCCCATATGCCACTGATTTCTCTGCCCTTTGCAGGAGTCCCCTGCACTGCCCTTTCACGTAGCTAATCCACCTCCAGTTCCATTACCAGGGAACCTTCCACCGCTGAGCAGCCGCCACAGGTTGTACAAGATTGATGTGTGGTATGTTTTGAAGTCCTACCAATCACTGATGAGAATTATAGCTTCACATTCTGCTAAAGTGACACTTGCATTATTTACTACTTATCTTTCAGATAACTTTGTAAATGTTTTAAAGTTATTTTTCTTCAATGTTAACAATAAGAAATGGCCACTGAACATATTTTGTGCAGCTGAGCTATTTATAATCCTTATGCTACCTGGGCAAAACCTTTGCATGAAATGCTAAATCAGTAATTGTCTTTAACAGAGAAAGAAAGATTAAATATGTTTCTCAAATACAGTGTAAATATAACTACAGTAATTAATTATAATTCTCTTTGCCAATTGTCTCTGCCTGTGAGTAAATTGATTCACAACTTCCAGTTCATATACACTGCATTTACACTTGTTACATCTCAATGCAAAAGTTTGCTAAACCTATGAAAGAAGCTTTGTTCTTAATCTTCACAGAAATGATGAGGGTTAACAAATAGAGCTGGCTGGAGAATGACAATTCCATTTTACAACAACTTGCAAGATTTCAAAATTTTGTTTCCATTGCACACGGAACAAACACAAAACCTTCTGAACATTTTTTGCAAAATGGAACTGCATTGAGACTTCCATTTTGGATCAAAAAGGTCAGGCTTTTGACCTGAGGGTCTCTCTCTGGAAGCAACCGGATTCTGTCTGCCCTGAACCTCAGAAACCACCCCACCAAAAACTTCAGTGAAATATTCTGGCTTCAACAGAAAAGCATATTAAAAAGGTAAAAAATGTTCAGACCATTTCTAATAATAACCCTTTTTAAGAAATACTTTTAGGAAAAAAATATGTGTCAGAAACCATGATGGGGATGGCCATGCCTAGTGGTTGGAACTCTGCCCGCCAGGCCTAGTGGTTGGAGCCAGCAATCAGGGCCAGAAGCAGGAATCCAGAGAGGGGTTGGAGCAAAAGCTGGAACAGGACTAGGAACAGAGCGACAGCAAGATCATGGCTAGAACAGGCAGTCTTGGGGAGATCCATAGTCAGGAAAGGGTTTCAAGGGCTGGAGTGATGTTGAGCAGACTGAGCTGCTGTTCCTCCCATGGAGCATATATACCTGCACTGAGAGTCACCAGGCCAGTTCCTGGCTTGTGGAGCCTAGCACAGGAATGACTCGTTGTATATCTATGTATGTCTGTATTTAAATCGTGTGTGGAGTGCCCAGAATGAAACCCTCTCTGTGAAGCAATTAAATTAGGTTGGTAAATGCATGTATATGGAAAGGTTATTTGTCTGTCCATAGTTAACTACCATTATAAAGTGCCTCTATCCCGATATCTTTGGCTTGGAAAATGGTTTGGCTTACATGTTTTCAAATTTCCTCCAATGGCAAAGATTAAGGATAATTAATAAAATCATTCATGCATTCCAGGTCATTAAAAACCTACCCAGATTTCATATTTTGATTTTTCTCTAGAGTTTATCACCCTCTAGCTTTAAAATACAAATATAAAACAAAACCAAACCCAACCTCACAAGCACCAGACCTTTTACTGTTCCTTCAAACTTTCAAAACAGCAAAATATCCTAGCAAATTTACCTTCTCACTGTATTTTCAGAAAATAGGCTGCTATTCATTATAGTTATTTATCACATTTGCCAGAGTCAGGCCACTCCTGCTTCAATTAATATTAACGGGAATTTTTTTTTGCCATTGACTTTAGTGGAAGCAGAACAAGATACTACAGGACAGATTCTGCTCTTAGTGCACCCATGTCAATCTCCAGTATCTCTACTGACATCTATGTTAATAGTCCAGGCTGGCATGGATATGAATTTAGCCCTAAAGGCAAGCATTTGTGAACATGTTGTCCTCTGTTGGATAATTATAGCTTAGAAAGAATGTAATTATTCTTGTTTAACTGATATTTAGCATTAGTCTTCTTTTAGCTCAGTTGGTAGAGGCCTGTATTTTTGGACCAGATTATTTTTCATTTTTGCAAGTGTATGAGATTTATTATGACAAGTTGGTTGGTTGGTGATAGATAAAACAGATAAGAGAGATTCATGCAACAGGAAATTTCTAGGACAAAAACAGTAAAATGATTTTAAAAGTTGCCTGTATTTAAAAGCTAAATATAATTCTGTCTTGTGGAAGCTAATTTAGAAACTGTAAAGACAATGAAGAATGTATTCAAATTCTTAAAACAAAATCACAGCAGATATCACTGTCATGTTCTTCTTGTAGAGAGATTCTTTCCCCAATAATTTCAAAGTTATCACAGGAGAATGGATGTTGGTTTCAAGCCATTTTTAGTGTGGCCAGTACTGTTTACCCTTTAAATTAGTCTGATGATCCCATTTATTTAAAAAAAGTTTTAAATGGTGTCTTCATTCACCTACACTGATGGGAAAAGATAGTGTTAAAAAACCCTGAGAAATTCCAGAACCCAAGCACATGTACTCCTCTGCTCAAGGAGCCATTCTAGAAGCTTGAGATGAATCAGCCAGACACAGCGGCTTCAAGGCAGCTCAAACTTTTCCATTCCAGATCTCATACATAGGGGAAGATGAGGAGGAGACAGCTGGAGGAATGAACAGCTCTTCACCACCAGAGGATTTCCTCCATTGTGCAAATCTGATTGGTGAGTGGCCACTTGGAACTACTAGTGACACAAAATGGGCCACAGCAGACCTGTGAATCTGGACCACATTTCCTTGCTTTTAAATAACTAGGATTTGAAATTTATGCATCAGATAAGAAAACTTAGCAATGATAACTGTTTTTTTAATTAAAGATTTTTTTTTAAAGAAATCTGTCTATGCACCTATGACACAACAAATCAAGCACTGCCAGTGAAGTTTTACCTCCCTTGATTTAATCACTTCACTTGCAGGGTTTGATTTAATAAAATCCACTACAGTTTACATTCACAATTTTAATTATTTTACTGAGTGTGTATCAGAGCTGAGATGAACTAATTTCTATGAATATTTAGTATCACATTTGATACTAGCATAAGTTAATAGCTTATAACTCCGGAAGAGATAAATGGACACAAGGGATGGAGATAATTTTGGTTTGCTCTCTGCCAAAAAGTATTGTCAACATTTTGTTGGCATCTTCTTTAGGTCACAGTGTGGGCAATGTATCAATTGTTTGCATCCCTTATTACAAGATGAAGATGAAGAAAAAAAAATCATCTTCTTCTTTTAAATCTATCATTATTGAGAGAAGGATCTGAAAGTCTTTTTTTACCTTGGGGAAAAGAAGGAACCCCCACACTTTGAAAGCACCATTCTCACTTTATATCCATGACACAATATTAAAAAGCCTTCCCACATTGATATTTCCAGCATCCTGTTCAATGTTCATACTATATGCTGCAGATGTTTTGCCAGTTTGGGTGATGTAATCACAGACCAAAAATCAATATCTGTGGAAGATTTGTGAAAACATACAAACCGTCTGGCTGCAGATATACTTAAGGGCCTGAAAAACTTAAAATCTTTTCCAGTTATAGAGAATGGATTTTATAAAATAGTAAATTCTCCTAACTATGTTAAGCTTTGTTAAGCAAAAATAATGTTTCAGATCAAAATAAAAGTATTCTTTTAAAGGGATTTTGCACCCAGAAGTGGACTTTTTATAGATCTGGGATGGGGATGCTATGAGAATGTGTTAAATTGAGTTGGCTCTTGTCTGGGTATACCGCAAGGAGGACAGGAGACTTGTAATGGGTTTTAATCAGGCCACAACTTTATTATATAGATGTCTGGGACTACCTGGCAGATAAAGTGGACAGTGCAGGCAAATCCATGCTTATTCAGATCAATTCTCTGAGGCTTTCACCAGCCTCACTTTGTTTCCATCCAGCTCCCCCAGCTGAACCATGGCTTGGACCATACCATCCATCAGCCTTGCAAGAGGCTTAAGGACTGCTATGAGAACAGTGGGGATTGGCTGTCTGCATACTGGTCATGGGAGTCCTCAAACCCCCTCTCCCATTCTTTTTCTTTATCCAGTACCTCCTTTTAAGTCCTTTACCAGGTCATTTATCTGGTCACCAGCTGCCCTGCCTATGGAGTACCTGCACTGAACATCCACCCTATATTACAAAATAAGTTGTGACATGTGGCCTGTCACCTTTTCTATTCACCAGAAAAGGTCCGTCCTCACACCCGCTGTAAGGAAGGCAAAAAAACCACACTCCACCACAGCTAATTCTGGTGGTGTGGGAAAAATTCCTTCCCAGACCCCCTTTAAAAGGGGTGACTAGCGCAATGCCCACAGAAGGTCCAAATCCAGCCTGCCATTCGCCTCCACTTGCTGGCTACTAAAGGAGGGAGGGTGGGTGCTGGTTTCCTCGCTGCTTTCACATAGAGACTTGCCCCACCCAGGTTTTGTACCTTTATGCACATTCCTGGGGGGTGGGATGCTGCAAAGTTGACCACCGAGCAGAGCTGTCCTTTGGGTAAGCCCACACAAATTCTGCCCCACCTTTAGTTGTGGTGCAGTCATTCTCTAGCAAGAAGAAAACTTATTTTGAGGGAGCACATCTAGTAATACAAGTGATACAAGTAATACAAGGAGGCATTCCAATGTGGAGGACACTTTTCTCCAATGCTGTAATGTAAATGACCAGAGTGCTATACAGGGCCCTTGTGATATAAAATCAGTGAAAATCTTCTAATGATCAGTAATCTCAGAAGAAACATGGCCATGGGAATGTCATGAGCCTTATAATTAGAGGAAAATTGTGAAAACTTCTTGTACAAGGTTCTGATACTTTTACCTATGATGAACAGTATCGTATACCATAAGTAATGCCATTGAAGCTAGCTCATGAAGTCGTGCTATTCAGGGAGAGTTAGGATGGCAGAATCTGGCCCCTTGTTTGTACTTGGCATAACTATTCACAGTAAAAATGGTTCATGACATTAATTAATGTTTTGGCTTCATCTAGATATGACATTTTCTCAAAGTTTGCTGTTTGGTAGAATAAACTCCAAAAGGTTGAGTGAACCCCACTCCATCCAATACACATATGCTTTTATACCACTCTCAAACCAGAGTATCTCAGCACCTCCAAATCTAATAATGGTTCACTCCTCCTATGAACTGAAGAGTGACCTCAACTGACAATTTGCTTAATGAGTACAATTGAGGCCCTCGGATCCACAAATATGTTCATCATTTTTTTTCAATTCAGGTCTCTCTTGCAACCCTTTTATGACATCATGAACTTAGCGGTGGCTGACTCAGTTGTCACAGGCTACCTACAACCATCCATAGCTATGCTACCACAGCATCTATTATGTGATGTGTTTGCAGTTCTGCTGCATTAAGATCTTACTATCAGTTAAGTTACATGATTTTTTTTCTTCGTCATTTTATGATACTTTATTTCTGAAATATGTTGCCTAGTTCTACCTATTTTATAGATGGGTAAATCATCTGTGTTCTACTTCATTGAGTAGATTTGTCCTGGCATCAGCCCAAACAGCTGATGAGGTATCAGAAAAATCAATAAGCTCAATATTTCTGCAGTCTGTTCCACTCAGCTAAATAGTTATCACCCCATGTCTTTAAGACCAACTCAGATTGCTTTTGGGAAAACACCAAGCCATCTTCAGATGAAGCCACAATTGACAGGAATGGTGGCATTAGCATCAGAAACAGAATATTTGTGCAGAAATCCTATATGATACATAATATAAGTGTCCTCTGCAATACAGATTTTTTTGGTGATTTATTTAAATGATATCACAGTTTATCCTCTGGTTGATTTCTTTTGGCAACAATACCTAAAACAAAACAAAACAAACAAAAACCACATAGCTTCCCCTTTCTGCTTTTCTTCATATTCAGTCAGCAAAATGATGTACTATGCAACTTTGCTAGGTTTGACATGAATGAACTCTGACAGAGAATAGACTTTGTGAAAGACTGAAGTTAGTCGTATAAGAAATTGATACGCGACTCTTTGCAGCATGAAAAAGGAAAAAGCCATTATTACAGCTATATAGTGAACCACTGAAGAATCCCTCTAAGTTGTTTAAAATTATATATTTCAAAATGGAGCATTTAGGAGCTATATATTGTAGCCTAAGTCACCCAATCATTGTCTATAAATAAAGCCAAGGCACTGACCCATGATTATTGTTATTTGTGTGTACTTAATATCATGTGAATTGGAGGGGGGGAAGCAAGCTTTGAGATATTCTCCCTATTTGTGCTTCTCTGTATCCTGTATTAAACCTGCAGTTTATTTCAGTGCATTTGTGATGGAACTGTATCATGAATGATATAGAGAAACCAGTCCATCAAGTACACTGCACCATTGACCTGGAGGAATCCAGATAACCTGCTTTATCTGGAACTAAGATATCTCTACCATTATTGACCGCTGAAGAAAATCTTCAATAACTATTTCATTGAACTGAGGGATATCACATTGTTTAATTTAATTTGTCAGAAATTGTTTCAGGCTGAGCTGAACTTTAGTCAATTTAAAAGCACATATCCAGCAGAAGAATGAATGGTTTACAATTCAGGTATGTACAGTGACAGAATTAATAGTGTGCAGTCCAGAGATGTAAACAGTAGTATAATTAAGGGTAATTTCATTTTCCTAATGAGATTCATTCTAAAAGAAACAGGCAGAATCACTGATGATAGATCTGGGGCCCAGCCCTGTTTCCACTAATATAAATGGGAGTTCTGCCATGGATTTAAAAAGTAGCAGGATGAAGCCCCTGGTTACAGAGTTATAACATGCATGCAGAATGTCATCAATTCATGCTGCCATAAGCACTTTGTATAGAAGTGCAAAAGAAATAATGGCTTCTGTTTAACAAGCATCTGACAGTTGTGTGATTTAGCACAACCTTGTCAATTATCCATTATTGGTAGTATCTAGTTGATGGAAATCCCTCCTGCTTAGGTAAAACGCATTAAATATCCTCTGAGTAAAGAGAGCAAAAGGAGGTCAAGTATATGCTTAACTGTGAAGGAAAAGACACTGTTGAACGTCTGGTCCTGGAGAAGGAATGGCAGCAGGAAATTTATCTGCTGCATCACAACACTGCTCTCCCAATTCCTTCATAGAACTCTGTATGAACACACAGAAAGGTAGAAAAGAGGATGCAAACACCATCACACAAATTTATGATTTCTTTTTCAAATGAGTGTTCACACATACATTTCATAGCATTTACCTATCTTGAATCATAACTTTCCTTGCTAATAGCATGTTGCTGTCATAGATCAGTATTGTGGTTTTCAGTAACTGGCCTTGGATAAGTAAAGGAATGGAACTGTACCACTTCAGCTGAAGCTCTGAAACAGACTGTGACCAAGTGAGCCTATAACTAACATATGGGGTGTGGTCTTGGGTGGATTAAGTTTACATGGTTTGGATCCAATCTCATCAAACTGCTCATGGCATCCCTACTTCCAGCTCCTTAGCCTCCATGGAAGACTGCAACTTTCATTGGTGGTGGGTTCCACCATTGATCCTTGGATGCAAATTTTGTGGGTACACAGGTCTCCACTTAGTCCAGGGCCCAGATCTGTTAATCTGCAGATCCTTAATCCATCCTTGTTACAAGGATTTTTTTAAAAAAATTCTTGTCTGTTTACAGTATATAGCTTTAACAATAGTATTGATTTACATACAAATAACATAATACATCAAAAATTGCCAACAGCCTAAAATATTTATATATTGTAACATGAATTCCTCCTATCTTTGATGTTGGGACAGGATTTTTTAAATAAAATTTTCCTCTGTGTGCTTCAATTAAAAATTTCTATCAGAACACTTTTGCTGCTTTTGTTCCCCTACCCAACTGCCATTTTACCTTTGAGTTTGCAGTTTCAGCATAAAGGATCCATAGAAAACTGGAAGAGAGCATTTGAGTGTATCTGAATTAGAGGAGGGATGATGGATACGAAACCTACAGTTTGGGATGGGGAAGGTCTCATATTATTTATTTTTTTGTTTCAGTTTGCTGCATAATGACTATAGTACAACATCTGACGGAGTGAATTGTTCAAGCAATGTATAGCACAAACTTGCCAATTATCTGTTATTATTTCTATTTGTGAAACCGGGAAAAGGGACACTTGAAATGGTATGAAACACACCAGGTTTCATGTTTCACTGCAAACTCAAATTTTAGACAAGCTTTGGAAAAAAGAATCCCTGTAGAACAGCTAACTTTTTAAGTGCACTTGGGTACAGTTGAGCCAACTGGGACCCAGTTTTGAACAGACCTGTGTCCCAAAGAGCTAATGTGATTCTGCAATACATGAAGAGGGGAATCTTGAGTAGGAGTAGAGAGGTTATTTTACCTGTATATTTGGGACTGGTGCAACTATTGCTGAAATATTGTGTCCAGTTCTGGTGCCAACAATTCAAGAAAAGTGTTGATAAATGGAAGAAGGTTCAGAGAAGAGCCATGAGAATGATGAAAGGATTAGAAAACATGTCTTGTAGTGATAGACTCAAAGAGCTCCATCTATGTAGCTTATCTAAGGGATGGTTAAGGGGTGACTTGACTGTGGTCTGTAAGTATCTACAAGCAAAACAAGTATTTAATATTCAATCTAGCAGAGAAAGTATAACAAGATGCAATGTCTGGAAGTTAAAGCTAAACAATGTAAGACTGGAAATAACATCTATATTTTTAATAGTGAGGGTAATTAACCATTAGAACAATTTATTGGGGGCCGTGGTGGATTCTCCATCGCTAACAATTTTCAAATCAAGATTGCATTTTTTTTTGTATATATGTGCTTCAGGAATTCTTTTGAGGAAATTCTATGGCCTGTGGTGTAGAGGAGGTCAGACAGGATGATGAGAGTGGTCCCTTCTGGCCTCAGAAGCTATTAATTATAATTTAAAATAAAACCCAGGCATTTTCGTTTCATGGTAAAACCATGCTAAATTCAACGGGTTGACAAGGTTTTAAAAAATGAAGCCAAGTGAAACCCAAAACATTTGGCTGAGCTTCACTTGGAGTACCTGGATCCAAAAATCCAAGGGTGTGAGCCCATGTGAATCAAAACAAAACAAATGTGTTTTTTTTCAAAACCCTGCAAAGCCAGTTTTGCACAGCTGTACGTGTAGGGAATTATCCATGCCAATCCCAGTAAATATATAGCTGCGTGAAAAACTTTTCACTGGCATAATTGAAAGGAGAATTTTGCCTTCTATCTCTAATAAAATATTAAATTTACTTAATCCATTTTGACAGCTGATAAAAGCACTCAGAAATACTGATGAGGTTTATATTAATCCTGACATTTTGCAGTGTTTGCCCAGCCCTACTTTTATCCTGAAAAATTCAGAGAAGGTTCTCAGAGATGTTCAAAGCAGATTTTCTGTAAGTAAATAGCAAGTGCTTGAATATCTTTATCATTTTTTTATGCAACTAATGACGTTTATTGATTGCATTGATTTTTGGTGGGTATTTCGTTGTGTATGGGTTTTTTGGTATTATGTTATACAATATTGCTGCTCAACTCCTGCTCCTTTATGCTTTTTAGTATTCTCTCCATCGAGTGACATTTAAAATATGTTTTTCTCATGTCTACCTATTCTACCTGGCAATTACTTTAGAATTGCACTTACACTTGCATTTATTTTTCCTAACGAGAGGACATTTTGACAATGATTGTTAAAATATCAGTATTGTGACTCTTTACTTTCTGGACCCTTATCCTCTATGATCCTCTTCAACACAAAACATGAGTCAAGCAGTAGATCTCAGCCATATTTTTTTTTAACTTTACAGCATTTTTATAATTTATTTAAATATTGTCTAGTTTTCTTTAAAATATTCAGTACAATTTAATAGTGTTTTTTAAATTTGTTTTTACTACTCTCATATTAATTTAGTTTAATTAACACATACGGCTAAATTCTGCAGTATTTACTCATACAAAAATTCCTCTGAAATCAATGGGGGAATACATAATAATGCTGAAAGAATCATGCTAAATTGTACATCACTAAATAGGATCACAACATTTTGTACAATACATGTGTGGCAAAAACAATTCCAAAGTACTAGGTGTGAAATCATGGTCCTATTAAAATCATTGGCAAAACTCACATCAACATGGATAAGACCAGGATTGTCACCTCATGTTTCAAATCACTGTGGGCCAGACTCTACCCCCTGTATTCACATTGAGAAGTACATCTTACTTTTTGATTCTCTCCATTGACATCATTGCAGAATCACTGAGGAGCTGGGCACAACTTGGCCCATAGTGATCTGTCATTTTGTATAGGATTGCCCAGCATACGATATAAATTCATGTAAGCCTTAAGCTGTGAAGTCATAAATATGATAAGCTAGTAGGGAAAATAAGATTTATGATTTGTGGGACTCACCTAAGGTATAAATATGCATAAATAACTGCACAATGTACAATACATATGCATGAAATTCTCACCGAATGAGTGGTCTGATTTATGTTTTGGTATCAAAACCGTGTGAAAATGTACAGCTTTGCATGGGACTTTAACTGAAGCTTGGTTAAACTCAGCATCTCCCTACCCTGTTTTTTAATAAATAAGTTTGTTAGGAGCTTTTGTTCAAACCAAAAACTTAAAAAGTAGAATGGAACTCCCAGGAATTGTAACCAAAGAAAAGGTTTGCATGGACCCTAAAGATCTGTTCTCTGATATTAGCGCATTGAAATTTGCAGGCACATATCTAATGGAAAAACTGTATCAAGGTAGAATTTGGCTAAGCATTTAATGGGGTACATGTACTATATCAGATCAGAAAATAAAAGCTTAGCTTTCTAAAGGCTGGCTTGCACCTTTAACTACACTTCCGCTCCAGGAATTAAAGGGATGTAAGAACTCCTCCATGTGCTTTCACAGGCCACCTGGCCCTTGAATCTTTGTGTGCAGGAGTAAGCAAAGCTACTTCTCTGCCTCTTCATCTCCAGAACAGGTGGGCAAGAAGGGTTAGTGAATGGATGATGCCTTGGCTACATTTCCACTACTTGCAGGCCAGCATACCTGAGCCAGTGGGGATATTGGTAATGGTGGTAATAGACAAGCAGTAAATTCCTAGGTACAAAGGAGCAAAGGGTAACAAGAAAGGAATCGTGCATCCCTGAGCACAATTCCTTCACTGGGATATTCCTGAGGCAGTATCTCAGTGTGGGGCTCTTACTATGGGCTCTGTCCTTGTTACAAAATCTACCCATAATTGACAATTGTTGGTTTTTTTTTTATACATTTTATACCCACACCAATACTTTACAGTTAGAGATTGTACTTTTTCTTATTGAATTCACTTAACTCTTTCTCTGCACAGAGCATGAATTCCACACCTCAGCCTACAAGCAGTCTCTCCACACCTCCTACATGGAGGTTTTGAGCCACCTGAGGTTCAGTAGTCTCAACCAACTCCCAGTGGCCTCCATCACACCTCTTTGCTACACCCTCTTGCTTAACAATACAAACTAGAAACGGGATATTCAAATTTTCTTTTCTTTTCCGATTTCTTATTTTACTTAACCAGTAAGTTAGATACCTGTCTGTTTCAACTACCTTCTGAAAATGTGTGAGTTTATTGCCTAATTATCAGCGTGGTATCACACTGGAAGCTACTATAAGAAGCAGTAATACTAATAAGCATTGTTGTAAATTCATCTGTATGCAAAAAAAATTGTATCTACTTCTGAACAAATGTCAGCAATGTAGCAATCATGGCATCAGAAGGATCATGAAACTAGCAGTTATGGGGGAAGGGAAGAAAGTAATTTTTCATTCAGGGTATTTAAAATATATATAAACCCCCCTAACTAAAGTATCACCACATTTCACAACATTGTTATATTCATAGTAGATCCCCATGATGCTGGTTCTTAACACTAGTATCACTGGAATTTTCTGCTAGATGACTCTTGAACAGGGGTACTATGCAGGCCTAGGAACAAGAGGCTGTCTGAGCATGTCTTATTCATCCCTAAGAGGGTGTTGCTCAGTGTTGCTTTTATGGAACTGTTCCTATGCAGGACGGACAACAAGCCTCATGGTGCCTAATTGCCTAGTGATGCTTTGTCAGAGAAAGATGAGGAGACCAAAGTGCACGTTAGAGAAGCTTAGAGTTTTAAAGAAATTCTTCATTTGCACCCTGATTCTACAATGAGCTCTGCATGGAATCAGAGTTCTACCCACATAGAACTCCTTCGCACAGGGTAATTAATGCTCAAAATATCTACAGTGGCTGCAAGTAGCACAGTCATCCTGCTCCGTGAAAGGGTTATTCATATTTTCCAAGTGAAAAACAACGGTGTGATAAATATTAGGGAGGGAGAAGAATTATTTAAGCTTAGTACCTGTCATGGTATATTTTCCCCCACTCTGAACCTTAGCGTCCAAAAGATGGGGTACCAGCATGAATTCCTCTAAGCTCAATTATCAGCTTAGTACTTGTAGCGCTGCCACTAACCAGGAATTACAATGCCTGGTACACTCTGGTCCCCCCAAAACCTTGCCCGGGGACCCCCAAGACCCAGACCCTCTGGATCTTAACACAAGGAAAGTAAACCCTTTCCCTCACCGTTGCCTCTCCCAGGCTTCCCCTCCCTGGGTTACCCTGGAAGATCATTGTGATTCAAACTCCTTGAATCTAAAATAGAGAGGAAAATCCACCTTCCCCTCTCCTTCTCTTTCCCCCTCCCAGACTCTCCCTGAGAGAGAAAGTAATCCTAACACAGAGAGAAATTAGCCTCTCTCTCCCCCTTCCCTCCTTTCTCCCCACCAATTCCCTGGTGGATCCAGACCCAGCCCCCTGGGGTCTCACCAGAATAAAAAAAAACAATCAGGTTCTTAAACAAGAAAAGCTTTTAATTAAAGAAAGAAAAAACAGTAAAAATTATCTTTGTAAATTTGAAATGGAATAGGTACAGGGTCTTTCAACTATAGACACTGGGAATACCCTCCCAGCCTAAGTATTCAAGTACAAATTAAAATCCTTTCAGCAAAATATAAATTTGAATTCCTTCCAGCCAAATACACATTTGCAAATAAAGAAAACAAACATAAGCCTAACTTGCTTTATCTACCTAGTACTCACTATTCTGAACTTATAAGAGCCTGTATTGGAGAGATTGGAGAGAAACCTGGTTGCATGTCTGGTCCCTCTGAGCCCCCAGAGTGAACAACCACCAAAAATTAAACAGCACACACAAAAACTTCCCTCCCTCAAGATTTGAAAGTATCCTGTCCCCTGATTGGTCCTCTGGTCAGGTGACAGTCTGGCTCACTGATCTTGTTAACCCTTTACAGGCAAAAGAGAGATGAAGTACTCCTGTTCTATTAACTCTTATCTGTTTATGACAGTACCAATGTGGACAAAAGAACAAATGGATATAAACTGGACACTAGGAAGTTTAGACTTGAAATTAGACAAAGGTTTCTAACCATTAGAGGAGTGAAGTTCTGGAATAGCCTTTCAAGGGGAGTAGTGGGGGCAAAAGACATATCTGGCTTCAAGACTAAGCTTGATAAGTTTATGGAGGGGATGGTATGATGGGATAGCCTAATTTTGGCAATTAATTTGGCAATTGATCTTTGATTATCAGCAGGTAAGTATGCCCAGTGATCTGTGATGGGATGTTAGATGGGGTGGGATCTGAGTTACTGCAGAGAATTCTTTCCCAAGTGTTGGCTGGTGAGTCTTGCCCACATGCTCCGGGTTTAACTTATCACCATATTTGGAGTTGGGAAGGAATTTTTCTCCAAGGCAGATTGGCAGAGGCCCTGGAGGTTTTTTGCTTTCCTCTGCAGCATGGAGCACGGGTCACTTGCTGGAGTATTCTCTGCAGCCTGAGGTCTTCAAACCACAATTTGAAGACTTCAATAACTCAGATATAGGTTTGAGGTTTGTTACAGGAGTGGATGGGTGAGATTCTGTGGCCTGCATTGTGCAGGAGGTCAGACTAGATGATCACAATAGTCCCTTCTGACCTTTGAGTCTATGAGTCTATGAGACTGAGAATTGAGGAATAAAGAAAGTTGGTGGGAAAATGCCAGTCTATCCCCCTAAGATCTAACTTTTACTTATCTGAACCTTCTGTCTCTTTCCGGCACACCACTAGTTCATCCATACCATCAACTTACTCCATCCCTCCTGCACACAGCCCTGAAAAACCCTAAATGTCCATTAGCTCCAACCTAATCCTCCCCTGCTCAGGAACACCCACCCACGTCACCACCCTCTTCTTCCTTTGTGTCTTCACAGCTCAGAACCACCCATTCAGCTCTGAATCCTCTCCCATTTGATATGTTACAGGAGAGCCCTACAAAAGAGAGATGTTTGTATCCACATACACAATTGGCTGATAGATATGGTCCCAGGAGATGAAACTCAAGAACATGTAGCATAATTCTTGGGTTTTGTAGAACCAATAAAACGTATCATTGCGCATTGCAAAAATGGCTTCTTTTGTGCAACTGTTTATGTGCAGCTCTTAATATGACCTAACCATAGGAAATAAGGAAAAATATGTGATAATTTTCCCTTCTATGTTTAATTCATCGCATTATTCATGAGTGTTGGAGCTGTAAAGTGTGTAAAATAACTTGACTGAACCTGAGAAATCTTTACTGTAGGAGTCAGAACTCTATAAAATGTAATATTGTACATAGGATGTAAGGTATGGGATAGATTTGAGTGAATTTAGTGGCTTATTTCACTTTTTTCTTCCACATACAGAGCCTTTGTTATTTTCCTGCAAATTCATTTAGTAAAAATTCAAGTTACTATTCCATATGTTGAGTCTTTATAAATATTCCTTTACTCCCCAGTGATATAGCAGAACTGCAGTTTAATTAGGGAAGGTAGTATTCAGTTATATTCGGGTAATAATCATAACAAATACTTGAAAAGTATTCATTAAATCTTCAGACTAAAAAGGTGTTGCCTTTGTCTGTTTAAATGAGCCAGTAAAGTAGAAAACTAAATATTTTGGCTTTACAACACACTATCTAGTCATTAGAGCAATACTTCTCTGAGTATTAAGGGAAGGCAAGGTGGAGGATTAATGAAAACTAGAGGTCCTCAAATAGTTTCATATATGGATTATAGAAACTGGTGAAGGCAGAGTCAACACATGGGACTCCAGCAGCAGGGAAGGTGAAACAGCCCCATATGGTGGAGGAGGAGCCTAGCAGTCAGCGCTTAGCACAATGGGGTCCTGGTCCATGACTGAGGCTCCCAGGTACTATAACACAGCCAGCTGCTCTGTTGCATCCTCCCTCCCCAGGCTGCATGGACACACAGAGCGCCACTGCCATGGGGCTGCTTCCTCACTGCTGGGTGTTCATGCCAGAGGTGTCACAAGAAATCAAGGGGTGAGGGACAGGACCCCCCAGACCCTTTCATTTGTGCCCCCCAACTAGCCACAGCTACATGTTGCCTCTGAACTGGAGTCACCATTGCATGGTAATGTGCAACATGTAGCCAGGTCAGAAAAGAAAGTTTAAAGCCAGGCTGTCTATTTCTTTCAGAATAAAGCAGCATTCTTTTTCTGCCTCACTTATTACGCTGGTCTACAATTTTGAGAAGTCATCTGCTTCAGAGATAAAATGTTATATTTATTATGTATTTTGATGTGCTGACTTCAAATATGACAATTAAAACAACTGATTGGCTACTGTTTCTAAGATATTTAAGTTTTTACATTTTATGTCTATGTATATTGTGTAGATAGTAGAGTTTTAATCATAAATTGTAAACCTAGGTCTTTTCATGTGTTTATGGTTGCTTTACATGATAATATTTCACCTGTCCTGTTTATTTAACACTTTAAAAATCAGCAAAAGGGTTATATAACTAAAATTTATTATGAAACAAAAGACAAAAAACTATTATGTACATAGTTTAGGCCTATTCAGTGTCTACTTGGCACTTCTTGGCTTGTCTCTTGTATTCATTAAATGGAGCATTTCTTGTCACTGTCCAGCAATAGTCTGCAAGCATTGATGGGCTCCATTTGCCCTGATAGCCTGCCAGGAGATTCCACTGCTGTAGTATGGAGCCCAACAGCTCTGCCTTACTCTTGGGTAGTTCCAAATCCCTGACAAGGTCATTCAGTTCACCTTGTATTATGAGGTGTGGTTCAGAGGAGAATAGGAAAAAATGTGGGTCCTGTGACATTGATGGTTCAGGGCCAGAAGTTTCATCCTCTTCCTCTTCCTCATCTGACTCAAGTGAGAATGATTCTGGTGCATCAGGAACCGGCAGTCCTTCTCCGTGGGTACTGGATGTATAGCTGATGGAATGTTTGGATAATGCACAGTCCACTTTTTCTTCTTTGACACACTTTTCCCAACTGGAGGCACCATGCAGAAGTAACAATTGCTGGTATGATCTCTTGGCTCTCTCCAAATCATTGGCACTGCAAAAGGCATAGATTTCCTTTTCCTGTTCAACCACTGGTGAAGATTTGTTGCACAAGTGTTGCAGCATATGGGTGGGGCCCAGGGCCAGCGCTACCATTTAGGCAGCCTAGGCAATCGCCTAGGGCGCCAGAATAATTGGTGGGCGCCGTTTTGCCGGAGGGGGCAGCAGGCGGCTCCGGTGGAGCTGCCGCAGTGGTGCCTACAGAGGGTCCGGTGCTCTGCGGCTCCGGTGGAGCTGCTGTAGTGGTGCCTGCAGAGGCTCTGCTAGTCCCGTGGCTCTGGTGGAGCCGCCGCAGTCCTGCCTGCGGATGGTCAGCTGCTCGCGTGGCTCCGGTGGACCGCCCGCAGGCACGACTGCGGCAGCTCCACCGGAGCCGCGGAGCACCGGACCCTCCACAGGCACCACTGCGGCAGCTCCAGCGGAGCCGCGGGACCAGCACATGCAGGGCGATGAAATTGCCATCCACCTAGGGCGCTCAAACCCTAGCGCCGGTCCTGGTGGGGCCCACCTCTTGTCCTGATCTCCAATTTTGCAGCCAAAAGAAAGGTGATAGGCTTTCTTAACCATAGTGATTATACTACGCTTTTGTGATGCAAAAGTCACTTCACCACAAACATAGCAGAAGTTATCTGCACTGTTCACACAAGTACGAGGCATCTCTGCTCATTTTGGCTAAACAGAAATGTGTCCCTTTGCAAAATCAAACACTGACAAATAAGAGAGCACGACACTATGATTTCTAGAGCTGATATAGGGCAATTTGTTCAGCAGAGTGATGTAAGCTTCGTTATGATTGCATCATCCATGATTTCTAGGAATAACATGATGCAATGCATATCATGTATGATGCAATACCAGCTTCAGATTGCATCATTCATTGTTTTGCCTAAAAAGCAAGTACTGTCCAGACCCAGTCATAGATTTATTCATAGATCCACTCAAAGAAGTATTTTAGTCATTTCTGGTTTAAATTGAGATCCCTTCCCTTTATAACTCACTTATCCTCTGCCATCCCCAAGTCAAGGGTCGTATATACTGACCCAATAGCATATCTTGAAAACTAGAGCCAATCTACAATTTTAAGCATCATTTTCATTCTCAGTGACCCAGAATTAGTAAAGTTGGACTACATTTATTTCAGAAGCATTTTGGCTGTAGAGCAGTGTTATTTTACACTCACACTTAAATATTCTTCCACTGTACCAGAAGATAGCTAACTCTCAGGATGTAAAATATACACCCTGAAAAATAAAATCTCATACAGAGCATAACAATTAATAAACTCATTTTAAGTTTCATTTATGTCCAAGGTTTGATGCTCTTTTGTATTCGTTCATTGTCCTGTTTTATCAGGAGAACATTGTGAAAAGGTAGCTAATTTCTTGGTATGTACAAATGATTGTCAGTGACTTCCCTTTGGGAGGGAACAGGGGAAGATTCTGAGTATTAGTTATAGACCATAAACACTTAGAGGTTAGCAGCTCAAATCCAGAAAGATAGTGATCAGCTGTCATCACCATCAGATGCTGTTTAGTGGCTTATCTGAGTATGATGGCAAAATGCTTCAATAACTGCCTAGTGGTAGTTTCAGAAGAAGGATCAAGGACTGAGCATGTAGAAAATAGAGCTGGTTGAAAATGGAAACACTTTTCAGTGAACATTTATATGGAAAATTCTTTTTTGGGGGAGTGGAGGGTGAGGGGGAGCTGAAATGTCAGACTTGTGGGACCAACTGTAGTATGAGGTTCCTTAGGTGCGGGGTGGTACCACACTAGCAGAGCAGTAAGGGAATAGTTGCAAAGTGTTATCTATTCTATGGCTAAACAGATGATTAAGGTAAAATCCTGGCCTAGCTTCTCTCATAGCTCCTTTATACCTTAATCTACTTACTTCATAAATAAATTCTTCTAATTTCATGATGGGGACTGTAACGTATTGAACGTATAGTATCCAAATATAGCTTAATATTATTTGTACACACATTTCCCTCACACTTGCTCTTGTCCCATCTTTTAAGCAAATAGCTCATGGAGCTGGAAAGGTCAAGTTGGCCTCAAGATTGGGGGAACATACATTTGCTGTAAAGCCACCCATGCTTTCCTTCAAGTCTTGCAGCTATCAGTGCTTCTCCAGACTCAAGGATTGGGCCACCTGAATTTCTACTTGATTATCATTAAGTGCATTTAAGAATTTTTGCAGAGTAAGAAAGATAAGAAGGATATACAAACAATTCATCATGAAAAACATGAAATGATGTGTGTCTCAATTGTAGGAATGCAGATCTATAGAAAGAGAAGGCTGCGTCAAGAAAAGGAGATAGATCATTGATAGCACAGAAGCAAAGATGATTAAAAGATGTGTGTGTTGGGAGTAGAGGGGAAGAACAGATCTAGGTGTTATAAAAATATGATGATGCAGAAAATATTGTATAAAACTGTACACCCTATTTCTGCTATCCATTTATAAGGTATTGTGAGTGGTGTGTGATATCAATACCAAACCTTTTTAAAAAAATATTTAGTTTCCCTAAGCTATCCATGGAGCTTCCCTGGAGCTATCTATCAGTTTTATTGCATGCAGACTTTAGGATTTCCCCACACAATAAACTAACTCATGATTATCGATCAATTATTAATTCTATCTTTATCCATTGGACCAAGGAGGCTCTGGATTCTGTCTCAGACTTGGATAAGTAACTTGCCTATTATTATGGGACACCACAGGCTTAAAGTAATTTGTCAAGGGACTTTAAGTGATTAGTTCAAGCAGTTTATTTTTTGCTATATATCAATTTTACATGAAGTAAGCATTTTCCTTCCTCTTTTGCAAGTGGAATGTTCCAGGAACAATTGGGAAATAAGTACTTTCTTGATTAACATATTTAAAAAAAAAGTCACTCCAATACTCACAATTTACTTTATGGGATAATTCAAAGGAAAGAATACAAAATCCCTTACTTATCTGTGAAATGATGTTGTTTATAACAGGTTGGTGGCAGAATGGTGAACACAATGGAGACCAGAAAGAAAGTAGATTGTATGGCAACTGTGGATGAATACAGATTCACTTGTGTCACTTTTTTCCTCCACCCTTGTCCTTTCAAAATTTTACAGCATCAGGTCATCAATCTCATATACTTTATTTTCACATAAAGTCTGATTCTGTATTAACTTAGGCACAACTCATTCACTGAAACGGGTCGTAGGTTGAATAAATACTACAGTATCAGGTAAATATTTTACACATAAATTAGATGCTTGTATCCTGTTTCTTTTCTCATTTATATCTAAGCAAATTGGGTATAACCCCACTGAAATCAGTGGAGTCACAACTGCTTAAAACTAGCATACACAAGAGAAGAATTATTTTTTTATGTCTACTAAATGCCTTAGATGAACAACACTGTCTCATTACTATTCCAGAATGAACCTCCATAAATCTATACAAGGTAACAATATCTAGTATCTAGTGCCCTCAATTCTTTGTTCTGCACTTTTCACTCAGATATTTCCTCAGCATTCTTTCCATAATGTTTCATTACATAGCAATGTTTTAGTGTTTTTCTCTTCAATACTCTTAGCAGATAATCCTGTTAAAAGAACTTGTTCATTTTTTATATCCCTCCCTGAGATAAGAGCAGTTTTTAAGTAAAACTTACCTGAAATACAGGACTAATGGCGAGTCAGATAAATTGAACTTCTTTCTTAATTTGGATAATGTCACAAAGCTCTCAGTGTAATCTACAAGGTTGGCCTCACTCAGCATTACTCCTTACCTTTTATATATGGTTAATATGGGTTCATAATCTGCCACTATTTTAAGTAGAGGCATATGTTCCTTCCCAGAGACATTTTTAATCTTAATTGAGTTTCACTCCTTTGAAGTGAAGACTGAGCAAGGTCTCTCTCTCTTCTTTTTTGTCCATTAACAAAGAACAAATGGTGTAAGGATTATCTAGTATAGTAATGGTAACTCAATGGCAATTCCCTTCTTTGAATCTTTAGTGACCTAAATTGGGCTTCTTAATAATTAAATTTAAAATTTGACTAGTTCGTGATACCCAGTCATTAATGTTAAACGTTGCAATAACTTCCATTTTACCCTGGCCTGCTCCTTTATCCACATAAACAAGTAAATCATTCATTACATATACAGCCCTACTCAGGGTTGACAGTTCTTGTGGCTTTTTTAATTTGTTTTCCTAGCTCCCAAAATCCTGTGATCACATGAGAAACTCAGCTTTCATATATTTCAAAGTCTCTAGCCTTCATGATTGCTGAGAAAACCTTGAAAAATGTGATCTGAATGCATCCTAAATGCTCAAAAGTCAGCAGGCAAAGAAAAAGAATCCAACATTTATTATTACAAAAATCTCATGATTGTCAGACAACGTCGTGATTGTTGGGGTCTGATTCAGGATTGTTTAAAATGATTGCAGTTCACAACATTGTTACACTGAAGGTGATGTGGAGCTTTCCTGGGGATTCTGCTATAGGTGGCATGCAGGGGAAACTGAACTCTGCATCACTTCTTCACTTGATGCAATATTCTCTCCTGACTGATGTACATGTTCATATCACACACACAGAGCAGCCCCTGTTCTCTTCTGAATGCAGGGACTGGATTATGACAGTCCCTTGGACAGGGCAGACCGGCTTACACAATTCCTGCCCAACACTTGCATACCGGACAGTCACAATCTGGCCCCCAAAAGTGGTGACAATCCTAATAAAATAGAAATTGGGCACAAAAAATAAACAGAGTCTCGCTGATCATCTCATTTCAATCATGTTTGCAAGTTCATCCCAATTATTCCTCCCTACACAACAACAGACCAGGTCCAAATAGCAAACAGTGCCACTATTACAATACTGGTACGTGTTAGAGCTAAACAGAGATTGAGGAGAAAGGAAATTGCAGACATTTTCAACAAAATTTCTCTCATAGAGAGGCAATCTATTCCTGGGTTAACACAAATGGTTATTTGCCAACCTGGTGTGCACAGTATTCTGAGACAAAATAATATTTAAACATTTTATTCTTTGTCATATGCCATGGAGACAGTTTTAGATGCATTCATAACTACAGTGACTATAATCATGATAGAAATACATTAACAAGTCTGCCTTTACTGGGACAGATTAGGTTCAGTTACTCTGGGGTCAATCTACAGTAATTTAACTGAAGGCAATCAGATTACTCCAGTGTGTGTAACGGTAATATTCGGCTGACTGTTCTGCAAAAACTTTATGTGGCAGTTCTAGAACAATCTGTGGAACTGAGAAATCCTCATGGCTTTTCAGTTTTATGTAGAACACTTTTTGAATCTCCAAGTTAGCACTAGGGCCTGGTCTACACTATGGGGTTAGGCCGAATTTAGCTGCATTAGGTTGATTTAAAAATGGCCACGTCCATACAAACAACCCTGTTCCGTCGATCTACAGGGCTCTTAAAATCGACTTCTGTACTCCTCCCCAGTGAGGGGAGTAGCGCTAAAATCAACTTTGCTGGGTCAAATTTGGGGTAGTGTGGACGCAAATTGACAGTATTGGCCTTCGGAAGCTATCCCAGAGTGCTCCATTGTGACCGCTCTGGACAGCACTTTGAACTCCAATGCCCAGCCAGGTACACAGAAAAAGCCCCGGGAACTTTTGAATTTCATTTCCTGTTTGGTCAGTGTGGTGAACTCAGCAGCACAGGTGACCATGCAGAGTATAGAATCGTAGAGTGTAGAATGTTTCTACGCGCCCCCCATCATTGCCATCCCTGAGGTTGAGATTAGAAGATGAAAAAAATGCACTCGCGATTGCATGCCCTCCCGCAGTGATAGGGCACAGGTTAATGCATGGAGGCATTCAGTGACAGAGGCAAGGAAAGAATTAGGTGAGCGCGAAAAGCGGAGGCAGAACATGATGCTGAGGCTAATGGGGGAGCAAACGGACATGACGAAGCATCTGTTGGAGCTGCAGGAAAACCAACAAGAGCACTGACCCCGGCTGCATCCACTGTATAACCGCCTACACTCCTCCCCATGTCTTATAGTCTCCTCACCCAGATGCCCAAGAACGTGTGGGGGGAGGCTCCGGGCACTCAGCCACTTCACTCCAGAGGATGGCCCAAGCAACAGAAGGCTGTCATTCAAACAGTTTGATTTTTAGTGTGACTGCAGTAAGCAATTTGACCTTGTCCTTCCCTCTCCCCCTACCATCCCACCCCACCCAGCTGAAAGAATGAATGCGTGGTTTCAAAACAATAGTTTACTTCATTCTGGGGGGGGAGGGTAGTTGGCTTACAGGGAATTAAAATCAACAAAGGGGGCAAGTTTGCATCAAGGAGAAACACACACAACTGTCACACCGAAGCCTGGCCAGTCATTAAAGTGTTTTTCAAAGCCTCTCTGATGTGCAGTACACCTTGCTGTGCTCTTCTAATCGCTCTGGTGTCTGATGTGAAACGACTGTTTGCTGAAGCTTTCATGGAGGTAGGGACGACTGACAACATGTACCCAGAACCACCTGCGACAATATTTTTTCCCCATCAGGCATTGGGAGCTTAACCTAGAATTCCAATGGGCGGCAGAGACTGCAGGAACTGTGGGATAGCTACCCGTAAGTTGATGCTAGCCAGAGTAGAATGCACTCCGCCAACTTAATGCGCTTAGTGTGGTCATACGCAATTGACTGTATAAAATCGATTTCTAAAAATTGACTTCTATAAAATTGACCTAATTTTGTAGTGTAAACGTACCATAAGTCAAATTACATTCCTTTCTTTTCTGTCCAGATGATTATGGAAAACTCTGGTTCCACCAGTAGGTTATAGAATGATTCTTCTGTAAAACATTTAGCTGGGCTCAAATTTCACTCTGCATTTCCTCAAACTAGTGTTGGAAAACCTTGTTCTATTATGCCTGAAAATGCTCAATTACTTAGAGGTGATGTTGCTAGGTAACCATTTCACTTTCCCATTTTGCTGTTTAAGATTAGTAGTTAACCCACTCTGTTCCCAAGTTTTTACTCAAACTTTCAAATTGCCACAAAAATGATATATAAAGCTGTTTTGTTGCTGTTTTATTAGCTATTATAGTTTACTAGATTTGAGCTGAAAAATTGACATTAAGACCATTTGGAGAAAAAAAGGAACTAAGGTGTTTGAAACATTTTAAAACCTTTCTTTTTTTAATAAAAAAAATGCCTTTACTTGGAAAAACAACCTGGGATGTAATATAGAAGAGTACAAAAGGTTACCAGAAAAAGAGCAAAGGAGACAGGGAGAAAAGAGCTTCAACGGGGAGCTTTGAACATAATATCTGAAAGGCTCTCTCTCTACATATACATTTTGTGGGATATAGGAGAGTCAAAACAGTATTGCATTGAAGACAAAGGTGATCTTTATTTTGCCATATGAACTAATTGGTAGTTTCCCCTAACGCTAATTCCTAGACCAGCTGTGCTATCTATTGTCACTACATGAAATCTATTACATTTTTACCCGGACTAGCTAGCTGAGCCTCATACAACTGAATGTTTGCATACACTGGAAATACCTGTAGTTGTAAATTAGCTGTCAGTATTGACTGTCCTATCCCTGCTAAATTGTCAGGAAAGCTTCAATTGATGTTTAAAACATTGTGAAATATTATTTTCTGGTTCCTCACTCCTGAGAAATGACACAGTACCACATTAATTAGCATTCCTGTAGGGTTGTTTTAATGTTGAACTGAGGAGAAAATTCAACAGAAATCTCTTTCTTACTCCAAAAATAGCATATTATCTTTATTACTAGTCCCTGATAGATATTCCCAAGTATGCCAGTAGATACTGTGTGCACTGTATTTGTAATTGCAATTTAGAGAAAATCCAGTACTGGACATGTCTAAGACAGCACAAATCATTTCTTCTTCTTTGTGGCTTTACAATATATTCTAACTGAGTCGTTTTGACTCTGGGTGTCAAGGACTAGAAGTGACAGGAAAATGCTCTTTCACAGATCTTGGGGAAGTTTATTGCAAAACAAGGATGACTGACATTTTGTCATCCATTATGCTATGGAATTATTGGTTCATGGCTTCTAGTGATGCTCTTCCTTTTTTAAAATTTGGTGATTTTAGTTTTTTTGTGATAAGCATGTAGATAACATGTTGCATTTTCTTTTACATTGTATTAATGTATTCCACTGCCATTGCTAGTAAACAATCCATCTGTACTGCCATTTCATTCAGTTCACTAATACCCTGTTGCCAATTTTCCTGTCCTCCTCCCTCCTCTTACAATCCCCTTCCCTTTTGCCAGTTCTCTCTCTACTCACAATCATTTCAGCCCTGTGATCCTCCATTTGATAACCTCGTGTATCGTCTCCACATACCAGCTCTTATGCCACTATCATCTTGGTTCTGCAAGGAAAGAAAGAAACAGAGAGGTGAGGGAAGAGGAGATGGGTGATAATGATTATTGTAACTAACAGAGAATTTTTCTCTTCAAAAGACCAAAGAAAACTGATATATCGAAATATACCAGAGCCATCAAGAAGCATACTAAATAAACCCAAGCAACTGAAGAACCTTTGTTAGTCTTAGATTCTCTTCAACAGTATTAGTTTGGTTTTTGGCCTATTTTAAAATTGTTCATTAAGATTTTGCTGGCTGGAACATTTTTTATGAAATTTCAGTTTATAACAATATGTTATTTTGTTGAGGCTGAAATGTTTTGCTGAAATGTATCAGTTTTGATGAAGTTTTCCTTGGGAATGTTTATTTGGTCAAGGGCTCTGTAGTCACTTGAGACCAGAGAAAGAGAGAGAGCAAAGACCCAAATTGAAAAGCTCTAGCTTTTGATCCAAAAACAGATCTTTTAACGCAATTCCATTTTGCAAAAATCATTTCAAAGGATTTGTTTTCATTGTACATTGGAATGAAAACAAATTTGGAAACCTCAAAAGTCACCAAAAAAGGAAATTGTTGTCCTCCAGACAGATCTAATAAGTGATGTTAAAATATTTTTAAATCATGGAATATATTGGTAATATGGACCTTGTCATCATGGTGAAAGGACCATAGATTCATGATGGCAATATAAAGCCTATATTTTAAACATATTCAGCATTAGAAATCTCTCCACAATCATGAATGTTATTTACACATCTTTAAATTGGCATGGTGCTTTATCGAAAAAATAAGACATGGCCCTCGTCCTGAATAGCTTTCAGCCTCAGGGCCTAACTCCATAAATGGATCCATGCAAGTAGACCCTTACTTTCATATGTAGTCTTGCTGTAGTCAATATCCATGCATAAGGTTCTGCCTGCCTAGATCTAGTAGCAAGATCACAACCTATTTTTTTATCATTTGTCATGTTAACATCTAAAACAGACCAAAAATGAGGGTAAGGTGTTAAGGGAAGAGTGGACAAAATTAGTATTAATAAGATTAAGCATCCTTATGCATTGTTTATTACTTCATATAATACAGTGAACCTGAACTTTTCTTCTTTTCTTTAGAATTATTTTCCATCAGGTAAGACATTTTTAGCCTTCTTGTCACATGTATGAGTAATGATTGCTACATCATCTTCTGGTACCAGCAGTAGTTCCCATTATGTTTTCAAATGATCCATAATAAGTGAGAATTCCAGTCACTTTTTATATATGAGTTGCAATGATATCTCCACCCATCTTTCAATATAGCCTCAAATGGAAACATATGGAGTGATCCAAACAAAAAAGTAGCTTTGCTAAAACATTCTTTGTAGAACTGGTCAGTCTGTTAACACCTTACAACAAATGTAATGTGACACAAAGTATGGAATACACAGCCTATCCTTTTCAGCTCCCACAGAACCTCAGCTCATACTTATAGCTCATATCCTGCCAAGCAGATATCAGTGACTTTGGCCATCTCTATGATCTCAAGTATTCCCTTTATTTTGTAAGTCACAAAGAATTTCAAAAATACAATAATAATACCACCTACCTTTTATACAGTACAGGTAACTTTATTTACTAACTTCTGAGTGCTTGAGTTTGCAAACTTTATGGTGTTCTTATATCATAGTTTTTTGTTTGATGTATATTTGTACACACACACATACACACACTTATTTTGATAGTTTGTGATAGTGTAATGAATCTGGATCCGCATTAGCAAATAAATAATGTTGGGATTTTTTTTCTGGTTCACAGAATTATTTATTTAGAGTTCTGGCTGCTACTTGAAGTTTGGAATTAGTTTTCTGAGTACAGGTTCCCAGTCATAAACAGATAGCTAAGGGTTAATGTTCTTTTACCTGGAAGGGAGTAACCTGAAACACCTGACCAGAGGACCAATCAGGAAACAAGACTTTTTCAAATCTGGGTGGAGGGAAGTGTGTGTGAGTCCTTTGTTCTTGTCTTGTGCCTGTCTCTCTCTCGGCTATGAGAGGATTTCTGTTTCCTGCCTTTCTATTCTCCTGTTTCCCAGTTGTAAGTACAAAGAGATTGGTTTTTTATTTTGTATTTACATGTGTGTACTTGCTGGAGTGCTTTAAATTGTATTCTTTTTGAATAAGGCTGTTTATTCAATATTCTTTTAAGCAATTGACCCTGTATTTGTCACCTTAATACAGAGAGACCATTTTTATGTATTTTTCTTTCTTTTTTACATAAAGCTTTCTTTTTAAGACCTGTTGGAGTTTTTCTTTAGTGGGGAACTCCAGAGAATTGAGTCTGTGCTCACCAGGGAATTGGTGAGAGGAAGAAGTCAGGGGGAAATCTGTGTGTGTTAGATTTACTAGCCTGACTTTGCATTCCCTCTGGGTGAGGGGGGAAGAGAGATTAGCTCTCGGTACTTCTGTTTTCCAGGACTGGAAAAAGGGAGGGTGGAATCCCTCTGTTTAGATTCACGGAGCTTGCTTCTGTATCTCTCTCCAGAAACCCAGGGAGGGAACACCTGGAGGGGGGAAGGGAAATGGTTTATTCCCCTTTGTTGTGAGACTCAAGGAATTTGGGTCTTGGGGTCCCCAGGGAAGGTTTTTTGGGGGACCAGAGTGCCCCAAAACACTCTAATTTTTTGGGTGGTGGCAGCTTTACCAGGTCCAAGCTGGTAACTAAGCTTGGAGGTTTTCATGCTAACCCCCATATTTTGGACGCTAAGGTCCAAATCTGGGAATAGGTTATGACACCTGTGGTGTGTTACAATGGGGGTATCCCAGATCTCCCAAAGTAACAGCACTGATATTGAATAAGTCTTCCTGTTTAAGTCAGCAATACAAAGTAAGCTTTATTTCTTTGAGGTTGAATAGATTGTTTGGAGAGGTAGATTAACAGGGCTTGAATCTTGTTGCTATGTGCCTGTTTACTAGACTAAAGAGCAGCTTAATGTTTGTCTAAAGAGATTTTCAGTGAAATACAGAAATCTTTCAGCTGGTCTTTCTTCAGACAAAAGGGGTGGTATCTAGCAACTTCAAAGGGTTATTATTTGTGAGACTCTATTAATTTTCAGAATGAAAAGAAGAGGAAGCTACTGCTATTAGATGTTCTATGCCATCTCTCTGCAAAGTTCTGCCAAAAAACTAAGGAACATCTGGGGGACTGAAATCAGTGCTTAATTTGTGCCAGGGGCTTGCCAGGTCTGAGCTTCAGCACCTATAGGATAGGCAGCTCATAGCCCCAGCATCTCTAGGCTTGCTGCATCAGTTAAGAAAGCAAAAAAAATTGCTTGAGCCCTGGTACCTCTTTCATTACAAATTAAGCACTTACCAAAATCATTTTCTTCTAGATTATACAGCACCGAAACTATTCTTTGGAAATTTTCAGAAACATTTCTGACTACTAGGAGACAGCCTTGTATTTGGGATGCAGTACTTTACTGCTTATGTGTCACTTTTATTACCTTATGGTTGTTACTTTCATTAATTGGGCTGGATGTTAATAGTCATTTAATCCTACATTGTACAATCCAGCAACCACTATTTTGTAAAGGTTAATGAAGCCTTTCGGCAATTATGATCTTTACAATATTCTCTGACCTTTGTAAAATGGCTTGTTCCCTTAAAAATTGCTACTGACAGTAAGTGTTTCTTTGAGGGGAAAAAATGCATTTTTAAATGTTGAAAGCAGAGACAAAGGATTATAGAGGAAGAAAAACTAAACAGAGGTAAAATTTATTATCAAACCTTGTACGATATAGTACAATGAGCAAAGAAAATGTGTGCATAAAAATTTATCTGAAATTCATCCAGATGGTGCATATAATTGCACTGAATAAACCTCCTTTAGTCAGCTTTATACTATACCTTTAATTTCTCACTCTCTCTGCTCTCAACAGTGCATCAATATCATTTAACACCCCAAGTCTGCAAACATTTAGGCACATGAATAGTCCTCAGTGACATCCTTTTCACATGCAAAGTGTCAAATATTGCAGGATCAGGCCTAACTCTGTATAGCTTTTTGAGATAGCCTTTATTTGAAAGGCACTAAAACAAAATGAAGATGAAACCATAATCCCAGATTCAAATTCTGAAGTTGCTGAAAATATGTATATGAATTCTTGCAATGGGCAAAACCAAAAATCCAGATCAAAACTACCGCAGATTTTGAAGTGTTAGAAACCAGGATGGAATTCCTGATCTGGAATTTGCAATTGATTATTCTGTAAATTAATATTAATATTTAAACAAACCTATTTTACTAAGCATTTTTTACTCTAAAAACCGTTAGAATAACACCTTGCTCTTCTTTATGCATCACTAACTTTTGGATGGATCCCAGATCAGGCTTGAGAGTCAAGGTCACTGTTAGGGGATATTTGGTCCCAAAACTTTGTGGAAATGGCCTGAAATGATCCTACCCAGTGCACATGCACCTTCCTGGACATTTGGAATATTCCAGTCCGTTCCTGAGTGAGTGAAAAATAATAGGCACCTATTAAAACCATTAAAGTTGAAAAATCATGCACCAAAGACAAAAGCAATAGCCTTCCTATGAAGATAAAGCACCAGTGAAAATATAACTCTTCCACACAGTAAAGAGAAGGTGGCTGGATATCCTGCAAAATATTATTTTCATGGAAGAAAAATGATATGTTAGTGTTTCTCCCTCTAAAGATTCTGGGTGAAATCCTGAGTTCACTGAAGTCAGTGGCAAAACTTTCACTGATTTCAATGAGGTTAGGATTTCACCCTCTGTCAGTGCAGGAATCTCATTACTGGAGAGTAAGCAGCCCAAAGTGCCAAAGGAAAAAAGTAATGATATAAAATGAAGGCAAAGACCAGTGGGGAATAGCTCATAGTCTCTCAAATAACATCAGGGAGCCAACATACATTTTCTTCCTTGGCCTACTGAGGGAACAAAACAGTATTATTTTTTCAGTTTTATCTTTTTGCGGGGGTGTGGTATGGTGTGTATGTTTCAGTATTTCCTTATTTTCTACCTGCTAGGACCATGTTAATGATGCATGCTGATGAGACAATACTTAGCCCAATCCCAGACAGTCTTGGATCACTGAAAATATGTTCTTATAAACAAACAGCTGAGGGGCTACCATATCCTACTTTTTCATAAATGATTCATTGCAGCAGAAATTGTGCGTAATCTAACTGCCTCAACAGTCTACACAAGGTTATAAATATTGAACTCCTGAGACTTAGCTAAACTGAATAGAAAGCAGGTCTAAGGTGAGTCCATAAAGATGACTTGCAGCTCACCCTCTTCCATTCTTGTGAGCCTGCTGCAGTTCTGTGCAGGCTGGTCTTCCTGTGCTGTGTCAGAGCACCCTGTAGGTTGTTTTAACTCAGTGGTCCCCAACCTTTTTGTCTGACGGGTGCCAGAAGAAGGATCATGGTGGCAGTCGAGCATCTGCCAAAATGCCGCGAAATTTCAGCGGCATTTCGACAGATGCTCGACCGCCGGCCAGGATGCGCCGCATTTAGATGCCCCCATGGGCACCGCGTTGGGGAACCCTGCTTTAACTCATGCTGAACTGCAAAAGCCATAGGCTGGGAGAGAAGGTATCAAACAGGTAGTCGAATTTAAGCGTAGTGCAAAGACATATCTGTTTTTCTCTGGTCACATTGCCTTTCCCCCTCTCCACTGGCAGCAGGGATGGTGAATGTAGTTTCCTACTGATGAAGAAAGTGATGTCCAGATAAACTCTTTATTATGAACAGGAACTATGTACGGAAATGAGGAAATCCGCTTTCTATTACTCTGTAGCTGCAGCTTGTGACTGCCCTGTCCTGGGCTTCTTTGTTTCTGCGTATCTGTCCCAGGAAACCAAAGATTTTGAGTGTATTGGAGGTGTGGCATCTCTATATTTCCTGGAGGATTTACTCTATAATCCTTTTAAGATCCCTTCCCAAATTTCTTTACTGAATTAAAACAATATTAAACTAGCAAACTATTACATATGCAATAACTAATGTTAACAACCCTTCAGGTAGCTCTAACAAAACAATAGCATGTCTCGGTCAGTCTCTTAGGGCATTTCAGCAATCTTCCCGTATTGCAAACCCTTTTTAGGCAAAGCCTTGTCTGTAACAGACTTTTCAGCCTCATGGTCGATAACAGGATCAGTTTGTGAATAGTTTTCAACATGTATGTCTCTTCTCATCTATGTTTCTCAGCCAAGTTGTCCAGTATCTTGAGAAGATGCTTATGATTCCTTTTTTAATATGTTTGCCTTTCCTGATCACTGAGTATAAATGAGGTAGCTCCTCTTTTATAACTGTAGCTTTGACATTAGTTCCCATCTTGCCAAATTCTCACCAAGTTTTTGATTTTTTTTAACTGAGGAAGAGGTCTTGCTCCTTTATTGTACTGTTTTATTCAACTGTACTTTCCTAGTCTTTTCCTCACTATCATAGACTCCTCAGTCATCCTTTGTTTTTGTCCCGTGTCTGGTAATCAAGTATTTTTAAGTCTGTTCTAAAGGAGCTCAGCGACTCACTTCCCACATTGTAGCTGAGTAGTGATAAATGTGGATCTTCTCTTGCATCCATTGCTTTTTTGAACAAGTTAATCGCTACTTGTACTTGAGAATATCTGGGACTACATGTCTCATGATGAACGTTATATATCGTAGCAAAGCCAGTTATTCCCTATTCTTGAACTGTGGTACATTGTCAGCTGTTGGTATTCTTGGGATTCCATGATGTGCAAATACAGATTGAATGTGCCTGACAACTGTTGCTGCTGTGGTATCTTCAAGTGTGACTAATTCTGGGAAATGGCAAAGGAGACTATTATAACCAGATGATCATCTCTTCTTAGGCTGAACTTTGTCCTATGGAACTGTGAACTGTTTATGTGGTTGTGACATCCCTCAGGGTGCAACCTAAACTGCTAAACTGCTGCATCCTCTTAACTCTCCAGGAAGGGATTTTTTTTTAACCTGCTTTGCTCATGAACAACAAACTTCTCCAGGTGCTGATTACTCAGAGCCATCAGCATGTAAAGGTACTCCCAGCTGAGTACATGAATGCTATGCCCAGGCAACCATGAATAGGTACCAGGAAACACCTGCACACCCCTCAGTCCCAGCCTTGCACCCCAGAAGTGTGCATCTTGCACGGTCCAGCACACTACTGAACAGAGCAAGCTCATTAACAGTTCATCATTTTATTTAAATAAATAAATGTATTATGCCCCAGCCTTTGTTAACCTTAGTAGATATTCCCCAAACACACACACTGGTTTAGATAAAAGAACAAAACAGTTTATTTACTGTAGAAAGATTTTAAGTGATTATAAGTGATTAAGACAGAAAAGTCAGAATTAGTTACCAAAGAAATAAAAGACAAAAACACAGTCTAACTCCTAAACTTTCCAAGGCTAAATAAGATTTGAAAGCAAAAAGGCAACTCTCACCCAGAAACTTTCAGCAGTTCATGCTAACTGGAAAGCTTTCACTTAGGACCACTCCCCCGCAGTTAAATTATGGTTCTTTGTCTTTCAGGCAATCTTGCTGCTCTAGGTGAAGGTGGAGGAGGAGAGGTAACTTGTGTGTTGATCATTCTCTATTCTAATACACTCCTGTCTTTGAGGATGATCTCTCCACCGGGGTGTAGATAAAACAGTCCTCTGTGTATACGTATACATGAGAGAGGTGAATTGTAAATTCCTTGTTCACACCATCTCTGCACATGATGATTGAGCCATATCAGCAATGACATGCAAATATTTTATTTACAGTCCCCCTTAATGGTGAATGGTTGCTTCAACTGATAAGTTTTCTAACACCTTTGGTCAGTCCTTTGTTGACATTGAGGAAATGATCTGTGGTGGTTCCCCAGAACTATGTTTCAGTAACAAAGCTATAGCAAAATCTCATAACTCCATATACAACAGGACAATGATGTTTAGTAGATTATGACTTTTCAAATGATAGCTCAGAAGGCATCTCTGTACGAAATTTACCTTAACCGTGTAAGAGTGGTGAATATGGGGGTACAGGGTGTTACACTGGGGTACAATGAGTCACAGTGGTATCACTTGTTCTTTCTGCTGGGAATCTCTGTACCACTGATATGATCCACAACTGCTCATCATTTCTTCATATCACTATTTTGTGGCCAGAATATAAACTTCCCTAGCTCTCCTTTTTGATTTGGTCATTCCCAGGTACCCTTTGAGTATTTATTGCAATATATTCCTTCTCATCAATGTGGGAACCATGATTTGTGTCTGTTTCAAAGGTATTCCTGAAATCACGGAAAGCTTATTTTTATAGTGAGAAGTGCTGATTTTTTTTCTCTCTTTTACTTACAGCTTGTATTATTGCTTGCAGCATTTTACCTTTAGCTATTTTCCGTTCAGTTCATCCCATATGCCTGAAGATGCAGCACAACACTTTCATCATGTTCAAATGTATGTTTACTTCTTATTTCAGATCACCAGGCTGTGTGTTGTCAGATGGAGCATATGCTCTTAAAAGTGTGTCTGCCATTACTAAATGGCATCCAGGTTGGATCTCTGGGGTCATATCTTACTTCTGTATTCTCACAAGTAGTTACTGTATCTAGATGATCAGCTGTGCAGGTAGAACTTCTCCACACCCCTTTCTGTGTTTTGCAGTTGGTGGTTTATGTTCAGTTTCTACTTTGAAACTACAACCATATTGAAAGTCATGAAACCTTGAATATCCAACGCCAGACCTGTGCACAGATCTTTGCTGCAGCTGTCATAGCCCTAGATGCATGACACGGAAATTGCTCCAAGCCTTCCTTTCAAGGCATCTATGAAGATTTTGATGTCTTCCACTGGGTCACAAAATTGAAGCACTGAAGCTGATATAAGAATGTGCTTTAAATCACTGAATTCTCTTTCATGCTCTGGCATCCATGCTCATTCAGTGACCTTGTGGATGTCTTAGATTAGCTGTGCACACTGTATAGTTAGGTATGAACTTGCTGAAATAGTTCATGCCTAGCAGCCTTTGAATTCCCTTATTCATCTTTAGATCTCAGGATGTTCACTATTGCTTGAATCTTAGTTTCATCAAGCAAGACTCTTTTAGAAGTCAGTCTCTCTCTCTCTCTCTCTCTCCCAAGTATGTTATTTCTGTTGTTTGAAATTGACATTTAGCCTTATTCAGTTTAAGGTTATTAGCTCTCTTTCCAGTACTCTCTGCAGTCATTTCTGATCATCAGTGACAGTGCTGCCACAAATCATTATGTCCTCAATGTATACTTTTCACAGCTGCTAGACCCTCAAGCATTCAGCTCATTGTATGGCGACATACTTCTGGAGTGGAGCATATTCCAAAAGGCAATCTTAGGAAGCAGTATCTGCCAGATGCTGT
Organism: Gopherus evgoodei; assembly: GCF_007399415.2. NCBI lineage: Eukaryota > Metazoa > Chordata > Testudines > Testudinidae > Gopherus > Gopherus evgoodei. The sequence goes on along the minus strand of NC_044332.1, from coordinate 32,192,066 downwards.
GCTGAATGTGCAGATGTTAGAGCTCTCAGTGTCCAAGAAAAATCCGGCCAACATATCTCCTTTGCTGAAGAATGGGGCTCCTGCCACCTCAAACAATATTTCCCTTCTTGTGGGCAAATGGAAGTGTTCTCTTTATATGTTTTTGTTCAGCACCTTATTTTCCATACACAGCTATCACATGCCTCCTTTCATTTTTTTAATATAATTACTAAGGAGTTAACCCTATCTCTTGGTTCTTCCAGCCTCCAAATGAAACCATTTACTGCCATGTTTTGCAGCTCTTCTTCTAGACTCTTTTTTAAAGCTTATGGATTTTTTCATGTATCACAGCATCTTCTCATCAGCTTTGTGTTGTCTGTGACAAACATCCTCTTAATGAAACAAAGCATCTCACGTATTTGTAGTCCCAAAACTAGTTGCTTGCCTATGTGTATCACCACAAACTTATTTTATCATTTCCCATTTGTATTTGAGAGTTAGTGTGCATTCCCTCAGCACTGAAATTGTTCCTCCATTATAGTCTTTTACAGACACTTTTTCATTCTTCCACTTCTATATGCTCCTTGTATTTCTCTATTTCAGTTTCTGTTATTACATTTAGTTATGCTCCAATGTCTATCCTGTATGTCACATAAGTGTCATTTGTGCACATTTTAATTGGCCAATCTGTTGAGTTTTCAGCCTCCTCCATTATTGTGCTTAAGAACAGGCTCTTCCTCTTTGCTTGAGGAATCACTTTACCTATTTAATACATGCACTTTCCTGCTTTCTCTGTACATTTTGCCATACTAGTTTATTACAGTTTCTATATATTTGCCTGAATGTTGGGGATTTCCTACATGCATGCTGGTTGCCACATTGCTGATAAATTATGCAGATGACACAAAAATTGGGGAAATGGTACATAATGAAGATGACTGTGGTAGGGAAGGGTAAAACCCCTTGAATGCCCTGCTAAAATGCTGGCGAAGCCCTGCTTTTGGGCAGAGAGGCCGGGGCAGAGGCTCAAAGCAGCCAGCAGGGAGCCCAGCTGTCGGCTCTAATGAGGGCTGGCTCACTGCAATAGACTGATCTAAGCAGCAACAGCTGGGCTGAAGGCTGGGAGGGCTATAAAAGCCCTGAACAAAACTCAGTAAAGGAGGCTAGCGTGGGAGGGGACAGGAGGCTACAGCTCTGTCTTCTCACCACAGGAAGGGAACCTCAAGGACCAAGAGACTCTGGAACGGGTTAGAAGGGGGATAACTGTTGAGGGATAAAGGGGACTACATGGTGGCACTGTACAATAAAGCACAAGGGTAAAACACCAGAAGAAGGTATGCAAACTCTTATTTTAGCAGCCTAAGCACAGAGCGAGAAGGAAGAAACCTGTGCGGACCCTGTGACAAGGACAGGTCACTAATTCAGCTTTGTAAACTGGGCATAAGCAAACAATATATATTTTCATATGGCTAAATGTAAATGTATACATCCAGAAACAAAGAATGTAGGCCATACTTAGACATTGGAGGGCTCTATCCTGGGAATCAGTGAATCTGAAACAGATATGGTGGTCATGGTGGATAATCAGCTGAATACGAGCTCCCAAAGTGAGACTGAAGCTAAACGAGCTAATGTGATCCTGAGATGCACAACAGGAGACTCTCTAGTAGGAGTAGAGAGGTCATTTTTCCTCTATATTTGGGTCTGGTGTGAACACTCCTGGAGTACTGTGTCCAGTTCTGTGTCCATAGTTCATGAAGGACATTGAAAAATTGGAGAGGGTTCAGAAAAGAGCTATAAGAATGATGAAAGGATTAGAAACATGCCATATAGTGATAGACTAAAAGAGCTCATTCCATTTAACTTAACAAAGAAAGGGTTAAAGGGTAGCTTGATTACAGCCCATAATTATCTACATGGAGAACAAACATTTAATAATAGGCTCTTCAGCCTAGCAGAGAAAGATAACACACCATCCAATGGCTAGACAAATTCAGATTGAAAATAAGGCATACATTTTTAACAGGTAAATTAACCTTTGGAACATGTGACAAAGAGTCATGGAGAATTCTCCATCAATTTTAAATCAAGATTGAAGGTTTTCCCAAAAGATGTGCTCTAGGAATTATTCTGGGGAAGTTCTATGGCCTGGGTTATAGAGGAGGTCACACTAGATTATCACAGTGGTCTCTTCGAGCCTTAAAATATATGAATCAATGGCAAATTTTGATAACCTACCATTTGCTATATGTTTTGTTGCTTATGTAACTAACAAATAAACTGTGAATGGCAAATGGCTAACTGGACATTTTCAAATGTAATATATAATTCAAAATGTGCTTTCCATAAATTTTCAAGTATGCAATTAAAATTCCCTTTTTGTGAGCGTGTCCTCTCAAATGTTATATGTTCAAATGTTTGGTGGTAAGCAAATGCAAAAGGTTCACGAATACAAGGGAACAGAAGTTGGCTTTTGAATTCAAATGAATATTTGCATATAAGTTTTTCTTCTGTTCACACAACCATAGAACACCACACAGAAACAGCTAGTGTATATTTAAAAAATAATAATCAAGAATGGCCCTTTCTGCTAGTGAGGTAACATTTGTCTCAGGCATGCAAATTTTTTATTCTCCCACAGAAAATAACCTTTTGGTAAGAAGCACATTGGTATATATGCTTAGTGGAACTGCCTCAGTGGTATTCCACTAAATTACTGATTTCCTCAATTTGCCAGTTCTCCCACATTTAATTGAGTTCTGAAAACTATGATCAGCTATCCTGCCATTTTGGCCTGTTTTTCCAGCTTGTACTTTTCTTTTCTCTTTGTACTCTTTTTGGCTCATCTGGGAAGACTTAATATTGCCATTCCAGAAATGCAATGCCTTTGTAATATTTAATGCTGTAAGAAGTTGTTCCATCAAATAAGTCAACTTGCACATCAAGCTCAATTGAAACTTAGTTCCACAAATTAAAAAAAAGCAAAATTGTATGAGTATATTGCTGTGTTATTGATAAATGTGGTTATGTCCTTATACATATGTATAGCCTTATATATTTCTAAGACACAGTGCAGTTGGAATGAGATTGCATAAATACAATATATTTACTTATTTCATTCCCAATTGGATTTCATTGGCAGTATCTGAAAAATATGTAAGGTCATTATTGTATTTTTAAAGCGTGTTTGTGGATGTTAGCATTGATTGGACATGATTTGTTCAATTTACTGACAATTTATTCATTACATATACTCTCTATACATGCAGAAGCACTGTACTGCCAGAGTTATACTACTTATGTGTGTTTATGGCTATTAGTTTCATAGGGATTGTCTTCACTATGGGGGTAATTTGACCTAAGTTATGCTACTTCAGCTATGTGAATAATGTAGGTGGAATCGACGTAGCTTAGATCGACTTACTGCAGCGTCTTCATTGTGCTGCATCAGTGGGAGATGCTCTCTTGACTTACCTTAATCTTCTTGGGGAGCTGGAGTACTGGGGTTCACTGGAGAGTGTTCTGCGGTTGATTTAGCGGGTCTTCACTAGACACACTAAATCAACCTCTGCTGCATTGATTGCAGCAGTGTCGATCTCCAGATAATGAAGCCCAGCCCATATGCAAAATTAGTTAATCGGACAGGATTCAGTCTGCATAAGGTCACTTCAGAGAATTCCCAAGCATACTCTATAGAAAATACCTGTTGCAATTAGCATGGAGACTATTTTAGTTTTATTATATTGTACAGAGAATGTTAGGGGAATGGGAGAGGTCATGGCATACTGCAAGTGGCAGACACGTGGAAAATTGATACTAATGTTCAATGCTCTGAAGGATTTGTTGGTTGGTGTATGTTTGATTCTACATGATACTGATTCAGAATTAAGACTCTACTACTAGCACCGAGCTACCGCATCCTGTGGAGCTTTTGTGGTTTAGCATCTGCAGAGCCTAATTTCTGCTGAACAGATTTTAGAGCATACAGCTTGTAGCCTTTGTGGTCAGCATTCTAGGCACGTACTGTAATGTACACACTGTACTGGTTTTTTTCTTTTAAACTATCAATAGCACTCAAGAAAATATACTTCTGCAACCTGTGGGATTTTAATTTTCTTTTTGTATAATTATTCTTTGTTCCAAGTAATTATATTTGTTAATAATACTGAAACAAGATTTTATGTTTTACACTACTCTTATAAAACTGTCATTTCAAATAAATTAAATCCGCTTTGAGAATAACAACAACATATTAATTAATCAAGCTCTGATAATGGCAAACTGATGTATTGTAAACTGATCAGGCAAGCCAACATTCTTAGACCTTATAGGCTTGACATTTACACTTATCTGTCATATGATCATAAATTTTATTTAGTATCAGAAGTATCTGAACTCCAGAGTCATCACTGTAATTATGTGAACATGGGACTGTTATATATATAGGATGTCTACTAGCTCCTCGTAATCTCATATTATATATAATATTACGAGGAGCAAGTAGACATCCTATATTTAGGTTGCCCAACATGTTCCATTTTCAAGGATTCTTGTAAACTTTTCTTTGAGAAGCTCTCACATCTCCATTGTTTCCTTTGAAATTTGACAGGTGAAATGCCTTCAGGCTAGGAAAGTGCCTTTTCCTTGTCCCATGAAACTGCCAGGTCCCTTCCCTACCTTATTTCCTGAGAAACACAACTGGCAGTTTACCATAATAACAATAATTAAATACACAAACATTCCCAAACCAGATTGCCAAAGCAGCAGGATTCCCTGTGACCATCACTCTACTGGGAATGCCTTGGAACTACTAGAACAGAGGTAGCTGGGGAAGTGGGGGACAAACAAAGATGGGCTGGGTTTCTTCTTCCTGAGCCCAACACATGCTCCCAGAAGCCCATTCCCTGCCCTGGGTGTACTACATGGACCAGGAGTTCCAGAAACTCCCAGATGGAGAGGGGAAAGAGTGATCCAGGCTGGGCAGCTCCTGCCCTAACAACCAACCCCAGAACCCAGCATTCCATCTCCACTCTGGGGCAACAGACATCCCCGGCTGTCAGCTAGTGTAGTTAAACCTATAGCTCAAGTAGCTGCTGTTTGTATTGTAGTGCTGAAAGTTCACTTCATTTCTGATTTGTTGTATAGGTTTATTTTTCTATTATTTTTGTTATTTTTGCATTACATTACATTTATTTAATGACATATCTGTAGTGTATTTTTATTCTATTTACAAAAAAACTGTTAGGAAATTCCATTTGCCTTGAAATTCAAATATATTTGTTTTTCTTCCACTTCACAATAAAAACAAATGTAAAAACATCAAAATCTCCCAAGCTTGCGTGTATGGTCAAGTATTAGCAGGGTCAGTTCCAACATGATGAAATAGGTTGCCCTGCTGTTAAGTCCTTGGACTCTATGTTGTGGGCAGATACATTCATTTTTATGTAGTAATGTATAGTATTGTGTGCAGAAAGGTAATTCCATTTTACAGACAATTTCAATAATTTCAGATTTGGTTTCATTCTAATTTGGAATGACTGTGACTCTGAGGCAATCTGCTGATGGGTTGCCCATGGCCACAAGCCCTGAAAGCCCAGGCTTCCAAGGAGCTGCAAACCTGGGAGGTTGGGAGCCAACGCTCGGAGCTCCTTGCCCACCCACCAGGTGCTGGAGGGGAACCAGGCCCTTGGAAGCCCTGGCTAAACCAGAAGCCTCACAATTTGGGAGCAGAAGCTGTCAGGGTTTTCAGCCTCACCACTTCCTGTCTGCCTTCAGGCAAGCTGTGGAACAGTCTGGGAGCTTAGGGGTTGGGGATTCCAGGCTCTTGGCCCCCATCAGTCCTCCAGGCAGGCTTCCAAAGAGCCAGGTGGGGGAGCTGCCTGGCAAGCAGACAGGTTTCTGAAGGAATACCTGCCTACTCTTTAGCAGAGCTTCATACAACAGTGAATTGTCTCCATGGAATGTTTTGATTGAGATGACTACAGGCATTTGCCAACAGAAAAAAAATGTCTGTTAAAGATTTCCAACCAGCTGTATTAATGAACAGCTAGAAAGTGAAATAAAGGGTCCAAAGCTGGAAAAATTCAAATTCAAATAGGCCATATTGTTTTTGGCGAGGGTTTTTTTTTTATTTTAAACTGCCCTAGGCTGAGACTCCACATGTTACTTTCAGAGCAACTTCATAAATATGTATGGTATAAATCGTTATGGCCCCACAGCATGACGGTTATATTAGCCTAGTGCAGTAATCTACCTCAGGAGATCTGCTTTCAAATCTTAGCCTAGTTACGTGCATTCTCCCCCTCTGCCATCCCCCACATTCCCCTCCTCTTGTCATCATTTCTTTACTCCACAGGGCCAGAACACGGTGTGATAAGACTGGCAGCCACTGTTTAAGGATTTAACCCATATGTGGTATGGAAGTAGCCAAAAGGTGACCCTAGTCAAAGAACTGCTAAGTGTGCTAAGGATGGTGCTTAACTGCTCCCAATCCAATCCACTGCAGTAAAGGTTAAGATACCTTACTCAGCAGCTAAACAGATAAACATTCTCTTGCTATTTTCTACTCAGCATCTCCCCCGTTTCACCTCTTTTCCCTGGCTGTTTTGAAAGCTGTCTCCAGACCTTTATTGTCAAACTACTATCTGGGCATCTTTGCTGCTGCTGCTGTTTTCCTTTTCATATGAATGTGTGAAGGAAAGAAATGGCTGATCCCACAAATTTGCTCGAGTTACTTTACTCACATGAGTAATCCAATTGATCACTGTGGACCTGATCCTGCCAATACTGCCCGATCCTTGCCCATGTGAATAACTTTACTCCTGGGAGTAGTCCCTCTGAAGACAGTGGAGTAGTCGCATATGGAAAGTTGTGCATGTGATTAAGTAATTGCAAGTTTGAGACCTCAACTGCTAGTCAAAGTTATCATTAATCTGGCACTTGATAGAGAAATACTGAGGAGCAGATTAATATTTAATGAAGTCTCTTCTTTCAAATCTCTCCTTAAAATTCACTCTGCTGTGGTACCTACAGAACACTTGTCTGTGGTTAGGGAACTGGTGTGCTGTGATCCCTGCTTGTTAGTCCTCTCATAATTGTCTCGCTGTTATCTTGTGTTCCCCTCATTGTGGGTTCACTGTATCCACCAATTGTCTTTCATCTTATATATAGACTTTAAGCTTTTTGGACTGGAAAATGTCATTTTACTATGTGTGTGTTTTTACAGTGTCTATTATAACTGGCCCCTGATCTCTAATTGGAGTCTCTAGGAATTTCCACAGTGCAAATATTCATAATATTATAAACTGTAATTTGAGTATCTAGAGTGTCAGTCACAAGTCTTCCTACAATCTGCGTGCAAATTCCATTGTAAGGTAAAGAAAGCCTGCATGGCAGCTAATGATGATAAACATCTAAAAGTTCAGACACAAATTTATAATTTCAGAAATTTACCCAGATTTTTTTGCTCTAGAAATTGTACTAAAATCTTTATATTTTGCAAGATTTCCAATATACTGTTGATTCAGTCATGTCCACAAGCATACTCTTTTTCTGAAGGATTTTAGCATATCTGCAGTACTTTCAAAGCTAGACAAAACAATGACCCACAAACATGTGCCACAATAACTGAATTAAACATTTGATTCAGTTGAAGTTTTAGGAAAAAGTTGATTTTAATTCTTATTTAATTCCACATGGACAAAATCAGTAACTGGTGATTTTAACACTTCAGTGGTTTTAAGGTACAATACAGTGCAGCACAATAGGCTTTTGACACAGTCTACTACAGAGGTCGGTAACCTTTGGCACGCAGCCCTTCAGGGAAAGCCCCTGGCAGGCCGGGCCGATTTGTTTACCTGCCACATCTGCAGGTTCGGCCAATCGTGGCTCCCACTGGCTGCAGTTTGCTGTCCCAGGCCAATGGGGGATGCGGGAAGCGGTGCGGGCTGAGGAATGTGCTAGCCACCCTTCCCGCAGCCCCCATTGGCCTAGGATGATGAACCGCGGCCAATGGGAGCTGCGATCGGCCAAACCTGCGGACGCAGCAGGTAAACAAACCAGCCCGACCCACCAGGGGCTTTCCCTGATGGGCCGCGTGCCAAAGGTTGCCGATCCCTGGTCTAACTTGACATTCTCATGAAAATACTAGGGAAATGTGGTCTAGATGAAATTACTATAAAGTGGATCTGCAACTGGTTGAAAAACTTTACTCAAAGAGTAGTTATCAATGGTTTGCTGTCAAAGTGGGAGGACATACTGGCTCCAATACTATTCAATATTTTCATTAATGACTTGGATAGTGGAATGGGGAGCATGCTTATACAATTTGTACATTACTCCAAGTTAGGAGGAGTTGCAAACACTTTGGTGGATAGCATTGAAATTCAAAACAACCTTGACAAATTGGAAAGTTAGTCTGGTTTCAACAGAATGGAATTTAATAAAAACAAGAGCAAAGTACTTCACTTACAAAGAAAAAAATCAAACACAAATACAAAATGGGGAATAACTGGCAAGGCAGTAAGACTGGAGAAAAGGATCTGATGGGGGTTATTAGAATATGAATCAACAACATGATTCAGTTGCGAAAAAAAAGCTAGTACTATTATGGGTTCTCTTAAAAGAGTGTTGTATATAAGACATGGGAGGTAGTTGTCCTGCTCTATAGAACACTGATGAGGCCTCAGTTAGAATATTATGTCCAGTTTGGGGCACCACAGTTTGAGAAACATGTGAACAAATTAGAGAGAATCCAGAGAGCAACAAAAATGATAAAAGATTTAAGGTTAAAAATAAACAGGCATGTTTAGCGTTGAGAAAAGAAGACTGAAGAGGGACCTGATAACAGTCTTCAAATATGTTAAGGGCTATTACAAAGAGAATGGTGATCAATGTTCTTCATGTTCACAGAAGGGAGGACAAGAAGGTAGCAAGGAAGATTTAGGTTGAATATCAGAAAAAACTATAATGACAGTTAAGAGCTGGAAGGGAGGTTGTGAGCTCCCTATTATTGGAGGTTTTTAAGAAGTGGAATAAACGCTTGTCAAGGATAGTCTAGGTTTACTTGGTCCTGCTTTAGTGTGGAGGAGATGACTAGATGACCTCCTGAAGTCCTGTCAAGCACTACATTTCTATGATTCTATTACCATAAAACTAAACACCAGATTAGCTGCTTCATGACGATGCAAACCTCTCGCTCTCTCAAAATTAACAATAAACAAACACACACACACATTTTCCAAACAACAACAAAACAAAAAAAACTGAATGAACTCTAGGAAGAAAACAATTGACCATGAAATCTGCTGAAGTGGTAGTTAAGTTTCATTTTCTTGACACTCTAATTACAGTATGCTTCTCTTGGACAGCACAGAGCTATAATTAAGAAGAACATTCAAAGGTGAGTACAGGTGAAAAAGAGAGGGACAATTAGAGCTGTGTGAAAAATATAAAGACAAATAAGGGAAATTTATCTGTTCACTGGTTTTGCAGCACGGTGATTTAAAAACAAAACAAAACAAAGCTCCCCCCCACACACACATACACTTTTCACCTAATTAATTTTACACAAGTTACAATGGCAAATCAAAAGTAAATCTAATCAAAATAAGGTATATTCACTAAGTTTTGATCTGAATCTTACCTTTGCCTTTAGCAGTCTTGTTATCTCAAATGAAAGATCTCAGCAGTGGAGGTGGATTGTGCAAGTGTTAAATTTAAATTTAGAAAGTGATAGATTGTGACACTGACCGTGCACTACAGAGTTAAAGGAAAGAGCTCCCAGGATACTTACACATGGGCTTCTCAGACTTTGGGTCCACATGTGTAGAAGCAAGTGGGACTTCTTATCTATCAGCTCACCCCTTCCCAGAGTAAGCAAGTGAGAAACAGGCAGAATTATCACTTGGCTTCCCAACTTTCTAGCCAGAGTACCTGAGACAGCATGGCGGTTAGTAAGCTATTGCTGCCATATGCCCTAAGTAAACTACTTGCACCCAGGAAGAAGGGAAGGAATTGCAATTTATATATGTCTCTGGGTACTTCTAAACTGCAATAAAAGACCCACTGCATGGCTATTGTTGGTCGGGGCTTGGGCTGAGGGGCTAAAAATAGCAGTGAAAACCCATGATTCCTAAGCCGTGAGGTGCACCCCCCCAAATGAGGGTGTGGAGGAACATTGAAGGAAACAGGGGGGCTGGGCCAGTCCCCACGCCCCCAGCCTCGGCCTCAGCTCCACTCCCAGCACCAACCCTGGTCATGGCCCCAGACCTGCCCCCAGCTGCAGCCTTGGCCTTGGCCCCAGGCTCCTGGCCCGGCTATAGCTCTGGCCCAAGCCTTATGCCCCAACTGTGGCCCCACTCCTGGCCCCGTCTCCCAACAGCAACTGGGTGGAGTGGGGGAGATGCACAGTAGTAAGGGGAGGCATGAGGTAAAAGGTTTGTGCACCACTGGTGTAGATGTTCAGGCTTGGTCTGGATCCCAGGCTCTGAAATCCTGCAAAGGGAAGTGGGTCTGAGAAGTTTAGGCTCCGGCTGGAGCCCAGGCTCAATCTTGCTATTTTTAGCCCTGTAGCCTGAGTCAGTTGACATGGGCTCTGAGACTCAGTGCCATGGGTTTTTCTTGCAGTGTAGACGTCCCTCCTGAGTCAGTGCCTGCTGGGGCTACCCCTGGAGCAATACAAGTTACACACCATCCCTGGTCAAGGCTATGCCTAATAGCACAATCTAGCTCTGTAAACAAGTAACACATTTATTTGGAACAGGTGAAAAACATCCATTCTTTTCTGTTGTTTGTGGATTCACAGATACACTTGTGGTTGTGTGTTGCACAGAAGCACTTACTAGCTCTGTAAAGACACATTGTTTTTGTTGTTGCAGTGACAGAGACAATGAGCAGAGATTTTTAAAAGAAATCTTTCAAACACATTTTTTTATATGTAAAGTAAAAGAAAGATGGAAGAAAATATCAAAACAAACAAATCTCAGCAAAAAGGTGGTTGGTTTGAGGAGGACAGCAACAGAAAAGGCAGGAGTAGAATATACAGGTTGTTTTATACAGCTCAACTTCAAAGTTATCTCACTTTATGACTTTATCATCCTCTACTATCTTCCCCAAGCTAGCCCTTGCACTCACTAGAGCCCCAAACTGTAAACCTGCTGTATGCTACATTCATTATTCTGCCAAGTAGAGTTATTTTAAGAGTTTTAGTTAAAAGCTGAAGAACATAACAGTGTTTTTTTCATATACTCTAGTTGTTCACAAAGGTCAACACAGCTCATCTTAGTACAAACCTTAAAGACTAAAAATGTTCCTATACAAACCTCCTGCTGTTCAAATGCACATCGGATTCCCAAGCCAGGGGGGAACTGTCTGGGCCAGCTCTCTATCATTTTTCACACGTGCATCTCTTTGCTGTGTGCAGTTAATACTAGCTAATAACATGAGGTGTGTAATATTTTTCCCAGGATGTCTGGGTTTTCACCATTGGATTGTGTCATGTTGCAATTTAAATAATCCATCAAATTATTACATGACGTGACTAAAGGATACACCACTCACTGCTTTTTCATGCACACACTTTCAGCTAGAAAAGAAATATGAAAAAAAGGACCCAGAGAATTCTTTAACAAAAGATTACTTTTTATGCATGTTATATATGATCCATGCATTCGAAAGCATCCTTATACAAAATATGGCAACACTAAAAATATTTCAAATGTTAAGAAACCAAACAATGCTCTTGATATTTCTGATATATTATCTTTTTTCTTCTATAGATCTTCTTATCAAGGATTGCAACAGGCATGAGAAATATTCATAAATTAAATAGATTTGGTTATTATTTCTTTTGATTTATCACAAGCCATCTGGGTGTCATAGGCCCAGAATTAAACACCTAAAAAGTGGCCTGATTCCTCTCAGTGCTGAGTGCACAGCTTTAGCCTCTGTGAGAACTGGGTTGCATTCTACTTCTCAGTGGTTCTCTGTGGGGGAGAATACAATTCTGTACTAGCCTCAACACAAGTTTAAAATTGGCTATCAAGCTTTATGTAACAACTCAACAATTTCCAACATGGCTGCAACAGGCACTATCTATATTATCTAAATAAGATACCAGGAATGTCTCTCTGTGTGTTACCCTGAAACTTAAAATGTCTCTAATAAGTTATAAGCAATGGAGGCAGCTACAAACGTGGTTGAAAAATCTTTTCATTCAGAATATCACTAAGCTGACTCATCACTCACAGTCTTTTACCACCCAGTTTTTAAGTTCTTAGCCATTTTGACTTTACAAATTACAACTGGGTGCTGGCACAGCTACAGTAAGGCATGTATGTATTGCATGCCAAGAGTCCTAGGCCTTTGTGATATCAGAGGTAACTTGACAAAGTCCTTCATTACTAATTTGCATGCAACAATTTCATTAGTTGTATGAGACTTCACAGCCACTGTATTATTTGGCTCAATAACCACATTCATGCACCCAACTGCCACCTGCACAAATCAAAAGAAATCTCTCAGCACAAGCCACCCCTACTCAAATCAGCACAACCACTCACAGAATAGAACCAGCATACACATTAATCTCCAAATATCACTCTGAAGCCTAGAATGTCTGAGTCAGTGTAAAGTGAGGGAAACAGCTATAAGCATAGTTGTGAGCGCTTTTTTTTTTTTTTTAGAATATCACAAGGTTCTATTATCACTGGGATTCACAGACTATTACAATCCATTTTTTAAGTTCAGCCATTTTGTGTGTGTGTGTGTTAGTTAAACACACATGACTTTATAACTACACTTGTTCAACAGATTGGTCTTTCAGCTACTGTTTTCCAAATATACTTCCAGGAAAAGTGTTTCCCAGAAATTACAACACATGTTCATCCAAATCAGTTTGTCTTGTCCGTTATGATATAATCTCTGAAACTGATCATGTTTTGGAGGTATAGGGCCAAATTTTCAGCCAGCCACAATGATCTCTGGTTTTGTATGTACAATTGACTGAGCCTTCAAAAACGTGCTTGCTTCCATTATTATTTGTATTACAGCCATGCCAACCAAGTGCAGGCCACATCAAGTTAGGCATCATACATACCCAGAAGAAGAGGCTTACAGTGTAAATTTACAAGACAGACAAAGGATGGGAAAAAACAAATATTAACTTCATAAGGAATTAAGGCAGAGTTGGTCCCAACCAATGCCCCTAGCATTAAGTCCATAGAAACTCTCCCATTGACATCAACAGTCTTTGGATCAGGTCTAGCAAGATTACCTGACATGCTCAAGATCACACAGAAAGTCATTTACACAAGTGGGAACTGAAACTAGAATACCCAAATCCCAGTTTTATACTTAAAGTACAAGACCAACCTTCCAGCTATGTGCCAAACCTACACTCATCCAAAGAATTTGTGAAGCAAGTTCTCCAGCTTCTTGGTTGACATGAACAAACAGGTGATTGTGTGCACAAAACTGGTGCATGTGCAATTTCTTAGGTACAATCAGACATGGAAGGAAATCTGAGTGTGCAAAATGAAATGGCAGATAGCCCAGTATATCTGGATATGGAATGAAATTTAAAAATACTGTGTTACTTCCCAGATTTAGACCATCAACGTAAAATGTTGTGGGTTTCATTTTACTTCCAGTTAAAATAAGGTATTTAGTCAATACTACTAAGGCCCCGGAATAGAAACTTTAGTTAATTCAGATCCCCCCCATTTCCAATGAACAGTGTATAAATAATAATACACAGCTTTGGTGGTATTACTTCCAGCTCTATGATCAACAAGCCAGTGATTAAAGAAAGTACAGCATGCAACACTGAAATGAATCAATAAGATTGAAAAGGAAAGTGGCACATGCTTGTTTTTGTCTTAGAAAGGCACTATTGACAAAAACAATACCTGCTTTAAGCGAAACAATGCAGAGGACAGGGGCAGTGCCCACAGAGATAAATGACCATGGCAATGTCTCCAAATTATAGGCCAGCTGTTTTCTACAAAAGATTAAAATGGTACGTTTGAAGGTATCAGTGAGAAATCAAATAGTAAATCTTGAAAGCACATCACTAACTGTTCACACCACCCTGTCTTTTGAAAAACTCTTTGAAATGCTGCATGGGATTCAACAAAGAAACATGAAGACTCCCAACACTTATTTAAAAAATCCTTTGTTTTCTAGAGGCTGGATGTGTCTTGGAATTTATACTCATGGAGCTGTGTGATGGGATGTTCACCCCACATGTGCCTTGAAAGGGTTAGCACAGGCTAAGATGGGGGCCAATTAACCAGGCAGATCATAGCTGAGGGGAATCAGGAGGTTTAAGTAATCCCCTGACTGAACGAGAGAGCTCAGATGAGGAGGAATGAGCTCGGTAGAATTTATTAAAGGAAGGACGCTGACAGCAGAGGGGAGTGCAGGAAAGAAGTCTGCAGTCACTCTCTGGGAGAAGGGAGGCATGTTTGAGAATGATAGAGGCAAGCAGTTACTCCCCAGGAGGAAGGAGTTGTGAGGCTGGCAAATGTAGAGAAGTGGGGAGTCTCAGAAGGTATGGGAGAGGCTCAGGGAAAGGCAGCAAGGTTCAGGAGGGAACAGTCTTTGGCTGCTGACTAGAGTATCCCTCATCTGAACCCAGAATATAGGGCAGGCCCAGGTTCTCCTACCAGCCACTGGGGAAGTGGCACTGGCTGGGCAGTGAATGGGAAGACTGCTTGACCTAATTTGTAAGAAGAGACTTTGATACCCAGAAAGTGGAAACATGTATAGTGACCTGGCTGGAAAGCCAAGTCATGCAGAAGGAGTGCCCAGAGTCACAGAGACTGAGAGAGAGAGTGGCAATGGGATGTGCAGCAAGCAACAGAAGGGGGCCCTGCACCTGGAAGGAGGAGGTGCCCTAGCAGTGAGGAGACCCTGTGGCATCCTGACACAAGATTTTTTTAATCTGCATTTATGTTTAGAAATAAAAGCAAATCCATGAAAATAATAAGAGGATAGCAGCTCAGTAATTTATTAAATGTTTGACATAGCTCATGCACCCAGCTTTACCCATTTTCCATTGGTTACATCAAAGTTGAGGACAGGTCTTGCACACCAGTCAGAGAGTGGGAGGCACAGCACAATCATCGCTCCTTCTCCCAACAGCCATGCTTCAGTAGAGTTTTATTTTTTTTCTTCTTCTCCATAATTGTAAATTTCCCAGTTGCTACTCAAGTCTAATCCATAGAAAACATGCCATCTCATGCTGAAAAATTCAGATCAACATCTGGATCCAGATTTCAGACTCCCTAAATTTGAGATTTTGGTACAGTCTGTAATAAAGATAAGTGGGGTGTTTCCATGGTTTGGATCTAGATTTCAAACTCTTCCCAAGTTCAAGGATGTTCAAAGTCAGAACTTTCAGTTGAACTTATACAATGCTAAGTTAAATTAAAGTACAAAACTGATAGTTTGACATTCTCAAAAGCAAGGTAGAGCCTTTGCAGAGAACAGTTTTGTTAAGTCAAGTGATCAAGCCTAGCAGGCGAGGAAGTCTGAATGGTGGTGGTAAGGCAGAGGGTTGAATCCAAAGCCTTCCTACTTGGCCAACTTCCATAGGTTTAAAAAGATGCTAGTAGACTTGCAAAAACCAGTCTGCCTTGCAGGTTGTACTCTGGGGTCCCCAGCATCAAAGCACAACCAAGGGAAGGTTAGCTGGCTAGTCAGAATGGCCAGCTTTAAAGAGGGTTTTGTTAACTGGTTCTTAGGCTAGAGCTACAAAAATGTTAACTAGCATAGCCATGTAAGTTAGAATTGTGACCTTTTTATGGCATAGCTTTATCTATGTGGCTATGTTGCTTCCAGGGTAACTCCCTCTGTTCCCTGTTATGCTGGTGTCCCCTCAATAATAGTCTCTTAAACAAAATTTGGGCATCTGCTCCAGATCCACTGCTCCATCTTCCCTGTATTATGAATACTTAGTACAAAAATTAAAAACAAATAATTGATGCCCAGATCCCCCACTGCATGTCCCTTTGGCCAGAGGTTGCTATCACAATGCCAAGTTATAGTCTTGTCTTTACCACAGACTCATCTACTCTATATTCTTTGAGATAGTTGGGTCTCCTCAACAGGCAACCACACAGGGAGTAACCTATCTCTGTTTCCATTTCATTTTTGCTGAGACCAGCAAACTATTTTCCTGTGGAGTCTTCTCCCTTCCTCTGGTTTTGTTCTCCAAGTGATTCTTTGTCTCATTGTAGAGGCTCTCTGGGTGTTGTGTCTGCTAGCCTGGAAGTGTCTCCTATTCCTTTGCATCACTTGTCCCTATTGCACAGGCACCTTATGTGACCTAGGTGTCACTATACCTGTCATGACTCCATTAGTTCACACCTTCTGGCTGGATCCTCACAGGACTCCCTCTCTCGAGGGCTCTTTAATTGACCTGTCATACTTTAGTCCTGCTTTCTCCAATTGTTGGCAATCTGCTCTCAGAGTTATCTCCATCCTTCTGACCTCAACAAGTCTGCCTTCATAGCATTTGGTTCTTCGCTCCATCAGTGTCTGCGCTGGACTGTTTTGGCACCCGTGTGCCAAAAATGCTAACAATGGATCAGAATTACAAGAAACACCCTTGTGTAACAAGCTCTTGGATGTCTCCACAGCTGATTCCACCTTACGTGTGCAGTGGAGGAGGTATGGTGGTCAAACACCCATTTGTATACAAATTCATTGAATCATTCTGAGGTAAATGGGGATCTATTATTGATTAATAGCATCCAGAATGCCAGATCTCACAAAATGGGCCTTCAGTTTGCCAATCACTTATGTGCTTCTTGTATCAGGCAGAGCATTGACCTCCAAAATATTGGAATAGTCCATTGTAATCAAGTACTACTTTTCCTTGAAAATAAATAAATCTGCTCCCACCTATTCCCATGGTTGGATGGGCAGCTCATGTGGTAACAGAATCTCTTTATGCTGATGGTTATCCCATGACCAGAATGTGCCACACCCTGCGATCCAGGAACAGAATTGTATGTTCATTCCCATCCAGTAAACACACAGTTGAACTTGCCTAGGACAGCTATTAATGCCCACGTATGAGGTATCTATTTTTTGCATGGCATCCTTAGAGAATGAGGTGGCTATTCCAGTTTTCTGTCCTCCAAATATGATTCCTCCTTCTTCGCATTCAGCTAATCTGTAATTTGAAAATATGGTTATGTGCCTACTGATACTTGGCTTTTTTTCCTCTGGCCACCCTGCGAGTATTGATTGAAGAGCTCTGTATGGCTCTAAGGCTTATCTCTCTCTCCCACAGAAGTTTGTCCAATAAAAGATAAAAGATATCACCTCGCGTCTCTAATATCGTGGGACAGACATGCTACATGCATGTAGAAAATCTGGTTGCTTCTTTACCACAACCAGGCTGTACAGAATCTGCAGGTGATGTGATACTCCTGGTCTGCTGAATACTAGATTATGTAGCATTACTTTAAAGCACCTGTCATCTTTGAAAACATCTCCAATAACTTAAAGTAACAGTTTTACTTTCCTGATGATGTTGTCCTCCAACATGGCCAGGTTTGTGTACAGCTCAAACTCCTCTCTCAACCAGTTCCATCACTGGGCTGGGTTTGTGTCTGCAAAATCCAAGGCTCTGGGAGGCTTCAGACCAAGTTCCATGGCTCATGCTGCCAAGCCATTCATTGCAGAGAACACATAGCTCAGCCACTGCCACCACTTTACATTAGCAAAGAATGATGCTGAATTCAGGGTAAGCTGAACAAGTGGAACTATGAACTGTTCTGTCCCTAAGGTCAAGTTGCTTCTATCTTTAACTTGCCCTGTTTCTCTGGTGTCCCCTCAGTAACAGATGGGCCCTCTGACTCTAGTTCCACTAATCATGGGACAGTATCCACCTCACTGCACTACAGATTTTGGGAACCAGATGTGCCACGAAGAGCTAAGTATAATCCTGAGGGATATTACTAAACTTCATTTAATGTGGATTTGTGGTTACAGGGTTGTACTGTATTTCCCTGACAACACAGCAGTCCTGGAGAGTTGAGAGTCCTGGAGTAAAGAGAGAAACAATTGGAAACTGACTAAGACTAGATGTTTCTATTCTATTTTCAACATGCATACAGTTCTGGCTATTAATATGAAGCTAGATCAGCGTTTCCCAAACTTTTTTGGCCACAGAACACTTTTTAGCCTATTAAGGAACACTTATTATATTGTTTTGTAGTCGTCTGGTTTTCAAAAAAAATTGCATTATTTATGCTCAAATATATTTTATTTTATAAAACAAAGCAAAAATACAAATTTAAAATAACTTGAGCTAACAATTTCTAACTGGAAAGCGCCTATAAAGTAGTACAAAAATCAAGTGCAAGAGTCAAAATTAAAAACAATGTTCTACTTAAAAAAACTGTTTTTATATATAAACAAACACCAAACAAATTAGATTTTTACTAGGAAAATCTATTTTTATAAACAGAAATACAAATTTGGATTTAATGGGATTGGTGTTTCTGTGTTTTTCTATCACAAATTCGCTTAGTATTAGGAATAATGCTGGAAAGTTGAATCCTCATGTCAGGTGCAGCATCAAGTCTACTCCTATATTTGGTTTTTGTTTCAATATAATACGAAAATCCTGTCTCACACAAATAAGTAGTAGCAAAAGGAAGGAGCACTCGAACTGCACATTTAGCCACATTAGGGTACTCTTCTATTAGGCTGCTCCAAAAATTATTCAGCAGAAGATCCTTAAACTTTTGTTTCAAATCAGAGTCAGAAATTAAGTCAATTAGGCTTTCATAATTGTGCGCAGTAAAGCTGACTGGTTTGGCTGTAATTACAAACGGATTTTGAACCCAAGCATTATCAGCACTAGTTGTAGGAAAATATTCTAATAAAGAGGCCTGCAAGTCAAGTAAGTGCTGTAAAATGGTGCTGGAAACTTCTTCATGGACTGGAGAATTTATTTCAGTCAGAAATTCATGTACTGTAGGGAAGCAGTCGAAGTTATTCTGTTCTACAGAAGATACCCAGAATTCCAGTTTCTTTTTTAAAGATGAAATTTTCTCCATTGTAGTAAAAATGGTCACATTCTTTCCTTGCAGTGACAAATTAATTTCATTTAATTTTGCAAAAAATATCTGCAAGATATGCAAGTCTCATTAGCCAGGAGGATTTTGTCAGACAGTCATTAAATTTTCATCCTGAATTATCTGAAGTGAAGATTACTAGTAGTTCACTGCGAAGCTCAGAAAGTCTCACAAGCACTTTTCCTCTGGATAGCCACCTCACTTCCGTATGTAAAAGATGCGCTTTGTGCTGACTACCCATTTCCTCACACAAAATTTTAAATAACCTGGATTGAAGTGGTCAAGATTTGACAAAACTGAAAATTTGTACTGCTTCATTGAGCACAATTTTCAGATATGCTGGTATTTTTTTAATTGTAAGTGCTTGTCCGTGTAGAACACAATGGCTCTTAGTGCTTTCTTGTGCCACACTTATGATTCGCGTTACAGCTCCCGTCATCTTCCCGATCATTGCCCGAGCACTGTCAGCACATACATCAATACATTTTCCCCAACTAATGTCATGCTTTCTGATAAAACTATTGATGCAGTTGAATATTTCTTCTCCAATTGTGTTGCTTTGCAGAGATTCACATAAGAGCACATATTATTATTAAATCTATATCGAACAAATACTAGTAGCACAGCAAGTCCTGAAACATCAGTGGACTCATCTAGCTGCAATGAATACTCATGGCAAATTTTCAGTCAGCAAACAAACTCTTTTTCTATGTCATCGGCAGGATCTTTAATACGGCGTGCAACAGTATTATTTGACAACTGTACAGCATCAATTTTTTTTTTACCAGACTGCTCGCTCAACATGCACATTACAATATCTTTCATGCAAGGCTTGATAAGTGTTTCTCCAATAGTGTGAACTTCTCGGGCAAGCACTATACGGTAACTTACTCAATAAGATGCCTCTGTTGAACTTTTGTTGTCTGTTTTAGCAATTTTAATCATCAAAAGTTTACAATTTCCAAGTGAGTCATGCTTTCTCTTGAAAAAACGTATATCTTTGTCTTTGTATTCAGCATGTTTGGTTTCCAAATGCCTATGAAGTTTAGCAGGAGCCAATGAACTGTTTGCTAGTATTTTGTTGCACAGGACACACTGTGCATCTGGCTCATCTTCATTTCCAACAAACGTAAAACCAAAAGACAAATAACTTTAATCTTACTTTTGTTTCAGTCTTTTAACACCTGCTTCTTCTTGTTTTTTGATATACTTTGGTGGAAATTCTTTCACCTTGGATAACTCACTAGTACTAACAGAGTTTTCGGCAACAAAAGACTGTGATTGTTCATCCTCACTTTAAAATGTCACAATGTTTTGCTTGTTTATTTTGGCCACAGGTGGAGTACCAGAAGAACTTGCTTTTTGTTTCAAAGTTCCTTCTTTTAGCCACAAATCCATGGTTATTAGGTTTAGTAACGATATTTAGAAATACTGATTTTTGTCAAATTTTGTTTGCCACAAATATTCATATTGTTTCAAGCGAAGCTAGTTTAGTTGTGCTTATCGCACACATGGTAAAGACCCATAGGTTTGAACATGTTGAGAGAATGTTATATTCAGCATGGCGTAATGAGACTGGTGTGTGCATACCACTGCAGTTCACGCAGCCTGAAGCGGAAGGGGTACGACATCACTAACTGAAACATCAACATGCTTGCGTGCCACGTTCTCTTTACGCCATGATATTCAATACGAGATCTATCAATAACCGGAAAAAGAGTTTTATGTTAAATTATAGTCATTCAAAAAGAGTTGTAAACTACACTTCAAATATGCCAAATTTAAAATTAAGAAAAAGGTAAAGGCCTTTTTTTCTAATTATGATTCTTTCACGGAATGCCTATTCACATTGTGCTGAACACCAGTGTTCCGTGGAACACAGTTTGGAACATTACAGGCATAGCTCTCCTTGCAGAATTCCAGCTAAAGCAGCTGGGTTGAATGCCATCACTTAGCCCCACTAGGGTTCCTAATCTGTGTGATTTAGTGTTCTAATGCCCACCCCAACGAGAATAAAAAATCTTTTGTAAGAATATTTGCTAGGGCTGTAGCCCAAGAAAGCCATGGGCTTCTTGGTCCAATTCTTCTCCCACTGAAACCAGTGGGAACAGCAGCAGCAAAAATAGACTTCAAATAGAGCAAGGACCTAGGCCTATTTCTTAATCTCAACTCTTATTTTTAAACTTGTTGTTCTAAAGGAACTTAATCTTTGAGATCAGATATAAACCCGTGTGATAATTTTCTAGTACTGCATTTGTATGTATAGAAAATTATATTTATTACTTTTGTTTCAATATTTTATCATTTTAAGCACTTTAAAAAGTAATCTTTTTGTGCCAATCGAGTCTTTCTTCTAACACCCACCCTGTCATGGTATATTTTCCCAATCTGAACCCTAGAGTCCAAAAGTTGGGGGACCAGCATGAATTCCCCTAAGCTTAATTACCAGCTTAGATCTGATAGCTGCCACCAATCAGGACTTGGAGTGCCTGATACACTCTGGTCCCCCCAAAACCTTCCCTAGGGACCCCCAAGACCCAGACCCCCTGGATCTTAACACAAGGAAAGTAAACTCTTTCCCTCACCAGTGCCTCTCCTAGGCTTTCCCTCCCTCGGTTACCCTAGGAGATCACCGTGATTCAAACTCCTTGAATCACAACACAGAAAAATCAGGTTGGTTCCCCCCCTCTTCTCTCCCCCTCCCTGGGTTATCCTGGAGAGATAGACAGATTCAAGCTCCATGAATCTAAACAAAGGGATTCCCCCCTTCTCCCCTCCCTTCTCCTTCCCTGTTAAGTACAGACTCAATTTCCTTGAGCCTGAACAAGGGGAAAAAAACAAACAGGTCTTAAAAAGCAAAACTTAATAAAAAGAAAGAAAAAAAAAGTAAAAGTTGTCTCTGTAATTTAGATGGTAAAAGTTACAGGGTCTTTCAGCTTATAGACACTAGAGAGAAGCCCCCAGCCCCCCCCCGCAGCAAAATACAATTTAAAATACTTCCAGCAAACTAAACATTTGCAAATACAGAAAACAATCAAAAGACTATAACTGCCTGTTCTACTTAATACTCACTATTCTGAATATACAAGAGACTGTAGCAGGGAGATTGGCAAGAAACCTGGTTGTACGTCTAGTCCCTTTCAGGACCCAGAGAGAACAAAGTAAAACCAAAAACACAAAGGTTTCCCTCCACCGAGATTTGAAAGTATCTTGTTTTCTGATTGGTCCTCTGGTCAGGTGTCTGGTTCACTGTTTGTTAACCCTTTACAGGTAAAAGAGACATTAACCCTTAACTACCTGTTTATGACACACCCCTCAACTCAAAGATGGTATTCACCAATGGTGCAAGACCTCTGAACTGCTGACATCCCAATAAAGCACTTAAAACAGATCTTATGTAGGATTTCAGTGGTGCATAGACTTTGTGCTGGCCCTCTGCACCAGAGTAAAGGTAGCAGCCAGAAGTAAATTTACAGCCCTGGGGCAATTTCCTACTATTAGCTATCAATACTGACTGGCCAATACTATGTCTGTCATAACCCAATTCACATCCACTCATTTTAGTGCTCCTGGGGTAATGAATATATTTCACCCAAATGTCCAAGTTCATAAGCAGATTTCTGAAAGCGATCACAATTTTTATGCCAGGCAATATTTATGCATGCCCCTATTGTGTATTCCTGGCTCATGAATCACATTTTAATATTCTGAAAACAATTGATTATGGCATAAATAAACAAACTATAATTTATGTGGAGAAGAAATTATGTGCATTAGTAGTGTTTTCTAATAATTGGACTGTGGCTAGAAAGTGCATGTCGGGGGGGGTGGGGTTGTTTGTTGGTGATTTGCTTCTGGGTTTTTTTTGATAACCTCACCCTTACTCCGGGGTAAGGGTCAGGTCTCCCTGTCATGCTCTCTTGCATCCTGTAGCTGTAAGAGATCTGAGAGGGATGTGGACAGTCAGCTTAGAATTCAGAAGTCAGCTTAGAGCGCAGCATTCCATAGTACTATCCGCCAAAACTTGGGCAAAGAAAAGCATCTTGTTGTAGCACTCAAAATGTAGTTAGCTCTTTTCCTTCTACATGTTGTTAGGTGAATATACTTCCTGAGGTATGGATGAGTAAAGAAGAAAAAGACTTTGTATCTTCTAACTCTGGGCCAGATCCTTAGCTACTGTAAATTGAATGAAGTCCAAAAAATGGAACTATGCTAATTTACTGAAGAGCCAGTCCTATGTTTTCAATTATTTTTTTCTTACAACAGTGACATGAATACACCAGGTCCGAGCAAAGATGTGGTTGACTCTGGAGTTTAAAAAAAAAAACAAAAAAACAAACAAAAAAAACCCCTGTCACTTAACTTTAATGTATTTTATCATCATCCAGTGTGATGAAAAATCCTGCATAAATAGGTGACCAAATCATGGTTGGAAAAAGGAGGTTGTGGTTCACACAGATCTCATCACAAATAGGGAATTTGAGATGTTTCAAGATATAATTCACACCTCTGGTGTCACTTTGAAGTGATTCAATAAAGATTAAAAATAAAAAGTAAATAAACAAATAAAACAAGCCCAAACTGCTCTCTCAACTCACTTTCTACTCAATACTGCCTAGATGAATCTTTCCAACTGCTAAATTTCCACCTGTGATCAGCACTTTGTCATTTTGTCACCATTTTAAACAATGTCATTTTAAATTATATGATAGTCACAAAGTAAGCACCTGATCTGTCCAAATGATGAAACACCAATCTCTGCCAAAAACGATAAAGTGGCACACACTTATCAGCTGGGTAAACCACTTCACTTACGTATTACAGAGTAGCTTTTTCATAGCTGAAAAATGGCAAGGTACCAGCAGAGGAACATTTGCAGTCTTGAAATTTTCTCCCACTCTTCACAAATTGAATGGGAGTGGGAACAGTTGGAGGCTTCTAATCTCTATATTTTTCCAACATTTTCTCCTAGTGCTTTTACAACATCGTTTCATTCGTCATTCATGACTACTTAAAATGCACCTCTAAGAGAATTGTGTACTGCTCCATCTGCAAAAATGTTACAAATCATACAGACTGAAGAAACAAACAGGTGTTTGTCTGATCATTTCACTGAACATTTGAGAGATGTTCAGAACAGCAGCAGCCTGTCATCTGTGAAAAAGCACATAATTACAAATGAACTCAGCACCAATGTCGTTATAATGTGTAGCATGGGTAACTGCTGTGAAATACATGCTCTGTGGATATGTAGACAGCAGGATTTTATCCCAAGGAACAAGGACTCAGGAGACATCTCTTTGGGCCTGATGGAACAAACTGAGAAGGGAAAAAATTAGGTTTTCCCCAGCATAAGTGGAAACACTAGCATGGCCAAAGTATTTTTCCGGGCATCTTCATCATTTCATTCAAGAAGATATTTTATTGTCTGGAAATACCATACTTGACTGAGTTATTTTAACCACATTTATACAATTATAGCATATTATTAATTATTATTATTACATGCATTTGTGCACTGCCGTGTCTGTATGGCACTTTACATGTACTAAACTGGGTCATTAACATTTCCAATTAAGTGTAACAAAATGTCATGCTCCCTTGCATCCCGTAGCTGTAAGAGATCTGAGAGGGATGTGGACAGTCAGCTTAGAATTCAGAAGTCAGCTTAGATTCAGCTTTCCATACTATGATCAGCCAAAACATGGGCAAAGAAAAGCATCTTGTTATAACACTCAAAATGCAGTTAGCTCTTTTCTTGCTACATGTTGTTAGGTAAATATACTTCCTGACGTAGCAAATTACAGCCATACAGTCCACCACCAAGAGTGCCTTTCCTTAGCTGTCTTTCTCCCTTTGGACAGTTCCAGGGTTTCAGAAAAATATTGTTCAAATGGCAGGTTGGAGACGGAAAGGAATTTTTAAGTAACTTGGGCTCAGGTCACTTATGTCGGGACATAGAATTTCACACAACAGTCAACAACACAGAGTGAATGTATCTCTACAATTTTTGTTATGATTGTACAGGATAAAGGTCTAGTCATTGGCTAAACAGAATGAAAATGTTAAATAGTATCAAGACTAGTACCAATTCCTGTGGAACCCCACTGGAAACATCCTCATTTGATGAGTCCTCAATGAAAACTACTTTTTGAGATTTGTCAGATATCCAGTTCTTAATCCCTTTAACATCTGATTTATTGATGTGTATATCATTGTACTCCCATGTTTGGAAATGTTTAATAAAACAATTTCCCCAAATGCAGCACTTACATGTTATTGGATATAATTTTTCTCAAGTTAAACGTTGAAGAAAATCTTTAAAAATTCATTCCAGACATTTTCAGTTGCTGCACATTCCCATAAGTGGATATAAGCTTCCAACTCATCACTGCATCAACAACACTCTTTTCACAGCCTCTGAGGCATATTCTACAGTTCATTAACTATGTAAAATAACGAACTAGGCAATACTTAGAGCTTATGGCTAAAGAACTGATCATCTTACAATTATTCAACCACTCGTCTGAGGAAATCTGCATCCCGTGAGCACTCTTCCTCAGAAGAGTCAGGTGAAGGACTATTGGCACAGTGTTTTCAATTAATTTAGTACACACAAAGGAGATAAAGTCTGTCAAAAGAAATGGCTTGTGCAAATCTGTTTCAGTGGAATGAACCATTGCAATCTTCATATCTCTAAAAATGATGATTGCTGGAACTAATAAAATTGAAATTTTAAGCATCTCTAGGGACTGATCAATGGACACAGGAAGAAACCTGCATCTGCTATTAAATTTCCCAGTATCCCAATAGGATAGTTAGCACAGAGAACCTGTGACATATCAGGGTACAATCCAGACCAGTGGGGAGTTGCGTCACCCCTTCTCTTTAATCTGGGGTGCCTTGCAATGCCTTGCTGTTGTAGCTCCCAACCTGGACTGTTCACAGCCAGCTACATGCATGCAGGTCACTTCCAGATGTTTGCGTAACTGCAGCCTGCCAGTCATGTCCTGGCTCCAGCCTTGGTTATACTGCAGGGTGATACCAACACACTCACACTCCTGGACTTTCCCCCTGAAATGTATGCTTTGTACTGTTCATACCTCTCCTGGACATTCCAATTATATAAAGTCTATTATTCCTTTAAAAGAAAAATATACACTATCTTGCTATCTTAAATAGAGTTACCCAGAAACTTCAATTTAAACACACTGGATTCAATAAAACAAGTGTATTAATTACAAAGAGAGAGATTTTCAGTATGCGTAATGAGGCATAACAGTCAGAATTAGTTACAAGAAAAAATAAAGATAAAACTCTCACTAGTGCCTAATTTAACAAACTATATTCTCACCACATGCTTCCAGCAAGATTACTGATCAAACTCTTCAGGTCAGGACTCCCCCTCCCCAGAGTCCAACAGCTATTTTATTCAATATAGAAGATTCCAGGGTTGCTGAGAAGAGAAAAAGAGAGCAAAATGCACCACTAAATGAAGCCATACGTGGCTGGTGGCAATCAACCCCCCCCTTTTTTTCTTCAAATGTCCTTTACTTCATAATAAACTTTGTCTAAGTGCCTTCACTACCACTGAATATGTTACCAGCCTCTATCTTTACCTTTCATTTTTTATCCTAGTTCCACATTCTATCCAGAAATTGTTCTGGTTTGCCACCTGATTTGTGCAAGCAGCTCTAGGCGGGAGAGAACTGATGAACCAAGCCATCTGAAATTTTAGTTTCAAATTCAAATCTCAGTTTGGATTTGTCAAGCGATTCATTAAAATTGGCAAATCTAGCCAAGGAACCTACATCCATTTTTGAGCAGATCTGAGTTGATTTATAGCTTTAAATACATTTTGATTTGAGTTTCTGAGTGCCTTCAAAACTCAAATGGAAACAAATCAGTGGGTTTAAACAAGAATCAGTATTGCAGACAGGGTTGGCATGTCAGATCCACTATCTGCAAGTGAAAATGGCAAGTAACTATTTTGCTATTGCAATAGCCCTATTTTTGATAGTAACTGAATGCATTTTGTTGATGCTAAGAATACTGAAATGCTTGTATATTGTCAAGTACCAGTGCTTTTGATGAACTAATATGGCTGTATAGAAAACAGAACACTGACCTGTCCTTAGTATTGAAATAATAATTTACTGACCTTAATAACTGCACTGTTTGGAAACAGAATACCATAAAAACTTCAAAGCTATAAATATGAAGAGAGATTAAAAGAAGAATGTGTCTGGGCCCATCAGTTTAGGTTAATTTAGTTGGACTATCAATGCTGTAAGGTCAGTATATCAGTACAATTTGTTCTTCCTTTCCCCTTCATAAACTGTAGGGCAAGCCTTTTCCTTTTATAAATTGCTACTAGGTGTTTACTAACCATTAGCTTAAAAATGGCTTTAATATCTCAGGTTGTAATTAGTTATGGTTACTGCTTCAGATCAGGCATCAGCCTGTCAGCTGTCTCAGATTATGAATGCAAGTCATCTCTCCCTCTCTCCCAGTCATGGCAATTCATTAGTTCTGCTGTTTGAGAGCAGCTGTACCATTTGAGATGTAATTTATTCAGATTCCCTCAATATTATTGCTGAAGCGTGGGAAGATAAGTAATTTGATGAGGCTATGTATTTACTGTCAGATAACATTATAGGTTGCATATGTGGTCAGAAGTGATAGGAGTTTATGTTTTGTCACAAACGTTGCCCTTTCTAAGGGAAAAGATTAAGTTACATGAGGCAAAGGACAAAATCCTATAACATGTCAGTCATGTCATATGCAGTTATCCATAAAACACTCCAAAGGAAACCTTGTTGACATGATTAAAATTTCACCTCACTGTCCCCGTTTACTGATACATTTTGTAAAAGCAGCTGCACTAGTTAAACAAAGTGTTAAAAGGAAAGGAAAAATAACACATTTTGCCTGGTTAGTGGGCAGAGTAGGGTGTGTCAAACCCAAATCCACTTTAAATGCTAAACTCTCCTTGAGAAATGTGGAGATTCAAGGTATAACTCACACTCAGAAGGTTCTTCTCTGTGAAGAACATCACTGAATATCTTTTGAGCAGGGCTGGAGAAAAACTGAAACTCTTTGGACCTCACTGCACCTTTTACTCACACAAGCGTTCCATTAGTTTCACCAGTGTTAGCGAAGATTGCAGTCAGGTTGTCATAATATCTTTCCCCAATCTGAATCTTAGAGTCCAAAAGTTGTGGTACCAGCATGAATTCCTCTAAGCCTAATTACCAGCTTAGATCAGATAAGCTGCCACCAGTCAGGAATTCCAGTGCCTGATACACTCTGGTCCCCCCAAAAACCTTCCCTGGGGACCCCCAAGACCCAAATTCCTTGAGTCTCACAACAAAGGGGAATAAACCATCTCCCTTCCCCCTCCTTCCTTCCTCCCAGCTCGTTCCCGCCCTGGGTACACTAGGAGATCACCATGATTCAAACTCCTTGAATCACCACACAGAGAGGAATGTTACCTTCCCCCCTCCTCCTCTTTTCCCTTCACCTAGAGGCAATACAGATTCAAACTCCGGGAATCTAAAACAAAGAGGAAATTCACCTTTCCCTTCTCCTCACCAATTCCCTGGTGAGTACAGACTCAGTTCCTTTGAGCCTTAACTAGGAGAAAAAATCAAACAGGTCTTAAAAGCAAAACTTTTAATAAAAAGAAAGAAAAAAAGTAAAAGTTGTCTCTGTACTTTAGATGGTAAAAGTTACAGAGTCTGTCAGCTTATAGACACTAGAAAGAAGCCTCCCCCCAGCAAAATACAATTTAAAATACTTCCAGCAAACTACACATTTGCAAATACAGAAACAATCAAAAGACTATAACCGCCTTTCTTACTAAAATACTCACTATTCTGAATATATAAGAGACTGTAGCAGGGAGATTGGCAAGAAAACTGGTTGCCCGTCTAGTCCCTTCCAGGACCCAGAGAGAACAAAGCCAAACCCAAAAAATACAAACAAAGGCTTCCCTCCACCGAGATTTGAAAGTATCTTGTCTCCTGATTGGTCCCCTGGTCAGGTGTTTGGTTCCCTGTTTGTTAACCCTTTACAGGTAAAAGAGACATTAACCCTTAACTATCTGTTTATGACACAGGTCCATAATGCCTACCTCTGGTTCCACAAGCAAGTAGGGCTGTTCTCTTATTTAGCACATGTCCTTGAGTTTTCAGTTTTCTAATATTACACTGGTCTCAATGAGAGCTACTGCTTTTGATCATTAGGCTCTCTGGGCCTAGAATACGTTCATCTTTCTAATACTAAAAACAAAGAGATCTCAACACAGTTGTTCATGATACAATGCTATGGAAGGGGCTGATTTTCTAACCTGTATTTGTACTGAGGGTATGTTACTCCAAAAATAGAAACTCAGAGCCTGATCCAAAGTCCATTGAAACAAAAGAGTGTCTTTCTAGTAGTTAACATATATTCATAGACTCATAGAACTGGAAGGGACCTCGAGAGGTCATCTAGTCCAGTCGCCTTCACTCAAGGCAGGACTAAGTATTTTCTAGACCATCCCTGACAGGTGTTTGTCTAACCTGCTCTTAAAACTCCCCAATGATGGAGATTCCACAACCTCCATAGGCAATTTATTCCAGTACTTAACCATTGACTTATATTGGATTTATATAAGGTCCCAAGTGATAATGTTCTAAAAGCAACAGCAATTTTAATATTTTGAGAATTCTAGCCATATTTAATGTTATTTCTTCCCTTAAAATTAATTTAGTTTGGAGGAAAATGTATATTGTTTACTACATCCCAACAAGCTGATACTTATTCAAAATGGTTCTTATTTGGGTGACTACATTTATAAACTTTAAGAGGCCCTTTTTCATGGGGGAAAAGAAAAAAGGAGATTCCTCCCCCCCCCCCCCCAAGTACTTTATCTCAGTAGTAACTGTCTGAATTCTAATTTCCACTTTTAAAATTAGATATAGTTGACTACAAGCTCATAAGTCACCTCCTCCTTCTGTTAGGAAAAGTGATGGGTGAACCTCAGAAGGTTTTGTTTGGATAAGCATACAAAAAGTCTCGAAAATTCAGACAAGTTTGCATATCTCCTCACCATCCCGACTTGTGCCATGATCTCTTCATAGTTTTTAACTCATCTCCCTCTCAGTGTCCAAAACCAATAATTTGACTTGGATCATCTGGCTTTGGGTTTGCTCCTCACTCAAAGGAGCAGACAGGTCCCTTCACTTCACTGTCCTTCCCTTCCCTTAACATGACAGGTAAGGGAAAGTACACTGACAACTCCCCACTTCCAGACAGTGTCTGGGCATACCCAAATCACAGACAGTTTGGAAGCATTCTGATAATCTGTATTCCTGAGGTACATCAAATTAAAATAAACAAAAAAAAAATCATAAGCCAAATTGACGTCATAGCTAAACAAGATTTGCAATGCAAATTGAGGAATCAAAACACATCATTCCCATTGAAAGTCAATAGATTTATGTTCCAAAATTGCTTCAGTGCTTTTGAAAATGTTACCCATTAACTTTTATAAACTTTGTTTAGGAAGTGTATTTGAGTGACTCCAAATGGGAGACTGCTAGTGGCGCAGTGTCACCAAAATAACATTCGTTACTCAGATCATATTCATTCAGAACAACATCTGGTCACTATCTCTTTACTGTAACTTTAAGATGGTCAATGAAAGACTTAATGATGAAGGTTGTCCTCAGGCTTTGATTTAAATAAGATTCTTTCCACAACACTAGTATCCAAACACACACACACGCACACTTCTGGAAAACTGCTTTATATTTTCTCATTTTTCTAGTAATGAAATTTCATGAACACTAACATCCCCTTCATGGTTTTAAATCCAATATCCTTACCATCTCCCTGGCTTCTGCATTTTGATTTGCTATCTTTGTTCACAGTAATCTTTCGTTTTGCATGTGTGCTCCTGGATACAGGCCAAATATTCTTAAACACATCTCAAGAGAAAAAACTGGGAGGTTGACTCTTATGTGAAGAACTGTTGTTTAGTTTTGGGTGTTTTTACCTACACAGAGATAAACTACTACGTGCTTTCAAAGAGAATGCTCCAGGTATTAAAGTGTCATCTCTAACCCTGTGTAGTATGTACATTTTTATATCTCTATTTTCATATATGCATATACACACACATTAATTTTAAGCAGGAAACCTGCATTGAAACACCAATAGAGAAGGAGTTGTTATGCATGACACTTCAGTTCTGGATATAGCTAGGAAGATTAATGCCTAAGCCTGCAGCTTGTCCATTACTAGCTTTAGCTTATCTAGAAATGAAGTGTAACATATGACAACTCATCCTTCATTGCTTGAATGAAAACCCCAATGCCATTTCATTTTAGTTCCCAGTATTTATCCATCAAAAATGCTAATTCAAATATGAAACCTAAATTCAGATCATTTTGAAGAAATTCAGAATGATCACTTTCACTGTATATAGTCTTTAATTAATACTTTCAATCTCTTTACTGTGTGAAGCATGAGAAGTGAAATGGAGGTAGTCCTCTTAGATGCAAATGAATACACCTAGAATCTACTGCTTGGAATCATAAGAGAGAGAACTGAGTGATTAATTCCTCCTGAATAATTTATTTTGTGGTAGTTGTTTTTTTAATGAATTGTTCACAATGAACACAAATTATTCACTCTATTTACACACACACAATTCATACTCTATACAACTAGTGTGTGGGCAGCACACTGCATAGTATCTGATATCTGAGACAGGTATTGTTCTCCTCTGGCTTTGTTTGGGCACATGCTATTGTTTCTTTTCCCTAACTGGATCAGAGTAACTGTTAAAGTCAGGATTCTGCTGTGTATACGCACCTTTAGAAATCGAAAATTTGCTATCCACAAATTGGGCTTATTTCTCCTTTCACTTGATCTACTGATTTCACCTGAGTGATTCCTGATTCACACCATTATAAGAGAAGAATCAGGCCCAAACTCCCTACTATTCACTCAAAACTTTCCGTTTCTCCAAACATTCCCACAAGAAACACACTGGTCCAGATCCCGTGCACCGTACAAATTGTAAGGGTGCAAATGTATTATAAAACTCACCTTTGCACTTCCTAATTCTGGGACTATTGTATACAGTGTAAGTTACAGCAGGCCTCAGAGGCAGCTCTAATTGACTAAGATCTTCAAAGAGTAAGAACCACAGCCAGGGACTGATGTGGTTGTAATACATTATGGCCACTCCTGCTAGCCTCTAGACACTCTTCACTGAGAGTACCCCCTTTACACTGGTGATCTTCCTTGGACCAGTTATACCAGCAACACAAAGCAACCACTTGACACCAGAAATTTGGTCCATTAGCCAGAACAGGGACAAAAGCAAACATTAACAGGGCATGAACACAACTGAAGTTTAACTATTTTAAAAAATTGACTGAACATTCATGAAAAAATACTTTGTAGTATTCATTGGCTCTGCTAATACATATTCGTAACTAAGATGCTGTTTTAATAAGGTGGCTGGAAAGGGCACAGAAGAGCCTAGTAATTGCTTGGAATGAAATGATCACTGTAGGAAAACTCTTTCTTTCTTTATGCCAAGTCTCCTATTTTGTAAACAAGTTATTTAAATTGTGTAATAATGGGTTTAGACAGAATCTGGTTTTGTTATAAACAAACAAGGAAAGCTTGTGTTTTGGTTTTCTTCTGAGTAGCCACTACAGACTCAGCATGGCATGTTCTTCTCAACGTGGTGACACTTGCTGAGAAATTATGCTCCTATGCAAAAAGCAAAAAAATTGCATAACTGTAGTGCATTTGCAAACTGCATAGAATCCTGGATTCCATTATATTCTCAGCAAATCATGTAAAGTATAGGGATAGTGATGAATTTGGGAGTGAGGAATGTTAAAATTTTCTAAAATTTACTCAAGTTAAAATTTTCAGTTTTTCTGTATTGTTGGAACAGATCAGGAAGAGTAAAATATATTTTACTCACTTCCTAGTAGTTAAACTGTAGTTAACCCCCTTAGAAAGGACATCTCTAAATATGGAAGTTACAGGTTATTCAAGAGTTCAATGATGGGAAAGCGTATTTTCTGAATATTTTACTCCTAAAGTTACAGAGAACGGAGACCAAAAGAATCAGAATCACTCAGTCAAGCAATGCACACTAGGTTTAGGTGCTGCAGAGAATGGGACTTCAGGGGAGGGAAGGAAGGAAGGAAGGAAAGGAAAATACATGCATTGGAAATGTCACTTTTTCATTTCCTCAGTAGTCTAACACATTGTTATCAAATTATGTCAATTTAGGAAGGCCCAAATTCTTGCTGCTCAGAAAACCAGCACAAGGGATCCAGAAGGTTCACCCCAATGAAAGGGAATCCTCTCCACTTGTGTAGAACTGGTTTGGTGGTTCAAAGAGCCCTCTGTTTCCTCCTACTGCAAATTTAGGGGACAATGCTGGGGAGAGGAAATATGTCCAGTGCTTTAGCAATAATGGAACAGAAAGGACTAATTACTTAACACTAGAATATCAGTCTTCTGAGTTAAATGTAGCTTTCAAACAAAGTGGAAGCAAGAACAGATACATACAGAGAGTCCTTAAATAATTTAATAGAACACTAAGTACCAACTACATTATCATAGGCAGAGCTTGTAGCACTGCATATTATGAAGGTTGCCTATCACTTCATGTTATAAAGACCCTGTTTTCAGTTGTTTGTAACTTCGCCAGTCTTTAAGCATTTGAGCTGAAATTTTCAGTGCTGGGTGTCTGGGTCAGGCTGAATTGTTTTGGAAAATTTCAGCCAAACAGATTTCAAAAAAGATGTGTTGTTTTGATTTAGTGCCCCTGTGTTTTGAAGCAGAGACTTGAAATTTGGCAAGTGGGGTGGGCTTTTGTCAGGGATCTATCTTTTGTTACCATCATAAAAATCCATCCATATTTGGTCAAGTTATAATCCTTGAAATATTGCAGTTTGCACATGCTCAGAAGAGACTTATTAGAGATTAAAAGCCAGAATCTAACAACATTCTATATTCAGTCAACATGTTCAAGCCTCTTTCAGCTCTCAGTGGGCACCAAAGTGTGCCTGTGCCATCCCCTTAGAATAACTGAGCATGCTCCATCCAGGGCTTCAGGGGCAAAGCTGGACTTGCCCCGCAATGGCTTCTCCAGGCCAGACTCGGGTTGGACACCAAGAGGGACAGCAGGAAGCCTGTCTCTCACCTGCTAGGACTGAGGCAGTGTGAAGGAAGAAGCCATCTGATTAAAATGCACAAAGCATAAAAGCTGGATTGTGGGAAAGGAAAAGGGTAGATTGGGACAAGGAATCTGATGAGGCAGGGAGAATAACTGTGACTAGAAGTGGGTGGGGGCTGGTACTGGCTTTGCAAGCAGACTGGCAGCTGAGGGAGGCTGGGAATGAAAGCTGGTGGGAGAAAGGGGAGCTGGGAGCCATTTGGCTGGCATGGGGAACAATGAGATCAGGTGAGGAACTGGCAGAGGGAGGGACATTGGGAGTAGGAACAAGTGTATATATGTGGGAGGGCAGGCAGGGACAAGAATGGGGGAGAGACAGATCTGACAAGGAGATGGGACTCTGGGAGAGAACTGAGACTGTCTGGGCAAAGAGACTGGGACAAGAAGCCAGCGAGAGGGAAAAAAAGGGGGAGACTGAGATTGGGTGAAGAATCCTAAAAGGGAGACTAGAATAGGGAGTCAGTGGGAGGGAGAGGAGAGGTAAATCAGATGAAAAGCTAGGAGGATCGAACTAGGACTTGCGTGTCAAGGAAACTGAGGCCAGCAGCTGGGGTGGGAACATGGTGGGGAAAAGACAGGAATGGGACAGATATAGATCGGAAGGGATGGGACAGAAGGGGTCAAGCTTGGGGGAAAATGGGTAGAAGAGTCTGTACCTACTAAAGCACATTCCCCAAGATTCCTGAGTCTCTCAATTCCTCAGCTGTCAGCAAATATCTCTGAAACCCACTGGCAGAGTACCCCATCCTCCTCTACTGCTGGTCCAGACCGAGGATGACAACCTACTATTGCTATCAATTACTCCATTAACTCTAGTAGCAGAGTTCCGGGTGGCGGATCTAAAGGTTACAACCCTGTTGATATCCCTGGTGGAATCAATATAATGCTACATGATGAAATTTCTGTTTATTTATTTATTTTTTTTAACAAACATAAGACATTGAAAATAAAAATACTATAATAAAAGAACATTACTAAAATTTCAAAATCAAGCTGTCAAATATTAGGAAATACCAGAATTAAGATTCCCTGTGGAAAAAAATAGTGTGTGAACATGTAATTAAAGACTATATCATAATGCATGAACACAAGTGGAAAAAATTAAGCTTGAAAGGCAGCCTTAATTCTGGCATTTTCTAACATCTGAGTGCTTAACTCTGTAACCTTAATCACATTTTTAATGTAGTTATTGTGTTTTGTATATACAAAGAATATCATGTGTACATACTGATATGAATGATATATTATTTGTGGATTTATTCCTGATCCTAGTGAATTTTAGGAAAACTTTGCCATTGACTTCTTTGGCAGCAATATAAATTATATTATTATTATTATTATTATTATTATTAATTTGTATTACAAGTAGTGTTTAGATGCCTCATGGATTCATTTTGCAGGTATGCTATCATCCACATATTAAGAAACAGTCCCAGCCCCAAAGAATCTATAATCTAAATTGACAAAGCAGCTTAAATGAAATAGCAGTATCTCAATTTTGCAGAAGGAACCCAATCACAAAGATTAAGTCACTGGTTCAAAGTCAGACAGGAATTCCACAGGAATGCTGGGAATCAAACCCAGATTTCCAGGGCCCCCAGCTATTGCATTACCCATGAGACCATGCATCCTTTTTCTATGTTCTGTCTATCTATGTTATGTTAAAAGAATTTCATTTTGTTATCACAGTAGCCCTAAACATAAAAGGCTGGTGAGCTTTCTATATTATCCAATGAGGGTTTGACTAAAAAATTGTGTAGCTCACCAACATGTACATTTTTTCATTAATTGTTCTGTTTCAACTGACAGAACTGTAAAGAAAGCAAATCTTGAATGATTGTATCTGGAGCAAAGCATAAATAATGTAATTTAAGGGGCACCACACAAATTCATTATAAAATGCTGAAATAAGAAATAAACGTTTTTCCCTTCCTTAATAAAATTAGGATGCTCTCTTCATTGTAATGGAAGAGCCCCAGGAGTTATAATGGAACAATCCAAGAGCTGTTATAGAAGTTCAAGAGTCAAGGGTATTCTCTATGCAAAATTGCAAAAGGTCTTAATGAAATCTTGCATTCTCCTTTATGATTCACCCAAAGAATGGTGCTATTCTTACATGGTTAACACAGTGATATCAATCTTTGCATATGATCATGCACATACAGTCAATTCAGCAGTGAGACTGACAGAAAATCAAGGATCATTAACATGTCTTTGTGTGATTTTACTCAACCTTTTCATTTACTTCAATGAGCTTTGATTCAGGCCCCTCTTAGTATAACTATAGCACCTATAGGAGCCCAAAGTATGGACCAGGACCTCATTGTGCAAGGTGATGTACAAATATCAAACAAAAAGACTATTCCAGTGAGCTGATTAGCATAGCTACCCCCCTGGAAAGCACACAACACATTTTTAAGTGTTACCATCAGCAAATAACATTTATAATAGGAGAAATTTACAGTTTGGTTTGTACAAATATATTTGGCCATAACCCTACAGTCCTCACACAGACAAATATCCACTAAAGTCAAGAGATTTCCCATAGTGAGAAAAGAAAGAGCAGGACATATCAGTAAATCTAGCATGCTCAACTGCAAACATTCGTCAGTACTGCATAGTAAATGGGGAGAGGGGAAGTCCCTCTTTATTAAAAAAAAATACAAGTTATCACTAAAGTTGTGGCAGGGCTTAGCTAAATATTTCAGTAAAGCATTGTTAAATTGTGTAGCATGCACTAAGTATTTAATGTCAAATGACAACTTGACGCCTTTTTAATTTTGCATAAAGAATGATTTTGCATAAGGTTAGTTAGACTGGGGAAAATGCTATTATAGAAAATCACTGGACAATTAATTATTTACAGTGAGGTTGGGATTCATTGCCTTCCCTCATTTAAGATGATGCATTGACTGCTAACATCAGGTATTTTAGAACACAGCTTGCTTTCACTTGGGAGCATTTTTTTTAATTTATTTATTTTTGGAACAGTGAAAATGATGGACACTTGGCAGACACACCTTAAATGTGCCTTTTTTCTTGACATTGGAATTGTCTTTGGTAACTGAAAGAGAAACTCATCTGAGCAACTTTTTCCACTGGGAGTATTTGTCATCTCTTTGGACTTCACGTTTAATGTGTTTGGAGAACTCAGAGTAAAGAGCCTGACTGACATTCAGGTTGCTTGCTGGTAAGAATCTCATAACTAATTTGTAATGCCTGTCATTCCGGAAAAAGCTGGTTGTGCTGAAATCAGAATTTTTTTTCTGGATGCAGCAGGGAATCAACCTGTTAAATAAATCTCTGGAGGATTAAAAAAAGAGAGGTAAACGAATGACAGGTCTTAGGAAAAGCTATTAACACATGAACACCATAAAGGAGCACTAGAAAAAACTTGCTCATTTGAATTGTCCAGGATTTGGATGCACCACCTGTAATAAAGAGATTGGTACCATTCTCTGCTTCCCACCTCGTGTACTAAAAAGAAGAATAAATATATTGCAGATATAAGGAGAGTTTCTTCAGTATGAATATCTTGATTCTTTACTAATACCTAGTTCTTGCCTTCCTTTGCACTGAAACCTTAGTGAGTATTCCCTGCATTTGCATTTTCTAATCTACCATTAACATTGCAAAGGCAAATGAGTAAGTAGCTCTCTGTATTAATGCCTGGCCATGCAATAATTTCAGAAGCAGTTTTACATCATAGGAAAGGTTCATTCTAATAAATGGGACAGTAGGTCAAAACAGTTCCTGTTTTTCTTTTTAAAAATTTAAAAAATTAAATGCAAACATTCAGGCAAAGGTCACACAGTTTATTTTTAAAAATTTAAAAAATTTAAAAAATTAAATGCAAAAATTCAGGCAAAGGTCACACAGTTAACAACATATCATCGGAATACAAAAGATCAAATTCTCACATTAATGTTCACTTGGCCATGTTGTACATTTTGGGGAAGTATATATTTCAAAATATAAAGTATTTCTTAGTAAGCCAAATGTTGAGTGTTATTTGGTGCTTTGGAAAAAAGGGGAGCAAAGAACCTCTCCAGCTCTTTG
Source organism: Gopherus evgoodei (assembly GCF_007399415.2). Taxonomy (NCBI): domain Eukaryota; kingdom Metazoa; phylum Chordata; order Testudines; family Testudinidae; genus Gopherus; species Gopherus evgoodei. The sequence goes on along the minus strand of NC_044332.1, from coordinate 32,153,669 downwards.
CTCTGCCAACCCAGACCTGGGTCTGTGTGGGGCACACTCTTCTCTCCAGATATTCTTCCCTTTGAAACAGTGGGGAAGAAGAATAGGGAGTGAGAGAAGCCCTCACTCTATTCACATTACTGTTGGCCAAATACGTGACTAGCCACGAGAGAGGAAATAAGCTCTATCCTTTTACAGGTCACAGCAACTTGTTCTTCCCTCTACTTTGGGCAAGAGAGGAGCAAGGAAGGAATTGTACCTCAGAGGGGTATGTCTCTGATGGACAAGGCCTCCTGGGGTGGTACAACTTGCTCATCTCTCCTTGATCAAGGCTCTGCCTAAAGACAATTACTAACAACAAACATTAATATTCCACAAATATATTTGTATTCTGGTAGTGCCTAAGGACCACAACTAAGTTGGGTACCACTGTTTTAGTTAATTATATGAAATATAATTGGCTTAGTGTTGTTTAACGGTAGCATTCCTTGGCTTTTTTTAAATGTTCAAAGCACCAATTCTGGCTGCTTTAGGAGGGGTGCTCCCAGAAAGAAAGGATACAAAGAAACTCTTTCACTCTCCTAGCACTGCTACAGAACACAAAGCAATACCTTGGCTACACACACTCTAGGGATGCAATGGGGGGTGAAAGCAGGCCAGTGCTATCAGGAGCTTATTTTGCATCTGAGAAGGTGTGTCTAGGCAAGGTCTGAGGGTAGCCATGTCCAGTCCAATCTCCTCACTTATCTATCAGCCAGCTGTTGTGGAGTTGCCCTAGGTAAGCTCATGCTTCACTGACTGCAGTAGCCACCAGTGAGCATATACCTACAAAGAGCCCTGAAGTATTATGGCCCCCGCTGGCTTAAAGAGAAATCATTCTTCTAGGGTCTCCTGCACGGCTGTTATCTCTCTTCACAATGCCTAACTGAAAGATATTTAATTTGTCCCCAAATGCACAATTTTAATATTGCATTGTAAAAGTTCTCTTAATAAATTGCCCTCTTATTTTGCCTGACAATAAAATAGCATGCTGCATGTTGTGTGTTAATTTCCTGGAGTTTGTCAAAGGTGGATAATTTAACCTATGAAACTCGCAAAGGATAAGGATGTTATCCTGGCTTACAGAACTATTTCCTGCAATCACTGAATTCTCTGAGAAATGGTTCATTTTCCCCATGCCCATTGCTTTTCTGGCTACCATCAATACCTAATTGCTGTTCTACCATTAGCCTACTCTTTGTTGCTGAGAGCCACCACATCATGTTGGATCTGCTATACCTCAAGTAACATACCTAAAACAGACCTAAGACCTGGTGCTCTTTGATGGTCCTTGGTGTGACTGCTATTAGCTCTCAATACAATTGAAAACAATTGTTTTAAGTTTAACTAAAATTAAATACTACTCTTAACACATTAGCCCCAGAGGACTGCAATAAATATACACATTTTACCGGTTTCATTGGGAGATCACAGCTTTTTTGTACAATCCACTGGGTATGGTTAAGTTTTTTTTTGATAATCAAGTCTACACTTGTGAAACTGGGGCTGAGTTTTGACTCATATGCTGCTATTACTGCTGACATCTGCCAAGATTCTTTAAAACTTTATCTTCGAACACTCAGTCCCCTATTGTAGGACCAATGGTGAGTTTTAAGGAAAAAATCATAATTTATATTCAATCTGAGGATGTCTCACCTCACAGCCAAACTAGCATGGATTAACTCATATATTCTGTTTGAACCCTTACATTCAAATGGCAATTTAGAAAAAAACGCACTGATTCCTGACTCCAGTTGCGATGTACATTTGGGGAATAGAAGAATGTGTGTAAAAGGGTGGTTAAGCCATCTTTGTGATCCCCCATCGTGGACGGGTTGGATGCTAAGCTGGTTCTCTTATGTAAATTAGAGCAGCCTGAGGGTCGCTGTATGGCCCTGAGAGACCAATATGGTAGTAAGAGTGCATTTAATCCCTGGACTCCCCTTCTTTCTTTTGGCCACACCTCCTACATGCATCACAGACAGGGAGGTGCTGAGAGACCAAGAACATCAGCTCTACACCACTACAGGATCCTCCCATGCTAAGGTGAGCCTACTCTGCTGAGTTAAGATGCCTTCACCACTGCAAATAAGTGAAAATAAATATCGAGATAAAATTCTTAAGGCTTGATTCTGATCTCATTTGCAGTGGTGTAAATCATGGAACTCCACCGTATCAGCAGAGTTACTCTATGTAGAACTGGTGTAAAGCAGAATCAGGGTCAGTATATTTCTTTGTATGGTATCCTAAACTCAGTTAGTTTAATAAACAGAAATATTTCTAGGGAAAGCCTTGTACATTGAACAAACAAAATAAGACAGAACAGTAATGACATGCATCCCACATCCCACAGTCCAGAAATGCTGGAGGCCAGATTACAACCCTAATACAGCTTTTTAATACCTCTCCACCAATCCAAAAGAGCCATACAACTATTTTTAACTATTTTACTAGGAACTCCCCTTGCACATGGGGTGATGGTATTGGTCCAGTATACTGTGACATAATCACAGCATGTCATGAGCATCTGTCTGGGAGAAGGTGTGTGTGTGTGGCAGGAGCACTTTCACTCTCCAGCAAGTCCCAACAGACCCCTAGTGTGTAAAGGTTGGAAAGGTCATGCAGTGACAGGTACAGGTGAGAAATGAACCAAGTCGGTTTGCATTCAATGAGGTGTTTTAGTCAAGTTGTGGAAAACTTATTTTGGAGTGTTTTCAAACAGTGTAATAGCCAAGGGTGTTGTCCAATATGTGAATAATGGAATCCTATAGATTCTTTCCTGTGCACAAAAAGTTATATCCTCCTCAACACTAGAGACTGTTGAAAATACCATTGGTTTTTCTTCTAAATGAAAGAAAATTTAGCAAAATATTTCCATTTTTATCAAAACTTTTGGTTTGTTACTGAAAATGAACAATTTTTTTGTGAGCTCCATCTTTTGGTGGTTTCATTTTTTAACAAAAATCCAGAGAACAAATTTGACATTTTTTTCCTCTAAAGGGTTTGCAAGGGGAAAAGAAATATTTTATGAGCATCTCCACTCAAAACAAGTGTGATTTAATGCCTTCTATCCTCCTTATATCAGATCTGTAGCTTCCAGTTTAAAACTACCTTCTTATATCAGATCTATAGCTTCCAGTTTAAAACTACCTTACAAAATGTACCCCAGCACTTTGGTAAAATACAATGCATTTAGGTAATGCTTAGTAGGGTATATCACCTGAGTTCATTGAACTAACTAATGACTACATTAGTGATCTCCAAGAGGAAGCAAACAGCTCATTAATTAAATTCACAAATTAGAAGGACTTGGAAACACCAGTCAAGAAAGAAGAATATCACAGAGGTAGGGTTACCAACTCTGTAATATTCAAAACTGGACACTATACTCCACCAAGAGTGCCAAAACCTCCCCCATCCCACCTCTTCCCCCTAAGGCCCACCTTTGCCCCTTCCCTTGCCCGAGCGCTCCCCAGGCAATTCGCTCCTCTTCCCCTCTTCGCTCATTGCTTTTCCCTACTTATCCACCTGGATTGGGAGGGACTCACCTTCAGAGCCAGGGCTGAGAGCTTCAGCCACCTGATGCAGGTAGGTGGCGGCCCCGGCTGAGTAGGGGCTGACCTGGGTGATGACCTGGCACCTTTCAACCTACCCTGTTCACAATAACAGGACTTTTGGTGTCTGGGCAATTGATCTGAATGGTCACTGTCAGGTCCCATTTTCAGCTTGACTTTCTGGTTGAAAACTGGGCACCTAGGCACCCTACAGAGGGTTTTAGAAAGAATAGAAACATGGGTAGAAAATAAGATTCCACTTGGAAAAGAGCAGGCTAATCTAGATAGGGTGGACCCTTTTCAACCCAAGCAGCTAGTCAAAGTTTGGGGCTCTGTGGATGCTGCAGCTGGGAGAAATTGGTGGTAACCAGGTAGTTCTTTAGTGAAGTCTTATTTACAAGAAACATACAAAGTCCTGTGTCTCTGAACACAGAAGGAGCAGTTTCTTAGCTTACCAGTCCTTGCAAGCCTCTTTAGCCAACACCAGACCCCAAAACTCTCTCTCTAGCTTTTTTCCAGCTTAGCTTTTCTTGCTTTTTTCCCCTCACTCTCTCTCTCTCTCAATCTGTTCTTGTCTGTGACCTATATGTATCTATGTGTTCTGTCACACACGGCACACACCTAACCAAAACAAATATTCAGTCCCAAAGCTCCTAGGCATCTGGACACACACTTTCTGTCTTAGGTGGGGCTTATATTTATGGTTATGCTTATTGAGGGGTGAGTTCACATCTATCAAACTCAACAGGATTTCGATTCACTCCATAACAAGGTATCACCTAGCTCATTAACATAAAATAAAGAGTCAAAGGGAAAGAGAAATCTGAGACATATTTATTTTATATGCACACAAACACCTTTTGATAATTATAAAAATATAAAAATATTATAAAAATATTATAAAAAATTATATTACATTATTGTATTATTATATTTATTTTATATGCACACAAACACCTTTTGATAATTAATTATAAAAATATGAAATTATAAAATATTATAAAAATATATATTATAAAATATTAGAAATTATTAAAATATGAAAATATTTTCTAGCAATTTTACTTCTAGGCCTTTAAATTAAGTTCAAACACATTAATCATACAGAAATTATAAAATTGAAACAACAGTAAAAAAGGTAATCCAATCCATACCATCACAGCAAAGGATCAGACAAATATCTCCTAATCCAATTCTTCCCTGCTCTGGCCCCTCACATATTTGGGAAAGTAGATGGGCTTTGCAGAGTTCCCTAAAATCAGCACATACAGGCTGTGAATCAACTGCACAGTTTGGGGGAAAATCATGGCAAATGTTCTCCCACTGAAACCAAGGAAGTGCCAGTTTGTGAATTTCTAGAAGAAACAGCATATTTAACGTACATCACAGATATGATGATGCCAAGCCGAATATTGTGGCAAGCACCACCAGTCAGGGCAGAAAAAGGTGAGACCTAAGGTTTCATTTAAAGTTCACTGAAGTCATTGGGAGTCTCTTCTAATGGGCTTTGGATCCAGACCCCAGGAGAGAGGTGGAAAATTAAAATCAACCTACAGAAAAGCCAGTTAATACATCAGGGAGTTGGAAGGTGAGAAGAAAGGACATGATCTGAAAGATATTTAGCAGGAGGGAAATAATTTGAAAATGTACAGAAAAAGGCCTAAGGCTGACAGTGGACAGCTAATTAGATATGAACTTTTAATCTGATAAGGCAGCAAAGAATGCTAATGTGATTTTACACTATATTCACAGAGGTATCATGTTATGGACCATAGAGCTAATTAAATGTCCTCCCACAGAGAACTTAGGGGACCAACTTTAGAATACTGCACAAAGTTCTGGATGTCACACCAGAAAGATATACAAACAAACTGGAAGGAATTCAGAGAAGAAGAACTCAAATGATTAAGGGACGAGAGAGACTGATTTCTGAAGATTAAAACAACACTTGAAGTATACAACTGTTATATAAATGACAATGAAGGAAGCGTGTTGACAAGATAAGAGAGGAATTGTTCAGGTGTTTGAGAAGCTATAGTTATGGGATGAAACTGAGCAAGGTGAAATTAGGCTAGAGGCAAGAAAATACTTTCTAATAATGAACCAGGCAGGACAAAGCAGTTGTTAATTTATTGTAATGAAGAGTGTTGCATTGGCAGGGGAATGGTCAACGCAGTATTGTCAGGAAAATAAATGCAGCACTTCACAGATATCCCCTCCCCCTCCAGTTTCGAAACATATTATCACACTGCTCTTTTTGGATCACACAGATTTAACTCCAACATAAATCACTTAAAATTGGAAACATCTATTAAAAGAAGTGATGAGGCACACTGCTGTGAATACCACAAGACTTATAGAGAAAGCTTCATTTTTACTTCGCCTCCTTTATAACATATGGCAACAAGTCCCTAATGAACGAGGACACTAACAAAGTATATGGTCTAAAAGAAATCAAATACATTCACCCACAATATATAGGTCTCGGATTGTTAGAAAAAAGGAAAGGAGCAGTGGTTAGTTTTAATAGCTCTGCTTTTGTATTTATCCTAACAATCAAATATTTATTCTTAAGTAATATTATATGTTGAACAGATCTTCTAGCTAAAAGACTGGGAAACAATGGAAAATATCTCCTCTTCAGTTTTCAGAGAAGTTCCAATTCATTATACTCTTCCTATCTGTTGTACGATTATCAGTAATATCACTATAATCAATGGGATTATCAGTGTATGTGACCCATTAGCCTCCTACTCTATCAATTAGGTGCATAGCTTTGAGAGATCAAAAAGCTTTGAAGTTCAAGAAAACATTTCCAACTTCAATTTTTTCATCTGCTGGTGGAACATCCTTGGCAAAATGCAAGAAGTTTTCTTAAGCTTTTAAGGAGGGCACTCAACCTAATTTAGGTGGGTATGGATGAGTGAATGAGCTCTCTGTGGAAAGGGAGCCTTCTGGAGGGAAGGTAGCTGGCAGTTGGACATACCTGTGTGTTCTTTGAAAAGCCTGTCAGAAAGTCCTTAATTGTTCAGTGAATATTAAATTGTTTCAAACAGATCTATTTTGATCTTGACAGATTGTTTTGTGAGGAGGAACTATGGTAATCTTTATGATATTTACGTAATTGATATATATATAATTAAACCTATATCATATGCCAATCTGATTTGAAATGATGGATGCAGAATCAAGTCAATATTAAGAAACTAATTTTTCACTCTATTTCCCTCCTGGGTTTAACTGATCAGTCCTCAGCTATAATTTTGAGCTCCGTTGAACTGTTGGGGATGTTCCATTCTAAAGAAAAGAACGTGTGTGAACTGAAGTCTTCCTTCTGCAGCTGAATGATGCCACTGATTGTATTCTAAACTCACATATGGTCATCCAGGGTAAAACTAAGACTCTGGTACCAAGCCTGTTCTTTTAACTGGAAAGCTGTCAATCCATAATGCCAGTGTGTTACTTCAGTTAATCATGCAATTAAAAAATATAAGCACTGAATCCATATGGTTTTAATGTTACAATGCATATAATAATAAACAATATAATCATAAATTATGATAATACCCAGTTCTTATATAGGGCTTTTCATCACTAGATTTCAAAGGACTTTACAAAGGAGGTCAGTATCAATTTTCCCATTTAACAGATGGGGAAACTGAGGCACAGAGCAACAAAGTTGTCAACATTTCAATTAAAAAAAGTGACCAACTATACTTGAAATATTCTAACAGAAGTTGCTATATTTCCATTGTATTAATGGTAATAGTTTTGATGTATTGCAAAGCCCAAATTTGTAAACACTTATGCATGCAGTAACTTTCTGTACATGCGTAGTCCCAGTGGAGCCTATGAACTAGATTTTGATTCCCTCATTCACATGGGAAAGTATTCACCAAACAGTCCTTCTGAATTTCTAACCGGCTCTAACAGTAACTAGAATCTATTGCCAGAGGATGAGAAATGGACTTGTGGTTAAATAATAGAATCTGGTGACAGGAAATATGAATTATAAACTCAGCTCTGCCATAAACTTCATGTGCAATCTTAGACAGGACACTTAATATCCCTGTGCCCTACTTTCCCAGATTGAGAAAGTAGGCTAACACTACATTCTTCACTGGGGTAATATAGAGCCAAAATCCATTGAAGCTTGTAAATTTCTTTGTGATTCTCCAATATAAAATATATTATAATCATCTGGTGATTGTTCACCGCACATGTGAAATGAGTTAGTAGTTGGTAGACAGGTGGCCATTATAATATAATACAAACCAATTTAGATATTATTTTAGATCATTCTTTAACTATTTGTGTATTAAATATGTGTAATTAATGCATGAGACTGTAAAAAGGATGAAAAATACAAACAGTTTTGCACTGATGAGTGGCTCATTTAACCTTTCTTTATATTAAGGGCCAGATTCTGATGAGCTTATCGTATGAATAGTATAACTGACATCAATACCGGGCTACCTTAATCTGGCTCTAAAAGATCCTGCAGTGTTTCTAGGGGGAATCTCACAACTGGTTACATTAATCTCAAACCAGATATTTCTGCAAAATCAATCATTTGTGTCTATCCATGTTGGCGGCATCAGATGATCTTGCAATAAACATGCTATTCAATGCATGTTACCATTGTGTTTGCATGTGATCAAAAATTACTTCATATCTCAGAAGGGGTGAAACAAAGTGAAGAGCTGGTATGTAGTTTAGAATAAATGCTAATATAGGACCAGACTGCAAACCCCTTACTCACATTGCTGAGCAGCTACTCAAAATTCAGTGGGTGTTCTTTTGAGATACAAACAGCAAACTACATGAAAAGGCTTTATATCATATTACCAATCTCACTGATGATCCTGTGCCCTAAAGATCACTAATATCACAACTGGTATTAGCTTGTAATCTCACTAGAGAGGACAAGGTATGGATACTGACCCCCTATCTAATATTTATTTGGTCCCCTAGAAGGGTCTGGTCACACTGGCATGACAGTGCAGAGAAGCTTGCGCTCCTTTTCCCGATTTTGTACTCTTCCTTGGATAAATAGGTGGTTTCACTTTCCAGGGCTGTCAGTCCAGCAGCTTTCCCAAGCATTAAATTCCCATGAACAAGTTTTTTAAATCAATAATTGGTTAGGCAAGTGGAGAGCTGAGACTATTCTCCTCCAGTACTCTGTCCACTTTTCACCTTGTCCTCCCACTGCACCATGCTGTTGGTGCTACTAGATGGTATGTGTCACCAGGGGGCAATAAATGAGGTAACACAGTGACACATTTGACTTGCTCAAGTGTAGCTTGGAATTGCCATGTAAGAAAGAATGGAATTCAATATTTCCTGTTTTATGATGTATTTTACAGATTTATATGTGGTGAAGTAAAGCCTTTGAAAAAACTTTGTTTCCTGCATTTTCACATCTGAAAGTCCCGAATGTATAAATATTTAGATTCAATCTACTATTGTTTAACACAATTGCTTTTTTATTTTCAATTTTAATAATACCTTAATACAAAATAAAATCACTTTTGGAGGGATTTCTAGTATAATTAATATGAGAATTTGTACACACTTGCTAAAGTTAAAGGGTGAGGAATTTTATTAATATATAAAAAAGATTATGCTGGACTATTGCATAAATAATTTTCTTTGCAGAACTGTATATATTTTCCAGGATGTAGATCTGCCTCTGTGCCACAAATAATGAGTTAAACCAATATATTATTTTTCAAAGTAATGTCTTTTTGGTTCCTTTAAATATAAGGAAAATTGTATCTATTGTTTATAATTAATTGGCTTTGAGAGGTTAACATTTTAAATGTAGATAGCACATGTTGCAGTTGTTCTCAGCAGAAGGTGTATTCCCTGTTATATGCCTGCAACACTGTAATTTAATTATTTTCAAAATTCTATACACATGTGCTACATTAATTAATACAAATTGAAATGCTTAATGTAAGATATTACATATACAAATATGTAAAATTATCTCCACTTTTCTGTATAGGTTCCCATACAAAACAATTTTAGTTTAAACAATAAATCTGTCCGGCATTATTTGGCATATTGTAGATGTCAGCAGGGCAATGTCATACATATACATGGTAGCTTTTAAATACATTTTCTTAAAACAAGTTAAATCTATCTTTGACACAAACTCATGTACTTGCATACATTGAGGAAAGTTTAGCTCAGATTACAGTGATTTTGTCCACCTTTTGCATCGAAATAGCAAATTTTCAGAAGTGAAAGACTAAAGGGCAAAATAGTTTTTTCTTTTCAATTAACCTTTAAAATATCTCAAAATACAAAATAAATTATTTGCTACGAGTGCATCTGAGGATGAATGCACTATGGATTCAGAACTATTAACACAAGCCTCAGCATTAGCCTATTATTTTTTTACATGCTCTCTGGTCAACACGCCATATGCTTGGTTGAAAGACTTGCGGGATCATTTTAAAACTGGTTTTGTCCCTTTTTAAAATGTGCTTCTTTTAGAAGCCTGGAGGGCATGGATGGTAGTGAAGATGGATACTATATGGAGTCTAGAGATATTGGTAGTGCAGAGGATTGAGATTCATTGGCAGAGATTTGAAATGGCATGAAATCTAAAACAACTCTTGCTCCTTAACTGTGGTCTCTCCTGAACAGGGCTGGCTAAAACACATTGGCAGGGCAGTATAGGTGTAGGAAGAAAGCTTGCATTGCTACTGCCTATGCCGCACCTTTTCTTCACATCACCTAGACACATACATATTCCAGGACTGCCAGTCATACATCATTCACAAGCACTGAAGTTCCTTTTCTAAGAAATATAATATGGAATAGCATGTGTTTATGGTTTGTCATTGTGGATCCATTTGTTTCACACACCCTGCTATTTGCATCAGCTAATTTGGCTGGGTGAGGATGAAAATGAGAGAAAGTACAAATTACATTTGCTGAAAGGCACTGCTTCTTTCCTTAGTGCTTTTATGTTTCACCTCCTTTAAATTTTTCTTTCACTTTCTTTAGTTTGGCCCAAATACTTCACTCTTTTCTTACTGATGTCAATTAAAGTTATGGCTGAAAAGATTAATTGCCTGATTTAATATTAATTTGGCCTAATCTAAGACTAATTTATCAGCAGTGTGTTTTAGGTCAGGTTATCCACAAGGAGCAAGATTACATACCAAAAAGCAGTGGTCTTAAAACTTTTTTGGACCCTTTGTGTCTGTGTCATTATGAGTAAGTTATGTCTGAATATGTCTGTCCATGATCAAAATGAAAGACCATTTAGAGTTTTGGAGCCTCAGCAATTTATATATATATTTAAATACCTCTTACTAATTTCATCCTAGTGGTTATAAACACTTGACAAATCTAGAAGTAATGATCAGATTATGAGTGTGCTATCAAGACACAAGTGTGGAAGGATGAATTTAAATAAAGTTATGTGGACCACCATGGTGATGAACATAGTACAAAAACACAGATATCACAGCGAGTCAGAGTTTTAAGTACTGAACTGAGCTTCCAGGTTATGCACCAAGTTCAGGCAAGAGAAGGTAGCCACTAGAAAACCTACCCTGTAGAAGATTTCTTTCCCCAATCCTTGTTCTCTTAAAATCCACCAAGGTAATTTTTAAGCCCTTCCAAACAAGCAGCCACAAAAAGCTGTCCCCAGATGAAGCCTAGGAATCAAAGCACATAGTCTATATGTATATACATGTTTATTATCCTGACATTAGACCTGTATGTACACATTCTGTGAAGATTATTCATGCTAATCAGTATAGAGGAGTCTCTGTATGGCTGCTGTTGGTCAAAATATAGAGTGTATATGTTTTTTTCATTCTTTAGCACATTAGAGACATTGCTCTGCCAATGAAAGGCTTATTTGAGCAATATAAACATTCCAATGAAAGTTTCCTATATTAATTTTAACTTCCTAAAACATCTATCTAGACTGTGTATATCTAAAATTAATCCAGCTAACCATATCTCTCAAGGATATTTATAGACTATCAGTGTTACCTGAAATTGGGCCATCTAGTAAGCTTAGGGAGGACTAATGACCCAGCAGAGTTTGGCAGAAAGCAGCATGTTTATTATATAGATAGCTAAGCTCTAAAGAAGTCGGGGGGGGCAGTGTCCACACTCACACTTGCATACTCACACTCCCAGGACAGGCATGGCACTGAAGATGTCAGGATCCTCCAAGGTAAATATCCCACAGAGCAGATCTGCTTCTACAACAATCAGTGCCTGTAGTATCTCACCCTTCTTGAACATATATTACTGGGAAAAACCAATATCACTCTTAGTGCAATCTTGAGGTACAATATAGTTATTACAATTTGTGTTTGAGAGTCAGATTACAGGTAAATATGTGTATCTTTAAGAAATAATTTAGTCTTACTTATTGTACAAGTACTTGCACTTCAGTTTTTGTGTTTTATTGGAAAATGATATTTGATAGAAATACCATTATTTTGTATTAAATATTGACATACTGTAAATGCATTTTACAGACAGTGGAATAGTACAATTCTCTGAATATATTTATTACAGTCTCTGTGAATATTTTAAGAGAAAAAATGTGATATGAAACATAAAAGCTAAATCTATGTTGTTTCTAGGCTAATATGTATTTGCATTTTACCTCCACATCCTATTTAAACTCAAAGCTAAAGAAGAATTTAAAAACTTCAATATATTTTGACTAATAACTTTCAGTCTTTGTCATGTTGCTTGAAAAACATTAGCTTCTCTTTACTTATAGAAAATATGATTGGACTAAAAGGAAAACTAATCTTAAAGGGGCTGGGAGAATATTTTTCTGAGCATATTCCAAAGCAGAGCCACTAGAAAGGCATAGAGCGCCTTCTGGTGATCAGCATATGTGGTACATGAACTCTCTAGAGAATGTGAGGCCAGTTTTCAAGGGAATTTAGGTGCCTAAAGATGCAGCTAGGCATCCAATGGAAATTGCAAAAATGCATAAGCAGTTTTGGCATGTAACTCCCAATGGAAGGAAGTTTTTCCCATATGCCATTAAAATCAATTGGATTTAGGCACCTAACCTGCTTAGGTTCTTTTGAAATTTCTATTAGGTGCCTAGCTGTATCTTTAGGCATCTAAATACCCCTGAAAATCTGAAATCCTGCAGCAATTCCTCCTCATCCCACCTCACCAAGTAGTATATTTGGGTCTTATTTTACCTCTCTGGATTAATAAAGTCCAGTCTCATTCTTCCCAGTCTCCTAACCACAGCATTATTTGTAGTGCATACCAAAGGATGGGTGAATGTCATAGTACAAATACATCATCATCAAGCATTAAGATACATTTGTATCCATGGGAGTTAATGCAGCTTCAGTTTTCTCTTTTCTTTAGGTTTTGGAGGGAGGAAGGTAGAGATGTGGTAAGGGATGATTTTTTGCAATTTATTTCAGTAAGAACAGTAGGTTGTTAGATAGTAAGTAGCCAGTTCAAAATATTAGCTTAGTATTCACAAAATGTACAGTCCACCCTGATATAACGCCACCCAACATAACACAAATTTGGATATAAAATGATAAAGCAGCGCTCCGGGGGGGCGGGGCTGCACGCTCCGGTAGATCAAATCCAGTTCAATATAACGCGGTTTCACCTATAACATGGTAAGATTTTTTGGCTCCTGAGGATAGCGTTATATCGAGGTAGAGGTGTATCTGCTACGTACAGTAGCCCTGATATACAGCTGAGTCCCAGAAAATAAGTGGTTTTTTTTATTTAATGAAAAGTCATTTTAAAATACAACTTAAAATTATAAGTTTGACAAGTATAGACCTGATCCTATAGCATTGAAGTCAACATTAAAGATCTCATTGGCTTCAGCAGTGTAGGACAAAGGCCCATTTGACTAGCAACACTTTTTCTAGAATTCCAGGCTATACCTGGGGTTAGTACTTTGATATTTCTAGGGTGACCAGATAGCAAGTGAGGAAGAATACTGTTTTTTTTTCAATACACCAGTCTATTACTGGTTTTGTATGACATTACAATGCTGTTATCCACAGTCATCAATATTAATGCTCTTGAGAAAAAGGGTTGTGTGCTGAATCTTTAACCAGAGTCTCTCTCATTGTCTTCCTGACATGGCAGCAATACACATGACATTACTTGGGTAAAACATTCTCCCTACCCCCAAATCCATCAGTTCAATAAATTTCCACCCCTCTTCTCTAAAAAGTCTCTATTCCAATCCAAGACCACCGTCACCTTCCCCCCACACCAGTCCTGGGCCAGTATCTCCCTACCCAACATGATTCAAGTTCTCCATCACCTCATGACAGCTCCCCTACTTGAGAACTTTTACTCACAGTAATAGCGGTGAGAAAGCTGTGTCACTCAAAAACCTGCGAGGTTGGCAGGCAGATTGTCTTGCAAATACTAGCTGTGGGGTGGCAAGTGAGGTAGTCTGGTGGGGGAGCAGCTCCTTTCTGGTGGTGGACTTGACATTCAAAGTAATCGTAAGTCAGACACCAGAGTGATCAGCTACCAGCTCAGTCCTAGTCTTAGAGAGGGACAAAACTTTAATTTAATTTTAATTCTGTTTAATATTTCATTTAATTCACCCCTGACCTGGTTCACTTTGCATTCAACCATTTCAAACTGAGTGGTAGATTATTAGCTAGTTGGATAATAATTAACACTTCAAACTGAGGTCAGCTGTATGGAGAAAGACCATTGCTCATACAATGCTAGATAAACTCTGTAGGACTTTTGTTTGCAAAGTTAACAAAGAACCATTCTCTACCACGATTCCTTAATAGCATCTACCCTTAGTTTCATCATACCAGTGGTGCAGGAGGCCACGTTGGTATTTTGATATGTTTGTTCACATATAACTCTTGAGGAAGTAGAATGTTTCTTTCATCAACCCCTTTATTCAGTGTCACAAGGAGCAAAGTGTCCTTTCTTCATGTGAGTAACCTGAGCTTTTATTTCCCATCCCTCAACATGTTTTACATTCCAAATGATCTTCTAAAGGTGTGTCCACAGAGTTGTATGCAGTGTGGTTGTAGCCATGTCAGTCCCAGGATATTAGAGAGACAGAGGGTGTGAGGCAATATACCAGACAGAAGTTAGTCCAATAAGAGATATTGCCTCAGGCCCCTTGTCCCTGTAATATCCACAGAGCAGTTGTTTCTCAGCACAAATTACATCCCTTCTACCCCACCCTTGAGCCAGCCAGGATCATTGACAAATGTCTGGAATGCTCAAGGATGGCCATTAACATTCTTTCCAAGTGCTGACTCCCCGTGGAAGATGTTGACTTGAAACTTGTTCTTTAAAGAGACAGGATCCATATTTTCTATTATTCCCTTTGAACTATAATTTCTAGCCTATATCAAATTTAAGATTTTGGCAGATGAAGTCTGATCTGTCACAGCTATTTAATGAGCTAATGAATCCAGTCTGTTTGCATCTGATGACATAAGTGTTTCTCACTGCAAAGATCACTCAGGGTATGGCGACACTTAGAGCCGTACAGCACTGCCACGGGAGCGCTTTGAAGTGCGAGTGTGGTTGCAGCGCTAGTGCTGGGAGAGAGCTCTCCCAGCACTGCAGGTACTCCACCTCCTGGTGGGGATTAGTTTACAGCGCTGGGAGCCGCGCTCCCAGCGCTGGGGCACTGTTTACATTGGCGCTTTACATCGCTGTAACTTGCTGCGCTCAGGGGGGTGTTTTTTCACACCCCCGAGCGAGAAAGTTGCAGCGCTGTAAAGCGCCAGTGTAGCCAAGCCCTCAGATCCACACTAAGCTGTCTGCCTCTGTGGCAGTAGAGTGTTCTCACACAGCATAAGTTTTAGCCTGTATCACTCACTGAGACTGTGGATGTGCTAAGAGTTTCAGCCATGTCCCCCTTAAAATATACTCCCATGAGTTTTAAGAAACAATGTAATCTTATACACAGCTGTCATCAAACTTTCTTACTGCCATTGCAACCCCATTGAAATGGTTGATCCAGCTCCAATTAGAGTGAATGTGCAACATCAGTGGGAGTTGGATCAGGTTGTAAATGAGGTGGATCTGATCCAATGGAACATTTAAAAAAGCAACATTAGAAAAAAGAAAGGTTAACTGTTTAAATTTTCAAGTTAAGCAAGACAAAAATAGAGCATAAATGTTCCCATTCCATGGGTTCATAAACCCATGAATTAGTGCTATGAACATGGCAGGGTGAAACCAAGTCATCCTTTACTGTATCGTATTTAATGTGAACATTCAAATGGCTCTTTTTTTAATGTGGCTTAATGTCACCATAGGAGTGTACTGTGTTCTTTCTAACTTGGCTTTAAAAAACAAAATAAAAAAGTTTAGTTTTAAAAAAAGTTCTCAGATTCTGATAATGATTCACATGTATTCCCTGCCAGGAAAAGTTCTTTATAGCAAACTTTGTTACAATATTTTCAGAACTGTTTGCTTTTGGTTCAAAGTGTAGTCAACATTTCAAGTTAGTTCTTAATAACTTACCTAAAATTGTTCATTCACTGATTACATGTGTTTCATTCCACGGAAAAACCTCAATATTTCCTCTTATCAATTTTGAATTTGAATTCATTATTTTAACTCTTCTCTTCTGAGGCTGCTATGCATTCCAGTGTGAATATATTTTCAGTTAATTTTTGTTAAAGTGCTAATGGCAAAATCCATTTTGGTAAGGCACTAATCAGATTACATTTTACGCTTTTGTATCTGAGCAAGGCAGTTCATTCAAGAACAAGAATTCCTACAAAGATATACACCTCAACCCTGATATAATGCAACCCGATATAACACGAATTTGGATATAATATGGTAAACCAGCGCTCGGGGGGGTGGGGCTGCGCGCTCCGGCGATCAAAGCAAGTTCAATATAACAAGGTTTCACCTATTATGCGGTAAGATTTTTTGGCTCCCCAGGACAGTGTCATAGCGAAGTAGAGGTGTAGTATGTAAGTATCAAACTGGTTTAATAAATGATCAATACAAACCCTAACTAATATCTTATCAAGATATAAAGATGTTAACATTAAAGCCTGTTTCCGTGTGATCCTGCCCCATCACTGTTAAAAATTTAGAATACTTTCCAATAAAATAAGGTGAAACTTTAAGAATAAACAGTTTAATGAAATCATCCAGATGCTGAAGTGATGAACAAACATTATGTACCTCTTCATCACAATGTTGTAAGCAAAATTCTATAAATAATCATGTCTCAGTACCTGTGACACTGTATTTTCAATTGGGTCAAGTTCTATAGACTACATAAAATCACACTGGGATGATGTACAAGCTGCAAATTCAATTGTGGAATGGTCCACTCTGTATAATGTATGATATTACTGGAATTACATGGGCATACTGTGGTCTGAGAGGCAATAAAAAGATCCTACAACTCTGCATCAAAAATGGCGCCAGGCCCTGACAGATTCAATAACAAAACACTATCAGTAGATATTACATCATTGATGGTTAGGGTTTTCAGCAGGCTCTAAAAAATGGAATATAGTTATACACAATGCACAAAACAACTTCAAAAGGATGGAGGGATTATACTGTAGGCCATTATGGCTCTTAAAAAGTGATTTACAGCTAACAATTTTCATATATCAGAGGGTAGCCGTGTTAGTCTGGATCTGTAAAAGCAGCAAAGAATCCTGTGGCACCTTATAGACTAACAGACGTTTTGGAGCATGAGCTTTCGTGGGTGAATACCCACTTCCTCAGATGCATGTAATGGAAATATCCAGGGGCAGGTATATATATGTGTGCTAGCAAGCAAGCTAGAGATAATGAGGTCAGTTCAATCAGGGAGGATGAGGCCCTGTTCTAGCAGTTGAGGTGTGAAAACCAAGAGAGGAGAAACTGGTTCTGTAATTGGCAAGCCATTCACAGTCTTTGTTCAATCCTGAGCTGATGGTGTCAAATTTGCAGATGAACTGAAGCTCAGCAGTTTCTCTTTGAAGTCTGGTCCTGAAGTTTTTTTGCTGCAGGATGGCCACCTTAAGGTCTGCTATAGTGTGGCCAGGGAGGTTGAAGTGCTCTCCTACAGGTTTTTGTATATTGCCATTCCTAATGTCTGATTTGTGTCCATTTATCCTTTTCCGTAGAGACTGTCCAGTTTGGCCGATGTACATAGCAGAGGGGCATTGCTGGCATATGATGGCGTATATAACATTGGTGGATGTGCAGGTGAATGAACCAGTGATGGTGTGGCTGATCTGGTTAGGTCCTGTGATGGTGTCGCTTGTGTAGATATGTGGGCAGAGTTGGCATCGAGGTTTGTTGCATGGATTGGTTCCTGAGCTAGAGTTATTATGGTGTGGTGTGCAGTTACTGGTGAGAATATGTTTCAGGTTGGCAGGTTGTCTGTGGGCAAGGATTGGCCTGCCACCCAAGGCCTGTGAAAGTGTGGGATCATTGTCCAGGATGGGTTGTAGATCCTTGATGATGCGTTGGAGGGGTTTTAGCTGGGGGCTGTATGTGATGGCCAGTGGAGTCCTGTTGGTTTCTCTCTTGGGTTTGTCTTGCAGTAGGAGGCTTCTGGGTACACGTCTGGCTCTGTTGATCTGTTTCCTTATTTCCTCATGCGGGTATTGTAGTTTTGAGAATGCTTGGTGGAGATTTTGTAGGTGTTGGTCTCTGTCTGAGGGGTTAGAGCAGATGCGGTTGTACCTCAGTGCTTGGCTGTAGACAATGGATCGTGTGATGTGCCCGGGATGGAAGCTGGAGGCATGAAGGTAGGCATAGCGGTCGGTGGGTTTTCGATATAGGGTGGTGTTAATGTGACCATCACTTATTTGCACCGTGGTGTCAAGAAAGTGGACCTCCCGTGTAGATTGGTCCAGGCTGAGGCTGATGGTGGGATGGAAGCTGTTGAAATCATGGTGGAATTTTTCCAGAGTCTCCTTCCCATGGGTCCAGATGATGAAGATGTCATCAATGTAGCGTAGATAGAGAAGGGGTGTGAGTGGACGAGAGCTGAGGAAGCGTTGTTCCAGGTCGGCCATGAAGATATTGGCATATTGTGGGGCCATGCGGGTGCCCATAGCAGTGCCACTGATCTGGAGATATATATTGTCATCAAATTTGAAATAGTTGTGTGTAAGTATAAAGGCACAGAGCTCAGCAGCCAGTTGTGCTGTGGCATCATCAGGGATGGTGTTCCTGACAGCTTGTATTCCATCTGTGTGTGGGATGTTTGTGTAGAGAGCCTCTACATCCATGGTGGCTAGGATGGTGTTTTCTGGGAGGTCACCAATGCATTGTAGTTTCCTCAGGAAATCAGTGGTGTCGCGGAGATAGCTGGGAGTGCTGGTGGCATAGGGTCTGAGTAGAGAGTCCATATATCCAGACAGTCCTTCAGTGAGAGTGCCAATGCCCGAGATGATGGGGCGTCCAGGATTTCCGGGTTTGTGGATCTTGGGTAGTAGATAGAATAACCCTGGTCGGGGCTCTAGGGGTATGTTGATTTCTTCTGGTGTTAGTGTAGGGAGTGTCCTGAGTAAATGCTGTAGTTTCTTAGTGTATTCCTCAGTGGGATCTGAGGGAAGTGGCCTGTAGAATTTGGTATTGGAGAGTTGTCTGGCTGCCTCCTTTTGATAGTCAGACCTGTTCATGATGACAACGGCACCTCCTTTATCAGCCTCTTTGATGATAATGTCAGGGTGGTTTCTGAGGCTGTGGATGGCATTGCGTTCTGCACGGCTTAGGTTGTGAGGCAAGCGATGTTGTTGTTCCACGATTTCTGCCTGTGCACGCCGGCGGAAGCATTCAATGTATAGGTCCAGGCTGTCATTTCGACCCTCAGGAGGAGTCCATGTGGAGTTCTTTTTCTTGTGCTGTTGGTGGGAGGGCACCCGTGTATCAGTGCACTGTTCAGTGTTGTCCTGGAAGTATTCTTTGAGTTGGAGACGGCGAAAGTAGGCTTCCAGATCGCCACAGAACTGTATCATGTTGGTGGGGGTGGCAGGGCAGAAAGAGAGTCCCCGAGATAGGACAGACTTTTCTTCTGGGCTGAGTGTGTAGTTGGATAGATTGACGATATTGCTGGGTGGGTTAGGGGTACCACTGTTGTGGCCCCATGTGGCAGGTAGGAGTTTAGACAGCTTACAGTCCTTTTTCCTTTGAAGAGAGGTGAAGTGAGTAATGTAGATCTCCTGTCTTATTCTAGTGAAGTCCGTTTGTATAGAAGTTTGGTTATTAATGAAAGTCTCCAGGTTGGAGAGCTCTTTTTTGATGTTTTCCTGTTTGCTGTATATGATGCTGATCAGGTGGTTCCTCAGTTTTTTTGATAGAGTATGACATAATCTCTCACTGTGGTCCGTGTAGTATGTAGATAGCAGTGGATTTTTTACCTTTAGTCCATTTGGTATGATGTCCATCCGTTTGCATTTGGAAAGGAAGATGATATCTGTCTGTATTTGTGCAAGTTTCTTCATGAGGTTGATGGATTTCCATTCCATACGGCTAAATGCAGTGCCTTGCATGGTGTCAAGTATCAGAGGGTAGCCGTGTTAGTCTGGATCTGTAAAAGCAGCAAAGAATCCTGTGGCACAGACATATATCATTTCATATATCATTCTTTCTAAACATATTTTTGATAATTAATTGACTGATAATTGCAGCAGCTACTCAGTAAGTACTAGATTTTCAGAGGAGTTCAGCTCATGTTGGGTATTGAACACTTGTGAAAAGATAGCCTCAAATGGTGCTATGGTGTTTCCACTGGTGCTCCAAAAAGCACTTCCATGTGGGAAGCGACATAGGCTTGAGAGGACACTACAAAAAAGCCTGGATCTATGATCAATATTATTTTTTATTCATTCACTAGCATATGAATGGATATTCCAATCTATGACATTACATTAGCATTGTACTTCTGACCAACAATTCTGGAAAATAAGCCTTTCTGAAGTATAATTTGATAGGTTCTTTAATATGGTAACATTATTCTGCCACAAAATCAGAAAAGTAAAGCCATTTTCCTATAGTTATTTAACATTCTTTCTTGCTCTTTTAATGTATATAAAAATTATGTTGGTAAAGCCTAGCTTTGATGTTCTTAGCTTTTGTAAATTGCATTTCTTAAAAGGACCCTAATAACAGAGCTCTCAAAAACAGAGTGCTGTGGCTGTCTTCAAGAATGTTGAAAGTATATGCTGAAGAACTAACAATATGCTTTTAAGCAGAGAATACCCATCAAGTATTACACACAATAATTCCATTTAATTCTCCTTTTTATTTCATGTAAACTTCCTGAGCATTGTTTACAGCATGAGGAAGGTACATTTTTCTATGCTTGCAATTCACTTTCAAGAGTAGTTATAGTAACTTCAATCTGTAGATTTATTCAAGCAAAAGTATTTATGTTGATAAAAAAATCTAGCAGAGTTTTGAGAGAAACTTTGCATATAAAATATTTTTAGTCAACTACAGCATATATAAAAGCAAATGAAAAAAAATCTTCTCTGTTTAGCTTGATCCCCTCATTCCCATCCCCATAAGAGCAAATGAAATTTGTGCAACGGCACATTTTGTATCTTGTCATATACTCTCACTGGCTGTATCAATATTAATGTGATCAACAGTGCTGAAGCTCAAGGAGAACTTGAAGCAGGAGGGAGCACATGATGTCAAGATAATGAACATTGTACAAGGGAGAAATACTGAGTAACAAAATCAAAATCTGCAGTTAAGCGATAAAAATTGGCATATTGGTGGGTTTATCTGTGTTTAGAGGAGAATTAAAACAGGAGATATGAGGTTGAGTCAGATAACAACAACATGATTGAACAAGTCAAAGCAGTGATAGGAAGGGAAAGTTTTTGCTACCAAAGCCAAATTAAACCAGGGTTTTTTCAATTAAAAATAGGCAGAGGTGACTCTACATGAGGCCCAGATACCATTAGTACAGCAAGCACTGCAGTGGGCAGGCACAAAACTGTGGGTCATACAACCTGTCGGTACATGGAGAAATGGGAGCTGGGAAGGAGTTGTTTATATTCTGAGTGATTCGTCTTAACCACCCTCCACTGTCTTTAGTTCCTGGAGGAGCTGTGGCAACCCTTCTCCCATGGAGTAGACCCAATCATACATAAACCATTCATCAATGTAATACAATGATCCCCAAAGATACAGCACAGGATTATAGTATCTGTCACACTCAATACATACAGTTATTGCATATCACAAAGCACTCACCAACATAAGAATTAGCACTGGTCTTTGAGACAAATCCTAGTTAGGGTAATTATAGTGTCTCTACCTAAATTTCCCTTTTAGTTTTAATTGGCTAAGGTCCTCTGTTTCTGTGCTGAATTGTTTTATAGTACTTGTGACAGTTTGGGGAATAGGTCTGTGTCTAAATATGAATTCCATTTGGTTTTATGAACACTATTTGTAACTGTTATAGTCATTGTGAATTAGATCATCCATTTTGTACAGAAGCTTGACATGTGGGAGGAAGTTGTATCTGGAAAGCTGTGACAAAGCAATCAAAGGGCCATCAGTATTGAATGGCTCCCTTGAACAATAGGGTTTCTGCTATCAGGTGTTTTGCATGGACTATCTCTTCATAGAAACCTGTTTGGGGCAAATGGAATGGGGTTGGAAAGTAAGAAAATCCTTTGCTAAGCCAGTGTTTCATTGCTTTTCCTGCCACATAGCCCCTGAAGAGTGTAACTAGGAAATCACAGCTCCCGCAGGCAGATGGATTCCGAAGAGAAATAAGCAATTGGAAGGCTTGGGACGGATAAGTCACTGGTTCCAGGGTGTAGGCAGCTAGGCTGCAGGCCACACTGCTAAGAGGGGTGTCAGACATGGGGCATGCACCTGAGAGTGCCCTTGAGAGCCCCAAAACTAGGAACAGTGATCAGTCACTAACCAAGATCCAGGGGCCTTAGCTTGCACAACAGCCTGGTGTCTGCTCAGAGTGGGAAAGGTTGTGATAGTACTGCTAGTACTACTGTGCGGTGCACTTCTAAATAGGCGACACATTTTGTGCCCCCAAGGTGGCTTTATTTCAGTAAGCAATGAAGTGAACCTGTGTACACTAATTTTATAAAGCATTTCACCAGGAAGGATACCATATAAGTATTTGTCAATATTCTGATTTCTATGCTTATTAGGCAGCACTGATCTAGTATATTATATACATATTAATAAGTTACTTCAAACCCACTTGGAAGTGTACATCACAAATTCATAATCATTTATATTCCACCCAAAGAAAAAGAAATTCATTAATCAAACCTGATATTGTGTTACATTGCTGCAGCACAGCCACCACGTTACTCAAGCCAAATACTAGGAGTAAAGTCAAAGTGAGCATCTAAGTACTTCATATGTATGCCAAGGAGTACGCCTCAGCTGATGTTTCCTCAGACATGCCTGTTATCTGCTGATATCCTGGTGCCATTTGAATAAGGAATCAGGTGAATAAGAGATATAAAACTTTTGCTTTACATGTGCACACAGGTAGCCTTACACTAAAAGAATCATGCTCCATTGCTATGCACTGTGCAGAATCAATATCTGGGTCTGAATTTGGCCCCTTCTCACTAATTTATAGCATTATGACCCGTGGCAAAGCAGGGTCTGACCAAAAATCCTAGGGGAGTGGGGGACACCTCTTAATACGGAGAGCATTCAGAATCCAAGCTCAAATCCAGATCTTCATCTCCTAGTTGCTTTCTATCCCTAAATTTAGGGCTAAATCCAATCCCCAGTTTGGAAACAAGACACACATTTTGCAATTTCGGCACACCTCTGTCCGCAGACTAAAGTATTAAAACATGATCTACTGTATGGCCCAAATGGTTAAGCACAATACCATCATACCTTGATGATACAGACAATGCTGACTGAGGCAATTAGGTAGCATACCAGCCTGCTTTATTGCCAGCTAGGCAGGAAACAACACTGTTCAATAACAAGAATCAGAAACACTGAAATCTAATTTTTTTTAAAAATATAATTTTATCACCATTGATTGAAGGAGTGAGAGCAGATTGCTGTCTTTAGTCTAGCCACGTGATGTCTGGGAAATAACTTACTTTTAACTTGGGCAGCAACCATAATCATATTAAAAAGCATCAGTGAAAATCTCAAAATTCTGTATTGTTTATAAGATTAGAATTGGAACAGTATTCATCCTTATGCCACGTGTGTATCTCTTTAATTGTATGGGTTAGCAATGAGTCACTGATAAATCATTAGTTAAATATTCCATTATAGATAATTTATTCTATTTTTTATTTCAAAGTTAGTTACTTTAATTGATCATAAAAGTATACAGTAAAGTTATGCATGTTAGATATGCAGAGACCTTATAAGTTCATATTCCAAAATTAATTAGAAAAAATGGAAACATTCTTTCTGCTTCTTAAACTGAGCCTATTTTAAGCTTTGAAAGGTTGAGCTCAATGAAATTTGATTAGATAAAAAATTACTTATTTTCTGTTTTTAGAGGATTTTTTTAAAATAATGAGTGCTTCCCATAGGCTTATTTCTACTATGCTGCCGGATTCCTACCATGGGGAGAAAAATCCAAGAACATTATTTTATTTTACAGACCACACATACATACTTGTTTTGCATTCAGTAGATATAATATATGGTAGTTACTGTAAGACATAGGATAAAACAGTTCAGAAAACCCTTTTGATAGTTCTGAACATGTGTATCTCTCGAATCTTTTGCTAGCCTTTGCATGTGAAACCTGATATTTCCACAAGCAATTGTGAAAATTAGCATATCAAACCATGAGTGAAATTTACCCACATATGATTTGCAACCAATGATTTGCCCAAGGCAAAATTTCACTATATTTGCAATTGTAACACTGGTTCCCAATCCCTAGGCCTGATTCTTCTCACATTGGCATAAATTATTGGAATATCTCCAATAAAGCAATGGAGTGACAGTAGTTTAAAGCTAGTGTAAACTAGGAGAATAAGGCCCATAGTGTTTTCCAGTTATGTTTTTCAAGTGTCTGACGCAAGGTAACCAATCAGTACCAGATAAAAGGAGGAAGCATTTCTAATATTTAAAGCAAATCATTCCTGACCTGGTTCACTCCAC
This sequence comes from Gopherus evgoodei, assembly GCF_007399415.2. Lineage (NCBI taxonomy): Eukaryota > Metazoa > Chordata > Testudines > Testudinidae > Gopherus > Gopherus evgoodei. The sequence continues at coordinate 32,128,995 of NC_044332.1, read as the reverse complement.
ATCAAACTGAGCTGTAGGCTGTCAGCTAGTTGATAAAAGCTGCAAAAGTTCAGCCTGATGCTTTTAACTGAAGAGACAAGGGGTGGGATAAAATATTTTATTTGACCAACTTTTGCGGATGAACAATACAAGCTTTTGAGTTACACAGAACTCTTCTGCTTGCATAGGTATGTGGAGTGTCACAACTAAATACAAGGTGGAAGAGATCGTTTAGCACTAGCAGTTAACACATATTCATAGAATCATAGAACTGGAAGGGACCTCGAGAGGTCATCTAGTCCAGTCCCCTGCACTCAAGGCTGGACTAAGTACTTTCTAGACCATCCCTGACAGGTTTTTGTCTAACCTGCTCTTAAAACTCCCCAATGATGGAGATGCCACAACCTCCATAGGCAATTTATTCCAGTGCTTAACCACTTTGACATTTAGGAAGGTTTTCCTAATGTCCAAACTAAACCACCCCTTGCAGCAATTTAAGCCCATTGCCTCTTGTCCTATCCTCAGAGGTTAAGAACAACAATTTTTTCCCTCCTCCTTGTAACAACCTTTTATGTTCTTCAAAACTATTATGTCCCCTCTCTGTCTTCTCTTCTCCAGACTAAACAAACCCTATTTTTCTATCTTCCCTCATAGGTCATGATTTCTAGAACTTTAAATCATTTTTGTGTCTTTTCTCTGGACTTACTCCAATTTGTCCACATTTTTCCTTTTTTTGAAACAGTGTTACACTGTTGACTCAGATTTAGCTTGTGATCCACTATGACCCCCAGATCCCTTTGCGTAGTCCTTCCTAGGCAGTCATTTCCCATTTTGTATATGTGCAACTGATTGTTCCTTCCTAAGTGGAGTACTTTACACTTGTCCTTATTGAATTTCATCCTATTTACATCAGAACATTTCTTCAGTTTGTCAGGATCATTTTGAATTTTAATCCTATGCTATTAGCCTTCTTGGCAACAAGGGCACACTTCTCATCCACTAGAATACCCAGATGCTTTTCTTGAGAACTGCTGCTTAGCCAGTCGGTCACCAGCCTGTAGCAGTACATGGGATTATTCCTTCCTAACTGCAGTACTCTGCACTTGTCCTTGTTGAACCTCATCAGATTTCTTTTGGCCCAATCCTCCAATTTGTCTAGGTCACTCTGGACCCTATCCGTACCCTCCAGCATATCTACCTCAGCTTAATGTCATCTGCAAACTTGCTGAGAGTGCCATTCATCCCATCATTCAGATCATTAATAAAGATGTTGAACAAAACCAGCCCCAGGACCGACTCCTGGGGCACTCCGCTTGATACTGGCTGCCAACTAGACATCAAGACGTTTATCACAACCTGTTGAGCCCAACAATCTAGCCAGCTTTCTATTTACCTTACAGTCCAATTCATCCAATCCATACTTCTTTAACTTCCTGGCAAGTATACTGTGGGAGACCGTATCAAAAGCTTTGCTAAAGACAAGATATATCACATCCACTGCTTTCCCCATATCCACAGAGCCAGTTATCTCATCATAGAAGGCAATCAGGTTGGTCAGGCATGACTTACCCTTTGTGAATCCATGCTGGCTGTTCCTGAACACTGTCCTCTCCTCCAAGTACTTCAAAATGGATTCCTTGAGGATCTGCTCCATAATTTTGCCAGGGACTGAAGAGAGGCTGACCAGTCTGTAGTTCCCCAGGTTCTCTTTCTTCTCTTTTTTAATTATGGGCACTATATTTGCCTTTTCCCAATTGTCCGGAACCTCCCCCGATCATCACGAATTTTCAAAGATAACGGCCAATGGCTTTGCAATAACATCAGCCAACTCCTTCAGCAACCTTAGATGCATTAGATCTGGACCCATGGACTTGTGCATGTCCAAGTTTTCTAAATAGTCCTTAACCTGTTCTTTCACCACTGAGGGCTGCTCGCCTCCTCCCCATACTGCTCAGGAAGTAGCTATCGCTCTTAAGTTTTGCTTCCTTTTGATTCATGTTGCGGAGTTTCCAGTTCAGATAGCAAAATTCTATATTTTCCATTGTTGTTTGAAGTGTTGTTGTAGCAGTGTTCTTCCCAAGATATTAGAAAAGATATTAGAGAGACAAGGTGGGTGAGGTAATATCTTAAAACAGAATTCAATAATTCAGTTATATAGAGTAGAAACAGGACCACCACAGTGACAGATAGACTCCATAGAACTTTCAATTTATTAACCAAATAACTATTCTCTTCTATGATTCCTTAAAAGCTTGTACCCTTAATTAAATTTTTAATTTGGTGTGTGAAAGGGAATGGCACAGCTCTTCCCTTGTCCCACAACTTTCAGTGAACTCTCCATAAGGCTTAGGATCAGTAGCGGGATGCATATTGTCCCTGAGGGGCTGAGAAGCCCTGGCTCATCACTGGCCCAGCAAACTGATTGCTCACATTATCCCATGCAGAAGCCCTCCTCCTAACCATCAGCAGGAGTTACCAGTCCACTCTGTCCCTGTCCCCACCCCTGACTACAAGCATGCTGCAAAATGGTGTGAGAGGGCCATGATGGAGAAGAGAGATAAGGTTTAGTTTCAGTTTTGACTCGTTCTGTGAGATTGGGAGCTGAGAGAGAAGCAGAACAGCTCAGGGACTCTCTAATTAATTCCCCTCTCCCCAAAGGGACCTTTGAATTGCTGTGGGAACTGCTGTGCAGTTTCAGCCCTGAGGAAATCAGTGTCCAGCCGGGGTGGCTCTATGTTTTTTGCCACCCCAAGCATATCAGTCAGGCGGTCTTCAGCAGCATGCCTGTGGGCAGTCCACTGGTCACGCAGATTTGGCGGTGTTTCTGCGGGTAATGTGACAGTCCCGCACCTTCGGCACCTTCCACCGAATTGCCACCAAAGCCGCAGGACCGGCGGACCTCCCGCAGAAGTGCCGCTGAAGGCTGTCTGACTTCCGCATTCGTGGTGACCAGCATGCCACCCCCTGCAGCTTGCCGCCCCAGGCACGCGCTTGCTGCACTGGTGCCTGGAGCCGCCCCTGGTGTTCAGAGTGGCAGACATCTGACATGGCATGAACTACTGAGAGCTAGCTCCACAGGACTCCAGACCAGGGAGCAAAGAGATGACCTTGCTCCACCCAGAAGTGAAGATGCTGTAAGGGGGCTGCTTTTGTTTAAACTAGGCAATGTTCACAGTGCCTCAGTACTTGTGTCCAGAATCATCCTTAGCGAACCAACTTTTTGGAAAGGTGCTAGGGAGGGAGCAGGGATAAATTGTGAATGTTGGGAGATAGGGAATTGGTTGCTTTGGTAATGCCAAAGTGGAGATATGTAATTGGCAACATGTAACCTGGGCAGCTTTAGACCAATCAGCTGCTCCTGAATCCCTTGAAAAGAGACTGATCAGGAAAGGCAAGGCTGGGAAAAGACAATATGATATGGGCTTTGTGTCTAAGCCATGGAAAATCTTTCTCCTCATCTCCTTCCTTAACTTGTCTCAAGCTGTACTTTCTTAGCATGCAACACACAAACAGAATCATACAACTCAAGATGTACTCTCCTGCCTTCCCCACTCTGTTTTTGCTAGTTTCCTGCCCAGCCCTTGAAACAAAACCCCATAGCAACTGCTTGCTTGGGTGATTTCTGAATATCACAGATACTGATATTTTCGTCATTATGAATTCACAGCTCAAACCTTTTCCTACAATGGGAAGAACAGGCTGAACTTCAGGGAAGCCAGATTGGGTTTCAAATCCCCATATTCAGCAGCATTCATATCCAAGAGATTGGTTCTGGCTGTCTCACCAATTTCCTCCAATAGGAAACTGATGTTCAAGTCACATAGCAAAGACACAACATATAAATATAGTCTTTGATGTTGCATATAGCTCTAGTTTTTTCCTGTCTTCAAAAAACCCCATTCTTGACCCACTTGCCTCCCCAAATGCTAACTCATTCCTCTTCTTCCTTTTATCTTTTAGTTTATTGAATATGCTGTTTACAACTGATGTCATAAATTCCTCTCCTCCAATTCCATTCTAGATCTTCTCCAGTCTGGCTCCCCCACTTGCAGGCTATTAAAACTACTCTTGAAATCACCTCTTCCCAGAAAATCTCAGAACCACTACTCAATCCTCATGCTCCTTGACCTGTTAGCTGCTTTTGATACTGTCCAACAGACTCTTCTTTTTGAAATCTTGTCCTCCCCTGGCTTTGGTCCTCTCCTGGTTCTCCTCCTACCTCTCTAATCACTCCTTCAATATGTCCTTAAGAGGATCCTCCTCATCTGCCCTCCAACATTCTGTGAGGACTCCATGTGGCTCTGTCCTTGGACTCCCTCCCTCCCCCCTCTATACCTAATCATTAGGTAATTTCATCTGCAAACACAAATTCAACTATCATCTCTATGCTGATGACTCCCAAGTCTCTTTCTCTACCTCCAGACACTTATTGGTTTGCCTCTGGCATCTCCTTATGGATGTCAGACATCAATTTAAGATCAACATGGCTAAAACAGAGCTCCTAATTTCCCCACTCATAAGCTCTACCCCTAACTTCTCTCTTGATTACTGTAGACAACACCACCAGGCCTGTAACCTGGGTGTCATCTTCAACTCAGACATTTTTCTAGGTGCTCATATTCAGGCTATGTCCAGATCTTGTTACTTTTTTTCTGCTTAACCTCTCTAATCAGCCCATGATGCTACCCTCCATCGCCTATTTATTAAATTTGCAGGCAAACACCTTCATACTTTCTCTCATGTTGCCCCTCACACCTGGGAGCAGCTCCCTGTAAACATCTGCAAACTCCCTCACTATTCTCCTTCAGTTCTTTCCTTAAAACCCTCCCTCTGTTGTGATACCTACAAAAATTTGACAATAATTAGGCCACTGGTGTGCTGAGACCACTGCCTGTCATGCTGACCAGCCCTGTCTCATTGTTTCCTGTACCCCTCTACAGTCTGTCTGTATCCATCTATTGTCTCGTCTTATACTTAGACTGTAAACTCTCCAAGGCATTGACCATCTGTGCTTGTACAGCGCCTAGCACTATGGGGTGCTGATCCATGCCTAGGTCTCCTAGGCACCACAGTAATATAAATAATATCAACAGAGGAGCTTTGCTGTCAACCTGCATAAAACCAGACCAACAGCTATAGGAGAAGATAACTTTCATGGCATAACTATTAACAGAATATGAGACATCAAATTATTACAATAACCTAAGACATTAGCAAAAGAAGCTTTTTTTGTCTGTATATATATTGTCAGATAGATTAATGATATTGGAAGGCTGTGTGTAATCAGAAGTCCAACTGAATCAGCCCCAGGAATTGTGTAAACCAATAGCTTAGCTTGCTCAGTGGCTTGTAATAATTATTATTGGAGTTTATAACTTCCAGGAATTGCATCCTACTAGCTGTGTCTGAGCGCATAAAAGTATTGCAACTTCAGTGTTTTCTAATATACATAATATCAATTAAAAAGCAATGTTTAATTTCTCTGCAAAAACATAAGTGGAATCAGATTCTGGAAAAATCATCAAGTAGCAGAGTAGTACTTGTTTATGCATATGTTCCTAGTATTTTGAGATCCGGGTCAAAATACACCACTGTAAATCCTTGGTAACTCCACTGAATAGTTATATAGGATTTACAATTGTGTAAATTAAAGCAGGATTTGGCCCAATGGATTTAGATCCCATAATGGGTGAATAATCAGTCAAATATTATATGATGGCTTTGATTTAAGGAAAACAAAAACTATCCTCCTTCCTAGCCTATGAGGATGACCAGCTTCTCCCTTGGAAACCAATTATTTATTGCATTTTGCATATGTTGCATGTGACCTTTCACCTTTGGGGAGAAGTCTGGAGAAAACTCTGAATGGCATGAACTAAAATATTTGCTCTAAGAAGTTATAAAAATATTCAAAGTCACATGATACAGGTAAAATCCATCAGTTCATTACTAACAGAATACAATGGTTTAAAGTTAAAATCTGATCAGACCATTTCACAAATGACTATGGGAGATGTTTATAGACCTGGGAGTAGGTGGAGCTATCTCTGACTAAAGGTTGGGCCCTTTGGTTTCTTCCCATCAGACATCCATTGAAATGAAAGGGGCTAGTCAATCCAACAGAATGAGTGTTGTGCGTGTTTCTGAGAGACAGATTGACCTGGGGAGAAAAAGGGACTGTAGAAATATCCTCATACTATGTGGAGGGCTGCCACCAAATATGAAGTTGACAGTAACACAACAATATCATGGACTTGTACACTACAGATGAATTTGGTCCAAACAGCGCAATCCTGTAGGTCTTTTGGAAGCATGACTTCAAGACATCTGGAACAGACACATGGTGTCTCTCAAACAAACAGGTGAATAGACATTTTTCCTGGGGCTTGGGGGGATTCTGGTTGCAACTCAGCAGCTACCCCCACTTTTTGGGACCACAAGTTTGAGGAACAATGAGATAGATGAAGTGGACATAGTAGTAGTCCCTAATAACAAATATATGGACTAAAGGTAAAAATTTTCAAAAGGGACTAAATGTATCAGGCACTTAAAAGACTAAATTCCACTGACTTTCAATGAGATTCAGGCTCCTAGTGGCCAGATTTTGAAAAACATTTAGGCATCTAAAGATGCAGATAGTGGGATTTCCAAAAGCAGCTTGGCATCTAACTCCCATTGAAATCAATGGGACTTAGGCATGGAGGAGCTTTTGAAAATCCTACTGGGCACCCATCTGAAATCTTTAAAATCTGGCCTGAAGCGCCCATGTCACTTCTGGAAATGGGATTTAAACTTCTAAGCCTCTTAGACACTTTTGATAATGTTACCCTAATGCACCATCAGTGTGATAGTGGTTGCATTGGTGATAATCTTTAGTGAGGTAATTAGCCCAAGAGCGTGGGAAGGCAGAGCACAAAAGTTATAGGGCCAGAAGCTCATTTGGTGTAAATGGGCAGAGCTCCATTGAAGTGAAAGGAGCTGCATTCATTTACATCAGCTGAGGTTCTGGCTTACTAGTTTATTTATTCTGTTTTCCTATTACATTGAAACAGGAGATATTGTCATTTAGAAATCACCTTCAGCTAGAAACTGTTCTTGTTTAGTAGCAGATATTTACAAGGCAATCTTTATAGAGTTGTCCTTGTTTACACCCCCCAACCAATAGATGTACCTTTTCCATGCAAGCTGCAGAGGGAAGCAATTAAATAAAAGAGAAGTCACACTTTCAAAATGAGGATAAAAATATAATTTATTCATAATCAGTGGAGAGGAAATAAAAATGAAATATTACCACATACAGACTGTCAGAACACATTAAAGTGACACCTGCATTTTCTATCAACAATACTGGAGCACAAGCATGTGGAAGGCCTGTGGTTTCCCCTTCTCAATATATAGGAGATTTATATCTCTCTCCAGTCATGCACAAAATTCCAGTTAAAGTTCAGCCTTTGTAGTATTTATAGGAAAAATTTCTCTACAAAGCATTGGTCAAGCTACTTGTCTTTGATTTACTCTAAATCTTTACAAGTAATTTAGTTGATTTCCCTATTCTGGGAATGAGCCGCTAGCTTTTTTTCTCTCATGGTCATTTTTACTCAGCATCATTTCTCTTGGCCATCCCAATGAGAACTCATTTTTGACTCACATCAAACTTAAGATGAATTCCCAGAATAATTTATCACTGAACTCACTGGCTTTCAGTCGAAAAACATGACTTGCTAAGTTTCAGCCACTTAGGCTGGGGCTGATAGGAAACAGAATAGAGTATTTCTGAAAGTATCATCACTCTCAGCCATACATATTTTCTTTTGTCACAATACAAAGGGATCAGAAATCAGCAGAACATTTACAGGGATTCCATTAAAAAGTTACTCCATCCCATCATGTATATCTTAATTGTCTCTGGTGCATTATGCTCCTTTGAGTCCCTCTGGCAGAACAAAGAAGCCAAAAAGCAACCACAGAGCTTCCCATTTGAAAGGAGTTCTCAACCAGTAGAATACTCATAGCTTCTCTTCCCTCCCGCCATCTGTTCAGCCCAGGTGTTTCCAATACTTATAATGGCACAGGAAGAACTTTCCTTTGGCAGGTGGATCTGTAAGTGCAGAATTTTGCACCTGGAAGGCACTGTTGAACAGCTGGGGATTGTGGGTCAGGACTCCTATGTTCCACTCCTAATTCTGGCTTTTTACGGGGATTATGTCAATCTTTCCATCTAGGCAATTATTTGGCTGTAATCATTATGTGATATATTAATACAACTCATTGAGGGAGTTTGAATAAGTCATTTACTGTAACCTGTGTCCACTTTTCTCAATGTATAAAATGTGAGTAAAAGCTACTGTCCAAGGGTGTTAAGACACTTAATTAAAGTTTGGCTAGAAAGTGTTTTGTGATCAGCAGCTTAAAGATGCTATAGAAGTATAAAGTGGAAGTATAGCCTTGCTGCCTGTCAGTAAGCTGATTTGCAGAAAAGTGGGGGTATTTATATAGCAGAGATTGTTAAAGTTTCTTATAAATTTAAGTTTACTCTCATAAAATCTGCAGCCTATCCCCAGAGACCCACCCACTATATTGTCATTTCATTGGAGTGCCAGTCTATGTATAGATTAAAATGATTAAAAACACTGTGCACAATTTACATTTGATACATTTATTTTTACAAATATGCTGCATACCAAACATCTTACTTTTTTTAAATGATTATTCAGTCAGGATTGGAGATCCCATTATAAGGCCTCATTAAAAAAAAGTCTCCAAAAAAGCAATTAAATTGTCACCTGCATTTTTAAAGAAAAATCATCCCTATGCCTCACCCTCCACCCCTAACATTTACATAATTAGTTGCGTACAGCAGATATCGATCAGGGCTGATATTTGAGATGAGGAAAAGTTGACTATGAAGCACTGTGTTGGGGTACAGGCCCTGAGGCCCCCTGCTGGAGGCCTCACTGTCCTACCACACCCTGCCTCACAAAGAGCAGTAGAGGTGAGTCCTCCAGGCTGCCTAGAGTGACTGCAGGGAAAACAGCCCATCAGAGAGAAGCTGCAGGGATCAGTCAATCAGAACACGACAGACCCAGCTAAAAAGAGCTGCAAAGTTGGGGCAGAACAGAGGCCATTGCTGCCTGGAGCTAGAGGAGCAAGGACAGTGCTCCTGGCTGGCTGAAGGAGCTGCAGTACCAGGGACAGAGCAGATGCTGAATGGGACCAGTAGAAGATTGCTAGGACGCAAGCCAGAAGAGCCCTGATGTAAGGGTGAAGCTGAAGGGGTGGCATGGGAAGTGGCCAAGGAAGAAGTAGTCACTGAAAATAATGAAAAGGTCATAGCACGTGGCTGCTATTTATAGGATTCCTGGGTTGGGACCTAGAGTAGTGGAATGGGCCATGTCCTCCCTCTCCCATAAACTGCAGGCAAAGTGGCTGAAAGGCCAGAAAAGGGAGTTTCCATAGGCCCAGGAAAGGACTGAAGAACCCAAAGAGGTCAATATATATTGAGTTTTAATACCCTGGAGAGGGAATTAATTGAACTGAAACAGCAACACAGCTGGAGAGCTGTTGTCACCTGAGGCTCAGAACAGAGTGAAGAGTCTCCAGGAAGGAAGCCCTGGGTGGCACTGCTCCATTCCAGAGCAGGGACTATTTGAGAATTAGCCCAGTGATGGCTGCAGACGACCAACCAGGGTTCAGGAATAGCCCATATTGGACTGATGAAGGACTGAGCCCAGGGAGAGGTGAAGGTAAAGACAAGACCCCCAAGGGTACTGGGATAGGCCTTATTGGACAATTGACCCCAGCAGGGGTCTATTTTGTTTCACACATGGACTGTGTATATGTCTCGGAGGGCTGAGTCACTGAAAACCTACCTGAGGAATAGAAACTGCCTGCTGACAGCACCGAAAAACAGAAAGCACAGATGCAGACACACCCAATATGAGGCGCTCATGCAAGATTAGTGGACCCTGTCACAAGGACATTTTGACAAAAATTCATTGGTAATTTCGCAGAGTATTATGTTGCATCACACGTTGCAAAGAACCCAGGATTCATTCCCTTGTGGACTTGTTTTGTCTTTCAAGTAATACAGCTGAGCAGTACAAATAAATTTAAGTTATTTTAAAAAGAAAACAAAAATCTCCAATAGCTATGTTGATTAAATGTGGACTGGTAAAGGAATAGGCAACTTTCTCTCAGCTAACACTAAGCCAAATACAGAACCATTGGTACTGGAGAGGCATACGAAGCTTTTCTAAGGAAAGACATCATGTTTAATTACAGACCTGATAAGCATCCCAAAACAAATTAAAGTTTGTAAACATAGAACTAGTGCACAGCAAACCCCCATTCTTCCCATGTATTTGTAGTTTTGGGTTCAAAAATAGTAGTTTTCCTTGACTTTTGCTTTCCAAGCCACAGAAGATGTGAACTCATGCAAAATAAAACAATTTATTTTGGCAACTGAAACTGACAGGTGTTGCACTGCTATCATATGACTGCTCCACAGTGACCTATTTGAAATGAGTTAGCTCAATCCAGCTCTTCTGGTATGCGTAGCCACAACTGATCCAAATGCTAAAGATGAAAACTGGCCTTCCATCTCAGTTGCCTTGTAAACGTCACCAAATCATAAAAGAAATGACTAAATTACTCAATGCACAGTTCTTCCATTAGCAGTGCTCAGTTAATGTTCCCTGGATTTGTAAGAGCAGATCAGATTAGAAGTTTATGCTCAAGAAAGGGCCATACAACATACTGAATTTTTAAAAGAAAGTTGGCAACAAAAATACTGAGACAGCCAGATTTTCTTGTGAGCCATACCTAATTTGACATGCAGGCTCCCTTAAGGAAAATTTCTGTAGAATTTAAGAGAGGATGATGACCTTTCTAAAGGATTTTTAAACCAACCTACTGAATGTACAGCAAAGATACAAGACGATTTAAATATTCTGTATCATCACAGGGTTGCTGGCCCCTTTAAGGGGAATCTGGATCCAGGCTACCAGTGACCATAACAAGCAGTTCATTGAATATCATGAACCTGGAAGTGATAATAGGCCATTCAAGCCCAACTGTAGGTAGGTACTCATAGGGTACGTCTACACTACGGGATTATTCCAATTTTACAGAAACTGGTTTTGTGAAACAGACTGTATAAAGTCGAGTGCATGCGGCCACACTAAGTACATTAATTTGGCGGTGTGCTTCCATGTGCCGAGGCTAGTGTCGATTTCTGGAGCGTTGCACTGTGGGTAGCTATCCCATAGTTCCTGCAGTCTCCCCCACCCATTGGAATTCTGAGTTGACATCCCAATGCATGATGGGGCAAAAACAGTGTCACGGGTGATTCTGGGTAAATGTCATCACTCAAATCTTCCTCTATGAAGGGAACAGCAGACAATCATTTCGCGCCCTTTTTCCCTGGATTGCCCTGGCAGGCGCCATAACATGGTAACCATGGAGCCTGTTTTGTCTTTTGTCACTGTCACCGTATGTGTACTGGATGCCGCTGACAGAGGTGGTACTGCAGTGCTACACAGCAGCATTCATTTGCCTTTGCAAGGTAGCAGAGATGGTTACCAACCCTGTTGCACCGTCTGCCATTGTAAATTGGCGATGAGATGACAGTTATCAATCATTTTGTACTGTCTGCAATTGGAAAGTGGCGATGACGGTTATCAATCATTTTGTACTGTCTGCTGCTGTCATGGGTGCTCCTGGCTGGCCTCACTGAGGTCGGCCGGGGGCACATGGACAAAAATGGGAATGACTCCCCGGGTCATTCTCTTCTTTATGTTTTGTCTAAAAATAGAGTCAGTCCTGCCTAGAATATGGGTCAAGTCTACTAGAAAGCCAGAGAGCAGAGCCGCTCTGGGTCAGAGCCCCAGAGATCCCTCAGAAATGATGAGCTGCATGCCATTCGGCAACAAACCCACCCGTTGCTTCCCTCCTCCCCCAACCCTCCTGGGCTACTGTGGCAGTGTCCCCCCATTCGTGAGATGAAGTAATAAAGAATGCAGGAATAAGAAACACTGACTTTTTAGCAAGAGAAAATGAGGAGGAAGCAGCCTCCAGCTGCTATGATAGTCCAGGCAGGACATTAAAGGATGAGGGGGAGAGGATTGCAGCCACCCGCTGCTATATAGTCCAGGGAGTACAGAATCTTTTCTTTAGACACGAAAGGGGAGAGAAGGGCTGATAGAGCTCAGGCTCCAGCTGCTATGAGGAGGACGGTTACCCAGCATTTTGCACTGTCTGCCAGGAATGACAGGGAGTCATTCCCATTTTTACCCAGGCGTCCTCAGCTGACCTCACCGAGGCCAGCCAGGAACACTCACGGGCTGATGACAGTTTTCCACCATTTTTTACCATCTGCCATCAGGAAAGGAAGGAGAGGGGATGCTGCTGTTCATCGCCACAGCACTGTGTCTACCAGCAGCATGCAGTAGACATACGGTGACATTGAAAAATGGCAATAAATGATTTTTTTACCTTTTCTTTCCTGCGGGGAAGGGGAGGTAAATTGACGAGATATACCCTGAACCACCCCGGACAATGTTTTTGACCTGGTAGGCATTGGGAGCTCAACAAGAATGCAAATACTTTTCGGAGACTGCGAGGATTGTGGGATAGCTGGAGTCCTCAGTCCTCCCTCCCTCCCTCCCTGAGCATCCATTTGATTCTTTGGCTTTCCATTACGCTTGCCACACAGCACTGTGCTGTGGCCTCTGTCTATCATAGCCTGGAGATTTTTTCAAATGCTTTGGCATTTCGTCTTCTGTAACGGAGCTCTGATAGAACAGATTTGTCTCCCCATACAGCGATCAGATCCAGTATCTCCCATACAGTCCATGCTGGAGCTCTTTTTGGATTTGGGACTGCATCGCCACCCGTGCTGATCAGAGCTCCACACTGGGCAAACAGGAAATGAAATTCAAAAGTTCGCGGGGCTTTTCCTGTCTACCTGGCCAGTGCATCCGAGTTCAGTTTGCTTTCCAGAGCGGTCACAATGGTGCACTGTGGGATACCGCCCGGAGGCCAATACCGTCGATTTGCGGCCACACTAATCCTAATCCGACATGGCAATACTGATTTCAGCGCTACTCCTCTCATCGGGGAGGAGTACAGAAACCAGTTTAAAGAGCCCTTTATATTGATATAAAGGGCCTCGTTGTGCGGATGGGTGCAGGGTTAAATTGGTTTAATGCTGCTAAATTTGGTTTAAACGCGTAGTGTAGACCAGGCCATAGACAGAGAAGCAGAGGAGCTCCCAGAGACCCCTGACTGTAAGAAGGGGGGCTGAGAGAAGGTATACTGAATCAAGAGTGCCTGCAGCACCAAACTAGGGGTCAGCAGGGGGGAACGAGAGGATTGCAGGGCAGACACGCCCTGTGACATACATTATATAAAGGATACCACTCTATTACATTCTATAGGTTCTTAAAATAATTTCTACATAGCCCTATTCATTTTATCTTTATTACATTTTCCATAAAGATTGTCCTAGATAAGTTATCTTAAGATGCACCCCTTGGCGCGGGGTAACAGCTGTATTTGCTTCTTGCAAAGTTTTAGACTCTGCTCTGGCAAATGTGGGCTGGGAGAAGGAAGCTGAAAGGGAAAATACAGTTTGGGTGACTGCCAGTTTTATTACTCACTGATCACTGTGTGGAAGATAAACCACACTATTATTTTTAATAGCCTTTGCTGCTATTTCACATCCAATCACTGTTCTAATTGATGGCAGGAATGAAGCACTGAACTGTGGAGTATTGAAGGCCAGGGGTTTTGGTTTGCTGTTGTACTCTGGGGGATAGGAAGGAATTCTTGATCTCAGTTCACTAAAAAGGCCAGATGAATAGAGGCAACATTAGCAAGACCTTTGCTTGCTATGATTTTTTATCCCAAGGATTATCCTAACCTATCAAGCACACCATGCCCACTGCCTTGTTACTTGGGGAGAGGCACCCTAGCCACAAACATTAGAACCGTCTGTTAACCACACTCCTGAATGACAAACAACATGGAGAACCTGAAAAGCAATCATTTCTTTTCACGCTTAATTTTCTAAATGTAAAGAAATGGAGAAAAATACATTTGGCAATACAAAAGGATAACCTGACAGCCAAAGAGAAAGTGGTTTTATGCAACCCTAGGAATTTGTCTATTGTATCAATCACTTAACCTCTTCACTTGTAAATCCTACGAAGCTTCTTTTAGTGCTGCCTTTTATCTTGTTAATTGTTGGTCATTGAGAGGAAGAAAACTGTCCACACACAGGCCTGGTCTACACTACGCATTTATACCGAATTTAGCAGCATTAAACCAATTTAACCCTGCACCCGTCCACACAACGAAGCCCTATATATTGATACAAAGGGCTCTTAAAACCGATTTCTATACTCCTCCCCAATGAGAGGAGTAGAGCTGAAATTGGTATTGCCATGTTGGATTAGGGTTAGTGTGGCCGCAATTCGATGGCATTGGCCTCCGGGAGCTATCCCACAGTGCACCCTTGCTGTCCATTGTGACCACTCTGGACAGCAATCTGGAGTCGGATGCACTGGCCATGTAGATAGGAAAAGCCCCGCGAACTTTTGATTTTAATTTCCTGTTTGCCCAGAGTGGAGAGCTGATCAGCTAAGCACAGGTGACCATGCAAAGCTCATCAGCACAGGTAACTATGCAGTCTGAGAATTGACAAAGAGCTCCAGCATGGATCGCACGGGAGGTACTGGATCTGATCGCTATATGGGGAGAGGATTCCATGCTAACAGAACTCCGTTCCATAAGACGAAATGAAAAAACATTTGAAAAAATTTCCAAAGCCATGATGGAGAGAGGCCACAGCAGGGACTCAGTACAGTGCCGTGTGAAAGTTAAGGAGCTCAGATAAGCCTACTAGAAAACCAAAGAAGCAAACGGAAGGTCCGGGGCAGGGCCGCAAACATGCCGCTTCCACGCTGAGCTGCATGCAATTCTAGGGGGGTCCGCCACCACTACACTATCCCTGTCCATGGATTCCGAGGTGGGGGTAATCTTAGCCTTGCCTGAGGATTCTGTGAATGGGGAAGATGAGGAGGAGGAAGAGGAGGACGAGCTTGCAGAGAGCACACAGCACTCCGTTTTCCCCAACAGCCAGGAGCTTTTTCTCACCCTGACAGAAGTACCCTCCCAACCCTCCCAAGCCACTAGCGCAGATAATGAAGCCATGGAAGGGACCTCTGGTGAGTGTACCTTTGTAAATTTAAAACATGGTTTAAAAGCAAGCATTTTTTAATGATTAATTTGCCCTGAGGACTTGGGATGCATTCACAACCAGTAAAGTTACTGGAAAAGTCTGTTAACATGTCTGGGGATGGAGCGGAAATCCTCCAGGGACATCTCCATGAAGCTCTCCTGGAGATACTCCAAAAGCCTTTGCAGAAGATTTCTGGGCAGGGCAGCCTTATTCCGTCCACCATGGTAGGACACTTTACCACGCCATGCATGTAGCAAGTAATCTGGTATCGTTGCATGATAAAACCTAGCTGCGTATGGTCCCGGTGTTTGCTGGCATTGAAGCAACATCCGTTCTTTATCTCACTGTGTTATCCTCAGGAGAGTGATATCGTTCATGGTAACCTGGTTGAAATATGAGAATTTAATTAAGGGGACAGAGATGGTTGGGCTGTTTGCCTGTGGCTTAAAAGAAATCCTTCCCTGCATTTAGCCAAGCAGGGGGAATGTGGGGGGTGATTGGCACTGAGCTTTTTTGCGTTGGCTAGCTGGGATCTTCCCTGCTACCAGCCACGTGATGGGGGGGAGGGGTAATGCGATCATCCCAGAGAATTGGATGGGGGTGGTTCTGGTGCTGCACGTTAACAGGAAAGAAGCAGCACTCAACGGGCTTTGCTTGCTATTTGGGAAAGGAAGGTGCTGGATATATGAAGGCTGCAGAAGCTGAAAGATAATGGCTTACCATGGCCACATGCAAGCCGAATTCTGATCCCCGGACCTGTGTCTATGATCTCTTACACAAAAGCCGCAGGCACTCAATATTAAGATGCAAAATGCGACCTTGTAGTGAGATCACATGTGCTATGTAAGGCAAATAGTGTTGTTCACCATGAAAGAGTATAACCATTGTTTTGTAAAATGTATCTTTTTAAATACTTCTCTCCCTTTTTTCCCCTCCCTCCTGCAGCTGCAAATTTTTGAAGTCTCCCTCCTCCCTCCCGAAGGCTATCTCAGATAAGGCAGCAGAAAAAAAAAAGACGTGAGACTAAATGTTCTCGGAAATCATGGAAGTGATCCGCAATGAAAGAGCTCATCTGAATGAGTGGAAGGACGTGGTATCAAAGCACAGGAAAGATGCCAGTGACCGTGAGGACAGGAGAGACCAAAGTGAGGATAGGAGAGACGCTCGAGATGAGAGGTGGTGGCAGGAAGATCAGAGGAGGCATAGTACAACGCTGGGGCTGCTGCGTGATCAAACGGACATGCTCCGGCGTCTGGTGGAGCTTCAGGAACGGCAGCAGGATCATAGAGTGCAGCTGCAGCCCCTGTATAATCTCCCTCCTCCCTCACCATGTTCCTTAGCCTCCTCACCCACCAGACGACTAAGAGTGCATGGGGGGAGGCTCCGTGCACCCACCCATTCCACCCCAGTGGACAGCTGTCATTATTTTGAAATTTTTGTAGTGGCCTTTTCCTTCCCTCCTATCCTCCTCCCAAACCCCACCCGGGCTACCTTGTCAGTTCTCACCCTCTTTTTATAATTAATAAATAAAGAATACATGATTTTTAAATGAGAGTGACTTTATTTCCTTAGGAAGCAAGCGGTAATTGAAGGAGGAGGGTGGGTGGCTTACAGGGAATGAGTCAATCGGGGTGGGGGGTTCATCAAGGAGAAACAAACGCAACAGTCACACCATACCCTGGCCCGTGCTGAAACTGGCTTTCAAAGCTTCTCTGATTCGCACCGCTTCCTGATGTGCTCTTCTAATCACCCTGGTGTCTGGCTGCGCGTAATCAGTGGCCAGGTGATTTGCCTCAGCCTCCCACCCCACCATAAAGGTCTCCCCCTTACTCGCATAGAGATTGTAGAGCACACAGCAAGCAGCAATAACAATGGGGACATTGGTTTGGCTGAGGTTTGAGCGAGTCAGTAATGTGCACCAGCATGCCTTTAAATGGCCAAATGCACATTCTACCACCATTCTGCACTTGCTCAGCCTGTAGTTGAACAACTCCTGACTACTGTCCAGGCTGCCTGTGTATGGCTTCATGAGCCATGGCGTCAAGGGGTAGGCTGGGTCCCCCAAGATAACTACAGGCATTTCAACATCCCCAACTATTAATTTCTGGTCTGGGAAGTCATTCCCTTGCTGCAGCCGTTTAAACAGAGTAGTGTTCCTGAAGACGCGAGCGTCATGAACCCTTCCCGGCCATCCCATGTGGATGTTGGTGAAACATCCCTTGTGATCCACCAGTGCTTGCAGCACCATGGAAAAGTACCCTTTTTGGTTCATGTACTGGGTGCCCTGATGCCCCGGTGCCAAGATAGGGATATGGGTTCCATCTATCGCCCCACTACAGTTAGGGAATCCCATTGCAGCAAAGCCATCCACTATGACCTGCACATTTCCCAGAGTCACAATCTTTCGTAGCAGCAACTTAGTGATTGCTTTGGCTACTTGCATCACAGCAGCCCCCACAGTAGATTTTCCCACTCCAAATTGATTCTTGACCGACCGGTAGCTGTCTGGGGTTGCAAGCTTCCAGAGGGCTATCGCCCCTTGCTTCTCAACTGTGAGGGCTGCTCTCATCTTGGTATTCTGGCATTTCAGGGCAGGGGAAAGCAAGTCACAAAGTTCCCTGAAAGTCCCTTACGCATGCGAAAGTTTCTCAGCCACTGGGAATCGTCCCACATCTGCAACACTATGCGGTCCCACCAGTCTGTGCTTGTTTCCTGGGCCCAAAATCAGCATTCCATGACTAGAACCTGCCCCATTACCAGCATGATCTCCAAAGCACAGGGGCCCGTGGTCTGAGAGAATTCTGTGTCCATGTCCTCATCACTCTCATCGCCGCGCTCCCGTAGCTGCCTCCTCCTCGACTGGTTTTGCAGATCCTGGTTCAGCACTGACTGCACGAGAATGCGCGAGGTGTTTACAATGTCCATGATTGCTGTTTTGAGCTGAGCAGGGTCCTTGCTTGCCATGCGACGGCGTCTGCACGGTTCACCCAGCGGAAAAGGAGCGAAACGGTTGTCTGCTACTTGTACGGAGGGAGGAGTGAGGCAGAGGTGAGGCTGTACCCAGAACCACCCGTGACACTGTTTTTTGCCCCATCAGGCACTGGGATCTCAACCCAGAATTCCAATGGGTGGGGGAGACTGCGGGAACTATGGGATAGCTATGGGATAGCTACCCACAGTGCAACGCTCCAGAAATCGACACTAGCCTCGGTACATGGATGCACACCACCAAATTAATGTGCTTAGTGTGGCCACGTGCACTCGACTTTATACAATCTGTTTTTAAAAACCGGTTTCTGTAAAATCGGAATAATCCCGTAGTGCAGACATACCCACATTTATGCAGACAGTACATGGTTACATCCACTGTCTTTCTACATCACTTCTCAGTGTAACAGGAGTTGCATGTGGTTCTGTTTGGGAGTTCAGGTGAATGAGCCCACCAAGTTCATGTGCTTTCTGCTACGCATTTGGTAGTCCTGCTTTTCATTAGAGGCCTGCAAATGTCTTTTAATCTCATGATACAAAGTGAGCCTGGGGGTAATGTTTAAATTGTTGCCATTGAGCAGATGGCACAGTCTAATCAATATAGATTTAAACACTAACTCAAACCACCAGCACCAAGCCCTTAAGGAACTTCACCTGTGAACAGGGCATTTCTGGCTGGGTTTCCATTGCACCAAACTACCTAAAGACAGCAGGTGAAATGCATATTGTACCTTGGTGTGGTGTGATGAGGGGGGCTGTTGAATCATGGATTGTGGCCCTACAAGTCAAAACTGGAATGATAGTACTCTTCCCTGCAGTCACCCAAGTCCTAATTATGAGGAACCTTGCACAAAGGAGTCTCTGCTGGCTGAATTTCCCTCCTAGATGGTGGGTCCTCAGTGCCTGCCCATTTCATATATTGCATTCCCATCCCACTGCCACGGTGGCAGAATACCATATCCTCAAGTGACAGGAGCTTTCTATCTGGGTGAACAGACAGATGTCTTTGTTTTTTTAAGCTCTATCTGTGCCCATCCTTAGTTTTGAAAGTTCCACAGATTTTAAGCATGGTCAATTACAAGTGCTCACTTGTGTTGCCTTCAACCTCTTGAAAATCCCACTGTAAATGTGTTTACCAGTCCATAGCCTAAATGTTTGCAGGAATGTTTTATCAATAAGTCACCGAGAAAAATTTACTCTGTACTCTGCCTTCCAGCTGTTTTGCTAAATCTCTGTAATAATATTAAGTAACATTATCTACTGGTCCCCGGTAAGGCCTGGCATCGTGATCTTGGGAAATTTCAATACCATTGTTTTATTGGATTTTCAAATCCATCTTGTCAGGCTTCCACAACACAGAACACAACCATGAATTAGCATTAAATTCAGAGTTGGTCTAATCCCTAAAGTGCTTCTTTTCATAGCATGCAACATGAACTAATAATTTACAGCCCTGAGATTTCCCAGCTCCTGTACACATGTCCTGGGTGTGTGTCTGCCTGGAGACCCCACTGGAGATGGTCTGACAAACAGACTGCTCTGTACACTGACCGTGCTCAATGAACCCATCAGCAGTCATGGCTGTGGTATTATAATTCAAGTTGTCTGCCAAGTATCATTATTAGAACAATATCAAGAGTAAAGCTGCTTTTTCTCAAGTCATAGGAGACCGGTGATTTCCAAATTCAACTCAAAGCAGGTGCTAAAACACCTGTAGTCAATGCCTATCTTCCTAATAACAGACTAGTAATAGGGCCAAAAAAGTGCTTACTTTGGAAGAATATATAAACATGTAGCAGTTTGCATTTATTGGATATAAAAACTCCCTGCCCAGCCCAATATGAGTACTATTATGTTGATTAATATGTGGGAACAGTACCATGAAGGGGAATTGCTCTTCAATGGATAAGAATCATTTACGGTGATGGTGCTTCAATACTAAACATTAAAGTAATGAAAGAAAATGCATTTGTCGAGACAGTCAACATTTTACTTTCAATGCTACCCCTAGGGGTATGATTCCCCAGCTCATGTACACATACTCATGCTAGCTCTTATTGAGTATAAATAGCAGTGTAGCCACAGTAGTGCTGGTAGCACCAATGGAAGCATGGTTGAGCTATGCAGAGTACAAACCTGCCTGAAACCCATGGCTATGTACTTCGCCCAGCTCAGCCATGCCTCCACTGTCATTATCTGTGCTACCACAGTTACACTGCTATTTATACTCATGCTAGCTCAACGAAGCTAGCTTGAGTGAATGTACATGACCAGGAGAATAATCACATCTCTAGCTTTTAGTGCAGTTACAGTCACACAGGCTAAAGATAATGTCTTTTTGAAGTGTGGTGATGTTTTCATTCCTCACAACCAGACAGTCAGATGTTTTAACTGATTTATCTGTTTCTGTGGTCCTAATAACCATACTAGGACTGTCAAGCAATTAAAAAAGTTAATCGCAATTAATCACGCTGTTAATAATAGAATACCATTTATTTAAATATTTTTGGATGTTTTCAATTACAACACAAAATAAAAAAAAAGTGTACAGTGATCACTTTATATTTATATTTGTCACAAGTATTTGCACTGTAAAAAACAAAAGAAATAGTATTTTTTTAATTTACCTAAGACAAGCACTGTAGTGCAATCTTTATCATGAAAGTTGAACTTACAAATATAGAATTTTTTAAAAAGCAACCCTGCATTCAAAAATTAAACAATGTAAAATTTTAGAACCTGCAAGTCCACTCAGTCCTACTTCTTTTTCAGACAATTTCTCAGAAAAACAACTTTGTTTACATTTGCAGTACATAATGCTGCCCACTTCTGGTTTACAATGTTACCTAAAAGTGAGAACAGGCATTCTCATGGCACTGTTGTAGCTAGCATTGCATATTTATGTGACAGATCACTAAAGATTGATATGTCCCTTCATGCTTCAACCACCATTCCAAGGGACATGCATCCATGCTGATGATGGGTTCTGCTCGATAACAATCCGAAGCAGTGCAGACCTATGCATGTTCATTTTCATTATCTGAGTCAGATGCCACCAGCAGAAGGTTGATTTTTTTTTTGATGGATTTGAGTTCTGTAGTTTCTGCATCAGAGTGTTGCTCTTTTAAGACTTCTGAAAGCATGCTCCATACTTCATCGCTCTCAGATTTTGGAAGGCACTTCAGATTCTTAAACCTTGATTGAATGATGCAGCTATCTTTAGAAATCTCACATTGGTACCTTCTTTGTGTTTTGTCAAATCTGCAGTGAAAGTGTTCTTAAAATGAACAACACATGCTGGGTCATCATTAGAGACTGCGATAACATGAAAATATATGGCAGAAGGCAGGTAAAACAGCAGGGGACATACAATTCTCCCCCAAGGTGTTCAATTACAAATTTATTTAACGCATTATTTTTTTAACGAGCATCATCAGCATGGAAGCACATCCTCTGGAATGGCGGCTGAAGCATGAAGGGGCTTACGAATGTTTATTATATCTGCATGTAAATACCTTCCAATGCTGGCTACAAAAGTGCCATGCAAATGTCTATTCTCACTTTCTGATGACATTATAAATAAGAAGAGGGCAGCATTATCTCCTGCAAATGTAAACAAACTTGTTTGTCTTAGGGATTGGATGAACAAGAAGTAGGACTGAGTGGACTTGTAGGTGCTGAAGTTTTGCATTGTTTTGTTTTTGAGTGCAATTATGTAACAAAAAAATCTACATGTGTAAGTTGCACTTCATGACAAAGATTGCACAACAGTACTTGTATGTGGTGAGTTGAAAATACTTTTGTTTATCATTTTACAGTGCAATTATTTGTAATAAAAATAATATACACTGACTTCAATTGCAACACAAAATACAATATATATGAAAATGTAGAAAAATATCCAAAATATTTAATAAATTTAAATTGGTATTCTATTGCTTAACAGTTTTTTAATCATTATTAATTTTTTTTGAGTTAACTGTAATATAATTGACAGCTGTAAACCATACCCAAGTGTTTTAAGATTGAAATAACCATGGAGGTGATAACTATATAAAGCACTTGCACATAACTATGATTTATATAAAGAAGGGGGGAAATAAGCCCTGCAGCCTGATTTTAGAGAAAGAATAAACATTCTGGTGGACATACTCTTTACACTGCAAGTTGTCCTGTCAACTTCAGTGGGACTGTTCGCAAAGAAACTATGAGTTATCACGGGTAACGGTAGGAAAGTTTGGCCCTGAATCATTAAGAACCAGATTCTGATCACCTCTCTCACAATGAGCAGCATATTTCTCTACAAGCAGATCAATCAAAGACAATGGGACTAGGGGTTGGTCTATATGGGTGGTGGGGGCGGTCAATGTAAGATATGCAACTTCAGCTGCAGGAATAATATAGCTGAAGTCGACGCATCTTATTTCCACTTACCTCCCGTCTTCACTGCATGGGATTGACCGCCGCGGCTCCCCCGTTGACTCCGCTTCCACCTCTCGCCCTGGTGGAGTTCCAGAGTCAACAGGAGCACATTCAGGGATCAATTTATTGCGTCTAGACGAGAAACAATATATCAATCCCCAATAGATCGATCGCTACCCACCGATGCGGTGGGTAGTGTGGATGTACCCTATGAGTATCAGAGGGGTAGCCGTGTTAGTCTGGATCTGTAAAAGCAGCAAAGAATCCTGTGGCACCTTATAGACTAACAGACATTTTGGAGCTTGAGCTTTCGTGGGCGAATACCCACTTCATCAGATACATGTAGTGGAAATTTCCAGGGGCAGGTATATATATGCAGGCAAGCTAGAGATAATGAGGTAGTTCAATCAGGGAGGATGAGGCCCTGTTCTAGCAGTTGAGGTGTGAAAACCAAGGGAGGAGAAACTGGTTTTGTAATTGGCAAGCCATTCACAGTCTTTGTTTAATCCTGAGCTGATGGTGTCAAATTTGCAGATGAACTGAAGCTCAGCAGTTTCTCTTTGAAGTCTGGTCCTGAAGTTTTTTTGCTGCAGGATGGCCACCCTAAGGTCTGCTATAGTGTGGCCAGGGAGGTTGAAGTGTTCTCCTACAGGTTTTTGTATGTTGCCATTCCTAATATCTGATTTGTGTCCGTTTATCCTTTTCCTTAGCGACTGTCCAGTTTGGCCGATGTACATAGCAGTGGGGCATTGCTGACATATGATGGCGTATATTACATTGGTGGATGTGCAGGTGAATGAACCAGTGATGGTGTGGCTGATCTGGTTAGGTCCTGTGATACTGTCACTAGTGTAGATATGTGGGCAGAGTTGGCATCGAGTTGGTACCCTATGAGGCAGCTTTATGCCATTGTAACTGCACCCACACTAGAGACTGTGGAGTAAGGTATTAGTCAATGTAAGGGGATCAAAATCTGGCTGTAAGTTTTATATATAAATTAGCTGATGGTAAAGTAGAAATCATTTTATTTAGAAAGTGAATCCTTGTCAAGGCATTTGGAAGTACTGTACAACATACAAACAAATTACTAAACAATGCGAACATAGAATAGAAACACCCTTTTAATACTCACACATATAAAGCAAACAAAGGATAGGGGGTGATCTTATAAATAAAAGTAGGGGAGAAAAGGAAAGGAAAGGTAATGAATATTGGAGCCAACAGTGATACATATAAGTTTTAGATGCTTTTTAAAAGTGGAACAAGATGAACCAAGACAGATGTCAGAGAGGAGATAAGTTTCAAACCCCAGTGCACATCACTGCAAAGATGAAGTGTGAAATCCTAGCTCACTGAAGTTAAGGGCAAAACTTCCACTGACTTCAATAAAGGCCAACATTTCACCTGAGATCTCCTGCTGATTTTGAGACATGAAGATCGGAGATGTGCAAGCACAGATAACCAGAACTACAAGGAATATAGACATGACACACTACAAGCTTTAAAACCAGTAGTGCCAACTTACTTCACTTTATAGGCAGCTGATTACATGAATACAGGAAGTGCATAAAACCAGAGAACAGTTATTTGGCTATATTCTTGAACATACTATAACCATCAGAACAGCACTTCTGGAAGCCCCACTAAGAGAGAATTACAATAAGCGAGCTTTGTGATCTCCAGAGCATGTCTCACTGTTATGAAATAATCATGGGATAATTAAGTGGATAGCCTGAACAGATTTTGTAATTAGAAAAAAAGTCACCCGTATACCATGTCCAACACATGGGAGGATTTCCATGGAAAGGGTATATTCAAAATGCTTTCCTTTTATTAAAAACATTCAGAAAATGTATTTTAAAAATGCCAGCATTCCTGCTTGTTCCAAAAGAAACCTGCAAACTTTTCACTGATCTGGTCACTGGTATTTTACTGATGAATACCAGTAACTAGTGATGGAAAAAACAATATGAATCTTTGGCCAAGCCTAGGGATGATATTTCTATCAAGTGTAATTAAATGGATGCTTTGTCCCCCCTACAAGTAGGAAATTCTGAAAAATCTCATGAGAGAGTTTGTTTCAGTTATTTTTTCCAGAGATAAGGGAAAATGGGTTATGGATCATCTACACGTTTTATCCAAAGTATGGCCCAGGTCCTGCAAGGAGATCTTTGGTCTCGCATGTGTTGATTTCAGTGGGGCACCATGCTGGCACAGAGGGTCTCCCTTTGCAGAGCCTCTTGCAGTACTGGTGCCCAAAACTTCCACTCCTCTTGAAGTTTGCCACTTCTTGTTGTAGCATTGGCCACGTGCCCAATAAACAATGGCAGTGTATGTTGGACTTATGCTTCACACCAATAAGTGTGCATGTACCCCTGGTAACAGAGGAGTCTATTACATTTGTTTCTGAAGACAGAGCTAGCACTTTCTAAAAACGTAGAGCCAAATACTACGGTCCTTATTCTGTTTTTTCTCTAGCAAAACTCCCACTGATTCCAGGAAGAGTTTTACTTGAATGAGGTTTATAGAATTTGGGCCTCAGAAATTATGGTTTACATTAGATTTATAAACCCAACAAAGCAACAGCGCTCAGAACTGTATACAAAGTATTACATATTTTGGGCCAAAATTTACCTCGGGTTTATGTGGCTTCCGTCACAGTGCACCATGGTGAAAACACCACAGTTATATGCTTTCTGTGTCATCTCTTTTGCTGGAGACATTGAGGAGAACTAATGTTGCCTCAAAAATAGTGGCACTCATCGGGACTGGGGTCAGACAACGGCAGCCAGAAATCAGCTGGCTCAGCACATCCCTGAAGGAATCATTTCTCTTTGGATTCCTTTGCAGCTCAGAGCTTAATCTAAATTTGCTTCCCCCTCTCTCCCCAGCAGAAAACCTCAAGAGAAGGTGAGGTTAACAGCAATCCTGCCTGCTCTCCCTATGGATAACTGATCTCTGTGGCACCAGGGGAGAGCCTAGCATAGGGAATTACGCAGAGAAATACAAAGGAAAAAAGGAAAATCAAAAGTTCTTTTAGGTGCATGGTGACTAAATACCACATTAGGCATTTCACTGGCAGTTAATGAGCAGCTGGGTTAAGAGCCTTGAGCCCTCATGGGCTCCAGCCAGTCATTAACTGACAGAAAAAGCTTTTTCCTTTCCCCACATTGGTTATTATTTTTAAAATAATGTATACAAAGAACACCATGATTATTATTTTTAAATTACCTAGTGATTATATATATTAATCATGAGGTCTCTATTGTTACCGCCTCTACTATTATTAGTGGTACATTTTGAGAGAGTGAGGGAATAGCAAGACAAAGAAGCAGGATTAAATGTTGAAACCAAAAGATCCCCAGAAGGGCTTGCAGGAAAATAAGCATTTTTACTAAAACACAATACACTGCCCAGAATAACGTAATAAGGAAAGTTCACTTGAAATGTGTGTATCACTAACACCTGGACAAGGTGGAGAGAGTGGGAGCTCGTGCACACAGGCCATTACTTCTAGCCCTGTTCTTCATCCAGACCTGGTAAAGTTAATGTTTTGGTAACTCTACTACACAGAAACTGCAACTCACTCAACAATTAGTTATCCTCTTATGCTTACCATTTTTTTCTTCTGTAAATGGTTCCCTATCTCTGACTTGAGAAGATAGTGTTATGTAGGTTGTTCTGGTAAAAAGAATATCTGTTTCTCTAAGGAATTAAAGGTACTGCTATATATAAAAATGTCTCTGTTGAGCCAACTCAGCTGCTCTTTTAACTTAATAATGGAGCACTCATCTGGGAATAGTAGAGAACTTTTAAATCAGGGAAGCTTACATCTGTCCATTAGTGCCACCTTCCCTCCAGCTGTAATGTGCTCACCCCCGATGATCCAATTCATTTAAAATGAGTCCCAGTTGTCATGGAATCTCTCCTCTCAGTTAATGAGCTACAACGTGACTGTACCCCATCTTCAAAGGGACTCCAGGGTGTTTCTGTAAGGTGATGAGGAGTCAATTTATTTCTGCTCCTTCTTGCAAAGCAGATTCTTCCGCTCCATTAACACAGTAGAATAGGATGACAGACTGGCATCAAGGTCACAGTGAATCAAAACTGAGACTTCATCATCATCGTACAGTTCCTGTCACAGTCTCCATTTCCCCTCTATATTTGTCTTCAAAGTTCTAGAGAAAATTATGCAAGCTGTAGAAGAAATACTTAATACAGACTTACATTTCCAGTCTTCTGCTGAAGCCACTGTAAATAAATGCACATGAAAACGCACATAATACTTCAGATAAGGAAATGACTGTATGGACAGGGATACATTAGCAAAAAAGATTTAAAGAAGTATACAGAGAATTGTGTGAATATTTTACAAAAGCTGCAACTTCCATTATAACACCCTGCTTTTTTTCAGTGGCTCACATCCTTCTCAATTATATAGTTTTTAGGCTGACTCTTTCCATGTCCCAAATCATCTCCCATATAATCTAAAGGAGAGTACTCTGGAGGAAGACTTCTCAGAGTTTCCTCTCATGAATTTCCCTCTTCTTGTTTCTTCAAGGAGAGCGGAGGCAGGGTTTTCTTTAGTGCAGGCCTCACCCTAAACCTGGTGGATTTCCAGGGTTCCTTTGGAAGTTCAGACCATCTGTGTGGAGACCTCACGCCTCTGCACCATCTTGGGCTCCTGGCTGTTAACCCTAGCTCCTGCCATCACAGCATCAAAGGACTGGAAGATGTAGCATGTGCATCCTTCTAGGTCTATTTACATCTTCCACCAGGATTCTCAGTCTCCATTCCCTCCCCTTGTGAATGGGGCACTGTTTGGACCTGGACAATGGGGGGATGGTGCTGCTAGGGTGACCAGACAGCAATTGTTAACAATCAGGACATGGGATGAGGGTGTGGAGTAATAGGCACCTACATAAGACAAAGCCCCAAATATCAGGACTGTCTCTATAAAATCGAGAAATCTGGTCACCCTAGTGCTGCAGAGATGGCAGATCACCTTGTTCAAGACAGTAATCAGATGGGGATGGAGAGGGAGAGAGAATCCACACACAGATGAACTCCTCTTTGCATGAACTTGCCAGTTAGGCAAGTGCTTGGTCTCTGCTCAAAGACTTTTTATTTTAAGTTTCATCAAAATCCATTCAGATGTTTTTGAATTCATGTGTAAAATAAAAATGTATACTAGTCCCATTTGTTCCAGTCAGAAATGTTGTGCATTTACAACCCAACAATGGCTGAATGATTTTGTTCTTACAAGGCTTGTTTTGCAGTTCATGGAGATCTGAGAAACTGTTTTAGTTGTTTTCAAGTTATGAGCACAGACACAGGTTTTTTCCCCTCAAATATGTGAAACAGAATTTTCTACTAGGTTTCTTTGCTCAATCTACAGTTTGCAATGGTATGGACACACATGCAGAGCTATCTTTGCTCTTTGCATTTTTTTGACCAATCTAAAGAGGCTTCAAAACTTGGAGGAGCTGCAAAAGATTTCAATTTCATTTAAAAAGCAACAGTTACTGTTCTGTGAACCTTTAGGAAGTTTGGGACATTGTGAAATCTTCCTCGTAGTCAACAAATGCTACAAGTCCATGGGAAAGCAGTAGGGAGGGAAGACCAAGACAGTTTTTAGCCCAAAATGTAGGCCAACTTCACTTTTCAGCACTTCAAAGTTTATTTATCTCATGATAACTTAAACAGAATATTTTCTTCCTTTGTTTTGTGAATATCACTCAGTCAACAGAATGAAACTTGCTGTGATTGCAGTTAAACACTAACAGCTCTCTGCTGCCTATTTTACAATGTAACATACAAAGAAAGAAAGAAAAGATGTACACCAAGACTGTCCCTAATTACAAAAGATAACCATAATGTTTAGCCCAAATTCCTCTGTCCGACATGAACCTGGTGATATCTAGCCATCATTACTGTAAATTATTTACAACACAGCTGCTGAATCAGCAAACTAAGCTTATGGGAAATGCTACTATATATTGCTCCCTTCCTATTTGTTTCATACTTATCACTTCATATTTCAAGTATAAATAAATATGTCCAATGTGGAAAATATTGTCCACTGCTGTGGGACCTAATGATTTAAAGCGAAGTGTGCTGCTGGTTTGAATCAGACACGCAGCAGGGACTGTAATGGACAAGATCATTGTCATATGCCATTTTCATAAGAAAAATATGATTGAAAGCCCATTTTTGTGTGTATAATTTATCTTGTTTTTTTAAAGACTAATTCACTTTAACATCGTAGTGTTTCTTCACCAATTTGCATTGCCATTTTGATTCACTTAACTTTGACATCATAATGGCGTCCCAATAGACTTCCCAAGTGCAGCCTTATGAACGTCTTACTAAACACAGAATTATCAAAAATAATATGCAACACATAAGTAATTATTCATGTTTTTGTTAATTATCACATTTAAAGGTCTTTTTTTTTTGGTTGTGTTTCACTTCTGATACATATAATCTCCTCTACAAAATAAAAACTTAGTCTTCTCAAACAAACATTTTCATTTCCAGCAACACATACATTAAGAACAGGCAGTTATCTTCTAATCCCATCTCTTATTCCTTTCCCACTGCTCACCTTCCACTATCTAGTAATAGTTTTCTTCTTGTAAACAATGTGTGCTTAAGTTTTCTAATTCTAAATACATAAAATATTAAATAGGAGGCTTTCCAGTGAATTCAACCAGCTTTGGATAAAACAATGTACATATATGTCAAAATTTATGTGTTTATAGTTTAAAAGTAGAAAATTAGACAGTACAGTGAAGAGATGACAGAAATATGGGGGAAGAACAGTAAAGTGGGAGGGACGTTGGTCTGTGGGGGCTGTTAGGGGACAAGGGGACTTCCCAAGAGGTTTATGGGAAGTCCAGGAAAGTATCACCTCACATATATCTTAAGCAAATGTATTGGAAAAGAGTTCTCCCAAAGGTCTTACAAAGTTAACAGGAGAGCAATTCCCTTCCTGCAGACAGGAAGTCCAGAAGAGACACACTGGGAGTGGATTCTTGTGACGGCTCAACCACTGAACTATTCAATCAAGAGAGACTGGCTGAGCTGGAGGGTAGTCCTCTTGATGAGGGATGTTTTCACTGTCAACTTCCCCACAAGCAACTTATCCTGCACAAATCCATGCAGAACCCATTCTATAACAAAGAAAATGGATGCCAAAGTGTTTGCAAAAACTAAAAGTTTTGCAGATTTTAGCATGAATGATTATTCTTCCAAAAATTCACATCAGAAATGCATTCTTTGGTATGTTCTTGAGTGCACTATGAGTTACTGCTTAACAGCAGAACAGAACAGAACAGAGCAGAACACAGCAGAGAAATTTTTTGGATCCCACCAGTAATGAAGGATAAGATGAACTGGCTTTGTTGCTCAAAGTAGTATTTGGAATGAGTTAGTCTAACAGCCGGACCTTATGGACACTAGACTCAGAGAGAAACCATTCAGTCACCCCCTAAAATCCAAGTGGGTGAGGGTCAGTCAGGCCTAGACACCTCTCCCCCATGCTGAGGAGATTTGCCACCAGATAAAGAGGAGACAGGGCACCACTCTGACATGATAATATTGAACTCACAGCAGTGGAGAAAGGAACTCATTGACTTTCTTTTGCTTTCTTACATCAAGCATGTGGGTGAAACCCAGTAAACCCCAAGGGATGGGGGGCACAGTAGCATTGCAGTGGGGGCACCATATCTCTGCAGCAGCTCTGCCGAGGGTCTTTGGCAGTTCAGACCCATTGGAGGTCCAGCTCAAAGAACAACTCTGACTATAGCTGCTATTGGAACCCTGCATTAGGAGAGTGAGGCCACAAGGACACAATCTAGCCCTATACTATTGAAATTCAAAACTGAAAGTCAATTTAGTCTTAACTGCACCCCTGGTAATATGGTTTAAGCTCTGCAGAGTTGTGAAATACGGACAATGCTACTCTTAAACATGCTCGATGTCCTGCTCCCATCTCAAACCCAGCACCAGCCTGGTGTAGGGACCTTTCACAGTGGGCATGTAGCAGCTCTTTCTACACAGCCCCAATGCAGGACTTCACTGGCGTGGAGGGCTTTACACGGGTTAATTTCAGCCTAGCCATGGAAATATTCTCTGCCTGATTTCACATACTGTAATCCTATTATGTAACAAAATTAGTCTGTTTTCCCCCTTTGCGCCCCCCCATGTGAGCCATATGGCCATTTGCTGAGCATCACAAGACAATAAGTGATGAAGTCTGAGGGTTTTTTGTTGTTGTGCTATACACAAGAAGTCAGTAAGAGATTTAAAGAACACTCAGGTAACAAATATATAGAAATTAATTCAGCCAGACTTTTTGATCAAATTGTTACCAACATTTAACTTTACAGTTCATGGTAAAATATGTTTTTGCCCTAGTAGCAATATATTTTAACAGTATTTTATGACTATTTTTATAAATGCACAAAATTATGCCATTCAACTAAAGACACCAATAAATAAAGTAGCAATTTCTTAGTGAGCAGAATAAGACCTCCATTAACCAAACACTGGAGAGATTGTTATACATGCTTTAAAATGAATAAAACTTATCCACCACTTAACTGACAAAATAAAAAACCTACTGTCACAGATCTGGTTCATTGCTGTGAAGGCACTAAGACACTGAATTCCCATGTGCTATGTTCCCCTGCATTTCAATAGACTACAGCACTGTTGCCTGCTTTGGCCTCTCTGGCACATTTCCTGGGTATCACCTTTCAGTATGTTATCCCTTCATGGAAATGGGGTCCCAGGAACCCACTTGCGTTAAGGCCCAGGACAAGATGCCCCAGTAGCTTAAAAACACCTGCCCCCAGAACGTCACCTGAAGATGTGGACCCTATTTTCCTCTTCAAGAGGCCAGGTAGTAGGTGTAGCATATACCAGCAATGAAATTTTCAGATAAATAGTTTGGCGGAAAAAAAAACACAATTTCTCTGAATCCAAAACTATTTGAGAATTCGTTTTGGCCAATTATCATCATTATTATTTGAAACTTGTCTGCCATTCACAAAATGGATAGATGAGGAAGCAGACAACCTTCCTCATAACCTTAAGACCTGTGGTTCAGGGGCTCACCTGGGATGTGGAAATCTCTGGATCAATTCCCTTCTCTGTCTGATGTGGAGAAGGGATTTGAACTTGTGTCACCCACATTGCAGGAGGGTGCCTTGAGCATCGAACTGTAGGGTATTCTGGGGTGCGTGTCTCTCAATCTCTCCTATTGAATCCACTGTGTGGTATATTAATAATGTAATATGCATTGAGGAACTTCACCTTGGGTGCCCACATCCTAGGTGAGTGCCCTAATCACTAGGTTATAGAGCCATTCTCTCTCTCTCTCGTCCAATGACTATTCATCATCATTCATAGTGACAGAATAGCACCACTTTGCACAAAAGTCTAACACATTACTACTCTTTACTTAATCATATTTAAAAACACACAACTCTATATAAAAAGAATAAACCTTTCATGCACTTCC
Organism: Gopherus evgoodei; assembly: GCF_007399415.2. Classification (NCBI taxonomy): domain Eukaryota; kingdom Metazoa; phylum Chordata; order Testudines; family Testudinidae; genus Gopherus; species Gopherus evgoodei. The sequence continues at coordinate 32,096,836 of NC_044332.1, read as the reverse complement.
TGCAGTTTCCTCACCACTCCAAAGCATTCTCTGGGCTGGGGTAAGGGTCCCTTTGTGGTATCTAGGGTCCATCCCCCGGTAGCTGCATTACTTGAGTTTTGAAACACAGAGCCTCTCTCATAGGTCAGCTTGCTTCCCCTGACTTTGACTAGTATGTCCCCTTCTTTCCTCCTGCCTCAACTTCCTGAGTGTCTGAGTCATCTCCTGGGAGTCCTTTTATAATCTTTTGTTGTGTCACCTGGGTCTTTTTCCTGCTTTGGTATCTTTCCACTTCCCCCTTCCCTTCAGACAGGAGGAGTAAATATCTTCTCCCAGCTCATGCAAACTCATTGACCCAAGGTACTTTACTTTGGATAGATGATCACTGAGTTCTAATAACCCACTTTTGTTTCTGGTTTCACAGAGATGTAATAAAACTCTGCCAATTCATGGTGTATATATAGAGAGATAGAAGGGCATTCATGACACAGACATTTTCATAGTAACAACTTTGTAACAACAACCAGGATTCATAAGTTGTACAGACAGATTCACAAAATCACTATGTCCACCATATTTGCACAGGAGGCCTATGTGCAGTTAATTATGTTCTTTTTGTTTTTCCAACAAAACGACTGTACTTGGTCTAATTTGTAGTGTTGACTTTGATATATACAAGTTTATGTTTACTGAGGTGTTCAAAGGTACATATAGGCTATATAATGGACTCCATAGTTGGAACTTTTTACATCTGCATATATCTGCAACCTCAGTATTATGTACTGTAATTGCCATGAAAATACTGCTATTGACATTTGAAAGTAATAAACTACAGATAAATACTCAAACTAATATTATCTTGGTATTATTTGGGAAAGGAAATGTGCGTATTGAGGTGATAATACTAACGGCTCTGACATAGTAAATGTTAATGTTATCATGGCAATCACTCTATGTAATTCTGAAGTTGGATAGTGTAATGTTAAGATGCTATAGTCTGGGCCTGATTCAACTTTCAGTCAAGACACTGAAGTTTTCCACTGACTTTAATGGGAAATTAATTGTGTACTTTAAGAGCAGGCACTGCAATGGAGCACAATGTACAATATAGAGGATCCTGCAGAAATGACCCCTCACTTTTATTTTTCCTTCTTTGTTCCATTTTCTCCTACATTCCATTGTTAGTCAATTCAAGATTTCACTGTGACAAGACAGGAACAGAAGACATATGTCATTTCTTCCTAGACCATAACATAGTTCCAAGATGATTATCCAGTGCCAAACTATGCAGACCAGATTTTTACTGACCTTAGTTCTATCCCGGTGAACTTCTGTATGTCTAGTTGCTATTCATGCTGTTATTCACTTTAGGTCACAAAGCAACAATAACTCAACACAATCCAAATACATTCTGCCTGTTATAAAGAAAGAGAAAAGGATGGTTTTGTTAGAACATCAAAATTTACTATTTATCACATGAGGAACAGCATGGTGCTCAATAAGCAACATGAACCATTTAAATAAAGACAAAACAATAAATGAGACATATCCTTTCACATATCCAACATTTTGCATATATCAACTCTCTGCCAGACTTTTCACCTCTAATATAAAGGTGAAACAAAACAAAAACAAAACAAAAGGCCCTCTCTTTTTTGACTTGACAAAGGTAACTATGAACATTAATATTCACTGACCTATAGAGACAATAGGTATGGAGATGAGCAAAACTGGGGTCAGTTTTGATTTTTCAGTCTCTGATCAGTGGGCCCTTGACTTGAAGACTTGAAAAGAAAAGTGGTTCAGATCTGAACCCTCAAATTTCAAGGCTATATCCTAAATAAAACTTTGCTGTTTGGATTCATCTCCAGTATTTCTGCTAGGGATGGGAAATCATTTTAGACATTATGCAATAATTAAATTGCTGCTGTCTCTTTTGAAGAATATTTTATATGCTTTAAAAACACACACACACACACACACGCACAAACAGGTAGCCAATTTTGATTTTATCTTGCACTTTCTGGTTCACACCAACAGTCAAATTGCTCAAAAAAGACATAAGAACACAAGAAAGGAAGTTCACTAATGCCTTATTAAAAGTCATGAGAATGTAATAGCTAAGAAACAATTAGAGTCTTATAGAAATTGCTCTAAAATCCTAGGGCTATCTTTGTATTCCCCCATGTCCAAGGGGAGCTGGAGGCCAATTTGTCCCTCCTCCACAGGCAATTTAAATTTCCTAGGAGCATTTGATCTGCACAGGAGAGCCATTGTGCATTTTACTCTGTGGTTATGTCCTCACAACCCTGACACACCACGAACACCATCCGGGGACTCCTTCACGCAAGGTGAATCCCTACCTGCTTTCCAGCCCCCTAGTTTTTGATAAAGAAATATATCCTTTCTATAGAAGTTTCAAACCATTTTCTAAATTTTGAGAGAATAATATCCTTGGTATGGAACTCTATAGTTTGTTTTAAAGACTCTCTAGAAAGTCATCATCATTCTCTATTAACTTCTATAGAACTTAACTGTTAGGGAACTTTGTAAGAGTTGGTTCTTGTGGGCTATCTGCAACACCACCCAATTTTCCAGAACATCCAAACCAAACAGAACCTCTTAATTTTTTGTCATTCATCTGTTACTAATGACAACTTACTGTAGCTAGTAGCTATACTTAAAGGGGAAGGATGAGTTCCACTTTACATTTGAAAAGCAGTTAATCAGTGCAGAAATAGTGTACCAAGAAGAGATGCTTCTTTTTAGAAGCATGTAGAAGTGGATAAATGTCCATATATGTAGAGAGAAAGCAGGCTGATGTCCTAATGAAAGTGTGAAGATTACAGATCCCTATTTATACCTTAAATGAAGAATTTAGTCATTTGGTCACTTGAAAGCCATAGTGAAAAGGATCTTTATCAGAAAGAGCCTCATATCTGGGTTTTAATGAGACTGTTTCCTATTAGAAGTCAATTTAACTTAAATTCCTTTCCCAACTTTATTCTTTGCTAACTGGGAACAGCCAAGAGTCAGCACAGCTTCTAGATCTAATTCAACATTCTGAACTGATTAACTAAAATCCTTCTGAGCAAACATAATATTGTTACATATTTTCACAAGACTACTGAAGGATTACTAAATGCTGTAGGATTTTCTCACAAGAAGAGCAGGATATACTGGGACATGTCCCAGCCTACATTAGTGGGATTTTTCAACATTTGCCTCATCAACTAGATTAACAGAATAAGTAAAATAATTTCAAGAGTCAGATCAGTTTAAGAGGTTGCAACAATCACCACAGCAAAAAGCAGCTAAAAAAAATTCCCATATTATGGAACACTTGACAATAATCAGTAGCCTGTAATTATTTTCCTTAGAAAACAATTATCTTATTGTTTCAGTAAGTGTAAGAGAAGAAAAATGTTCTTACAGGAGAACAACATGTCAGCCAAAGTTGCTTTGGGAAAAGTGTAGTATAAGTAAGATTAAGATTTTTGTCATGGGTATTTTTAGTAAAACACCCATGGACAGGTTGCAGGTAATTAAAAATTCAGGGAATTCTGCAACCTGTCCCTGACTTTTACTAAAAATAGAGCGGGTCATGGAGGGGATGCCCAGCCTCAGATGCTGCTTCCAACAGAGGCCCTGGGGTGTGTGTGTGTACACAGTTTACATTACAAGTAAGAATGGGTGCATGGCATAAAATGTTTGGGGACCACTGCCCTATGCAATTTGTGATGCAACAAATAACCAACTAAATATGAAGTTGGAGTACATGCAGTTAAGCTGTCTCTTGGATTGAAATAAAATCTCTTTTCCTTAGGGGAACACCAACTAGCCAGGTATTTAATGGAATACCATTCTTGTTTTAACAAACCCACTAATTATCTGTGAAATTCTGAGTTATTTTCCTGCGGCCTGCAAACCTAAACATGCAAAGTGTTAATTGGAAAGTGTTAGTTCATTTGTTTTAAATGGATTCTTCCTACAAATAAATTTTATTATTCTTTTAGCGTTTGTTGAAAAGACTGGCTCATAGGCACAGGTAGAGAGAGTTCAATGCTGCCTCACTGCAGGTGGGAGGACTAGCGATTGGTATTAGAGGTGACGGTGGAAAATGAATGTGTGTCTCAGAAGTGATGTGCAATATGTGGGAAAATAAATTGTTCTGGCAGAACTGACTAGGGTAGCTGGAACAACATCACAGTTCTAGCCTTGCTCCCTGATAACATGGCCACCTCAGTACCACCTCTTAATGAAGGAAGATTCTCATCACAGGGAGCCAAGAAGAGGCAGTGAAAGATTTATATTAAACAGGATAATTAACCAGTGGATTTTTCAATGGGTATGGGCATGCCTATGCAGCCTGCTCACTCTTTCCTTAGCCAATCCACTACCCATGCCAGCCCCAGATTCCCAGAACCACCGTACACCCTCTGTGGCATGCACAGAGGCAGCCTACTGCATGAGGAAGGGAGATTCACATGTGGGTCACAAATTCTCTGTAGTGGATAGGGTCTCCTGAGGTATATTATAGGCCTACCTCCCAACATGTGTCTATGGACACTTCAGAAACATGACAGGGAGGCCACTTGTGTGTTAATATCCTGTCTGTTTATTCAGTGCTTCCCTCAACTCTCTCAGGTCTAGTTTTATGGTACATATTACATTGAATAATAATTCCTTTTCAAAGGCAATTGCATCTCTTAGTTCTTATTAGGATTGGTTGAAAACCAAAATTCCATTTTCATTAAAAATATTGAAAGGAACAAAAATACTATTTATTTTTGTCTAAAGCATTTAAGGTGAAATGAAACAAATGAAAATAAAATGTTTGTTTTGGTTGAAAAAGTGATCCTTCATTGTACAATTTTCAGCTGCCTCTTGTTCATATATAAAATATTGAAGACAAGGTATAAACCAGCTAAAACAATGTATTTGCCAAGTAATCCAAAGTTATTTCTGTTGTTGTTGTAGAAGTCTTGTTTCAGTGATAACTGACCCCAGTATGGCTTCTGATGAGGATTTCTATCCAGTCCTGTATCAATTCTGCCACAGCATGGACTGATCCTATAGAAAGGAACAGTGACCCACAGAAACCAATTGAGTACATTCTATAGCTATTTACAATATTTTATCCTGCTGGGCAGACCTTAAATCTTGCCCTTTTGCAATTTGTTTCTCTCCACAAGAAAAAAGGCAGCTATGTTTCTGTTGTATGCTTATTCTGAGCTCTTTTTAATAAATCTAAAATTTATGACTGCAAGGTAACCCTCTGCTGATATGAAGGCAATTTTTGGTGACCCATAAAATTTAGAATTTAATTCATTTATTTCTGTTAACTTTAATTCCTACTGTGACCATCACTGCTCACTGCAATTTAACACATACTGCACACTTTAATATAGCTGAAGCAATGGGCTCTGGATCTTTTGAACAAATGACCATATTGAACGATCTGTTCAAGTGACTGACTTTTCCTATTTTTTCTTAGTCACAGAGAGTACTGTATGTGAAAAGCTGTTTGAAGATTGTCCTTGGAGTCATGAAACTAAGATGATGCAGCTTTAAAGGCAATGATACTTAGAATTTCTGTTTTCCTTCCAAAAAGATTACAGAGCTACAAGAAGGTAAAGTTGAAACATCTGGTTTATATTTGTCAATCTTTAAAAACATAGGTATTAATAGGTGCACACATATTAAATTAAATAAGAGACTGATTATGTTAATATAGAAAAAGGATGTCTTTCCGGGTGAAATTCCAGCCCCACTGAAGTGATTGGGAGTCACTGACTTCTGTTATACACTTAGAAAACTTGTAAAACAAGTATTTGATTAGCCATAATTTTCTGCTAATTTCATTTAGAATATCTGTACAGCCATATATCTAAAACGGTGAAGGATAAGATTGGAAAAAGTACAGAGAAGGGCAACAAAAATGATTAAGGGTATGGAACAGCTTCCATATGATAGGGAATTAAAAAGACTGGGACTGTTCAGCTTAGAAAAGTGACGAGTAAGAGGGGGATATGATAGAGGTCTATAAAATCATGAGTGATGTGAAGAAAGTGAATAAAGAACTGTTATTTACCCCTTCACATTACACAAGAAATGGGGTCACCCAATGAAATTAATAGACAGCAGGTTTAAAAGAAACAAAAGGATGTAATCACACAACACACAGTTCACCAGTGAAACTTACTACCAGGGGAAGTTGTGAAGGCCAAAAGTATAACTGAGTTCATAAAAGAATTAGATAAGTTCATGGATGGTAGGTCCATAAATGGATATTAACCAAGATGAACAAAGCCCCATGCTCTGGGTGCCCAATAACCTCTGATTGCCAGATGCTGGAACTGGATGACAGGGGTAGATCACTTGATAAATTGTCCTGTTCTGTTTATTCCCTCTGAAGCATATAGCATCAGCTACTGTGAGAAGACAGGACACTGGGTTATATGGATCATTGGTCTGACCCAGTATAGACATTCTTTTGTTCTTATATTTATACAGACACATATATAATGAAAGGAATGATAATTTTATTTATAGGAGAACAATGAGTAAAATAAACTAATCCAGCATCTTTATGGATTAAAAATAATAATTCTTTGTGAATGCATACTAAAAAAAAGTTTCACAGCCCTATCCAAGATATTTTTAATTCCTCCTTTGTAAACTTTGTAATAAAGTTTGTGTAAAAAAGGTCTGAATTTTAAGTTGTTTGCTACAGGTGTACGAAGCATTTCATATTACATTTTAGCACCGGGAGGCAAAACATGTTCTGTCTATATAAAAATTGCCAGCACAAACTGGATTGAATGATAATGAAAAAAAGTTAGTACGATTCCCAACGCTGGACTGCTTTTGCTGCCAGCACATTTGAAAACCAGAAATGTATTAGTGACTTTATTGCAAACAATTCTGTTCTGAGTTTTAGGTTATTTCTGCGGCATTGAGCACCGTGACTACAACACAGTACTGCCCCAATAATGTCTGGTCTTCCAGAGCAAATGGGACGAAAGAATGTTTTAACAGTACTCTTGAATTGTACGTTAGGTATGTCTACACTGGCAAGTTTTTGAGCCACAAGTTCTATCACTTTTATTAAAATGCTGGAATTAAACTACTGTTGCGTGTCCACATTGTGCTCCTTGTGACGCTGGAGCACATCCACATTAGCAGCTCTTGCAACAGCAAAGACAGCAATGCATTGTGGTTGCTATCCCACTGTGCAGCTGGCCACAGGGTGCTTGGGGAAGGGTTTGCAATGCCTCATGAGGCAGGTACAGCGTCCACGTGATGCAAGTTTCCCAATCCCATTGTTCCATGGGCATCCTACTACATTGCCAGCTGCTTTTCAACTGAAGTGGGTGGGGGAGAGCGTGTGACAGAGAGAGTGTGTGTGTATGGGGGGGGGGATGAGAGAGACAGTGTATTTTGGAGGACAGAGTGTGTGTCAGCATGCTGTCTTGTAAGTTCAGGCAGTGGCAGGAAGCAACCAGTCCTGAGGCAGTGGGAGGGTGAAACTCCGACATCAGCCCCCACACCCCTCCCTGGGCTCTCTGCACAGCAATCTCTCTCTCTCTCACACACACACACACCACACCACACAACCAAGCACACAAGCCCCTGTGTTCAACAGTAGGAGCATTCTACATTAATGGTTTGCTTTGTGTCGTAGAGCAGATCAGCACAGCACACAATGGCTGTCAAACGGAGACTGCAGGAAATGTGGGATAGCTTCCCACAGTGCACTGCTCAATGCTAGCCACGAGACTGAGGACGCACTCCGCTGACTTAATGCACTTAGTGGGGACATACACAATTGACTGTATAAAATTGATTCTAAAAACCGACTTCTATAAAATTGACCTTATTTTGTAGTGTAGACGTACCATTAAAAACAATGAGCAGAGCGGTCACTTGAGGTATTATGGGACAGCTCCAGAGGCCAATTACAATACAAGTGTTCACACAGGCAATAGACCGCCTGAGCCTCTGTGCAAATAGACTTACGACTCTCGTCTAGGTGGGTTTCTTTGCAGCGCTGCAACCGAGGAGTTTCAATGCACAAAGTGGCTTAGCAGTGTGTACACGCCTGCAGTTTGAGTGAAAAAAGCTGCTTTACTACTCAGAAACTTGCCAGTGTAGACAAGCCCTTAGCCTTTTAAAGCCCAAGGGCGCATCTTATTTTACTTGAGTAAAGAACCATATGTCTCTCTATAGACATGGAATACTACCACTAAACCTACTGAAGCACCAGCACTGCTTTCTTTATTGGTCTAGTTTCCTTATGCAAACAACTAACCAGACATAACCCTAGGTAGCTTATGAAATGTCACAAGACCACAGCCAGAGGTAGCACACACCGTACAGTGTGCCATAAATCCAGTTGCAGTATCTAAAAGATTAGCAGTAAAATGTTATTACATCTAAATGTACTTTCATATTGCTTAGTTAATTTTCAAATAATGCTTATGCATTTAAATGGTATTTAACAAGAGAGCAGGAAATGTATTCTGCCATTTGTAAATGGAAGTCACTTTTGAGGACAAGGTCTATTCTAACTTACACTGGCCTGCCAATGGCTCAGAGTCAGTCAAAAATAACTGTAGAGTAACCGAGCTCTGGCTACTCCCATTTCTCCCCTGTGCAAACCCCAGCACACACTGAGGAGTCTTGAGAGATGGTGTAGAGCCCCAGGAATTCTGCTTCTCCAGCAGTATTCCCTGGTGGCTGGAATTGCTAGTATTACATCCCCCCTGTACTACTGGAACAGCACAAAAGCCCAGAACACAACGGAGAATTTGGCCCTGTGTGTTTGTTTTGCATACAGTGACCACTGTTTGAAAGAGCAAGTCATGTCTCATGGAAAACTGGGGAAGCATCCCATGTAGGAACAAATTCTACTAGTATATCCTGGATGTATTTTTTGCACCTTTGAGCCCTGTCATTAAAAAATATTTGCATAAATACAGGATACTTTCTGTTGTTCAATTCAATGCCCAGCTCTTTATCCTGCAGTCCATGAACACACATTGCTTGTGACATTCTCACATTTCAAAAGAAACTACCTGGCTGACATCACAACTAGAAAATAGGATAGGTCAAATTCAGCCTTGTTATAGGAAAGTGCAACTTTCTTTTTGTTCAATCTAGTCACGCCTACTCATGCCACAACTAAATTGGTGCTTTGATTTGAAATAAAGAATGAGTAGCAGAAGCAAACAAGATTTGCTGGGAAACATCACAGGACCTAACCAGATCAGCCACACCATCACCGGTTCATTCACCTGCACGTCCACCAAGGTAATATACGCCATCATATGTCAGCAATGCCCCACTGCTATGTACATCGGCCAAACTGGACAGTCGCTAAGGAAAAGGATAAACGGACACAAATCAGATATTAGGAATGGCAATATACAAAAACCTGTAAGAGAACACTTCAACCTCCCTGGCCACACTATAGCAGACCTTAAGGTGGCCATCCTGCAGCAAAATAACTTCAGGACCAGACTTCAAAGAGAAACTGCTGAGCTTCAGTTCATCTGCAAATTTGACGCCATCAGCTCAGGATTAAACAAAGACTGTGAATGGCTTGCCAATTACAAAACCAGTTTCTCCTCCCTTGGTTTTCACACCTCAACTGCTAGAACAGGGCCTCATCCTCTCTGATTGAACTACCTCATTATCTCTAGCTTACCTGCATATATATACCTGCCCCTGGATATTTCCACTACATACATCTGACGAAGTGGGTATTCACCCACGAAAGCTCATGCTCCAAAACATCTGTTAGTCTATAAGGTGCCACAGGATTCTTTGCTGCTTTTACAGATCCAGACTAACACGGCTACCCCTCTGATGTTGGGAAACATTTTTACACAATTTGAGTAAAATAGCAAATTTGTAACCGAGTACCTCAGTGTCAAATGGTTAGGATTTAATCAGATACCAAGGGCCAAATTCTCTGCTACATCCAGTCTCCACTGAGCACAGAGATATAAAGGAGCTGGCTGCGGCTTTCTGATAATCAGGCCAGCTCTACACCTTGGTCTCTGCCCCACCATTCATTGGAAAGGCCTCAGATTTGTGCTCAACTACACACACCGGTAATGATCCCTGAAGAACTCTCTGAGTTGAAGATGGCCGGAGTTCAACAGCTCTCCATTCATACTCCTTGTTAGTCACCTGATAGTACGCGAGGACCCAAGTAGTCAGATGCACACCTGTTATCTACCAGATTGCAGGGGTGACCAAACGACAAAGGTTCATTTTTGGATGTTTAGAGGGGGAACAGTTGTGGCACAGTGTGCAGGCACTGAGACATATGGCTTTACCTTAATGGTTTATTAGTGATACAGAAACAATATTGACGAACAACTCTATTCATACAAGGAAACACACAATATACTCATACAAAGACACAATATACTGTTAACCCAAAAAGAAAAAAAGAAAACTGAACTTCCAAAAGTAATTAATTACAAAGCATACTTACTAATACAAACCAATGCAAAAACATTACGGCCGGCAGACGCGTAAGCTCCACTGGAACACGAGAGCTGAGAGAGGCTTTGAGGTGATCAGGCTCTGTTATAGGTGCACTCAGGGTGCAAGTGACTCAGGTGCGTTCTCCTCTCTGCCTGCCAAACTGTGGGCAGGACAGATATATCAAAAGTGATGCCCCCCCTCCCCAAGATCTAGTGAAGAAATCGCTGACAGCTATATGGGGCTTCTCGTCTACCAAATAAGGTAAAATTAACTATAGATAGGGTTTTGCCGAGTTTCCCTGAAGAGCGGGGGATATTCTGTTGCAAGCTGTTTGCAAAATATCTGTAAAGTATCTGTAAAGTTGCAACAGAGCGGTCAAACTTCAGCCTTAGCCTTTACTGGAATGGTCAGCCCTCAGCCTTTACTGGCAAAGACAATAACAGGAAACAGCTCGGTGTATGTGCTGGCTTTGCATCTAAGCATGGAGGCCAGGGCAGACATGCAGAAGCAGGCCTGGTGTTACAACACTCCTTACCACATCAGTATGTCCCCACCCCAAGGCCAGGAGGGAGTCAGATATGGTAGCTGTACTCTGGCTCAGGACTCCACTATGCTGTGAAGATCTGTCCATCAGTTTCTTATCCTTTTGTATTGCCAGCATGTTGCAAATTGCAAGAGTACTGAATACTTTCAACTCACTGAATGCCATCAACCTATTGAACTCACTAGTGGTTGAGTGTAGTTAGGATTGGATCCTAATCAGAAGTGATAAAAAGTCTGTACCAACTATCAGGTAGTTGGTGAACTATATGAAGTGAATTTATAGTATCAGTTCAACTATGTCCACATCACAAAAAATACCATAGAATTCTATCTTCATGGACAGATTCTCTTATCCAAAGACACTGGGAGTCTTTCAACTGACATCAGGTCCAGATTCAGCAGAGAAGCCAAGTATGGAACGAATTTTCCTCCCATCCCTTAACACTGTCCCTAAAGAATAAAATTTAATATGACAATATTTGGCCAGTTTGCATCACTGCCTAAGTTGTATCTACTTTCATAGAGGATTTCATTCTCCAGCACTTTCAGTCCAACAACTTTTATTAGTTTTAAACTCACTTTTTTGGGGGGAAAACCCCCACCATTGAATTAAAATGAAAGCCAGCACTCTACTAAAATATTTACTATAGAGTAATTGAATTTTAACAAGACTGATCTTATATCAAGATCAAAAACCAAAAACACCTTACAGAGATATCACAGATTTTGATCAGTTCTTGACATAATGTAAAATCAATGAAACCTTGAAACTAAAGCATCCACAGATGTGTTTTACAAAGCTCCTAATTGGTTAGTCAGACTTCGAAGTCACACTGTTTCATTTGTTGTGAACTTCCATGCTCCTATCTAGGGTAATATGGTTATTGGGCTACTAATTATGAATTTTGGTAGCCTATAAAGAGAGCCTTGATCTGCTATGGTTTAATTTCCTTTTGCTAAAATGTTAAAGCAATGTTTAAATACAGCCTATAGTTCATACCAATTCAATAACACTATGAAGTACCTAAATACCACAACGTTCTCATCAGCCCTGACATTTTAAAGTGAATTACAACAGCTGTTCTATGTTAAAGAGACATTTTAATCAAATCCACCTTTGATAAGCAGGAAAAGTAAACATGACCAGGCTGCTAATGTACATGCTGTCCCATTAAGTTTAACACAGTGGGTTATGATGGCAATTTATTTCTGGTCATCAGATACCTTGTGTGTAATCTGCTTTCAAACAGCACACCCAGCAGTCAGTTTCTTTCTGTCATCCTACTAAGGCATAACCTCAATCAGCCTTAGATTTGTTAGGGAAAAAATGTAGGGCTGATCAACCTCATTTGTACGGGAAAGTGCGTTTGGGAGGGGAACTCAGAAAGGACAAAAAGGGGTCAACCATACGTTGCTGAATACTGTGGTATCTTTGCCTTGACTTCAGTGGGGTCAGAATCAAACTGTGAGACCGGAGTGTAACTGACATGCAGCCAGATAATTGTGGCCGGAGTCATTTATGTAATTAGGAAACCACTAGCTGGTTGACAATGAAGAGACATTACTGCCGTCCTATTTTAATGAAATCTCCTGTCTTTCAATTATAGACAGTCCTTCTTTCAGGAAAGCTGCAAAGTACCAGGATGCATGACTACAAAGAAAAATAATTTTCTCAATATTTTTATATTTAATCTTTACAGATATTAACAGCCAGACAAGAAATTGCCATCTTGACAGTCTGAGTATGTAGAGTAGAATCCAGAGAATGCAGCCCCATTGGAATGTACAACGAAGTTGTTTGCAAGTTATATTTTATTGCATTGCAAGCTATATTGCATTTTTGTAAAATGATAATAAAATAATCATTGCACCAAAGTATAGCAACTTCTGGGAAACATTATTTCAAGGGCAGCTTCTACTGATAGACTATTGCAATTATAAAGCTGTCTTTACCTATTTGTAAAAGACTCTTAAAACCTATTATTATAGATATAAATGCTATTATTGTTTAAACCATCCACATGCCTGATGCTGCAAACTTATATGGGTGGGCAAATTCCTGTATTATATATGGAGCGCCTCATCTTACATTAAAGTTTTCAATGAGGTTCCACATGAGCTTCTATTTATCATAACTAGGATCTGATCTTGCATTCCTTGTGCATCCAAACTCCTGTCGAGTTCACTGATTTGTAAAGAACAAGGTCAGGACATTCATCAATTCAATTTCCCCTTTTTCACTAAATTTCTAGGAGGTGGTTCCACACATCTGCTTGGCAATAATATGCAGTGCTCATGGAATCTAAGAAGAACAGCCATTATATGAAAAATAGAACAGATTACAAATTTGTTAAGATGAGGCGGTCATTTGACTGCTTAACACTGATTCCTTAGATCTTTACATGTTGTACAAAAGCAGGGTCTAAATAACTGCTTTAATCGGGGTCATAGAAGATCTGTCTCCTCCCTAACATCTGGCTTAAGAGGAATATTTAGTAGGGAGGCCTCCAAGATATTTCTAAGCTATTAAATTTGTATAGTTGGTTTTGCAAAATGAGCTGGGAGTCATACAAAGCACTGTAAGTTTCCAGTTTGTGAACTCAGGCACAAAATCTATTTACCTGTCCTTTACCATGATGATAATAATGAAATAACTAACGATATCTTATTTGTGCACCAAAAAAATGTTACTTACCTTATGGGAGTGGATGAACAGAGTTTTTCAGTGCTGATATATTCTAAATTATTCTACAGTTTAAAGGGACCATCAATTTAAAATAATTAAAAAACAAAACAGAAGTAGTTTTAGGCAGTAGCTACAAATTCTCCTGCCAAATTTTGAAGTTTCACAATCACATTTTCTTATTTCCAAACATGTTTTTCTCTCTCTTTTTTGCTGTGTGAAAGACTCATACAAACGGAGGAAACTGACTATGGCTCTAATCATGCATGGAAATCTGCCTGGGTTTGAAATTGGCATAGGAGACTGCCTACATCAAGTTCATTGTCATACCAGGCTTAAGTGACTATGCAGGGAAAACTAAGTTTGACTGTACACAAAATGTAGGGTTTCCAAAAGCCCACTATGCTAGCCTAAGTCTACTCCTATTGAAAACAAATGATAAATGCCATATTGATTACAATTGAAAATCCCACCCAAGTACTCTCAGAAGCACGTAAGAAGTCAACAGGAAAAAACAGAGAAACAGACAGACATTTTCTCTAATCTTTCACTTATTGTATTTTATGTGTGGGTGTCTTATTTTATACAATAACACATTAAAAATAAATCAGACAGTAGTGGAATATTTAAGTTGAAGATGTCTTTTACTGAAAGTTTATTGGCTATTATCTTCTTATCCAAGTTTGAAGCAGAGTAAATTTCCATGGATATTAGTGATGCATTCTTCATTACGACAGGTTTCAGATGTTGATGGGACCAGTGCCCATCTCAGCACTGCATTCTTTTGAAATTACTCAGATTTCATCTTGACATTTATGTTTCAGATTGCTGTTCACTTCTGCTGACCAGTATGTGCCAAACTAACCTTGACCTCCCTTTGTAAGAATTGTTGGGCTGTCACTCAGGTTTAAAGAACTCATTAAACTTGACAGAGATACTGTGTATCTGTTTTGTCCAAGTCCCTGCTGTACAAAATTGCCCTTAAAATTAAAAAAAAAAAGACATCTTTGTCATAAACAGATAGCTAAGGGTTAATGTCTCTTACACCTGGAAAAGTAACCTGAAACACCTGACCAGAGGACCAATCAGGAAACAAGACTTTTTCAAATCTGGGTGGAGGGAAGTTTGAGAGAGAGTCCCTTTGTTCTGGTCTTCTGCCTGTCTCTCTTTCTGCTATGAGAGGATTTCTGTTTCCTGCTTTCTAATCTCCTGTTTCCCAGTTGTAAGTACAAAAAAGATAAGACAGTGATTTATATTTTTATTTTGTATTTACATGGTATAGTTGCTGGAGTGCTTTGAATTGTATTTTTTGAATAAGGCTGTTTATTCATATTTCTTTTAAGAATTGACACTGTATTTGTCACCTTAATACAGAGAGACCATTTTTATGTATTTTTCCTTTCTTTTTAAGACCTGTTGGAGTTTCTTTAGTGGGGAACTCCAGGGAATTGAGTCTGTGCTCACCAGGGAATTGGTGGGAGGAAGAAGTCAGGGGGAAATCTGTGTGTGTTAGATTTATTAGCCTGACTTTGCACACCCTCTGGGTGAAGAGGGAAGTACTTCTGTTTCCAGGACTGGAAATAGAGAGGGTGGAATCCCTCTGTTTAGATTCACGAAGCTTGCTTCTGTGTATCTCTCCAGGAACACCTGGAGGGGGGAAGGGAAAAAAGGTTTATTTCCCTTTGTTGTGAGACTCAAGGGATTTGGGTCTTGGGGTCCCCAGGGAAGGTTTTTTGGGGGACCAGAGTGCCCCAAAACACTAATTTTTTGGGTAGTGGCAGCTTTACCAGGTCCAAGCTGGTAACTAAGCTTGGAGGTTTTCATGCTAACCCCCATATTTTGGACGCTAAGGTCCAAATCTGGGATTAAGTTATGACAATCTTAACTAATTAAAAGTGACCAGTTGAACCACAGGAATGACACCTACCCACCCAAACAGCAGCTTGCTAAGGCTTTTAATATGGTTTCCTATGGATGAAGGGAATCAAGAAGTTGGTCATCAGAGATCTCTGAACTCTAGCAAATGAGAACACATGAAGTGTTGAAGCTCATTGCCAATCCCCCAGTCAATGCAAAATGGCAAATATATGGTATACACCGCACAAGGACAAAGGGACACCCAAAATTTTCTAGCTGCTCCGGTTATGGATATCAGAAGTGCTGAAAACATATGGAAAAGTTCACATGCAGAACAAGGTCATTGCCTCACATTTGCATCTTGAATATAATTTTATTTTTGTTGGTTTGAATAACATGCAGCAACATAAAATTAAAGTGGGAAAAGTATATGGATTTGAATATCAGTGAATAATTTGAATTTATTTCTCTCTCTTGTGGATAATAGAGTGAATGGGGTTTAAAATTGCCCACTGTTAACTTACGTGTTCCTAGAAACTGGCCAAACCAAACCAGACAGTCTCTATGCAAAGAATAAATGGACACAAATCAGACATCAGGAATCATAACATTCAAAAACCAGTAGGAGAACACTTCAATCCCTCCAGTCACTCAATAACAGACCTAAAAGTGGCAATTCAACCAAAAAAAACTTCAAAAAAAAAAAACTCCAATGAGAAGCTGCAGAACTGGAATTAATTTGCAAACTGGACACCATCAGATTAGGCCTGAATAAAGACTGGGAGTGTTTGGGTCATTACAAAAGCTAAACTTAATTTCCCCAATACTAATTTCTCCCTACTGTTACTAACATCTTCTTGTCAACTGTCTGTAATGGGCCACTCTCTTACCACTTCAAAAGTTATTTTTCTTCCCTTGGTATCCTGCTGTTAATTGATTTCTCTCATTAGACTGACCTCACACTTGGTAAAGCAATCCCCATCCTTTCATGTATTTATACCTGCTCCTGTATTTTTCACTTCATGTAGCTGATGAAGTGGGTTCTAGCCCATGAAAGCTTATGCCCAAATACATTTGTTAGTCTCTAGGGTACCACAAGGACTCCTCATTGTTTTTGCTGATACAGATTAACATGGCTACCACTCTGAAACTAGAAACCAATAGTAACCCCAAAAGATTCTCCACTACCAATACTATCAGAGGATGAAGAAGAAAAATTCTTTAACACCTGAAATAACTTTCTGGTCTTAAAGTCTGTGTAAAACCTGAATCTTTAATATCTCATCTAAATTAGACAGAGAAGGATAACACAAAATGCATCCTGTTAAACAGACTCATAATTACTTAAATGCTCATGCTCTTACCAACATTTCAAAATTTTATTTTTCAGTTAATTTTATTTTGATACATTTGTCATCTGAAGTGTCTGATCAAAGAAAGCACTTAACAAAATTTATTAGTAAACTTAAATCTTGAGAATAGTGTTAAAACATTCAGAGAGGATAATTTTTATTTCAGTGTCTTAAAAGTTTTGCTTTTTAAAAGATTCCTATTTAAACTCAAAGTTAAAATGTGTTCTTTCAAATATGAGTGGGTGTAGAGATAGTTATACATTTGAATTTGAAGTTTTAGAACAAAATAATTGTGCTTAAAAAAAAAAGTCAGAAAGAATGCTAAAAACTAAACTTACTGGTCTAAACATATTGGAATAGTGACACAACCCAGTGGATGGGGCACCAGATGGGGAATAGAGATTTGAATTCTATAGCTGGCAATGCCATTTATTTCTCAAATAGTTTTATTGATTTCAATGGTAGTGCCAGTGGGATGGGTTGGATAGAGGGTAGGGGCCAGGCTGTTTGGGGAGAGACATCCTTCCCTACCCAGCCCTCCATACAGTTTTGCAACCCCAATGTGGCCCTCGGGCCAAAAAGTTTGCCCACCCCTGGTCTAGAGGGAGAAACAGCCTGAATGCTGTCTCCTTCCTTCAGAGTGGGCTGGGAACTGAAGCTCCCTACAACCCTCCAGTTCCCTCTCTCCTTCTCTCTCCCTCCCACTCTATTTGTGAGCTGGGATCTGCTGGGTCCAGCTGCCCCTAGTGGCGGACAATAGCTCTGCAGCCCATTTCTGTGAGGGGGATTGAAATTCTGGACAGAACATTAATTTTGCACAAATTCTGCATTGCACAGTGGTGCAGAATTCCCCCAACAGTAACATGCTTAAGTGCTTTGCTGGATTAAGGCGTACACTGAGTACATTTGAAGATGTGCCAATTCATTTCGGTGCCTAAATGGAAGTCAGACTCTCTTGAAAATCTGATCTTTAATGTAGTCGATATATGGAAAGTTGTTTTAATCATTTGACTAAACAGAATTCTAGAGATGGCAGAAGCTTGATTCATATAAGAACGCAGTGACTAAACTGGAACATAATAGGGAAAGGGAAATCTTAACATGTTGGCACACAAGGCTCAGATATGAGTCCATATAATTTTAACCTGTTACCAGAGGTATTTCAATGGAGACAGTGATCCATACCCTGCTATGATATCTGTTCTGTGAACCTGGTGTTATGACATATGGAATCACAGACTGCCTTACACAGGAGGCATTTTTAAAGAAAACATTAGAGCTCCTAGGTGTTATGGTAATAAAAAAAAATAATAAATTACAGACACAACAGGCTTCTGCACAGCTTGAATTACATCTATGTCTGTCTTGTTTATGAGGAACCTCACTTTGTCTGGAACTTTTCACAGCATATTTTGAAATCTACCAACCAAACAACAGCATTTAATTACACCTGATACCTACCTAAAAAAAAAAAAAAAAGCCTGAGATCCAGCACTTGCATTCTGCCTTTAGATAAATTGCTAGATTCCTATTTCTCCCAGCAATTCCCCATTGTAAAATACATCCCATAAGATTGTGTGCTCACTGGAAGACCTAGTTTCAGGGTGAAGGCAAAAAGCTGCTGGCACATATAGCAGAGACTCAGGATTAGTTGGATCACAACATTAGTTAGACACCACGGTATAAATAAGTGACAGTCACGTTAACACCACTGACCGCTATGCCTACCTTCATGCCTCCAGCTTCCAACCCGGACACATCACACAATCCATCGTCTACAGCCAAGCGCTGAGGTACAACCGCATTTGCTCCAACTCCTCAGACAGAGACCAACACCTACAAGATCTTCACCAAGCATTCTCAAAACTATGATATCCACATGAGGAAATAAGGAAACTAATCAACAGAGCCAGATGTGTACCTAGAAGCCTTTTGTTGCAAGCCAAGCCCAAGAAAGAAACCAACAGAACTCCACAGTCCTCATCTAAAACCTCTCCAACGCATCAGTGATCTACAACCCATCCTGGACAACGATCCCTCACTTTCACAGGTCTTGGGTGGCAGGCCAGTCCTCGCCCACAGACAAGCCACTAACCTTAAGCATATTCTCAACAGTAACCACACACCGCACCATAGTAAATCTAACTCAGGAACCAATCCATGCAATAAACCTCGATGCCAACTCTGCCCACATATTTACACCAGTGATACAATCACAAGACCTAACCAGATCAGTCACAACATCACCGGTTCATTCACCTGCATGTCCACCAATGTCATATATGCCATCATGTGCCAGCAGTGCCTCTTCGCTATGTACATTGGCCAAAATGGACAATCCCTATGTAAAAGGATAAATGGACACGAGTCAGATGTAGAACACTTCAATCTCCCTGGACACACAATAGGAGATTTAAAGGTAGCCATCCTGCAGCAAAAAACTTCAGGACCAGACTCCAAAGAGAAACTGCTGAACTTCAGTTCATTTGCAAATTTGACACCATCAGCTCAAGATTAAACAAAGACTGTGAATGGCTAGCCAACTATAAAAGCAGTTTTCCCCTCCCTTGGTGTTCATACCTCAGCTGCTAGAAGAAGGCCTCATCCTCCCTGACTGAACTAACCTTGTTATCTCTAGACTGATTCTTGCCTGCGTTTTTATACCTGCCTCTGGAAATTTCCACTTCATCAGATGCATGTAGTGAGTATTCACCCATGAAAGCTTATGCTCCAAAATGTCTGTTAGTCTATAAGGTGCTACAGGAATCTTTGTTGCTTTTAACATTAGTTAGGTGCAGGAAAGCAGAAAAAAAGAGATTGTATTTTAGGAAGAGCATTGTGTGCCTTGATAGATCAGACTGGGCTGCAGATGCTCCCATGGAATATCATAAAAATACCCATGCCAAGGGATTTTTGGAAGAGGAAACCTCTGTATGGATTATCTTGCTGAGTTTTTTTGGGATCATTCAGAAAGAACAATGAATGAGTGGTAATTCTTCCCCAAGAATCTGTGGACCAAAAGGAATTGAAGGGGGCCACGGACAACCACACAGAGGACCTTGCCTCTTGCTTAGCTTTGCTTCCTACCAAAGACCTTCAACTCATAGACCAGTCCTATGTCTCCATCCAGCAAAAGCACCAGAATGGGACACATAACTGAAGATTTCCCAGCAGTATGAGGAAATTGTATACCCAGCCACATAGATGGTATTTACATGCACCCAAGAGTAGATTGTTAGTTAACCAGTATACCATTGGCTGGATGGCTAGCCACCACTGTTGCAGCTAAACAAGACAGAATAGGTTCCTATATTTACATACAATAAAATAAGAGGTGTCATGATCTGTTATTTTGCAACAGAGTATCTGATGTGAAGAAGAAAATGCATATTGAGTGGCTGGATAAGAGTAGTTTTAGGGCATGTCTTTTTTTTTGACTAACTAAACCATATATAAGCAAAATAGTTCCTTAGAAGAGAGAATTTCATCCCATTAGAATGAATTATAATAGACTGGTTGTACATTGTCAGACTCCAAAGGAGTAGGAAAAAATGTGAAGGTATCTTTCTAGAAGAGAAGTAAAACTTATATTTCTGCTTGGCTTATAACCCTTCATTTTATCAGTGTATTTACAAGTTTCTTCTTTGTCTCAAACAAATAACACAAAACAAAAAAGAACCCACAACTCAAACTGTCAAATAACAGTAAATGTATTGCTATGTCTGAAATAGTTTATACCCCAAACAAACTTGGGAAGCTGAGTGTTCTTTCTATGTTTACTGTTAAGGGTGATGAGATGGCAATAGAGGATCTATTCAATTTTATTGTTGGGGACTAGTAACAGATTAGATGCTGTTCTCCCATACCCTTTGGAACATGAACCTCCAGTTTCCATTTGGAATGTCACTATAAAGCCCCTAGGTTCCATAAATAACGAGTTGAGTTTTCTAAACATACTTAAGAATATAGAAAGTGAGCTGCCTTTTTTTTTTTTTTTAATATTAGAGTGTACTCAGGAAATTAACTGCCCCTGAGCTAACAGGAATCAGTTATTACTTTACTACCTAAGAAATCTTTGTAATTTCAAGAACTGGAGACCAGTGGCTTTAGCGTGCCTGAGTTATAGGAGTCTGCCATGCACTCTCACAAATCACTTGAAAACACACAGATTTATTACTATAGTTTAATTAATCCTGCCAAATTTTGCTCCCTCCCACTGTAAGTACATAAGGTCTAATTGGCAGTGGAACCAGGGAGGATCAGCTGTGTGTGTGTTAGCAGATGGGAGGACAGGAGAAATCTGCCATGGAGTGTCCACACTAGGGTGACCAGATGAGAGACGTGAAATATCAGGACAGGGGCAGGGAGGATGCCGGCGGAACAAAAAAAAAAAAAAAGAAAGGAAAAAACCTCCAGAGCATAACAAAAATCAGTGGGGGCTGAGCACCCACCAGCAGCTCCACGGCCTGCCCCCCCACGCCAGCTCACCTTCACTCTGCCTCCACCTCCCCTGAGCTGGCTGCCACATCCTGCTTCTTCCCTTTCCCTCCAGCACTTGTGCTGCCATACAGCTGATAAACGCAAGCCTGGGAGGGGTGAGGAGGAGGAATGCAGCATGCTTGGAAAAGAAGCAGGGCCATGGTGGGGATTTGAGGAGGGATACAATAGGCCAGTGAGGGGGTGGGGATGGGGGCGGGGCCAGGGCTGGGATTTGGGGAGGGATCCAATGGGGAAGGGAAGGGCAGAGTCGGGGCAGGGCCGGGGTGGAGTTGGTGGTGACGCAATCCCCCTCCACCTGTGCACCGGAGGGCAAAATATTGGAACAATTCATGTCCCAACCGAACATCGGTCGGGACACGGGACAAACAAGTAAATATCGGGACAGTCCCGATAAAATTGGGACACCTGGTCACCCTAGCCTACAACCCTCTGCTTTGCAGAGTTGTGCTCTGCAGGGTGCCATCTGCTATAGCATAGGAAATGCACCGCTATGTAGGGTTTTTTACTAAGTTTTTTTTACTGGTATTAAAGTTTGAAGCAGGAGAAAGGATTTGCTCCTATAGATTTTGGCTGGGATTTTGGGATTCTGAAAGAGTTAGGTGCCCAAGTCCTGTTGAAATTCCTTTTGAAATTCCCAACCTTAATTCTGATAATTAAAGACATTCAGTTTCCAAACATTTTAATGCATTTTACTAGCGCTATTCAGAAGATGGAACTTCCACCCTGCAGGAAATCCCAGTATCTTGACACATGCTGTCACCTTGCAGTGGGATGAAATATCAAAAAAATGCTTTGAAATGAGGCCTTCCAAAAATGTTTTGTTTGGGAAGGTCAACATGAAAAATTTCAATGAAAACCTACTTCATTTCTAGATGTCAGTTCAAATTGAAATACTGTTGGCAATGTGGCTCCCAGCAGGGTAAAAAAGGACTAAAGTATCTATAGAGGTAGTGATCCTCTAGCCAAGCAGTAGTCCCACCATAATATCCCCTTCCAGCCCTATGAACCACCACCCTTGTGCTGTGGAATGAAACTCACCAGTTCTGCTGCTTAGGTAGCTTTGGGAGCCATTGAGGAGGCAGCTGGATCTGACTAACTGCAGTCATTTTATAATTACTTTTTAAAAATGTTAACTCCCACCCCTTATTAAGGTTGCAAAAGTTAGGAAAAGCATAAATTAAGGTTGTCTCTGCAACCTTGATTCATTCTCCTTGCACATATGCATTATGATACAGTCTTTATTTACATGATCACATACTATTTATCCAAAGGCCTCCTGCCTCATTCAGTGCTCAGGATATTTCATATTCATATCCTCTTTGGTCAATGAGTGACCTATATATATTATTTGCTGCCCACCATCCAAATTCTGCACTGAATATAGAATTATTAATTTCCTCTTGGTTCTTTATAAATACTTGTGTCCAGTATCTTACCATGTTGTAATCTCACATTGAGAAGTACCATCTTCAGTGGGATGTATGAATAGTATATGAAACATGTCTAAAGCGTATGCCAACTTGCTGCATTCTCCAAATGCTTCCATGTGCTACAGCAATAGTGATCATCCTGCCTATTGGGCAACATCCAACCAGTCTCACAGCTGAGATACTGCAGCTGACTGAGGAAATTTACTTTTGACAAAAGCTCTGACAGACTGTATATTTTAAACATCCTATAGTTTTCTGCTGTACAGGACAACTAGTCCTAAAATAGGAACTATACTAGTGCATCCCTGGAACAGAGCATTTTGAGGAAGGACTACACTGTGCCAGCCACACAGTAGGCCTGCTAGTGTTAGAGGGCAGAAGTCAGAAATAGCTACAAGAAGCAACAGTGCAACTCTCATATTGTGACACAGACAAACTGTCTTAACCAGGAGTAACTTGACATTAAAGGGGAAAGTGGGCAGGGTACCAAAATCAAATTTGGGGTAGCTTGTACAGGGTTAAATAGCTGCACCATAGAAAGGCACCTTTGCAGGTGCAAGGCAATGGGGAATCAGGCCCTTTGCTTCATTCCGCAAATTGCTGCTTCTTTTTAAAAAGTGTTCTGCATAGTGTCCAAAATCAATCAATCAATCTTCCTTTTTAAAAAGTCTGCAGTATTGTCACATACACACAGCTAGAACAAAGCCCTATACAGGCCAAATAAAAGGCAGTGTATTAAGTTACATAAAATTAGTAAAACATGCTCCCCTACATATGGGGAAAAAATGAACATATGATTAAACTAATAGGATTATGCAAAAGAATCTAATGATAGGCCTGTAATTAATCTTTTTTAGTCTCGGGGCTTCCTTATAATCATTCTTCATGTGCATAATTTAATTCGAGCAAAAACTAATTCTATTCAAAGGACATGCCTTACAACAACCCTCCAATTTGTGGAGACTACTGTTCCTAATCTAGTTATGCTTAGACAGATGCTACAGTCCCTCACTCCTGTTCCATGTTCATTTCTGCTGCTAATCATGTTTTCTTTACTGAAGGAGTAAGAACAAAACCAAACAAGTTTTACTGGAACTGTATAAACATAGCTTCTTTTTATGCTAAACTGCAATAGGTCATAAATAACTGAAGGCACATCCCTCCAAACACTTACGCATATGAATGACTTTATATTTACTCATGCATGTTTTTTGCAGGATCAGTCCCTAAATGTGTGTAGGATGCATGTTATTTGTGGGCTAGTGACACTTCTTCTCTGATCATCTCAGATTCCTGCTATCATTAAGGAGTGATTTATGTAGAACAAAAATATATTTCAAAACAAAGAATATCCTGTCATAAGCAATGTTACGAATAGCATAAAATGGACTCTGTAATATCTAGGTTAGTTAATTTTAAAAAAATAAATCTAAAATGTGTGGTCAAATATGGAAAAATTTTTATTCAATATTGATCTAACTTAAGACAGTCATGTTTTAACAGAAATATATTTTAATAAGTTTAATAAAATATAATTAAATGATGAGAATGGAAAAATATGAAAAATGCAAAAATGGAAAAAAGCCAAGCATTTTGGCTTCACAGACTTCAGAACAGAATTTTTTTTATTTTTTTTTTGCTTTTAATATTTTTCCCTTTTTCCTTCCCTCACACTCCCTCCTTTTCTTTTTCCATTTTGGCCCTGAAAACAAAGGGTGGGAGGCTGGAAAAAGGAGAGAAATGGGGAAAATAATCAAACAAAACCTGACAGAATTTTTAAAAAATGACTACATTTTCCTTTTTTCAGTTTTGTTGGAAAAGCAAACAAAAATTCATGACAATTTGGGATTTATAAAAACGGCTATTTTTCAACCAAAAATCATGACTAAAAGTTACAACCAACTCTAATTAATAATTCAGTGCAATTTACCAAACTCTAGTTAAGCAAAACACCTATGTACCTGGAAATTGGTTATGTTCCTAGGGATTGCATTGAGTGAAGTCCAGTTCCTATGGCTCTCCTCGGCTTTACAACAGCCAAGCTCCTATGTTCCACCCCTGCGGAAATGAGGAGCTCCCAAGAAGCTCATCTTCAGAGCTAACAATTGAGCCACAGCTCACAACAATTGAGCCACAACTACATGGGGCTGAGGAGATCCCAAGTGACCCCTTCTATTGCTCTTCTGCACAGTTAGCGGGCCTTACCTACACCAGACATCTCTAAACTGTAACTGAAGACATTTAATTACCTGAATCTCAATTTTAGAAAGAGTCTCGTTGTCTTCAAAGACTTTCATAAAATCAGGTTTGCTTTGTGCTCATAAATGACAACTTTGGCATGTTCCACTACAAAATGAGATATCCTATTACTTCTCATGGAAGCAGAGTCCTGACTTAGATGGCAGGTATAAGCTAAGATTAGGCAAACTGAAGATTAATGTAACCAAATATTTTGATATCTATCTCCTATATCATCATTTTTCCACCTCTTAGGTCTATAGTACTTGCATCTATCAAGGTGGCAGCTGTGGCCCAAATCCTCTTTTGTGTTTGAAAAGGAAGTTGTAGCCTATTTGCTTTGTGTGTGAACCACATCACAGTTATGCATGCTTTTGTCACCCCCAGAATTGCCTTCTACAACATGTTGTACTGGGACTTGAACTGAGTTCCACTGAACTGCGCACTGGCTTCTAATTTACTTCCAGGTGCAATTGAAAGTATTGGTTTTGATTTACAAACCCATTGATTTACAGTTTGGGTCCTGTGCATCTTTCAGACTGCCTCTCCATGTTACAAAAGACACCTAGACCCAGCAGCTGACAGTCTCTACATGTATGTGCTCCCTAGCCAAATTGTAGCAGTGTCCTGTTCTGGGCCACAGGGCTACTTGTGCTCTTTCCAACCCAGTTACATACAGCCAGATAATCAACCAGTCCAAGTATTTATACCACACCGATCGTCTTCATGCTTTGACCTAGGGGTGACAGTGATACGGGTGACAAAACATGGTTGTGTGTTGCTGTCTGTTATTCTGCTACTCACTTTTCTTTATAGACAGATCCCACACCTCACTGCTTCCCTAGAATTTTCTTTCCCAGTGTGCCACTGCAAAATCATAGACAGAAGTTTGATTCTGAAGATTTAATAAGACTGCTCATAATGTCTTACAAACTTCAGTGACTCTGGGGATTAGATGTATTTATTTAGAAATGCCATGTAATCTTCTATGTTCTGCAAGTAACCACGGTTTGGGATTAAAATGTATAAAGACTTATTTTAGCTCTGATATTCCAGAGATTTAACATCTGCTTAGTGACATCTCATTTAGAAAAGGGATTCATTAGCATCAAAATGTGATTGTTTATTTTAGTAGCAGACCTAGAGTTAAGGTCGACTTGGTGTTTCCATTATAAAGCCAGATTTTTCAGGGTTTACTCTCTCAGTGGTTTCAAATCTCAATAGGCTAAAATTTGGCATTATGAGATATCAGCAGGGATGCATAATTTTTTAAACAAAAACAAAGTTTGAAATCAAGTAAGCTCTTTTGAGTACTAGAGCTTCAAAAAAACATGATTGGGACCTCATTTCAGAGGGGTCCTTGCCATGCTTTAGTTTAGAATAAAAATGGCCTAATTAAAAAAATAAATAAGTTTTGTGGGTTGATTGTACTTAAAATGGAGCAAACCTCTAGGTGTTTTAGGGAAAACATTTGAAATGAGCTAGATATTTATGTGCAAGTGTGAATATTAACTACTGAGCAGGTGCAGTAGTTAATTTTCATAATGTTCTTGGTTATGCAGCAAATATAGCATTGCAAATCTCATTACAAGGTGAAACAGATTCTAACAAATTTTGTTTTGACATTAACTGCCATTCAAATGAACAGAAAAGTACCACCATTTATTTTAATGAAAGCTGGCTTTAAAAATAATATTAAAAAAAAAATACATTAAAGTTATTATAAGGACAAGCAACTATCATACAGCAGCAAAGACACTGTGTAAATGTTGCCAATGTCACCATAGTGTCCCCATATTGTAAAGCATATTTACATGTGTGGAAATACCATCAATGGGTACATGTTTATGTCCGTAAATATGAGAGAAGTACATTTCCACAGGAGGAAGAGACTGAAGAAGGGAGGCAGTGATGGTGTCAGGGAATCCACCAGGCAGGTCCATCTCCCCAACATTCCATACAAAGCTGTGTAACAGACCTCTGTAGGCTACTGCAACTAGCGAGCTGAAATAGCCTCCACTGAGCAGCTGGAGGAGCTAAGTTGCACCCCATTCATCAGCCTACCACTTGCCCCTTCTGCCTTAGCTTTCACTGCCAAAGTACATTACCATGTATAGGTTAAAGTACTGTGCCTAGTTCCCACAATGCTTGGCCTGGGTATTGGGCACAGTACTTTAAGCAATTCCTAATGCCCAGGCCAGATGCTGGCTTTTGATTAATCTGATTAATTAACTGTACCTTGCTCCTCTTACTACCCTGGTCTTTATCTCTTCCACCTTTGCACATCTCCATTATTATTTGTGCAAGCAGCTTTGTCCCCAAAGTGTTGACTGAGGGTATGTCTATGCTATGAAATTAGGTCAATTTTATAGAAGTCAACCTTTAGAAAGCAATTTTATACAGTTGATTGTGTACGTCCCCACTAAGCGCATTAAGTCGGCAGAGTACGTCCTCAATACCGTGGCTAGCATAAACTCACAGAGTTGTGTACTGTGAGTAGCTATCCCACAGTTCCTGCAGACTCTGCTGCCCATTGGAATTCTGGGTAAGCTCCCAATGCCTGATGGAGCAAAAACATTGTTGCACATAGTTTTGGGTACATGCTTTCACGGAGGGAGGGAGACTGATGACAACAGCAGACAATTACACGCTTTTTTCCCTGGGTTACCTGCAGACACCATAGCACAGCAAGAATGGAGCCCGCTCAGCTCACCCCTGCTGTTATAAGCATTGTAAACACCTCATGCATTATCCTGCAGCATGTGCAGAACCTGGCTAGGAGACACCAGCACAAGGACGATTGTGAGGAGGACATGGACACAGATGTTCCTGAAAGCACAGGATGTGGCAATTGGGATATCATGGCAGCTGTAGAGCAGGTTCATACAGTGGAATGCTGATTCTGGGTCCAGCAAACAAGCAGACTGGTGGAACTGCATAGCGTTGCAACTATGGGATGATTTCCAGTGGCTGCAAAACTTTCGCATGCATAAGGCCACATTCCTGGAAATGTGAGTTGCTTTCCTCCACCCTGAAGTGCAGGAAATGAGAGCTGCCCTGACAGTTGAAAAGCGAGTGGTGATAGCCATGTGGAAGCTTGCAGTGCCTGACTGCTACAGGTCAGTTGAGAATCAGTTTGGAGTGGGCAAATCTACTGTAGGGGCTGCTGTGATCCAAGTAGCCAATGCAATCACCGACGTTCTGCTATCAAGGGTAGCAACTCTGGGAAATGTGCAGGTCATAGTGGATGCTTTTGGTTCCCTAACTGTGGTAGGGCGATAGATGGAATGCATAACCCTATCTTGGCACCGGACCACCTTGCCAACCAGTATATAAACCGCAAGGGGTACTTCTCAATTGTGCTGCAAGCACTGGTGGATCACAAGGGACATTTCATTGACATCAACATGGGATGGCTAGGAAAGGTGCATGACACTCGCATCTTTAAGAACTCTGGACTGTTCAAGCAGCTGCAAGAAGAGACTTACTTCCCAGACCAGAAAATTACCACTGAGGATGTTGAAATGCCAATAGTTATTCTTGGGGACCCAGCCTACCCCTTGCTCCCATGGCTCATGAAGCCTGGACAATAGTAAGGAGCAGTTCAACTATAGGCTAAGCAAGTTCAGAATGGTAGTAGAATGTGCCTTTGGACATTTAAAAGTTCACTGGCACTGTTCGCTGAGTAGGTTAGACTCAGCACAACCAATATTCCCATTGTTATTGCTGCTTGCTCTGTGCTCCATAATATCCGTGAGTAAGGGGGACACGTTTATGGCAGGGTGGGAGGTTGAGGCAAATTGTCTGGCATCCAAATTTTGAGCAGCCAGACACCAGGGAGATTAGAAGAGCACAGCAAGGTGTGTTGTGCATCAGAGAGGCTTTGAAAACCACTTTCATGACTGTCCAGACTATGGTGTGACAGTTGTGTGTGTTTGATGCAAATCCACCCCCTTTGTTGATTTTAATTCCCTATAGGCCAAACACCCTCCCTACTTTGATCACAGCTGGCAAAGGAAATAAAGTCACTATTGTTTTGAAACCATGCATTCTCTCCTTATTAATTAAAAACAAAATGAGATAACTGAGAAGGTAGCTTGCGTGGGGTAGGGGAGGAGGGAAAGGCAAGGCCACATTGCTTATTGTAGCCACATTACAAATCAAAACTGTTCAAATGACAGCTTTGCGTTGCTTGGACCATCCTCTGGAGTGGAGCGGCTGGGTGCCCAGAGCCTCCCCCCGGTGCTCTTGGGCATCTGAGTGAGGAGGATATGTAGATGTATGAGGAAAAGAGAGCATGGCAAAAATGTCTCTCCCTTTTATCATGTCCTTTCTTTCCTCTTGGCTTTCCCCCCACTTCACCCCCGAGTTAGGTGAGCATTACGTCATCGCAGTCCCTAACTAAGGAAAGAGGGAGTCACCCCCTTCCGAGGGTCTACCAGATTCTTTTAAAAGCAGATTCTTTTGTTTCTGCCTAAGCCAGTGTCCATTGTTCCTGTGAGGCTGGGCTGGGTTTGTCCCATCCATGCCCTGGCAAGGTGTGAACTGCCTCTGTTCTTGGAGAGTTTTTGCATGGGCTTGCTTTAAGCCATGAGGATACATGTTCAGCCTCATAGCTCTATACATGAAATTATAACCTAAAAAACTTACTATAACATTATTGTAACATCACTATAACAACCATGCTCAGTGCATTATGAGCCAACATGACAAACTTTGCATTGTATACCAGACAACCATTTAATAAAGTTGAACATGGGGGTTAGGGTGTTCCCCCGAGATACAGAGCATCACAACTATATCAGTGTTTCTCAACCTGAGCAGGTCACAATTTTATAACTATATGGTAAAATGAGAAAGCAAGCAATTTTTCAGTAATAGTGTGCTTTTGTATTTTTATGGCTGATTTGTAAGCAAGCAGTTTAAGTGAGGTGTAAACTTGGGGTACACAAGGAAAATCAGACTCCTGAAATGTGTACAGTAGTTTGGAAAGGATGAGAACTACTGCTCTATGGCTATGCTTTTTTGGTTCTTACTGTGACAGACTTAAAATATCCTGTAATATCATGGACAAACCTTATGGAATGAAGATAAAATTTATTGAATTAAGTTAAACCTTATTGAATTGGGTTCACTAGCTTTGGCTCCATTCTATTACAAATGCAATTGTGTATGTGTTTTTAGGGAATTATATGTACCTTCTCTAGTAGGAGAAGGATACTAATGTAATTCCTCCATTATCAGCCCTTTGAAGTCCCACCCCCCCAAGCAGTGTGCATATACTAGTTCAAACTGGATTCTCCAGGGACCCAGAGACAAAGAAAGGATTTCTGGATAAATAGCCTGGTTTTAAACTCACTCAGGACATTCTTCCTGATCTAGCAAACAGACAAGACTCCTGGTCCACAGAGGGCCCCAATTCTTAGAGAAGGGTTCGGAGGACTTGGCCTGACGAGGGCCATAAGGCTGGGTGTTAGTTCTGAACTGAGGCTGTGTCATAAACAGATAGCTAAGGGTTAATGTCTTTCACCTGAAGCACCTGACCAGAGGACTAATCAGGAAACCGGATTTTTTCAACTCTGTGTGGAGGAAAAAAGTTGTGTCTGAGTCTCTGTCTGCCTGTATGCTCTCTCGGATGAGGAGTGATTTCTATTTCTTGCTTTCTAATCTTCTGTTTCCAAGTTGTAAGTACAAACATGTTTTTTTGTTTTGTATTTACATGAATATAGTTGCTGGAGTGCTTTGAATTGTATTCTTTTTGAATAAGGCTGTTTATTCAATATTTTTAAGCAATTGACCCTGTATTTGTCACCTTAATACAGAGAGACCATTTGTATGTATTTTTCTCTCTTTTTTATATAAAGCTTTCTTTTAAGACCTGTTGGAGTTTTTCTTTAGTGGGAAACTTCAGGGAAATTGAGTCTGTACTCACCAGGGAATTGGTGGGAGGAAGAAGTCAGAGGGAGATCTGTGTGTGTTAGATTTATTCGCCTGACTTTGCATACCCTCTGGGAGAGGAGGGAAGTGCTTTTGTTTCAAGTGCTTTTGGTTTCCAGGACTGGAATTAGAGAGGGTGAACTCCCTCTGCTTAGATTCACGGAGGTTGCTTCTGTGTATCTCTCCAGGAGCACCTGGAGGGAGGGGGGAAGAGAAAAGGTTTATTTCCCTTTGTTGTGAGACTCAAGGGATTTGGGTCTTGGGGTCCCCAGGGAAGGTTTTTGGGGGGACCAGAGTGCCCCAAAACACTCTAATTTTTTGGGTGGTGGCAGCAAGTACCAGGTCCAAGCTGGTAACTAAGCTTGGAGGTTTTCATGCTAACCGCCATATTTTGGACGCTAAGGTCCAAATCTGGGACTAAGGTTATCTGACAGGCTGTTATGAACTTGGGACTATAGAAAAGAACCCCTTTGTGGGATTTTGAAGGGCTGCTCCTGCTAGAACCAAGTTCGGGTAGTGTCTGGTGATCTTAATAGCATGTCTGTTGGTTCTTTTATTGTTTTTAGTATGTTTCCTCTGAAGTGTTTTTACCTTAACTAAACAATCAGCTTGCATTGTTTGGATGGCATCTGTAAACTGTGGGCAGTCACATTGTTAAACTTACTAAAGAGAAAGCAAGCAGGTGTGCTTAGGCAGCCTGTCTGTGCTGGGAACAACACATTGAAGACCTAAACTCCCTCAGATTTCCACCAAAACTTGAACTACCACCACCCATCCATTAAACTCTCTCCCATACCAGCATCAACTTCCTGAACACCATGATTAGTTTCAACAACCAAAACCTACAAGTGACAACATTGTGATCTGTGAGCTTTTTGTATACTTACCTCCACAGATCCAGCAACCACTCCAGACACATCAAGCAATTTGTCATCTACAGCCAGGCACTCAGATACCATAGAATTTGCTCTCAAGGGGAAATCTGAGATACATACCAAAGCGCACTTTAAACCTGCCTTCATTAAACAAGGACACTCCACCAGAGAAGATATCATGGAAAAGGCTACCAAATACCCTGGGAGAACCTGCTTCAGTGCAGAAAAGAAAAACCCTATCTATCATATATCCCTAGTTGTCACCTACCACTCCACACAGGAACCCAAATGGGCTATCAACATTTACAACCAATACTCAATGGGCACCAAATCCTGCCAAAAAAAACAAACAAAAAAACACACACCTTTCCTGAATCTCCTCCACAGCACAGACAGGCTGCCTAAGCACACCTGCTTGCTTTCTCTTTAGTAAGTTTAACAATGTGACTGCCCACAGTTTACAGATGCCATCCAAACAATGCAAGCTGATTGTTTAGTTAAGGTAAAAACACTTCAGAGGAAACATACTTCTCCTCGCCAACCTTTCAAGATTCACGTGTCCCATACACGTCTATCATAATGTGGTGTATCTCATGTAGCGCATCAAATGCCCCAGTAACAGCAATGTGGGTGACACTAGACCAGAGGTCGGCAACCTTTCAGAAGTGGTATACTGAGTCTTCATTTATTCACTCTAAGTTAAGGTTTCGTGTGTCGGTAATACATTTTAATGTTTTTAGAAGGTCTCCTTCTATAAGTCTATAAACTATTGTTTTATGTAAAGTAAATAAGGTTTTTAAAATATTTAAGAAGCTTCACTTAAAATTAAATTAAAATGCAGAGCCTCCCCGGACTGGTGGCCAGGACCCAGGCAGTGTGCGTGCCACTAAAAATCAGCTAATGTGCCGCCTTCGGCACACATGCCATAGGTTGCCTACCCTTGCACTAGACAAACATTATGCTCTCAAATGAATTCATACCAAAAAATGATAAAAGGCAAAAACACCATATCACTCATGGGTGAACACTTTTCACAAAATGATCACTTCGTATCTGATCTCTCAGTCCTCGTCCTCAGAAGAAATCTGAATACTTTCAAAGGTGAGCCTGGGAACTTAAATTTGTAATACTTCTAGATGCTAAAAACCATAAACTTAACAGGGACACTGGTTTCATGTTTCATTAAAACAATTTGTAACAAACATCTGCCTGCTAACACTTAATGACCCATTTCAAACCTATTTTGCATAATAATCTAACAGGAGAGGGACAGCTGAGTGGTTTGAGCATTGGCCTGCTAAACCCAGGGTTGTGAGTTCAATCCTTGAGGGGGCCACTTAAGGATCTGGGGCAAAAATCTGTACTTGGTCCTGTTAGTGAAGGCAGGGGGCAGGACTCAATGACCTTTCAAGGTCTCTTCCAGTTCTAGGAGATAATAATAATTGGAGATATGCCTAACTCTTATTGCCATTTCTTCATTCCTACAACTAGCATTACCCCTTATGCTTAACAATTTGTCCCAACTTGTTTTTAGCTCTGACCCTCCCCAAACATAAAAAGGTCTGTATAGGTCAAGAGCTTGTACCTAGCACCAGAGGAAGTTGGTCCTCCTCCAATAAAAGATATGACCCACCTTGTTTGTCTCAGATCCTGGAACCAATATGGCTATAACACTGCAAACAAAAAATTTAGGGTTCACATAGCAATTCTATTCTTCCTTCACTCTCCTTACACACTTTATCATATTCATATAATGGTACATACATTATACAAGCAGAATACAGAACAATTTGTGTTTTGTATTTCAGCAACAGTTACTACACTGTATTGCAGATGGTGCATCTATATTATAGAGTTTTAAATTACATGATCACATACTAGTTCAGCAAAACACATGCTTCGCTCAGTGCACAGGATGGACAGTTAATGAAACAGTTCTTAGAAGGGATGTTCTCTTGTGGTTAAATAGGCACTGAATAAGGACACAGGAGAGCTGGATTCTATTCCTGTATCTGCCTTTGGAACAAGACCGTAATGCATAAGCACATGGGTGCTGAATTAAGGTTGCCTTTGCAACCTTCTCACTGGCTTTTTTAATTTTTTTGCATGGTTGAATAATTATTTAAAGTTTGGTTTTTTGTATGTAGTCATACATTTTCCTGTCCTATGTGGTTATTTGCAGAATGTCACACTTGTTTTCCTTTCTGGCTGTCCCCGATTGTAAAATCTAGGTTCAGGCATACAAACATGCCTACAATGACACTCGGAACAAGATCACATGACTTAATTTCATTCTAAAAATTCCCTTAGGTTCCAGTAGAACCGTTGGGTCATATTTGGAGCACTGTGATGCTCAGATCCTCAGCTGGTGAAGTTAATGTAGCTATGGTGATTTACACTAGCTGAGGATCTGGCCTGAATTTCCAGATGGGTGCATAACTTGGTTATAATTATTTGTTCTGCTCATTGTGAGCAGAAGGGGCAAAATTATACTGTTTGCTCACACGCCTGACAAATATATTAGTGCAGTTTGGACTACTGTGACAGTTCAGAGTGATATTACTATGATCTGCAGCATGATCACTAATTATGCCAATAAAAACATGTATCAATATGACGTAGGAAAGTTTTTACATGAATAACTACATTGAGTGATTTAGATCAATATTAAGCAATATCCTAAATGATGTACCCCACTGTTCTGCAGCCAGTTTGATCATGTTGAAGTTACACTGCCATATTCATAGCAGTTACTGTGCATGCATGTCTCTATTTAAGGGGTGATATTAGACTATATTTATAAAGTGGGTTGAATGAAAGAACATTCTGAATCTGTCATTAGCACCTCATTAGACACTTCAGCCAGAATTGTAGAGTCCAAAGTAGTGCTACATCACTCCACAAATTAAATTATGTTGAAAAGCCATATTATACTATAGGGTTCACTGTAAATATATTTAATTATGTTAAATTATTTATTGGTATTTAAAAAAAAAAAAGAACTTTTCCAACTCTTGTTTTTACCCCTAACTGCAAGGAGCTATTGATGTTGCTACACCATGAAAGGAGTAGAATAAAACTGGCAGTATCCTGTTGGTGTCTAGGATTACTTACAGCCTAGACTTCTAACTTTGCATCCCTCCAAGGCTCTGGTTTAGCCAGCCAACAGCCCCTAGTATCCTATCTACCAACCTATACTTTTTGGGGAAGCAGAAATTAAATGCTGCTTTTATCCTGACTTGATATGCCAGTGGCTGATGTTGTGGGGTAGAATGAAATGAATAAGTTTGGCCATGTTTTGGGTGGATTTCTGAGTGTTGGACATTATTTTGTAGGTATTTGAGACAAGGATCATGAGGAATGTTGGTTTATAGGGAGGTGACATCTATGGTGGCAAGGATGGTGTTCTGGGGGAGGTTGCTAATGTTCCAGAGTTTCTGTAGGAAGTTGGTAGTGTCTTGGAAGACGCTGGCCATTTGTGTGGTGAGTGGTTTGAGGATGGTTTCTCTATTCCTTCTGTGATAGTGTCATGGGCAGATACGATGGGTCCGCCTGCATTCTCTTGTTTGCCTAACTTGGAAAGCATGTAGAAGGTCCCTGGAGTATCAGACTGTAGAGTTTTTCTTTGAGTTTGGAAAATGATTTGATGGTATTCTATCTTCAAATTCCTGTGTGAATTGTGGTGGTTGTGGTGGTGTCTTCTATTAATTCTTTATAGATGATAGCATCAGAGTTCTCTATCAGCCTCATTGTCAACATAGTTGTGATGACTTAGTCAAAGACCTTAACTTTCAAATGTATGACTTTTGGAGGTTTAAAATCTCAATCTTGATAGTGCACATATGATTTTGTTTGCATTGATTATTTTCTTTTTTCTTAGGGTCCCATTATATATTAAAAGCCATAGGAAGGCCAAAATTAAATGAAGAACCTTTCAGCACTGAAGCTACAGATTACCATAATGTAATTCTCTCCTGCGGAGAAAGTTTGATGGCCCTCCAATCCACCACATATCCTGAAATCTATGGTGTAATCCCACAGATCTCAGCACATCCATCAAGAACTGGGTCATTTGAACCAAGAGCCAATTACTCCAAATATTACCTTAATCTGCTCATGCCCCATTGCAGTATGCCTGCATTTGGATCCAAATCAACATACTCCTATTGGAATGAACAGCCATAATCCAGAGTAATTGGACTCTGTTTAGAGGAATAACCCTGGAATGAGAATGGGAGCAGAAAAGGACTGGCCCCTCTCAATGCACCTGCAGGCTGTGGGGCTACATCAATTTCACCTTTATAATTACACAAGCCACCCAAACTATGTTAATATAGAGAAGACCCATTAAGAAATTCACATGAAGGAACAATGTGAAATTGCAGAACCTGGGTACTTTCCAGAATCAACCAAATGTGCTACCACATGAGTAAGTGAGAAGCTAATTATCATTTGCTTTAGCACTTTGATAGTCTGTGCTATAATGAATGTTTGTTATCTTCCTATTGTCCGATTGTGTAATTATAGTTACATGTTTCTTCAGGGATGCTCATTTAAAAATGACATTTTATCTCATGAGTAATTTGCGGGTTGACAAAGTTTAAATAAATAGAAATGATGTGATTATCGCTGATGTCAATTAGATCAAACACAGTGAGCATAAACTTAAGGAGTCTGCATACTGTCAGTATCATCTTCCCATGCAGCTCAGCTTCTGGAAATTATCTAGAATACTCAGCCTGAGTAGGCTGCAATGTTCCACAAAGGCAAATCTTTGAGGCAATTGTTCATGAACTGCTGATGACTGTTCTAGAGTCATAGTCAAGAAGAAATACAATTGATTATAGACAGATATGCAGAGTCTGCAAAAAGGTGTGGGCAGACAATCAACCTGAAGAGGACAGAAGATATATCAACCCGCACTAGGGAAACAAAACCAAAAGTCACCATCAGCAATAAACAGCTGAATGCTGTTACAGACTTCTGCTATCTTGGCAACACATTGTCAAATGATGCTACTATAGGCAAGGAACTCGCACACTGCATCAACAAATCCGGTTCATCATTTGGGAGACTATTCGGTGGAGTCTAGCACCAACATGGTATTAAGCTTTAAACCAAGTTAAAAAAGTCTATAAAGCAGTAGTCCTGTCCAACTTTTTGTATGGGTGCAAGACCTGGACCTGCCACAGGCATCACATCAAGCTCCTAGATAAGTTCCATTTATATCATCTGCATGCCATGCTCCACATCAAATTGCGGGATAAAGTTACCAATAGCGAAATTCTGGAAGGCAGCCACCTCACAGGGATTGAGGCCATGCTCATCACAGTCACACTAGGCTGTTCTTGTGTTGAGGATGGATGACCTCAGAATGCCAAAGCAGTTGCTCTATGGGAAACTGAAGGTGGGTAACTGCACATGAAGCTGCCAAAAGAAATGCTTCAAGGACACACTTAAGCATAAATTGAAGCAGTGCAATATTGACGTTGACAACTAGGAGTCATCAGCAACAGAAAGATCATGCATGAGTTAAAGATTAATCACCATATGGAACCTGAGGCAGAGAGGCTGCATCGTCAGTAGTAGGAGATTCAGCAGGCACAGACTGTAATCCCTTCCATGATATCAAGCTACATATGCATTCAATTTGGAAAGGATTGCCCATTCACACATACACCTGTTTAGTCACTACTGTAATCACAAAACATAATTCAGTCACCAACATCATCTTTGGTAACAAAGGAAAACAAAGCACTGCCTATTGTAAACAGGCAACCTCACAAGACATTAACTGCTCTAAATTGCAGGGCAGACATCTCCACTTCTATAGTAAAAACTGTGTTTTCAGGGAAAGGAAATCTCTGAGAGGATCCTACTTTAGACTGTTAAGACAGAAGCACTGTTCCACTTGTGCAGGAACAACCATGAAACCTGCTCCCTCACTTGGGGGATCTTAAGTCAGAGCCTTTCAGGCCACAGATCTCCAGCTGGGCCACTACAGTTCAGTTCCCCTTCTGAGGCACCTCAAAGTACAGCCCACTTTCCCAGTAGCTGCTGGGGAAGGAGGGGCCACCCTCTACTCTGAGTCCCAGCCCAGGGACCCTTTATAGAGCAGCCATCGACCATGTCCCTTTAAATAAACTGCATTGCTGCTACAATTCCCTGGGCCACTTCCCCATGGCTCCAGAACATTCTTCACCCTTACCTCAAGGCCTTATCCTTATGGAGTCCCAACAGCCAGCCCAGAGCACCATCCAGTCTCTTCTAGCAAGGAACTGATCTCAGTCACACCCTGCAGCTCTTCTTATACTAGCCTGCTGGGCCCTGATTGGTTGCTTCCCAAACAGCCACTCTAGACAGCTTGGAAGACCTCTCTACTGCCCTTCTCTGGGACAGGGTGTGGCAAGGCCACAAGGCCTCCAGCAGGGGGTGTCAGGGGCTAGGGCACCCCATCACAGCTGGCTATATCACATCTAATGCTTCCTCCCCTATCCACTGGGCCAGAAATCAGATGATGACTCTGTGGAAGAGGTAATACATCCTGGAAGTGTATTCCCCTTGTGGCCAGAAATGTGGAGTGTGGGGGCAGACACAATCATGTGCATTCCAATAGTCTTGCCCCAACTCTGCCCACTTTGGCCCTCAGCTCACCCAATCACATCATCCAAATGCAGCAGAGTTCTCCATGAGGTCTGACGGCGGGAGCCTTCCATATGATAGAGGAAAAATCCCTTAGTCAGTGGACACGTTAGCTGTGATGTTGCTTTAATGCATATTTTTTAATTAAGGTGCATTCAACAGTATCTACTATATCCCAGAACTAAGGCCTATAACGACCATTAATATTAATAACAATTATGCATAATCATTTATAGTGATAAGAGACATGACCCAAATTACTTACTGTAGTCATTCCTCTTTAACTCTCAGTATTGATTTTAGCCTCAGTTTTCAGCTAGTGTGATAATATGCAAGGGATACGTAAAAGACTGATAATATAATATATAACTAGGATACAGAAAAGACTGGTCTTCATCAAAATGGAAATAAGTGCAGACATGTAGGTAGAAC
Source organism: Gopherus evgoodei (assembly GCF_007399415.2). NCBI lineage: Eukaryota > Metazoa > Chordata > Testudines > Testudinidae > Gopherus > Gopherus evgoodei. The sequence goes on along the minus strand of NC_044332.1, from coordinate 32,057,865 downwards.
AGCTCCCACTGTGAATTAGCAGATTAAATACCTACATTATACGTATTAACTATAATTTCTGACATCATAGCAAGCATCCCAAATGTGCAAACTAAAATGTGGGTGGCTCCAAGGAGTTAAATTAGGTCCATCAGCCACACTACATTACATTGTGCAATGGTGTTATACAGGAACCATTAAAATACAAAACATGTTTTTCCTGAGAAATATGCTTTCAAAGATCCATTTATAAGAAGCTCCCTATTCATTAAGGAACTCAAGTTACATGTTCAAAACCTAAAAACTAAAATAAATAAATAAATACATAAATCTAGAGATGTGTGCAAGCTGCAAAATTCCATCCTGATTTAGAACATAGATTCAGTTTGAAGTAAAGCTGGAGGCTAGTCATTAAATTCACATGCAGAGTGAAATCCTGGCCCCAACAGGTCATCTGGGATGGGACTTTCTCAATCTTTCCTGTTGTAGTTATAAAAGAGAATGACTTTATGGAGTAGTGGGTAGGTCATTCTCCTGAAATGTAGAAGTCCCAAGTTCAAAGCCCTATTCTACCTCAAGTGGAGCGGGGGCTCAACCTAAACTTTCCACATTCCAGGGGAGCCTTCTATCCACAGAGATAATGTTTATAAATCGGACACCATCTTCTCTTGTTTTGTGAATCCACCTCTTCATGTCTTTTGCTTTTCTTGTAAAAAATATCCCAAGATGAAATAAAACATTTAATCTGAGGTTGAATTAAACATTTAGTTCAATCCTAAGCATATGTTTTGTTTTGGCTTTTTGATTTTCTGAACATTTCTGAATTTTCAGTTTTGGTTTGAGTCAAACAAATATTTTGTTCAAAATTTTTGGAACTGCCAGTGAACAAAAAAAATCACTTATTTGCCAAGCTCTAGCAGGTAGCCTGTCCCTTGACAGAAATCCAACTGATATCACTGGGCCATAGGTTAAATTAGAGACACAATAGGTTAAAAAAAATTCTTAGGTGGAGGTGGTACTGAATAATGACTGATGTGCCAAAACATCTCCAACAGTGACAAAACTTCTGACCTACTTCACAAGCAGCCTAATTTGACCCCTCTCACTATCAAATTCTGCCACACAAATGACAAATGGTATTAGCTACCAAACTTGCCCCCACAAGGGTCCCAACTCCCTCACAGCTACCAAATCCTCTGGACTCTCCTTGAAAGTTATTTATTTGTTTCAATTTATAAAACATAAGCTAGAGTACAGTCCTGCATATTTGTAATAAATTCAGCAATACATTGACATTTTCTGCTTTGTAAGTTGTGGATACAGAGATCCTCAACTTGTATCATAGCTCTATTGCAGTCTATGGAGCTAAGACATTTTACACCAATTGAGGATCTGGCCCAGACAATTTAATGGTAATGCTGAAAATACACAGCTTACTTGGCAGTCTGTTTTTGAGTACTTACAGTAGCTGTTTACTTTAATTATAATGGATGCATCTTCTAAGAATTTCATACATGCCTCCACAACCACGATAAAAAAGTGGGTTCAAGAAAGTTATATACAGGTATTGTTTCAAAGGTACAATACAGAAGGTTTGTATCATGCAAACTGTTCCCTCTTTCCCCCTGTCACTGAACCACCAGGGGCAGTATTGAAACAGAAGAGATTCACTCCAACTTGAGGGTAATCCGCAACCTCCTCCCAGGGTTTTTCCAGAGGAGAGCTGCTTTAAGTTGTGACTGTAGGTTTTTTGAAACCGCTGACAGAAGATATCCAGATGACACACCACTGCAGGTGGGATAGAGAATGTCAGGAGACCACAAAGGGCACCACAATTGTATTAAGGCAGTCTGCCCTGATATTACGGTCTTCACCAAATACAAAATTATGAACTACAGTATTACTTCTCTTTTTCTATTGGACCTCGACCCGGTCTGAGAGTCACCACAGTTCCTGCTAAGTAATCTCTTTCCTTCAGCCTGAAAATGGTTAGTTGTTATTGATAAATTGTAATACTTTGCCCTTTTTCAATGAGTCACAGGAAAGGGATTATTCTTTAATATACTTTCAGTAAAAGACTTTGGAGTATCTTCTGTTTCTTTCAGTAGCCTTTCAAAAAGCCGTAGGAGCATCTGCTTTGGTTTTAATTAAGATTTAGTGATGTGTCCCTGAACAAATAAAGGCACTGACAAAAGCTATACAGTAGATTGCTCTTATACAACATAATATAGCAGTATAGGAAGCATAGAGCAGACATATTACATATGGTTCATATATTCTCATTTATAATTTTTTTGTAAATTAATTCATTTCTTGCCATTTAACATCTCATAGCAACTATTTAGAGGACACCTGTTTTCCAGCATGACTCCAGCATTCCTGTATGAAATGTTTGCAATGACATCCCAACACTTATGGGTTAAGGTTTCATTGTTAATTCAAAATCAATCTAAGTTTGTCTAAAGCAAGGGAACCTATGGCATGCAGGCCAGATTCGGCCCACTGCTTAATTTCATCCGGCCCATGGCAAACCTCCGGAAGCCCCAAACCTTGTTGCCCCCTCGCAGCACTGGAGCCGCCCCACTGCTGAGGAAAGCTAGGGTTGCCAGGCCATTAAAACTCCAGTCAGCTCCACGCAGCTCCTAAAAGCGTGGCATGTCCTGCAGCCCCTAGGAGCAGAGGCAATCAGGGAAGCTCCACACACTGCCCCAACCCCCAGTGCCGGCTCTGCCACTCCCATTGGCTAAGAACCACGACCAATGGGAGCTGCAGGAGTGGTGCCTGTGAGGATGGCACTATGCAGAGCTGCCTGACTGCACCTCTGCCTACGGGCTGGACATTCTGGCCACTTCTGGAAGTAGTGTGGAGCCAGGGCAGGCAGTAAACCTGCCTTAGCCCTGCTGCGCCACTGACTGGGAGCCGCCTGAGGTAATCACCACCCTGCTGGAGCCCTGCCCCAAATTGGAACCTGCACCCAAATTCCCTCCCAGATGCCTCACCCCAACCCTTTGCCCTAGGTTGGAACTTCATCCCATACCCTAACTCCCTTCAAGATCCTGCACCCTCTCCCATACTCCAACCCCCTGCCTCAACCTGATGCCCCCTCCCTCACTCTGAAAGTAGCTGGATAAGATATGGAATAAGATGTATATATGCATTCAAGAAAGGGTTAAGGATGACATAATGTCAGGGGCACGGAAGATCAGAAGTAGTGAGAGCCATATGTAATTTCAAAATCTACACAGACTGCTTGAAATAGGGTAGGAAGCAAGTGAAATGATGGAAACAGAATGCTTTCTCTGAACATAATTTCTACAATCGTTTAATATCTCTTGGGTATCTAAAGAGATTCTAAACACATACGTTGGAGACTTGAATACAATGTCTTTATTCTCTATTTTTCTAATTCCCTCACGAATCGTGGAACTGATTTAATCAGGTCTTGAAAATGTACCCACAACAGACAAGAATTCCCTTTCTAATAACGAACATTTTATCATATTGGATTTTTTTTCATTTTATTGTAACAACATTAATTTTTATTAGTACAGTGAACGTTTGTGTTTCTTCTAGTGCTCAGGGGCAGCTGCTGTCCTTGGCATATACTTTAAGTGTAAAAATGCCAGAACTCTGTAGTCAAGTGGTTTATGCCAAGAAAAAAAAACAGCAAAATGTTATGAAAATATAAATATAAAACTGAAACAGTGGATTGACAGACCACCATTATCTCTTGTTTGAGTATACACGTTTGTAGATGGAGTCTACTAAAAAAAATAATATGTTGCGGGATTGTGCCCAGTAGCTAGAGACATTAAGAGTAACAAGAAAACATTCTACAAATACATTAGAAGCAAGGAAGACCAAGGACAGGGTAGCCCTGTTACTCAAGATGGGAGGGAAATCATAGCAGAAAATATGGAAATGGCAAAGGTGTTTAATGACATGTTTCTGTTTTCACCAAGGCTGATGGTGATTGGACGTCTAACATAGTCAATGCCAGTGAAAATGAGGTAGGATCAGAGGCTGAAATAGGGAAAGAACAAGTTAAAAATTACTTAGACAAATTAGATGTCTTCAAGTCACCAGGTCCTGATTAAATGCATCCTAGAATACTCAAGGAGATGACTGAAGAAATATCTAAGGCCATTCGCAATAATCTGAAAATAAGGATAACCCAGGGAATTACAGACCAGTCATCTTAACTTCTGTACCCAAAAAGATAATGGAGCAAATAATTAAGCAATCAATTTGCAAACATCTAGAAGATAATAAGGGGATGAGTAACAGTCAGCATGGATTTGTCAAAAACAAATTGTATCAAAACAACCTGATAGCTTTCTTAGACAGGGTAACAACTGGATATGGGGGAAAGTGGAAGATGTGGTGTATCTTGATTTTCTTAAAGCTTTTGATACTGTCATGCATGACCTTCTCATAAACAAACCAGGGCAGTGTTTCCCAAACTTGGGACACTGCTTGTGTAGGGAAAGCCGCAGGTGAGCTGAGCGGTTTGTTTACCTTCCACGTCCGCAGGTTCAGCTGATCGTGGCTCCCACTGGCAGCGGTTCGCTGCTCCAGGCCAATGGGAGCTGCTGGAAGTGGCGGCCAGTACATCCCTCGGACTGGACTAGATGACCTCTCGAGGTCCCTTCCAGTCCTATGATTCTGTGTGTAAACTCATGGATATTTTAGACTGAACTCACAGATGTGGTAATGGCTGACATGCTGGGATAAGTCCAAAAGGCTTCTCATGCAAACTTCTAGTTATTCCATGAAAACAAGATGCAGTACAATAATTCCTGTTAGAACTGAGTAATAAGCATTCTCAGATGGTTTATTTTTATTAATACAAACTTTTTGCTCTATGCTCTGATGAGAAAGTGCTGCCACTACATTGCTTTATTACATTTTTTTAAACTAAGTAATTTCTTAAAAAAAAAAAAACACTGTTTCATCCAAAATCATTATCATAGCTAGAGAGATGAAAACAAAAGGCTTTTCACACATTGTATCTAATTTTACAGGGGTACTTTTGTGTTCATGCCATACCTTGCAAGTACAGTGTTGAAGGAAAGAAACAAGGATCTGACCCAAAGCCCGTTGAAGTCAATTGGAGTCTTTCTATCAATATCATTAGGATTCAGATCAGGCACCATATCTGCAAGATTATACACAGCAATTCACAATGCAAGATTTTGTGTGTGTGCGTGTGTGTGTGTGTGTGTGTGTGTGTGTGTGTGTGTGTGTGTGTGTGTGTGTGTGTAAATGACAAGAACTACTGTATTGACTTCCTTCTAAGAGTCAAATCCTCTACCCAACACCCAGCCCAATTAACCTCTCACTGAGAGCTAAATCTTTCTCACACCCCAGGAAGAGCTGTTTCACAGTCACTCTTCCATCCAAAGGGCTGGAGTAGGTTCCACAGCTGTAGCACTCTATTTATGGGAAAGGTCCAGTGACAGACCAGGACTGATACTCTGGTCCACTCTTGGATCACCCTACTCCCACCAGTGCAGAGAGAGCTTGGCTTTCTCCCATGCCTCTTGAGAGATGTGCTCTGTCAATACAGTCCCCCCAGATCTTGCAAAACCTGCATGTCAGAATTACATTTGTTCTTCTGCCCATGGGCCCTTTGCACCTGCAGAGATGTAAACAGCATTTTATCTGCTTAGTGAATGCACCTTAACTCATCAATATACATAGTACATGATGGTGTGTATTTGCCATTCATAAGTAAGTCTTTATGCCATCCCCACATCATTACTCATTCTGTGTGTATGTGCAATAAAGACAGAGAGAAGAGAAGAAAGAAACAATTAAGAAACAAAAAGCTAAATGTTATGTCAATGAGATTTCTCCCAAAATATTAATTCAACTAACAAAGTAACCAAGAGAGGACTATTGGTCTAAGTCCCCAAAAGAAGGAGATCATAGACAATAATGAAAAAAAAGCTTTTAGTAATACAGGATGAAGACAAATTGGTATTTGTATTTAGAGACAAATGACAGACAGATTCCCCTAACAGTGACAGAAACCTTGGTAGGAATATAGGCATAGGAATATAGCCTCTGGAGGCAGCCTGCCTGCCACCCTCATGGTGCCAGCAGAGCGGCCCCTGCAGCTTGCCGCCCCAAGCATGTGCTTGGCGTGCTGGGGCCTGGAGCCGTCCCTGACTAAAATGAAGGAAGCCTCTGTGAAAATGGATGACTAGCGTTCTATTGATTTCTTTCCATTTCCTTAGAAATAAAATAATAGTAAGACTTAGTTAAGAGCTTCAAGGTTTTTGGTCAATAATTTTAACTTTGATTCAGTAGCCTTACTGGCACTTCTGTTTCTATTTATTAAATGCCTAGTCTAATACGGAATTTGTGTTTCCTTCATGTCCTCATATTGATTTGTTTCTCACTAAGCTAAGGGAAATGTCCCTGGGTTTTTGATGTAGGTTGTCAGAATGCAAACTGTTTTTGTAAGTGAATGTGATGCAAAGTGATATTTAGATATCAAAAACTAAACCTACTACTATATTTGGGTAATATAGACAGTCAAAATATAGTTAAATATTTTTCTAAGAGAAGGAATAAAAATAGTACACATTGAGCGAAACACTGGCACATTCTGTTAACCACAATAATCACAGCTGAATGCATAAAAAGTTTGTTTGCCAAGACAAGTAGGGGAAAACACAGGCCCTACAGGCAGTAGTGGAATCATCATCTTCTGCCAATATGGTCTAAAAGTTTACACTCACTATAAGCCCAAATCTAGATTTGGTAAATTGGAGCAGACACAAGCCCACTGAACAGCACTTGGGGTTGGAGAGAGGGCACAAAAGTGGCTCTATGTCACCTCTGCACTATCTCTGTTTTCTGAACTGGATGGAGCTCAGGGTCTGGGTTTTTATCTGGCAAAGCAAATATGCTTCTTCATAATGGAATGGACTCAAATCAGCCCCTGATAGAAGGCAGCTCCGATTATCCAAGCTATCCACCATTCAAAAGGAATCCACTGATTGAGACTTTGCAGACACTAGTGGGAGCAAAAAGGCCTCCACTGATTTTCTGCACACAAGAACTCAAAACTTTGTTGATGCAATTGGTCAAACTTCCATCATCAGTGCTCTAGCTATCTTCCCTCCCATCATCTATTGCACAGCATTCACATATCAATGTGAAGATGAAGCCAAAGGAGATGGCACCTAAGGGCCATCCTATGAATAGTTGAGGATAAAAGATTATAAAATGATATACTTGATGGAGTTAGATCTATCAGAGAAACAGAAGATTTCCCCTCTTAGCCCTCGGAAACATGATTCTGTTGACCTTAGATGGTGGACTCTCCGAACAGTTCCTTTTTCCTCGAAGGAGAGAGATGTCCCAACATCACACTGGAGGAGGTGGTAGTTAATAAAGACATGGGCAAAATTTCAAATTAGTCATTCTTCAGTGAAAAATCACTTGGGGCTTAGGTTTGTTATAAATGCAAGTCATGTTCCCTCTAATAATATGTTAAGGTTTACAGTTCTCTCATTTAACTTGGACAAAGTCTGGATCAACTCTTAGAAGGAAACTTGGAAAAATCTGACATTTTCAGATAAGTTTCATTTACTGAACAAAAAACTGAGGAGCATGAAACCAATATGATCCAAACTTATCTGAGTCCAAAACTCAGTATAAACATCAGCAGGTGGAAATTCAGAGTATCACATCACTGCTAACCAAAACTACTACATTTTACACAACTGTAGTTTTCCAGCACTCTGTGTTTTCCACTGAGTTCTAAAGAGATAGTCAAATCTCAGATATACTAGGAATCTTACACCATCCACTGTACTCCTGTGCTAGTGGCACTAGAACTGATTATGGGACACAAGTTATCCTAGAACACACTGAGCTCAATTCCAATCTCTTTTACACTGCTGTAACTCCATTGTCTGCAGGGGAATGATGTCTATCTGGAGCTGGTCATAATTATTTCACACACACACACACACACCACACACACAACACACACAACACACACACACACACACACACACACACACCACACACACCACCCCTACAACAAAAATAAATTAAAAAACATCAATAGAAAAATATCATTAAACATCAATAAAGAGTCGTACTGGTTTAAGTGGTATTAGAAACAAGCCCACTGATTGCTTACAGTTTCTGTATACTGCTAAAATAAATATTTCATTCCAATTCATACCCTTTATCACAAATGGCTTCATCTATTTTTAATCCCCTTTTAAGCAGCCATTCTAGTGTATTACTACCATACAGATGAGGATGCCCTTCTATTATACGCAGCACTGTTACTGCCCCACGTGCATACCAACTAGCAAGGGAGGAGAGCTAAGAGGACCTCCATCATTTAGTCATTGTAAAGTAAACCTTCCAGTTAAATAGATAAATCATTAATTGGAGCCGCGTATGTTCTTCAAGCATTAAATTAGGTGCAAAGGTTAATTTATCTGTGATTATATATATTATAGTTTTGTGACACTGTTCTATTATCATTGTAATCTCACCAAGACATATAAATTTCTCACAGCCTCAAGAATATCTAAGCCTACCAGCTTCATCTGATCATCATAATTCCTGTCTGCCATCACAAACATAAGATCACTGAAAATGAAATGTTCCACTTCATTTGACCTTTTCTTGTAGAAATATATTAAACATGTATAAAAATTGTACATGTTCTTTCATTGATTTCAGAATGTATTCAACCTGAAAGCAACAGAACATGGATTTCAAGAGCTGTCAGACACTCAATTTACTGCAGTTCTGGGTACTAAAATGTGCAGGGCTCAAAGAACATCAAAAACAAAGCTACAGTTACATGCTCAGAATACAGAGGACCCACAGGAGAATTACAGTGTTTGCCGGCAGATTTCCCAAGTCTGAACTTTTCTTTATTTGTGCATACGCTATACATCCTACTGGAGTAGAAAATATTGTTTCTCTCTCCTCCCCCCTAAATACTAGAGTATGTATCAATTATGTTGAGCTTATTTAAATATTAATTAATGTAGTTGTTCCGATAGTTAAACCTGCATTTGTTTTGTTCATCTCTCTCTCTCTCTGTGTATACACACACACACACACGCACTCACACACACGCATATATCAATATCAATATTTATATTTGCAAACAAGCACACAGGCAATCATTATGGTATTGATTTTGCAAACATTTAGTTATAAGCTTAACTTTAAATACACAAGCAGACTTATTGACTTCAATACGCAGATGTTTAAAATTAAGTGTGTGTGCTGTGTTTTCCCTTCTTCTCACACCAGTATCCCGCTTTCTTAACAGCAGCATCACCCCTTTTCCAACCAGTAGCAGATGCCTAGGCCTTGCAGATCAGGTTCTCAGTGGAGGTAAAATCAATTATAAGCAGCCTGGGTATATTCTACATATAACTTGTTTTATTTGTACCTAAACATCAGATCTATAACAGAAGTGGTCAAAAAGCATGCAGGTCGTTCTTTCTTTCAAGAATCTCAGCCCAATGTTAACGCCCAGTTCCCATGAAACAACTCTGCCACCAGAATTTACTCTAATCAGAGACCAAGGCAGAAAGCAAAGTATCCTGCTGCTTGATTATCTGCCTCTCCAAAACCTGCTTCTACACAGATCTGTGCATTAAAAAAAAACACCTTACACCACAGCACATCTCCCTAAGAATGAACAATTTTTCCACTAAAGAAAAAGAACTTGAAAGACTGCACAACAGTGCTACTTGATAACACCTGTTGTAACATGTGTTTACAGGATTGTGGTCCTAAATAAATGGGCATTCAAAATGCAGTTTGAAAGATACGTTTTCCAACAGGCTAAATGATTTATCATTATAATCATTTATCTTACTGCAGAAGCATCTATAATCCCCAATCAGCACTTAGACACACAATTCTCATTGACGTTAATGAGTCATAGTTAAACTCTAATACGCTTTTGCAAAGGTTCTGTACCCTTTACTAAAGAATATTGATTAAATTTATATTTTAACCATATTGTTCATAAACTGGATCTTTTAAATATCCTGAATCTAACTTGGTGTGCCATCCAGATGAAGTGTCTGATATATTAACAAGCATGCAACTTTAATTTCTTACATTTGAGACATTTCTCTTGCATTCTGTGACCATGATTCTGCCCTGTTATAAACGCTTACTCATACAAGTAGTCCTACTGATTCCAGTGGAGTGCTCCTTGAGTAAGTTTGCAGACTCTGTCCCTGAATATAGTAGCTTGCAATAAGGCTTTTGTATGCAGAACATGCCAGACTTTCTTGTAGGTGCAACTTCATTGACTTCTTATATATTTAAGGGTATAAATGGACAATGAGCGAAAGAAACATCAAATACTCCAGGTGTTCAGTAATAAGTAAAGCTTTCATGAAAAATATATGGTTTCACACTTTAACACTCTAGCAACAACAGGGCTCTTGGTTATATTAAATTAAGCAAACTGTGTGCTTGCTCTGAACACGGGAAAAAATAAATGGTTCTAAAGAAAGGGCCTTTGACACTCAAAAAAACCAGTGATCACTGCCACTCTCCTTCCCACTCCCATGCCAAATCAGTTTTTGATTAAGCATCTAAATGAATCTCAGATTTCATTAACTAAGGAAAGAAAAGAGGGTGTCCAATCCCTTTACATTGTGGAGCAGCAGTAGATAGCATCCACAATGAAAGCTGATTGCTAGCCTTGAAATATACCAGATTGATTTCTCTTAAAAGTCTTTGACTAAATAGAGTTTCCCCTGGAACTACCCAGAACCAATATTTAGGAACCTGAAGGCCTGTGAGACCCCAGATTTTGCAGAAACCTGACTGATTCTTCAATCATGGCACCAGGGGAGCTTCCTGCTTCTTTGAGTACTAAAAAAGAGCTACAAGCTCCTCTTCAGTTTCCTGCAGCAGAAACTGATTCTCTTCTAAACCACCAGTGAATCTCCTGACCCCAAATGGGAAATGTTCATCTGCTGATGCCAGCAAACAGTGGGCATAGAAAGAGGGAGGAAAACTAGGGGGCTTGGCATCCCACCTTCGGTAGCAGCAACGTTCCTCAGAAAGGAGGCTAGAGAAAGACCAAGGAGGAATCACTGTGTGTGAGGGGAGGCGGGGGGGATAACAGGAAATGAGAGAGGGAGGTGGGAGATAATAATGGAATACAGGCAATGGTTTAAGTATACTGAAATAGGATAGGGACCTTAGTGCACACCAGGGATAGGCATTCTGCTCCATCTATTAAGAGATGCAGATTGATTCCCCCCCAGCAGGATGGCTCCGCTGCCCATTTCTGATTTCAATGGCAGAATTTGATCTTAGAAACAGAAATACCCAATCATAATAGAATTGGGGTTCCCTCTGAGACCTCTTCCCATCAGCATCCCAAGAACTCAGTTCTATAGGGCATACCACACATCCCTAGTTACACAGCAAACTCTCTTCTTTGTATATATGTAGACAATATGGTTTCTATACATTGCATCACATGTTTTCGGACTGGCTTGTTACTTTGAATAAACAATCCATGTATAGCACCACTCTGTCCATGCACTATCCATGCATGAATTACTCTTTACCCTCTTAGCTAGTACAGACATTTTGTTTCCATCCCACTGATCCCATTTACCTCCCTAATTCTGTCTCCCAAGAAATGTGGCCCTCATGCATGTCCAGTTACTCATGTCCAGGGCCCTATCAAATTCACGGCCATGAAAATGCATCAAGGACTGTGGAATCTGATCTCCTCCTATGAAATTGGTCTTTGGTGTGCTTTTACACCTTACAGTATACAGATTTCACAGAGGGAGACCAATGTTTCTCAAATTGGGAATTGCGGGGGGGGGGGGGGGGGCACAAGGTTATTTTAGAGGTGGTCACAGTGTTGCACCATTACTTCTGTTGCTGCCTTCAGAGCTGGTGGCTGGAAATCAATGACTGATAGCCATGTGCCCAGAAACTGAAAGCATCACCCCACCAGCAGCACAGAAGTAAGGGTGGCAATACCATACCATGCCACCCTTACTTCTGCACTGCTGCCTTCAGAGCTGGGCAGCCACATAGTGGCGGCTGCTGAGGGCCCAGCTCTGCAGACAGCAATGCAGAAGTAAGGATGGCAATACTATATCATGCCATCTTTACTTCTGTGCTGCTGAAGGAGGGTCTGCCTTCAGAGCTGGATCCTGGTCAGCGCCTCCACTCTCCAGATGCACAGCTCTGAAGGCAGGGCTGCTGCCAGCAGCAGCACAGAAGTAAAGGTAGCAGAAACCGCAACCCCCATTACAATAATCTTATGACCCCATCCACAATTCCTTTTCAGGTTAGGACCCCTACAAGTACAACACTGTAAAATTTCAGATTTAAATAGCTGAAATCATTACTTTTACAATTTTTAAAATCATATGACCATAAAATAAACCAAAATGAACCGTGAATTTGGTAGAGCCCTACTCATGTCAAACCAGGCCTTAGGATATCAAGATAGAAAAATTTTGGCCTGATCTAAAGCATATTGAAGTTGATGAAAAGACTGCAATTCACCTCACTGGACTTTGGATCAGTTCCTTAAGGAGTATCAATCTAAAGTATTAGTGAGAGGCCTCAGAAACACTCCTCTTTCTCATCCAAGCATGTAACTGTGAGTTTTAAAATGCTTTACATTAGAACAGCTGAGGTTTGCAATCTGTTGGGGGTAATTGTATTACATGGGGAATACTTGTGGTCACTATAATGCTTTATGTTCTACTTTCAAAGCATTCATCATAATCCATTGATTTAATATTATTATTAATAATAATAATAATAATTGTGTGGATGGGTGCACTAACATGTGCAAGAGAAAGAGAAATCATTACTGAATGGTTCGGATAGGATTCGGAATAATCTGAATGGTTAAAAAGAGTGCCTGGCTATCCATTGTCTAATTTCCATAATTACTCTCAGTATTTTAATTTTTGATGAAGAAAAAAAAAAACCATTATCTCATTCAAATCAGTATTTACCATTAAATTTACCAGTAACTTAATTTGTAATGACAGGCCTCAGATGAAATTAGAAATTATGAGTTATTCATGATGAGGTCTAGTAGTTGCATTAAATCTTCTTGTGTGAAGCTTTAGTGTGTCAGACCAAAAGTTTTTCTGGCAGGGAGTAACTGCTTCAAAACCCTCTCTAGAGAACAAAATGTAGCTGTCACATTGAAGATAATGCGTTAAATCTCTTTGTTACATTACAGCAATTTTAATAAGCTTTATTGTGCAGTGTCTCTGTATAGCAAACCTGCTAAAAAGCCTATTAATTTACTAAGCAAGTAGCATGATGGTCTGCACATTTTTGGTCCACTTCAAAATTTGGTTAGAAATATTCAAAAGCAGCAATAAATTCCTTTCATAAAAGTAGGCATAAACACACCAAGCACATCAGTCATTTCTCAAAGGGAAGATGACAGCTATTTTCTAATCTTAACTGATTTAAACTTGAATTTTGGAATCAAATTAAATATGGTTTTTATCTTCCCATTGTAAATTTTCTTCACTAAAGAGTTGTCATGGTGGCATCTTGGCTCATAACATTTTGTTGTGCCCACCTTGCAGTGTGATATGATGTATTGCAAACACAAATCCCTCGAGAAGAGAGTTGCGCTTTTCTGAAAATGTGTTCCTTCCTATTGGGGATTCTAAGTGATCCTTTAAAATGTGCATGTGCATTTTGGAGTTCAGAACTGAATAACAGTTGCAACACTGGGTACAGTATTTAAAACATGTATATTTCAACTGAATGAAGCACCTTTCTGACCTCTCCTTTCTCCTCTAACTAGCTAATTGCAAGTACAAGTCCTACTGGGTTAGATGCTACATTTGCTCACTCTTTACATGATGAGTTATCCCATAATGGGACCACTTGATTAGTAAGGTGTTACTCAATAGGAGTATGACTATAAGAACCTGGCCCACAGTTAGCAAGTATTCCGATTTATATCAACCAATTATTTTGTAGGTGAAAAAGTTCAAATTGCACCTCCAAAGAGGGAGACCAGACCAATGTTCTTCCAAAAAAAATATGACCCCCAAAACATGGGGCTAAACTGAGAAATCATGTAGCTGGATTCCTGTTTTATTTAATTTCTTACCATTTATTTTTTTCTGTTAAGTGAGCAAATATTGGATTACTTGTAACAGGGTAACACAGCACTTTTCATGGAATACCTCCTCTATGAGAAACGCAAATATAGCTGGAATCACAATGGGTCCGAGACATACTGGAGAGTGTCTGTTTTGTGAAGGAGAGTATGCAAGGTTCAGACATTTCTGTCAATGGACTGATGCTATTGTCTGTTCTTATTTTAAATGTAATTCTATATCAACTCTAAAAGCACCATATTATAACAAGGTTCAACCTCGCATCACAAAGTAGATGTTCTGGATCTCAATAAATTGCACTTTCTCAACTATTTTTAGTCTCGGGGGATGATTCATCTGGGATAAAACACTAGAATTTAATAAGAGCCTGCCAAGATGAAATGGGGCAAGATATTGCTGTGACCTGAGGTCTAGCAGCAAAATCTCCATGACAAACTGATATCAACTCCATGTATGTTCTAAAATGACAATGACTTAATGGAGTACACAAATGGAATGATTGTGGGAGAAATCTAAAAAATACCATCTAACAAACAGTAAACAGCATGGAGAATAGCTCTGTCTGCTTAGCTCAAAATAAAGACGGAAAATAGCTAGTCAATAACTATACCAGAATACCCGACTATTTCAAAATCATTTGGCATATTCTGGAGTTTTCCTAGGTGTTCAGTTTTTGATTACAATATTATGCAAATACTTCATTTCTTCCTTCCTCTAGTTTCAAAATATGCTGAAGAGCAGCCTCTGAGCACATGGACAAAAAACAACAATTAAAGCTAAAACCAGTTACACGGAGGCTTTGCCTCAGTCATCAACCCCAGGCTCCCATTCAGCATCCACCTCCTCCCCTGGAACAGCCTGGGTAGACAGATGAGCCTTGCAGAATTCCCTAATTAGCAGCAAATACCAGGTTGTGGTAAATTAAAAAGGGAGAGTAAATTCAGGATATAGGGACCTTGAATATTCTTCTGGCAGCTTCTCTCTAGTATAGGCCTAAGTAAGGACAACACTTAAGTGTGTGCTTAAATCCATTTCAATTTAGGAAATTCATGATGTGTGCACTCAAATCCTATGTCCTGAACAGGGAGCTTTGCTGAATCAGGGCCTTAAAAATAATAAATAATATTATTCTTATTATTAACAAACACCACCACCACCACCTGACTCAGGTGTAGCACCTGTCATCAGTAAATCCCAATCACATTACAAAAGAAGTCAGTATCATTATTCCTATTTTAAAGATGAAAAAACTAGCAACAATGGTGAAGTGACTTGTCGAAGGTTTACCCACCAGTCCCAGTCCCAGGCCAGTGGCCTAGCCGCTAGGAAATACTGCCTACCCAAGGGAACACTAGATTGAGTGTTCCTGTTATTCATAGCTATTTCCTACCTTTATCTGTAACACAAAAATATAACAGCATAAAATAACCCACTAATACATCCACTGTAGATATCCAAGTACTGATTGAGAAGGGAGAAAAATATATCAATAATTGAGAATATAAATCTTACCACGTTCAGGTGATTTACATAAATCAGCAAATCTAGTCCAGTCCAATAAAGAATTGATTTGATCCCATTAATCCTTATATGCTATCTGCAAGATTATTACTAAAAATCATCAATAAAGACCACATGAGGCTAGGGGACTGAGGCTTCCCAATTGTATTCATAGTCTCTGAATGGCTAATAAACTGTGCCCAGTTGAAGATAATCCAGACTCTGCCCAGCAGAAGTAGTTTTCATTGTGAGACTAGCCCAAACATTCATAAAGCATTTTTGACAGGAACAAGCTTCTAAAAAGCTGTGGTCCTTCTACTTAAATCTTAGCCCAGAGTAATAAAAAAGCCTGCAGGTTTAATGGGTACAGAGCAGATGCATTAACTAAAACAATACTATCCAACTCCAACCATGCAAACATAGGAATATGGTTTTGGAGAGAGCTACACCTATAATTCAAAGAACGGGGACCTGATTCTGATCAATATTACACCAACGTGTCCAGGAGTAACATTCAGTTAAATCAGTGGAAAACAAGTACAAGTGAGATCAGGATCAAGTCTATTTACCTCTGTCTAAATACTGGGATTTTTTTGTACAGTCTTATCCCTTACATTGCACAGAGATCTAGGAAATCACTCTCTAAAGGTCTATTGGGGCTTTTCAGCTTCAGTGTGTATGTTTGACATTTTGTGTGTCTTGTTGGGGAAGGCCCAGGAGACAGCTCCCTGGGCACTATGCCTGTGTTGTGGGAGGGCTAAGGGAGCACACACTGAACAGCAGCCACTGGTAGTCCTGGAATATATTGCACCATGCATTACCCCCCACCCCCAATCCAGTGTCTGGCCTGCAGCAGGTACAGAAAATTGAAAGGGCTCTGCCCTCTTTGTAGATTCTAGCTTTTGTCCACCAGGAGTGTTAGGGGTTAGCACTCATGTTTACACAAGGAGGAAGAACTCTTCATGCCCTTAGGTGCAAAGCAAAACCTGGCCCTATAGTCAGTATGCGGACAATTACCAACATCTTTTTTTTTCCATCTTTGCCAAAAGAATCTGGCAATGAATTTACTATTTTATGAGTAGAATCTGCCAATTGGATGAAATTCATCCTTCTCCTTCTCTCACCTCTGCAAAACTAGACTAAAAGGACTGTGTGCAAAGGAGTTGAGAGAGAAGTTCACACCCATGGGTAGCATAACCCACTCCACAGTCACTGTTCCAATCGCTGTGCTAGATTACAGATTATCCACACATTGCACTGCTGTCATGGAGATATCCAGGCACAGGATACACATACAGACAAATCCATTGGAAAGAAAAGAAATCACAGAAAAAGGAGCAGCTTCATTCTCCAAAAGTTCAGAGCTCTGCTGATTTGCAATTGTTGCCAATTGTGTGTGTAAATTATCTGCATAATCTGAAATTATTCTATTACACTTCTGGAATACACTTTAGGATAGTCTGATACACTTTAGGATAGTGTTCCCCAACATTTTGGAAGCTGAGCTCCTCTTCAGGAAAGTGAACTCAATCCCTCCCCCACCCATACACACAAAAAGCTGGTGCCAATATTAATAATTTGTACTGTCTTCTTCTTTCTTAGGTTATGTCTCCATTTAAAATGCTACAGCTGTGGTGCTTTGGCATAGACACTACATATACCAATGTCAGGTAATCCACCTCCCTGAGAAGCAGTAGCTAGGTCAATGGAAGAATTCTTCCATTGATGAAGCACTGTCTACATCAGGATTTAGTTGGCTTGACTATGCCACTCAATGATGTGGATTTTTCACATCTCTGAGCAACACAGTTAAGCCAACTAAATTTTCTAGCATAAACTAGGCCTTACATGCTTTAATGAGCACTGAAATAGTTATCAATGTTGATACTGAAAGTATTATCGGCATCTGCATTAACACCCATTAAAATGAATGGTGCATTGACAGAGCTATTATTTTAGTTTTTCTGAGAACTCACTGCTGCACTGGTTACACTAACCTCTGAAAGTATCCTTCCCAACCATAACAGTAGTAACTTACTTATAAAAAATAATTCTGAGATTTGGGAGAGCCATCAAGAGGTCTGTTTGAGTTTAAACTCAAATAGGAACCTTACAAGAACTGGAAATTTGGACAGATGACTTGGGAGGAGTATAAAAATATTGCTAGAGCATGCAGAGGTGTAATCAGGTAGGCCAAGGCACAATTGGAGTTGCAGCTAGCAAGGGATGTGAAGGGTAACAAGAAGAGTTTCTACAGGTATGTTAGCAACAAGAAGGTGGTCAGGAAAAGTGTGGGACCCTTACTGAATGAGGAAGGCAACATAGTGACAGAGGATTGGAAAGAGCTCTATGCTTTTTTTGCCTTGGTCATCACGGACAAGGTCAGCTCTCAGACTGCTGCACTGGGCAACACAGCAGCTCCCAGTAGTGAAAGAACAGGTATTTAGAAAAGAACAATTTAGAAAATCTGGATGTGCACAAGTCCATGGGTCCAGATCTAATGCATCCAAGGGTGCTGAGGAAGTTGGCTAAAGAGATTGCAGAGCCATTTGCCATTATCTTTGAAAATTCATGGCAATTGGGAAAAGGCAAATATAGTGCCCATATTTAAACAAGGGAAGAAAGAGAACCCGAGGAACTACAGACCAGTCAGCTTCACTTCAGTCCCTGGCAAAATCATAGAGCAGGTACTCAAGGAATCCTTTTTGAAACACTTGGAGGAGAGGAAGGTGATTAGGAACCTTCAATATGGATTCACCAAGGGCAACTCATGCCTGACCAACCTGATGGCCTTCTATGATGAGATAACTGGCTCTGTGGATATAGGGAAAGCAGTGGACATGATATATCTTGACTTTAGCAAAGCTTTTGATATGGTCTCCCACAGTAATCTTGCGAGCAAATTAAAAAAGTATGGATTGGATGAATGGACTATAAGGTGGATAGAAAGCTGGCTAGATTGTCGGGCTCAACGGGTAGTGATCAATGGCTTAATGTCTAGCTGGCAGCCCGTATCAAGTGGAGTGCCCCAGGGGTCATTTTTATTCAACATCTTTATTAATGATCTGGATGATGGGATGGATTGCACCCTCAGCAAGTTCGCAGATGACACTAAGTTAAGGGCAGAAGTAGATATGCTGGAGGGTAAGGATAAGGTCCAGAGTGATCTAGACAAATTGGAGATTTGGTCCAAAAGAAATCTGATGAAGTTCAACAAGGACAAGTGTAGAGTCCTGCACTTAGGAAGAAAGAATCCCATGCACTGCTACAAGCTGGTGATTGACTGTCTAAGAAGCATTTCTGCAGAAAAGGACATGGGTATTACAGTGAATGAGAAGCTGGATAGGAGTCAGCAGTGAGCCCTCATTGTCAAGCAGACCAAAGGCATATTGGGCTGTTTTAGTAGGAGCATTGCCAGCAGATTGAGGGAAGTGATTATTCCCCTCTATTTGGCACTGGTGAGGCCACACCTGGAGTATTGTGTCCAGTTTTAGTCCCTCTACTACGGAAGGGATGTGGACAAATTGGAGAGAGTCCAGTGGAGAGTAATGAAATGATTGGGGGCAGGGTCACATGACTTATGTGGAGGGGCTGAGGGAACTGGGCTTATTTAATCTGCAGAAAAGAAGAGGGAGGGGGGATTTGACAGCAGCCTTCAACGACCTAAAGGGGGGTTCCAAAGAGGATGGAGCTCGGCTGTTCTCAGTGGTGGCAGATGACAGAACAAGAAGCAATGGTCTCAAATTGCGGTGGGGGAGGTCTAGGTTGGATATTAGGAAACCCTATTTCACTAGGAGGGTGGTGAAGCACTGGAATGAGTTACCTGGGTGGTGGAATCTCCATCCTTAGACATTTTTAAGGCTCAGCTTGATAGAGCCCTGACTGGGATGATTTAGCTGGTGCAGGGCCAGCTCCAGGTGTTTTGCCACCCCAAGCAGCCAAAAAAAAAGAAAAAAGCAGCGATCGCGATCTGCTTCAATTTGGCAGAAGGTCCTTCGCTCCGAGCGGGAGTGAGGGACCCTCCACCGAATTGCTGCCGAATACTTTAAAGTGCCACCCCCCTCCGGAGTTGCCACCCCAAGCACCTGCTTGGTAGGCTGGTGCCTGGAGCTGGCCCTGAACTGGTGTTGGTCCTGCTTTGAGCAGGGGGTTGGACTAGATGACCTCCTGAGGTCTCTTCCAACCCTGATCTTCTATGATTCTATGTACCCTAACAGCGAGCCCTTCACACCCTTACGGTCCCCTATCGTTCCCATCAGTGGTGGTAAGCACCCACAGCAAGAAACAGCATTATATTTCCTTATCTTCTGCTCTCTTGCTGTGTAATAGGAATAATATTTATGGCAAAGCAATATGCTCACAAACTTCTTTTACAGTTATCAAAGCATTTAATCAACTGCCAAAATTATTCATTGCTCGTATGCTCTTCCACCACAAATTTTGTTTGTTAATCTAACTTGTCATTGAAAGAGATTGTAGCAGGTTTACTCAGTACCAAAAGGAACTAGTTAAATAAGGGTGGTATTTGATTATTATGCTTGTTGATAAAGAGTGCTATGGAGAAGCTTTAGACACTAGAGGTGCATAACAATTTTTAACAGACCCAGATGATCATTAAACAGAGATTTTTGTATTCTGTATGTGTCTGTTTTAAAGCAAAAACCAGTAATTTTTCAACACCGTTTACTATCATCTTGGAAACAGCATGTTAACAAGACTCTGTTAATGATCATGTTTTGAAAATCAGGCCCTTAGCGTTCTATTATTTACTTTACTACTATTATAACTATTCCCTCAACAAGAGTATTTTTGCTTACTTCTTTAGATTTCATAGTTTATGTAAAGAAAGCCTCTTTAACAGCTTCTCTCTTGGGCTCCCCCAATCTTAATTCAGTAGAAAACTGTACATAACTTATGTGCCATCTGGTAACTTCTGTGGTGTAATTTCCTGGAAAAATTATGCATGATATTAGACATTTTCTATGATAGAGATGACTATTACTGCTGCCATATTAAAGGATCTGTCTGTATTTCTATTACAGTCCCCATTTTAAGGCACTTATAACTTGTTCATTTAAATTGTACTAAAACTTGACACAGATTCTTTTTTGCAATATATTATTAAATTACGTATTGTTGTTTATTCAAATCAATTTTCTGTCTTCTTAATTAGGGATATAAAAATAAATGCCATGAAGATTTTGATGCTGTTTTGCACACTTCTACTATATTGCATAATAGTATTTTGGAATATTTACTTTGCTTACTGAGAAAAAAAAACATAGAATAAGGATTTTTTGCAGGGAGTGGGAGGTTCAGAAGGACCAGCACAGTTTTCAAACCTTATGATCTTTCTAGTCTTTGAACCATAAACCATACTACTGTATATAGTCTGGGGAGACACAAGATGTTACCCCTAAATGTCATATGATCACACTATAAGATCATTTTACACAGGGCCAGAATCTGCCACTCTTATTCTCAGCCAATAGTAGCCCCTTACTTCACTGATATTCTTACTGACTTAATAGGTACCATTGGGAGGTATGCCATTGGCTTGAATGGTCTCAGGATCAAACAATATGAATAAGGATTGCAGAACAACCTTAATGTACAAAAACAGTGCCATATCTCTTGAGGGGGTTTTGGAGGGAGGGGGGCACATGGGAGGGGGAGAAGGAGGTGCCCAATCCTGCTCCCATTGGAATCATGAAGTGTGGTCATTTATTTCAAATGGTGTGAGAAAAGATTCTAAATCCTGCAGAATTTCTTGTTTGACTTGTGCATATGAAAAGGATAGTATGAATGCCATGCAAAAATCATGTCATCACCCATCTCTCTGATCACCTCTCTAACTGCCAACTCACGCACAACCTCAGTACCTGTACTCTCCAGCCAGTACTCATGTGGGTGCCAGTCAACCCAAAGGAGCTGAGAAGGTTCAGGACCACATTCTCATTCCCTGCTCAACACTAGCTAGCCTGAGAGGACAGCATGCTTGTTAGTACCCTCAGGAAGTGGACTGGGGAAATTACAACCAAAGGCATTTGTAGATGGATGCAAGGAAGGGGTCCCAGAAAGCACAAGAACCTCTATATTCATATACTTGGCAGACGTCAAGGTCTAGCCCCGGTTACAGGAAAAATTCCACAAGATAAGCAGTTTTGTATAACTGCACCCGATTTTCCAATCAAGATTTGTTTCCCCACTAGTACTAGCAATATGTGTAGCATTACATTACTTCCAATTAAACATCCAAATAAGAGTCACACCTACATACACTAGAACACCACCTAGGCAACCAGATATTTTATTAATTTTGGAGATCAGTATTTCAAGCCTATCTTCAAGTGAGGAGAGTGTGTTCTGGAATGTTTCCATTTTGAATCTAAGAGATGCTTTTAACTCTTGTTTTGAGTTTACATGTTTTAAAATGAGGAGTATCCGAGTCTCCATTCATAGTTAGCACCAGAAGCTAACTATGGTTAAAGTATGCAAAATCATTTCTCTCTTCTTTTATATGCCAACATGTTACATCACATCAGAAACCAGTAAACACAGTAGATCATCCTCTCTGATACTTTTAAGAGAGTGCAAACACTTGGGGCCAGATGCTCAGCTGCTTTACAGCCATTCATCTGCATGGCTTTACGGTTATAACGTACCACAGTTTCCCATTTCCTTTTTTTCTGTAGTCCATATACCCTTCTTTTAGCATGCTAGGTTCTATATGAATCCCTTTGGTCCCTGAGTGTGCCCCAGGGCTGGCCTTAACAGTTAAAGTTACTATTTCTTCCCATCCCCACTAGTTTCTAAGTGATATGCTGAAACATACAAAGTCAAATAAAGGGATTACATCAAGTGTTGCCTAATTGCTACTGGTTTCTGCATTTACTTCTTGTTAATGTAACTTTTTAGATCCACGGTCAGGTTTTCATGTTATACTCATATAAAAAGGTGAACAACAACAAAAAAGCTACCTTCACAAAAATATCTGACAGTAAAGACCATTTTATTTGTCCCTTGTGCTTTGCCTGAAATGAAAACATATATTTTTTTCCCCTCAACACACACACCATACTTTGTGGGCTTGTTTTTCTAACATTTGCAATACTGAGCAAGAAGGAATTTCTGAGAAATGCTTCCTGCACTCTTTATAGTTATATAGTGAGTCATCATATTACTTAATTAAAGTTAATACCTTCCTTTAACCTCATCTTTCCAAGAGAGACAAATATTGTAATGCTCGCAGAGCAATCTAATTGGCTTCAAAACTGCCTCAAAGCAGCCACTCAGTGCACTTATGAATCATATCTAAGCTCTTAATATTTAAGCTATTTCAAGTCTTTGAAATATAATCATTTATGTAAATAGAACACATCTCAAGATATTTCCCCAATATATTATATTCCATTATACCGAAAAATTACTTTTTGTAAAATAGATAACACAAAATATGTACACAGCCATATATGTGATTCATATTATCGTGAAATTTAAGGACTGTAGAGGGAACTATATAAATATATATTATCATACTGAAACACTCTTCTCATTAATTCTTGGGCCCACAGCTTCTTTTCCAAGCTTTGGTGCCTCTTCCTCATTTCAGTGGCACATAAGGACTTTGGCCAACATTTTCATACTAAGGTCCCTATACTTAGGTACCTATAGTAAAGTGGTATTCTGTCATTTAAAGAAGAGTGGCCTGATTTTCAGAGGTGCCCGCAGGTCATTAAATACCGATTTCTCTCAATGACATCAGTGGAAGGAATGGATGCTCAGAGCCTCTGAAAAAATGGCCATTTTTATTCAGAGGCCTACATATTGATTTAGGAGCCTAATGTTAGGTATTCATTTAAAATGCTGGCCCCAGTGCTACTATACAAAGAGATGAATCACCCTGAGGCTGTTCTAATGAATAAACTGAACATCTGCTGGGAGAACTCTAGGTTGAAACTTAAAAGATGAGCTTCAATGCAGAAATTCACTAGTGAGTTAATTATCTGTGTCTGATTTTTACATTGTACTCCACTAAAGTTGGAGAGCTTTAAATTGAACAGTAGGTTAACAGTTAGACCAATTAATGACCCAAACTTAACACTTTGTATTAAATCAGGCACATTTATCCTTGTTCAATTCAGGAACTGCTATTGGTGTTTTGCTAGTGAGTGGTGTCAGGCTGGCTCAGCACTAATTAACTTGTACCTTATTGTTATAAACCAGGCATAATTAACCTGCACAATGATGAGTCTTTGGTACTTATTTCCACTACTATTTGCTCACAGGAAAACTGTTCTTCCTTTTTATCTAAAGATCAAATAGATCAAAATAAAAAGCTATCCTACTGCTGAAAAAACAACTGCCCTCCAGTACTCTTAGCTGAACCACACCGATACTGGGATGCAGTCAATTTACAGGTTGCGGCTGTCTGACAACTCGTTGAAAGTAAATGAGCCAGGAGAGGATTCTGAAGGGCCTGAAGAGAACCCTAGAGAGTTGACTCCTATCTGTCTGTTGACTGCCGATGATGTTCAGGAGGCATTGCTGACAATATACAAAGCTATGGAACAGCATTCAGACCTTTCATAAGATTGCAAGCAATGCAAAAACTGTGATTCTCCTCTCTTCTGCTGTAACAAGATCTTATATTGGGATCTTTCTTCAACCTGGTAAGTACAATAGGACATAGATTATTTGAATTAATAGTTATATTAAATTATATTTGAATTAATTTTATTAAGCAGATTGAAGAGATAGAAAAGATACAATCTCATATTTTAATTATTCTCTCTTCTGAAATAGTTTTACTTTGAGAAATACTAGTACAGAGAAATACTGTAACCTCTTAAGAGGCAAGGTGACTTACCATAATATGTCCCTATGCTTACCTACTGCAACCAGTGAGTATTATGCTGTGTTCCAAAAACTGTATGTGAAAGTCTCAATCCTGGAAACAACTATCTAAGTGCTTAACCTTAAATTCATGAGCACCCCTACTGATTGCATAAATTTTATGTGCCTAGAAGTTAAACATGAATGTAAGACTGAGGCCTAAGACAGTCTACTGCATGAGGACGTTGACGATATAAAATCAGAGATAAGAAAGTCTGCCAGTGGGGCAGGTGGTTGGACAATAACTATCAGCAAATGCTATGATGTACTCAGGCTTGAAAGTCTCATTTCCCCACCCACTCACCACCCTCTCCTTCCCCCCATTTTCACGCAATCACATGAAATAAGAAAAGATTGATAAAGTCTTGGTATGAGCTTACTGTATAGTACAGACAGCAGACAGGGGTAAAACTAGAATCTTAGGATGGGATTTTCAAAAATGTTTATGTAAGTTAGGCACCTTACTCTCACTGATTTTTGAAAACCCCATCATTAGATCTGAATCCTTTCAAATTTGGGGGTTGAGTATGGAGAAAGATTCCAATCCCATGCTAAAAACACAGTCCTACAGTTTAGGTTATGGATCAGTCCAAAATCAAAAAGATTTATTTTCCAGTTTGGAAATTGTTTCAAACTGGCAAGAATTGTTTTCAGCTTAAAGAACATAAAACAGTATGTAGAGTAAACTTTAACCCAGCAAATATGAGCAAAACATTAAACTATTACTAACATATGTCTGGTGGAGTCTGATACACCATTATTACTTTAGTACTAATATTCAGGTATAAACATTGATCTTGAACTATGTGTATTAGTGAAAAGATAGCTCAGCTTTTAAACTAAACAAAAGCAAAGCAAAACATGAATTTCCAACACCACACTATCACAGTGCTCAGAAACCACTGATGGATGAGTTATAAAGACTTAAGTAGCACTCTACAGGAAAATAGAGGTTTTGTACATGCTTTTAGAAACATGAAGAGATATCCTAGGCATTTGTCCCCCTGGACCATGCATAGCTAGTTTGATTCAACTTTTAGGTTGTATGTGGCACTTACTCACTTTTATCTTTCAGATTATTTCTGTGTCTAATTAACAAAATTACATAACTGTCAAACAAGTACATGGAACCCTTCACACAATTATTTATCACTTACAGAGTTATTAATAACTGATTTATTTCAGAAAGGATGAAGTGTGTACAATAGAAGGGGGGTCTTTCGTAATATCTACAGAGATATTCCCTAAGGGCATTTGTTTGGTTTGGGAAACAAAAGCGGTCCCAAACATGGATCCATGTTGTTTTATGTTCATTTAAGTATGTTCTTTTCCAAACCACAATAACTGTTATATTTTGGTCAGAGTTCCAGAATGGAATGAAACAATAACTAGCAGAATTAGATGGTAAGAAGAACAAAGCATCTAAACCTTAACGAGGACCAGGCTGACAGAATACAGACCATGAAGTTTCCTTCCTCTGGATCTGGGAGAACAACAGGGAGTTCATCTTCAGGTTTACACAATTCTGCCTACCACAGCATCCCAAAAGCTCCTAATTACAGGCTTCTCATTTCTGAGGCTATCCTACAGATCCAATGCAGTCTCAGCAGGACTGACGTCTTCTGGGCTCAGTGTTTTCTTCAAATCTGTCTTCAGTACTCTCAGTTTTTTGGGGGGGACCATAAATGTGCAGGGTATTCTGTAGCCTGTAGGATGGTTTAGGTTAAGAAATAAGAAGAAGTTACGTTAACTTAGGCTCCAAACCTAAGTGTAGAGGAGTATGGGAAACTGAAGTTGACAGTGTGAGAAAAGTCAAAGATAAATTGGAAACAGTGTCTTATGGGAAAATAAGAGCTAGCAAGGATATGATTCAGGGTTAGGTTATGGTTAGGTTTTGGTTATAAATAGCTTAAGCAAGGTTTTTGAGATGTGAATGTTCTATTCAAATGCTGTCTATATTGATAATTATGAGAAGGACATGGGCACAGATGTTAATTTAAATAATGTGTAATGCAAGGAGCCAATAAGAAGGTGATGGAGATATAATTATAGTAAAGGGCAGTTCAATATTAATTAATATTATCATGGATTATAAAAGGAGTAGTTTTACTAAATTGCAGGAGAACTCCAATTAACATCCAAAGGGTACCGCTCGGTTCAAGGGTTATAAAGCTATACTTCACTCTTCTCAGTAGACTGATCACCCACTGACGCATTATTTCATCTCTGAGTGTAAGTATAATTGTGTATATGGAAACTGCAAGCCTGTTTGCTAAATTAATCCTTTTTCTTTTTAATAAAATTTGGTTATATTATTCAAAATGTCACCTAGTGGTCCTCTACTAAATAAGTTTTCTGTAACCAACCTAGAGGCTCAAACCTGAAAACTAAGTTGGTTTTTTTTACGTCCTTATCTTTAAAAACTTAATATTAATTGGGAACATTTCAACATAAAGGTTACAGAAAGTTACATAGATGACAACCCTTTAAAAGTCTAGTTTCCAGTTAGATAGTGTGCTGAATCAATTGTCCAGGCATAACAGTGTATTGGAATTGTACACCTCTCCCATTAGGCTATAGAAGTGGTGAATTGCAGACACAATCATTTGTCATACCACGTGTCACAATTCTTGAATTATTTTATGAATTGGTAGTAATTTTCATCACACATTTTTTATGCGACAGAGAGAAGTTTTCACTTTTTGTGGCACAAAGCAAAACTGTACCTGTTTAAAACCAGTCTCCACCTACCAAACCATAGAACTACAAGAATGACTGAGCTAGCATTATAGCTTCATCTTCAACAAGTCACTTGACTAAATACTCAAAAAACATCTCTTCATTTCATTTCACTTCCCAGCATAACTCAGAGGAGGGAGTTAGAGAGAGAGACAAAGAATAATGATGTGTGTGACTGAACAGGGCAAGGAGAAGAGTGTGCAGTGCTTGCCTCTTTTAATTCAACATTTAATCTCAGTGGCATCTAAAATGATGCCATTATTTCTTATTCTACAAATAGGTAAATAACTATGGTACATCTGACACCACTGTGTGATTACCCCCATATGTTTTTCAGTCTTATTAGCTGACAGACAGACAGGAGCTTAGAGGAAAGCAGGGCATTCACAGAAACATTTCTGGGTGACAAATAAATCAATACACCTGGATGCAAAAGGTGAGTATGTGAAAAATAATGCAACATTTTATCACCACTGTAGCAAACCACAAATGAAGTAGCAGTCCTTGCTCATGTATGATATCTTCATAAGAATCATAGTCTTCACAAATTTCTGTACTACATAAAGTACATGAATTATACCATTGAGGGGAGGGGAGGGAAGCAACATGCCACATTTCCATACTCAAATGCACTCTCTCATATATCCCATATGTTCACAGGTATTGTTTCCACAAATATAATTATTGTATTCCCCTGTAACTTTCTTAAGTACTTTGTTGAATTTTGTCATTACTGTTCAAATGAGTCAAGTAAAACAGTTTATTCATTCAGGATCCACAATAGCTTCCAAGCCAGCGTTTCTAAAATAAAATTACTAGATGGCATGGTGACTTATACCCAATAACCACACATGGATCTGGCCTCAGACTCGTCCTACATCATGGATATGCAAATAGCTTTGAAAGTACTAAACCTGTGCTATCCCCATTAGAGCTATAATCCTAGCATCATTTTAGAGACCAGAGCTAGGATATCTGGAACTCTGGAAAATCCACTTATAACTCTGCTAAATAGTTCTCCTAAGATACTTTAAGTTATTACATAATTTAGCCTTTTATTTATTTTTTTTTGGTTAAAGAAAAAAACCATGCTTTAATATGGAGTTTCTGAGGGGAAAGCAAAACTTAGTGAACACATTTCCCTATCTAGTTAAGTAAAAAAGTATAAAAGAATGGTTTATGGCTTTATGATGACTAAGAGAGGAAGTGGCAGGAAAAATTGGGGGAGGCAGGATAAAGTTATAGCAGCATAAATCATATACTATCCATAACTTGATGCTTGTTTCTATTCTACAACAGAAGGTTGGCAAGTGAAATGACAAGTTAGCTTCAATTCCCTTGTTCTTGCAGACAGCGGCAGGGAAGATTAGGAAGCGGAGACACCAATTTGTACTGTTCTCAAGCAGCCTATTCAAACTGCTGGACATAGTTTCAGGTTTGAGAGTAAGGCTAGAAGAGAAAAGGGGATCCTAGAACAGTGGTTCTCAACCAGGGATACGCGTACCCCTCGGGGCACGCAGGGGTCTGTCTTCTAGGGGGTAGAAGATCAACTCATCTAGATGTTTGACTAGTTTTACAACAGCCTACATAAAAAGCACTAGCGAAGTCAGTGCAAACTATATTTTCATACAATGACTTGTTTATACTGCTCTGTATACTATACATTGAAATGTAAGTACAATATTTATATTCCAATTGATTTATTTTATAATGATAAGGTAAAAATGAGAAAGCAAGCAATTTGTCAGTAAGAGTGTGCTGTGACACTTTTGTATTTTTATGTCTGATTTTCCGAGCAAATAGTTTTTAAGTGAGGTGAAACTAGGGGTACGCAAGACAAATCAGACTCCTGAAAGGGGTACAGTACTCTGGAAAAGTTAAGAGCCACAGTTCTAGAGACTCTCCAGAGGGAACTAGAAGGGCAGAAGTTGTGGAAAGAATATCTGACAGTGATGATGTAAATATTATCTTAGCTATTACACTTCTATAACATATAATCAAGCCATACATTTTTAAATGGGTGGGGTAAATAAAGCCCACTGATGATGGTGTTATTGCAATTATGCTCTGAAGGCTTTTTGTTGCAATATACCTGGTTCTGCTCTCCCTTATACCAGTGTAATTCCATTGACACCAGAGTAGGGACTGGTGCAAGATCAAAATTAGGCCAAATTGTGATCATGCTAATCTACGCAGGTGGATCTTTATGCCCATATGGAGCCCCATTGAAATATTTAGTCTACAGGGAATGTAGAGGAAAGGTAAAAACAAATGGCCTGATTCTCCTGACTTCCACCTTATATGGCCATTTATTGAATCAGAATGGTATTACTCTGCACCCACTTTGTGCAGCAGTAAAGTAAAGGACTATACAGTGCACAAGGCAATGGAGAATCAGGCCTAGTCTTTTGGAACACTTCTTGAATACACAGGAGTGATAAACGGCCAGCTAAAATATTTTAACTTAACACTTTTAAGATAGTATTGTGTAGTGTTATAATGGAAGGGTTGGGCTGGATCTGCATCCCTGATGATTGCTCCAGTGTAGGAGAACCCCTGGGTGTGGGAACATTACTGTCATGCCAATACTATTCCCATTCTTGTCCCCTTCAGTATCCAGTGATTCCCAGTGATTTCCCCAGTGGGAAACTAAATGTAAGTTAGAGCAGCCCCAAGGCTGCTTTTACTGAAATTGGTGACTGGATAAGGGGAGCAAAAAAATTCATTACCGCCCCTCCAAGTCCTGCAACAAGCATAGCTCAGTTGGAGTGAAGGATTTAGATTTCATATAAAGATCCTGTTTCTGGTAATGAGCTTCTAAATCAATTATATTCTTAGAAACTCTATAAACAATCCATTAGGTGAATTCGATTTTTATAAGTGTATAAAAATGCTTCTTGATTGCTGCATCAGAAACTTGATGATTTGGGCCAACATTCAGGAAAGAACTTAAACACGTGCTTAAATTTAATCATGTTTAATATCCATTGATTTCACTAGGACTGGAACATGTGCTTAAACACTTTTCTGAATAAAGAATGCCCTCCTGAATTAAGGACTTGATACCTAGAAATATCTTCAAAATATAGAATCCTGATTTTTTTCAATTTGATACAATTTATTATTTATCATTTCATTTTTATTTAATGTAAAATCAAACAATTGACATTCTATAGGCTCATAAAACCTCCAACAGCTGTCAGCATAATAGCCCCTTTAACCTCCTGCTGCGATTACCCTGCTAGCAAGCACTTTAAAACTCACCAGGCTTGGGTGGAAGTCATTTTTCATTACAAAGCTGACAGCTGAGGTGGTGGCTGGGGGTGAGGGTGGGATGTTTCATCCTAATTAGATTGTATCCCGCCATATGGGATTTTTCCTATCTACCACAACAAAATTTTGAACTCTCTCCTAAACTTAACACTGTTCAGCTTTTCATGGATATCAATTAAGTTTCTCCTCTGAGCCCTAGTGCTGATTCTGTTCTTTCCCTTTTTTTTCAGCTTTGAGTACTTCTCCCCTCCAATCTCTAAGTAAGAATCCAGATTCACCAGCTGATTTTCTTTCCCTGATGGCTGATTTCACCTCACTGTCTCTCTCCTGAAAGTAATGCTCCACTTGCCAGTCTTAAATCATACTGCTTATTTTATTGGCAACCATTATGGCTTCAGACCTGATTCTCGACTGTTCATTTGCTGGTTATTTCATTACCAGCAAAAGAACAAATGCCAGGAAGAGTTACAGTGAGCAAGTTCTATTATTATGCCAATTACTTACCTTTATTTTGCATAATTTAAACAATGACAGTATGTTGACAACACTGTTTTATTTTAGCAATAGGACTAGTTATATCTTGATTTAAGACAATGTTAACATTGCTTCCAATATTAACTTTGCATTACTAAAAACTCAGTAATGAAATGATACCATTCGCGTACTAATATATACACATAGGCTGAGATTAATGGAATTGCGCAATGGAAAAAAATAATCAGGGGAAGCAAATACATTTCCTTTAATCAATTCAGATAACATACTGCAATTAATTTGCTGGCTCAGTGAATTTGCTTAAATAATTCTCTTAAATTTTATTGACAGTATACCACTGGTTATATGTTATTCTCTCCTTCAGTTTATTAACAAAGCTCATAAAGGACTATAACATATTAAGGAAGGTTGGCATTTGTTATTGTTAAAAAGAGAACTGGATGCATGGAATTCCAATGAGGTAGTCACTAACTCTTCCACTGCCAGCATGCTCTACATACGTGTTCATGAGCTACATACGTAAAATGAATTATGTTCTGTACATGCATAAGTAAATACAGATAGGTTTCATAATTGTAATAGATGTATTGCAAAGTGAAATTAATTACATAATTATCTCTACTCACTTCTTTTTAATCAAATGGTATTTAAACATATGTAGTCACTTTCCTGTGACAATTAACCCTTTGGACCAGATCCTTAATTGATGTAAATTAGCACAGCTCCATGACTTTAGCTAAGGGTTAGGATTTAATAATCTGAGGGGTTTTGTTTAATATACAGTTTATGGAAAATGCAAATTTATGAAAAGTTCACACAATACTTAGAAATGATTCTGCCTATTGTTACATGCAAAACTACCATGAAAATACAGTTTCAGATGGGAAAAGCTGTTTAGACCCATTTGTTTACTGGAAGAGAAAAAAAATGTTAGAGTAATCAGAGTGGTGACAAGGTTCTGTGAAAATATTCACCATGTTATTTCAAGCATTTTAACACCCTAAAATGTTGCTTTCCTGTGAATTTTCAGGGTAGTGTTGCTTTTTTGCTTTCAAATGTGCAAATATGTATGAAAAGGATTGACATGTTGTGCTTGTGAAATTCCAAGCAGAATCGGCATAGCAGCAACCATCTTTGACATTTTTAGTGCAAAGAGGGACAAGAAGCAAATTTATTTCCCCAGTTTACTGAGCTCCTTCTCCCTACATTTGCTTCCTCAAAGCTAACCCAATCGACATGCAAACACAAAGCCAGTGACCTCACCACAGGTTTCCTTTCAGACTGGTAGCCATGTTAGTCTGTATCAGCAAAAACAACAAAGAGTCCTTGTGGCACCTTAGAGACTAACAAATTTATTTGGGCATAAGCTTTTACCCAAATAAATTCATTAGTCTCTAAGGTGCCACAAGGACTCTTCGTTGTTTTTGTAGGTTTCCTTGTGAGCAGTGGTGCTGGAACAATTTTTATAGTGGGGGGTGCAGAAGGCGGAAACCATGTTTTTGGGTTATTGTTGCTACTTCAAGCCAGGGGTGCGGCAGCACCCCCAGTACCTGTGCTTGTGAGAAGAGAACATGGAAATTGCAATTCCATGTAATACCAGTGGGTTATCCAATCCAGTATTCTACTAACAAGAGAGGCCAAAATCAGATGTTTTGGAGAGTAAAACCTCTGTACAGGAGAATTACACTATAACACGCTCACAGGAGAAATGAATTTCTAATTGTGGGCAGTCAGCTTATACTCTGAAGGTTTATATCCTCTATTTTTATCTTACCTGATGTGGATGCTATGATCCATATCATAATCTGTTTCTGAATCTGCTAGTCATAAGAACGGCCCTACTGGGACAGACCAAAGGTCCATCTCACCAGGTATCCTGTCCTCCGACAGTGGCCAGTGCCAGGTGCCCCAGAGAGAATGAGCAGAACAAGTAATCATCAAGTGATCCATCCCCTGTCGCTCATCCCCAGCTTCTGGCAAACAGAGGTTAGGGACACCATTCCTGCCCATTCTGGCTAATAGTCATTGATGGCCCTATACTCAAAGAATTTATCTAATTCTTGTTTGAACCCTGTTGTAGTCTTGGCCTTCACAACATCCTCTGGCAAAGAGTTCCACAGGTTGACTGTGTGTTGTGTGAAGAAATACTTCCTTTATTTGTTTTAAACCTGCTGCCTAATAATTTCATTTGGTGATCCCTAGTTCTTGTGTTATGAGAAGGAGTAAACAACACTTCCTTATCTACTTTCTCTACACCAGTCATGATTTTATAGACCTCAGTCATACCTCCCTTAGCCATCTCTTTTCCAAGCTGAAAAGTCCCAGTCTTATTAATCTCTCCTCATACGGAAGCCGTTCCATACACCTAATCATTTTTGTTGCCCTTCTCTGAACCTTTTCCAATTCCAATGTATCTGTTTTGAGATGGGGCGACCACATCTGCCCACAGTATTCAAGATGTGGCATACCATGGATTTATATAGAGGCAACATGGTATTTTCTGTCCTATTATCTACCCCTTTCTTAATTATTCCCAGCATTCTGTTTGCTTTTTTGACTGCTGCTGCACATTGAGTGGATGTTTTCAGAGAACTATCCACAATGACTCCAAGATCTCTTTCTTGAGTGATAACAGCTAATTTAGACCCCATCATTTTAAAGTTGGGATTATGTTTTCCAATGTGCATTACTTTGCATTTATCAATATTAAATTTCATCTACCATTTTGTTGCCCAATCACCCATTTTTGAGAAATCCTTTTGTAGCTCTTCACAGTCTTCCTGGGTCTGAACTATCTTTAGTCACTTGGTTTTACTGACAAATTGTGGCAGTGAGTTCCATGCGCTATCACACATTGTGTAAAAGAAAAAAAATATTTTATCAAGTAGAAATTTGCTGCCTTTTTTTTGTTTGCATTGTAGAACTCAGTAAATAGGAGCACCTACTCACAATCTGTGAAGTAAAAAAATGAGAGACACAATCAGTTGAGCCCCTGCTTTTTTGTAAAATTTGAATTAAGCAAAAGGGCCACAGGACACATGCAACGGAATGTAAGTCAGGCAGGCAGGACAAAGATCAGCAGCCACAAAACGATCCTTTTCCTTTCATTGTACCTTGAGCATTACTTACTCTTATGATATCCACAGTGCACACAAAGATCAATATTAGTGAGCCATAAGACAAACAGCAACAAGCTCAGGTTGGTACAGAAGAAGCAGTACAGCTCTGACAGAACTCCAGTCGGAATCTCTTCCTGCTAGGGAAGGTAATACCCAATTGAAGTCAATGGGTTTTTTTAACATTGACTTCAATGGAGCCAGGATTTTAACATTAGTTTTTCATGTGTAGACAGAGCTGTGATGAGTATGACAGCTGCACATACAGTCATGGTAAGAAGATGAGCAAGTATATACAATAGCACTTGTGCTGCAACAGAATTGTCTCAGGCATGCAGAAAGCAACCATACACTGACTTCAGGCCAGGTCTGCCCTGGGAACTTTTGCCAGTATTATAATGTTGGTTAACAGTTTATGTTTTTGTATGTTGTTTATTCAAAAACTTAATCTTTCTTGACAAGAAAATTAGGCCAGATCCTCAACTGGTTTAAATCAACACAGAAGTTCCACTGCAATCATTGGAGCTACACTGATTTACACCAGATGAGGATCTGGCCCCATATTTGTAATTACAAAAAGTAAATTACAACCAAATTAACCTAAATTGCTTTCCGTAATCAGGGCCTATGCAAGGATGTTTCACGCCCTAGACGAAACTTCCACCTTGTGCCCTCCCCCCCTCCGTGCCCCCACCCTGAGGTGCCCGCCCCCCTTGTGGCCGCTTCCCACTCTCCACCCTCCTCCCTGAGGCACCACCCTGCCCCAGTTCACCCTTGCTCCGGGCACGAGTACCCCAAGTACGCCGTTGCTGCTTCACTTCTCCCACCTCCCCACCCGGCGTGCCGCCCCCCACCCTTACTTGCTGCAGGCAGCGTTCCCCAGCCCCAGGTCCCTCTGCCTAAATGCCGGCAGTGACCGGGGTGGCCCAAGATCCGGCCGCCACGGTAGGAAATGTGACCCCCAAATGCCAGCGCCCTAGGCAACCGCCTAGGTCACCTAAATGGTTGCACCGGCCCTGCCCGTTATTATGTAGTTGTACATATTAAAAGAAAGATTTGGGGCCCAACTCTGTACCACTGATGGTGTCAATGGCAAAACTAACACTAATATCAATGTGCGCAGTGTGAGACTTACTCTCTGTAATCCTGTTCTGGTTTCTTATCATTAAAGGAAAGTGGGAAGAACACAGTAGGAATTTGGATTTTGAGATTCCTTCACACTATTATTTAGGTTTAGAAAACAGCTTGAGTTTGTAAACTAGTTTCTCCTGTAATTTAAGGCAATGGATGCTTTCCTTGTTTTCCCCCAAGGGTGATTCAGTCTTTCAAAAATAAAAGGAAGCTGTTTATTACTTATAGAAGAAAAGCTAGACAGTCACATATGGGCAGTATATTGACAGAATATAGATTGGGTAAAATTTTCGAACTGCACAGATGACTTAGGATGTTAATCCCCATTGGCTTTCAATTAGAATAGGATTCATGAAGTGATTACATCATTTTGAAAATAGGACTCGGGTGCTTTTGAACATTTTACCCTAGGTCTGTTTGAAAGTCAATGGGGCAGATCCTCAGCTGGTGGAAATTGTCATAGCTGAAGCTTTGTCACAATGGGGTTTAGGAACTTACGTGCATACTTTAGTTGTATTACGTGTGTATAGATTTTTCACATTCTTACAGCCTATGTTTATAGTTCCTCCTATGGTAGAAGAGGCAGGATGTGTGTGCAATATATCTAAAAGGAATTTTCTATTCAGATCACTGTACAAATACAGACCTTGTCATTCTCTTTAAAGCTCTTGCTTCAAGACAACCAACATTAGGCTGAGCTGCCTTACTGCAGTTGGTCTAATACTCTACGGCCTCATATCTTGTGAAGTCTTTTATATCGGAGCAAAGTAAGTACAAAGTGGTTCACAATGTTACTAAATCAGAAAGGTAGCATTTCACACCACTTTGTACTCACTTTG
Source organism: Gopherus evgoodei (assembly GCF_007399415.2). NCBI lineage: Eukaryota > Metazoa > Chordata > Testudines > Testudinidae > Gopherus > Gopherus evgoodei. Next base: position 32,021,736 of record NC_044332.1, on the reverse strand, counting down.
CATGGGCAAAAACAATGAGATGAGATGGAAAACAATGGAGAATGAGACCCAAGTCTCTCAAAGCCAATGTCATAACTAAGGCAATCCTGAATGGTACTGCTGGCTAATCTATATTGTTCAAGTGGGTGTCAAATAATTAATCAAAATGAGTTAGCCAACACTTTTTTGAAGCTATGTAGTTTTCATTTAAATGTCATAGGTTCATTTACAGTTGATTTCTGTAAATACGGTATTGATCTCCATAATACAGAATCATGTAGCTGCACAATGCAAAGTAACAACATTCAGGAAAGTGCATCTTTTTGGGGGGTATTTCCAGCATAGCTTGGTGCCATTCACAAACTAAACCAAGCTCCTCCTCTTTGTACTGAGCTTCACCATAAAAAAAACGCATTAGTAGTAGTAATGGGGCATGATATCCCAAGTCTAGCATGAAACTGAACAAATGAGAACCTAATACAGATTTGTGCTTAGATTTTGATGTGTTCTCTTTCTTTAGTTTGTATGGGAAACTGCCAAGCAGAACAACTCACTCAGATGTCATTGACAGGACTGCAATGACAAAGAGTACCAAGGAAGCAGGGGCGGCTCCAGGCACCAGCATGCCAAGTGCGTGCCTGGGGTGGCAAGCCACAGGGGGTGCTCTGCCAGTCACCGCGAGGGCGGCAGGCAGGTTGCCTTCAGCGCACAGCACGTCTGCAGAGGGTCTGCGGGACCGGGGACCTCCTGCAGGCAAGCCGCTGAAGGCAGCCTGCCTGCCGTGCTTGGGGCGGCAAAATACCTAGAGCTGCCCCTGCAAGGAAGAAGCAGAGCTACTGAGCAATTTCAATGCAAAAATTTTGCATTTAATCAAAATACAAATTTGAGGCTCAAAAGTGCCTCTCTTTCACACTGTACTGAAAAATTCCATTAGCATTGCAATTTTAATTGCAATTTTCAAACAAAGAGGATGTTTATAAGTACTCACAATAATAGCACTGGCTATTGCTCTATAGAGAATTGCTGTAACATCTGCATGTTTGATTCAGAAAACAGAGTGAGGGTCCAAAAAAATAAAGCAAAGTAATAGAGAGAGGAACAGTCATGTCAAATGGTATAAAACCTTGTTGGTTTTCCTTATTCCCCCAACATATTCATACAGTTGTAAAAGGAAAGCCAGGGACCAAGATTCTTTGGAGTCACTAAGCTGTGCTCAACACAAATCCATGGGGGAAGAGGGAGACTGGTGCTTAAAGCTGCCTTTAGCTCTCCAATCCCCAAGCTGTCTGTTGCCACCCTGGTGGAGCAACCTCCAAGAGACTTTTGGGCCCATCAGGATCACTGAAGTGTAGAACACCCTGTGTTAATGCTTCTTTACTGCAGGATGGTCTGGGCACATAGCTAGGTATAAATATGATTGCATACTCCAGTATTTCCAGACTGTTCACAGGTTTGGAAAACTAAAAACCAAACTACTGTACTGATTAAAAGCAATATTTTAAAAATTCTGTCTTTTCCACCTATTTCTGCATAATTATAGCCCAAGTAACAAACCACAAAAAAGGGAGCAGCATCTTGGAGTTATTCATGCGCCAGTTAAAGGACACTCACCAAACAAAAGCTTGTTTTTTTGTGTGTTAAATCATTCTGTTAACGTAACTTTAGTTATTTCTTCTGTTATAAAACCACACAAACTCAAGCGACATTGGCCAAGGCTTTTAAACCCCCCTCTACATCCCATTCCTCTCACTTATAGGTAGGCACTATTATTTCAAATCTAACAGTCTGGATTTGAACAACCTGTCTGACTTCCCTTGGTTCTTTTCCTGAGAGCAAAGTGACTGCTATTGATTTTTCTAGAAGTATTCAAACAATGTGTATCAGTGAGGAGTGAGATGGGGATCTAGCCTGATGCTCAGAAATAACCATTAAGTTTCCTCTAATACTGTAAAGATTTGCACATGTGATTGAACTGCAAGGGTGTGCAAGCAGCCCCATTGATTTTAATAGGAGGAGTCACATATAAGGTTAAGCAAATGCAAAAAATCATTGCCAAGGCCATAGAGTGGAAGCCTTTGACAGTGAAAGTTCACTATAACACAAATACAGCCCTCTCCTCTGTTGTCTTGCAGGGACCTTTCGCAGCAGACCTGGTATGGTTCTGGAACTAGGGGATGTTGTGGGTATGTAGGAGGAAAAGACACTTAACGGGGTATTGTATGGAACCGTGCTCCAAATTAGCTCCCTTCCCAGCAGGGCACCTGGGAAGAGGTGGCTGGGATATGAGTTCCCCAATAATCAGGAGAAATCTTATGTAAGCTGAATTTATCTTTCTATAAAAGCAGCAAAGAGCTGTGGCACCTTATAGACTAACAGACGTATTGGAGCATGAGCTTTCATGGGTGAATACCCACTTCATCGGATGCATGTCTTTTTATAGTGGTGTTTCATCTAAAAAATGAAGAACTTTTCAAGAAAAGCCAACTAAGTATACACCCTTAACATGTATTTTTAGCATGCCATGTACAATTTACATCTATATTTCAGTTATCTACATGTATCTTCATTTGTATATATTTCCTCCCTGTGCCTAGATAGCTGAATCCATTAAGATGATGTTCAAGATAATAATGTGTAACAATGTATTTTGACTGTTGGGAAAAATCTGGGTGAATCATGAATGTGGTTATACAGAATGCCCTTACCTTGATGCCTGATGGTAACTGTTCTTTTCCCAATAGAAACAAAACATTTTTCATCTTACTGGGGAAAAAAAACAGCTTCTGTCGGTGTGCACTGAACCCAGACAAGTCACTTGCTTTCATAACATAATACAGGCTTTCTTCTCTGCTTTTTTTTTTTTTTTTTTAATCTCCCCTACTCTTTCTTCCAAGTCATCTCCTGACGTCCTGTCTCCTTCTCAGGCCTGATTCGAAGCCCTCTGCAATCAAAGGGTTTCTTTCCAATTACTTCCAAGAACCTTGGATCAGGCCCTTTTGTACCACAGAACTCTTGCATTTCAAAGGAGAATACAATGGGATCATAAACAGGAAAGAGATGTACACAACTGTTAATGCACAGTAGCATGTGCACCTCGCTTTACTTTATTGAACTGGATCTTTAAACGGAGGGTCCAAACTGAGTTAATTCTGCCAAACAAGCAGCAGCTGCATAAAGTTAAACCTGCCATTAGGTCTAGTTATTTTCAGAAATGTCTGAGTTACTTTGGCATGAATGAAAGATTTGGGGAAAACTATTAACCTTAAAAAATGTTATTCCAATGAAAGTCTCTGGTGCTTGCAATTATGGAGTGTTGAGAAGTCTGAGTAATAACTTGTATTCATTAATTAATGCTGCAATAACAATTTTGGCATGAGGTTACCACTGCAGGCTGATAAAGCAGATGAGCGGGCAAAAATGTCTCTGGCTAAAAAGACAATAGGCCTCAGTGGGCTTCATAGCAAAGTCCATAACTAATAAGTATTTACACAGAGTGACTTTGATTGGAAGCTTTTGGGAGATGTGTACGTGTGAGGCAAGATTCCAGGAACAGGATGAGAAAAATCTACATGTTACTCACACATCTCTTTTGCTTGGACTGTATTTAAAGCGATGCAGATTAACTGAAATGAAATAAAAACTATTGTTCATGCAAACAAGACAATCAAGAATTTCCATTATGTAGTTCCTTAATATGAGACTATTTAGTTATTTGGCTACCAAATTTCAGTTTTACTGAAATAAAAAGTTTAATAAAAAAATCACAAACACTTTAAGCCTGCAAATAATTCAGTGGAATATACTCTCTCTCAAGATGTCACAAGTCAACAGTACTTTTTCAAAATTGTGAACAAAGCTTCAATATGAAATCTTCCAGAAACTATTCTATTTAATACAGAAATTATAAAAGGTGAATAAAAAGAAAGGAATAAAGGGTGTGAAGGTGCAGAAATACATTGTTCTCCCCAAAGATCTAAACAAATTATAATTTAATCTTCCAGAAAACACAGGACATGTCACTACCGCATTTAAAGGATGTATAATCTTTATTTTATTGCCATATAAACTCTGCAGAATAAAGACCTCCAAAATCATAACCTTCTACTGGTCATCTTTACAGTGTCACTATACAGTTCTCTATAATCACAGAACAAGTATGCAAGCACATTTTAGTTAGTAAAAAAAAAATCCCAAACATTTTGCTATATACAGCAGATCTACAAGTCATAGTGAACAAAATGATTTCAGAATAATTGGTATAAAAGTCATTCATATTTCCTTATAAATCAAGAATCTGTTTACTGTGCATTATTTAATTGCAGTGGGTGTAAGTATTATTTCCTGGGTTTACGGTGTTTATGTTTTTTGACATTTATCGTTAGTCTTTCTTTAGCAACAAGAGATGTTGTTTAATCCTTGTTTAAGGAAGCCTGATCCTCTTTAGAGGAGAAAGGCTACACTTGCTATTGAAATTAATTTCTGAGTCAATAAGTATTTACTTTGTCTTAATTTCAAAAGAGTATAAGGTACCCACTCAACTTTGTTTTAACATATAACCCAAACCTATGGCATTTAAGCTGTAAATCTAATCCTGCAGCCATGCCTGAATGAATTTAATACTGGCTCTTGGGTAGTAAGGGCCACTTGCATGAGTAAAGATTTCCAGATCAGGCATCTATGAAAAGAGGAAGAGAATGTATGTGTTTAATGTTCTATTTTCATCCTCGCTTTGTTCTACACATCTATTTTCTGTTAGCTGTCTTTTTGTTTCATTCATTGTCACTATTTTTGTTAAAGATATTCTAGTTTCTTAGCAATTCCTGCCATGGCCTCTTTCCCCTTTTATTTAATATACATGGGGAGAAAAGGTACCTCTCTCTCTGGTGCCATACAATGGACAAAATTACCATAATGGCCAGGGTAGAATGCAGCCCCGCACAGGCACCCTGTAGTGCCACCTTAAGTATCCTGATAATAGCCCATACGCAAACCCTAGTGCAGTGACATTAGAGAGTCTCCACATTGCTCACCACTATGGAGATTCTGGACTGCTCCAGACTATGGCACAGCTATAGCCACCCTTGGAAGGCTGCTCCAGATTTATGCTAAGGGCCACTTCTGCTCTCAGAACAGCCCAGAATCTGAAAAGTGCAAAAGTGGCTTTAGGGTCCAAATGCCCACTTTTTGCCTCATAGCGCCACCTGCTGGAGGTTCAGCACAGATATTGTCTGCCTCTTGGGCCACTGACTCAAATTAACATGCAGCATGATTAATGCAATTACCTATACCATTCATTTAACAAAATATCCCTAATTAAACATGTGCAGAAAATAAAATACACATCTCTGGTTTTATGTTGTATGCGGAACTGTCACTGCCATCAATGGACGTTTCTCACATACAACATGCAACAGAGAATTGCAGCTAATAGTGCTCTGCAACATGAAGAGATTAATTTTGCTTAACAACCTGACCACCTCTGTTTCTCTTCCTGCCCATTCAGCCAGCATGCTTTTCATCTCCCATTCTCATCCAGCAGAGTTGGTATGGGGTATGTGCAGTACTAAGAGTTTATGTTTTATATATTGTGTATAATTTAGAATGAACGATAAAGAATAATAATGTAGCAGTATTAAATGCATTGATATATGATATGATTTGACCATATTCTGCCAGCCACCCTTTTTGAAAGCAGAAAGGAATGGCCTAGTGTGCCATTGATTAAGATGCATCAGCCAGAATCTCGTGTCTGAAGCTTATTTGAAGGGCAGTAACAGACCTGTAGGGTCACCATTTTGTTGTAGGTTTAAAATTAGCATTTTGAAATAAGTAAAAGAATGCAATGATTGCTTTCTCCCGCATTGCAAATTGATGTTCCAGTTCAAATGTTGTGTGTAAATCAACCCTGTTTTGTCTGTGAATGAGGAATGTGTGTGTTAGAAAGTAAGTGTGAAGGCCATCACCAGACCAGATATTCTAGGGAGGAACAGAGGACAGACGTAAAGGCAGCAGGAGATTGCAAAATGCCCCCATTGAGATGTCAGAGGAGGGCAGATTGACGACTCTGAAAGATGGGGCAGGCACCTATCAATGGCGACAAGATAGCTGTGATCAAAACCAGCGTGGGGTAACTCCCTGAGAGACAGGTGAAAGAACAAAATAAAGGATGAGAAGAACAATTTAAGAAAACAAGCACTGGTCAAATGGTGATTCATTACAGCATAACAGTACAAAGCTTACTGGCCTGTAATTGCCATGATCACCTCTGGAGTCTTTTTTAAAAATTGGTGTCATGTTAACTATCCACTAGTCACCTAGTATCGAAGTTGATTTAAGAATAAAATACATACCACGGTTAGTAGTTCTGTGATTTCACATTTGAGTTTCTTCTGAACTTTTGGGTGAATACCATCTGGTTCTGGTGACTTATTACTATTTAATTTATCAATTTGTTCCTTTCTATTTTCCTCAGTAGTATTTAACTTCCAATTTTTAAAGAATGCCTTTTTGCCTTTAACTGCTTCTTTTAGTTTGTTGTTTTGCCAGGGTGTCACATTTTTGTTCTTCTTATGTTTTTAATTTGGGGCAATACATTTAATTTGAACCTCTATTAGGGTTTTTTAAAGTTTCCATGCAGCTTGCAGGCATTTCACTTTTGTGACTGTATCTTTTAATTTCTGTATAACTAGCTCTCTCATTTTTGTGCAGTTCCCCTTTTTGAAGTTAAGTGGTGGGTTTCTTGGGGGAGGAGAGGGGAAGAGAAGATACCAAGGATGTTAAATTTCATGGTGGCTATTACTGAGTGCCAAGAATTAGCACAGTGAAGTCAGAGAGATCACATTTCTCTCCTAGCCTATGCCTGGAAATTGTGCTTATCTAAGAAGCAATAACTGTCAGGAAATACTGGCTATTTTAAAACATGCTTTTATTTAAAATGGGGCAGGTACAAACTAAGCATCTTTCCATGGTGACCATTGCTATTCTTGAAACAACAGTTTTTGTGCCTCACCATACAGAACGCGCAGTGGTGGAGCCCAACCAAGTGTGCTGAGACTGTGATATGTATAACACACAGAGACTAGCAATTGCTTTTTCCAACTGACCTAGCTATTGATGAGAAGAAATATTCAAGTCAATGGGAGTTATTTCATTGGGAGGAGCCAGGCCAGGGTGTATGACTTCTGAAAATCCCACCTTATATTTTTTTAGTTGGAAAAATACAGTTGGTCAATGGACCGATTGAGTGTGATGTTTGTGGTGCTCAGTGGGTGACTGTTAGGGTAACACACGATGCAACCTCCCTTCAACCAGTCCTTGGTTCAGACCAACTACATGTGAATTATTTAGATCCACAACATCTTTTTCATAACTTTTCTAAAGAAAAAGTGTCCGGTCCCATTTTGCAACGTCTGTCATAGCAAGGTGTTCTTTTTTACCTTGAGCACCATTGCCAGATGCTTTTCTCAGGGTTAATTAGTCAAAGGTACTTGTTAATTAGGTAGCTTCATAGGGTATAGATAACCATATGAAGTTGGCATTGTCCCCCCATCTTGACAGGGCTTATAATTGCTTTAAAGAGATAAAATCTCTGAAATGCAGCCAAAATGTGTGACGGAAACAGCGGGAGTCTACTCTAATGCTACCTCATCCATCTGTCAAACCAAACACTTCAGCATGCATTCTGAAGTCAGATTTCCCATTACAAAGTGAGTTTGCTTCACCTCCTCAAGTATTTTCCACAGTTTGTCAACTTTTGTCAGGCATGGCTAGAGTTCAAACCTCAACTTCATATTAGGCAGAAGTTTTCTTTTTTTTTTTTAAAGTATACATTCTTTTAACTGACATTGTTGTGGGTTCTCTTTTCTAAGCCATTGATGCTACTGCTGGGCCCAGAAGCACTCTGTGTGATGCTGCTATGCATGGACAGATAAAGTTGCAGATAATAGCTGATTAAGAGAAAAAAGAAGTTGAGTGCAGGGAAACTCCAGGCCCCAGCCATAAGGCTTTTCATAAGAGTTTAGGTTTTGTCTGTGCTTATATATTATGTTGTTTCTCCCAAGACTGAACAAAAGAATAGAAAAGAACATTTGATTAGATGGTTGTGCAAGCTGACAGAAAATCACTGTATGTGAATAAAAAATGAATGGTAAATTTCTAAAAATATATACTGTACAAAGCCAATCAGCATTCGTATTATTTAGGCATGATTTTGGAAAGCAGACCAGATAACCTCTTTAAGAACAGAAGAAAAGGTCATCCAGCTCATCATCTATGACTTTTCTGAAAATCTTAAATCTTACTTTCCTTGTTTTACCATTCCTCTCTATCCTCCTCCTTCTCATAAACTAATGTAGGTATTGAGTGAAGGTATGTATAATATTGTTTGCTTCAGTAGCCTTATGAAGTAACACAGGTCTTATATTTATCATCTTTGGCATGAAATGGTTTCACCTCTGTTCCTTATTTATTTCAAGTTTCCTAACTATTTTTATCATGTCACCTGGACTTTGACCCACTCAACAAGTTTTTTCTGTTGCTTTTATCAATAACTTTCATTAACTGATCTGAAGACACATTTTTCTTTAAATGTGGTAGTTGCCAGTAGAGTATAACACATACATAGCACTCCCGGTGGAGTTTAACAATTGTGTCAGATCATTTTCTTATTTTGTATTCTCTCACTTTGCTGCACAACCTAGTAACTTTTTGTTTGTTTTTTGTTTAAGTGCAGATTTGCACTAGAGTGATGTTTTTTATGCTTTTTAACACACGACCCCCAGTGACCAATGCTTATTTCTATCCTGGGAAAGAAATGTCTTTCATCTTTGACAGAAATACCATCAAAAATAATGTTCAGCAGAGGTCTCAGTCAACTGCATGTCAAGGTAATTAAACTCAGCATCCAACGCTAGATCTTAATAAACTATAACCTTAAAGCTTGTACTCCAGGGACTTTCCAGAAGCTTACAAAAGAAAAGAAAGAAAGAAAGAAAGAAAGAAAGAAAGAAAGAAAGAAAGAAAGAACTTTATAAATGAAATTTAATCCATGCCACTGATTCTTTATCCATCCTAGGCTGGGTTGGAAATGCCTGAACTTAGATATTAATTCTCTTACTTAGGCCCAACTCAAATGCTTATCAAACCAACCTGACTGGAAGTTTAAACTAGAAACCTCATCTGCAGTAGCATAGCAAGTGAGGAGAGTCAGACTCAGATACACAGGTCCTAAGACATTTAGGACTTTATAAGTCAAAGCAAACACTTTAAATTTGACCCAGAAGTCAACAGGCAATCATTACAGATCTCATGGAGCTCTGGAGTCATGAGTTCAGAGCAGGATAATCCTCTTAAAAGCAACCAATCACCTTCTTCAGTAGCTTCAGTTTCTTTAAGGATTTAAGGGGTAGCCCATATATAAAGCATATTGCAGTCACCTAATTTTGAGATGACAAAGCATGAATCTCAGTGGTGAGGTCTGCCACCAAGAGGAAGATTCAGAAATCTCCTAGTTTGGCCACAGCCCATTTGATCATTTAATAGCAGACTGCTACTACATGAACTCTGGTATGAAGAACTGACATACATCCTTCCGCAAAGGAGCTGACAAACTCTTTACCATACCTGGAAATTGCTTTCCCCAATCTGCCAGCATTACTTTCATCTTGTTCAGACTAAGCCTCATATAGCTATGCACCCCAATCACTATCAGACAGAAAGTAAGGTGCTCAACTACCTCAGCTAGTTCCAAAGATGCACATTCAGAGAGCTTCATGTCATAAGCATACTGCCTGCACCTTAACCTACGTCTCTTTCCTACTCTCCACAGACAATACAATTGACCTCTGGTTAATGGGACCTACAGACCAATATTCCAAGAGATGGGTGGGAAAAGAGAGGACTAGAAGATTCTTTCCAGGTTCTAGACCACAGGAGAGAGAGTTACTGGACTCACTGAAAACTATTGTATTAATCTTGAATTACAGCTCTTTAAATTCACTGTGCTTAAGATATTTGCAGATTTTACTTTCTTTCACCGGGAATTAAGAATCCTTTTTACTTCATTTCTAAACAATATTTCTCTTTTCCCATATGACCTTCCCTTCAGTCTGAGGCACATAGTGTGTTCTTCGGCTTCCCAGAATGTGTAATATAGCAGCCAACAAAGCAGAGAATATTAAACCTCTGACACATTATGAGGATATTATGAGGCATATTAGGAAAGGGTAGGTGGAATGCATTAAAGTAGAGTAGACAAAGGTAGAAGTCAGGTGTACTGTTCTGAACAAATAAAGAGAATGTTTGGGCTTTGGTGTTTTTGATTTGAGGTTTCAGATTACTTTATACATTACCTCTAGAGATTTTTCTGTGATGTATATTATCAGAGTGGAGTGGGAAAAATCTTAAAAATATGCCCTGATTTAAATATTCAATAATATTGCTAATAAATGCCTGGGACTCACATACTTTCGATTGTTATGATGGTCACTATTTTTCATCCGAACCTATACTGAGCAGTATTAGAATTTCACACATATTCTACACAAAAGATTTTCTTCTTTTTCTTAGGATCATTATCTCCTTCTAATTCTCATAAATATGATTCATGTTTCCCAGCTTCTAATATGTACCTTTCTAATGCCATGTCCAAAAACATGCAGCATAAAGGTACTTGCCATCTTTTTATTAATGTTAAAATTCACAAATGGAGGGAAAACCTACACAGAAAACTCAAACAAAAGCATACGTGTCCTTTGATTACTATTCACTTTAGTACAAAAACTGGAGCTGCTGTAATTGCCTACCGCTCTTAATAACATTTTCTAATTCTTTTTACAACCTTGAAAATAATTACCAGTAAAAGCAAGGCATTTTATTTTCCACAACAAAATACAAATATTATATACAATTTCTGTTTCTCACATTCAAATACATTTTTAACCACTATATGAAAGCTGAAAAAAAATCAGATTTCATATACAAGTTCTGGCTGTATCTTTGTCTATTTGAACCCCAACTCCTTTAGCAGAAATATATTTATGTTCCAACCATTCTCTTAGTTTAACTAGTTTAAGTTCAATAAAATCAGATCAAATCTATTAACTTGATTATAAATGCTCTGAAGAGCTTTTACGAATATGCTTAATTCTATAAATTATTCAGATATGAGAGACAGATGGATTAGTCAGAGCACCTTGTTTAATTCTGCCACCAAATTAAAGGAAGTAGTTTCTAGGGCTGGTCACAAATTTTCACTCTAAACTGTTTTTTTCTGTGGAAAACTGGATTTTCAACTAAACTATTTTTGTAATTAAAAAGTGTCTACTTGCTGCTGAAAATTTTGGTATTTAGCTAAAATATTCAATGAGTGAAATCCTAAAAGTTTTCTGTTTTCAGTTAAATATGGAAATGTTTTTGGCCAAAAACTGAAGTATTTCAGTTCTTAACGGCACTGCAGTTCAGGTGCCTTATACTCCCATTCTCCTTTGTGAGCCAGGCTGTTTGACTGGCCTACATCTCTCATGATGTTTCATGGCCAGTGACTCCTATGACACACACCCTCCCAAGCTGAGAGGAGAAAGTGGGACATCATGGGAGATGTAGTCTGGTCTGAAAGCCTGATCCATAGAAAATGAGAGCACCTGAACTACATATTCCATGAGGCACTGCAGTGCAATTTTGATTCTAAATATTTCAGTTTTTGATATTTTGCCATAATGTATTGCCAAAAATGGGGAAAACAGGAAATATGTTCCATGGAAAAACCCTATTTTCTGACCAGTTTTAATAACTTCACTTCCTCTGATGGAGTTCACCATCACACTCTGCTGATACTGCTAAATCATACCTTCATGAAATAACTTATTCCAGAGGCTCAAAAATACTTCTAGATCAAATACTTTATATTTGGAAGGCAACATATTGGCTCAAGAGTCACATATTTTCCCTCAGGAGACAGATACTGCTATCTTCCTCTCTTCACCTCTGACCAAGTTTTCATCCTGTGAATTTAAATGGCACTCAGCACTGGTCTAACTTCAACAGGATCAGAGAGGCCAATGATGAGCGCCACAGAGAATCCCAACCAGGAAATTTTGAAGATCAACGTATAAAAATTTCCAGAAAAATGAATCATGGTGTGAATTTGTTTGCTGACCTCCTTGGCTATGAAATATTGTGTAAATGGAAAGACAACATGAACAAATTCCTCTATGTCAGTGGCCCCAAACTGTGGGCATGTGCCCCTTCTAGGGGGTAGAGGAGGAACATTGGGAAGGCGGGAGGTGCACTGGAGCCTAGGCCAGTCCCAAGGGGGAGGGGAGAGTGTGCCACCCAGCTCTACTCTTCTCCCGGCTCCACTCCAGCCCTGCCCCCAGTCCCAGCCCCAGCTCCTGACCCTGGCTCCCAACTGGGGATCTAATGGATGCATTTTGTGGTGCATCATTGGTGGATTCTGTCCAAAGACCTACTGTACTAATATAACACAGTAAATTAGGGAGATATAGTGAGATTCCCTGGTAATGTAGAGCCAGCTACATGGCTCGTAAACCCCTGCCTTTCTCCTCCACCCCAGGGCTTGCATAGAGGGAGAGATGTTCATGTCTTCCCTATGCCCCAATGATCTGAAAAAGCTGGTGTGGTCAGCTCTAGAAGTTACCACATTGTTGGCTCAGGACTGGGAGAATGCAAAGCCCACTTACACACATCATCTGTGCTATATACTCTTTGGCTTTGCTAGGATCCTGGTCAAAAAAATCTTTTTCTCTCAGTTTCTTGTAGGTAGTTTTGACTAAGACAGTTCATGAAGACTTTTTAAAAAAAAACAAAATATATCATAAGTATACTTTTAGCCCCAGGCATAATGCTCAAGAGCAACTAAAATTCAGAACAAGAGAAATGGTAGGAGGCAAAATGTTACACTTAACATTCCAAGAATGAACAGCAGGAGAGAACGCGGGATAGTTAATTTTCATGAAAGAATTCAAGTTGGTTTATCTGAAATTGAGAAAAGAAAGTGGGGAAATAGAATCCTTCTGTTTTGTTCATCAGGGATAGGGCTACTAGATTGCTTAGGGTGTAATTATTATAGTTTCAGGATGAACAGGGAGAGGAGATTAAAATTTGAAATACCTAAGGTAGATAATCATTTCCCCATTTGACTAGAAAAAGAGTGGAAGATGGAAAGTGGAGAGGAAAAACCCTTCTTTATGGGGGAAAAGGAGGTAGAATTTTTTTTTTATTATAAATTAAGGCAACAAGAGGCAAGGACTAAGGAAACGTTCTGTAGATGAGAATGGCATTTACTTTAAAATGTATATATACATTTCAAAATATAAATAACTTCACAGTAAGAAAATAAAAATAGGATTTTTGGGTGTTCATGATGTTTTTTCATTTCAAAGCACTTACAAACATTAAATAGGTCAGCTTCACAACATCTCGGTGCAGTGGTGAAGTGTTGTTCAAATTTTATAGATGAGGAAATGGAGATGATGTTAAGTGACTCATTCCTAGCCACAGAAGGGGTCAGTGACAGGAACCAGCAACAGAGCTCTGAAATCTTGGCTGCTCATCCAGTGCTCATTCTTGCAGTGGGAGATTTTCAAAGGCATAAGTGGGAACTGGTCCCCCTATCTGACATATGTACCTATGCAAATCTCTCCCTTAGATCATCTCTCTCTTTCTCCCCAAATTCAACACCATTTTCCCAAGTTTTCAAATGATTATGGAAATAAAGGAGAAACAGACTATGGTTGCAGAATTACTGAAGTTGAAGAACTGTGCCAACTTGTATGGAAAGTTTATATTATTGGCAATATTAATGACATGTAGAAAATTAAAAATAACCCAGTTCAAATTTGTATTCCTTGAACTTGGCAGTCAGAGGCTGTTTTCACTGCATTTTGTCAAGCATGTCATACTGCTATGTAACATTTACAACATCCTCTTCAGCATGCCCTTCTCTTTTGACTTTGCAAATGCAGCAGAACTGTACATACGTTAGGACAACAATTTTTAGAAAGTGTGTATTAAAAATCACTAGAAAGGCCAGAGTATTTCATTGTAGTAAAACAATCACAACTTGGAACACATTTTTGGCAGAACTATCTTGTGAATTAAACTGATCCATAGCCTTCATACGGTGGATATTCCAACTTTTTTTAAGGATAATTTTCTATGAAATGTAAGCGCACATTATAAATTAAAACCTGTTTTGAGGTTCCCTCCCATCCCCAAAGTTAAACTCCAACAAGCTTCAGAGAAGTTCAGCTTCTTTGTTTCATTCTTCAGGTACATACTAACTTCTTATAAAGCATTTAGTTGAAATTGACCATTGAAATAGTTTGTGAAATGTATTATTCCTCCATGAATCTTGCCACTTTGCCACATGAAAAATAGCACTTCTTTTGTAAAACCAACAAAACAAAACCTGTTGTCCTCAATAGTCTTAGGTGTAGACACACCAGAACAGTGTTAAGGAACCAGAAATTAATCTTGTATATTTTTTTCTTTGCCAGCCAGTTCTTTCTATTCCACTCAATCTCTGTTCATATTCTCTTCTAGTCTCTGACTATTTCCCATTATGATATGTGATTGATCTCAGTGAACTACTTGCTATTTGTTTTTTTAAATGTATATCAGTACCCCAAAAACCAACGGTTATATTAAGTAAAGATTAAATCTTTATTATTTTCTTCCAGTAATCTCTCTCCATACTCTCCCTTATTTCAACTCTTTCCCCATTCTTGGTCTCTTATTCTCTGTCTCTCTAGAAAATGTGATGGTCTTTTATCAAACAAAACTCCAACTGAATTCAATAGGAGTTATGCTCTATAAGGACAAAGCATCTCATACATTTGAAGTGCAATACAAAATACTAATATATAATAAAATGCAAAAGAGTTAACATATTGACTCCTTAAAAGCGCTTCAAAACTGACTTTAAGAGGCTGGTTGATCAATTCAATGTAACTAAGCTTCTGTTTTTCTAAAGTCTCTTCTCACAGCTAGTTAATTAGTCTGACTGGAACAGTTTGATTCATTAATTTAAGAAAAATAAGAGAACTCCTTAAATCATTGAAACAAATAGGGATGGAAGCTTTGCAGCCTGACCCTGCAATCTAAAATTATACTGACACTCCAGCCCCCCTGAAGTCAATGGAAAACCCTTATGGAGTCAGGACAGGCTTTCACTCAGTCAGAATAAGAGATTTAATTCACCATTAGCTGAAAGACAGCTTACTTTGGGTCCCCACCCCTCAGATAATTGGTTGTCCTTTTAAAAAGAAACACTGTAAATATCTATTGTTCTGCTTATGAAATCATTTTCATTTGAGGTAATTTTCACTAGATTCAGAGGAGGAATTTCTGTAATATTTCGCTTTTCCCCCCAATTTATGAATAAAACGTTCCCCCTTCTGTTTCACTCCTTAACCTGGCACCCATGTCCATATTTATGATAGAATTGGCAGACAGAGACCCACTAATGTAACTTCAATACATGTTTTTCCTGCAACATTTATAACTAGCTACACTGTTGATGCCTGGCACCCCTATCGAGTTTGACAGCTGCACTGCTACAGTTACTCTGGAGTCAGTCTTCTCATGTTTTTTTTTCCTGCAAAGATGACACTTTGCACAAAATTTACTCTTGTTATGAATAATATGTTGTTTGTTAACACTTGAGACTAAAAGGTTGCTTTTACAGAAAATAATTTTTGAAATTTAGCTTTTTTTCAGAATAAACTCAGCATTTTGTGCAGCCACAGGCATGTTTCAATCTTTAAGAATACTTTGGGGGGGAGGAGAGGGCAGAATTAGGTTCACAAAGAATAATCGTGGCCACATGCCCACTTCTGAAACATTTACGTGACTTTATTTTTATTTAAAAACTACTACCGAGCATAGGATGACCATATAGCAAATGTGAAAAAATCAGGACGGGGGTGGGGGTAATAAAGGCCTATATTAGAAAAAGCCCCAAATATTGGGACTGTGCCTATAAAATTGGGACATCCAGTCACCCTAACTGATCAGTTTTTACTCACAGACACAATGGCAAAGTTCAGCAATGGTTCAAGATTGCTTTACAAGCCAATATAAAAATCAATCTGATGCTGTTACGAATATTTTTACATTTGAATAAACTAAAGATCAGCATCTAGGTCTATATATAGGCCTCATTTTCATATTTATGTATCCACAACTCCCCTGAATTCAACTTTAGGCACCCAAATGTAGCAGTTGTTGCCTAGCATACTACACCTCATAACTGCATTATATTGTAATCAGACTAGTTGTGTTTTTCTCACAATACTAACGTTACATGTTTCTTTTGGGGTTTTTTTTTTATCACTGCCCACCACTATAGGAGCTCAGTACCTCCCAGTAAAATGTGCTCTGTTTATTCATATTCAGTGCATGCACACACACATTTCTGTTCCCCCCCGCATATATACATGTGGGTGGGGATGGGGGGTGTATATTTTGCTAGAACTAATAGAGTAAGAGGAAAATGCATAGGAGAATGTTTAGAGATAATTATCCATTTCTCTCACAGGACAGGAGGAGAATTCACGTAGTCACTTTGTAATGACTACTTCTGCAAAGGAGCATTTTTCTTACAATTTAAACACGACACATAGGTACTGGTACACTGGCTCAGACAGTGCCACAGAAGTTTCATATGACTGGCAGACAGCGACAACACTATGACAATGCGATATCTCTGGAGCAGATTGCCCATCATTATGCTTTGCCTGCAAATGCTGTTTGATGGGAAAGCCTCACTTAGTGCAACCTGCGTATTTCTGCCTTCAGGGCAGATTGTCCAAGCCTGTAAGAGTAGGTCTACACAGCAATCAAACATCAGCCAAGCCAACAGACTCAGACTTGGGCCATGGGGCTGTAAAATTGCTGTGTAGACACTGAGGCTCAGGCTGGAACCCAGGATCTGGGACCCCGTAAGGGGAGAGGGTCCCTGAGCCATTCATGTCGACACAGCAATTTTTAGCCCCACAGCCTGAATCAGCTGATTGGGGCCAGCCACAACCATGCTATAAGTCTATTATTCCTGCATAGTTTACTCTAACAGCTGCTTTCTCAAGCTTTACCCGAACTGTACAAATTAATGACAATAATGACATTGTATTTGTTTAACTTAAAAATAAGTTGTACACACAAGAATCTCTGCAGCAGCAGTCTGATTTAGAAAACATTTAAAGAAAGTATATTTCTCGATTGTTCATTCAGCAAATTCTAGCTAAAAGTCATTTAAATATGGTGAACTCTTCTGCCTTCGTATAAAGGAGTGCAACTCCAATAGAATCCAATGGAAGTTGCATCCGCTTATGCCCACATTCAGATTGCACACTTAACCACTGGTAGGGCATGTAGTCTTGCAGCCACTGATTATTTTGCCTTAGAGTATAATATTTATTACCAGTGCAATTAAATATTAATCTAATTTAGAACATAATACAGCCATACGTGATATAACTTTGTCATGCATAGTTTTGCATCCAGAGTACAGCACATGGTTTACATTTTCCCTTTAAAGTAGAAGATATAGTGAAGGTACCTTTTACGGCAATAAGACATCTGCCTCCGGCGTAAAATTCTTTATAGATACACATGAGCATTGAAAGCCTTCAGACTACCAGCTGCTTTAAGAATATCTATAACAACACTTACTTTATACAGTATTGGCTTCATTTTCAAAGTTTTATTAGATAAATGTCAGAGAACTACAAAATCAGCATGTAAATACATATGTGCATCCATGACAGGCTGTCAGGTTCCACAGGCAGCCTTAAAAACTCCTCTTTATGCAGCATGAAAATATTTGCACTGTTATTCAGGAGGGCGACTCTATTCCTCAAATTAATCATTCATTTGCAATTATTAATTACGTGACCATTATGCCTGAACCAATAGTGTCAAATAAAATGGTTGACAGGATCATTATTTATAATACTAATGATACTATGTATTTATATACTGCATTCCAAAGACTCTCAAAGCTGGTTAAAAATATTAATTTAGCCTCACAACACAATAACTAATGTTATGCTCATTTTATGAAAGAGTAAATAGAGGTTACCTAGGACCAGATTTTCAAAAGAACTCATCACCCACAATCAGGACCAGATTTTCAGGAAAGTTCAGCTCCTACTTATGCCCCAAAATACATGACAAGTTTTTCAAAAAGGCTCAGCATGTCAGATGCTAAACTCTTTTAAGAATGTGGCCATACGTGGGAGATGCCAGGTACTAAGCTCAAGGCCACCAGCAAGGTCAATGGCAGAACCAGGAGTAGACCCCAGGAGATGATGACATGTAGACACATCCATTAAAGATAGGTAAAAAACAGTCTGGCATTTCCAGGCTGTGAGAATGTTTTCATTTACTTGGATTAGGAAAACTGAGGGGGGAAATAGAATCAGAAGTCAGTATCACATGGTGAAAAAATAGCAACATAGGGATTTTCTTTTAGACTAAACAGAGGAACTAATTTCCAATGCTACATGGTTGATTTGATAAATATACCACCTTACAATTCAATGAAGAATTTAAAGAGGATTTTGAAAGGAAAGACCATAGCATAATGGTACTTTAACAGAGAAAGCTATGTGATATTAACCATTAAGATCACTTCAAATAACACTATTTCAGATATGCTGTTCTAAGAGCTAAATTAAAAAATTGGCTTGTCTACATAAGTAAAAAGCTTATTTCAGAGTGAGATTCTGCCCAAATCCAATGAAGAGGATTCCCAAGAGCTGTGTGTTAAACTGGGATCCCTCAGAGGAATTCTGGTTAAGCCAGAACTGTTCCAGAGACTCCCAGGAAGCGTACATTACCCATCTGGCTCAGTCACTCTTGCAGCGGTCCCTGTTATCTAACCTGCATCCCAGTGCTGGTGCTGGGGGATTAGAACCATTTCTCCCTACTCACTCTATGCTTCTTGCCTCTGAGGCCATTAGGAGACAGAGTCTCACTTGTCTCTAGCCATAGATGCAAGAGGGCTTTGCTTATTGTGCTCAGACCCCCATTTCACCCACACAGGAGCTGACCAGCATCTGACCGCTAGTACTCTATGTTGACATAAATTGGACAGGCTAAAACATCTGATCGTTCACTAGCTAATGGAAAAGACCCATTGTTTTGTCAAAGTGAGACATTTCTGATCATGTTTTCACGTCCTGCGAGAACATTAGAGACAGTGCAGGCGACCACCATTTTTCTTGTTACCTCATCGCTACTGAACCCTGGCTTACTCACATTGAGGTCAATGGCAAAATGTCCATTGAATTCAATGGGGAAAGGATTGGATCCCTAAGTAATGATTAAGATGTCATTTTTTCCTGGCCCCACTTTATATCTTACAATCTGACATGCTTACAACAATTTTGGCAGCATGTGAGAGCGGGGGGAAGGACAAGAGGCTTTAAAGGGAAGATGAAGCACCAAAACCAAGCAGACACACTGGTTTAGGGGAAGAGTAGTGAAACAGAGGGAAAAAAAGAGAGAGTGAAAATAGAAAAGGCAAAAAAGAAAGAAAAAGAAATGCATACACAGAGAAAGGCTCAGAAAGAGAAGTTTCTAGAAAACAATGAAGCAATCAGATAGAGGTGGAGGAGGCAAAGATTTTTAGGGACCTAAGCTCTGTCCTAGAATAAGAGTCAAATATTTTGAGGGTTGATAAACCAGAGACAATAAATACATATAGAAATATTTATTGTTTACTTGATGTCAGCCACCCCAAAGCATATAAAAATAATAGAGCGCATCCATGCTATAACCTCAGTAAACATTTCCTTGGCTCAGATATCCCTCACACAGACAGACTCAGCATCTATGGACAACAGGTTTTCTTTTAGATATACAGCTGCAAAAGCAAGTCATGCATTAATTTTATGACCTTGCTAATTTTCCATCTGTGCTGGGAGCTATTGATTTTATCCATATACAGCTGATGTCCCTGCTCACCTTAAAAAGAACAATAATAAGACAGTACATAACCTGCAAATAACCTGTTTCAATTATTATTATTATTTTGGCTATATGGGTTTATTTGGTTTCAGAGTTTCACAGAAATACTTTGTAGATATGCTTACTGAATATACGAGGCGGGTAGTCATGCCTATGAGCATGAATCATACCTCTTGATGATCTCTGAAATACCTAAAACTTTTCCTTTTCCCTATTTTGTTTTAAGCTAGCAGCATAAATAATGTTACTGCTGACACTACATGGATTTCTAGGTCCAGCAGGCCATTCTTTGATTTAAGAATTCACTACTGTAGTCTAGAAAATATTCTTTGTGTAGCTAATTTACAGAAGTTGTGCATTGTTTTTATCCCTCCATCAATGATCTCTCTTCTGCAACTGTCAAGGGAGAATGAAACCTCAGGTTCATGTTTGGACATATTTTTTCTCTTAGTTCCCAGATAACAGTGATGGCCAGAAAGAAGTGCCTTTTCTATCTATGTTTGGTTAGGAAACTGCATTCTTTTCCATTGGATAGAGACCTAGCTATGGTGATTCACACATTTGTAACTTTCAGACTAAATTAAAGGAATGCATGCACTGTACTCTGGTCTGATCATGAAGGCTACCTGAAAGTTAAACTGGTACAACACCTAATAGCCCACCTAAAAAAGAAGGCAGACAGATCATCAAGGACATTTCAAATCAGTGCTCTGCTCTACCTAGTTCCAAATCAAATTCAAAGTCCTTGCATTCATTTGCAGAGCCCTAAATGAACTCAACCCAGGCTTGCTTGGTGACAGCCTTTTCTCCTGAACTCTGGAATGACAACTTCATTGAGCTGAGATATATCAGATGACTGAACCCAGATTATGCCCATTAGCAGTCAGAGCTTTCCCCAAAGAGAGTTGAAAGCTGCGGAATCAACTTCTACCAGAAATTAGGCTGAATTTAAATCTTATCACTTTCAGGGCACATTTCAAGACTCAGCTCTCCTTATTAATAAGCTCAGAGGCTAACCCTTGAAAATAAGAGATCACAAGACAGAGATGGGATAGGATGACTTTGTAGCCATTGTAAATGAAATAATGTATGTGCAAGTGGTCAGAATGGGTGCTTTTGAAAATTGAGTAATAATGAAATAAGGAAGCTTCACAGCATGGCACTAACAGTGAAATGGGCAAAAGTGAAAACAAATTGCTTTGAATCAAGCAACAAGACTATTTTACGAAACAACAGACAACATTCCATTTGCAAGTCCTAATTAAAGAAAAGGGTCCTACTAGAGAGAATGACAGATAAAAAGTAAGATTAGGATCAGAAATGAGAATATAGGTCATCCCTGGACAACCTTCTTAGCTCTCTGAAGCACATACTCCTTTTAACATCGTTAGTTGACTTTTTTGGACCTGCACTTTTCTGTAATTTAATCTACCTAGATGCAGCCAGGTGGTAGTCAGCTAGAAAAGCTACAGGGGATTTATCTTCATCTACTTTCTTGTAGAAATCTCCAACTGTGTAATAAAATATTGAGAATAGTGCTACTAAGATCAAACAAGCACAACTTTTCTGAGGGATAATCGTAGCTATTCTGAGCATGTGAACAGGCCGCTTCCTTGATGACAAGCTAAGAAGAGGATTTCAAACACTTTCCAGGACACAGCATGTCAGATGATGTGGATTCTGAGCCTAAAATTACTTTGTTCCTACTCAGTTTCTTTTTTCCTGTCTTTGTCTAGATACGTTTTGGTTTTAGGGGGAAAAAAGAATATCTGAAAAGGCATCTTCTTTACAGTGTAATACAATAGACTGAATATTCATATAGCTTTCTTGGTATATTTTATTACAAAAAGGGTTTATGATTAAAAGACAAGCACAGATTAAAGAGAAGAGGCAAAATGTTTAAGATGAATGATTGAGCAGCACAGCAAAGAGAAATCCCCAAACATGGAGTCTCTTCATGAAGGGAACAGAAGGGAAATTGAGATTGGAGGAGTATGTAGAATGCGGTGGTGTTGGACAGTAATACCAAAAGGTAACATGGGGCAAATCCATGCATAATTTCAAGAAACAGAGAAAATTTGAGGAAGCATAGTCTGGCTGTAGCAGTCAAGATTTGCTGAGATTTAAAGAGTTGGGACATAGAGAACCAGATTTTCAAAAGGACATGGCCTCGCAACGTGAGACCAGTTGAGTGCTCTCACATTAGATCTATATATAGTGGCCCCCCAAATGGAGAAAAGTTTATGTGGCTTTTCTGGATTGAGAAATGATTTTCATCCTGTTGACAGCAGTAGGCTTTGGGAGAAACTTGTGAGAGCTGAGACAGACCTTTAGTTCAAGAGCTCTTTCAAGAGCTCTCCATGGCCAAATGGCACCCATGGTCAGGATAGGGGATGAAGGTGAATTAACTGATCTTATTACATTACAAAGGGCATGCGTCAGAGTTGTTTATTGGCTCTCTATCTTTTTAATGTTCATATTAATGAGGTAGTGATGGTATTAGAGGGAAAGTAGTATTTTGCACAAGCAGTATCTATTCTTCCATATGCAGATTATTTGGTTTTGTTGACTGAATCCCCTTTGGATCTAAGCATTTAAGAGACTTTAGGGTTTTTTTTGTCAGAAGTAATGTATGGCCAGAAAACAAAAGTAATTACCTTCAGCCATAGCCCAGACTTGCATAAACAACTATCACTGTACTGAACAGGTTAAATCCTTTTGTTTATCAGGGCTTTTGTTTTGCACACAGTGGTAATGGCATAAACTTACACAGGAGGTTAAGTGGTGTGTCTTAAGGTCTATGCAAGCAGCACTTTATTTTCATGTACATGAGAGAAATGATTTCATTGCTTCTGCCCTCATAGCATTCAGGGCTGCAGTTTTCACTCAGATACGACACAGTGCAGAAATTTGAGCCTGGAAAGATCTAAAATCATTAGAGGTGGCACAAAATATATTTCTGAAGACAATTCTTGATCTTAAGAATTATATTCCAGCTGCTTTACTTAGGACAGAGGTGAGTGAATACTCTTTCAATCACAGCACAATTCCTCTTCATGAACGACTGGATTCACATTAAGAATATGAATATAAATCAGCTACCAAGGTCTGGAAAAACAGCTTAATTAGGCTAATCAGAATTTTCATCTGGTCCCAAGATCATGTGTGAGAAACAGCTTAATAAGTCAGAAACTTTAAAATTTCCCTGGCTTTTGAAAATCTGCCTATGTCTGCATTTCTGGGGATTTTCAGAATTTAGTCTGGTCAGAACTCTAAGTGAAAGTTCAAAAATTCTAATTAACCTTAGACCTGAAGATATTTGTAAACAACTTGACATGGCAGATGTTATGGCTTTCTTATTAAAAGGACCATTTGTGGACTGGATATATTTTGAAATCTTGACTAATAAACTAAATAGGTCCTTAATCTTCATTTTTAAAGAATGTAGTCATATTATTTAAAAGAGAGATACACAGGTTTTGAGAAGCAAATCGTTTATACCCAAGTTTAAGATTTGCCCCATTACTTATTTTGTACCTTTTGTCATCTCATTTTGGCTGAGTATTCTTCCACTTCATTAGCTCAACAATTAGAATATTAGTTATGCAGAGATAATGCATTGATTATTTGGATATTTGCCATATTTGCTTGGTCAATGGCAAATTAAGAAAATAATTGTATGACATTCTTTATGCCCTAAATGGATCAATTTATTTTTCATTTTTATGCTATTTTATCCTTGTATGTTGTTTTACAGGCTATTTCAAAAGTCTAAACTGAAGAAGGGCTTAAATTGTGTTTTCCGTTCTTTGCATCATAATGAACTTTTGAATTTGCACCTGTCTTGTTGAGCATTATGGCTAATGGCTAAAATGCTATATTAATACAATTTGAATTCTGAATATGAATTTGACCACATGCTTCCACCCCGGGTGAATTTTATTTTTTGATTAAGCAAATCTTAGTTCCTCTTTACACAGCTATTCATACAAACAAAACTGATGGAGGGCATATTGGTGCAAAATGAATAAAAAAGGATGTGAACATAGCCAAAGTGAAAAGTGTATTTAGAGGTCATCAAAACATTTACAAATACATTTTCTCACTATCCATCAAGTTCTAGGTAAGACCAAGGTAAAGACAAATTCTGGCAATATTCCACAAGTGAAACAGAGACTTAGTCCAGGTTATTGTAAAAGCAAACAAAGTAAAGAATTTCTGATCTTGTTAATTAAAATTAACGTACTACTTAAAAGGATATTATTCATGGCATCTGGGAGATGTGGTCTTTAGTGAACCTCTGGGCTAAAGGGTGTGGAGGGCCCATCATGACTAAATTCCCAGGAGACAGCATTCTGTGTGACTTACCAATAGTTTTTCTTTCATATCAATATAATTCTGTGTTCATTTGTTCTTGAGGGACTACAGATTGGGGAAAAGGGTATTTATTCTGTTTACTCTTTCTAGCTAGCTTGTTAAACATGTTCTGAAATTTCTCACAGTAACCACAACAATGAATCAACAGCAAAGACCCATATAGCTGTTGTCATTCCTTCCCTTGAAGCAGTTTTCTCATTGTCAAACAATTTCCTGACACAATAGGTAAACATGTGTCTTTACCATTAATTTGTTTTTTCCTTTGTGCTCCTTCTAGAAACAGTGAGAGTTCCCCAAGCCTGGAAAAATTATGTGTTTAAATGAAAATTGGGTGCCAAACCTGGCGGGATCTTTTGACACCTCAAAATATTGGGGGTGTTTGGTTTCTTGTTTCAAATAATTGGTATTAAATATATCTTTGCTTTGTATGTGGAAATGGACATTTAGACACACTAACATACAGAACTACCTCTACACTTTTGGGTATGCAGGAAAGATAAAGGTAGCAGTCCCTTGATGTCATGTAACCCAGACTGGAACTGATCTGACTAAGTCTGAAGATGGTTAGGCTGATATGGAAGGAGGCACTAAAAGGATCACTGGAGCAGCATAAAGAGATATTTTAGAGATTCATGTAAATGAGACCCTCACCCATTATGAAGGGTCCGTATAAAAACAGAACCTACTGCGAGAAAAAAATACCACCATTCTTCAGCTACCCCACTCCTACAATTAAAAATGTCAACTCCACTCAATAGTTTTAGATTATTGTGTTATAGATAAAATGGATTATTGTGAAACCTACAGCTCAAAAGTTAATATCTACTTCTAACAAGAATAGACTGATCAAACTTGTTATTTTGGATGTGATAACAAAATTACTAAGATCAATCATCCTTGAGTAAGTCTTTTGTCATAGAATTTCTATTATGAGTGATATTAAGACTCATAACTCAAAAACAGTGTTTAAGAAAATGCAGTCTAAATTCTTCCAATATATCCAACTCCTACATTACTTTTCTGTACTCTATTTTAAAAAGATGTTATGTTCTAATGGGGCAGGATGACTCTGGGCATTAGCAATCAGCCATGAAGCATGTCACCTTTTGACCAGAGGTTAAATTCTTGCCTTTGATGGGATATATCCAGTCACTGGACGAGTTTCTTTCTGTGGGTGGATTCTCAGATACCAGTGTTGCCGGCAGATAACTGCCTGAGGCCAAGCAACAGCGGGGGGGGTCCGTCGCCTGGTGTGCCGCGCCAATAAACACACCAGGGTGGAGAAGCAAACCAAGTTTATTTGAGATCTCAAAGCGGTGCAGGGAGATTGACTCAGATCAAGCACACCTAAAACAAGCAGTCTGTTCCTTTATATCCATGAGAACTTTTCTCACTGACTAGCAATCCCCCGTTTCCCCTCCCTCCTCCTCCTTCCTCCCCCTGTAGCAATTACGTAAGCGCAGGTGCATTAAGTAATCTTGGCCGCGGCAGCTCGTTAGTAAGTTTTCCTTCTGCAAGTTATCTTGTCCTTCTGCTAAAGGTGCACAGGCCTCATTATTTCTGCTTTAGACCAGTTAGAACTGTTGCAACTGATAACGGCTGTTACACCTGGCCTTTTAGGTCGATTAAAGTTCAAACATGGAGGGACTCTTGTCTGCTGAGGCCTAAAACCAGGAAGGCTCCATACTCTTGTGGCCTTCCACCCTCCCGAGTTACGTAGGGTTATGCTTAGTGACACCAACACCAGCATAGTTCTAGAGCATCCTTTCTTCTCTCAGCTGATGCAGGCGGTATGGGGAAAAGATTGTAGTCAGGGCATTCCTGCATTATGATTATCCTCAATTCCTGGAACAGCTCTTGGGGGCCATGGGCAACTGACTCAGGCATAAATTGTGTCAAGAGTCTGCTCTTGCGTAGAGTGTCCCCAAGGGAGAAAAAAGTAGCAAAAAACTGCTTTTATGTCCTTTTGCTTAGCTGCAGCTGAAAATTGGGGCCAAGGTTGATGACAACCAAAAGATGTTACCCATCAAATGGCTGTTCAGGGGCCTCTGTGCAGTAGATTGGTGGTCTCAGTCTACTTCCTAATAAAATGTGTCCTCATAAAAACAATAACCCACAACACCCTTTTCATGGAGGCCAACAGATGAATCAGCAAGGAGAATAAACTACTGTCTTGCACTCCCATAAAGGTGATACTTTCTGGTACAGTGCTTTGAGAAATCTTACACAGTCATTGCCAGTCCTGTACCTGTTTTATGGAAAGGAAAAAAAAAAAAAACTTCAGCTCTAACAATGCATTAATCCACTAATTTTAGAAATAGCCAATTATCCAATAAACTGCATGAATCAAAACAACTATGCACATCAAAGCACTATAAAAAAGAAGAGTAGCTCTGCAGATGGTCAAACAATATTAATCACATAAATAATGCATTAATGTTATCAGTCAGTGAGTAATGTGCCAGATTCTATGGAGTTAAACTAATCTATACCACATAAATGTCTGGCCCAGTATATTCATTAATATTTCTTACTATAATACTGCTATGAAAAAAATAGTGTTTAGAAAAAATTGTTTCCATATATTATGATGTAAATCTGAGGACATGCATAAGCCAAAATGAGAGCTGCATTTTGAGGACAATCACAATAGAAAATGAGTGATTAAGAAGAGTGCTACAGAAGGCACCCATGAACTATATTAGATGCAGAACTGGCAGACAAAATATTTTCCATAATATAAGACCCTATTTTTAATTGCTTATAACTTTGCCAAAATTACTGTTTACAGAGAAAAATTCCTCACCTGGCTTCTGCTTTGTGCTGATTTTAAAGGAAAAGGCTTTCTGAGAATGAGGTTAGGGAAAAATACTTAAGAATTTTTGTAATAATTTCTTTGAAAAGTTCTATCATCTTCATGGTTTTGAGCAGGGTCATTAACCCCTCCCCCCCCAAAAAAAAACAAACTGGAAAGTTTCTTTGCATAATACTGCCTACATATATACTAACATACTAAACATAGTGCAATGCATGCCTCAAAATTTTAAGTTCTCCAAACTGTTTTGACCCAAACTATTCTGTAGGTATGGAGATGTGTTTGAAAAGACCTCATTCACCATAATAAAATTGTGTACTTCTCCGGTGCCTTCACTTAGGCAGGGATTACCAAGTGCTTTACATAAATTGGAGCAAAGCCACTCAAAACTCCTATGGGGAAAGCAACTGTGGAGAAACTGGGGCAAAGAGAAGTTACGTCACTTGTGCATGATTACACAGGAAGCAGAACCAGAAAGCTCTCTGAGCTCTCCAATCCCGCTCCTCCACTTTACCCAATATAGAAGTCATGTCAACATTTCTAAAGGTAGGTCTACATTTACAGCCATGTGTAGGGTACAGAGACTGCAAACCCAGCTAGCACAAATACAAATTGCAATTGAGGCCACGTCCAGACTAGGAATTAAAATCGATTTTAGATACGCAACTTCAGCTACGAGAATAACGTAGCTGAAGTCGAATTTCTAAAATCGAGGTACTCACCAGTCTGGACGGGGCTCCATCGATGTCCGCGGCTCTCCGTGTCGATTCCGGAACTCCGTTCGGATTGATGGAGTTCCGGAATCGATGTAAGCGCGCTCGGGGATCGATACACCGCGTCCAGACTAGACGCGATATATCGATCCCCGAGCAATCGATTTTAACCCGCCGATGCCGCGGGTTAGTCTGGACGAGGGCTTAGATAGGGAGGCACTGCTTAGGAGAGTAGACTGCCCTATACATCTGAACCCTAAGGTATACACCTTCACAGGTCTCTAATTCCCCAAGCAGTGCCTTCCACATCTACACTACTATTTTTAACAGTGTATTCTCCTGCTGCTGGAGCTTTTCCCCACCCTAGAGAAAGGATCAGGCAGGATCCAGCAGTGGGGAGTTCTCAGAGTCTTTCCCCACTGCTTTCCCCCACCAGAGCCTTTCACTACAGCATTTAGCTACACACCTCAGTGACAAGTGTAGGTGCAGCCTACTTTCACTGTGGCATGTAGCTCCATGTGTGGTGCCTGTGCCCTACCCACTGCCTTAAGTGTAGACAAAGCATAACTGTGGCAAAATAGCAAGTGTTGTGCTAACAATTTTGCTTCGTGAAGCTTCAAGAGTGGGTGAGATGCTTAGTTGTCGTTTAAAATATTTACTCTAGAGGTTTTGGTGATTATTAATGGTGCATTTTGTAGATAGGTAAATACATTTTTGCCTTTGTTATATTTTCAGTGACATGGTTTTAACTTTTGAAGCATAATTGCGTTTTGAGGATGATACTTCCCTGGTCCCATAGTGCACCCTGATTTCTCAGCATGTCAATATGTGCTGCTCACTGGCCTCTGCAAGGACCCAGTACAAGTGACCCTACCTTAGAGGAGCTGCTCCCATTTATCCAATTACAAAAACACAGCTATTTAAAATACAATAAAATATTCCAATACCACAGTTCGAAATTACTAAGTAATATAAACCTCTTTCTAAAACTGTATTCCAGGGCCTTCGCACAGCACAAAAGTATTTCATCACTTTAAATTCATTTATAATTGCACGCAATTTAAAATTAATCATCTTGGCTTTTATACTGCTTTTGCCCTTTATGTCTCTAGGGCCCTCTTGAAAAAAAGAGATGTGAAATATCAGGGCCCTTTCTTGATAAAAACAAATGATAAATACAATAAATAGAATCAAGGGGGAAATAAGGACAGTTGCTTTTGCCGTGGGACTCTCCCAGAGCTGCTAGTTTGGAGTTTTACTGAATTGACAGAGCAAAATTGCTCAAGAAATAAAAACATAACTAATTAGCAAATGTTTTACCACTGAATCCATGTACAACATAGAGAGGATGGTGAGGTTGAGGGGTGGGGAGGGAATGGTTTCATTGTTAGTATTACTTGCCTGATTGTTGTTGGCTTTCATTTCCAGGAGTCACTGAGATATAATTTCTCACTCTCATGTTTAGGAACTGAAGTTTTTTATTTCACTTCCCACTCATCAGGCAGCATCTTATAATTCTGAAATACAGTACTTTACCCTTTAGGTACTTAAATCATTCCAATTATGAAAATTCTTCCCAGGAAGCAGGTCCTATATGTTAGACTTAGTAGGATATAGGGGATCATCTGCAAGAGGCAGATGTTCTGCTGGGAATCCTTACTTGGAGCAGCTATTATCACTGTAATTGTGTGGGGAAAAAAAATCAACCCTCAAGACAGAGATCCATCATTATTACGATGGTGTTGTTTCGGCCTTGAAAGTTAAACCTAATGATCCTGCTAGATGTATGATGTAGAAATTCTCAAGTTAGCTACTGTCAGCACTGGTATTTTATCTTAACAATCAGATGTCTGTGTCACAGTGCCATTTCTGACAACACCATATCCAGATTTTGAAGGGAACTGGGCATTAGGAGATCTGGATTCTATCCCTATTTCAGTCTAAGAACTGTTGTGTGACACTGAGCAACTCACTAACCCTCTTCGTATTTCAGTTCCTCGTTCCTCAAAATAGGGCTATAAACACCTAGAACCTGCTTGTGGGACAGGTAGGAGGTCCAAATAAATACAGTTCTGAAGAGCTCATAGTCCTCAAGAGGAAAGTGCTACAGAATTGCGAAATCTTTGCCTAAAACAAGGTCAGAAATCTCAGCTGCCTTCAACCACAACTCACATTATAGGAAGCTGCGCCCAGATTGGCTGCTTCATCTAAGGTTACCCCCATCCACCAGGCCCTTTTTCTGAGTTTATGAAAAGCAAAACTAAACACTGAATTAGCTTCTAGCTTTAGAATATTTTATCTCAATCGTAAACAATTTTAATTTAGTTAGGATGGGGGAAAGTGATCTTTTTCTAGACCAGGGGTCCCCAACGTGGTGCCCGCAGGGGCATCTAAATGCACTTCCTTCCTGGCCAGCAGTCGAGCATCTGCCAAAATGCCACCAAAATTTGGCGCTGACGCCGCTTGCCGCTGACAAGCGACATCATCCAGAGGCGTCGCCGCAGCATTTCAGCGGATGCTTGACTGCCACCATGGTCCTTCATCTGGCACCCACCAGACAAAAAGGTTGGGGACCACTGTTCTACACTGTCTTCATATAACACCTAAGGATTTAAATTTGTCATGTTAAAAGTACTCCATTTTTCTGAAAAGTGACTGTGAAAATTATATTGTGAGGTTCTGTTTGCTACATGCTCCAGATCAAGTGTACAAGAAAATTGTGTGTTTTTCCCTCCCTCCCACCCCTGCAAACTCAAACTGGGATCTGAAATTAAGTAATATCCATGTAATGCTTAAGTACACATTTATAAATTGTATAAAAATTCCATAATTTAACCTCTCTACTGTCAACAGTAATATAAATTTTTCAGGAAAAGAACATAAACATAACCTAGAAATAAAAACCTACACAAAAGGTAAACCAAACAAAATGTGTTTGCTTCATGCCCTCTGCCTTACTGAATTCAGGCTATGAAAATGAAAGAAAGAGTCAGTCTCAGAAGTGAAGGCCCACACCACTCTGAGAAAGTTTTTTGTCAACTTCTCAAGAGAACTCATCTCTCCCCACCTTGCCGCCCCTCCCCTCCCAATTTCTTCCCCAGTATTACAACTACATATTTCAGAGTATTTCAGTTGGTCTGGATTTCACAACCAAGGATCTGAAAAATAAAAATGCTCTCTTTATTTTGGCCACATGCAAACATTGTTTCTCACACAGTAAACTAGTAACTAGTTATCTGAAGCCTTTCTCCCACCCACTTCACCGCCCACTGGTGATCTGTGCAATATACTGAGCTGCAGAGATGATGTGGGATGAAAGAGGCAACCAGGTGCCATTTTGTCAGTGGTCAACAACCACAACACATGGTTCTGGTTAACTAGATCATCACCAAAGTGGCTCATTACACATTTACATCTCTTTCATGGAAGCTGTGTAAATGAAGAAGTTTTTACTGCTCTAACTGCTGCAACCCCGATCTATCACAGTGGAGGTTTCAGTCCCCTGTACTATCCCCCATAGCACACCAACTCTGGTGCAACCTTTGTACTTATTGAGTTAACGTTCCTCCAGGTACACAGTTGAACATTTTATCTCTATTGATTTGGTAAAATAATCTGTCATCGGTTTTGTACAGGTTATAGCCCTAAACTGCAGATTTTGTCTTCATTTTTGATTTTCTAGAAGCTTGCCAGTGAAAGCAAAAGTTGACATACACTTTGAATTACCCAGTTGGTCTGTCATCTCATCTCTGTGAGTTAAGCTCATCACAAGGTCCAGTCCATACTTAACAGCATTTCAGTAAAGTCTTACAGATATCCTATGTACACTCATTTAGAGGAGGTCACACAGATTTGAAGACAGATCAGTATCCACTGTATGTGTGCGGCTGCACGATCGCATTGTTTTAAACAGATAGTCTTAGAATTACACGGGCTGACAGATTAAGGATATACAATATAATATATACAAAGCAACATTGATTTTCTTACACAGCAGGCTTCACACAGACTCAGATTTCAAAGTTTCAGGATTTGAAACTCCTAATTAGGCAGCTGTGTCCTAACAGAATATTCAGTATCTTAGGAACCCAAATTTCCTGAGCAGCTCGCCAATCTCAAATATTTTATCCTCACTATGTTTTCAGTACAGATCAGTTCATTCTTCTAATTCACCTTCTTAAATCATTTATGGAAGCAGCATATCTTAGTAGTAGTCTCTCAAACTGATATCTTCCCATCTATGTAAACGTCATGCTGATAGCCTTGTATTTTTTAACTATCAAGGAAATTCTCTCCTGCAGGGAGTCCAGCCATTAAAATAATCTTTGCTGCTGCCTGGAACACGTCTGAAGTGGCTATATTCTGCCATCCCAAATCATTAGCGAGCCTAGCAAGTGAGTAAGTACCAACATCGCTGAGAGTCTTTGTGTTTGAAATTGTTTGAATGGATAGCAAGTTTACCTGGGAGTTCTTCCTCCTAGGGTGCTTTTTTCTTTTTAAATTAAAGTTGCAACTCAACTGCAGAAAGACAATGGCTCCAACAAGCTGAGACTAAGTCCCTGATTCTGCAAGCTGAGATATGCAGACAGACCTCCTCAGATCCACATTCACTTCAGTGGTACTGAACACGGGTATAAGAGTCTGCCCACATGAATCAGGCTATGTTTTACCCCTGGCTGATATAAATTTCACTGACACAAGCACCAGTGTGGACAGTGCTATGTTGTCAGGAGACAGTTTCCCACCGACAGATACCAGCGCTCCTTGCGGGGCAGTTCAATTAGGTTGGCGGGAGAGCTCTCTCCCCCCTTGGTATAGAGCGGTTATATCTTACAGCGGCACAGCTGCAGTGGTACAGGTATGCTACTGTAAGGCCTGTAGTGTAGACAAAGCCTCAGACTGCACAACTGGGGGCTAAATTAGACCAAAAAGGACTAAGAATGGTTAAAGTAAACTTAAAAGTGAGAACTGAAAATAGTCTTCTCCTAAGTTCCCTCTGAGCTATGTGGCCATGCAGCAGCCTATTAAGAGCTGCGCAGGTGCTCACGGCTGCAGTGGGGAGAGATTCCTTGCCCCCAGCCCCGGACCCAACCCAGCCACGGATCTGCCACGACCAGCGGAGATGCACCCCTACCCCTACCCCACCCAGCCCGGCCCGGACTTGCTGCAGCTGGGAGAGAGGCACCTCTGCCCACCAGCCCCAGTCCAGCCCTGGCCCGGACCTGCCACGGCCAGGGGAGAGACGCCTATCCCATAGCCCCAACCCCAGAACTGCCATGGCAGGTAGAGGTGTACCTCCTCCCTAGCCCAGGTGCTGTTGACAGAAGAGAGAGCTGGGGGGAGTCCTCTCTCTCTGCCATAGCCCAGGGGTAGCCTGCACCCCAAATCCCTCATCCCTGGCCCCAGAGCCTAAATCTCCATCTGGAGCCCTCACTCCCCCAACCCTGTGCCCCACCCCGAGCCCCTTTTCCCTGGCTCTACCCCAAAGCCTGCACACACAAACCCTGCTCTGACTCAGTGCTGAGCCCTCTCCCACACTCCCAACTTCTCAGCCCCATCCCCCGAGTTTTCTTAAGTGCACCAATATGGAGATGGGTCACACATCACCTCCAAATGGTGCACATAACAAAATTCATTCCTCACATGTGTGGGAAAAATTAGAGGGAACACTGGTATTCCTTTCTAGATACAGCTCAGGTGACCCCAAGTTTTATATTCTAACTAGAATCCTCAAACTTATTGATGCTGCATTTAATATGCATGCATTTCTCTGGTTTCAGTGCAATATTAAAGTAGTTCACATAGGTCGGGTGGTGATGTGGTTAAATAAGTTAAACAGAATTCATGTTTTCACTTGTTTTGCATGGAGTTCACTTATTGAGTTTTTGGTATAAAATCTGCAAAGAATAGCATTATTTGTATACACACACAGATTCTAGTCCTACTGTGATTTCTTAACTATGTATTTGTTATTCAGTCTAATTTCTTTAATCAGTAATGATGGACACCTTTCATACTAATACACCGCTACCTTGATATAATGCCACCCGATATAACACGAATTCGGATATAACATAGTAAAGCAGTGTTCCGGGGGGGCAGGGGGTGTGCACTCCGGTGGATCAAAGCAAGTTCAATATAACACAGTTTCATCTATAAAGCGGTAAGATTTTTTGGCTCCCAAGGACAGAGTTATATCGAGGTAGAGGTGTACTATAATGCAGCTAGATACCCATGGAAGAAAAATGCACCATTAAAATAATGCAGCATACACATATTAAAACCATTAATGTTATCCACATCTGATGTGACACTTAAGACTAAGTAGAGGCCAGTTAAATGCGCATGAATGACATTAAATGCTTCTTTGATCAAGTACACTATATATCTAATTCCTTAGAAAAATTACTACTGATTCTGAAAGAATCAATCCAGCTTCCTAACAAAAACGCTACTCTCAGGAGTTAAGGGACCAATTTGACTAGCTCAGTGACTGGAATTTCCATTATGTAGCACCAGGCTACTTTAATCTACCCAAAACAGCTTATTCAAAGAGCATCTTCTGTTAAATAAGAAGTTGGAATATCTGCAAAATGATCTATTAAAAAAAAAATCAAGTTTTGACGAACAGCAAAATACTTTGCTATCTTTCAGATGACTCATTCCAGCATAGCCACAGGTACACCTCTACCCACTATAACGCAACCTGATATAACATGGATTCGCATATAGCAGAGTAGCAGCGGGGTTCCGGCAGCACTTTAAAGAGTCTGGGGCTCCAGTGGCTGCGGGGAGCCCCAGGCCCTTTAAATCCTGCTGGAGCCCTGCCACCGCTACCCCGGGGCTGCGGCAGCGGGGCTTGCCAGCGATTTAAAGGGCCCGGGCTCCCTGCAGCAGCTGGAGTCCGGAGCTCTTTAAATCACTGCTGGAGCCCTGCCGCCACTACCCCGGGGCTGTGGCAGCAGGGCTTGCCTGCGATTTAAAGGTTCTGGGGCTCTTTAAATCACTGCTGGAGTCCTGCCGCCCCTACTCCGATATAATGAGGTTTCAGGTATAATGCAGTAGGGATTTTTGTCTCCCCACGACCGCGTTATAGCGGGTAGAGGTGTATCTATTCTTCTAGAATATATTTTCTTGTGGTATCTGAATTTGATAGACAAAATTCATCATTGGTGTAACTACATTGGCTTCAAAGAGATTTGAGAACTTCAGACCAGCCACATAGCTAGTGGAAACTGTCTAAATGAGGGCTTTAAGAAGCACCTTTGATCATAGGCGGCGGGTTATATACATTTGCGATGCTCGGGCTCCAGGAATATTCAGGGCTGTGGGCCCTGCTCCGGCAATATTTGGAGCTGGGTGTCTCCCCTGGCCCTGCCTAGATCGGGCCCCGGCCGCCTCGGGTCTCCCCCCTCCGCCGCGTCCCTGCCTGGAGCAGGTCCCAGCCCCCGCCTGCCACCCATCTCCCTGCGTGTCCCCCCCCCCGCCGCACTGTGTCCCTGCCCAACAAAAAGCAGCGCGTGCCTCTCTCCTGCCTGCTCCTGCTGCAGGAGTAGCGTGATTCCCGGAAGAACTGCTGTCTGCTGCCCCAGGATCCTAGCGCCTGCCACCCACTAATGGCAAGGCAGGCTGCCCGTACCCTGCCCTAGCCCTGAGCCTCTCCAATGCCCCAAACCCTCATCCCCAGCCAGAGCCCTCATCCCCCCACACCCTAATCCTCAGCCCCAGCCCTGAGCGCCCCCCGCATCATGAACCCCTCATCCCCCTGCATCCTAATCCTCATCCTCAGCCAGAGCCCTCATCTCCCCACACCCTGATCCTCTGCCCCAGCCAGAGCCCTCATCCCCCTGCACCCTAATCCTCATCCCCAGACAGAGCTCTCATCCCCTCTCACCCTAATCCTCAGCCCCAGCCCTGAGCCCCCCTGCAGCATGAACCCCTTATCCTCAGCCCCACAGCCCTCACCTCACACCCCAACCTTCTGCCCTAGCCCTGAGCCCCCTCCTTCTGCCCTCATTCCCCAGCCCCAGCCAGAACCCTCATCACCTCGCACCCTAATCCTCTGCCCCAGCCCTGAGCCCCCTCCTGCATCATGAATCCCTCATCCTCAGCCCCACAGCCCTCAGCCCTGCACTCCCTCCTATCTCCAAACTCCCTCCCAGAGGGTGCACCCTCTCCCCCTTCCCACACACCCTTTCCCATCCCCAAACTCCCTCCCAGAGCCTGCACCTCTTCCTATGCCCCCACCCCCAGCCCAGAGCCTGCACCCAAACTCCATCCCAAAGCCTGCACCCCTCATCCCCTTCTGCACACCCACCCCCTGCCCCAGCCCGGAGTCTGCACCCAGCACCCAAACTTCATCCCAAAGCCTGCACCCTGCATTCCTCTTGCACCCTAATCCCCAGCCCAGATCTGCACCCCAGACCTCCTCCCCGAAGACTCCTCCGAGAGCCTTAGGCAGGTGTGGGTGGAGTTTGAGGGGGTGGAATTGGGGGGCGGGTTCTGGGCACCACCAAAATTTCTACAAACTTGCCACCCATGCCTTTGATGCAGCTCAACAGTCAAAAGGACCCTTCCTTGCCCATTTGTGCTCCAAAAAGAAACACTCTTTCATGAGGAAAGACCAATGGAGACATTGTTTCCTGACTCAATAGGCTGATCCAACAGGCCAATGAATCCGTCAATACACATTTTTTACATTGATTCCATGTTCAAAAATTTAATAGGGGGCGGGGTAGACTTTCAACTGCTTTCACCGATATACTGGGCTCTCAGATACGGGTGGGTAAAATGACATGAGAGCAATTCATAGCATATTGGGTTAGAAAATGTAAATGAGTGATTCAATAAGTTTTACAGACAGAGAACTGAAACCTTATTTAATTTCCTCTGAATGTTACACTTCATCTGCTGTGTCTGCATATGTACTGTATACTATTAACATTTACAAAAACAGATTTACTTTAAGTGACAGAAATGAATTCACACAGACTGTAACAAACCATGAAACTTCTCTCTCAAAGGACATATTTGTGTCCTTTATTGGACAATTAATGTCATTATAGATTGTAGAATTAATAGCCCTCATTAAAAGCATCTGGAGAATTTCACTCACAACTGTGACCAATCTGTAATGCCCAAGTGGAAATCAAGGTTATACACTTAATTCCTGCCTTTAAATTTTACTAAATTAGCTTTTATTTATCAAAGTATGAAGTACTTGTGCCACATAATTATATAAAACCTTAAACTCTGCTGCTGGTCAACGATAATTGGAAACACTAGATTATGTTTGAGTATATGATTAACAGAATTGCTTTAAGGTGATACTAATTAGCAAAGAAAAAACTGAGTTTATTACTTTGACATAATATATTATTATAACATTCAGAGTTTAATATTTAGAAAAAAATGCTCTTGCTAACACTTGTATAGTACTTACTGAATCTGAAGTCAGATTTCCATCCCGTATTAGTTCAAAATTATTATGATTGCTTATCTATATTGTGGTAGCATATAGAGACTGCTAATAAAGGGCCCTGTTGTACAAAACAGTATATACATACCTAATTAGATGTTCCCTGCCCCAAAGAGTTTGCAATATAAGTTGCATATCCTCACAACTAGCCTCATTGATTTCAATGGGACTGCTCACAGGGTAAAGTATCACCATGAATAATGGTGTCAGAAGGTAGCTCTAGCTCATCTTACGAATTTTTCCAGCCAGCTCTAACCAGGACCTCATTGTTCTAAACATTCTACAACCAGTGGGGTCCCTGCCTCAAAAGTTTCCAATGTTTAGAGGCTAGTCAAAAGAATCAAGAACGCTAGTAAATTTCAGGGACAGGAAGATCAATTCTCTACTTGCAAAGTTATAATGAGCTGCTATTACTGGTCAAAAATGGTGAAAACTTTTTGAAGATTTTTTTTCCAACAAAAGATTTCCTCAAATTTTGAAAAATCTCACCTAGTGCTAACTGCATCTTTAATTACATGCATTCATGAATTTGTTTAGATCTATATTTGCACCTGTAAAGGTGTCCATGCATGGCTATGGAAATGTTCATGGGAAAAGGAAACCTAGTAATTACAAGCATCTGCAGAATTCTCTAGGGACAAATTATGTGGAAGAAAGATGAGCAAGATAGTTGCTGACTGAGAACAAAAAGTGTACACATTTCTTGCTATATATTAACGAGGAGAAAGTGGAAATCAATTGTAAGGTGTATTAAAATATTTGTTTCAGAAAAATGAAAATTTTCTTTCATTGATCATATAAAAAGGTTTCCATAAGCCAAATCTACTAAGAGAAAGAAGCATGACCCATAATGCGATCATAATAAAAGTGAAAGAAAACAAGAACAGAGAGAGAGAATAAAATAAGCTCAGAATACAGAAAACACCAAAAAACAATGCAACAAAGATTAAGAAGTAAGGTTTTTAATAAGACTGGAAGAGCTCTGCAAAGGATACTTTCTTTGACCATGTCTACACTGTCAGAGAATTTTTTATCAGTGACCAAACTTTCGGCAAAAAAAAAAAAAAGATTAAAGAAAGTTGCTATTGTGTGTTCTCATTGTCTTCCACTGGTGGCATAGTGCATTCACACTTGTGGCACTTGCATAGGCAGTGAGATCAGTGCACGGTGAGTAGCTATCCCACAGTGCAGCTCTCCCCTTTCTGCGCTAGGTGATGTGAGAAGGCGCAGGGGATCGTAGCACGTCATGGGTCTGAGCTCAATGTCCCATGATGCACTGCTTTCTGCCCCAGCATTCCACATGCATCCATCTTCAGTACATGGCATTTTTCAATGTCCCTTGTTTTCTGCTTGCCCCGTCATATCTATCTACAAGAATGTATCCCATGCTGATCTCCACTGCTCTGATAGCTGTCACTAGCACATTGCAAATAGCAGTGGAGTTATTCTTGAAGTTCCAAAGGCAATGGAAGTCTCGGTTGCCTGACGTGGTGTCCGTCATGGAAAGCAGCAACATTAGATTGCTTTTAGCATTCATGGAACAGCTGAACACAGTTAAATGTCATTTTGGGGCTCAGGAAACTAGCACAGAGTGATGAGATCACATCATTATGCAGTTCTGGGATGATGAGCAGCAACTGCAGAACTTTCAGATGCAGAAAGCCACCTTCCTGGAACTGTGTGCTGAGCTTGCCCCAACCCTGCGGCACAAGGACACTCAAATGAGAGCTGCCTTCTTGGTGGAAAAGTGTGTGGTGATCGCAATGTAGAAGCTGGCAATTCCAGACTGCTACCAGTCAGTCGCAAACCAGTTTGGAGTGGGGAAGTCAACTGTGTTAACAGAAGTATGCAAGGTATTTAATCATATTCTACTGCGATGAACCATGACTCTTGGCAATGTGTATGAATTTGTGGATGGTTTTGCAGAAATGGGTTTTCCCAACTGCGGAGAGGCAATAGATGGC
This sequence comes from Gopherus evgoodei, assembly GCF_007399415.2. Taxonomy (NCBI): domain Eukaryota; kingdom Metazoa; phylum Chordata; order Testudines; family Testudinidae; genus Gopherus; species Gopherus evgoodei. The sequence continues at coordinate 31,982,418 of NC_044332.1, read as the reverse complement.
ACACATATTCCAATTCTGGCACCGGATCACCTTGCAACAGAGTACAACAATTGGAAGGGGTCCTACTCTATGGTTTTGCAGGTGCTTTTGGATCACCATAGGCATTTCACTCACATCAATGCGGAGTGGTCCAGAAAGGTGCATGATGGGAGGAGGGATAGCTCAGTGATTTGAGCATTGGCCTGCTAAACCCAGGGGTGTGAGTTCAATCCTTGAGGGGGGCCACTTAGGGATCTGGGGCAAACTCATTACTTGGTCCTGCTAGTGAAGGCAGGGGGCTGGACTCAATGACCTTTCCGAGTCCCTTCCAGTTCTATGAGATAGATATATCTCCATGTGCCCATATCTTTAGGAACATGGGAATGTACAGAAAGCTGCAAACAGGGACTTTCTTTCCAGGACAAAAGATCACTGTAGGGGAAGTTGAAATTCCCATAGTGAGCCTGTGAAACCACTATACCCCTTAATGGCATGGCTCATGAAGCCGTACACAGGAGATCCTGATAGCAGTAAGGAGCAGTTCAACAACAGGCTGAGTAGGTACAGAATGACTGTTGAATGTACATTTGGCTGATTAAACACACACTGGCAATGCCGATAGGGCAGGTTAGACCTTCATGAGGAAAATATTTCTACAGTCATAGCCATGACTTGCACAGTATGTAATATTTGTGAAAGGTACGGCAAAAAGTTTACTTGGGGTGGCCTGCCAAGGCAGAATGCCTGGCTGTGCATATTGAGCAGCCAGATGCCAGGGCTATTAGAGGGGCACAGCATGAGGCAATAAGAATCAGAGATGCCTTGAGGCAACACTTCAAAGAAACCAGTAATGTTTGTTGCTATGCTTGGGACTGCAATGATTAAATAAATTTGGTATGCTAAAGTGTTAAGATAAGTTCCTGACTGCATCCTAAAAGACTTGCCCATACCGGTATTGCCCTGGCCTCTTCCTTTGTCAGTCAGTGTTAAAGGCATTCTGAACTATATGCATTTCCTCACCTTTTGGGGGCGAAGCCAGACTTTCATGCACCTGCTCCCCTACTTGGTGTAAACTTTGCTTGTACCAATCAGAAACGAACACACACAGTTTTTGGGCCCCGTCCCCTATGACACTTCTATGATGACATAGTGGGTATTTTAGGCTGGTCTGCCATGTGCAGGCAGAAGAGGAGAAAGAAAAACGAATCCTGTGTACCTTGTGCACACCCGTAACTGAGCCTGATCACCTCGAAGCCTCTCTCAGCTCACGTGTTTTAAGCAGAGTTTCTACGTTTGCCGGTCGTTATGAGTTGGTTTGTATTCGTAAGTATTGGTTATTACTAAATGCTGCATCCGTGTTTATAAATATTGTTTACTGCATCTTTGTTTATAAATAGTTTAACAGTAAATACTTTAGCCATTGTATGTTTTAAGTTCCATTAACCCTATTAGCTAATCATACGCTCCTCCCCTACCCCTTGTAACTATCCCCAATAAAACTTTAAATTAATTAATTTTAGTTGTGTGCGTGCCTGCAGTTTGCATCGTGACTCATATCCTCCTTGCATCCCTTACCTATACAGATTATTACCACGTGCAGCCTGGTAAATAACAGGTCTGCATTTTTCTTTCACCCCTAAAAGTACGTGGCAATCTACAAAGAGCAGTTGTGATTGTTAAGCCTAGGATTCAATTTAAGGAACTGAGAAAAGTGCCTGTTGATTTGCAGGTACCATCTGCTATCATAACGTAAGTGGAAACAAATAAAGAGTGCTTATAATTCAAAGAACTTTGCTTTTATTGCCAAATAAACCACAATACAAAACCACGTGGACACACAGAAACACACAGATTCTTGGTGGGGCAGAAGGTACCGGGAGGGCTGACTTTCAGAACTGAGCATAAGTCCAGTTTTCATTTGAAAAGCTGTCTGCGGGGTGGAACGTAGAGGAAAGCGCGAAGTGCCAGTAAACTGAAAGGAATGCACAGGGGGAGATTGTGAAGTACACGGGAAAGAGTTCTGAATGTGCTGAAAGGGAGGATGGGCATGCATCTGCTCAGTCTGGACCATTCTGAGAGACTGGATCATGTCGGTTTGATGCGCCAAAACTTTTATCAGCCTCTCCATGGCGTCCCTATTGTACGCACAATTTTCTTTTCTTTCCTGCTTTCCCTCTTTTGTTGCTTTCCCTCCACTTCTTGAATTCAGTCTTGTCTGCCTCTGACTGCAGCAACACCTCCCAGAACATATCTTCTTTGCTCCATCTTGGGCATTTTCTTATTTGGCGCAGACACTGTGCTGGTGGGGGGGGGTGTTCTCACAGTCATGTCTGGAGAGGCATAATTAACAATAAACAGAAGCACTATTGGCAACTACACACAAAGCGTTGAAATGCTACATTAAAATACACAGATGGGAACATACCTATCACTTTCTCGGTGACTGTAGGCAAGCATACATGCAGGAGAACACCCCAAGCTTGGTGAGTGAACCCAGAAGCAGGGTCATTGTTCATTGCAAAAAAGCAATGTGAAAGAGTCACTGGGCACTTATGGGGCACAACTCTCTAAACTTTCCCACCATTTTCCACAGGCAGGAGTCAGTATGGAAGATATCTCACTCCTGAGGGTAAGCAAGGAAGCAATGGTGCATCTGCTACACATTTATGGCTTCCGCCCCAGTCCCAGTGCTGCTCCCTTGTTTGCAGCTTCGGTCCCTGCCCAAGTACTTTCCTAGTGGTGCAGGAAAGTCTCTGTCAATGGGGGAAGGAACAAAGCAGCTCTGCCAAGGAACCTCCAGCAGAGGATTGTTGAGTACCTCCAGGAAAGTTTCTGAGATCTCTCTCTGGGGATTCTCATGAAATCTCTGAGTGCATCAACTCCCTGTTCTGCCGTACTGCGAGGGCCGGCTCCAGGCACCAGCATTCCAAGCTGGTGCTTGGGGTGGTAATCTGGAAGGGGCGGCAGTCCCTGTTGTTTTGCCCCCAAGCAGCATGCTGAATTGCCACGGCAGCGGCGGGGGCAGTCCATGCACCTTTAGGGCGGCAGGCGCATTTCCGCGGTGGCACCAATTCGGCAGCAGCTTCTATGTTTAGCTGTCTGTGGTGGCTTGAGCTAAACATAGAAGCTGCCGCCGAATTGCCACCACCGCGGAAATGCGCCTGCTGCCCTAAGGGCACATGGACTGCCCCCGCCGTCCGCGGCGGCAATTCGGTGCGCTGCTTGGGGAGGCGAAAACTGTGAAGCCAGCCCTGCGTACTGCCTAGCTGTGCAGAGAAATGCCCAGCATACTGAAACACAGCCAGCCTTGTACATTTCTCTGCCCTCAACCCACTTTAGAACTTCACAAAGCAAAACCACTTACCAGGGGTCTCCTCTCCTCTCCTTCTGGCTCACCAGAAGGTGACTCCGAGACTGGCAAGACATCTCCGGAATGCAGAACAGCTCCTGACTGGAAGCACCACCAGGTGACCCCGCTGTGGTCTCCACATCTTCCTCAGCCTTTCAAAATTCCTGGGGCTTTATAGGGGAAGGGGTAGAAGGTTGTTTAGCTGATGGCAGGCAGCAGAGTTGAAATTGCTGACTAGAGTGGTCAGGAGGGACATTGTGGGACACCTTCTGGAGGCCAATAACAGCACTAAAATCAAGCACGCTGTCTACACTAGCACTACGGCGATAAAAGCTTGGTGCAAAAAGCCTTGTGACTCTCGTCAAGGTGGTTTTTTTAAGCGCTGGAACTGAGGAGTTTGATCACAAAAAGTGGCTTTGCAGTGTGTACACCTCTGCTGTTGCATTGCCAAAAGCTGCCTTTGGCAAAAAAAACAAAAACAAAAACCTGGCAGTGTAGACCAATCCTTAGTAAGAGCTGTAGAAACAAATTGCAGACAGAGGTTAAAGTGCTGCTTAAGAAGAGACAATGATCTGCTGATAGCATCAATCATTTCAGCACTATGTGGCCTTTGTGGAGATAAGGCTCCTTGAAGCACTTTAAAACATATACCAGACTACAGTATGGAACTGGCAGAAGTGTGTTGTAGCTAAGGTGATAAATTGTTAAAAAGGGTTCTGAAAAGTCTATAAGGTATTATAAGAATGTGGGGGGAGCAGAGACCAAAGGAAACCTGTAATTCTCAGGTAAAAGCAGGAGCTAAAGTAGTAGGAAGGAAAGCAGAAGTTAAACAGAGGATAATTCCAAGTAGAAATCAACTGAAAAATAAAACTGATTTGAAAAAGCAGCAAATATGAACAGCTCATAAATTAGAAATAGAGAATAAATGACTACTGATTTTTTTCCGCAATCAACCTGTTTCTACTCCCAAATCTAGTCCATTCCATTATATCCACAACTGCATTTTGTTTTCCCTAGGCTTGGTTTGGCACTGCAAAGGTAAAGTTGTATTAACTAAGATACACAGTATATCATAATTAATATTTATTTCTAGTCTCTTAATCTATATTAAACCTATGTGTAAAAAAACAACAACAACAAAACCAACAACCTCAAAAGGGCAGATTTTCCATGTTTTTGCCCTACCAAAATTCACTGAATGTTCATTTTAGTGACAATATGCATTGTGCTGAGATGTGTAATTTTGCCTTTACTTTTATGAATAATCTACTGCTGTGAAGCTGAGGTCTCTCCATAAATATATGTTCTGAAAGAGAAGAGGTTTAAGAGGATTCATAGAGTTTAAGGCCATAAGGGACTACCAGATCATCTAATCTGCCCACCTGTATTTTACAGGCCACCAACACCACCCAGCACCTGCACCCCTAAACCCAACCACCAAAATTAGAGCAAGTATTACAGCCCATGGAAGACTAGCCTATTATATAGAACAGGTAGAGAATGGGGGGAACCAGGTGCACCAATGCCTAAGGCCCCTACAATGACAGGAAAATAATTAATTGAGATATACACAGATAATCCAGGCAAGTGACCCATATGCTTCAGAGAAAAACTAAAAAAATCCAAGGTCACTGTCAATCCTTCCCAACCCCACATATAGTGATGAGTTAGACCCTGACCATGTGAGCAGGAACCAGATGGTCAAGCACCTGAGAGAGAGAATGCTCAGTACCACCTAAGAGCCCTGGCCCTCCCTGTGCAATGTTTTTCATCTCCAGCCATGACCATTCCTGATGCTTTAGAGGAAGGAGATTAGGGGGGAAATCCACATAAAACACATAGTGGAGATGGGGGGGATCTCTTCCTCACCCCTTCCGGTGCCTGGCTGAAATCCTGGGGTATGTCTACATCTACAATTTTGCAGCGCTGGTTGTTACAGCTGTATTAGTACAGCTGTATAGGGCCAGCGCTGCAGAGTGGCCACACTTACAGCAACCAGCGCTGCAAGTGGTGTTAGATGTGGCCACACTGCAGCGCTGTTGGGCGGCTTCAAGGGGGGTTCGGGGAACGCGAGAGCAAACCGGGGAAGGAGACCAGCTTCGCCGCGGTTTGCTCTCGCGTTCCCCGAACCCCCCTGCAAACTGCAGGGAAGGAGACCCGCTTGGGAGGGGGATTCGGAGAACACCGGAGCAAACCGCGGGGAAGGAGACCTGCTTGATTACCAGAGAGGCTTCCTCAGGTATGCTGGGATACCTGCTTATTCCACAGAGGTCAAGAAAAGTGCTGGTAAGTGTCTACACTTGATTACCAGCGCTGGATCACCAGCGCTGGATCCTCTACACCCGAGACAAAACGGGAGTACGGCCAGCGCTGCAAACAGGGAGTTGCAGCGCTGGTGATGCCCTGCAGATGTGTACACCTCCTAAGTTGCAGCGTTGTAACCCCCTCACCAGCGCTGCAACTTTGTGATGTAGACAAGCCCCTGGAGTTTTTAGGAACAAAAGACAAACTGGAAGTTAATGGGCTGTTAGCCCTTCCCCCTACCATCACAAGCAAACACATCATACAATTGCAATCAAATTTTGCCAACACACTTTTAAAACTAATTAAGTTGTTTGCCCCCACAGCTTCTATGGGGAGACTGCTCTAGAACATCACCTCATTGAGGGTTAGAAACAAAACAATGTAATAAAAATGAGTCCAACATCCATCTCCAACCTGTCAGGCATTTGGATCCAGACCAGAAATTCGTGGCTTGGACTCACTTTTAGTGTTTAATTTAGGCTGTGGTTAGTGAGATCACAGACTGGATAGGATATGTTTTGTCATATAATTAGCTCGATCACTCGGAAATTACCTTTAGCAGTAGATGTCCCTGTAATTCAAAGTAATTATCCATAAGTGGTTTAGCTGCTCATAAGTACAAGGATGGCAGCTGAAGCATTGCTTCTGTGTAAGCCCCTCAGTGCTAGAGATAATGTATTACTAGGTCAACACTGTATAGCCAGTTTAAATCTGGAGTGTCAGCTAGTTCCAAATAATACAGCATGCAGCTTTATCAAGACGCTGTTCGTGAGCAACTGTAACTTTTAGCTCAGAGTTACACAGGTTTCAGTTAAAAAGTGATCAGTCTGAGCCATACTGAAATGTGTACTTTCTTGCTGCGTCACTGTATCATCTAGTCCATGCTAATTAATGCATATAGAGAGTCACTTTTTTTAAACTTTTAAAACACATATTATAAGTTATTGAGGTTCAGCCAGTTACTCTCCAGGTTTCAAACTTGTTTTTTGTTCTGCCAATAAACTCTAAACTCAACAAGAAGTTGCATAAATTTAAATTGGATCGATGCAGAAAACAAAGCTGTAGTCTGCTCCTTTGTGTGTGTTTACATGCACTATTATAGTTTAATCTACCTCTTAATTTCTAGAACAATTAAATATTTTTTTCCTTTGTCATACATTTTGAAAGCATCATGTTCACAGTTGCTGATTACTTTCCTGCTAGGGATTTTAGCCATCTGTGCTACCACAGTTTCTGAGAGAGTCACATATGACAGGAAAAAAAAAATAAGACAATAGTCATTAACATGAAACAACAACAATAAAAGATTTAAATTCGTAAGCTTTGACTTTGCCTACATTTTATGATTAACGAAGGCAAGTGCTTACTGAAAGCTGATTATGTGTTTCATTCTATGTGAAGCCTCAGGGCTGCATCTTAAAACAGACTGTACTGGAATCCCTCAAATTCCACATACAAGTGCAATTTGTTGTCCCAATTTGAATTGACTCTGGGGCCTAGATCACTGAGTCAGCACAAACAATTATGCACATCAGCGCAGCTGAAACAATCTGGTTATATTTCCATGGGCCAATGCCAAAACAGTGATACCTGAAGGTCTGAGTTGTTGAGCCGTACAAAATAACACAAAGTTTCCAGTAGCTACATAAATCAAGTCTCTGGTCCATGGAGCTGTTTCTGTCATTGAGGTGGATCAGCTGTCAATGATATCTCCTTCGAGAAGTAGTATATTGTAGACTCTTAGTTTCCAGATGCTACTTTACACACAATTATAAAATCCCTGGGTCAACTCTGTCCCTGCACAACTGCTTCGTACCTTTGGCATAAATTCAACCCTGATCAAATCTGGACACCAAAAACAGAGATGGGATGAACACTAGAAGACTGAACCAAAATACAAAGTGACAGGGAAAACCTGGAACAAGCAACATGGAGAAATCCAGAAGGAGGAAATAACATGCACCAATATATAACTAAGCAGACACACCTTTCACATTCAATAACATATTTTAATCTTATCACATAATTCCAGACTAACACAGGAATGGTGTTAAATTAGGATTGAGGAGAATAGTCCATAGAAAGATCGCTATTTTAAGCATTAGGACTCAATATGATAAAGATAGAGAACCAAAGCATTCAATTACCTGACAGAATTTACTCTTAGCCCTTAAATTATTTTTGCTTTTCAGACTGGACCATAATGCACCAAATAGAAGATGCTTTCAAAAGAAATTCCCGTGGGAGGATTATCATGGGCCAAAGTGGTCTTCAGCATCTCCCCACTACATTGCTCCTGAAAAATACTCTCAACAGTAATATATAAACATTTCCAGATAAGTACACTGAATACAAGTTTGTTTTCTCTAGAGTGTTGCTCTCTTTCTTGATGCCAATAATGAGAAAGTTGTGGGAGGGAGGTTAATAGCTGGACAAAGTTTCAATAAACAATGCCTTTTCATAAAAATGAAAATTTCTGTGGAAAAAAAGAATTGTTCATGAAGTCTTCTATTTGTCAAAAAATAAAAACCAAAATATTTTGGAAAGAGTTTGATTTTCAAAACCTGAATATTTTTAATGATTTTTAAACTAAACATGGTGTTTTAAAAATTGTTTTTTGTTGTTGAAGAAAAAAGTAACCTGTGGGAAATGTTGATAAAAATGAGAAAAGGTAATTTTTAACCTGCTCTAGATGTTTTTTTTTAAATGGTTTAACAAATAAGTAGATTCCCCAATTTCTCCTTCTCTTCTCCTCTGAGCCAATCCTCTCTGACACTTCTCCCCACATCACACAGGTTGAGGGAAATATTTTTGAGAAGACTTTGTTGAAATATTGGAAGAACATCTCTGGAAGTGGGATGTGTGTGTCCTGAATTTGTAGATACTGGTATTGACCCCTTAGCAGCTAGTCAATTTAATACCCACTAATGTGCTGACATATGCTTTGTTCCAATGATTCCAGAGTTCTCTATTTTAATGGTTTTCTCTAGGGTCTCCCATTTCTTCTTTTATTCCAGACAAAGGGCCTGATTCTCCTTTCTCAAACCTAGTTTTGCACCAATGTGACTAATTTGATTTCTATGGAATTCCTCCTGATTTATATTCTCTGTGAGAGATGGAGCTTCAGTTGGTGTAAATTGGCTTTGCTTCAATAAAACTATGCCAATTTACATCAGCTAAGGTTCTGGCACAATATCTTAGGACATCAAGTCTTTATTACACTGTCATATTTTGGGTAAAATGTGTAAGTTGTTCCACATTACAGAACATGGGAGTGAGGTTATTTCATTTTATCTAACACCAACAGAGGCAAATGAGTTTAAGCTTTTCCTGTATTGCCAAGACCTTGTGCCTATCCTCTAGAAATATTTCTACAGGCAGCTGTTGCCCTGGCAACTATAGGAAAAAATTAAAATGTACGCTACTGAAAAAGTATGCTATTCCATTGTGTTAGCACTGTGCATTATCCAGTCTGGATCGCCACACAAGTGTCAGGAGCAGGGTCTGAATTTAACAATAAAGCAAATGTTACAGCACAGCAGTGATTGCAAAACACTATAAGTCGTGTCCTGCATATGGCTGAAAGGAGTTCTTATTTCCAGATATCGGGTACGATTTTCCATTGGAATTAGTTCATTAAAGAAAAAATGTGTATGTTGAAAGTGGGTGTGCGAAGCATGGATTGTTTGTGTTCAATGTTCTATAGTTTGTGGGAGTTTGAAACGGAAAGAACCTATTAGCTCATCCAGTCCATCTCCCTTTGCCTAATATCTCTAGGTGAACTGATCACAGGTTTCATTTTACTACCACAGTAAGCTGCCATCATAACCAAGCTAAAGTTTAGCTGCAAAACAAGCTACCAATATCACCTTATAATTTCAGTTTTTCATCTGTCAAGGCCACAGTTGTGAAAAAGAGCTCTGCCTTAAAAATGTCAAACAATGAAAAAAAGGGGGGAAAAATAAATCCCATTCATACAACTTCCATGTGTTTAGGTGCCAGAGACTTTTCTGGGTCATCAACCAAACCCAAATTAGAGAAACCGGCCTGTAGCAGGGTGGACCGCTGCTCCGGCCCTGAAAGGGTTAAAACAGCCCTGGATAAGGGCTGGGGCTGGAGAAAGCAGCCTTTTAGGCTGTGCTGATTGGGGGAAGTGGCAGTAGCCCCAAACTGAGCAACAGGCCCTTATATAAGGCAGAGAAGCCAGGAGCGCGCACGCACACACACACTCACACTCTCTCTGCAGAGGGAGATGGACCTGGCTGCGGAGAGCTGGAGACTGGGTGCCTCAGTGGAGCAGGGCTGGGGAAGGCAGAAGACCTGGGGAGCTCCTGCCTGGAGCCCAGGCTGCAACCTAGCTTTAGGCCAAGAGGTGCTGGGGGTTGCAGGAGGCAATCCAGGGGTAGGCCAGGACTGCAGGTCCAAACCCTCCTTGTCAGTGATGAGTTGGCTGATACTGCAGTCTGTCCTAGGGCATGGGGCTAGACAATGACTGGCAGTAGCCATGCACTGAGGCAAGGTGGGAATAGAGGGCAGGGGTTCCCTAGGGAGGGGAGACCCTGAGAACAAGGGGTCACTGCCAGGGGGCAGCACCCTATGTAAAAGGGCACCAGGGTCCAGGGAGGGACACAGGGTCATGTCAAGTATAATTCCCAAATCTGGACCTTAGCGTCCAAAATATGGGTACTAGCATGAATTCCCCTAAGCTTAATTACCAGCTTAGATCTGATAGCGCTGCCAGCAATCAGGAATTTTAGGGCCTGATACCCTCTGGTCCCCCCAAACCTTCCCAGGGGACCCCAAGACCCAGATCCCTTGAGTCTCACTGTTGTAACACCAGGCCTGCTTCTGCATGTCTGCCCTGGCCTCCATGCTTAGATGCAAAGCCAGCACGTACACCGAGCTGTTTCCTGTTATTGTCTTTGCCAGTAAAGGCTGAGGATTGACCATTCCAGTAAGGCTGAGGCTGAAGTTTGACCGCTCTGTTGCAACTTTACAGATATTTTGCAAACAGCTTCCAGTAAAGGCTAAGGCTGAAGTTTGACTGCTCTGTTGCAACTTTACAGATACTTTACAGATATTTTGCAAACAGCTTGCAACAGAATATCCCCCGCTCTTCGGGGAAACTTGGCGAAACCCTATCTATAATTAATTTTACCTTATTTGGTAGACGAGAAGCCCCATATAGCTGTCAGTGATTTCTTCACTAGATCTTGGGAGGGGGGGCGTCACTTTGGATATATCTGTCCTGCCCACAGTTTGGCAGGCAGAGAAGAGAACGCACCTGAGTCACTTGCACCCTGAGTGCACCCGTAACCGAGCCTGATCACCTCGAAGCCTCTCTCAGCTCTCGTGTTCCAGTGGAGCTTACGCGTCTGCCGGCCGTAATGTTTTTGCATTGGTTTGTATTAGTAAGTATGCTTTGTAATTAATTACTTTTGGAAGTTAACAAGTTTTTCTTTTTGGGCTAACTGTATATTGTGTCTTTCTTTGTATGAGCATATTGTGTGTTTCCTTGTATAAATAGAGTTGTTAGTCAATATTGTTTCTGTATCACTAATAAACCATTAAGGTAAAACCATACGTCTCAGTGCCTGCACACTGTGTCACAACTGTTCCCCCTCTAAACATCCAAAAACGAACCTTTATCGTTTGGTCACCCCTGTAACCTGGTAGATAACAGGTGTGCATCTGACTACTTGGGTCCTCGCATACTATCGGGTGACTAACACTCACCACAAAGGGAAATAACCCACTTCCCTTCTCCCTCTTCCCCTCCAGGTGTTCCCTCCCTGGGTTCCTGGAGAGAGATACAGAATCAAGCTCCGTGAATCTAAACAAAGGGATTCCACCCTCCCTGCTTCAAGTCCTTGAAACACAAGTACGGAGAGATCTAACGTCTCTCCCCCCTCACCCAGAGGGTATGCAAAGTCAGGCTTAGTAAATCTAACACAAAGAGATTTTCCCCCTCCCTTTGTTTCTTAGCCTTAACCAGTGAAAAACACTCAAACAGGTCTTAAATAGAAAGCTTTATATAAAAAGAAAGAAAAAGGACATAAATTGGTCTCTGTATTAAGGTGACAATATACAGGGTCAATTGCTTAAAGAAAAAAAAGGAATAAACAGCCTTATCCAAAAAGAATACAATTTAACACATTCAAGCAACTACACACATGTAAATACAAAAAAACAATATAAACCTATTGTTTTACTGTCCTTGTACTTACAACTTGGAAACAGAAGCTTAGAAAGCCTGGAGATAGAAAAATCACTCTCAGAGCCGAGAGGGTCACCGAACCAAGACAAAGAACAAAGAACTCACACCCAAAACTTCCCTCCACCCAGATTTGAAAAAGTCTTGTTACCTGATTGGTCCTCTGGTCAGGCATTTGGTTCCCTGTGTTAACCCTTTACAGGTAAAAGAACATTAACCCTTAGCTATCTGTTTATGACAGGCCAGTAGCTGGAAGGCGGATCACTGGCCTGCAGAGGGCGCTCTGGACACTGGACTGAGCTAATTCCCGAGGATGACCAGTAGGAGGCGCCGCAGGGGTGAGTCAACCGCCCAGTTACACGGTCACATTCTCTTTACATTTTGTGTAGCCATTTGCACCAGTGCAAAATGGGTGTGTAAAATGCTACCAAAACAAAATGCACTATATTTATATTAGTGGCAACATTCTACCCATTTTGCCCAGGTGCAAATGATGGTATGATTTGTAAGGCAGTGGGGGAATTAGGCCCACTGATACTTTGTTTCTCAATACAATGTTACAACATTACCATCTGTTTACTTAAAATTCTGAAGAAAAACAGAGTTAATTATGATAGGGTGCTTGGCAACCTGAGAAAAGCTCCCTTTGCTGTATATTGTATCTTCTAAACAATATTTCACTAAACACAGGAAGGCTAAAATACCAATGCTAAAAATATTCCAAAGAAACCTTTCCTGATTTAAACAAAAAACCAAAGCAATATCTTGGGCATACACATAGGATAAAGGACTGTTTGAACAAGGAACTAAGTTTTTCAGAAACCATTTAATAAGATTTTTTTCATTTGAAAGGAGATCAGTTAAACAATTCTCAGAACAATAAAGTGTGAATATGAAACACTATAATAATTCCATAATGAATTAATGTTTTTGGAGGTGAAAACAGGACAGTAAGGTTACATTTCAAATTACGCAGCTTTCTTTGTTTTAGATTTTTTTTGCCTTTTTCTTTTTACTTATGTACCACATTAGTCTGTTGCTTCACATTCTGCTTCATGAATAACAAAACAGAATTAATGTACTATATGAAAACATTTGTATTTTATTCCTACAATTCTGTGCATTGTTGTATGAAGTTATGGGATTTATAAATCATTCTACCATGACAAACCATTTTCCATCCCTCCCTGCTATGTGCATGGCACTAGTTAGCAAGGTTTCTTTCAATTCCTCAGTCATTTATATGGACTAAAAATATCAACAGAGAGAGCTTACTATAATAATGGATGTGGGTCTCTGTCACATGGCGAACCAAAAGCATCAACTCCAGAGCCCTTAGAGAGAAGGAACTAATCACCTTCAATTTAAATTGGGACAAATTTAAAAATAGTCAGATTATCCCTGTGAATAAACTTCTAAATGTGAAGTCAGTAAATATCCTTCCAAACATTATTTCCAATTGCATTTCCTTTGCCTCTCTATTCTGAAAATTTTGAGAACAATCCTATATTGTATACCCTTCATACAGAACAATAGAGTAATAAGTATTAACTGAGATGAATTTATCAAGGACAAATCATGCCAAACTACTCACATTTCCTTCTTTGAGAAGGTTACTGGCCTAGTGAATAGGGGAGAAGCAATAGGATGTATTTTAGTAAGGCTTTGACACAGTCCCGTGGGACATAGAATCATAGAAATGTAGGATTGGAAGGGACCTCAGTAAGTCATCTAATCCAATATCCTGCACTCAAGGCAAGAGTAAGTAGTAACTAGAGCATTCCTGACAGGTGTTTGTCTAACCTGTTCTTAAAAACCTCCAGTGACAGAGATTCCATAATATCCCTAGGCAATTTGTTCCAGTGTTTGTTCCTTGACAGGAAGTTTTTCCTAATGTCCAACTTAAACTTCCCTTGCTGAAATTTAACCCCATTGCTTCTTGTCCTATCTTCAGTGGTGAAGGGGAACTATTTATAAAAATGATGGTGATAACAACCCTTTACACACTTAAAGACTCTGTCCCCCCTCAGTCTTCTCCTCTGTAGATTAAACACATTTATTTTTTTCAATCTTCCCTCATGTTTTCTAGACCTTAAATCATTTTTGTTGCTTTCCTCTGGACTTTCTCGAAGTGTGGCATCCAGAACTGGACAAAATACTCCACCTGAGGCCTTATCAGTTCTGAGTAGAACAGAAGAATTACTACTTGTGTGTTGTTTACAACACTCCTGGAAATACATTCCAGAATGATGTTCGCTTTTTTTGCAACTGTGTTACACTGTTGACATGTACTGAGCTTGTGATCCACTGTGAATGCCAGATCCCTTTCTGCAGTACTCCTTCCTAGGCAATCATTTCTGATTTTGTATGTGTGACATTCAAACAAGATAAAGAAATGGGATCTAAATGAAATTACTATAAAGTGGTGCATAACTAATTGAAAGACTGTACTCAGAGTAGTTAATGGTTCACTGAGCAGACATAGCTAGTGGGATCCTGCAGGGATCTGTCCTTGCTCTGGTACTATTCATTTTCATTAGTGAGTTGAATAACAGTTTGGAAAATATGTTTAGAACATTTATGGATGACAGCAGGACAGAAAGGGTTGGAAGTATTTTGGAGGACAGGCTTAAAATTCAAATAAGATTCTGAAATAAAACCCCAAACTTTAAAGGGCACATGATAGAAAAAAAGCTCTCCCTCTCTACAATATAGCTTTTCAAATCATCCACTAAGGGCTTTAAGGATAAATAATAAGGTTTTGACTCCCTGAATTAGTCTCACTCTCAGTCTAGTTGCTGGATCTCTGGTGATGCTGGGAGCTAGACTGATTGCTGGTTTTAGGGTCTGGAAGGGATTTTTTTCCATGTTTTTCCCCCACCTTTTCCCCCACCTTTTATCCAGGAGGTCTGGTCTTGGGATTTAAGTTAAAACTTCAGCAGGTTCCAATGCAATTGATATGTTAGAAAATGCCCAGCTGAGGTCTCCATAAGTCACTGGGTTGCCTCGACATGGGTTCTGGGCAAAGCAATACATGGTGAGGAGGTGTGCCTCTGTTTCACATAGCTTGTGACTCCCCTCATTTTATCCCTCATACCTCTGGCATGGAAGAAGGAAGGAGGCAGATTCCCTGGCTTCCACTCAGGGTCCTTTGGCAGGCCTGAGGGTGCAGGAGGAATAGCCCTCACATTCCTCTTCAGGTCTACAGTACATCAGGGACTCTTGGTGCCATTTGCAATCTCAGTAGAACAACCTCACCAGGTAGTATGGGTTTTGTTCTCCATTTAGTATTAATTCAAATTAAGTTGTGTTTTGTGCATTTAATCATATTATAGTATCTGTGTCTCACTGTTACCATGTCCACATTGAAACCCCATTAGTTAAACTGGTGTTAATTTGCAAGGCTTAAATGTACAACTTAAAGTTATGGATGCTCAGAGTTAAGAAATAAATTTCAGTGGACACCTCCATAAAAGGGGTTCTGCAAGACTTGTCTCAACAATTAAACACAAGGTTAAGACTCAGTTTTAAAAAGTGTTCACTTACTGATTGCTCAACTTAAGACACTTCGGGCTTGATTGTTCATAGGTGCTGATAAATTGCAAATAGAACAATATGTCTCAAAATAAACTTGTTTAATTACTTGGAAAATTTCAAAAACATTCAAAACCCATACTCTTCTGGCAGGAGACCACATTTGCAACATTTTGGATTTTTACATTTTTTTTTGCGGGGGGGGGCAGCGGGGATAGGGGTGAGAGGGAGATAAGAGAGTTAGAATTGTGTAAAAATTTAGCTTGTTCTGGAAAGGAGTTAACCCCTTTAACTACATAGATGTATGTCTTGATCTTAATTACCCACAGATAGCTGGACAGGTCAAGTCATTTAATTCCTCTCTGAAAGATTTTAATGCCACACAAATTGCTTCACAATCCCTGTATGTACGTCTAATAATTTAGAAACAATCAGTCCTGAACTGTGCAAGATGAAATTTGAAGCAAGTCTTAATTTTTGGT
Source organism: Gopherus evgoodei (assembly GCF_007399415.2). Classification (NCBI taxonomy): domain Eukaryota; kingdom Metazoa; phylum Chordata; order Testudines; family Testudinidae; genus Gopherus; species Gopherus evgoodei. The sequence goes on along the minus strand of NC_044332.1, from coordinate 31,966,556 downwards.
GAATTTGCTGTTACAAACAATTTGTAACAAGAATTGTTGACAAATTGAACTAATACATAGGAGACATAAAGAGCGACTAGTATAATTTAGTGTCTAAATGACCTTAACCACCAACACAATTTTGTTATTCTATCCATGCTTTGGAATCATCTATCCCCCTCTAGATCAAAATCTTTACATTCAAACAGATGTAATTGTAAGACTATAATAGTCACACAGGACATTTGTCATTTTTATATTTCAGTAAAAGTATTAGAGCATTATTTTGCATTGCTTTTGATAGTTTTTATTCTGCTCACAATTGTACTCCCATTTCATCCTAACTACATTCATTATAACTAATTTTCTTCATAAATATTTCTACAACACAATATTTATGTCTTTACCAACTGCTTATAAGAAAGTGCTAAGATCCCGTGAATACGCAGTAATACATTAGTATTTCCATTACTTGTAGTAGTTGAATTTAACATACGTGAATGAGCTTTCAGTCCTACCTGTAACTTGCTCCTACATTCTCAGTGTATTTCTCACATTAGCCTTCTGCAACACATCTCCCTGGGAGAGGATCATCTATTCTCTCCTCTCCTTGTTCATGTTGCTGTCATCTACCTTCCACCCTCCCCCCGTCCACTTAAGCTTTCCTTTCTAATTTCAGCTCCTGATTTTTTCTCCTCCTCTCTTCAGTCTCCCACACTCATCTTTGGTGACTTCAGCTTCCATGTTGATGATCCACCCTTCCCATCAGCTGCACATTTCCACACCCTCACCTCTTAATTTGAAACTGCAGCTCTGGTTCCACTCTCCCATACACCAAAAGGGTCATTCACTTGACTTGGTCGACACCAAGCATTGCTCTCTCTCTCTCCTGTTGCAGAGTTCTCTCTCTCCAGTCATCATCTAGTCTTTTTCAGGGTTGCCCATCAGCCTGCCCCCCAGACCCTAGCATTTGGCTTTTCCATGACTTCCAGTCTATTAGTCAGCATTAATAAACTCTTGTCGGCACTCAGTCCTCTCCTCCTTGCCCTCTCCTCTTTCTTCCATGAATATGGTCGTTGACTCTCGATGCTTCATTCTCCTCCACTCTTGACTCTTTTGCCGCTCTCTCCAAATGCAAAGTCTGTCGTACCCTGGCTCATGCCCAAAGCTGCTTTGTCCATTCCTACTCCTGCTCTACAGAGCATCCCATAAGCAAGTGGACATCTTCTATTACAAATTCATTCTCTCCTCCTCTTCAGTTCTGTCATTTGCCTAGTTAAGTAACTCTACACTTCCAAATTAATTCAACTGCACACCCACAATTCCAGCTGCTATTTCATCACCTTTGACTCTCTGCTTAAACTCTTTCTCTGATGATCAAACTAACACTGTTTGGACCACCCCACCCTGCACCTCACACTGCTCCCTTGAAAATTTCAACTTTTCAAAAAAAAATCTAAAACTGAAAAAATTCAAACTTCTCTGAATTCAGAGATGCTTCCCCAGGGCTTCATAGAAGTTACTATTTGGGTCCTTCATGCCCTCATTTTCTTCTGGAGATCAGGTCCCTTGACTGAACTGCCTCTCTCATGATACACTACAGCCTCCCCATTTTCTGAACTGCTGTGGTGTGCTATAGAAGTGCTTGGCCATCAGGGGCAGCTCCGGGCACCAGCACACCAAGCGTGTGCCTGGGGCAGCAAGCCACGGGGGGCATTCAGCCGGTTGCCGTGAGGGCGGCAGGCAGGTTGCCTTCGGCAGCATGCCTGTGGAGGGTCCGCTGGTCTCACGGCTTCGGCGGACCTCCCACAGGTGTGCCACCAAATCCATGGGACCGGGGACCTGCCGCATGCAAGCCGCTGAAGGCAGCCTGCCTGCCGTGCTTGGGGCGGCAAAATATCTAGAGCCACCCCTGCTGGCCATCATATGTCATGGAAACAGATCAGCTGGGGATCCCAGCCCTTATCCACAAGACCTCAAATACAATTTTTGAAGTGAATAGAAATCCTGTTTTGTCACAATGTGTGTATACACAGAGAGAGACAAAGAGAGAGATGGATCTGACAAGGATTAATTTATATTTTTGAGGTATAAAAATATAAGGGTGAATAGTTCATTGATAATACGGGTATTCAGATATTTCAGAGCATCTTTGCAATACAAAACAGGTTGTCAGAAGAGATTCTCTCATGAGATTTGTGTGTTCCCTGCTACTGGTACAAATTCCCAAGATAATTTTCTTTCAGTAACTTGGTACTTCAGATCTCAGCCAAGAGAGGTTAATAGCTTTTCAAACCTCAATATGTATACACTATTTACTTTAAAAGGTCCAAATTTGAGCTGGGAGTGAAAGGCCAATCAAGTCTTATTTTATAATAAACAAAATTATGGGTCCGATCCTGCTGCTATTGAAATCAATGGCAAAACCTTCACTACTACAATGGAAATAAAATATGGCCCACTATGTTTGAACTTCCCACAATATTAACCAGTCAATCATTCTAAGTAGAGCATACTTCTCAAATAATTTTGTTCTCACAATGACTGTAAGATTAGGCCCCAGATTTTTTCCTCCACTTTTGATCACAGGAGAGAAGAGGCAGAATTTGGTTTGAGTTTGTTTTCTAGAACTTTTCAAATGCATATACTTGCAGGCAGTGGTAGGACAAAACAAACAGAAAAGGGCATATTTAACAGAAACTTAGCAAACATTTATATTGGGGGGGTCACTGAATATGTAATAGGAATTATGTACTTATATTTTTATTTAAATTGAGGTCAGAGAAATGTGCAGAAAGATAAAATAGTTAAATGGGCAAATTTTGAAAAGCCAAGCTAATGGGAAATTTAGGAATCTTTTAGAAATGAAAATAAATGTTATACCGGGGGAAATGGTATCTTCATAGATTATGTCAAAGATTAAGACATGCATAAGTGATTTAGCTAGCTAAAGACAAACGAGACGCACAGGGAGCCAAGAAGGTAATAGTTTTAAGGCAAAGCTATTAAGTTTAGCTAAGCAAAACAGTTCAGAACATGCAGAGTAACTTCTTTAAATTAAATGGAGTCATTTTTATTTAAAATATGTATCGCTAAACTTAGAGAAAAGTAAAGATGCAGTTTTTAAAGGATTCTACAGATGAAACATACAAGGCCAGATCAATTCGCCATTATGAGCTCAGGGACTTGTTGAGGGTACTCTAACAAAAGAGTATTGTTGATGAATGTAAATCTGATTTGGTGCTGTAAAGCACAGAGCTCACAATATACCTGAAGGAGATGAGGATTTATAAGCATAAAGAACTCTACTTAGCTACAGACTCACATTTTGCACAGTGCAGTTTATCATTTTATTTTTGATATTTTGGGAAGCATGCCAGATTGTTTTTAAACTCAGAAACCACATAATAATTTTGGGGGGGGGCCACAACTGAATCATTATTACGCTTCCTAAATAAAGGAGTTGAGTGCTTATCTACTTAGGAAGTTTGTGATAAGGTGTCCATAATATTCTATTTAAAAGAAAAAAGATTGCACAATAAAGAAGGCATTAGTTGTGGGGAAACAGTTCCATCAACTTTTAATTTATCTACCATTCTGTGCACTCCAATGCAGCATATTCTCTCTCTGATATAAATCTTATTTTTAAGTCTTTCTTGTTTTGTTGTTCTCTTCTAAAGATTGGCTTTCTATGGAAGCTATAGAAAGTTGCAAGGGTTTTGTTACTTTATCGTTCTGGCATATTAATGTACATATTATATTTTCCTGATACTTTATTGCTGAGAATTCAACAAATATATCTGATTAATAAATTCTAAATAGATCATTCAACATCCTATGGAACATCAAGTTGATTCCATTATTATTATTATTATTATTAAAACTTTTGCATGTAAGTTTTCATGCATATTTAGCTCTTTGGGGTGAATGGGTTGAATTGGTTACTGACATGGATTAGAAAACACCATCATGTAAGATAAAAAAAATATGACCAGGAGAGAAAGTATGTTGATTAGAGAACTCTCTGTAATACCAAAGAAGAAATTCCAGAGTGATTAAAATTCAGAATTTAAGTGTCTCAGAATTTGGTGCTGGAAAGGCAAGATGTGAAGGGCATAGTGCTAGTGTTCCCAGCTGAGATTTGGGAGTAGAAATTTGATCTTCCCTACTGACTAAAGAAATCTTTCAGATTAGTTCACATTTTGGGAGATTAGATTTTCAATGAGCCTTCAGTCCCTGAGCTGGAACTGAAATTTAATCATAAGTTTGTTTTGGCACTGACAGAGGGAGTATCGATCAGAGAGGATGTACATTATCACAATGGAATCAATTTTCCCCTATGGCTTCTCACATGCCCATCCATATTCCCCAATGAAATCTTTTATTACCATTAAAAGTACATCAGTCAACGATCCTCAGACTATGATCCACAGAACACTTGGTGGGGGTGTGAAGAGAGCCGATCCATCACATGGTGGTGGCCTGTTTCTATTTCCTGCTGATAAATTGCCTTAAAATACAAACGTTGATACATTATATATTACTTTTCACCTTGAATACCAACCACACAGATGGCCAATTACAACCTGGATGAGAGTGAGAGGTGAACCATACAATTGGGACTGACGAGAGAGGTGGCATGCAAGACAATTTCTCTTAAAAGATATGGTCCATTCTACAAAGATGTTAGGAACCCCCTGGCACAGATCGTTTTGCTAGAGTAATGAGTAAAGAATCAGGCCCACTGTGATCCTTCTGATGATTATGAAGTGATCCACACTACACATATAAAGATGAGTTTGCATTACTAGATGTTCTCCTTACAATTAATTTTGTATTAAAAATATATTTTCAGCTATTTCAGTTCAGGTTATAGGATTACCAGGCAAGTTATTGACACAAGCATACTTTGTATGTAGAAATTACTGCACTGTGTAAAAAATAAAATATTTTCTCTTCCATATTTTTCCCATACATAGGAACAAGGGTCGAAACCCTTTTGTACAAGTAAATATGGTCAGATACCAAAAATAGAATAATTTTGTGATTTAGATATGGAAATATAGATTTGTCCAAAACCACAGGGGTCTTGGGTCTTTTCAAAGGTTTGCAGGAGATATACTTTAAGATTAATCCTTTGGAAATCAGACCCTTCCCCCAAAAAATCAAAGCTTTTTATCTACATAATATTAAAAAAAAAAGTGAGCCAAATTCACCCTGGTTGGTTGTAACTCTCAATGTTCTGAGACATTTCAAGGAGACAGCATAGAACACATTTCCTTTGACAGCCATAGTGACATTATATTTTGTGTGATTAATGTACCTTGCTATTCCATGGAAGAAAAAGCATAAAATAGAAAGGCATTTATGTAACAGACATGTTCTGACTCTATGCAGCACTCAAAAGTTTGGAAATCCCTCCCAGACCCCATGATTTTTCCGAAACAAGCAACTACAAAAACATGTTCTTTATGAGAACAAGATTAAAATATTGTGTTCACAGGCCATAAAAACAACAGTGGGCAAGATGGGAAATGTCAGTTGTATTAAGCTTCTGCAGTGACAGAGGAAAGCGGGTATAACAGGAAAGTCAGAGAAAAAAGGTGTAGCTAGCTGGATGAATTTTCCCTGCCCACATATCACTGCAGAGGGAGCAGACTTTTCTAAAGGTGGTGCTCAAAATATACCACCAGTGAAGCGTCGCTGCCACAAGCTTATCTTGACTATACTTGCTAATTACTCCCATAAGAATCATGCTTTCTCTCATTTACTCCTTCCCTTCAGTCAAAACATAGCACTGGTCTACCTCACAGTGGCATACATTGCAACCTATTGGCAAGTGTCCCTCCATCTATTCAAACTCAACTTCTTCCTTCTCCATTACTGGGGATTGTTCCACCATCCTCCTTGTCCCTCCCAGGCTCACATCAGAACATTTTTTTTCATTTCTTTCTCTCACTCAATCCCCAAATTGACTCTAGCTGGGATTCCTAAGGGAAATGCGCCCTAACTCCTTTAGGTGCCTTTACAAATGTCAGCCTCCATTACTAAAACCCATTGGTTTCTCCTCTACATCTCAAAAAAAAAAATCCTTCCTGTCAGCTCCATTTCCATCATACACATGTGAACCTGTTAAGCCCAAAATGCATTTATTATATAATTTTTCTCTCTCAGTATCCTTTCAGATTTTTCTGATGCACACCAATGCTTTAAGAGGAACTGGTGCGTGCTGATCAGGTCCCTGGCAATACTCATTTCAAGAAAGGCAGGGCATAAAACTCTATTATGCTCCCAGATGAAAACATCAGCTAACAACCTCTGTGTTGATATATTGTGGATTCAGAATAGGCACCTTAAGTATAATTTGTCAGCTACAAATATGAGGATAGTAATATGACATGCCAAGTGCACTGCCCAAATATATTCCCAAGAGTCTCATGAGTGATAGTTACAACCACCTCTGCTGGACAGAATATGGCAGCAGAGTAAGGAAGAGGAGCTGCAGCCTCAAAGATGGGCATTGCCAACAGTTTCTTCCTATTGAATTTACCTATTGAAATTAGCAGAAAGCATCTTGGATTGACCAGAGTAAAATCTTGCACTCTCCAGAGTCCAAATTGGTTTAACCCAAGAAATGCATTCCTAATGACTTCTCTTCTCCTTTCCTTAATAGGGAAAGGAGTAAAATGAGCTTGTTCAGACTGTAACAGAAACCAGTGCACTGAGTCAGAGAAATTGAATGGACTTTGACTTTAAAAAAAAAGCTGCTGCTCTGATTAGGGTACAAGTGTCAAATTAATGCATTAAACACAGCTATAATTCCATATATACTTCTCTATACTTCCTTTTTGAGTTAGTACTTGTTGTAGTTGCCACAGGAATGGTATTTCCAAAGGGATTGGGGGTGGGGTGGGACATCTAACAAGATAGTGTAGTCTGTGATGATAGGGTATACCAAAAGGTTTGCAAACTCTTCATCTAAATCACTAGCAATTGTAGTTTTCTGTAACTGTAGATGTGTAGTATGCTGGGATGAACTTTTTTTTTTCAGGCCATGCCATCTCTCCAACTTCAGGCTTGAAGTCATCAGTGCTACTTAGGTGGCCACTACCCCACTTGGAGACAGAGAGTGAGAACGATCAGTAAACTATACAACAATCCCAATCACACTGGGCAGTGGTATACAGGCAGGGGTGAAAGTAACTTAAAGAACTTACTGGTACTCCGGAGTCGTTAGGAGGAGACGGGGCCTCTACCAGAAGAGGTGGGGACTTTAAATACCTGGGTGCTTTAAATCAGGATTTAAAGGGGCCAGGGCTGGGGCTATGATAGCAGCAGCTGGGAGCCTCGGGCCCTTTAAAGCATCCCTGGAGCTACCAGCTGCAGAAGCAGCTGGTAGCCCCAGGGTGATTTAAAGGTCCTGGGGCTCCAGTTGCTACTACCACAGTGGAGCCCCAGGCACTTTAAATCACCATCAGAGGGGGCCCCAGCCTCTGGCGGAGCTTTAAATGTCCCGGGGCTCTGCTGCGATAGTGGCAGCCGGGAGCCCCTGGCCCTTAAATCACCACCAGAGCCCTACTGCTGCTACCCCATGGCTCCAGCTGTGGGGCTCAGGTGGCAATTTAAAGGGCCCCAGAGGGTAGCAGCAGTGGAAGCCCTAAGCCCTTTAAATCGCCACCCAAGCCGCGCTGCCAGAGCCCTGGGGTAGCAGCGGCAGCCAGGGGCTGGACAGTGATTTAAAGGGCCCGGATGGTGAGTTAAAGGGCCCAGGGATCCGGCTGCTGCTAGCACCCCAGGCCCTTTCAATCATTCCCAGAGCCCTGCTGCCAGGGCCCGGGGCTGTAGCGGTGGCCAAGCCCTTGGCTCTTCATCTCTTGCTCAGTGCACTGGTACTGCTTGAAGAGAACCCTCCATGTTTACAAAGAGGAAGGCAGGATTTGCACCAAATACATTCTTTTCTATTGCAATATTTTATTCTTCAGGGGAAAAAAGATTAAGTATAAACATCATCAGAACAACCACAAACCTGACCCCAAAATGTTTGTTTGCACAATTAATTTCCCTTAGGTTTGGTGGTCCATGCACCGCAGATTGACTTGTTAACTTGACAGAGGTGGTTCCAGGCACCAGCAAGCGCGTTCTTGGGGCAGCAAGCCACGGTGGGCGCTCTGCCAGTTGCCACGAGGGTGATAGGCAGGTTGCCTTCGGCGGCATGCCTGTGGACGGTCTGCTGGTCCCACGGCTTCAGCGGACCTCCCGCAGGCAAGCCGCCAAAGGCAGTCTACCTACTGTGCTTGGGGCTCTAGGCAAAATACCTAGAGCCGCCCCTGTAACTTGACAAAGCAAATGCCATATGCGTGAGAGGAAGTTGTGGGGAAAGAAACCACTAACACATCTAGTGAATCAGTTCCAATATATGAAGCTCACTGTTCTGTCATTACCATCATCAAGATGAAAATTAAGAATGATCATCCACCAGATTTTTTATATTCATCCAATTCAGAAACATGCTATTTTGATAAAACAAGCACTGTTCTCAAGAGTTTTATGATTCTAAGATTGCTGGGTTTTTGTTTCTTTCCCTTTAAGGAAGGGGTGGTTCATTTAATAAATTACACAATATTCATTGCTTCTTCCCAGTTACCAGAGTTTTGTGTCATGCTGGTCAGGCATACATATATAAAACAAATGGTATATTGTATATGGAAACTTTCAGTACTGTAATTCAGCATCAACTAATGAGCCAGTCCTCCAAAGTCACATCAACTTGACTGATGATCACCAACACAGAGCAGCCAGTGTAGTTCATCAAAGCTGTTTTAGTAGCAACATCTATGCTGTAGACTATTTAGACTCCTTTGTTACCTTAAAGTAAATTCCAGCAGATTAATGTAGCTTTTTGTTACATTGTAAACTTTGTCTAAGCAAATTCTTCCTGTATGTTGCAACATGACAAAAATTTGAATGGGTTCCATATAGAATTTATAATTAGTCATGCCACTGTATAACTGCTGTATTTTAAGATATATTGTACAGTACGGCTTTGTCTTGACCATGTTCTTTTCATTTTTTAAATACTCTTACATTTAGATGTATTTTGTTTTAAGTTAACAGCAAAGTTTGTTACTAAACAAAATTATGAGATTCAAAATCATTAGTATAAGAACAATACAGGGTATACCTAGGCTTTGCCACAATTCAACTGGATACTTTAGAATGTGCCTAACTCTAATTACATAAGTAGTTTTGACAGTCATTGGATTACATGAAGAAGCCAATGAGACAACTCCACTGATTAACATTAAGCATGTCCTGAATACTTACTCAATAACATAACACTTAAAAACAAGATGATATTGCAGAGGGGGAAAACTTTTGCTTTTATTTACCCACCAAGACTTAAGCCTTACTGTCTATATTTCCCTTCAACAGCCAAAAAATCAGAAGCAGGTGAACTAGAGCACTCTGCTGAAATGCCTGCAGGTGCTTGAAATATTAAATTCTTACAAGGGAAACACAAGGTCTTGAACTGAGGTATTGGCAGATAAAAATCTGAAAGTCACTCCTTCCTCTTAAAACTAACTCTAGGTGCTATTTATAGGCTATTTTTTGAGATTTGAAAAATGGCCAGGGCTGCTTCCCCAGACAGAGACATCATACATTCTTTCCAACAGCAGACTTATAATCCTGGAGAGCCCCCATAAGACTCCAGCAGACATGTTCCCCAATTAAAACTTGGAGGATTACTGCCAAGAAGATGTTACCTTGTATGAGGCAAGTAGGTAGAATCCTGATGAGAGAAACATTGCAAATAGAAAACTAAGGTTGCTCAATAATTGTCCATAAACTTTTCCCCCTCACCAAAAGAAAACAGGGGGCTTTGACAAAATTAAATTTTCATTGAATGTGTCTGTTTTCCTTGTAATTTCTTGATTTTTTCATTGGAAAACCAGAATTCTAGTTTTTGATAAAATTTCATCAAAATTTTAGCAGAAAAATTTGATAAAAATAAAATTCTTTGTTTTAGTTGAAATTTTCAAGGGAAGGAGCTATTTTTCATCCAGTTGCATACAAACGCCAATGTAAATATAAATAACATGATTAAAGTTAACTTAAATATTATATACTTGGCACAAGACTCTCAGTATAGGATGGTATAGCACAGAAATGAAGTAATCTCTCTCGCCTTTAAAGGCCAGCAACATAACTTTGGGCAAATTGTTCAAATTGTAAAAAATGTTTTAGTTGCATTTAAAAGTGAAGAGTTAAAAAATACACAAGGGATTGCTTCCTCTTAAAACTATCTGTCCTGACAGGAATACTAAAGCTAACTGAATAATTTATTGAGTGATTTTTGCCTCTCTCTTCTCACAGAATTTCCATAAATTTTCTTTTTAGTCAAACCACTCATATTTTAGGATGTTTGTTTCTTAAACATATGTGCTATTTATGAATAGTCAGAATATTCAGTTGTCACTCTTTTATAATTCTAGTTTTGGTTAAGATCCTATAACCAATTATAATTATTTCTATTCCCTCATTTGATGAGTATAACTCAGAATCTTTTATGAAGTCATCTTCATAAAAGCATCTCTAGATGTTAATTCCTAGAAAGTTAGTGTACTATAAGATTTCTGGGCTGAGTGCAGAGTTCACATTTAAATTTTCCCCATTCACATTTCACCAGAGTAACAGCATGGGATGTACAGCTGCCATGAGAACCTTATTTAAATGCCTGCACACCATTAAAAGAGAAGCTTCACTCTCTAGGATATCAAACCTTTCAAATGTAATGCAAGTTGCCAATACAATATATAAATTGCACAATCTGGTACTATTTGGGTAGAGAATAGAATATTCTGTCCCAAGCAGTTTAGGAAGGCTGCAGGAGAGAATCCCTTTCCAGTGGACATTAGGGCCTGTGTACCCTCTGACTGTGGGGCTCCTTAACATACAGCAGAAAGTATTTGCTCCTGTAAGCCGTACAAAACATGCAGCATATCTAATGATTTTACATCTTCTCTAAGCTAGGCACACGAGTGCACAATCTTCCTTAGAGATTAAAGTCATGCAAAATTTGCTGTACATCCATAGTATTAAATAACTCAGACAATTCCAAACAGAAGCTCAATAGAACATATAAAAGGTTCTTCTCAATGAAGGCCTATTTCCATAACTAATTCCTATTTCCTACTGTCTACTATACAGCTGGTGTTGGGTTTGGGTTTTTTTTAAAATCATATTTAAATATACATAAAATGGTGGGAAATATATTTTCTTCAACTCTTTGTACTGAAAATCAGCAAAATAGCCCCCTCTCCTAACTTTCCAGAAAATATTCACCTTCAAACAAAGACCACTGTCCAGATCCTCATCTGGTATAAATTAGCACAGATTCATCGATGCCCATGTGGCAATACTAATTTACACCAACTGAGGGTCTAGCCCTATTGCAGCCTAGCAGATGAAAGAAATATCCAAACAATAGGAACAGCTAAAATGTTTAGAATTAACTACATTATATGGCATTAAGTATAGCAGTTCCAAGTGAAGAGTCAAGGAATAGTAGAGCTTCCCCTGAGATAGTGCTTGGCGTGTGCTACAGACCGCCGGGATCTGATTGGGATATGGATAGAGACCTCTTTAATGTCTTTAATGAAGTAAACACAAAGGGGAAATGTGTGATTATGGGGGACTTCAACTTCCCGGATATAGACTGGAGGACGAGTGCTTGCAAGAATAATAGGGGTCAGATTTTTCTGGATGTGATAGCGGATGGATTTCTTCATCAAGTAGTTGAAGTACCTACGAGAGGAGATGCCATTTTAGATTTGGTGTTGGTGAGCAGTGAGGACCTCGTAGAAGAAATGGTGGTAGGGGACAACCTTGGTTCGAGTGATCATGAGCTGATTCAGTTCAAACTAGATGGAAGGATAAACAAATGTAGATCTGGGATTAGGGTTTTTGACTTCTCGAGGGCTAATTTTAAAGAGTTAAGGAAATTAGTTAGGGAAGTGGATTGGACGGAGGAATTAGTGGATTTGAATGCGGAGGAGGCCTGGAATTACTTTAAGTCGCAGCTGCGGAGACTGTCGGAAGCCTGCATCCCGAGAAAGGGGAAAAAAAACCATGGGCAGGAGTCGTAGGCCAAACTGGATGAGCAAACAACTCAGAGAGGGGATTAGACAAAAGCAGACAGCTTACAGGGAGTGGAAGAAAGGCAGGATCAGCAAGGAAAGCTACCTTGGCGAGGTCAGAACGTGTAGGGATAAAGTGAGGAAGGCTAAAAGCCACATTGAACTGGACCTTGCAAAGGGAATCAAAACCAATAGTAAAAGGTTCTACAGCCACATAAATAAGAAGAAAACAAAGAAAGAAGAAGTGGGCCCACTATACACTGAGGATGGAATGGAGATCAAGGATAACCTAGGCATGGCCCAACATCTAAACAAGTACTTTGCTTCAGTTTTTAATAAGACTAGTGAACCTTGGGATGATGGAGGGATGATAAACGGGAATGTGGATATGGAAGTGGATATTACCGCAACTGAGGTAGAGGCCGTACTTGAACAGCTCGATGGGACGAAGTCGGAGGGCCCGGACAATCTCCATCCGAGGATATTAAAGGAACTGGCGCGTGAAATTGTGAGCCCGTTAGCGAAAATTTTTAAGCAATCGGTAAACTCGGGGGTTGTGCCGTATGATTGGAGGATTGCTAATGTAGTTCCTATTTTTAAGAAAGGGAATAAAAGTGATCCGGGTAATTATAGGCCTGTTAGCTTGACGTTTGTAGTATGCAAGGTCTTGGAAAAAATTTTAAGGGAGAAAGTAGTCAAGGACATAGAGGTCAATGGTAATTGGGACGAATTGCAACACGGATTTACTAAAGGTAGATCGTGCCAAACCAATCTGATCTCCTTCTTTGAGAAGGTGACGGATTACTTAGATAAAGGAAATGCGGTAGATATAATTTACCTAGATTTCAGTAAGGCGTTCGACACGGTTCCGCACGGGGAACTGTTAGTCAAATTGCAAAAGATGGGAATGAATATGAAAGTTGTTAGTTGGATAAGGAACTGGTTAAAGGGGAGACTCCAGAGGGTCGTATTGAAAGGTGAATTGTCAGGCTGGAAGGAGGTCACTAGTGGAGTCCCTCAAGGATCGGTTTTGGGACCGATCTTATTCAACCTTTTTATTACGGACCTTGGCACAAAGAGCGGGAATGTGCTAATAAAGTTTGCGGATGACACGAAGCTGGGGGGTATTGCTAACACGGAGAAGGACAGGGATACTATTCAGGAAGATCTGAACCACCTTGTTAACTGGAGTAATAGGAACAGGATGAAATACAATAGTGAAAAGTGCAAGGTTATGCATTTAGGAACTAATAATAAGAATTTTGGATATACGATGGGGGCGCATCAGTTGGAAGCGACGGAGGAGGAGAAGGACCTTGGGGTGCTGGTTGATAGCAGGATGACTATGAGTCGCCAATGTGATACGGCTGTTAAAAAAGCAAATGCGATTTTGGGATGCATCAGGCGGGGTATTTCCTGCAAGGATAAGGAGGTGTTAGTACCGTTATACAAGGCGTTGGTGAGACCCCATCTGGAATACTGTGTGCAGTTCTGGTGTCCCATGTTCAAGAAGGATGAATTCAAACTGGAACAGGTTCAGAGACGGGCTACAAGGATGATCCGAGGAATGGAAAAACTGCCTTATGAAAGGAGACTCAAAGAGCTTGGCTTGTTTAGCCTGGCCAAAAGAAGGCTGCGGGGGGATATGCTTGCTCTATATAAATATATCAGGGGGGTTAACGTTAGGGAGGGAGAGGAATTATTTAAGTTTAGTACTAATGTAGGCACGAGGACGAATGGGTATAAACTGGATATTAGGAAGTTTAGACTCGAAATTAGACGAAGGTTTCTAACCATTAGGGGAGTGAAGTTCTGGAACAGCCTTCCGAGGGAAGTAGTCGGGGCAAAAGACTTTCCTGGCTTTAAGACAAAGCTCGATAAGTATATGGAGGGGATGTTATGATAGGATTGTCAATTTGGGCAGTTGATCTTGGATTACCACCAGATAGGTCTGCTCAATGATCTGCGGGGAGATGTTGGATGACATGGGAACTGAGTTACTGCAGAGAATTCCTTCTTGGGTGCTGGCTGGTGAGTCTTGCCCACATGCTCAGGGTTTAGCTGATCGCCATATTTGGGGTCGGGAAGGAATTTTCCTCCAGGGCGGATTGGCAGGGGCCCTGGAGGTTTTTCGCCTTCCCCTGCAGCATGGGGCACGGGTCGCTTGCTGGTGGTTTCTCTGCAGCTTGAGGTCTTCAAACCAGTTTTGAAGATTTCAATAACTCGATCCTGGGATAGGAGGTGTTATAAAATTGGATGGGTGGGGTTCTGTGGCCTGCCTTGTGCAGGAGGTCAGACTAGATGATCAGATTGGTCCCTTCTGACCTATTAGTCTATGAGTCTATGAGTCTATGAGTAGCCATGCTAAAATGAGAATATGTGCCATTTTCATCAGTGTGTGTGTGTTATATTTTAGTGTAGGAAAAAGATACAAAATGCTCACAATAGTTTCATGAAAAATGTAAATTTCCCACATATTCCTTGCAATAGCATGCTTTTGGTAGATGGCCCTGTAAAACAGATTATTGTGTTGATAATATCATTCATATCAAGAACACTATATTTAAGCTAAAATACGTAAGATGCTCTATTCATGCCTGCAAAAATGTGTTTAAAAGAGAATGATTAAATATACTTAAAGTAGTAAGAGATTTGTAGCTAATAGATAATTTCAAGGATAAACCATTTTAATTTAAATATACTTGTACATTCCATAAAAGTGACCTTTACTATGCATGTGAAAAATAATACAAAATTGGATCCTCCAAGTTTCAGTAAAACTATTAATATTCTTCACTTCATCTTCAAATCTAATCATAATATCAAGGCCAGCCAAGCAAGCTAAGTAATTTAGCTTATCCCTATGAACAACATGAAATGTACTTTTGTAACCATGTGTGTCTGGATAATGTATTTTACACAGGACAACTTCTCATGGGCCTAGCAGATCAATAGATCTGGACAGTTTATCTGTGAAAGTTTTAAATTGACTTCTCAGGGAATACATTACAAGCAACATTACTGGCTAAAGTTGTATAAAATCCTTACTCATCCATCGTTTCAAAAATCTTTGTTCATACTATACAAAGCACAACTGGGAACACAACTTTAGCTTTACAGCTCTTGGTTCTCTCTCTTGGACTTAACCAATACATTTCACACATTGCTCTAATCATTTGACTATATTTTCTTCTTCTCTCTCTCCCATGATGTTTTCCACATAACTCATGATTTTATATCATATCCCCCCTTAGTCTCGTCTTTTCCAAGCTGAAAAGTCCTAGCCTCTTTAATCTCTCCTCATATGGGACCTGTTCCAACCCCCTAATCATTTTAGTTGCCTTTCTCTGAACCTTTTCTAGTGCCAGTATATCTTTTTTGAGATGAGGAGACCACATCTGTATGCAGTATTCGAGATGTGGGCGTACCATCAATTTATATAACGGCAATAATATATTCTCCGTCTTATTCTTTATCCCCTTTTTAATGATTCCTAACATCCCGTTTGCTTTTTTGACCACCTCTGCACACTGCATGGATGTCTTCAGAGGACTAATCCACAATGACTCCAAGATCTTTTCCCTGATCTGTTGTAGCTAAATTAGCCCTCCATCATATTGTATGTATAGTTGGGGTTATTTTTTCCAGTGTGCATTCCTTTATATTTATCCACATTAAATTTCATTTGCCATGTTGTTGCTCAATCACTTAGTTTTGCGAGATCTTTTTAAAGTTCTTCACTGTCTGCTTTGGTCTTAACTACCTTGAGCAGTTTAGTATCATCTGCAAACTTTGCCACCCCACTTTTTACCCCTTTCTCCAGATCATTTATGAATAAGTTGAATAGAATTGGTCCTAAGACTGACCCTTGGGGGACACCACTAGTTACGCATCTCCATTCTGAGAATTTACCATTAATTCCTACCCTTTGTTCCCTGTCTTTTAACCAGTTCTCAATCCATGAAAGGACCTTCCCTTTTATCCCATGACAACTTCATTTATGTAAGAGCCTTTGGTGAGGGACCTTGTGAAAGGCTTTCTGGAAATCTAAGTACACTGTGTCCACTGGATCCCCCTTGTCTACATGTTTGTTGACCCCTTCAAAGAACTCTAATAGATTAGTAAGACATGATTTCCCTTTACAGAAACCATGTTGACTTTTGCCCAATAATTTATGTTCTTCTATGTGTCTGACAATTTTATTCCTAACTATTGTTTCAACTAATTTGCCCGGTACTGACGTTAGACTTACCAGTCTGGAATTGCTGGGATCACCCCTAGAGTCCTTTTTAAATATTGGCATTACATTAGCTATCCTCCAGTCATTGGGTACAGAAGCTGATTTAAAGGACAGATTACAAACCATAGTTAATAGTTCCGCAACTTCCATTTGAGTTCTTTCAGAACTCTTGGGTGAATGCCATCTGGTCCCGGTGACTTGTTAATGTTGAGTTTATCAATTCATTCCAAAACCACCTCCAGTGACACTTCAATCTGTGACAGTTCCTCAGATTTGTCACCTACAAAAGCTGGCTCGGTTTGGGAATCTCCCTAACTTCCTCGGCCGTGAAGACTGAAGCAAAGAATCCATTTAGTTTCTCCGCAATTAGTTTATTGTCTTTAAGCACTCCTTTTGTATCTCGATCATCTAGGAGCCTCACTGGTTGTTTAGCAGGCTTCCTGCTTCTGATGTACTTAAAAAAAACATTTTGTTACTACCTTTGGAGTTTTTGGCTAGCCGTTCTTCAAACTCCTCTTTGGCTTTTCTTATTACATTTTTAAACTTAATTAGGCAGTGTTTATGCTCCTTTCTATTTACTTCACTAGGATTTGACTTCCACTTTTTAAAAGATGCCTTTTTATCTCTCACTGCTTCTTTTTACATGGTTGTTAAGCCACGGTGGCTCTTTTTTTGGTCCTTTTACTGTGTTTCTTAATTTGGGGTATACATTTAAGTTGGGCCTCTATCATGGTGTCTTTAGAAAGCATCCATGCAGCTTGCAGGGATTTCACTTTAGTCACTGTACCTTTTAATTTCTGTTTAACTAACCCCCTCATTTTTGCATAGTTCCCCTTTTTGAAATTAAATGCCAAAGTGTTGGGCTGTTGAGATGTTCTTCCCACCACAGGGATGTTAAATGTTATTATATTATGGTCACTATTTTCAAGCGGTCCTGTTATAGTTACCTCTTGGACCAGCTCCTGTGCTCCACTCAGGACTAAATCGAGAGTTGCCTCTCCCCTTGTGGGTTCCCGTACAAGCTGCTCCAAGAAGCAGTCATTTAAAGTATCAAGAAATTTTGTCTCTGCATTTCATCCTGAAGTGACTTGTTCCCAGTCAATGTGGGGATAACTGAAATTCCCCACTGTTGTTGAGTTTTTTAATTTGGATAGCCTCTCTAATTTCCCTTAGCATTTCATCATCATTATCATTGTCCTGGTCAGGTGGTCGATAATAGATCCCTAACATTATATACTTATTAGAGCATGAGATTACTATCCATAGAGATTCTATGAAACACGTGGTTTCACTTAAGATTTTTACTTCATTTGATTCTACATTTTCTTTCACATATAGTGCCACTCCCCCCACACCCTGAACTCCACCCCCTGCACAACCTATTCTGTCCTTCCGATATATTTTGTACGCCGGATGATTGTGTACCTCAGTCCACCAGGTTTCTGTGATGCCAATTATATCAATATCCTCCTTTGTCACAAAGCACTCTAGTTCACCCATTTATTATTTAGACTTCTAGCATTTGTGTACAAGCACTTTAAAAACTTGTCACTATTTATTTGTCTTCCCTTTTCTGATGTGTCCAAATCTAACAGAAAGACAGAGAAAGGGTAGTACAGAGAGATGACCTGACTTCCCCAGGCTCACCCAGCAAGCCAGTTGCAGATCAAAGAACAGACTCCAGGCCTCTTGACTCCCACCGCTCTAGGCACTGGCAGTATCTAAATGACTTCCTGCCATCTGCATACCTATAATAGGAAATACTTAATATTTAACCTTTACTTAAAAGTGTATGACAATCAGTGGTGGCAAAGATATAACTAAGGTACTGGATTTATTTTATGTTTCTCACTGCTGTTAACTGGTAACATTTCCTTGTACATCTGCTCAGTGTGTTTAAGCATAATATTTTAGATTTCCCTTTCTGAGACTGAGCTGGAAAGTTTTGTTCAAACTATATTAGAAATGTTTATGAGTCTTATTCTGATAGGATAATTGGTGACTGAAATATAGTGCTGAAAACCAGGGGGAGAAAAAGTATGAGAACTTGATGTATGGTACTAAGATGTCTTTGCTTTATTAAATGTAGCACCATATTGACACCTTCAGCTGATACACTGAACAGCTACAGCACAGACAGCAGCAGTACAACATTCCCTGTGCTCCTAAGACTTTCTACTGCGGCCACCAGCAAAATACTTATTAGTAATATGTGAGTAACATCCACCAAGTCCTGTACCGAGGTCCATTTAATATTGGTCATCAAAGAGCAGTAAGTAACTAAGTGCACTCACTGTTTTAGATTCAATTCAGTGTGACTTGAAGGTGACTCATAGGGCTATTCAAAGTTTTTCAGTAGAAAATTGGTATTTCAACCAAACAGGAATTTTCTAGGAAAGTCTGCTTTTTAGGGAAAAAAACATGAATGTATCAGAAAACTGAAAACCTAAGAACTGAAAACTAGTTTCTAGGGCCATTCCTGTCCCATCCGATCTACTGCCATTAAATGAAACTTTTGGGGCAATAAAAACAAAAATTGCATTTGGGATTGGGTTGTTTAGGTTTTTTTTGGATAAAAAGACATTTTCTAGTTACAATCTTGATGAACACAGCATATCCATTTTTGTTAAAATTTCCTGCAGAAAAAAAAAATTTCCATATGGTTCTAGTGACCCATTACTAAACCGCTTTTGCCATTCAGCTTCTCACCCTCAGTAATATGTTTATTTCAAAGACACCCTCCATTCACAAACTACTCTTCATTGTGTTTTATTATGACAGCAGTGCCTAAAGGTTAGGGGCCATTTCACTAGACACAGTACACACACAATGACAGTTCCTGCCCCACAGAAGTTACATTCTGAATAGACAAGGGGAAAACAGGTATTTACATATAGATCAAGATTTGCAGAATTTGAACCAAACAACCCAATTCCACAAAGCCTAGGGCTGCAGTAGTGGGTGCTTATCTCATGGGTTTTCCACTAGTAACCTAGTACTGGAATTATTTAAATTCAAATGTAGCTATTCATGCATGCAAGTGCTATTTGTTGATAAGAATATGCTGAATTTCTGAGTCATACAGTTAAATCCTCTAATATGGCATTCACAATCTGTCACCCATATAGTCAGCGTGTTCTTTGTTTATGAGTGTTGTAGCAATTCAGAGTATATTATAAATTGTGCCCTAGGTTAGATAATCTGTTCACTACACAACATGATTTAGTGAAAATGGCAAGTTAGCTGCAAATCTATTTAACTATCTTATGTATGATTCCTGGCATAAATACATTTGGACAGTAAAAGAAAGGATGGATGTCTTAATATTTATCTTATTCAAAATTTTCAAAGGACATTCTATAAAACATGTCTTCAATTTATTACACAACATAAAATGCCAGATGACAAAGTACAAATACCTCAAGTAAATATAACATGTTTATGAACATACCAAACAGTTTGGTACATACAGAGCTAATTGAATAAAAAGCAACATTTACATAGTTACCATAGTGTAAGCTAAAATACCACATTTATTTCCTACTCTAAAAATACTGAGGTCTCTTTCATACTACTGTATTATTAACAGTGGTTATATGTTGCCTCTTTAATGATAAGGACCATATGCTCTAGCATCCTTAGGCAGGATGATAATTTATCCATTTTAGCTCTGAGCTATCTATATATGTTTTATGAATACATGGTCTAGAATATGGTCTAACTCAGTAATATGCCTAGAGTGCAGATCTGGGGGATGTAAAGATGAAAGAACTATTCGCCCAGCCATAGTTTTAAAATATGTAGTAGGTGGCTAACCAACCTTTTAAATCTGAAGTGCTTCTGCTCTAGTTGAAAGCAGACGCTACCATATCTTTGAAGCTGGTCTTTGAAGATAAAGGGACATTTAAAGATTAGAAGAAACAAGCATTTAAAGAAAGATATGAGAAGACGACAGTCTTTCCTGACCAAGCAACAGAAGAAAATAAAGGGCCTGATCCTGCAAATGCTTATGTATGTGCTTAAAGTTAAACACATAAAGAGCTCCGTTGAAGACTGAGACTACTCAGGTGTTAAGAGTTATGCATTAGTGTTTGAAGGATCATGGTCTAAACTTGTATATAAGAAAAGAATATTTTAGTGGAACTTCTCCCTATATCAAATGCTATTTTTATTTAATTTAGAATTTTCTCTCTTCTTCCTTAATCTCTGCTGCACAGAGTCCACTAAGGTAGTGAATAAATACTCTTTGTAGCAATGGCAGACACACACACACACAAAATTAGAACTGAAACTTCCTAGCTGCAGTATACTTGCCAAAAGCTTGCTAAGGAGATGCATCACCAATCCCCGGTCTACTAGAGTGCATCTGTGATTTACCTCAGATTTCTGAAAAGGGACTTCTTCTGAACTGAAAAATATGCTCCTCAGATTTCACATGTTACTTAGAAGCATATTGTGCTGTTCTGACCACAGAGCTCAGAGACAAAGTGCACGCTTTAGTACTACTGGCATGCATTAATGGGTCTTCTCTAGATCAAGTGGTAGATTTATAATTTTGAGATCCAGAAGTTACCGGTTCATGTCTCAAAAGGCATGGATTCACAACACTGAAAAAAAAATCCTATCATGTCACAGAGGAACTCAGAAATAACCTCCAGGATTTGGTCAGTGGGAGTGGAGGGTACTCAGAAGCTCCCAGGAAATGCTGAGCAGCTCACAACAGCAGATATTAGGCAGGAAATTAAGAACTGACGCACAATAGCCCTATGATCCATCTGGCATAGTATTCTATTTACAGCAGCAGTCAGCAACAAATGCTTCAGAGGAAGGTGAGACACCATTTTCCCCAGCTCCCATAGTGCACCAAGAGCTTGATCCAAAGTTCACTGAAGTTTAATCTTAGTCTGGCACAAGAACAAACGGATATAAACTGGCCATGAACAAATTTGGGCTTGAAATTAGAAGAAGGTTTCTAACCACCAGAAAGGTGTGGTTCTGGAAAAGCATCCCAATTGGAGTTGTGGGGAGGAAACAACATGGTTAACTTTGAGAGAGAGATGGACAATTTTATGAGTGTAATGGTATGAGACAGTTGCTTGTGATGGTGTGGGGCAGGCCTCTGAGGTTCACTTCCAATTTATATCTTATGTTCCTTAAAGCTCATGCTTCAGGTTTCAGCTAGCCACTGGCAGGGAGCCAAGAAGAGACTCACACTCACCCCATCTTCATTGTATTCTGTTCTTATTTTTTAATCTCTTTCCTCTAAAGAGGCAGGAATGGCTATGGCTGGAGATGGGACATTGGAAAGCAAGGGCCAGGGCTCTAGAGTGGTACTAAGCATCCTCTCTCTCGGGTGCTTGGCTGGTAGGTTCTTGCTCAGAGGCTTAGGGTCTAACTGATCACCATATGTGTGGCTAGGAAGGAATTCTTCCTCAAGTCAGATTGGCAGTGACCTTGGGGTTTTCCACCTTCCTCTGCAGTGTGTAGGTGTGGGTCACTTGCCAGGATTATCTGGGTATATCTCACTTAATTATTCCCTGTCATTGGGAGGGCCTCTAGCAGTGGATGCACTTTAGTCCCTCCCCTTCTATGCCTGGGGCACGTAATAGTCTAGTTTCATGTGGGCTATAATACTTTGATATAATTTTGGTTGTTAGGTTTAGGACGCAGATGCTGGTTGGTGTTGATGGCCTGTAATATACAGGAAGTCAGATGAGAGAACCTGGTGGTCCCTTCTGGCCTTAACCTCCATGACCAACAGTGGCCTTTGAATTAGGCCCTAGATACTTACACAACAACCCCATGAAAGGAAACTTGTCTTTGCCCAGCCACTGGATCACCTTATTTCCACACCAAGATACTCAAACTGATACAATATTCATAAAAATACAGATCTCCCCCAAATTCTCCACATACACTCGTAGGTGTTGAGATTATCTGTAAAACTCATTTTCATGAATTTATTCCACCTTAAATTTATTGGTGAAAATGAAAGCCTTTTTCTCACCACACACACATTTGATACAGCCTATTAGTAGAGAGAAATTATTGTCTGTCCTGTATACTTTACTTTTGTTCTTTGTTTTGTTTCTTTTAACCTGAAAGGAATGATTGACAAATGCATATGGTTGCTCTGTGTGTATGAAAGACATAAAAGAAACTTAACTTAAAATCAGCATAGAATGCTGTGGCACCTTATAGACTAACAGACGTTTTGGAGCATGAGCTTTCATGGGTGAATACCCACTTTGTAGGATGCATGTAGTGGAAATTCCCAGGGGCAGGTGTATATATATGCAAGCAAGCTAGAGATAACGAGGTTAGTTCATCAGGGAGGATGAGGCCCTGTTCTAGCAGTGGAAGTGTGAAAACCAAGGGAGAAGAAACTGGTTTTGTAGTTGACAAGCCATTCACAGTCAAAACGTCTGTTAGTCTAAAGGTGCCACAGGATACTTTGCTGCTTTTACAGATCCAGACTAACACGGCTACCCCTCTGATGCTTAACTTAAAACGTAATAGAGCCCCAAAGTTGCTAGTTTAGCTTTTGGCCTACCCTGCATCTCTCCTCTTCGTTTAACATACAGTTCAAAATAACTTGAGTCCAAACTGCTGAAGGCTATTATTTAAATGAAAGATTTAACAGCTTGTGGCAGCAGAAAGTTCTCATCATCAGAGAATAGTAATGATTACAAAGAAAAAGTTTTATTGCTGTCTGATTAAGTTGCTTGCATTGGCAATGGTGCAGTTATCCTTCCTTTTTTAAACAAAGTTACTGGTATCTTTTACATACACAAAGAGCAGTCATATACTTTCTCAATCATGTATTTTAGGTTAAAGGAAACAAAACAAAGAAGAAAAGTCAAGTTTTCAGGAGAACAAATAAAACAAGTTGTCTTCCACTGAAAGGAGGAGCTAACAATTCTGCCTAACAAATCAGCAGCTGCCTTTGCAGACAGCAACCCAGCTGGCGTAAATCCACATAGCTCTACTGAAGTCAACAGAACACTTATATACAGCAGCTGAGGATCAAGCACCTAAAATCACAGTTGTGTTTTCTACAGCACACAATTTTGGTCTAACTCTGTTCTCATCAAAGTCAATGGTAAAAATGCCCATAGAGAGCAAATAAAAGCAAAGTTAGATCAATGGTTAGCATGTCTGAAAAGCCCATCTAAAACCCAACTTCTTAACATCACTGTGATGGCACAAGGGTGTCTAATTATAACCCTACTCACAGATCAAAATGTTTAATTCATGGTTAAAGGGGATAATATTCTAGCTTTTTGGTCCATTTGGTATTTGGTGAGGGGACTTAACAAGATCAAGTATAATTTAAGAGTTTTTGTTTTACTCTTCAGAAAGAAAGAAATTGGGAGAATCGAGTGAGCTGCCTGCCTGAAGTCATAAGTTACCTGATGGAAAGTGCGACAAGAATGGGGTAGTATCTTAGCTTTTAACCACACCCCTTAATAGTGACATCTATACAGTTTGTGGGATTTCAAACATGGACTCCAATTCTGAGGGGAATATTAGCTCCTTATTCTCCTAAAGGAAATTTGCACTGACCTAGCTACTCTCCATGGCTCATGATAACCTCTCTCATCCAAGCAGAGGTCATGGAAGCTATTGCTGAGGGGAATGACCTTCAAAAGAGACGGGAGAACACAGACATTGGGAGTAAGAGGGAACTGGGAAATATCTATTATTTTCATGATTATTGTGCATGCCTCTGTGTGCTTATGATAGTTAGATCAAAAGTGGGCTAATAAGGGAACCAAACAGGAAAGGTAAGACAATGGCTTAGTTAAGGAACATACCAGCAGAGAGACAAACAATATATCCAAATTAACAACTGTGAAGAGGCAGCTCCTCAGCCCCAAGCCTGGTGACATGGCTGTTTTACCAGAGTTGAGAATCTGGGGATCACAAGGCACTAACGTTCCATCCTGCAGAAAGGGGGAGAGAAGTTGTCAGCTCGTGCAGGGTGACAGCCGCTGACAGACAGCCAGGGTCTGCAGCAAGCAGGCTGTACCTTGGTTTCCAGAAGAAAAGGACGAATAAAAGAAAGCCACAGATTAAGGGGAATGCCAGGAATAGTGGTCCAATAGTTTTCTTGTTGTAAATCGATTTGAGTGTTCTGCACCTTTTGGCAAATAAACCATACTTCGTTATGAAGAAACTGCGCCTGTATCACTATACATTACAGCTTAGTGAATAAGGATTTTTTTTTCACTGGCAATTTAAAAAATTGTTTCAGGTGAAACAAAATTTTGTTTAGATTGAGTAAAAAAGATAAATTTCAAAATGGAAAGTAGTCTTAAATCAAAATGTTTCTTTTCAAAAATATCCAAATGAAATGTTCAGATTTTTTTTCTGTTCTAGGGTTTTATACTGAAACAATTCAGTAAAATCAACATGAATATGCAAAATGTTGGTTGACCTGAATCTGCATTTTTGGGTAAAAAAACATTTTAAGCAAAAAATTTAACCCAGCTCTTTTGCACACGATTACTGTCCACAGGTTCCTGAATGGAAATTCTTTCAGGTTACAATCCTGTTGGGCCTGGTAGATATCACAGTTAGCTACCAAGGTCTGAAACCCAAAGCTGTACTTAGGCCACGTCCAGACTAGGTATTAAAATCGATTTTAGATACGCAACTTCAGCTACGGGAATAACGTAGCTGAAGTCGAATTTCTAAAATCGAGGTACTCACCAGTCTGGACGGCGCAGCATCGATGTCCGCGGCTCTCTGTGTCGATTCCGGAACTCCGTTTGGATTGATGGAGTTCCGGAATCGATGTAAGCGCGCTCGGGGATCGATACATCGCGTCCAGACTAGACGCGATAAATCGATCCCCGAGCTATCGATTTTAACCCGCCGATGCTGCGGGTTAGTCTAGACGAGGGCTTAGAAACTATCACATTCTGGGGCATAGTCCAGATGAGATAGAGATTGTGTCACCGCTGCCCTGCAATGTTGGGTGCCTCACCATGCTTTGCTGCTGTAGCTCCCAACCTGGACCACTCACACACAGCATACAGATCACACCCTGGGTGTTTGCGTATAGTTGCAGCCTACCAACATCACTCCACCCTGTAAGGGGTCAATATGCAAAAGTTTGCTACTTTAACTGGAGTTACCCAAACAATTCAGTTTAAATACAAAACTGGATTCGTTTTGATTAAAAAATAGTTCATTTAACTATAAAGAAATAGATTTTAAGTGAATACAAGTATAAGGCATTAAGTGAGAAATGGTTTTGAGAGAAAAAATTAAGTTTTTAGTAGCAAAGATTTTACCTTGAACCAAATCAAGTTTAACTTCTTTCCACATGTTCCCAGCAACAGAGCTGACCAAATTCTCCGGCCAGGATACACCCCCATACCCAAAGGGCTGGTTCCTTTGTCTTCTTAGGTGAAAATAATAGATCTTGGTGTGGTTTTGGCCTTCACTTTTATAGTCCCGTCACTATATAGTTCCCTTATATTTGTCAGACTGCACAAATCATGTCACAGAGCAGCTTTTATATTGGCTACGGCATCACAGACATGATTGTTGCAGCACAACAAATACCAGAGAAAGCTCATGAACAGAACGATGTGTGTGTTGACCTGACCAAGGCCTTTGACACAGTGAATCACAGGGGAAACTCCTTCATAAATTTGGTTTCATCATGACTTTATAGCCAGGGTGATGGAGTGTGATGACTCATCAGAACCCTTCCTGTCACCAAGAGCATCAAACAAGGATCCATAATGGCTCCAGTCCTCTTTGCCATTGTCTTTTCTGCCATGGTATTGTTCACATTCCAGGTCTTTGATAGAGGTGTACACATCTGGTTCAGATTGTATTGACGTCTTTTCAATCCACAGCATATATATTATAGTATCAGAGGGGTAGCCGTGTTAGTCTGGACCAGTAAAAGCAGCAAAGAATCCTGTGGCATCTTATAGACTAACAGACGTTTTGGAGCATGAGCTTTCGTGGGTGAATATCCACTTCGTCGGATGCATGTAGCGAAAATTTCCAGGAGCAGGTATATATATGCAAGCAAGAAGCAAGCTAGAGATAACGAGGTTAGTTCAATCAGGGACGATGAGGCCCTGTTCTAGCAGTTATAGATACATTTGTATGTGTGCAGTATATAAAAAATTTATGTAGGATATATTTTGTCCCATTTTCCATAAGCCAAAACCTGAGTAACCATGTCTCTGGTCAAAAATGCAGGCTAAAGCACCATTCCTCAGCTTGCTTCTGTACTACCAGAGCTGTATTGAGAGCCAGATGTGGGAAGCTCTACCAGGAGTAGCCACAAAGTTGCTCAGCCCCATCAAATACGAAGTCTGTGAGACTGAGTCCCACAGCCATAGAATATAACTGAAATGAGAGTGTGGTTGTGGGGCTGGAGAGGGGAGGTTATGTCCGCTGATGGCCTTGCGTGGAAGTAAGTTTTTCCTGCTCAAGTAACAACAGAGCACATGCTGCGGGACCAAGACCACTAGAGATGAGCCTGTTAAGGACAACCTGTGCAAGGATCTTCCCTGCTACAGACAGCAGTGCGATTCCACAAAGGTTACCATCAGTAGATATGCTTCCCTTTGCCTAGTTGGACTATGAAAGCATCCTTATATTCTGGGGGCATGGCATCTTGTTCCCATACAGTTGTACACACATTTTGCATGAACAATATACATGCACACATTTCATGATCACATATTTTATATATAAAACATGAATCATCCATTTGTAAAATGAAGATGATGCAGTAACTGAGTTTATGGACTTAAAAAATTCAAAGAGATTGTTTGTCAAAGCCTCCCAAATGCGCCTTTTCTAACAATTGATCCACATTCCCACTCAAACACTACATTCAAAGAATGTTAGAGATGTGCTAGAGTGCTGATATCAAAGAAATTCACAAATATAAAACACAACATAAGTAACATAAAAGCTTCCTTGAACTTGCTTACCAGCTTTGTGAGAAGGCACATCATTAAGATCCTGAAAGAAATTACTGCAGCTCTCTGTTTGAAGCTGAGAGTTATTGACCAAATACATTTGGAGATCTTCCCACTTGTTAAAAGGTGCCAATGATTCATGTATGCAATTTTGGAAGAAAGAAATGAGCTTCAATAGCTTGTTTGATTTTTCTGTCAGAAAGTCAAGTTGCCACTTGAAGTTGTTCAGTACTACTGTCTTTCTCAACATGATGAGATGCTTAGGTGAGAGATGATGAAACCAAACCATATGCCACCAAACAACCCATCTTCAAAAAATGTCTCATTATAATAAAACTGTACCCCATGGCAAATCTAAATTTAACCCAAGAAATTCTTCATTCTTTTTCTGGCATCACTCTGCTAGAATTGGCCAAATCCATGTCTTGTTTTAAACAATTTAAGCTAAGGTTTACAGGAAAGGTCCTTAAATTTCATTCTAAAGTTTGCACCTCCTCAAAAGGTTTGCTGAATGACATACAGGACACAAACTTGTAATGCATAACAAAGGATGCTATGTGTTTGCAATTAGAAAACAAGACAGACAAGGTACACAGAAAGCTTTTGCCAGGCAGTTTGGAAAGCACATTTCTTATTAAAGTCAGTTCCTCAGTTTGCAACAATTTTCACAATATATAGGGACAGGATGATTAAAGTGGCCTGATACAGAAATAGTGCATCAGCCAAGCAACTCTAACAAAACCAAAACACACACAAAAAAACCAGCTTTCCCCACCCCCACCCCCAAAAATTCAGGTGTGACATTTGACAATATAGCTTATTTTATTGTCACTTATTTCATCAGTGTTCATTCCAGATGCTTCACACACAAATGCTTTATCAAACTTTTTAATCCCTGTACTTTGTAGATATCAGAAATAGATGGAAATAGAATCATAGAAATGTAGGACTGGAAGGTACATTGATAAGTCAACTAGTCTAGTCACCTGCACTTAGGCAGAGCTAAGTATTATCTAGACCATCCCTGATAAGTGATCGTCTAACCTGTTTAAAAACCTCCAGTGATGAAGATTCCACAACCTCCCTAGGTAATTTTTTCCTGTGTCTAACCACCCTTACAGTTAGGAATTTATTTTTCCTAATATCTAAACTAAACCCTAACTTTTTAAAATCTTTCCTCACAGGGCATATTTTGTAGACATTTTATAATTTTTGTTGCTCTCCTCTGGACTTTCTCCAATAGCTCCTCTCAATTGTCTACTGGTACAAAAAATGTTCTCAGAAAGGAATGGTTGCATATTATTCTATAAAAGCGGTTATACAGATTACTAGTTCATGCACAGTGGAAAAAATGAAATACATTGACTTGGAATGCATGATTTGAGAGATCCTATGGGAAATCTTCATTATAATTAAGGATAGATGAATTGGTTTGGTAAACAACCACCATCAGAATCTCAGCCCAAAAAGATAACTGGTACACATCTCATTCTCTAGGGTGTAGTCTTTGAGATTTGAAGGCATTCTTGAACAAATAGATGTTAGCGTTGGGGATAATATCAGTAAAGATGGAAGCAGGGATATGGAAGGCTGTTGAAAGTTGAGGGAGGAAAGTGAATGGTATAATAGGTCAGTCGTGTAGTACAAGAAGGAGAAATGAATGTAAGCAAAGTGTTAGCATCAGATGCTAAACAAAACATGGTTATGCTATTGAAATACCCCTGCCTGATGATCTACTTGGTGAAAGTACTCTACTTGTTGATGGGGAGGAAAAAGAGCTGCTGCTTCCATGCCCCTGTTCATCATTGTGGTATTTGGAACACCTCACATTGCCTATTTATATTATGAATCATGGTTCTGTTTAGCCTGTTCTTCTTGCTTTACATCCATCCAACATGTTCAGAGTATAGAGTGGCACACTGATCAGCAGGAGATGTTCTTGGAGCAGACCTAGTATGCTGGAAACAAATAGGGTATTCTTACCACTAGGATAGAGGAGAAAAGGAAAAAGAAGTGGAGTACTGAGGTATAATATCTAAGTAGGGTAAGAAGGAGAAAAAGGGACCATAATAGTGACAGAAAAAGGGAGTAAAAATAATGGAGGAGAGACACCAGAGAGATATGTAGGGAGATTGGAACAGGTGTGTTGCAGAGGGGAAGGGACACTGAGTATCAGATAGCAAAGGGAGTGTAAGTAACATCTCTTTTTCTATGATCTTCACTTCCCAGAGAACAACAAGGAGTCTGGTAGCACCTTAAAGACTAACAGGTTTATTTGGACATAAGCTTTTGTGGATAATAACACCACTTCTTCAGATCTGAAGTTGCCACTTGTAGTTGTATAGTACTACTGTCTTTCTGAACATGCTGAGAGATGAGGTAAGCTTATGCCCAAATAAATCTGTTAGTCTTTAAGGTGCCACCGGACTCCTTGTTATTTTTGTGGATACAGACTAACATGGCTACCCCTGATACTTGATACCTGGCCAGATAATGTATTCCTTGTTGCAGAACAGGAAGAAGATGAGAACATGCTTCTTATGGGTTGTAAATACTAAGAAACCACCTGCATTTTAGGCTTCACCCTCAAAAAGGAGGGTGAAAAACTGGACAAAACATCATCCACACTAGCAAAACGACTAGAAACATCAACAACCAACTGAAGGAAATGATTGTAGAATGATGGAGTCATTCAAGAATGACTTCCAAGGGCTCAGTTCTGCTCCCCTCAATCATTTTATGTAGTACCTTATTCTATGTGGAGTCCCATTTAAACATGTGGGATTCCTTGGAGAATAAAACACCACAGAACATGAATAACATGGGGGCAGAATCTAGCTGAATAGAAATAAAATTTCCTCCCATAAATTAGAAGTAACAAGTTCTAGTGATCATCAGAATGGGGAAAAATATGCATTAATACCTGATCAACTGAAACCAAATTTGAGAGTGACACACAGATGGGAAGCAGGGGTCCTAATCTCAGAAATGTATAAAGAAGACATCATAAGGTTTTGATAAATAGTGGATTGCCACAACAAAACACGCAGTGAATTAATCCTCTTTGCAGATCACAGCAGTAAAGTACAAGGAAACTAAAATTACTCAAAGGATTTTCTAAATGAACAGCTGACAATAAGCTAAAGTATAAATAGGCAAAAATAAGCAAGTGTGAGATTTGCTGCATTTCCTTTCAGTTTTTGTTTTATATTACTGCAGTTAGAGGTTTGTATCAACGTTCTGTTGCTTTCAAGATGGCAATGATTAAACATGTTATATAGCAAAAAAAGAAAAAATAGTGATTACATTGCTTCTGGAAAGCTCAGTCAGTTATGCTATTACATGTAATTGCATCCAGGGACTCAGGAGATGGATTCAAAGCATAGGACTGAGTCTGGGGAGTAAAATGATGCAGTCCCAGGAAGTTTTGGTATTTGAAGAAAGCTTTTAACAAGTGGCAGTGCCCAGTCAAACTGACCTTTCATGAAGGCTGGCAGGTTGAAAATCATTAATCTAATCAAATAGCAATAATCAGAGAAAGTGAGATGTCCTGGGATTCTTTTAAACATTGTAAGATACTGTGATAATGGGGGAAGTATCAATCATCTAATAAATGGTGTGTTTACTTGTCTTCCTAGGGAAATGTTGGAAATCCATCATATGAATCAATGAAGCCTAGACTGGCTGAAGCACTCAAAAATATACCATAGAAAAACCCTTCTCTGACTTTGGTATTAGGTCATCTCTAATCTTTTGAGTATGATTCTATTTATATAATTTTCTTTTTTCCTGAAGAGGCCTGAAATCATTTAACATGTATCTATCCCCTAACAAGCTGGTTTTACAGACAAGGGGCTACATTCAGAGCCAGTGCTGCAAGGAGCAACAGAAGCTAAAGTGGCAGTAGGAGGCTAGGTGAAAAAGTGTATAACCACAGTTGACAACTTTCGCTTGGCAAATAAGTACCCCAAGTTCCACAATAAGCCAAAAATCAAGCTAATCCCATTTCAAAACAAGCCAATCCCTAAAAACCCTAACACTCTATGTGAGTAGATCCCCCTGGCGTACAGTCTGGGATGGTGACGGGCCCACTGTGCACTACTGACTCTCTCCTCAACCTTGTCCCTGCTTGCTGGGAGCCAATTAAAAAAAAATAGAAGCAACAAGCTAGAAGCCAAAAATTAGCCAACTAGCAACTCACAAGCCAACTAAGCCAAAAACAAGCCCAATTTCTGCATTTTTTCCATGGGTTTGGCATGTCCGTGTATAACATGGTGGTAGCATCTGCAAAAGAATTAGGCCATGGCTACACTAGAGAGTTGCAGCGCTGGTGAGGGGGTTACAGCGCTGCAACTTAGGATGTGGCCACACTTGCAAAGCACGGCCAGCGCTGCAACTCCCTGGTTGCAGCACTGGCTTTACACCCGGTCGAGCCTCGGGTGTAGGGATTCCAGCGCTGGTGATCCAGCGCTGGTCAGCAAGTGTGGACACCCACCAGTGCTTTTATTGACCTCCGGGGTATAAGGAGGTATCCCAGAATTCCTGTCCACAACAAACCGGAAGAAAGAGAGAGCTCGGAGTTCAGCCAAACTGCTTATTTAAAAAACAAACACAGCTCCTGTTTGCTGAGCGAGTGGAGGCAGGCAGGGGAATTACTTTGGAATGTTCACAGCTGTTTGCTTGAAGAGAGAAACAGCGCTCTCACACGGCAGGGGGGGAGGAGGAAGTCCGTGTTGAGCAGTTGCTGATCTGGTCTGACGGGTATTTAGCAGTACATAATTTGCATTTAGTGAATGAGAGAGGAGAGGGGGGAAGAGAGTTAGAACTTTTAAAATGATTGAAGGTAGGCACAGTCCTTAGAACTTGCAAGGCAGGGAGCTGAGAATAGTGTCAACTCCAAAAATCCATTCTGTCTGTCTCCTCCATGCTCCCTGTCACATTCCACCCCACTCCCCTCTTTTGAAAAGCACGTTGCAGCCACTTGAACGCTGGGATAGCTGCCAACAATGCACCACTCCCAACAGTGCTGCAAGTGCTGCAAATGTGGCCACACTGCAGCGCTGGCCCTACACAGCTGTACAAACACAGCTGTAACTACCAGCGCTGCAAAACTGTAAGTGTAGCCATGGCCTTAGAGCTATTCAACATTTTTCAAACCATTTTTTCTAAAATGGGAGGTTTGGTAAGAACTCAGACTTTTTCAATTTTTTTTTTGGTTTTTGCATCATCATCAAAACTATTTTGGTAAATGCATGTTTCCATTTGTATTTTGAGAGTGGCTTTGTCAGCATTTTTAATTTTTAAAAAATTGATATAAAAACATTGGGGGAGACTAAAAAATTGGGTCCGTTTTCACCCTGGAAACAAAACAAAACGAAAATGGAATGAAAATAGAAACAATTTCAATATTTCATACTGCTGTTTTAAAAATGTTTGGGCTCATTTCTGAAAGGGACTAGGCTTACTCCAAGGACAATGTAAGAAAACCAGCAGAGATGCTGCAAATGGTGCTGCTTCAAAGAATCCTCACGTGACTCAGTCATTTTATTGTAATCAAATCATAAACTCATGAGCAAGCATTGCTGGGCTGGCATATCACCGTATAGTAATATAGAAAAGGTGTTATCTACACAGAACGCAGCAGCTGTGCAAGGCTTAGTTATAGTATAACAGCAGCTGGAGGTTGGTAACCCATCCAGACCCACACCCAACCACACACATACACTTAGAGATGCCACAGGATCTGAGTCGTACAGTGAAAACTACAACTAACATAATGAATTACTGAGCAGTAGTAAGAATTTACATGTCCTAACTTTAGTCACCTGACACTATTTGGAAACTGCTCTTTTTCCTGTCTCTGCACTCCCTCTGACCACGCTAATGAGGGCAGCCATCCTGCTAAGGGAACTGACAACACTGCAGTGGGCGACAACATTACTGGCAAGAAGCTCCAGCTGTGAAATGAAAAGCCTGTTTCCACAGTAGTTTTGTGTGATTTGCATTTTAACTCATTCCTATGTAACTGAACGCAGAAGATACTCTCCAGCTAACATATTTTAGTGCAAAGTGGCCTGCAAAGAGTCCTTCGAGGAAGATATAGGGAGATTTGGATTTAGGTGCGCAGTATGCTCTTGTCCCCACTCTAACAAAACACACGATTATTAGGAAAATGGGCTATCATACTATACACCTTAAACACTATCCTATTTCTCATCTGGGCCAAGAACACTACAGAAAAACACAACATGGCCTTGCTGTTTCAAATGCATTTTATGTAATGTGTTTCTTCTATAGCCACTCTCTACTCAGCCTAACCCAGAGACTAACCATTTCCGTAAACAAAACCAAGACCAGTCTTGATCTTGGCAACTGTCTCAGGTGGGGACCTTGGCAGAAAGCCACCCCAGTCTTCCCCATGCAAGTAGCTGAAATTAAGGTTCAGAATATGTGGATATTTATAGACATTTGCCACTTTAGAATTGCCATTACACATGACCTCACATTGGCATTTTGGGGATGCAGAGCCAATACACCATTTAGACAGCTACCATTTAGACTGTCTACCATTTAGACAGCTGATTACAGTTCATAGGATTCCTGCCACTGTACAGCATGGCATCTGTGCAGATTTAAATATCTGCTGAAATCATTCACCTCCTTACATGACTCAACTAATGTAACTTCAAGTTAATTATGTGAAAGTAGAATGAATTATATTGTGAAGACGGAAAGGATTAAAAAAATGCTGTCTGTACCTTTAAGCAAAATTGTTGGAATGCTGCAATCCAGGTGTCAGGAATACAGACATTAACATAAAACAATTGCACCCTTTAAGGGCAACTGGTGAAGTATTAGCCTTAGATAGATAACAGTTAGTAAGGAGGTAGGATATGCATGCTGTGCCTTAGGTGAATTTTACTGTTTTGCTTTCTTTGTCCCTTTGTCTAATTCCCGCTCTTTTATCTTTATAAATAAGATAGTTTGTGTCTTGCATAGAGCTCACATTATCTGGATGTTATTAGCAGAGCGCTGTGCTAATAAAACAGAGTCCTGAGTCTAACTTTGACAATTAGATTTACACCTCCTTACACCAGTGCATCCTAATCTAGTCTAGGGCCTCGAAGTCTAGAGATCTTGGAATAAATCCATTCCTGGTGTAATTCACTGAAACTTCAGCAGATTTGAAACCCTGTATTCCAACTAAGAATTCGACCCCAAATTTCTAGACTATTAAGACATCATTTTCTCACTAATTTTGTATGACTTTTTATTTATATTTTCCAGTTGCCTTTGTCAAGTTCTTTGGATGTATTAAAATTTAAAAACACAGGACTCAATGCTAAACATATACAAACTAAACTTTAAATATTGAAGTATTGCCTTAAAGGTAAGCATGTGTGTGAGTATTTACAAAACTGAGGCCATGTCAAAAAACAGACTTTGGAACGAAAACAGACCATCTGAGAACATCCCTAACTCCAAATGAGCTTTACCCCACTACCATCTCAATCCCAATCAATCGCCTCACCCCCAGGAAAGGCTGGAAGGAGAGGTAGTCGTTTAGTGTGTACTGAATGTTACACGGTCCATGTTCTGAGGAGGAAATTCTCTAGCAAAGGATCTCTTACAGAAATCATGCTGCTGCCACCACCACCCCACTTCCATTTAAACCAGGCAGCTGTTAGCTCATATAGTAGATTTAGCAGCTAGTTTAATAATCTGAGCAGGTGCCCTACTCACTGTAGCAGCTCGTCTTCCCACCAAGAGGCACGTGGATTTTGTTTTTCTGGAACTCTGTTAAGCTTCCACGTGGCTGCCACTGACAATTTTGCACTGGGAGATAAAGAGATTAGGGAACTCTCAGAATCCTTCCTTCCTAGTTCTATTTTCCCCTTAGTCTCCCTCTTCCTTTTTAGATAGTAATCATTTACAAAGGCTGAAGTCTATATTTTAGCAAGTGATGCTGGTTGTGCTGGAGACAAGTAGCCTCTGGAAAACATGAGTATTAGTAAGACAATCTTGAACAGAGGTGTCCAGCATTTTATGCCAGTTTCTGAGCCACTGTAAAAAGGGCTGGCTCCAGGTTTTTTCCGCCCCAAGCAAAAAAAAAAAAAAAAAAAAAAAAAAAAAACGCTGGAGTGCACCGCCAATGCAAAAACAAACAAACAAACAAACAAACAAACCAGAGTGCCACCCCTTGAGAAGTGCCACCCCAAGCACATGCTTGGAATGCTGGTGCCTAGAGCCAGCCTTGACTGTAAATCACCATAGCGCCACTGAAATCTATAGAGCTATGCTGATTTACACCAGCTGAGCCATCACATCTAAATGCTCTCAGTTTACATAACAGTGCTAACATAAGAAGGATTCAGCAAAGAAGGGGGATTCTGTTTTAGGTTGTCTGTTTGCTTTTTTTAATTTTTGGATAACAATCCTCTTCTTTGGAGGAGGTGAGTAAATATCCAGCACCAGCAAGTCAGAAATTCTTACTAGAAGTTTTATAAACTGGTGAAATGACTCAGCAAGAAACAAACATCCACAATCAGCCAGAAGTAAAGTGATAACATAAAAAGCAAGGGTTTCTAGTTTGTCATCTATCCCCTCACCCCTAATCTAGAAACCTACCTTCCACAAACACTCTCTCAACTCTTTGCCCAGTCAGCCACTCTTATAGCCTTCCTCCTGAGCACCTGTGAAACAGCCAGGGGGAGCTAAATTGAGTTAACCCTTTATTTACCAAGGACCAGGAAATGCCCTATACCCATTATGAAGGTGGCTTCTCTACAGAGGCAACAAGATCAGGTGAAAGTCTTGCCCTCTTCCAAATCTTTTAGTTCTTTCAGTTTATAAAGTTTCCACTCCCCATTTAGCTGCATGTCAAATGAGAATATAAATTTACCTAGTTTTTTGTGCTGAAGGATTATAAGAATACCCTTTTCCCCCACAGATAAGTTTTATTTTAAGGGAAGGTATCTGGTTCTAACTTCACAAGGTTTCACTTCAAAGGTCATTACTCCTGCAAGCGGCTCATGGTCATTACATGATTTAACATGTACAAATCAGACATGAGGTGGTCATCTATATACATCTTATTTTAGATGAGTATGGAGAGTCTTACAATTGAGAAGAGATGTTTGTGTGTGCTGGGGAATATTTCATGCTATGTATCAGCTTTAGGGCCTTACTTAAATCATCTAGACCATAGTGACGAGGAACCAATGGAAAGAAAAGTGAAAGAGAAGATTCCGCATTCTCCAAGTATTCAACTCCAACTCCAAGTGGGCCTAGCTTTTAAAGCTCTTTTATTAAACTCCAGTGCTTTCCCCTGGGGCAGGAACAGGGGTGAAGGTCTCATCCCATACGTACTCATATACAAATAAACACAAAATGTAATCAGAGGCAATGGGGAACTAAAATCACACTAATGTAATTAAAGGACTAAAAATATTTTAATAAATCTTTTAATAAATATGTCACTGATGGCCAAGACCATTTGCCATTACTCTCCAATCAAATTGTTGACTAATGCACCATGTTGGCATCATCTGTCAAAAACTTTACAAAGCATCAAAAAAAATTCACATTATTCTAGTGCTAAGTATAAGAATAAGAGAAGACAGCCTGGATTGCAGCATATCATGACAGAACTCAGCAGGGATCTCTACAGGAAATGTTACAAAGCATATTTCATTTGAAGCAATGAACTTTAATGGGAATTTCATTTTACACATGAATGTACACTGTGAGATAATCTTCAGTCTGTTTATTCATCAGCTAGAAATCAGGATTAGAATGTGAAGGTGACATGAATGGTGAAATTTATGTTCCTGAAGTGTAAGAAAAATTGGTATTAATCTTTTAATGTTTCATTCAAACCTGATTTTTATTTTAAAAGATACATTATTTGCTAAAATAATCCCATTTTATTTACTCTGGGATATTAAGCAGGAGAAGAAATACAAGGGCAAAAATAAAGTATCAGTGATTTTGTGTTAGATACCTACCCTACGTGTTCTGAGACAATCCTCTAAATGACACGAACAGCAAGTTCTTCATCCCAGCAAAGCAAAACCTAATACAGCTTTTGTACATTTACCCCAAAGGTCTATCTGTTGCTCTTGATACACACAGAGCTTCCTTTGCCTCATTTTTCCAAAGCATCTAAAATAGCCTTAGTAAATATACTATGAATCTTTTAAATATCACTTAGCAGAGGAAGGGAAAGGGGGCAGTTAGCTGACTCAGGTGATTGATAATGGAAGTACAGAGAAGCTCTGTGTAAACTATCTGAAACCAGGGGCAAGGCAGGGATATTTCATGCTACCAGGGGCAAGGTAGGGAATATTCCAACTCAAACTCAAGGAGTGTGAAACACAAGACTGAAACCAGAAGGAAGTTAAAATGAACTCTTATAAATCAAAACTGTTGCATTATAATAAACATCCCTCTGTCATTAGATGACCATTATGAATATTGAATAGGTCAATAGTAACTGAAAATTATTTCAATATGATAGTTCTTTTGTGGCTTATATGAAGTTATTATGCAACGTCACTCAGTCCATTTACTAGGTCTTCACATCACAAAAAACATCCTATCTAGCATGTGAGCTTCCCCCGACTCTAAACACAATACAAAAGCTCTAGCAGATCAGAACTTACCCCTTTCCTGGGATTTGGTTTTATTCAAAGAAAGAGCTCAAAATAAAACAAAATACATCCCCGTCTATTTCCCAAAGCTCCCTGGGCTGTTGTCTAAGAATTCCTTAGCCCACACCCTGGGTACTGTCCCTCTGCAGAGCCATTCCCACCTCCCTCATATCCAGGTGGAATAACATTTTCTAGAAAGATCAACATCTACCAGAGCAGGCACTGTAGTAGTAATCTTCTTGGAAGTAGCAGCAGATAAAGAAAGAAAGAAAGAAAAAGATGTGGTCAAACTTCTCTCATATACTTAAAGATGTTCCGCAAGCTCATGTTTGCATCCATCCTACTTTCCCCCAGTCCCCAGAAAGCAAAAAAAGAGAATCATATAGAGGTAAAATTATCTATAAAAATAGGAAGAATGTGAAGATAAAACATATCTGGCTCTGTCCTATGGAGGAAAAAAAGCAAGACGACCACTATGAACTAGTTGCTTCTTATAAAGCAACTGGCAAAGAAAAAGGTGATCTCACGTTGCCAGATTGGAAGATATAGAATATATCTGCTTTACCACGCACAGTCTGAGAATTCCATCCATTTAATTCATGAACAAATAGTGGCCCCACTGAACAAGAAATGATACAGTCGATCAAACTAATCACATTAGTCACCTACCTAAAACAAAAATTACTTACAGCAGCTAAACCTAGCCCAGTTCTCATAGTTGAAAATTGCCATCAAATCAGAGAATCTGGACTGTAGGGATAGAAAATTGTCTAACTCTTCTAATTGTAGGCCTTCCACAACTGGAACCAGACAGAGAAAATAAATTCTTTAAAGACTGAGGAACTTAAGAATTTACCAAGATCCAAGCCTGTTTGCAAAACAAATGAATTTCTACTCTGAGTGCATTAAGCAAAAATATATCATAGAAAAACATTTTTTGTATCTACTATTACAAGACTTTGTACTTAAATTTTCTCCTTTGGCCTTCTGCTGTCTCACCCAATAGCCAGTTGTCTCCAATAACCAGTTTCAGTTACTTCAGATTCTACCCTTTACTGCAAATGTTCAAGCAATAACTTATCTAAGAGTGGAGAAGAAACTTCATCACTAAACTAGAAGAAACCAACTGGTTAGCTGCTTAGAAAATTGAGGCATTGCTGAGAATGGTTAGGGCTGGTTGTTTGTCATGCTGTCACAGAATGTGTGATATTCCCTTTTTTTTTTTAAAAGTCACAGATATTTGACATGAGCTTCTGCAATATTAGCTAGTACAGAGTCTCAAGCAGGGCTGAGAAACAGTGTGCAGGTGCAGTGTGGATCCCAGGCAGATTCAGAAGTGAGATGGAGAGCAGCAGTGTGTGGAATTGCACCTTTGAGAGGGGCTGGCGAGAGCTGGTTAGAATGGGTTGCTATGCTAGGCGGAGGTTCATGTTATGTATGCAATGCTCTGGCACCACAGGCAGAATCAGCAGAGGACTGAGTGACAGTAAAAACATGTGAGTGCAGACTCAATGCAGTGCAGCAGAGAGCCAATGTATACACAAAGCCTGAGAATGGCTTTTTAAGACAAAAGTGCAGTTTCCATACTTGGCATTGCAATCCTGGGATGGAGCATACCTAGTGGCTGGAATCTTTAGAGGATTTTGCTGCCAAACTCTAAGAAGTTTCTACAGAGCATGTGAGAGCTGAGATTTTTCCAGAGGCTTATAACTCGGCCAGTTTGGGGCACCTTTACTCAGGAACAGCAAAGGTATATTCCTGACACTAAGCTGATCCCCAGCACACATACATTACCAAATTCCAAGCCTCTGCTTCAAAGCATAGAGGCCTTAGAGTCTTTCAATGGAACAATTGTAAAAAATTTTTTAATATGGGTAAAACGAAATATTTTCCCCTCATCTCATTGTCAGAAATAACTGAACCATTTTAGTTGAAACTTCCCCAAAAAATGCAGCCTGAGGCAGACATCTGGCTTTAAATAATAATAATAATAATAATAATAATAATAATAAACCCTCATCTGAATTATTAGTTTGGCAAACTTATGAGCAATTGAAAACACAGTCTTATAATGGGAAGTGCTGGGAAACACCTTAACTATAAGTGGTGATACCTGCATCACCTGAAATATGTCTTGTGTGCGTGTGTTACACTTGCTGGCAAAGTAAACTATCAGTCTGAGAGCTATGAGCCTGATCCAATATTGAAATCAATGAGTTTTCACTGACTTAGACTCATAGACTTTAAGGACCATTATGATCTTCTAGTCTGACCTCCTGCACAATTCAGGCCATATAATCTCACCCATCCACTTCTATAACAAACCCCTAACTTATATCTGAGTTATTGAAATCCTCAGATTGTGGTTTGAAGACCTCAAGCTGTAGATAATTGTTCAGCAAGTGACCCGTGCCCCATGCTGCAGAGGAAGGCGAAAAACCTCCAGGGCCTCTGCCAATCTGCCCTGGAGGAAAATTCCTTCCCGACTTCAAATATGGCGATCAGTTAAACCCTGAGCATGTGGGCAAGACACACTAGCCAGCACCAAGGAAAGAATTCTTTGTAGTAACTCAGATCCCATCCAATCTAACATCCCATCCCAGACCACTGGGCATACTTATCTGATGATAATTTGGCAATTGATCTTTGATTAATTGCCAAAATTAGGCTATCCCATCATGCCATCCCCTCCATAAACTTATCAAGCTTAGTCTTAAGCCAGATATGTCTTTTGCCCTCATTACTCCCTTTGGAAGGCTGTTCCAGAACTTCACTCCTCTAATGGTTAGAAACCTCCATCTAATTTCAAGTCTAAACTTCCTAGTGTCCAGATATCCATTTGTTCTTGTGTCCACATTGGTACTAAGCTTAAATAATTCCTCTCCGTCCCTAATATTTATCCCTCTGATATATTTATGAAGAGCAATTATATCGCCTCTCACCCTTCTTTTGGTTAGGCTAAACAAGCCAAGCTCTTTGAGTCTCCTTTCATAAGACAGGTTTTCCATTCCTCGGATCATCCTAGTAGCCCGTCTCTGAACCTGTTCCAGTTTGAATTCATCCTTCTTAAACATGGGAGACCAGAACTGCACACAGTATTCCAGATGAGGTCTCACCAGTGCCTTTTATAACGGTACTAACACCTCCTTATCTTTGCTGGAAATACCTCGCCTGATGCATCCTAAAACTGCATTAGCTTTTTTAACGGCCATGTCACATTGGCGGCTCATAGTCATCCTGTGATCAACCAATACTCAGAGGTCTTTCTCATCCTGTTACTTCCAACTGATGTGTCCTCAATTTATAACTAAAATTCTTGTTATTAATCCCTAGATGCATGACCTTGCACTTTTCACTATTAAATTTCATCCTATTACAACTACTCCAGTTTACAAGGTCATCCAGATCTTCCTGTATGATATCTCAGTCTTTCTCTGTGCTAGCAATACCTCCCAGCTTTGCGTCATCCGCAAACTTTATTAGCACATTTCCGCTTTTTGTGCCAAGGTCAGTAATAAAAAGGTTAAATCAGATTGGCCCCAAAACTGATCGCTGAGGAACTCCACTAGTAACCTCCTTCCAGCCTGACTGTTCATCTTTCAGTATGACCAGTTGTAGTCTACCCTTTAACCAGTTCCTTATCCACCTTTCAATTTTCATATTGATCTCCATCTTTTCCAATTTAACTAATAATTCCCCATGTGGAACTGTGTCAAATGCCTTACTGAAATCAAGGTAAATTAGATCCACTTCTGTTACCTTCTCAAAGAAGGAGATCAGGTTGGTTTGGCACAATCTACCTTTTGTAAAACCATGTTGTACTTTGTCCCAATTACCATTGACCTCAATGTCCTTAACTACTTTCTCCTTCAAAAATTTTTCCAAGACCTTACATACTACAGATGTCAAACTAACAGGCCTATAGTTACTTGGATTACTTTTTTTCCCTTTCTTAAAAATAGGAACTATGTTAGCAATTCTCCAGTCGTACGTTACAACCTCTGAGTTTACTGATTCATAAAAAATTCTTGCTAATGGGCTTGCAATTTCATGTGCTAGTTCCTTTAATATTCTTGGATGAAGATTATCTGGGCCCTCCGATTTTGTACCATTAAGCTGTTCGAGTTTGGCTTCTACCTCAAATGTTGTAATATTTACCTCCCTATCCTCACTCCCATTTGTCATGCTACCATTATCCCTAAGCTTCTCATTAGCCTCATTAAAGACTGAGGCAAAGTATTTATTTAGATATTGGGCCATGCCTAGTTTATCCTTAACCTCCATTCCATCCTCAGTGTTTAGCGGTCCCACTTCTTCTTTCTTTGTTTTCTTCTTATTTATATGGCTATAGAATCTTTTACTATTGGTTTTAATTCCCTTTGCAAGGTCCAACTCTACATGGCTTTTAGCCTTTCTCACTTCATCCCTACATGTTCTGACCTCAATAAGGTAGCTTTCCTTGCTAATCCCGTCCATCTTCCACTCCTTGTACGCTTTCTGCTTTTTCTTAATCACCTCTCTGAGATGCTTGCTCATCCAGCTTGGTCTACAACTCCAGCCTATGATTTTTTTCCCCTTTCTTGGGATGCAGGCTTCTGAAAGTTTCTGCAGCTTTGACTTAAAGTAATTCCAGGCCTCCTCCGCCTTTAGACCCATGAGTTCTTCAGTCCAATACACTGCCCTAACTAATTTCCTTAATTCTTTAAAGTTAGCCCATTTGAAATAAAAAACCCTAGTCCCAGATCTATTTTTGTTTATCCTTCCATCTAGTTTGAACTGAATTAGCTCATGATCACTCAAACCAAGGTTGTCCCCTACAACCATTTCTTCTATGAGGTCCTCACTACTCACCAAAACCAAATCTAAAATGGCATTCCTTTTGTTGGTTCTTCAACTACTTGGTGAAGAAATCCATCAGCTATCACATCCACAAAAATCTGAGCCCTATTATTGTTACTAGCACTTGTCCTCCTGTCTATATCTGGGAAGTTAAAGTCTCCCAAGATCACACAATTCCCATTAGTGTTTAGTTCGTTAAAAACATTAAAGAGGTCTCTATCCATATCCAAATCAGATCCCGGCAGTCTGTAGCACACCCCAAGCACTAGTAGCTTTCTTTCCCAGTGTGATTTTTGCCCAGACAGACTCTGTCTTATCCATTCCATTACTTCTTATTTCTTTACAGTTAACCTCATAATTGACATACAATGCTACTCCACCACCTTTGCCTTTATTTCTGTCCTTCCTAAACAGCACATAGCCTT
Organism: Gopherus evgoodei; assembly: GCF_007399415.2. Lineage (NCBI taxonomy): Eukaryota > Metazoa > Chordata > Testudines > Testudinidae > Gopherus > Gopherus evgoodei. Next base: position 31,923,323 of record NC_044332.1, on the reverse strand, counting down.
CAATACCTATACTCCAGTCATGACTACTATTCTACCATGTTTCTGTTATCTCTTCAAAGGATCATACCCTATACTTCTAATGTACAGGACTGCTTATCCCCAAGATATACATATACTTCTCAAGCATCCTAAAAATTATTTACAAATGATTGTGTGAGTGCAATATTATATGAGTCATACATTATTCTGTTCTCCGACAATTACCATCAAACTACTGGCATATGCTTTCTGGATTTAAATCCAGAAATTTTATATTAATCTGATTGGAGGAGATCCACAACCTTTGTTATGAATGCTAGTAGGCATTGATTATACGACTGAATTACATGAAAGAGATTTGGAGGCGGCTAATTGATTCCTCTTAATTGCCAAGGAAACAAATTTGGAATCTTTAAACATCCAGTGCCAGGCCCATTCTCAGTTATTGGAAATTAGCACACAAGAGCTGTTTTAAATTGGCAAATCTCATGCGTCTTTTGAGTAACTCCTATACTACGTGATTATGGGTCATATTTAAATGGGGTAATGTTCGGTGCTTCAACAAGTGATTTAACTAAGTCACATATATAAATAGGATTCTTTGCAGACATCGGGCCCCTGAAAATCTACATCTCATCAAAGGTACAATCAGCTTTCTCTCTCTCAATCATGGAACCAATTAAGTACAACAGCCAATACACTTTAAAGTTTTATAAAGTAATAGGTATATCTTAGGCTGCCTTGCATTATAAACATCCAGAATTACATTCCAAAAACTACATAATCTTTATCACAACTACTTGTAAAATATCATTATACGTTCTATGTTTCTGCTTTCATCAAATATTGCAGTATAAATGGGAGGGAAGGGAGTAATTCAAACCCAAGACATTACCTGAAACTGAACCGGCTGTAGTGAATGCATTTTTTTCTTTCCTAATAATTTCATTTTCATGGTACAGCTAGAGCAAAAAGGTGGTTCACTACAGAAGAACTCAAGAAGTGTGAGAAGGCTGTTAAGGATTTTTGTTTGCTCTACCAAAAGCAGAAAGCACTGGAAATCCAGTAAAGAAGCTTGTTCTCATGAGATTTCCCGTTCAAGTTCACAGATTCTCACAGGTCTGTTTAGGGAGGATAAATATCCTAACCTTTGGTGTGTATCTGAAATTAATTTTTGAGTGCTGCCTATCACAAACATGTAAGATGTTTTGAAACATTGAAAATGTGTGATCTGCTGCTGATAATCTTGGGCACTTATGAAGCTTTAGATTTCATGATTTGCTATGACTTAAGAAAAAAATATTGTGTGAGCATTTACTACTTTTACCTGCAGGATAATGAGAGTATGCATTTCATTGTGTACAAATGATGTTGCATATCAGCCATTATTCTAGCTATGATCCAGCTTCTCTCTTAATGCAACATATGGAAGATTTGAATGGCATTCATTACATTTGGATTTTTTAAAGGGAAGACTTGTCAAGCCCTTGACATAATAAGCAGTAATGGCAGATGCCAATCATTTGTTCTTTGACAGCCTACATACATATTTTGGCTTGGATTTTGCAGCACCCAAGACATAGCAAGCAGGATCACTAGAGTATAAAGATGCATTAAGGTACATAAGCTGAATGCCAATGACAGCAATAAGCATCAACAATATAAAATTACTGTTACATGACCAAAGCAGCATTTGGGAACAGCAAAGTGAGAACACTGCTATGTAACAAGAGAGATGACGATCTACACTGGAAACACATACATGGCAGTTAAACTGGAAGACAAGATTCTACAGCAGGAAGCCCTGAACCTGAGAATAGGGATCTGCTCTGTCTTTTCAGTTCAGTCATAACACGAAGTCATAACATATCCCATCCACACATCAGGACAAATAGCAGGGCTTTGCCCTGTGCCCTTAGAGAAGGCAATGAATTTAAACCTCTCTTAGGGATGTAAGATATGATCTTTGGAAATGGAATAGATATTTTAAGGGTTTTTGACCATTTCTCTGTTCTACAGAAAAGTGGCATGGTTACAGATGCTTTTGAGGACAATCATTTTTAGTGTTAGATAAGCATAGCATGGAACAAATTAAAGATAACATTTAGATTTTATTTGTAGTGGGAAGATGTTGTCAGTAGCACACTAAAATGAGACAATGGACCAGCTAAATTCTGCTCTCACACTGGAGGAAATCCAGAGTAACCCCACTGAGCTATAACACAAGCTAAAACTATGCAGGGCAAGTCTAAGTTATACTGTCCCCTGAGCAGTTACCCTCAATGCCCATACATACTGTATCTCCTAACTGGCTAACTGCTTTTTGTTGTAATCCTCATGTTTTCACATTCATCCCAAAGTCAGAGGTGAAAGTGAGCCGGTGCACTGTACGGGGCGGCCCGGCTTCCCCAGGCAGCAATTTAAAGGGCCTGGGGTTCCCAGCATTAGCTGGAGCCCCGGGCCCTTTAAATTGCTGTAAGAGCCCCACTGCTGGAGCCCTGGGGTAGCAGGACTCTGGGGGCTATTTAAAGGGTCGGGGCTCCCACTGCCTGTACTGCCCTTTAGCCACCGGAGCTCCGCCACCGCTACCCCAGGGCTTTGGAGGTTATTTAATGGGTCAGGGCAGTAGAAGCAGTGGGGTCCTGGGCCCTATAAATAGCCTCCAGAGCCCTGGGGTAGCAGCAAGGCTCCGGGGGCTATTTAAAGGGCCATGGGCTCCCGCTGCCTGTACGGCCCTGGCTCTTTAAACCTTTGCCAGAGCCCCTGGCTACCGCTGCTCCCCCAGCAGGGGAGGCACTTACCAGTACAGGGCAGGCTGGGGCTGGCTCTGACTCCAGCCCCTCATCCCCATCCATTCCAGGGGCCAGAGCCAGCCCTAATCCAATCCCGTACTGGTAAGTCTCTATTTCTACTTTCACCCCTGCCCAAGGTCTAGTATGGAGAAAAGGAACAAGGACATGTGAGGTAGGGTAGGAGGACTCTCTTTTAGAAGGGAAGAGTGGAGAGACAAGAGGGACAGAAAGTAGAGGTGAAGGAAGGTGGAATAAAGAGGGGAAATATGGAATTAACCTGATGTTTGATAAACTGTCTCAGACATTTTGCTTGTACGTTCTATTCCTTTCACCTCTCCAGTTTTATCTATTGAGAATCAAATTTTGATTCTTTTATTCATATTGAGAAGTACTTTACCCGGTGAATTGACCTGTTCATTTCAGTCGGACCACTCCAGTAGTTAGGTGCTAATCGATATGAGTAAAGGTGTCAGAATTTGCTCTTAAGTTGTAAGAGGCAGAAATTTGTATTCTGGATGGTGCCCAACATATTTTGGAGTGCTTGATAAATAATAAAAATATATGCAGAAGTATACATAACTACTTGGTTGGAGCCCTATAAAACTCTGCTTAGTGTCTGTTACAGCTATCCCCCTATTCCATTTTGTTTCTTACAGCTGTCCCCATACTCCATTTTGTTTTTGTTCTCCTCCTGTGGCCGCCCTTCCCTGGCTGTTAAGTTGTTTACCAGGGCCACTGCCCTTCTCAAAGGGAGGGCCCCTTAAGTTGTTTAACAAGAACCATTGCCCTTCTCAAAGGGATGGCCACTTGTGCTGCGTGCTAAATGGGACCACTGCCCTGTTCAAAGGGTTAGTCCTGTTATCACCTCGTTGAACCTGGGCTCGGTGTAGGGCAGGCAATGTCCAGAGCTGCAAGACCCATTGTGTTTTTAAGATCCTGGGCATAAGTCATAGGGCTCATGTGCTTTTGAGTCACCTATTGCACAGGACTCTGCCCAGACATGTTTCTGTGCTCACCTGCAGTTTTTCCCTGTGCCTCCTCCCCTGTGACAGAGGGAGCCTATCAGGATTACTGGCGGGAAACTGCCTGAGTTTCCCTTTAAAAACAGACATTTTTGAAATAAACATCAGAAAGGCTCCTGCATTTCTGCTCTCATTTTATTTTTGAGCTTACCCGCGGTTTTTTAAACCCCTCCCCCACGAAGAACGAATTGCTACCTGAGGGATCTCCTGATTATTGAGACTGTACCGAGCCCTCCTTGCTTCTTCTGATATTGCTGCTGCTTCTGCCTTTGCTGCTACCTTGAGGACTGGTAAGAATCCCTCTGTGAAACTTTCCCTACTTTTATTTTATTATTTTAGCTGCTAGCTCTGTTTCCCCAGCACACAGACTCAAGCTAAACCTTGGTCTCTGTCTTAAAACCTCTCTTAAACTCCGCGGCGCTTTGCAGCTAAAAATAAGTTTGTGCCGCTGCTAAGCTCTGCTCCTGTGGGCTTTGCCTCGGGGCTCCCTGCTTTCAGCTGTATCCATTGCTGCAGCCACCATCCCTTGGCTTCCTTGGGGGCTGCCTTGGGAGCTGTATCCTGGGCACATACCACTCTGCCTTCTGTGACTTCCCCATAGCATAAGGTGCACCATAGGTTTTGTTTTTTTAGTTTAATAAGTCATAGTTTGTTAAGACTGTAGAGCTTGTAAGTTCACCTGCCTTGTTATAGTTTACTGTTTTGTTTCTCTGTATAGTTGCTTGTTATAGTTTTGCTTAGACTTATGATATTTGTTGTTTTGCCTAGTCGTTGGTTAAGATAGATAAGGTTTTTGCTGCTTAAATTCATCTTCCCGCTGTCCCGATCTCTCCCTGAACTTTCCCGTGTCTGTTTTTCCCCGCTCCAATCTCCCCCTCTGTGTGCTTCTCCGTGTCTCCCTGTTATAATCCTTTGCTGCTTTTTCGCCCACATGTGCACTCCCTCCGAACTTCCCAACTCCTTGCTGCTTCCCCCCCCCCCCCCCGCATCTGCATCACCCTCCGAACTTCCCAAACCCCTTGCTGCTTCTCTCCCTGTGAAACTTCCCAAACCCTTTGCCGCTTTTTTTTCCCTTTGTTTTTGGTGTCCGCTTGTTGCTTAAACCTCACTCTAGCCCTTCTCCGCTGCCCCTCCCCTACCGAAGATCACCATCACACTGCTCCATTGTTCTTACCCTGCAGGGCTTCAGAGTCTCTCGCTGCTTCCAGCCGTACTTCCTCCATCAGTTGCCACTAATCATTCACTCCCTCCCCCCTCCTGTTCCTTGACCCAGCCTTTAGGCACACTCTTGCAGATTATCTGCTATCCTAGCCTCACAAATTAAGTCATTACTTTTCTTTTATGCCATTACATTGCATAATTTCACTTATCACCCATATTGTATTATTGCACTGTGATTCACATTTTACTTGTAATTATAACACCCCATTGGTTGCTTCCACTTTTCTGATATACTTTGTATTTGCATTGATACCATTGTGTTACATTGTGTATAAGGCCACTAACCACTTAATACATTCTATCTAAGATTGTTGACCATTTTATATAGAAGCTACCATTTTATTTTGCATTTCTTTTGATACGCTTATTGACTGTACTGTATCCCATTGTGCTGAACCCCACTTACTGTACCCCACTGTTAGAACTCCCTACACTGTTCAAGAAGAACCCCCCCATCATTGTCTATTGTAAACACCCTATACACCCCATCCCATCGCATTTCATTGTTAAATTCCCACCTCTTCCTTTTCCCTTTAATAAAGAAATTAATTGGCACCCCACCTGTGTGGTAATTGCTCCCCAAGATCCCATATACCTGCAGGCAGGGACACTTAGCAAGGTTAATCTTGTTTCCACATCCAGGCCTTTCAATAAAGTTACTACTAATTTATACTGGTGTCATTTAATAATCACCTACTACAGAGAACAGTCTCTCATTTACTTTTTTGCAGAAGGATGATTCAGAAGAACATCTGCATAAATAATGATAGAGAAAGTGGTGTGCTGAAAAAGAGATTTCTCCGCCATAAAGCTGGTGATGCTGCCCCTCTTATGTTTTCTTAGTCTATCCTGCGATTCTGAGAAACTGCCATACAAGAACCATGTTTATAGTGCAGAACGTAAGTTTTCCATCTTAATATGCCACTGCAGCACAAAAATCAATGGAGTTATTCTAAATTTGTTAAGTGTAACTGAGATCAGAATATGGCCGAGTCTACAGCTTTAACAATAAACATTTGCCTATCTGCCACTTTCTCCATTATCCTCTTTTCCAAATGTTCAGTTCCCTGACAAAAGCAAAAACCTATCTTGGTATTTTTAAATACTATGTAAATGTTAAGTCAGTGAAGTACTGTACGTTAGTATGTGATTATTAGATAGCAATCTGCCTGTGAAAACAAGAGCTAACTTGATCCTCAATTACTAAAGCTATATGTCCCGTCCCGCAAGCTCCCTCCAAAAAGTCTTTACACATTATTCATTCATAGCACCATAGCAAATGCTTGTATGCTTAAAATAATGTAGATAAAGTGTATCATAACTTATCCTCAAGAAGGTTTAGCTTATATAGCCATTTTCTAGATTCTTTTAATATGCATATTTTGGCCCTTAGAACAGGACGGGGTGGGGGAGAGAGTGGACGTCTCAACCATCTGTTTTATGAGTCCTTGAATTTATAACAGAAAGGTCACCATTGTAGCATACGGAGAATGGATTTTCACTAATAGAACAAGAGTTGGCAAGACTAATGGAATATGCATTAGGTTTTTGTCGTCGTTTATTAAAATGTTCTGGACCATTTATTTCACCTGCTTCGAAGTGAGAATTGCAAGCATTTTGATAAATTGATTGAAGGTTTGTCCAGAATCACTGTAGCTTCTATGAGGATATTAGTTTTTCCTCAAGTACTCTTGTGTTACCCCTTACAGCTGTACTCCTACATGAATTGCAATAGATATCCTTATATTTCATACAGCAGTAGTACGGTAGGGGGGGACTATTTTTCCTTTCTCCATCTGTGAACACTACTGTATTAAGAGCTATGCTAAATTGGTTAATTCCTATTTTCTACAGAGATTCTAAGACGCCCTGAACTAAAGTGCAGACTAACAACATATAGCTTTTGTTCCCCTTTAAATCCTTTGTGAAACTGATCTTTTTCTCTGACATCAGGCTATCCTGAGTTCAATAAAGGTAACAGTTGCAGTACAACACTGCTTCTAAATGTCCAAATGAAATCCTCCACTTGGGGCAGAAGGTAGTTGTTATGAAGTATCTCATATCTGAATATTTGTTAGGGTGACTGTTTGGCTATGCAAGTGCTCTGTTACAAGTACCAGTGGTTTGCAGTGCCCTAATGATTTTGTCAGAGTTTTTTGTTTAATTCCCAATGGATAATTGATTTCTGTATAACATTTTTAGACTGAACATTGTTAGCTGCATACAAATATTGTTCTGTTTATATCTTTGATGAATTCTCCAGAGTGAGAAATCATCTTTAGGCTAGTTATGATAAGCTTTTAAGAGAGTTTTATAGTGAAGATAAAGAAGTGGTGTTATATCTGAACACTAAATCCTCCACATTTTTTTCTGACATTATCCTCAAATGTCCTATAGTTCTACTAAAAAATAAAAACCTTTTCACTGCTGTTTAAACTATTTATTCTACAAGAAATGTTATGAGTGAAGTAGGCTCTTCATAATATTCATACAGTTCTTGACTCGAGCGCTTATAAGACACACTAAGTGTTGAGCGACAAGAGAAAAGATGGGAAACAAAAGCGTGGCTAACTTGCATGAACTCAGACGATTTTCATTTCCAATAATATGAAGCAGCAGGATGTCAAAATTGCTGGTAAAGGATAGCAAAACATTTAAAAAACAGATATGGAAACACAAAAAGAAATGCTTTTTAATATTCAGCAGTGGATTTTTTTTTCTTGACAGGAGCAAATACATTTGAGAAGTGGCCAAGGAAGAAGTACAGAAACATAATCTTTCAACTGTTATGATATTCCACTAGAGATTTCAGACTTCAGCGTTTAGAACTTTTTTTGTCTATTCCTTCAGTGGTGAATGCTAAGTACACATTTGTCTTTCCTAGCACAAGCTGTAACAATAAATTTAGGAACAAGCCAAACAGGAGAAAAACATTACATGCTCTATCATCGTCAAAACTGGACTTTATCAAATATTTTTAGACGTGATTATTTTGGGAGAGAAAAAGCAACATTTTCACTGCAATATTATATTTCTTGGAAGAAACCAATGATCTTTGAATAGCTAATAGGGAAAAAATCAGGACAGTGTTTAAAATGAAAACTACATTTGTACTGTGGATTCCAAACCTCTATATAGTTATCTGAATGAATAATAATTTCAAAGCTTTTCATTTTCCGAGCTCTTCAGACATATATATATAGTGACAGACCCAGGCCAGTGAGGTACAGGATTCTGGTCACTGGATGAGTAGTTTTCTGTTCCCTGAGTGACAAGAGCAGGGGCTGCACTAGCGTAATCAGGAACGTGCTAGAACCAATTAAGGCAGACAAGCTGATTAGACCACCTGCAGCCAATCAAAGCAGGCTAATCAGGGCACCTGGGTTTAAAAAGGAGCTCACTTCAGTTTGTGGGGAGCTGGGAGCAATAGGCTCAAGGAGCTGAGAGGGTTTGTTGCTGGAGGACTGAGTACAAGCATTATCAGACACCAGGAGGAAGATCCTGTGGTGAGGATAAAGAAGGTGTTTGGAGGAGGCCATGGAGAAGTAGCCCAGGGAGTTGTAGCTGTCATGCAGCTGTTACAGGAGGCACTATAGACAGCTGCAGTCCACAGAGCCCTGGGCTGGAACCCGGAGTAGAGGGCAGGCCAGGTTCCCCCAAAACCTCTCAACTCCTGATTGGACACAGGAGGAGCTGACCTAGACTGTGGATTCCACCAGAGGGAAAGATCACTGAGGTGTGAAAATCTGCCAATAAGTGCAAGACCCACCAAGGTAAAGAGGAACTTTGTCCCTATACATATCAAGCTACATTAAACCAAGGTTTAATTTTATCATCATCTATCTTGAAATATTGTAACAGTTGGAAATCAAAGAGCGTCTCATGTGTTTGCATTAATCTAGTTAGTTTAAAATTGCTATCCAAAGTAAAAGATTCTCAGTATAGTTTCAAGTATCAGAGGGTAGCCGTGTTAGTCTGGATCTGTAAAAGCAGCAAAGAATCCTGTGGCACCTTATAGACTAACAGACGTTTTGGAGCATGAGCTTTCGTGGGTGAATACCCACTTCCTCAGATGCATCTGAGGAAGTGGGTATTCACCCACGAAAGCTCATGCTCCAAAACGTCTGTTAGTCTATAAGGTGCCACAGGATTCTTTGCTGCTTTTTCAGTATAGTTTGAGAGAGAACTTTCTTATGATAACCTACTGTATAGTCCTCTTGGTTGAAGTACAATAAAACTACAGAAAATAAACCAAATGGAGAAAAAGAACAAAGAGCTCAATTAGTTAAAATAAAAAACTGATTAGGTCCAATGCATTTTTAGGGCAATGTGAACTTTCCTACCCTAAACCATTTTCTATTTGCAGGTCAGACAAGTTTAATGTACCACCACAGTAGTTGCTCACAACCTGCATTAAGACAAGGACTGCTGCAGTATTGCTGCTGTCCATCATATTGAAGTGATTGGATACTATCTTGCTTCACTTGGCAGTGATGAGTTAGCAGCAGTGTGCCATTACTCGCCAAGTTTACCTCCCCACTGATTTTCATCACTGCACTAGAAAATCCACTGTCATTGCTGATGGCATCAATCAGAAACTGTCTGTTAAACTTGTTGCCACTGACCCTCAAACTCTGAGGCAGTACCTGCAGCCAGCTGTTCAGCAGAGTGTTGATGTCATGGATATAATATGAACAATAAAAATTCACTGTGTTTCCACTATGATTTCTGTGTCAGATCTCTTTAGAAGCCTTTGCCTGTTTTTGTATTCCAGAAACTATTGATCAACCAAGTTAATATGATAGAATCACCACAAAACAGTGCCAATTGTTTTTTGGTAATATTTGGGGCATTGAAATTCCTTTCAGGTGATGAAACTTGATTTCAAGTGGGAGGTTCTGAATTATGAACCATTATCTATAAGTTAGGTCAGATATGGTCTTTGATGCAAGTAACATCAATGGGAGTCCTACTATGAACAAAGGAGAGTATTTAACTCTTTTAGTAATGCTTCACAGTAAGGAACATTTAAATGTGATGACAGTGTGCTACCTACTCAGTCATTTGCATTTAGGCGGAGTGCTTTCACAGCAACTCTTCTGTGGGATTTTTTTAAAAATAATATTTTATGATTATTTAGCCGATAATTATACATGTATGTGGGGTCAGTTCCTCAGTTGCTCTAAATCAGTATTGTTCCATTGACTTCACTGGTGCTACACACTGATTTACACCAGCCAAGGATCTGGCCCACAGTATTTTAAATGTCAATTGTATGATTGTATATGATGACTGATCAGTCATTTGCTTTAAATTTGTCAAAATTAGGACTCTGGCTCTGCACCAGAATGAGTATTCAGAGGTGTTGTTCATGTGAATAAGGGCTGTGACAAATATTGTAACCATGTGCATTTTCTTTGGTGACAACTGCATAATATTTATGAAGGTTATATGGAGAAGGGATTATTCTACTCCATGGGAGGAGTGTTTCCACAATTCCTCCCAGAAATAAAAAAAAAGCGAGGGGGTAATTACTACAGTCCTGGGACTGTAAACAGGTCCAGAGAGGTATCACCACAGGGGGTGATTTTGCATATACTGGTTCAGATTGGTATGAGAGACCTAAGGAGACAAAGAAAGGGCTTTCGGTATTAAAAGTGGAGATTAACTTAATAGAGGCCTTCTTTTTGATTCAACAAATGGATATGGGTATTTTGTTCAATCCTGCTGAATGGTTGGAAGGTCTTGGACCTGCCAGGCTCCCCTATGAGGATGATGGTGACTTTTGGTACATTTAGTGTGCATTTAGACCTCTTACTGCAGTGTGTGTGTATGTGTGTGTTTTCTGTATGCTTTACTCCTTACATAAAAGTACTCTGCTTTGGATGAGCTGTGTTGTCATTTGTAACTGTTATGGCCCTTAGAGAGAGAGCTATCCTCAGAGGCTGGATTCAGACCTGCTTCAGGTAATCACAGTACAATGGTAGGCAGCTGCAGTCTCAAATCCCATCAGAAAGGAGGGGAGTGTGGGCCTATGCCTACAGAGTGATGATGCTCTGACACATGAGAGGACATCCCTTCAGCAGACCACAGAAAGGGGTACATGGAAACAGGGACAAAAACCACAGGATCTCATCTTTACATTGATGCTTTCTGTATACCACTGCAGTGGCTAAGTCTGTATCAATACTAGAATACACCTACTATTTAGTTCTTCTTCAGATACACACCAATCTTTCATTGAGAATACAAACTGGAATTTCTGAACATAACTATTTATCCAAAAGGAGAGCCATAAAAGTGTGGACCATATGTTTGTACAGAACCTAGCACAGTGGGTCTCTTTTTTTTCCCCTCCATGTTATCACATACAGTAACTCCTCACTTATCCGGGTTACTTTTGTTTTGTTGTTACGTCGTTGATCTATTAGAGAACATACTTGTTTGAAGTTGCGCAATGTTTGCTTATAACGCTGTTTGGCCATGGGGGCTTAAAACCAGAGTGGGCTGGCAACCCCTGAATCAGCTCCCCTCCACCCCCACTATTGGCTCCATGGATCAGCAACTCTCCCCTCCCTCCTCTAGCCTTCAGCAATCACCTGTTTTGTGGTGCTCAGGAGGCTTGGGGGCTGGGGGGGGGGGCCAAGGAAGCTGCATCCTTGGGGAGGGAGTGGAGCGGGGGCTGGCCGGGGGTTGAACACCCCCCAGCACTTTGGAAAGAACAGCAAGAGGAGCAGCCAGATGATCAACCCTCTTTCACCCTCTGGCTCCACCATGTCAATCAAGCTTCATAATCATCATTGCTAAGTACATTATTAAATTGTTTAAAATTGTTTAAAACTTACATTGTATATGTATATAATGTCTTTCGTCTGGCAAAAAAAAAATCCCTAGAACCTAACCCCCCCTATTTATATTAATTCTTATGGGGAAATTGGATTCACTTAACATTGTTTTGCTTAAAGTCGCATTTTTCAAGAACAGAATTACAAGGTTAAGCATGAAGTTACTATATATGTATGACAGACATGTCTAAACTGGACAATGTTTCACCTCTTTATGAAATGGACCCTCTTTCATGCACTCTGTAATACTGCACATACTTTACAGACACCACACAAACTCACATTTACTTCAATATCTTTATTAAAGGTTATTTGTTGTAGCAGAACAAAAAAAAACAGACAAAACAATACCAATTACCATATATACTGGATAATAAGCCGGTTTGTTTATAAGCTGTCCCTCCTGTCCCTGTCCCCCCCCAAGATGCATAAGTAAATGTGCAAAATTTTTATAACCCGTTCACAAGCTGACCCAATAGTTCAGGCGTTGGCAAACTTTGGCTCCTGGGCCATCACGATAAGCCGCTGGTGCACCGAGCTGGTTTGTTTACCTTGCGTGTCCATAAACACAGAGGTAAACTTAAGTAAACAATGTCCCAGTGCACCAGCTGCTCACCCTGACGGGCCGGGAGAGCAACTAGTGGGGAAATTTTGGGAGGATGGGGAGAAGCAGGGAATAACCCCTGTGACCTCCTCCCCACATGACCCCACCCCCAGCCCAGGACCCCTACACTCTCTCCATCCCATCCCTTCCCACCTTATCTGAGGAGGGCCAGGGAGGATGTCTCTGACGTGGTTGGCGCTGCTCCAGTGGGCCAGATGGGGAGGCATGGACCCAGCACCCAGCATGTTCCAGCGGGCTGGGCCAGGTGGCATGGCTGCAGCGTGCGCCGGCACACAGGCAGCACGGCCACAGCCTGCTCTGGGGGACGGGGCCAAGCAGCATGGCTGCAGCCTTCCAGCCCCTGAGCTGCAGCTGATTCGGAGGCTGAGGGGGGGAACAGAGTGGCCAGAAGTGGAGAGACTCTGGCCCTGCCTCTTCCCTTCTGGCTCTGCTGGCTGTGCTGCTCTCATTGCTCCCTCTGCTCGGGGGAGGGGCTGTGTCCCACCTCTCCCCTTCTATACCTGTTCATAAGCCGATCCTATTCTCTGGTGCTGCCCTTTTTTACTACAAAAATTTGGCTTATGAATGAATATATGGTACTCCATATAAGGATATTCCCAATTTATCCTTTTGTTGCTGAATGTGTCAGCAGCTGTTGCTTTCCTTGCTGTCCCTAGAATGCTGTTTGGAGCCAGAGCCTCAAAATAAATCTGATCTTCATTTCTTTTAATCATCAGGAGAGATTTCAGTGTTTTCCCCATTTACAGACTGGTAGAGATCAGCCCTTTATATCTCACATTACAGGGAATGCTCTCTTGGTTTCAGCATTTGATGAACCAAATAAAATAGCAACATGATCCTCACAAACATGAGCTTTACTATCCCTTTCACAACATTGTCAGTGTCTGAGAGCTGATAAATCCATTAGTAGTGTCATTATAGTTTTAAAGACCATAATGAGGTCAGAGCCCCACTGTGCTATGTGCTGTACAAACACACAGAGACAGAATCTGTTCCATAATCTCAATAAACCAGACAAAGGTGGGAGAAAAATTACTTTTGTTCCTCATTTTATGACTGGAAAACAGAGTCACCAAGAAATAAAGTGACTTGCCCAAGATCACACAGGAAGTTTGTTTTAGAATCAAACCCAAGTCTTTACTGACTTAACCATAAAACCATTCATCCTCCCTTCTCCAGTGTTATTCTTTGTAAATGGTAGACCCTAGAGAAATCCCAGGAACAATGGAAAGGATTCTCCCATCTGCTGCAGCCTCCCTGTGATGTTATGGCAACATTAAAGGGCCAATCGAGTCCTGGATCTGCCAGCAGAGAATTCTCTCTGGCATAGGCTTTCCACAAGGCAGCTTATGCTGACCTACAAGAGCCTTGCCATAAGCCCCAGCTGAAGCAATATCAGGATAAAAGGAGCTTGATGGGGGTGGAGAAACTACTCTTCAGGTATTCCAGGCAGTGCTGTCAGCTGTAACTGGGGGCAGTCTGTCATAACCTAGGCAGCCCCATAGGACTTTCTAAATGATGCTGGGACCCCCACCAGCACCTCAGAATCAGGAGAATGCAAAGGTTGTTTAAAGTGATGCCAGCTCTGATCTCCCTGGACTGCAAGTTTTGTAGTGCATGTCTAAGAGGCCTAACACAGAAATCACACCTCATAACAAATAGCATTGTGCCAATATTTAAAAAGGGTAAATGGGTTGACCCAATAATTATAGGCCTGTCAGCCTGACACAGGTCCCAGGCAAAATAATGAAACAGCTGATATAGGACTTGATTAATAAAGAATTAATGCCAATCAACATGGGATTATGGAAAAACAGGTTTTGTTAACAAATTTGGTTGATAAATGTAATAGTGCTGATGTAATATACTCAGATGTCCATAAGTCATTTGACTTAGTACCACATGACATTTTCATTAACAAATTAGAATAATACAAAAATAATGATATATTTCCAATGGATTAAAAACTGGTTAACTGAAAGGTCTCAAACTCTCATTGTAAACAGTGAATTGTCATGCAGACGTGTTTCTAGTGGATTACCAAAGGGATCAGTTCTTGGCCCCACACAATTTTACATTTTTATCCATGAGCTGGAAGGCTGCAGATGACACAAAGAATAGGGGACTGGTAAATAATGAAGACAACAGGTCACTGATACAGATCAATCTGGGTTGCCTGGTAGGGGGAGTGTAACCAAACACTGTGTGTTTCAATACAGTTAAATGTCATACACCTATGAATTAAGAATGCAGTGCATATTTACAGGCTCCAGCCTGGGAAACCCTGTCTCTGAAAGAGAGTTGAGGGCCAATCTATATTAACTGTACACAGCTGCCACTGCAACACTGCAAACAAAAATGTCTAATGCCACCCTTGGATGTATAAACAGGAGACTATTGAGTAGAAATAGAAAAGTTATATGTTCTGTATTTGGCACTGGTGTGACCACTACTGGTACATTGTCTCCAGTTGTGGTATCCACAATTCGAGAAAGATGATAAATTGGAAAGGGTTCAGAGAAGAGGCACAAGAATGATTGAAGAGTTGGAAAACATATCTTGTAGTTAAAGACTCAAGGAGCTCAATCTACTAAGCTTATCAAAGAGACAGTTAAGGGGCGGGAGGGGGGATTTGAGCACAGTCTAGAAGTACCTACATGAAAAACAGAAATTTCGTAATATAGGGGGCTGTTCAATCTTGGCAGACAAAGCAAAAGTATAACCAGGTCCAATAGCTGGAAGTTGAAGCTAGACCAATTTAAACTAGAAATAAGGTACAATTTTTTAACAGTGAGAGTAATTAACTACTGCAACAACTTAATAGGGGATGTAATAGCTTCTCCGCCACTGGCAATTTTAAAAATCAAGACAGGATGTTTTTCTAAAAGATCTGCTTTAGTTCATACGCAAAGTTAGGAGCTGGCCACTTGCTGATTTACATTTCCAGTTTAATAGCTACAGAGATTCTGTGACAGATTTGGAATATAACAGCTGCTTGAAGAGGCAATAGATGTCTGCTTTTGTCTTCTTGAGTGACGTTGATATAATGCCTTTATTCTAAACTTACTGCAAAGATCTCCCAAATGGCACAAAGCAGTGAGCACAGACAATCAAGAGGGTTCACTGCCTTTAACCTTCTGATTACAGAATTATCTGTCTGCCTGATAAACCATTGCAGCATTGTCCAAGCTGAAAGCTATACATTTGCTCAACAGTATATCATTTTTTGCTATATTTTTTCCAGCAATCAAATGTCATATATTGCTGTTCAGCAAAACACTTGTTCTGACTATGGCTATTGACTTGGAGTATTCTTTAGTCATGTATTCTCTGCATGTATATGCAGCTATTCTCCTTGTTTCACTCTCTGAACAAAACAATAATGTATTTGTTTGGAATGCAGCAGCAAAAACTTTTTGAAAGTTTTGACCAAGCACGTCAGAAGCAAGTTATATGATTGTAACCAGTCTAGAGCTCATACTGCTGACAGTTTAGAGATCACACAATGAAATGTAAGAAGAGCTGAGCTGATCCATGCAGACCTATCGATGTTAAAAGACTTGTCATAGCAGTATTCTGACCAACACTATCTCCCCATTCAACAACCTATAAATCAGCAACCTGCTATTTTCTTCTTGTTTTGTCTGCTACTACATATTGTTAGAGGCCTTGCCTTTCACAAGAGCTAAAAGTGAAATTACTTCCCAGCATGGTGCAAAAACATTAGCTGGTTTCTTTCCAGACTGTAAAACAGGAACTGCCAGCTTGAATCAGACTAGTGACCCATCTAGCCATCACACAATTAGTTAGTACCAGATACTTCAGACAAAAGGTTCACTTTTCCCCCATCATGGAAAAAGTTGTTCATATGGGAAGTCTCATCACTGGGGCTGTTTCTAGAGCTGATGGGATTGGATTGTCCATCACTGGAACTTCTTAAAAATACAGAGAAATTTTCAGTATTCCACATTATGCCTGTCTTTTTCAGATCCCAGGGGAAAAAGTTTATTTCCTACAGACCTCCAGAGCACAAAGAAAATTTATTACTGAGACCAACCATCACAACCTCATCATTCTGTGAACATGAACTCTATCAGACATCAATGGAGGGGGTTGGGTCATGGAGGAAGAATAGAATAGCCTAGAAAATTATCCCCTTCGATCACTCGCATGAAGCAGAGCATATGGGGTTCAACGGGAGCTTGTTTGAATAAAGACTCAGAAAAACTGAGTAAGGACTTGAGGATTTGGCCTGTGACTTCATTGAAACCCTTGCTCTCAATTCGATCTCTGTCAGTGAAATGCAGACCGAATGGCAAAACAAATGAATTACGAATCAGAGATAAAAACCACATTATAATTAGTCCTAATTATACACAATGAATGAAATTGGTCAGACTGTAATGAGCTGGGAGAAAAAGTCTATTAAAATCATTTCCTCCACTAAATCAGTGCAGCAGGGAACTATGATAAAAGTTTTCAAACAGCTGTTGCCAAAGAAAGCACCAAGATTGCTCATTTCACATACCCTCAGCAATGCTCATATTTTGAAAATATATTTCATGCTTCCTTTATCTTTTTTGTTACTTTATTAAAATGTCACTGCCACCTGAATAAAGACAATCCACTTTTAAAGTGCTGGTAACGTAGTTGTAGTAAACAACCTGCCCAGGATAACTTCCCTCCCACTGCCTTTTAATTACATTAATTGAACGATTTTAGACTGAATTTGACATTTCCTAAATCCTGTCTCCATTCCCCTGTGGAAGAAAGGTTTAGGGCATTGCTCCCATGACATCTGTATCAAGAGTCAAAAGATCACCATGTGAGAATCTAATAGGTGGATACTTAGCATATGGATGCTGTGGGCCAGAACTATGTGTATCTCTACACCTGCAGAGCCGTTTGGTCTCAGAGAAACAGAACTAGATTCCCCCCTTTCCTCAAGAAGACTGACTACTATGGAGGAAGGTGAAAACATATGAAATAACGGATTAGGGTGCACACCTGTGATGTAGAACTGCATGGGGCTGCAGAGTTGCTTCCAAAGATCGTCCCCTGGACCAGGTATAGCATTTTCCCCTCCTGGCTAGCTGTCAGTTTAGCATTAAGGCTGTAACTCTTTGTCCTTCAGACATTAAGACTATAACTCCTCCTTTCAGTCCACCCCCAAGAGATGCCACTGGCTATCACTTTTATCATCACATCTATTTATTTGTGTGAAGTAGAGCTTGTCAGCATATAAAACACTGCAGTGGCATAGTTGTGCCACTGCAGCTGCACAGTAGAGACATTATCTATGCCGATGGGAGGGATTCTCCTGTCAGTGTAGGTAATCCAGCTCCCCAACGCGTAGTAGCTAGGTTGACAGAATTCCTCCATTGACCTAGCACTGTCTACACAAGAACTTAAGTGTGGATTTTTCACACTCTTGAGTGATGCAGTTAAACCAACCTAATTTTATGATGTAGACCAGGCTTTGGGTTAATACACAGAAATATATTCCACTGTGGTAGGCTTGTGATGCATTTTTTTCTATTTTAAGAGCTATGCACTCTAGGATGATTAAACTGTTGTGAACATGTAGGGATTCACTTTGAAAAAGTATTATTGATTAAACTTAATGTAGCTTAAAGTCAGGGATGCATGTATTCGTGACTTTGCAGCTGCTGACTTTGTCACAGAACCCTCTTTTTGAAGTCTTTGATTTAATATTTCATTTTAAAATTATTGCTGCTATTATCTCTCTCATGGTTGTGAAGGAAGGTAAATCTACTATTCCGCCTTCTGCGGACAAATGCTCGGAGAGATGAGAACATTTCATAGTGTGACAGTTTTTAGTCTGGTAACTAAATGTGACAGTTTAAATGTCAACATTGTTAACTATTTCACTGTGATCGTGTTCTCATTAGATATCCTTTTATTTCTATAATGTCTAAAGGTGTTGTGTGTCTGAGTTGAGGATGACTCAAGATTGTCATCCAACAGGCTCAATTGGAATTATTTAATCAAAGATTATCTATCAGAGATTAGTTCAGTACTATACAGAATACAGAAAGAAGAGTTACATTACCCCCTTTATGTGATATGCTAAAGAGCTGGCGTTGGCTCTCTTCTTCACTGTAACTGGAAGGATGCAGTAGATTCATTCTCCAAATAAATTCTAGTGCCAGTGTCATTATATAGGGTTTTCAAACAAAGAAACCCTCTTTAACAAAAGAAATACATTCTGATGTTATTTTTATATATTCTCAATTTACCTGATTTACATGTGAAGTCAAGATTATTTACAGCTGAGAGAACTAACATGATAATATATTTCAGTGGGTCTTTCTTCCCCCATAATTCTTCTTTCCTGGTGATTCACCAACAGACAACATCTGCTATAACAATCATCTTATCAGTTTCCCAGATTTATATATGCTTATGGAAATAGTTTCCCAAACTATCTGGAGATAGGCTATATTTAATAATCCCTGGTACCTCTAACACAAAGAATTCCTGAATAGTATTACTTATCAGTCAGTGATCAGTATTCTGAGCATTAACATACTTATTAAAATCATAAAGATTCTAAAGAATATTTAATATATAAATGAATGAAATACACAGAAAGCAAAGGACTAAAAGTGTTAAATATTTGCTAACAAATACTAACAGAGGCCCCAACTGAAAGCAGCGCCCCAACTGTTTTAGGCAACATAAGAACGGCCATATTGGGTCAGATCAAAGGTCCATCTAGCCCATTATCCTGTCTTCTGACAGTGGCCAATACCAGGTGCCCCAGAGGGAATGAACAGAACAGGTAATCATCAAGTGATCCATCCCCCTTTCCCATTCCCAACTTCTGGCAAAAGAAGCTACAGATACCATTCCTGCCCATCCTGACTAATAGCCATTGATGGACCTATCCTCCATGAACTTATCTAGTTCTTTTTTTGAACACTGTTGTAGTCTTGGCCTTCACAACATCCTCTCGCAAGGAGTTTCTCAGGTTGACTGTGCATTGTGTGAAAAAAATACTTCTTCTGTTGTTTTAAACCTGCTGCCTATTAATTTCATTTGGTGGCCCGTAGTTCTTGTGTATGAGAAGGAGTATAATGCTTCCTTGTTTACTTTCTCCACACCAGTCATGATTTATAGACCTCTATCATATCCCCCCTTGTCTCTTTTCCAAGCTGAAAAGTTCCAGTCTTATTAATCTTCCTCATATGGAAGCCGTTCCATACCCCAATCATTTTTGTTGCTCTTTTTTTAACCTTTTCCAATTCTAATATATCTTTTTTGAGATGGGGCGACCACATCTGCATGCAATATTTAAGATGCGGGTGAACCATGGATTTATATAGAGGTAATATGATACTTTCTGCCTTATTATCTATCCCTTTCTTAATGATTCACAACATTCTGTTCTCTTTTTTGACTGCCACTGCACACTCAGTGGATGTTTTCAGAGAACTATCCACAATGACTCCAAGAGCTCTTTCTTGAGTGGTAACAGTTAATTAGACCCCATCATTTTATATATATAGCTAGGATTATGATTTCCAATGTGCATTACTTTGCATTTATCAATATGAATTTCATCTGCCATTTTGTTGCCGAGTCACTCAGTTTTGAGAGATCCTTTTGTAGCTCTTCACAGTCTGCCTGGACTTAATTATCTTGAGCAGTTTTGTATCATCTGCAAATTTTGTCACTTCACTATTTACTCTCTTTTCCAGATCATTTATGCATATGTTAAATTGGACTGGGCCCAGTACAAACCCCTGGGGACACCACTATTTACCTCTCTCCATTCTGAAAACTGACCATTTATTCCTAGCCTTTATTTCCTATCTTTTAACTAGTTACCAATCCATGAGAGAACCTTCTCAGTTATCCAATGACTGCTTACTTTTCTTAAGAGCCTTTGGTGAGGGACCTTGTCAAAGGCTTTCTGAAAATCTAAATACACTGTGTACACTGGATACCACTTGTCCAAATGCTTTCTGACACCCTCAGAGAATTCTAGTAGATTTGTGAGGCATGATTTCCCTTTACAAAAACTATGTTGACTATTCCCCAGCAAATTATGTTAATCTATGTGTCTGACAATTTTTTCCCCAACACTCTTCCTCTTCCTTTGAAGGAGAAATGACTCCTGCAAGTGACATGGGAACACACACACACAAAACCTGTCACCTTCCAGACCAATGCCCTGGTATCCTCTTACTGGAGAAAAACTTATCCTTACCCCTTACTTAGATTCCTGTTCATTTCTTCTTTCACAAGTGAGAGAAAACAGATACTAAAAGTCAGAGTATTTAGACTTTTAAAAATACACACACACACACTATATAACAGCTATGACTGGTTTTCAAAGCCATTCAGTTGAAAGGAATAAAAAGCACTTCTTGACTCAACATAACACCCCCTGCGGGAAGTCCTGCTCCTCCATAAATCTTAAATGGAAGGACAAGGTATTGGAGGGAAAGTGTCAAACAGCCTGATAGAGGGGCATGCTCATCACCCTGAGAGGGCAAGTATGAAACAGGAAAGCAACCAAGAAGAGGGTCCAGATGAAGTGGGAGATGGATGTGGCCATTGACTTTAAAGCAGATTTTGTCTGACTAGGACTGTTCGGATAGAACAGCTTGTTTGCCAAGTTACTCAAACAGAGTATGTCTCTGTATTTTCAAAGACAGAATACTTTGGTGCTAAGGGGGGTTTTCACAGCTGTTTTACTGTTAAGAATATGGGCTAATTTCTTCTTTCTAGTCCCATCCAAACAACAAGCCCCTGTAAAGAGGTTCAGTGTAGTTGGTACTCATGAGGAGAAAAACAGGTGCAGAAAACTTGCTCTTCTTGGAATAGACTGCCAAAAGTTTAGATGTGGTACTTTGGAAAATCCCACTACATGCCTATCTGCATCTCTGAGAGCTTAAATACCTTTGGAAATTAGGCCCCAACCAACCATTTTTTTAAAGTAACAGTTAAATTATACTTGGCAAGGTATTTGCCAGGCTTTGACATGAAGCCTGAGCATATGTGCACATATGGAGTCCTTCACACACACTGGGGATGGGGGGGGGGAGAAAACTAACTATTTCATAGCTGTAGGTGATTTTTTCCCCCACTGAACTAGACTTACAACTTGCTATGGGTTGTTAAAAGTCAGGGAGGTGTCAATACCTGCAGTCTTTGGAATCTGTGATGAGTAATACGTTAGAGTCAGCATGGATTAATGTACAACACTAAAGAGCGATACAATGATGTTAATTAGCCATGAGTGTAAGTAACTCTGGTAACAGACAGGTTCCGTTTTTATCACAGTTCTGCTTAAAATTGACCTATTTTTTGCCAAAGTCTCAGACCTATATATTGGAATTGAAGTAGTTCACTTACATTACCTTAACTGGGGACTGATTTTGCTTATTGCACCTAAACTCCTCTTTCAGCCTCTTGTTATGGTATAGATTTTGAGCCACCACCATTTATAAATAAATAAAATAAATAGCAAGACACAAACCACACACACACACACATTTGGATGAAAGTAGGTTTCCTCACATCCTACCCATTTTCTTTCCCTCTTATTTATTATCATAATTATGTCCCACTCTGGTCATCCTGAGCCAGATCTTCAGCTGATGTAAGTCAGTGTTCTTCCATTGAAATGAATGGAATGAAACAAATTTACCCCGCTCTGCCTCCATTTGTGAAAGGCCGGCTGTGTGTTTCAACAGCTCTTCATGGCTGGCTAGTAGCTAGGAGGGGCCACCTGAGAGCAATTCCTTCAGCCCTTGACACTTCATAGAATACAATTAAGGTTCTAATATATCCTGAATTGCAATTCCCTACATGTCAATACAGCATGCTGCTACCAGACTTCTGGGCTAGACAGTACAATGCTATTTTCAACAGGCTGCCTACAAGTCTGAGAACTCTGTTTCAACAAGCTAAATCACATGTCCATGAAAGAAAGAGTGAATGATAATATTTCATTAAAAACTGCCAAAGAACAATTCAACATTCATCAACTCACTTCACTCTCCATTAGCAAATTTAAACATCCACTTTGGCAACCTTTTACTTTCCTTTTGAGATGATAGTATGTGGTTAAACTCATTTTATACAAAATAATTGGTAATACAGTAGAACCTTTGAGTTACAAACACCAGAGTTACAGACTGACTGGTCAATCACACCTCATTTGGAACCAGAAGTACACAGTCAGGTGGCAGCAGCAGCAGCGAGAGAAAGAGAGAAGCAAATACAGTAGAGTGCTGTGTTAAATGTAAATTGTTAAAAAAAAATAAAGTTTAAAAAAGATTTGACATTTAAGGAAACTTGTTCTGTGCTGGTTTTATTTAAATAAGATCATTAAAAGCAGCATTTTCTTCTGCTTGTAAAGTTTCAAAGCCTTCTAAGTTAATATTTGGTTGTAACCATAATGTTTTTTTCTGAGTTATGAACAACCTCCATTCCCAAGAACTGTAACAGCTTCTAATTTTCCATGAAGACTGAGGATGATTCATAGAAGCCTAGATTTCATGCAGAACATTTCATGCTTTGCAATGCCTGTAGAATCAAACCAAATCTTTGTTTTTTTCAAAGATCATTACCTTTCCACCACAACCATCTCTTTAGAACAGATTATTTCCTAAATCCCAACCTCCAATGAGTCAAATTTAAGAGAACACAGATGATGATTTGTGATGGCCACAGACAAGTGCCATCACAAATCATCAAGTGGACAAGTGGTATCCAGTGTACACAGTGTATTTAGATTTCAGAAAGCCTTTGACAAAGCCTTTACAGTATAATCAGATATAAGGTGTCTGTTGCAGCAGTCTGAAACTGATATGTAATGTTATGGCCCATGAGTCCAAGCCTGCAGCCTGGCCTCAGGCAATACTCTCATTAAAGTCATAATATTAAGGTAATTATTAACTCACAGATTTAGACAACATGGAAGTAGCAAGATTTTATAAGAGATATTAAAAGAGTCACCAAATTGTGATCTATATGTTTTTATTTTATTACTCTCAGTCCTCTTCATCCAAAGACAGCAGAGCAAACTTAAGGATTTCATAGAAGTACCCTAATCTTTGGGGGAGAGTTGAACTGACCCTTTGATATGCATTTATAAAAATGCACAAATGGATAGACAGCTATCCAGGTGCTTTCCGGACTCTCACTGTTAGTGTTGATTTGCATTTTGGATGGAGAGTCATTTTAGTTCATATATTGTTTGTTTCTATTCCTATTATTTGCTCACAGGTCTACTAATTGGTGATTTTAACTACAATAATGCATTGTTCCCAGTGAGATAAAGTGCACTGAAGATTTCAAAGATGAATGGAAAAGAAATGAATTCAATATCATTACTCACGGCATGAATATGATTCATAATGTCCTTTTGACTTTTCTCATTTTAAAAGGGAAAGAGAAACTGACAATTAGCTAAATGGTCTTTATACTATATTATACTTTACTACGGTTAACATCTGGATTTGGTCTCTGTGTACACACTATCTTGCGACAAACCCATGGACTCATATTCCTTAAAGAGTTAGTGGACACTACACTTAGAAAGCTTTAAAGAAACATTCTGGAAAACTTAAGAGAGTGTTCTCATCATTTCTTTAATTTGCCAGTTATAGTATTTCTACAGTGCTTCATCAGGAATGTTACTTATGATATCAAGAGAAAAGAACTAACCAGTGAATACCTATGCTTAGAATGCTTAATTCTAAAGAATCACGTAAGCAAATTTGTTGGAACTTTTGCCCCCATCCTAGTTCAGGTGAAAATGGGATAATTATTCCATAATGGGAAGATAGTAGAATTTCACTATTCCTCAGTTGTCTCTCAAAGACCTTGTTACACATAGATCAAAGTCACATCACTGAAAAGTCAACTGCATTATCAATCAAGTATTCGGCTACATTTTTTTTAAAACTTGTGTCAGTACTATCTACCCAAATGTTCCTGACAACATATGGGTAGCCAGTCATACTATAGAAAAAAAATAATGAAATTCAACTGCATTGTTTACAGCTGCAGTACTATAAAGTAGGGCTGTCAAGCAATTAAAAAGATTAATCATGCAATTAATAGCACTGTTACACAATAATAGAATACCATTTATTTAAATATTTTGACTGCTTCTACATTTTCAAATATATTGATTTCAATTAAACACAGAATACAAAGTATATAGTGCTCACTTTATATTTTTATTACAAATATTGCACTGTAAAAACAAAAGAAATAGTATTTTTCAATTCACCTAATGCAAGTACTGTAGTGCAATCTCTTTATCATGAAAGTTGAACTTACAAATGTAGAATTATTTACAAAAATAACTGCATTCAAAAGTAAAACAACGTAAAACTTTAGAGCCTACAAGTTCACCTCAGTCCTATTTCTTGTTCAGCCAATCGCTCAGACAAAAAAGATGGTTTACATTTGCAGGAAATAACATTGCTTGCTTCTTGTTCACAATGTCACCTAAAAGTGAGAACAGATGTTCTCATGGCACTATTGGAGCTGGCGTACAAGATATATTCATGCCAGATGTGATAAAGTCCCAACATGCTTCAACCACCATTCCAGAGAACATGCGTCCATGCTGATGATAGGTTCTGCTTGATAACAATCCAAAGCAGAGTGGACTGACACATGTTCATTTTCATAATCTGAGTCAGATGCCACCAGCAGAAGGTTAATTTTCTTTTTCGGTGGTTCGGGTCCTGTAGTTTCCACATCAGAGCATTGCTCTTTTAAGACATCTGAAAGCATCTTTCTCCCCTCATCCCTCTCAGATTTTGGACGGCACTGCAGATTCTGAAACCTTGGGTTAAGTGCTGTAGTTATTGTTAGAAATCTCACATTTTAAGAATACTTTCACTGCAGATTTAACAATGAACAACGTGTGCCAAGAGTAATATATGGGCCCTACCATCAATCAAACCCTAACCCTGCCCATTGACTCCTTAAGCCCCACCCTTGACCCCTTAGTCCCTCCCATCTGTCACCAGAACTCCCACCCCATGGAGGTATTACTTCCGGGGTCAAGGCAGCCACATGACCGGAAGCAAGGTGTGTCATGTGACCCCTCTAATAACTCCTCCCACCACCCTCTACCAATCAGGATCAGTTTTGTACTGAAAAGATCACCCTGAGAGGAGATTTTGACCAACCAGGGTGACTTCCAGGGTGGGGTGACCCATCTGGAAGTGGGTCATGTGACTCCTCTAAGAACTCCTCCCGAGGCCCTCTGCCAGAGTGCAGCACCATTACCCCATAAGTCCCAGTACCAGACAGAGGAGGCCATCTCTTACCAAGGACACATGTTTTAGAAATCATGGAAAGGCTGCTGAGAGGAAACATGGACTCCTTCACCACCTCCGTGAGAACTTCAGACTTTGTTTTAGACCCAAGGGTCTTTGACCATCCGTGGAGAAAGTGCTACATCAGGGACAGTTACGAGGAGGAGGAGGAGGAGGGAGCAACCTAGGGGAGCCCTTTGGCCCAGCCGTTGATGGATTTTGGGTTCGGGTTCCAGCATATCCAACTGCTTGTGATCACCATGCTGAGCATGGTGGCCTCTCTTTGTCCACCTCCTCAGAGGTGGAATGCAACTGCAACTTGAGGGAGTCACCAGTGAACAAGGTGAATGGAAAAGATGTTGCACACGTAAATGAATGATTAAGAAGCGACGTTTGAGGAGGGGGTGTAATGGGTTAGGAACCGGGGGTTGTGTAAATCTAAAAACAAGCAGTGGGGTGCTTACACTGTTTGTTTTCTGAAAATCTCTCAACAACTTGATGATGTCTTTTTAGAGGATCCGGAGGCCCTGGATAGCATTGCATCAAGCAGCGAGGATGAACCGGGCGATCTTGTCTTTGCTCAATGTTGATACAAATTGTTGAAGAGGACTTTGAGGATGATGGCTATGAGGAGTTTAGGAGGTGGTTTGGCATAGAACTAACTGAGCCAGTGCCACGTCGTGAGTGTAAAAAAGTCATGCAGACTATTGTACACATTTTTGTTTATGCTGTCCTTAAACACTGCCTTAGGGAAAAGCTTTTTGAAGACTGTGAGGGCTGTCTCGTAGATGCACCAGCCCAATGACACCATGACTGTGTGACTTGGACTTCAGTGGATATAAACTGCAAGCTCCAGGGCCTGTGTGCTGAGCTATGTTTGAAAAGCTTATTAAACACCGTTATTGCCATAAGTTATGCTATGCAATGTCTGTGCCTAACCCAAAAACATTTAGCGCAAGGGGTGACCTTGATAAATGCTGTGCAATTTAGTGCAGACCCTGACTGTGTTTTAAAGAAAATAACCAAACTGGAAGATGCCTGCTTACAGAGTTATGTTGACCGTCTAGTCCACACAAAGAGTTACAGAATCCTGCTTAAGAAAAAGACTATTTGTAAGAAATATAAAAGGATTAAGTTAGAGAATAGTTAGGGGACAAACGTGATAAAATTTGGTAGCTGAAAATTTTAAAAAACTATTGAAAAGGGCTTTGTGACTATCTGTGTTTCTGTTAGGCGGCCTCTGGCCCTTAAGTGAGCTAAAAGTTTTAATGAAGCATCTTGGTTTGTTTTCAAGGAGCTGTATGTCTTTTACATAAAAAATAAATTCTTTGTCAGAACCTAGCTCTTGTGGGGTTTTGTGTGTATAAAAAAAAAAGATGCTCATTTACAGCAAAAAGCTGAAATGTATGTTGTGGGAGGGGAAAAAAATCCTTAAATGTGCTTACAATAGAACAAACAGGGCTTCTTCAGACATGTGTTTGAGTACAATACAGTTGACTTATCCTGTTGAATTGAATGGGTTTAACCACACACACACCCCTCACTGAATAGTCAGGGTGACTGCGATTACTTACCCTTCTTGCCATAGGGGGTGGGTGGGTGTGGGTGGTGAGTTCTGATTAATATGAAAACCTCAGGAATTTGCAGATGCTATTGGACAGTTTAAATATAACCCCTGGAGCTGGCAGAACTCTATGCGGGTAAAACAGAGCCAGAGACATAAAATTCTCCCTCAAAGAGTTCAGTCACAAATTTAAATCAACGTGTTATTCTTTTAACGAGCATCATCACTATGGAAGCATGTCCTCTGGAATGGTGGTCGAAACATGAAGTGGCATATGAATGTTTAGCATAATCTGGCATGTAAATACCTTGCAATACTGGCTACAAAAGTCCCATACAAATACCTGTTCTTACTTTCTGGTGACACTGTAAATAGGAAGCAGGCAGCATTATCTCCCATAAATGTAAACAAACTTGTTTGTCTTAGAGATTGGCTGAACAAAAAGTAGGACAGAGTGGACTGGTAGGCTCTAAACTTTTGCATTGTTTTGGTTTTGAGTGCAGTTACGTAACAAAAAACCCTGTAAGTTGCATTTTCAGGCTAAAGAAATTGCACTACAGTACCTATATGAGGGGAGCTGAAAAATACTATTTCTTTTATCATTTTTACCATTCAAATATTTGTAATAAAAAATATAAAGTGAGCAGTGTACACTTCGATTTCAATTACAACACAGAATACAATATATTTGAAAATGTAGAAAAACATCCACAAATATTTAATAAATTTCAATTGGTATTCTATTAACAGTGAAGTTAAAACGGTGATTAATTGCAATTAAGTTTTGAGTTAATCGCATGAGTTAACTGCAATTAATGAACAGTCCTACTATAAAGCAACTTTTAATATCAAGATTAACACAGGAATTCTCAAACTTTGGGGGGGGGGTTTAAATAAAAAGTATAAAAGTTAAGCATTGTCATAGTGGATTTAGTGGATACAGCACTAAGAACTCTGATTCAGGACATCTGGGTTAATTACCAGCTCAGCAGATGCAGATGATAGAAATTTCAAAAGCACC
Source organism: Gopherus evgoodei (assembly GCF_007399415.2). NCBI lineage: Eukaryota > Metazoa > Chordata > Testudines > Testudinidae > Gopherus > Gopherus evgoodei. The sequence goes on along the minus strand of NC_044332.1, from coordinate 31,894,935 downwards.
TAGGCATGAAACTTTGATTGATTTCAATGGGAATTAAGTGCCTTAATACCTTTTAAAAATCTGGCCCGAGGTGCATAAGTGCATTTGAAAATTCCAAGAGATGCCCATCTGCATCTTTAGATGCCTAAACTTCTTCAAAAAATCTGACCCATAAAAGGTAAAAATTTTAAAAAGTGCCTAAATGATTAAGAGCTTAAGATCCATTTTCAAAAGTAATTTTGCAAATAAGAATCAGGCTTCTAAATGATTTAGGAGCCTCCTTTGAAATTTTTAATCTTATGCTACCACATACCTCAGTTTCCCCTCTGGAAAATAGAACCCCACTAACAACCATGAAATACTAATGATTGTAATATAATTAGATCATGGAATTAGATAGATAGATGGGAGTAAGTGCTTTTGAATGTTATTGCTAGGAATCAAAGGGATGCTGAAAGAAGAGACAAGGCTGCAGTGGTGACTAAGCAACAGATTATACCCTGAGGGGCCAGATCCTTTGTATGTGAGCATAGCTCCATTGAAAGCATCGTTTTTCACACAGAGCTGGGCAAGATTTTTCAGATCACCTCCCCCCAGCCCAAAAATGCAGATTTGGTTTGACAGTAATATTTTACAAATCATGTCAAAAGTGACAAATTGTTTCAGTCAAGAAAGATAACCAAAAAGTTCTGGAAAAAAATCAAAACATTATCTTTCAATATTTTCCATAGTACCTCAAAAATTAAACACTGTTTTTTTCCAATCTTTCGGTTCGCCCAGCAAACCAAAAAGTCAGGTAGTCATACAGCTCTATTTCCTTACAGCTGAAAAAAAAAACTTATCAAAATGTTGTGCTATTTTATACCAGCAGAGAATCTGGTTGATCTATATCTCTACATTAAAATTTATCAAAACAACTATAACCATCTGGTTTTTTTCCATATCAGACTTCCCACAACATGACAAACCAATTCTGTGTTTTATGCTGCTAGAATTCCCTTATTAGGGCTATAGACATAGCGCATATTTTACAGTGTTGCTTATAAAATGGGCTGAACAAAGAAGATGATGTGTAATTGGTTAATCTCCAAGCTCCAACCAGTGCTGCTTTTATTGGGCAACTGTAGCATTTGGTTGGCATATTAACCTCCCCTTCAAGAAAAGGAAAACAAAAGATGTAAGAAAAATTCTTTAAGATCTTTGCTGAACCTGAAAGCATGAGTGTTTTTGAGCTGCAACAACTGCTGAGTGAAACCACTGAGTTAGCCCTAGCATGGGATGAAACTATATTGAAGAGTTAAAAGTTTTAAGACTCTGAATGCTCATTTTGCTGCCATCTCCTGCTCCAGCTGTGGCTTCTTCAAAGGCTTTGCTCAGCAGATACCACAGCTGGGACTGACATGACCAGGTTAGGAACTATTTTCTTATTAATTTTAAAATAATAATATATGGAAACAGGAAGAAGTTTTATGTTGTGAATGATGAACAAGTCTGCGTTAGAAAACACTTGCAAGTTTCCAACTATAGTGGAGTACAAACAGTTAATTAACCAATTCATTGTCATATTGCATCTGTGTCCCTGCAGCAATAAAGTTTATACAGCTGGTAAATTTTAGAAGAGCAATTACAAGACCATTTTGAAAGTTTGGGAGACTCTAAACAGCATTAAAGACTAAATATTAATTAAAACAAAGTATTTAAACATCTTATAGGACTTTGAGGTACTAATGAACTCAATTAGGAGCAATGATCAAGTTTACAAATTAAACTACTGGATCATATATTATGCAAGCATGAGTTTGTTGGTGTTTTCTGTATAATAAGGTTACTTTGCCTCCGGATAATACATTAATTTTCAGATGTTCATTATTTTGTTTAAAATCTTGTTGCATAGCAAGAGGACTAAGACATTTTTGAACTTCTACACATTCTAAATATTTTTTAAAAAAGAACAAAACCTGTTTTATCTGGTAATTTTTCATTTGAATTTCTTTATTAGTCTATTTTAAAAAATATATAGGGCTAGATTCTGTTCTGTTATATTGATATAAATCCAGTGTAAGTGACAGACATATCTTCCTGTAGGAACACACAGAATCAGTACTTACATTGACTTTCAGTTCTAAAAGCATGGAGTTTGGGTTTGGTGTTCAGATTTTTATGTGAATTCTCAACTTCTGGAGTCTTTAAAAAATGGCTCAATATGTCATGCACAGACTTTCATACACATGAGACTTCACGGTATTTTGGCAATTCTGGTTTCAGTCTCATCAAATGGAAACCAGAAATGAAAAGGGGGGGGGATGAGAAGGAGAAGGTTAACAGAGAGAGAGAGATCTCTCCAAACATTTGAGTTTGGGTTGAGTAAAATGGGGCAAGGTTGAGGAATATTGGGTCTTCTTTTCCTAAACTAATAACCAAACAGACACTCCAAAGAGCCAACTCCACACTTTTTTTTTTTTTAATATAAAACCCTATTCTTCAGGGGAAATTTTCAGTAAAAAAATTATTGATCACGCTCATCAGGATGCTCAGGAGTTCTTATATTTAGAACAGTCCCCCCAAATGGCTTAGGGCTCAGGATGTGTAGGACACACAGAATTGTCTCCCAACATAGGGATACAAGATGGGTGATCTGAAGAGCTCTGTGTAGCTCAGAAGCTTGTCTCTCACCAGTAGAAGTTGAAGCAATAAAAGATATCACCTCACTTACCCTGTCTCTCGTGACCAACATGGCTACAATACTGCATTTACCAATGATAATGTCCTGAGTGGAGTCAGGAAAAACCATGTTTCTTCTGGATGTTTTCCAGACACTTTAGCTGATCAGAGATAGATGATCTAGATATACGATCAGAGAAACAGATTCAAATAAATCCAACTCTCCTCCCTACTCCTGCTGAACAGAAAATGGTGCAGTATAAAAGCATGTGCATTAGACATGCATTTTATGAATTGTTAAGATTTCTTTCTCCACTTTTTTTGTTTTAAACTGAATCAGCAACTGTACTTGATTTGTTCTGTAAGCAGCCTGATTAATCACTAGGAGCACCCATGTGTTTACTTTTTTGTTAATTAATGCAGCATGTGTCGTTCTGAAAAATAATCAAGGCCTCATTAATGCTATGATTCATTTAACATTTCTCAGTTAGGGCCCCAATCCTGATCCTACAGAAATCAATTGCACAACTCCCTTTGGCTTTAAGGAGAGAAGAATCAAGCTCTTAAATGGATTAAGATGTGCTTTTTATTTATTTATTTGCAGGTGATAACTTTCAAAAATACATAAGGATGTCAGTATCTTTATCTCCATTTGACAAATGGGGAAACTGAGGCACAGAAATAAAGCAATTTGCCCATGGTCATACAGCAGGCCAGAAATAAAACCCAGGTCTGCTGAATCCCAGTCCAGTGCTCCCCCACTAGGACACATTGCTCTTTTGTTTCTTACTCTAGCCTTTTGTGTACCAACTCAGTAGACTATGAAATATTTCAACATAAAAGGTCTGTCTTAGCAGAAAGGGAAGAGAACAGAACCTGGCACGATTTATTTAAAATTAAAAAAAATAACAAAACCAGATTGTGTATGGAATTGCACTCACACCACACCTTAAAGTAATGAAAATGGCATTATGAAAGTAAGGTTAAAAAGGCTCTTTGATCGTAAATGTCAGTCTCCAGCTGCTCATAATTTTCTCTGAAACTGTCATTTTGGGCTGAAATTTGTCATGTTTTGATAATATTTAAACACAAATCTATTGCTGATTTTGATGATCTCATTGGAAGTTTCATCATGAGCTTTTAAACCACCTGAGGGCTCAGGGAGACCATGCTGGTTTGGGACTGAGGGAGTGCAGCCAAGGACAGCGCTTCTCCCATACAGTTTTAAAAGCCCTGATCTTGCCCCCCACCACAAACAAACTGCAGGATGTGAAGGCAATCTTCACACTGGAATTCAATTGTCCTGATTCTGTCCCCTGCTATGGCTCCTTTACTCCACTACTGTGGAATTAAGGGAGAACAGTCTCCTGCAGAAGCCCCCCTCAAATAAATGGGTGTCCCAATGGATGCAGAGTCTGCAGCACAGATGTTGGCATAGGGGCAAGCCAGAGGATGCAAGGGGCAAGCCAGGGGCTGGAATATGGCTAGCATAGCCAGCATGCCGGCTGTTCTGAGCTTTAGAGTAGCGCAATGGTAACAATGTATGACAGTCATCACCTTGGCCCAAATGCCTGGGAATGAATTGGAGTCCTCCAAAGCTAAAAGCATGACCTGCTACAACTTGAGCTAAAGCTCTCAAAGTAATAGGGCTGTTACAGACTCGTATCTTCTGCAAATCAGACAGACAGAGGGAAACCTATAACATACTGTTGGTAAGTGTATACATATGCATAAGTGCTGCAATTTGGGGTATGTCTACAGTGGAGCTGGAGGTGTAGGCTCCAGCTCAGGTAGCCATAGCTGTGCTTGCTTTGATCAAGCAACATAGCTGCAGCTGCACTGGCAGCAAGACTAGCTAGCTACCGTAATCACATACCGAGGGTTTCAGGCTGGATTGTACTGGCGGGGGGGTGGGGGTGTGCAGGCACTAATCCATCATGCCTCTCTCACTACTATGGCCAGACTGCTATTTTTAGCACACTGGCTCTATCAGAGCTAGAACTTTTACATCTGCCCCAAGCTGGAAATTATATCTCCGGCTGCAGTGTTTAGAAAAGCCCCTAAACATCTCTCAGGTGCCTCTTATTTTCAGGGATATCAATTTAGTCTCAAAGTTACCTATATACAGTCCACTCAATTTGATGTCCCCAGTTTTATTTGTGAAAGATATTTTTACATCAGATAAGCAGGATCAAGATTCTAGAAAGAACTATTTGCATTAAAAGAATTAAACCCACAGCATTTTTAGATTCCTGAATGAGTAATATTTGTGTGTGCCTTGTCCTACATTTGCACCCAGGCAGGTCATATGCCCCTTCAGGCCTGCTCCACTGTGTGGGAGTTACTGGCCAGACCCACAATTCAGAAAGCACAATGGTGCCTAAACCACTTCTACTCTCCCCCAGTCTGAGCTGTCTCTCCTGCATTGGCCCACAGTTTCTTTGGTAAATCTTTGTACCCCTCTGCACATAGAAGGTCATAAGAAAGCCCTAAATCTCAAACTTATCTAGTCAGTACATAGCAAGCCATGTGACACTAGCCTGTCGCACACCAGCTGACTCCATAGACTTGGTGTTGCACACTACAAGTTACATAGCATGTGTACAACTTGTAGAACGTGACCAGATGGTCCATGTGCTCAGTTAGCACATGGCAAGCTCGCATGCTGTACATTCACAACTTGGCTTGCCAGAGACTGACTAGCCATGTAGACAAGAACTCTGTGTCTATTCTATCTCCAGGCATTGCCTTCAAGTTCAGGCATCCTTTTAATCAGTACATATAGACTTCTGAAGAGTGATTGACCCAAAGAGTGAAAGATGAAGTTAGTAAAAGATGTATTTAGTTTCTCACTAGCTGCGAAACTGCCAGTCTGCAGCTTTCAGTTTCAAACAGAACATCTGTTCTTTCTTCAGGAGCATTTGTGGTTGTGTGAATTTCAATAATGCTTACCCATAATTTTGGTGGCTTTTAAACTTTATTAAAAAAGCTTAATCAGAATCAATAAAAATTCTTGATTGAAGGGTTTCTTTTTTAATAAAATGCAAAAAGCCGCCTAGCCAGTATTTGAGAACTACAAAAATCTATGGCCAGAAGGCACTTCCAGTTTTTAATAAGGAGCTTTTCCTCCTCTGTATGCAAAAGCACATTTCAATAGCATTCACAACTGCTGCAGCACCTTTTAACTTTTACTTGTCATTAACTAGGGCTTAATAGGGAGTAATGTAGACTTTTCTTATTTTAAAGTCTATGATTAAACTGCTGCACAATGGGTATGGAATGTTGGTTTTGCTACCCACATTATGAAAGCACTAAAAATGCAGACAGTAACATGCAAATGAAACTGTACAATACTGCAAAAGTCCTGAGATGACTTCTACAATGGGCCTCAGAGGCCACTTAAAAATCAAGGGGCTAAATGAAATATGACTGTAAGGTTAGCAAGTGATAACTTACATACACTCCAGCATACAGATAGTTTTATTTCATTTTTAACATTGGCCTCAGAGAAACCAAGCTGCATATTTTGTGTACTGTAAAGAATTCAAAAAGAGTCTGCATTAAAAAAAGCAACTGTTTTGAAAGGCAAGATTCCAACCTTATGTGCTCATTTGTTGCTCCCATTGATTTTAATGCAAATTACATACCTATATCCAAATCACACCCATCTGCAGAACTTCACCCACTGTGTTCAAGTTAAGTACTTATAAGTACATTAAAAGAAGAAGACGTAATGATCAATATACATGGGAGCAGGATTACCGTACAAGAGATTAGGGTCTTTGCAGCTCAAAGCAGAAAGACAGGTACAATAGTATCTGACACCTCAGAAACCACCACATTACAGTAGAATTTTTATATGTAATATAAAATGTATTTAAATCCATGTCAGTTTATCCCGTATGAAAAGTTAGAGAGAATCTAAAGTGAAGTGAAGATTTTTGGAAACTATTTGGACCGACTCACAGAATTTAAACAGATTTTATACCTGCTGTAGAATTCTATAGCATGATTTTTAAAAAAACACAAACACAAAAACAAAAAAACACCCTACAGAAAAGATATATACTCCACTAAAGCCCATGGATTTTTTAACAGTCATTTCAACAGAACCCAATTGGTTTCACTTTTATTTATGCTCTAAAAGATTTTTCCTAATAAGAGTTTGAAGACTATTTGGTCAAAATGCTTTCACTCCCTTAGACCTTATAGTAGATCTTACTTTCTGTGCATGAAAGCCATTTTGCATGATACTTCCATGTGTTCATTCTCTTGGAGTATTACTCTTCTCCCCATCATTGGTGGCATCTCTGTTCTGGATCAGTGGGGCAGGTAGACCTTTCAGAGGATGTGGATAAATTGATTAGCATTAACAACTATTTCTCTTTCAACTCAGACTCATTCTCCCTTTGATGTCAACCACTCAGAGAGGAGTTGTGGAGAGCTGCTGGAAGCAGAAACTGACATTGCTTCATGGACACCTGCCCAGCCAACTCTCTCTGTGCCTTGAATGAAGATATATCTATCACAGATAAGTAGGAACACCACATTTCAGCATGATTTGACTCTTCTCCTTTTCAGCATGATTTTCTGGCATTCGTGCACCTTTCAGAATTTAAAATAATGAGTACTGTCCATAATTTTTCTACCTCAAGAGAGTTGCTAGGCTTAAATTGTTAACATTTGCAAAGCATTTTAGATCTTCAGATGAAAGGCATTATAAAATTATAAAGAACTGTTGCACCCTTCCAGACTCCACCTCATCCTGGAAATCCTTACTTCCCACTCAGACTGTCCCACCTGTATCCTACAACTGTATGTCTCAAGAAATTCAACCTCTTTCCAACTCTGGCTTCAGTTCTATTCCCTGAAGAATGATCTTATATGCACTGGGACCAAGCGGTTAGTGGAATATCTAGCTGCAATAGGGTATTACTTGAATGGTATGCCACTCCATTACAAATGCGGGGCTTCAATGTGCTATGAAGGGGAGTTGGCAAGCTTCAGTTTCAAACTATTTCTTGATATTTGTCATCTGGTGCTTGAGCTTTTTAATTTGTTTACATTATTTACATGTTTCTAAAAGTTCCTTCCCCCCTGCCATTGAAAACACTACAGCAGTGGTTCCCAAACTTGTTCCACCACTTGTGCAGGGAAAGCCCCTGGCAGGCCGGGCCAGTTTGTCTACCTGCCATATCCGCAGGTTTGGCCGATCGCTGCTCCCAGTGGCAGCGGTTTGCTGCTCCAGGCCAATGGCAGCTGCTGGAAGTGGCACGAACCAAACACAGATACTATGAATCAGGGCTTTCTCTGACAGAAGTTCAGTGTCTTGAGAAAGTCTGACTTGTTTCTGCCAAGTCTGAAGGTTTCAGGTGTGATAAAGTTGAAGGAGGAGTGAGAGGAAAAACACAGCTCTTATCCTCTTCAAAGAGGTCCTTCTACACTCAGGCCTCAAGCTGTCCACAGCCCATACCGGAAGAATGAACTAGGTGGAATTAATTCCTTAGCCTGACACAGCCTGAAAAGCCCTTTATTTTAAGGCCGGCAACTATGGGCCTCTTTGGTTGGAAACATTTAACCTGTTTCCTGACAGCCACTGGACAGGATCTGCGCACCTCTCTAGAAGTTGATTTAAGGAAAGCATTCACAAAGTCTTTAAAAATGTGAACCCAATTCCCCTTAAAAACAAACCTTGCACCACAGAATTGCCTGTTCTTAAAATTTTCAGGGCAATTCATTATCCGTGATTCTGGGTTATGAAAAACTGACATCTTGCTCTTGGCCCAGAGCTGCATATAAGATTTTTGTTGCATCTAATGTGTGTTTTCCCAAAGAAGACAGGAAAATGTAAAATATGAATGGTCTGACCCTTTGGCCCTCCTGGAGGGAGTGGGGGGCTTTAATAAAATCTTGCACACTGCTTAAAATAAGAATGATTACAATTTTATAATGTAGAGTGCCTTTAAAAGATAGATCCTCAAAATACTATTGAAACCTGGAGCCAAGATGAAGTTTCATTTTTAAAATTATATTTCATGGGTGCAGTACCAGGGCCATGACATACAATCCTTTTGTGAGGTCAGAACCATAAAATATTGCCATTGTTCCTTTTACTTATTTTCAAGTTACAGATTGTATACATATATAGGAAATACTGTGTACACAAGCTATATATAGACACTTCAGACCATGAGTAATTAGTTAACAATAGTAAATATTAAAAATGTATCAGGACCAAACACAAATGAAACAATTAAGGAAGCAACAACATAATACTGCCATCTCATGGCAAAAACATAAGGTAGTATTGTTCAGATATAACAAGGAGAAGAGTTAGTCTTTAAAACCTAAATATTAAATCTGATTTACAAAAAGGTAATAACTAAAATAGTTCTATTAAAGGCTTGTCTACCTGAACAATTCATTCATGGTAAGCTGGGATATGAGCCTGGCAGGGTCTAACACTCCATGTTCACTCTGCTGACATGCATTAACAATTCATTAGATTGTCTTGATTCAGTCCTCTTTAAAATAGAACTTGCTCAAATTACTCTAATGAAATGTTAGTGTACATGTTGTATGTAGTCTAGCTGTAGTTGTGATGCTCAGAGTACCTTTCCCAGACCTGAAGAAGAGCTCTGTGAGGCTTGAAAGCTTGCCTCTCTCACCAACAGAATCTGATCTAAGGCATGGTCTACACTAGGGGGCGGGGGTCGATGTAAGATACGCAACTTCAGCTACGGGAATAGCGTAGCTGAAGTCGACGTATCTTATTTCGATTTAGCTCCTGTCCTCAAGGTGTGGGATTGACAGCCACGGCTTCCCCGTCGATTGCACTTCCGCCTCTCACCTTGGTAGAGTTCCAAAGTCGATGAGAGCTCGTTTGGGGATCAATTTATCGCGTATAGATGAGACGTGATAAAAATCGATCCCCGATTGATCGCTACCCGCCGATTAGGACATACCCTCTGTCTGGGGATTGGTCCTGCTTTGAGCAGGGGGTTGGACTAGATGACCTCCTGAGGTCCCTTATGTCTCTGTTAGTGCACACAGACAGATTGCCAGTCAACAGGATTTACCAGGAGAATTAGACCCCGCCAGACTAATGCAAGGTAGATTCACTCCCAGACATGCCATGAAGTAATTGTTCATGCAGACAAGCCCTTACTGTTATGGAAATATTTGATACACAAGGTACAACTACCTGAAATCACGTTTGATTTGAGTTTGAACTATATCTGCACAGAAGTCAGATGAAGAACAGAGCCATTATCATAACATACCGACGGTTCATTTAGACCAGTATCCCATCTCTAATAGTGATTGGTACCAAATGCTTTAAAGAAAGGTGCATGAGCCCCCATAGTAGAATAAACCACCCATAGGGAACAATTTCTTCTAACCTGTTAGATGATGGTTTACTTACACTGTGAAACATGAGGGTTCATATCCTTGAAAAAAAAATGTCTGTTGAATGTAACCGGATGTTCTCAGTATCCATACAAATGTCTAATCCTTTTTTAATCTTAATAAACAGTGTTTCAGTGATATATAGTGGCTAGGAGTTCCGTGGGTTAATTATCTGTTGCATTAAAAAACTGTTTTCCTGTATCACATTTTGGGCTTTTGACATCCATACTGTCCAATATCAGGTTTTTAGCATATTGAGACAAGCCAATGTGTTAAGACAGTACATGAAATCTCTCTAAACATAAGGAGGTTACATTTTTAAGTCCTCTTTCTTATAAAGAAACCTTCAAATTTTGTTTTTGTGAAGCCCTTGCAGAGCTGCTGCAACACCAGAACAGAGTGTAACAGCACTGATGGTTTTTGACTCGAGAGAATGAAAGGGAAAGACATCCAGAAGGACAAACTAGTCCATCAGAAATCTGTCCTAGAAATCTGTCACTAGAACTGCAGGCTTTTCTACAGGCATCACAGCAGTCAGCAGTGAAGGCAGCCAAGAGATCAAACAAGGTCATGCAAGAAATAGCCAACACAGACCTTTAAAAATACATGAAATGTAACAACTATTTTTGAATAGCATTAAGATCATGGTAAAAGCCAACAGAAACTACTAAATAGAAATAGAAGGATGACACTCCATTTTCACTCACTTCAGTTTATAAACAAGGACTTTGTAAGGAGCCTTGTGCATGTATTTACTTGGGCGTGAAGTGGATATGGATTCTTAGTATTATGCTAAGATGTTGAGTTTCATTTTAGTTTAGAATACATTAGAGCCCTCATTTGTGGCCTTTTTTCCCAGCCCCAAACCAGAAGGCATGAAGAGAATCTCTCCTCATGATGTACTTATGCCACTGGTTGACCCAAGCCATAGCCTCCCCTGGGAGTGAGATAGGAGCAGGAATATAGTAAAGGGAACACTGCTCAAAAGAGAAAAGAAACAAGTGGGTCACTCTAGGCCAGTAACCATGCAAGAGGTAAAGCAGAACAATGAGGCACATGATGACAACTCCCACTTCAGACTGCTGCAATCAAGAACAATGGACATGGATGTCAGAACTGTTTTTTCCTCCAGGGCATAAACACTTCAGTGGATGCCCTTTCCAAAGAGGTGCCCATTTTCCACTTCACTGCTGGGGGACTCTGGCCTTAAAATCAGGTGACATATGGCCTCTTGTGTTACTCCTCCCCACCTTGTTGCTGAGGTAGAGGGTAAAAGGAGGCATGGACAGAATAAAATATTCTACAATTTCTTTGCCATTATTTGCCTGGCTTTACTCTCAAATTACATGATTCCTAGGCTAAGTGACATTCTGTCACAATTCAGATGGTCACCGACAACTTAGCCCAGCCAACTTTGCACCTAAAATCACTCAATAATGTGATAGTGGGGAAAAAAATGTAAGTTTGTTTCTCTTTCAGTGTTTCCATTATATTTTAAGAGGAAAATGTCTGAGGGGAAACAAGGTGGACATTTAATCAAAAAACACCAAACAACCACCCCCCCTTCACTCACTCACTCACTCACTCACACACACACACACACACACACACACACACACACACACACACACACACACACACACACACACACAAAGTAAAAGGCAAGGAAAACAGCATAGAGATATAAAAGTGCAGATGAAATTCAAAGATATTAGAGAAGGTAGAAAAATAAATTAACATTTTTCTATTCATTTGAAAAAGTTTCAATTACATTTTCATGATTTTGTAAACAAATTATTTTTAAATTGGAAAACTTTAATTTCATTTTTGTGTTAAAATAACCCCTAACCTTTTATCTTTTCCACCATGGAAAAATGGAGTAAGGGGACTAAGTAAAACCATTTGAGAGAAAGTATTTCCCTATATTAAAAAACTTTTTAAAAGTTAAATTATTCATGCAGAAATTTAAAAATGAAAAAATTGACCAAAAAATTTGACCAAAATGAAAAAAAAATTTAAAAATTTTAGTGCAAGTGACAAGGCATTTTCAATTGGAAAAAAAAATTGTGGGGAAATTTTCAACTCTCTCCAAAGATGGAAAAGTTGCAGAACTTTGAGAGCTGCTTTCCTACTTTTCATCTCTTAGTAATTCATGTACACTCACATATACAGTGAAAGAACACTAGTGAAGAGGCATGTTTTTAATCTTTTAAATTATTAGCACACTTACTTCAAATATCTGAGGTTTATTCATGCAAATACTCCTTACTGACATAAGTAGTCTTGTTGATTCTGGTGGAACCAATTACATTAGCGAGGAATACTCACATGAGCAAGGGTTGCAGACTCCCCAATAATAGCACTGGGTGAGAAAATATTTTTCCCCTCAAAAAAATTAGAATTAAAACAAATTTTGTTTGAAGGATTTTTTTAAATGAAGCTTTGAAAAAAATTCCAACTTTGAAAAAGTTCCAGAATGGCAAATTTACTTTTTTTTGTTCACTAACTTTTGCAAATATGGAGACATTCTGAAAATGTAAACTGTGTGCATTGAGGGTGTGGAGAGGGAAGCAAATAAGTCAGGGGTTGGGGGGAACCAGGAAAAAAGGGAGACCGGGGAGAAACAAACAATCCAAAATTTTCCGTTTAAATAAAATATGTATTTTCCTTCAAGAAAAGTTGTTTCCAGTTACATCCCTTTTTTGTGGTGGTGGGGAGGGGAAGATGTCAGCAAAATTTCAGCCAGATTTAGTCAATAACCTGAGGCTATGGCTTTGCTGCCAAGAAGATGTCTTTACAGTGAGATACATAATGTGAGTTACCTATTCACTGCAAAATCTTAATGAAGACAAGGCTAAACTTTTTACTTTGACATAGTTAGGCAAGGCTGGCCTCCACGAGGGGATATAGTGTTGAACTCATCTAGCTACACTGAGGTAAACATACGTGGCTTAGCACAGTTAATTTTTATCTCACTGTAGAGCCAGGGGCGGCTCCAGGCACCAGCGCACCAAGCGCGTGCCTGGGGCAGCAAGCCATGAAGGGGCACCTGTTTGTTGCCATGAGGGCGGCACTCAGGGAGCCTTCAGCGGGATGCCTGCAGGAGGTCCACCGGTCCCATGGCAATTTGGCAGCAGGTACGCCGAAGGTGTGGGACCGGCGGACCTCTCGCAGGCATCCTGCCGAAAGTCGCCTGACTGCTGTGCTTGGGGCAGCAAAATATATAGAGCTGCCCATGTAGAGCAACACCTTTTGGCAATGAAGGCACAGCCCAGCTTTGGATAATGCAAAGGATTTTGACAATAGGAGTATTACTGCAGATTTCTCTGTTAAGTAAATTATAATAAAAAAGATAGTATTTTTAGAAAGAAGAGCCACAATATTTATCTGGTGGAGCACTTAAGCTGTTTTTGAATGATACGTAAAACCAGTCATAATGAACCCTGGTTATTAAAACTCCAGTGGCACATTTCAAAAAACAGTGGGTATATACTGTAGTGTTGAAGCCTGCTGCTTCCATCCTCGAAGGGATTGTATTCCAGCAATGGATGAAGTGATTGCTGTAATCGTGCAATCAAAAGTCATGGGTAGACATAGACCTTGTGGAACCCCACTGAACACTGTTGGCCCCTGAGTGGAGTCAGTGGTTCATACACATAAATGTGATTGCAGGACTGAGCCCAGAGTTTGTAATCACTTGACTAACTGCAAAGCAAATTATGGTGCTGTGTTTAAATGATTCCTTGTGAAAATATATTGTTTTGAAAAAATGAATAGCCTGAAAATACATGTTTTAAAAAATAAGTAGCCATATGCCTTCAAAGAGACAAGAGTAGCCAACAGTCTAATGACACCACACCTTCTCTAGGAGTTAGTAAGCAGCATGCTCAGGAGCACAGTTAAGGGTGATGCCCTTGCTCACACCAAGACATACTTTAGTTCAATAGGACTATTCATGGTATAAGGCAGGGGTGGCCAAAATTTGGCTTGCGAGCCTTATGCAGCTCTTTTACAGTCAAAGTGCAGCTCACAGAACCCCACACCGCTCCCACATTCTCCTTCTATCTCCCTGCAGCTCACTTCTGCCTCTCCCCAAAGCTGCAGCTCCGAGCTTGCTGGCTCTAGCAGCTGACATGCAGGGAGAGAGTGCCTGGTAGCACCATGTAACTGTCCAGGGCCAGCAAACCCTGGCAAAAATCGGGGTGGAGGGGACATCTGCCTAGTGGGGAAGGGGATATCAGGCCTTCAGTGAATGCCTGCTAAGGCTTAGGGCTTCAGCAGAAGCAGGGCAGAAACCACAAGCCCCAGCAGGTGCTTCCCATGGGGCTGAAGCCCCGAGTCCTGGCCGGCGTACCCCGGCTCTCGAACTTCTGAAGATTACCATATGCGACTCAAGCGATCAGTAAGTTTGGCCACCCTGAGCATAAAGTATTATTCATTGTTCATACAAGGTATCACATCCCGACCCAAAGAAAACACTTCCTAAAATACAATAGAAAATATGGTTAAGATGCTTATCTGATTTCAATGGAACTATGTTGATTTACACCAGTTGAGGGTCTGGCTCAGATTTTTTATTTTGCTGAAATGATAAAGTTTAAGAACACAGATATTTTATTCCAGCCACTGAAGGTACTATAAGAGGAGAGGAAACATTTTTATTTGACAACAAATTTGAAATCTTTCCCACTGTTTCACATTCACAACTAAAAGGATGCAGAAGCAAATGCTCCATTATTAGCATGATTGCCTCATGACGATGAGGGGAAAAGGACACCCTGAAATATTTTTAGAGTCTGTAAACATGTCGACCTGTGACAATGAGAGCCAGAGTAGATCATTCTGAATAAAAACAGTTAGGAATTTCTAATAGAAGGACCGTGTCCAGAACAATATGGAAATAAATGTAACAAAATAATAAAGGGACTGCTTTTAAGAACTGCTGAGCACCCACAGCTCCAGCTGAAGCTAATGGAGTGTTTAGGTGCTCAGGACCTCTGAAAAAGCAGGTCCCTAATTGTCCAGCATTTTTTCTTTCCCCCACCCCCTGTTAAGGAAATAGGAGCTCAATACTTCAGCCAATTTAGACTGTTTTTTTTTTTCATTTATAAGTGACATTACCGAGATCATTGTAGGGGAAAGCTGGCCTCATTGGTTGATCCATAGATCAACAGCAAGATCATCATCTTAGCCACACAGATACATAGCTGAAGGGGTATCTTCTCTACTTTTCATTCCACATGGCTAAATCAGAGGGACAAATTTATGAACCGAGTAAAAGATCATTTGTTCATGGAATTTTAATAAATGACATTCCCAATTGTTATTTATCTACTTTTGAATTGTATCTATTTCATTGCAGTCAATTAGACTTTACATGGGAAACATTTAATGATGGGCTCTTCAACCTTGGAGAGACAGATACAAGAATCCAATGCCTGAACATTGCAGATAGACAAATTCAAACTGGAAATAAGGCGTATGTTTTTAATGGCGAGAATGTGCGCCAAGCAACAACCAAAACCAAAGCAGGGGGCATCTGAACAATACTACACACGATAGTCACATCTGGATAAATAGATATGTCTAAAGCAGTTCAAGGTATGGGCTTCTGGGACAGGATAGAAGATAATAAGCAGCAAGTTAGAGCTAGGAGAAGAGCCCCAGGAAGCTTGAAACTACTTTTGGCAGCGTAGAGGAGAACTGGGAAGAAGGATCCTGTGTACAGACACAATATACTTAACTAGTCTAGCTATTTCTACTACAATTGCTACTTTATATTCAGATTACCTGTCTGAGTACTGGGAGCTAAGAATAGGATGAGATAGAGATGCCAGGTGACAGAAAAGGAGCAAAGTAGTACTACAGTGAGATCCTCAGCATGTGCTGTATCAGTGTGCAGTTCACCCAGTGATACATAACAATTAGCAGTCCTGAGATGGCATTAAGGGAGTCTCACTGAAAATCTGGCTCGCAGGAGTTCAAATCTACTACCAATGTGCTCAGACATCTCATATTCCAAGTATAGAATGAGTTTAAATTATGTTTCCTTCTTATTCCTTTCATAGGTTCTAAGATATTATTAAAGTTGTATTTATATGGTACATTTCAACATGACACAGTCTTGTCGGAAAGGAGATCCCAGAGAGTCCACTAAAAAAAAAAATCTTAAAAACAATTTGTGACATAACTAGAAGCAGTAGCAAGTTTGTCAGAACAGTTATTATACTTCTAAACATGCCAGCTAGGGCCCTGATCCTGCTACTACAATGCCTAGACAGATCCCTGCACCCCCTGAAGTCCTCACTGATTTCAGTGTGGCTCTGTAGCAATGCAGGACTCACCCCTGCGGCACCTCCTGCTGGTCCAGTTTGGGAATTAGCTCTCCAGTCTTGGAGCACCCTCTGCAGGCCCATGTCTGGCTGTCACTGGTCCCGTGTTCCTCCCAGACCCCAGTGCTCCTGTTCCTTGGGTGCTGCCCCCTAGAAGTACACCCACTCTCTGGGCTCCCCTCCCAGCAGAATCCCCACCCTCTATCCCCACCTTGCCTCAGTGTTCACTGCCAGTCCTCGTTTAGCCTCCACACTCTGGGGCAGACCGCAGTCCATATCACTCATCACCAGTAAGGGGGGGGTTGAACCTGCTGCCTCCATCTACCCCCAGGCTGCACCTTTGCAACCCCAGTATCTTTTTAGGCCTTTGCTTAGGTCTGCAGCCTGGGGGTTTTCCAGGCAGGAACTCCCCAGCTCCCTTGCCCTATTCCTCATCACTGCTCTACTCTGGTACCTTACTCAAGGTCCCAGGCAGCCAGGCCCTTCTCTCTCTGTTCCTAGAGAGAGATGGGCCTGGGCTGCTGGCCCACAGCCTCTTTATACAGCCAGCTGCGGCCTGATTGGGGAAGTAGCCACAGCTGGGCCATGCCCCAATCAGCCCAGGTTTTCCTCTACCACAGCTCACTCCCAGGGCTGTTTTAAGCCCTTCATGGCAGGAGCAGGTGGCCACCCCGTTACAGGCTCCAAACATTTAATAATGCAGGATCAGAGACAAGAACTGTACACCGTTTGGATGTGAAATCAGAAGGACAGAGAAAGTTGGCATAGCATATCTGTGCTGAGATTGTTCACAATTCTGGGTTTGCAATAGCCATTCTGTATCACATAGAGAGTACACTTAAAGGTTCATTTCAGCTTCAAATGTATTAGTGATTCCAACAACGTTCCTTGAACTTTAAATATGTAATACTGCTAGGACCACCTCAAAAAAGAGCACGAGTTAAGTGTGTGAACTGAGTCTTAATTTTTAATTAAAATTATTTTTTTTAAAAAGTAAAGTTTGATAAGATCTGGCTGCTAGCAGATAATTCACAACTGTTTTGAAAAAACGTATATCCCTTCTTAAGCATTCTCTTCCCCCCTCATTTACAGTGGGAACAATGCAAAAAATGCAACCAAATATTTGGACATTAGTATCTAGCCCACATTTTTTCCAAGCTTTAGACAAATGAGTTATCAGACTCCAAAGAGTGTTTTCATGGTGGCCAGAGAATTTTTCTCTCAAGCCTTTCCTATGTCTAGTGTATCTTTCCTTTCATAGTACTAAATGTGTGCCAACTGGCAGGAATAATACACCTCTATTAATCTAACATGAAAGCTTTGCTGTATTATTAATTCTCCATATTAGTGTTCATTTTCACTGATCTACAAGATGCTAATATGATTACACATTAGATTGCTTACTAGAAACAGGATTATGCTTATTAACCAATAAAGCACTAGGATACAAGATATGACGGAAGATTACTAAACATGAGCTAGTGGACCAGAAACTATGACAGCGGTTCTCAACCTGGGGTACACGTACCCCTAGGGGTTCACAGAGGTCTTCTGGGGGTACATTAACTTATCTAGATATTTGACTATTTTTAAAACAGGCTACATAAAAAGCACTAGCAGTACATGTAAAATTTCATACAATGACATGTTTATACTGGTCTATATACAGCAAAAATTATAATATTTATATTCCAATTGATTTATTTTATAATTATATGGTAAAAATGAGAAAGTAAGCAATTTTTTAGTAGTAGAGTGCTGTGACACTTGTATTTTTATTTCTGCTTTTGTAAGCAAGTAGTTTTTAAGTGATGTGAAACTTGGGGGTAGGCAAGACAAATCAGACTCCTGAAAGGGGTACAGTAGTCTGGAAAGGTTGAAAGCCACTGCTGTAAGGTGCTTAGTGCTCTAATGTCCCATAGGATGAATAGGAATTCAAGCATTCAATATCTCACAAGATACACTCAGTATCTTGCAAGATTGGGCCCCATGTTATAACATTTATTAAAATACTGTTTCAATCACACAAAAAAGAAAAGCAGCAACAAGAGAAAAAGTGCAGTATCTGTGCAACCTTCTACCTACCTCTCAGCTACTGTTTCTGGAAGAACTCCATGCACAAAAAGTTTAGAAAGTGCTGCTTTAAGCAGTCCAAAAGTGTCAATTGGAAGGGAGGCACAAATTAAACTGTTACATGAAAGAGCTCACTTCCCTCTTAATATTTTTCACAAATACGGTGCACAGGTATAAGTATCAAATTGACAGCCTTCAGGACTGAATTCTTTAACTATTTGAGTGTCATTTTTTAACATGCTCAGAAGCAACAAGCTTCAGTAACAGAACTCCAATCAAACATGAAAATATATGGCCACTGTTTTGAACTCTAAGGTTAAAGTGAAGTATTGATACCTCATGCTGGAAGATGTATTGGAAGAAGTTACTGTGGCATTTTGATACGAGTTGTCACATCAGCTGTTGCGCAAGGAATGTCAACACCTATGGGACCAAGTCCAACGGCCAGGAATGTTCATGGTGTACAGCCATTAGGACAGCTGACAAAGACACTTGTACAGATTCTGAAAGAGGCTGCAAGGCAAAGAGAAGCTCCAAAGATAACAGCAGCTTTTTGCTCCCTAATCCAGCACACCTGCACGCCCATTAGTTATTTTCTTTGTAGAAATGGATTTTCAATTCACTGAGATAAAAATCAGGCAGTTAGATCCCCTTACCAGAGATAAGACTACAGAACCCACAGGTATATGCAGAGTAGCTGCCACAAAGAAACTTTTATAATAAAAGTTTACACAAGCCTTTGGGAAACATACTGTTTATCAGATAGAGAGAGAGAGAGTGTAAAGCAGGCCAAGTAGGAAGATGGGGGGGAGGGGCTGTCAATGGCTTTTCAGCCATCCTTTGCAAGTGCAAATGACTCCACCAGGCCCTCACATTATTGGCCTCTAAAAGAGACAGTACACTGCAACTTATTTGTAAAGAATATAAAAAACACCCCACCAGTCCTGATCCCAATTTACTTCCTAGTGTGTTTCCTAATTACTTCTAGACTTTTCTGTTCTCAGTGCATTTACATTGTTTGGAGATGAATCCTCAAGTGTAGTTCCCAACTTGACAGGGATGAGTGAACAAATAAGAAATAATCCAAGGCTTTATCCCTAACTTAAATCTTTTTTGCAAGATTAAAACATTTTAAAAAGAAGATACTAAATATTCTTTTGGTTTTCATATGCTTCTGTATTTACTAGTTTTGGTTGGAGCGGGAAACAAAGCTGAAAGACTGCAAGAAATGGAGACCCAGCTGGAAGTAGGTTAAAAAACATTACAATAAAGCTTTTTTCCATGAATTCTCCAGTTAAATTGGTGTACCTCAAGAGCAATATAATCTGGATAAAGTTCAAACAAACAGCTAAATGTTGGGTACATCTCTGATCCTATAGAGATTCACTTACAGTAATAATAGTACTGCAGGGTCATAGTCCATGATGTGGGCTCCTAAGAAGCTATAGTAATAATAGTAAAGACTAATTATAATGCATCAATTTCAATTCTTATTTGATTTAGACTCATTTCTGCAGATATAAACACACTAAATTCCACTGGGTTCCTAGCATTTTTTTAGTTATTTCTCCTGATCAGCACAAATATGAACACCATATTTCTATTTAATCTAAATCAACATACAATTGTTACAATAAACAACCACCAATTTTATACATTGTGTACAATGCCAGTTTTACTCGAGCTAAACTAAATGAATGGTGTTCAGAATCAAGCTACTTTGTCCTGTCCTGGCTATGCACAACAGTTATTCCAAGTTCAAACCCAACACTTCTTTCCTGATTGCTGGTGGACTTCTGAAGCAGTTCTGTGTGTGCTGCACTTACTTCAGACAAGAGTGATTTGTGTATCTTTATTTATGGCTATTTTTCAACATTCTGAAAATACAGAAGTGCTATATACAGTTTGACCTCTAACTCTTCTCTTCCCCCAATCTCTACATATGTGAGGTATGCAGTGAAGGGAGTGGAGTGGGGCGGAGCGGGAGGTATAACTTTTAGAGAAGATGGGAAACAGCTAATACGGTTTATAATAGTGACAAACTAACCTCAAGTTCACCCCTCATTCCCGCTATGTAAATAAACCCTTATGATTTTCACTCTTAATCCAACTTTTTAGGTTAATTCCACTGTGCAATCATTCCTCATATGTAAAGTATCTTTGGAGAGACATGGGCAGCTCCTGAGAAGAAATTACACTAAAAACTGCAGTTCAGAGTAGACATTCTGGGGGCTGAATATTCGTCCAGGGATCTCAGTGTGCATTACAAACATTCATTAATGTATCTGCACTTTAAAGAACACAGAGAAGTTAAGATCAAAAAGCTCAAAACATACATGAACACAAATAGCTATTTGGATGCCCATTTATGGACTTGCATAGGAGTTGGGTGCTAATAAACCTTAGCTTTAAAAATCCCGAGTGCCCCTAAACCAGAGATTGGCAACCTTTGGCACACGGCTCACCAGAGTAAGCATCCTGGCGGGCCGGGCCAGTTTGTTTACCTGCTGCATCTGCAGGTTCAGCCGATCGTGGCCCCCACTGGCTGCGGTTCACTGTCCCAGGCCAGGGGGGCAGCGCAGGCCATGGGATGTGCTGGCTGCCGCTTCCTGTAGCCCCCATTGGCCTGGAGCAGCGAACTGCAGCCAGTGGTGTTGTGGGCGTGCTTTTAGCTACTTATGTAGCATTTTCAGGAGTGCCCAAGGTGGTTAAAGGCTATCCAGTTACTCAAAATCAGTCTCATCAGAGGCATGGCTAAGCACAGATCTGTAAACTTAAGGGGACAGAGTCCAACACCAGTGTTAATCTAGAACAGTGGTTCTCAGACCCCTTGCTACCTAATCAGTACTCAGCTAAGGCCTGTGTGACATCCTCAGGGTCACACAGGTTGTGTGTGTGTGTGTGTGTGTGTGGGCCGCATCCACATACTAGAGAGCTGCATATGCAGCCCACAATGGTAAATAGGTTGAGAACCACTGGTCTAGAACCTCGCCACCAACTTCTGTGAAGTGACTATGAATTTACATTATGTAACACTATGATAACAGTCAGTCTCACGAGGACAGAATAGGTCAACCACAGTTCATGTAAACATCTACAAATTGGGTACTTATCCTAACCAACCTTCCAAATCATTTTAGGTTTGCCCTATTAAGAATGCTGCTCCATACATCTATATTTTGTGACCTTAGATCTCCAAACACACTTAAGTAAAACACCAAGGAAAGCTATCCTTTAATTTAACATACATCTCTACCCCAATATAACGCTGTCATCGGGAGCCAAAAAATCTTACTGCGTTATTGGTGAAACCACGTGCTGCTTTACTGCATTATATGCTAAGTCATGTTATATCAGGCCGTGTTATATCGGGGTAGAGCTATATCTGTATATCATTCACTTTTGCTGTGTTGCAAGAACAAATAAAACATGGGTGCTAGGTTCATTAGCATTTAATGAAGAACAAATTAGCTTGCCTCTGCTAGTAATCTGAACTTGTCTTCCTCCTTAGTTTTTGTATTTATATTATCTTCTTTCATGCAAATTAAGGGACTCCACAAACACAATTAGATGTGGCAGCTATCTCTGTAACAAGTAACTGGGAAAGGACTCCACAAAATTAATTACAGAGTTTTATTTTCCTTACACTAGCAATGATGAAACATCAGTTCAGACAATTGACAGTCCTCTTTAGATTTCATCTTTTGCAACTTGAATGAAAAGTTAAAGTTTCTGTGAAAACAGACTAAAGTATGTTCCCTCCTACCACTTCATTTTTCTCCACTCCCCACCCACCCCCCCTGCTTCTGAATTTATCTTCTGAAGACTAGGTAAATACATATTATAGCTTTTCTGACTCACCTAGAATGCAGAAATATAGCACCCTGAGGTAATCTTTTCTTGTCTATTTTGTGACAGCTTTTGGAATTTCCATAAGAATTATTATATGGTAAAAACAGATGTATGGGTAGGTCCTCAGTGAGACACATACAAAAGTAAGGGTGGATATGGGGCATGATCTAATTCCTATTGAAGTCAGTAGCCATCCATTAGCTACAGTAAGAGTTGGATAGAGGTGATATAATACTGTACTGTAAGTGTTAAGAACTGTGGCTAAATGCAGCTATTATGGTTGCAACTGGTGGAATTCAGTAGTAACTAATTTATGGAATGGGAGTGACAGAGGTTCAGATTAGGAGGCACAGCTTTGAGTCTACAACATTTTTGCAGAGATGCATATAATCATGGGGAAAAATAGTAATTGTTTTCACCCATAAAGCCCACCTCATCCACAGATCTCTAAGTACTTTACAGTTATTATTTGTAACCATCGCTGTGATGTTTTTACCTGTTCTGCAAATAGGTAAACTGAAGCCTAGTGATGCTTAGCACTAGATTGTGCCTGTAAAGCACAGCTGTGACATGGAGAGGCACACATTGGGAGAGCTCAAAGAGACACAATCCTTTACTGAGCAACTTGGTGTGCACTAACTCTCCACATGCTTCCACTGAAGTCAATGGCAGGACTCCCATGTACTCTGCTGGTGTGAAAATCAGTCCTTAGAAAGGAAGGGAATAGAACAGAAATCAGAACCCCTTTCCCAATGCTCCGTTCTAACCAGTTGGAGTATGGGCCTAGTATTCAGTGAAGTAAATAGAAGCTATAGGTTCTCTGCAGTCCTAAGAATTAGCACCTCTGAACATCTCTCCTCAGTTATAACATTTCTATGATGATAATCCCACTTTGACATCCCACACAGCGTACAGAAAGGCAGACATTAAGTTATAGAAATATGGCCCAAACTACTGTCAAAAGCTCAGTGAATTATGAAGAGACTTTTGCGTTATGTCTATCAGCATTAAAGATTACACAGATCCTTCTGCAAACCCTTCCTAGCATGAGTAGTCCTTACCACAGTGAGTAGTCCCCATTGATTTCTAATATAAATAAGGTTTGCAACATTGAGACCCCATTCATCTTTGGAGCAGAAACATATATTGTATTAATGCTCCCAAACTATAAATCATTGTTGGGACTGCAATCTACAATCCTTACTCACTAATCAAATAAGAAATTTCATGATCAAAGCCTGCAACTTCAGGCCCTACTTCTGTAGCCTACCAGCACCACCATTTTGAGAATAAAATTAAGCTTTCCTACTTTAACACTAGAAGTTCCCCACCTTTCTCTTTTCTTCCAAGCTTATATTAACATCCACAATACACTAACAGTAAAAGGAAGAGATTTATTTCAATGCCACCAGCATAACACAAGTAACTGAAGCCTGGCCCAAGCCATGAAATTCAGATTTTAAATAATCAATCAGATGTTTGGTAGTGGCTGTTGACTTAGACCTCTCTCTAACAAGTGTTGTGATCCTATCATTACACAAGCAATAGAACAGAACTGAATGTAAATTAGTTTCAAACAGCAGAAACCAAACATTTAATATGCTCACGTCACTAGCCTCAAGTGGGGCTTTCACAGAGCAGGAACAACAGGGACATCTTCATGCACAGGGAAGACAGCTTGACCGGGAGCAGCTGAGGCAGAAGTCCACCTGACCCTCTCCTTTCCCTCTATCCCCCTTCCCTTTAGCAGGTGGAGGCTGCTTCTTTCCCCTGCTCTCCCCACCCATTGGCTCAGGGGATTATAGACCTAGTGTGAGCCTGTTCCACCCAACACTCCTGCCATTAAGGTTGGTGCTGGGACCTGGTGATTGACTGCCATATGGGAGGGGGAAGAAGGAAAGGGCAGTAGCCATCGTGTGCTCCCCGTTTCAGATGTACCCCGTATCTAGTTGTTGAATGAAGCAGGGGGCTAGGCTGATTGTTGGCTTTGAGGTCTGAAAAGAAGTTTTACCCCATGGCAAAATTCTGTGTGGGTTTTGCCCATTTTCCACCAGCAGTCACCTGCTCTGAATTTGGGGTTTAAGTTACGATTGGAACCGTCTGATGTCCTTGTACGACTAAGAGCTGCAATTGGTGCCAGTTGAGATTTGTACTTGGAACAACCCTGCTAAATAAGATGGGAGGGGAAGCAACAAATTTGCCACCATTCTGTGATAGTTCCTGTCATTTTAGAAGCCTTGTAACATCACATTTTTTAGAACTGTAAAAAAATCAAAAAGAAAGAAATAGAGTTTTAATGTAGTATGTTGAAAGATGTTTCTTAGTATATAGAGGCCAGTTTCTGGTATTTACATCTGCCTCCCAATAATTTCAGCTTTCCCCCCTTAAATTAGCAGTAAGTGTTCTCAAAAAACTAGTGTTTAAAAAAAAAGCATACTTTATATATGATGTTTATTTTAGATCTCATGACATAATTTACCAGGCAACAGTTAAAGCAGTTTAGTAAAAGTGTATTATAATTTTCCTTAATTGCTAGTGGGGGGAAAAGAACAATCAATATAGTATGTTAAATACTGTGGCTCAAAGTAAGCATTGCTTAGTATCTGTACTTACCCATAGAAAATTAGGGTATCCCACAGTGTAAACCCAATCCTACTCTCAGTGTAAATTTTTACCCATTTCTTACATCTGAATGTGAAGATGTTATGGGGGAGAATTCAAAATGTTTCTTTGAAAGTCACTAAAGGTGATTTCTTTTAAAATACGCCTTTTAAACAACAGATGAAATCTTCATTATTTCAAATGCTTTTGCAACTTCATTAAAATAAAAGCTATTTTTAAGTGAATTCTGCTAGTCCCTGGGCTGGGGAGGGAAGGGATTTACTCTTGCCCTGCACAGCCATCTCTGCGGGGAGATCAGACCCATCTGCAGTTACCTCCACCAGCTGCAAGGTGCTCCAAGTGCAGAGGAAGAGCAAGTCCTGTGCCTCCCCAGTTCACCGGAACTAGGAGCCCTCAGCTAGGGGGCTTCCAGCAGCACGCGGGAGATCAGATCCACCTCCGACAACCTCCTGCACCTGGGGTAGGTACCTGGAGGTGGGTCTGACCTCCCCGCCACAGTGGCTGTGCAGGGGAAGAGTAAATCTAATCCCTCCCCAGCCCAGAGGGAACTAGCATCTGGAGCTGGGAACTCTGCAGGAGCCCCGGCTGGGGCACCCCCAGCCCTGCCCTTCCCCTGCCCTCCATAGCTAGATTTCACAGGGGTGGTCTGATTTCATGTTCTGTGACACATTTTTCACAATCGTGAATTTGTTAGGACCCTAATTACAATACCATATGCATAGAGTATGACTTCTTCTACAGGAAGCTTCTGGAGTAATGTTTATCTTACTTTTTTTGTCAAATTACTGGAAGAGAGGCTATAATGTAACATATAGTCTGCTCAGATAATGTGAAATGTTAAATAATAGCAAGACTGCTATGGAAGGTCAAGCCAGAGTATGTGTTATTCACAAAACACTTGGAAGACTGATTAGCGGCCCTAAAGTTTTTGATGGGCATGAAGATCTGAATACTGCATAACAATTCTGCACCATGTATTTTAGTGTATATCAGAAACCACAACAGAAACGAGAAATCACTCTATCTGATCCTAGCACAGAAGAACCCTCCCAACGTGAACCTTTCTAAAGATGCATGCTATCAGTTTCAGCCCTAGTGAACTTTGTCCTGTCAAAAGATCTATATCTTTTGTTTTTCCCATGCAAAGCTATCTTCAGATAACTTGAAAATTACTTAGGCTAGCTCGAGAGACTGATGATTAACTGTGTGATCGTCTGATATTGTCCTGCACTAAGAAGCCGCCCGTATGTTCAGAATATATTTGTTGGTATTCTTGGGTAAATAAGTCGACCGCAGGTAATTTGCCCAGGAATTTTAGGAGCGAAGGTCAGTATTCTCAAGATCTCAGATCTCACTGTTCAACACCACAGTCAAGGCTGACCTTCCCATCAGATTGGTGTAAACGCCATCAGGTGAATTAATATATCTGAGACCTCTACTACCTCTTCATTGTACTCATGCATCAGGTGAGATTGATTTGTTTTGCTGCCACTGCAGAATGTTCCAGGTAAATGGCAAACACTGACAAAGAAGTTAGGTTGCTTTTCATACTGAACTAATCCTTAGATGAAGAGGATCAGAAAGTCTTTTGATCCAATATTTATCATCTGTACTTAGTACCAAAACCAGTGGTAATTAGGCTATAAACAAGCTCTGAGGATAGTGTTGACTCAGCTAAACAATCCCAGGACAGTTTGCTTGTCCTCAACCTTGTAGTTAAATACATGTTTAGAATCCTCCTTCATACATTAACATTTCTAAGGCTAAATGGAATAGGATTTCACAGTTGGAGAAAACAACAGAATCAACACTCTCATGTACCGGCATATTGAGCCATTGAGATTTTCGCCCACCTCCTCCCTCCCCTGCACACTGTGTAATGTCTCATTTTCTTTTATGCTTTTAGGTTGAAAAGAACAGATGTGAGATGTAGTGATCAGACTGCTTTTTCTGCAAGGAGACAAGCTTAATGGTTCTCTATTGCAGTCAACAGCTTCTCACACTTATTTTTGTGATCTTCTCAAGGTTGCAAATATCTAGGCAAAAGAAGTGTATTTTGAAGACTTCTTTTTGAGTTTTCTGTTTAATACTGATTAGCAACAGAAGCAAGGTTTTGTTTTGACTTTTAAGTGTAAATTAGGGATCATAGGAAACTCCACCTGGAAGCAAGTAAACCTTTTTGGTTTTTAATATTAATAAAAAAGCTTGTAAAACCTTGCAAGCCCGAAGGATCTAAAATATGTAGGCACTAAAAAGGTGATAAAAAAATGAGGACAACAATAAAAAATCTAAAACTAAAGAAAAAGAGGAGCTAAAGAACAAGTGAAAACTACAAGATACAGCTTACATATGCTGCTTGGTTTTGGAAAGGAGCTCTCTAACCCAAATGTGACAACCAATGTCTATATTCTACATATGGACTAGAAATGAAGCACATAAAACTATTAAGAGCCCATTCTTAGCACCATTCAGGCCAACTGGGCTGGTTTGCATTCAGTTTGTGTTTGAGAGAACTGGAACCTAATGTGGGGAGTAGATTATCTCAAATTTACCTCCAAAGGGGTTATATACCTGGCTCTGAAGCATGTGCTGTTGGCCACTGAAGGAGACAGGATGCTGGACATTGAATCTGATCTAAATATGGCAATTCCTATGAACTTTCACAGACAACTACCAAGTGCACAGTTCTGCTCTCTCCAACTATATCTTTCAGTGAGTTAAGTGACCTGATGCTCTCTTCTCTTGTCCTGTAGTGCATTTGACCTGGAAGATATTATTTGCCAGGGTTCACGTCTAAAACAGCTAGCTCGATTGTCTCCTGCACTGCAAAATGTTTACATTACACAAACATAAATACAAGGAACATGACTGTGCATGCTCCTTTCATAGGATGATTTCCTGGGCCCATTGAAGTCAATGGCAAAACTCTTTCAATGGGGCTTGGATTTCACTCTTAGTCTCTGGCTGTGGGAACCTAAAGGTACAATTTGAGTTTGTAATTTGCTGAAGCAGAACCACAATAGTCTAGTGCAGTGCTGAAAAGAGCAGTAGAACTACAGTTGATTCTCTGTGTTCATGAGATTATTGCCTGCTCACCTGCTTTAGTGTATGCAGCCTGCTAACTTTCTTGGGGCTCTCTCATTACAACATGCCACCTGCTATGAGAACCAAGGGACGAATGTGAGCGGTTGACAAATACAGAATAGATGTAGTGTAATGGGCGCCAAAGGCTATAGAACTTCTATTTTATTTTTAAATTATTTCCTCATTCTCAATATCCAGTATAAAAAATGTGAATGAAAACAAAGCTCTTTTGATAACACATTTCAGTTTTCAGATTCAATTCAATTCAAGTGTAATTTGGTTAAGATACAGTTTCACTTCAGATTTCTTCTCTGTAACTAAAGTAGTTCTATATCCAATTTAATTGCCAATCTATACTTTCTACTACAGTACTATGCTTTCAATAAATTCTTTGTCCCTTGTCACATCAATTCACTGCTCACAGCATGATGTTACTCCATGAAACGCACATGCTGCCACATTTTGACTGAATTATGGGCTCAGCATTCTTTGTGCACCTAAAACTCCCATTGGCTTCACTGGGATGTTTTGGGTGTGCAAAGAATGCAGG
Organism: Gopherus evgoodei; assembly: GCF_007399415.2. Classification (NCBI taxonomy): domain Eukaryota; kingdom Metazoa; phylum Chordata; order Testudines; family Testudinidae; genus Gopherus; species Gopherus evgoodei. The sequence goes on along the minus strand of NC_044332.1, from coordinate 31,866,372 downwards.
AATGGGTCTTATGTTATAAGACATGAGAACAAGAGGAAGAGCAGAACTATCTGCTTTACTCTGTATTTGGCTATTTCAAATCATATGGGGGGAGGGATAGCTCAGGGATTTGAGCATTGGCCTGCTAAACCAAGGGTTGTAAACTCAATCCTTGAGGGTGCCATATAGGGATTTAGTTGGGGATTAGTCATGCTTTGAGCAGCGGGTTAGACTAAATGACCTCCTGAGGTCCCTTCCAACCCTGATATTCTATACAGTATCTCACAATTGCTAGTTTAATCTAGACTATTAAGGAAAGATTTTCAAAGACACAAAGTACCCCTTTACTTTCAATGGGAAAATCTCCCACTTTGCCCTAATTAGATTTTTAGCCCTAAAGGGAGGCTGCTATCACAAACAACTGATTACTCTTAGTTCATCTCTAGATGGTATTGCTTGTTCATCTAAAAATGCTTTGTTCTTTTGGACTCTGATCCTTCATAGACCTAAGCACATGTGTAACTTTGCACATGTGAGTAGTTTCTTTGAATGGTAGCTGTTGGGTGTTCAATTAGTCCATTTATATAGGTGCCAAAATATTGCTTTAGGAGCTGAACATAAAACAGCATATTTTAAATCTTTTCTGAATTTTTAATTTCTGCTTCACTTAGTCCTCTGTGAAGTGTCTTATCTACACTATATTTATTCCTTGGGAATATACAACTTTACTTTTTTCTGTTCCAAGTGGATTTATTAAGCTTTGTTTTATACACTCTTGTATTGCATCGTCACCTGTACTCCTGCCAACTCAGGTCTCCTCTTTGCTCTTTCTGTTTCTCTCTGAGTTGCCTACCTTAGCCCTTGGTGAGAAGAACACCTCTGTCCATGCTCTATTTGACTGACATGACTAAGGGTTAGGTTCTTGACACATCTTGTGCCTTCAGTACCATTCTTGAGAGGCTGAAGGACCGTGGTGGTACTGCTGCCCTTATATCCAACAACCAAGGAATGGGATGTTGGAGACTCAGCTTCAGATCCCTGCTCTGGAGAACATCTTTGGTGAACTGCTTCACACAGCCATGCAGTGTTCCCAACCTCTGCCTCCAAAGAACATCTCTAAATTTCTTTGTTCATAATACTGTCCCTTATGAGGGAGAATTACTAAATTATAATCTTCTACAAACATCTTTATAGTCATTGGACCAGAGAGAGAAAGGGGATCTCTAACTTGGTGATTAGAGCACTCATCTGGAAGTGGGGACACCTTGGTTCTAATCCCTGCTCTAATGAATATTTAATTTATAAAAAGTGGACCAGCTTCAATGGGGGAGATTTAGAGAGCCCTATCCCACAATACCCAATTGTCTTGTAGCTAGGGCACCACTTCCTGGTGAATCTAGCCCTTCATTTTCTGTCATTATTAAAAATGATAATAATGCCCAAAATGAAATGTTTGGGATCAAACCTAATGCTTGGTTCAGCCCCAAAACACATTTTTTCCAACACTTTCACTTAACTGAAAATTCAAAAAGATTCAGTTTTGGTTCAACCTGAACCATTTTTTTTTTTAATTTCAGAACTTCCCGCATGTCATAAACTCGGTTATTTACATAGCTCTAGTGTTAGCTCTCTTGTCTTGGTTTAGTTCAGACACTTGTTCAAAGACACTTTCAGCTCATATAAAACATGTTCCAATCTAGAAAATGTGGAGACAAAAAAACCCCCAGATATAGTATGGAATGTGAACTTCCACAGAAGCTTAAATAATAACACACACATTGTTACCACAGCATTCTAACTTGAACTAAGCTGACCCTTTCCAGTCTACTTTCCTATTAACTCTTCCTGTTTCATACTTCACAGAAAATATATTATATGCTGTGATCTTATACTGGAATAGTGTCTGTAAAAATAGCTGTCCTTATGAATAGTTTTCTTCTGAAGAATACATTACAAAATTCATATTAAAAGTTGACTAGTCATGAATAGTATCATTCTGGTTCATAAAAGTTTTATCATAAGCTGAAAATGTGAGAATTTAGGCTATTGAATTTGTTTTCAGGAGACTACTCTAATAAATTAAAGTATAAAAAATTCATAAATCAGATTCTGATATCCCTTATTCATATTATATAATATCTTAGCATAAGTAAGGATATCAGAATCTGGCCTACAGATTTTCAGCCCAAAGCGTTTAAGAATTACAAGCTTCCTTAGTAGGAGTACACTGCAAACCAGGATGATCTTATCTTTTCACATAAAAAGCAAGGAAAATGTATTATGTCACTGTCTTTTCTTATAGTTATGTAATCAATCTAAATATTACAGGAAGAATTCAAGGAAGTATAAATCTCAAAGACAAAAGGTCAGGCTTACAGAGCTTTTTGATAAGATTTACAAATTTAAGACTTATTAGCAGAGTAGCATAATATACTACCTTCAAATAGTGCACTAAAAAGTCAAGTTGCTCTGATCAACTTCTTCTATTCTACTTCTTCTAATTGTTTCAAAATGTATTTCCCCATTCATTCTATAATGATGAAGGCCTTTGCATAGTAACAGCAGCAAAATGCTTCTAAATTCACACAGGGCTTTATATAAAAAACAGCTGGAAATGGGCTATATTGAGAATTGCACGTGCATACTCTATGGACTATAATCTGAAAAAAGTGACAATTGATGCTATTCAGGAAGATATGAAATTAGGAGTGAATAACGGATTTCAGCGAGACACAGCAAAAACCCATTTTCTATTTCTATCTGCACATCACCAGTATATTTCTAGCAATGATAGCATGAAGTCATATGCTGTTTCAGCAATGTATTGATATTAATTAAAAAATATAAATTGTATGCTCTGAGTTTATATTGTCTTCTGGTGTAAGTGATAATTCATTTATTGTAAAATGTTTGTGACACTTCTCTGGTAATTTTTGCCACAATTAATAAATGAAGAAATCATTGTTCTGAATTGCTTTTCCATCACATTTATTTATTTCAGTTTAGGGTGAAGTGAATTTTTGAAATCCCTGAAGGGTGACCAGATGGTACAGCCACGGTCAGCTCAGTTATGCTTTAGTGGACAGAAAGGTTTCAAATTTTCATTTTTGGAGAGTTGCAACTATTACCTACTTAGCACATATTTTTGTGTGTACTGATCTACCATTTACTTGCTAAAACATAAGGCCCCATTTGCAACTCACTTGACTTGTCCCATCAAAATCTATGACACTTCATGTTAGCAAGTGTTCACCAATTTAAATAAATGTCACACAATGATGTCCTGTGTTTTTCAAAAGGGATAATGTAGATTTAAGATGATGGGATCCAATCTTAAACTCCAACTTTGTTTATAGAGGCCCTGGCACAGGATTTGAGCATGAGTTTGTCTAATTAAGCCTTTGAAGTCAATGGGATTTAATCATGTGCTTAAGTGGTTTGATTAATAAATGGCCACATACTGCATTTCATTTGCTGTCAACAGGTAACCAGATATGGAACAACAAATAGCACCCACAATGTTTGTTGTAAGAAAAAGCAAAATGGGGAAGAGAACACTTGTTCCTTGACTGCAAGGTTAGGATGCCTTAAAAAGGGTTATAAAAATACCTTCTGTTTTAAAAAAACAGATGAAAGAAATGTGTCTCAAAAAATCTCATTTCTTTTATTCCTCCTCTGTGACATACCCAAACAAAAGGTTTCTTATGTCACTCATGCAATATCCTTAATTTTACCTCATCCCAGCCACATACCAATCACAAATCATCAAGCCTTTTTCTTCCTACAAGTATATACTACTGATGAACTCAAATCTTTCCATTTTTTCTGAAAGGTCAGGATAGTTTGGAACTGGGGTGTTGGTTTATGCATCTCTCTAGTACACAATATTAAATCTTCCCCCAAAATAAAATTTTAAAATTCAAATATTCTGTTTTGTTATTAAGATAGGAAACACAAGATAATATATTCAAATCAAAGATATTAAACACAGCTATGTACAGATTGACACCTTTGATTATTTTGTCTTGAAAACTTGAACATTTTCTTCCTATTTTATTTTACACAATTAAATCCATATGGGATATCTATTTTGGAAAAAATATGGCTCAAAACTCAGATTCCTATAACATGTAAGGTGAAGAAGCACTTTAAAATGTTGCTACCCCCCTCCCCACACACACACACACAAGAAAACACCATTAAACCTGTAAACAAATGGCAGTGGTTTGAGTGCCGTTTAATAAAGGTGGAGCGTTATTGGGATAGGGTGGGAGCTCACTGCCAGAGAAACACACACACACACCATGCCAGGAGGTGGCATTTTAGAGGTTTTTCTACTCTAGCACCCCCTTTTGTTGGCCAACCTGGTTCTGCAGCAGTCTTCTGGGTGACTCAGCCCTTCCACCGGGTCACATGTGAAGTTCAGTCCCCTTCCAGGATAACAAAAGTCCAATTAAATAACCAAACAAAACATCCAAATCAGTGAACCATGTTTCTGTCAGTCTCAGGCTATTCTTCAGCTCACCTTTGGGGCTCAGCTCTCACCCCCTCTAAGTTCTTCCAGCTGTCACAGAGAACTGATTCTCAGGCTCCCTTCCCTCCAGTTCCTTTCGTAGTCTGTGTAGTTCACCACACTTTGTGGGCCAGCAGAATTCTTCTTTGCTCTCTTTAACTTAGTACATATGAGAACAGCCTCAGGCCAAAACTGAAGTTATCCTCTGGGTGCCCTCCAAAAGAAAAAAGAAACCATCAGAAGTCAGCACCACTTACACTACTAGGGTCTGCATCAAGATTATCTCATGAGCAATGGCACTGAGCAGAGCTAATTGATCTAAAAATAGCAGCATGAACACCAGATCTTTAGAGCTCATCAGGACATTTCTGTAATCAGAATAATAGTCTAAATGCATCATGTACATTTTCATTCTTTACATGTTAGTAATGGTGTTCCATTTTTCCTGTCTATGACAAAATGGCAGAATGTGTACAGTAAATATGAAAATACACTGAAAACTCATAATTTGTTATGATGCTTCCACTGTTACAGATCATTTAATCCATTGTTCTAACTCCATTTTTGCAGCTCATGACATTTGACTCTTACAGTGGTGGCACTTTGGGATTTATCTAATGTGTTGTTGGAACAGTCACAGACAATTTAACTTTCTTAGAATATATTAGTTTATGCTGCTGCTATAAAAGATCCAAATTAAATTCCCCACAGGGATTTTTAACTGCCATATTAGGATGTACAATAATTTTTTTCTAGCAACAGGGACTACAGTAATGACTGCTGAATATCATTCTGATAATGACAGATGTTACAAGGACAAAAGATGAATTCTTAATGAGGCTTTCAGTGATTTTATCCTAATTTCATGTGCTTATGTTTTGAAATATATAAAATAGTGAAACTAGAAAACTACTCTTCTCTACAGAACCCTGTTTTTCTTGTTATTTATATAAATTTCTGGTGTCAGTTTTAGATGTTGTTCTATTCATTGCTGATCACAGATGTTTCTAATTGGTAGCAACACCAGAAAATTTTAAATATCCTTTGCCTTTTGGAATATTACAGATGAACTAAATTCAGTTCTCTTGGGTGGCTTTATGTATATACACAGTACATTATCTTATTCTTCTGTTATTTCATACATCATGATGGACACCAAACAAAGCCACTTAGCACCTGAATATGACAGAAGACATTAACACTTTACGTAAGTATGTTTCAAAGAAGTGCCTTTTCCTGTTGTATAATGTCCACAGTTTTACTACACTTTTACAAGGGAGATAACTGACAAAGACTTTACTAGATGAGTGAATAGACAGAAGAAAAAAGTTAAACAAAATTCAGCATACTTAGAACTATATTTTCAAGAATTTCAGCAATGGAAGAATGGTGAAATCTCCAAATTTTGTTAACCAAGACTATTTTGCATTTCTTGTTTTTTGTTTTTGTTTTATGGTTGGGTGACAAATTGCCTGTCTCATTTGAAGGAACATTCTGCTTTTTCCACTACAAACACTTCACTCTGAACAAAGAGAAAAAAATCACTTTGGAAATTTTCATTGAGGAAAGTTCTTTCAGGAAATTTTTACTTAAGCATAAGTCATTTTTTTTCTTTTTGGCGAGGAAGGAAAAGTTGTCACTGGCAAAGTAAACATTAATCTGTGTTTGTCTGAAACAAGTGAAACTTCATGACTTACTGATCGCTGTGGAATTTATGTGAGTACACCTAAAAATCTCAATTCACAAATGAAAATAAAACAAATACTGATAATTCTACACAGCTGTATTCTTTGCTGCCCTCCAAGTTCTGCTTGTTTACTCATGCCCATATGATCTGCAGTAAAAGCATGGCACGCTTGCAGCTCCTTCCTGAGTGTATAATAGGAACCACAAGACACTTCCATATTATTAATTCCAAGATGGGCAGAGGAATCTCCTCTGATGCAGCAAGGAGCAAAATAAAAAAAAAAAAAAAAAACACCACATGGGAAATTCACTTACAAAAATCTAGAGAAAAGGACAGTAAGGACACTCAAAGCCTCTCATTGCCATTTTGAGTGCATGAGTCCCCACTGGAGAATGCAAAAACCAGAGTTGTGCCCTCTGCCTGACTCTTAAAGGGGCGGTACTGAAATAAATGTTGGAGCAAGTCTAGATTCCTAACTGCACTGAAAGGATACTTTTAATATATGTTAACTATAGTGTCAAATACATATGGTAAGAAAGAAACAGTAAACTCATGATACCAGTTTGAATATAGGGTAGGTAGTTATCTGCCATATTGGTAAATTAATACCATGGAATCCATTTAGAGAATGACAAATCAGGCAGGCTTACTCCTTTCCTAAGCAAATTGTTAGGGTTTGATTCAGATTATTGATAAGGCATCGGATAACATGGGCTTAATCATCTTTATAAGGCATCGGATAACATGGGCTTAATCATCTTTATTAGTCAAAGACATAACAGCACAACACAGAAAGGCAAAGATTAGTATCTCACCAGTGCAGAGAACAATTCCTCAGCATCTTCAACCTGCTACAAAGTATGAACTTAGGAAGCCAGCGTTCAGTTCCAAGTTCTGAGAGGAGTGTTCTCTAGTGGTTACAGACTCTTCTGCCCCTGTTTCTCCCAAGCCCAACCCCATCTGGCCCATCCAGCCTATCTTTGACCCAGGGGCAGTCTTCCCCCTGCCTTCTGCTCCATGTCCCAGTCCCCCTCACCTCTCCTCATTCTATTTCCTCCATTCCACAAATCATCAGCCTCATTCTCCAGTCAATTCTTTCACTGCACCCCAGGCCCAATTCCTCAATCTTCTTCATTACTCCTTCTCCTGGGCTACTTGGACACTTCCTGGGCCCAGCAGGGAGAACACTGAGAGCACAGAAGTGTCTTTCTGCTCCCAGTTCTCATGTCCAGCACCACAACAGCCCACAGCAGCCAGAAGAAGTAATTGCAGGGAAAGTCCTGCTCAGCCCCTACATCCATAGGCTGGAGTATTTTCAATAGGGATGGCATATGCACCGTCCGGTCACAGATAGGAGCTCAGTACAGAGAATCCAGCTGCCCATTGCTAAAAATCTCTCTCTGAGCATGTGACACCCCCACATACCAAATTTTCAGTCTTTGCTTCAAAGTATGGAAGCACTAGAACTTCTCAATGAAACCATTTCAAGAATTTTTTAAACATGGGTAAAACAACATTTTTTCCTTAATTTTGTTCTGAGAAGTGGCTGAACTCTTTTTTGCTGAAGTTCCCAAAACTCTTCAGCCTGAGCAGGGGCGGCTCCAGGCACCAGCGCACAAGCGCTTGCTTGGGGCAGCAAGCCACAGGGTGCATGCCTGCGGAGTGTCCACTGGTCTCGCAGCTTCAGTGGACCTCCCGTAGGCGTGTCGCCGAATCCGCAGGACCGGGGACCTCCCGCAGGCAAGCCACCGAAGGCAGCCTGCCTGCCGTACTTGGGGCATCAAAATACCTAGAGCTGCCCCTGAGCCTGAGGCAGATACCCAGAACAGAAAATTTCAGCCAAAATGGTTAAAGTTTGACAAAGTTATAAGCAACTGAAAAAAGGGTCTTATAATGAAAAGTGTTGGGCAACCTTAATAGGCGCACTACCTGCGCTGGCTATAACTGAATTTTACATATGATGCAGGAACAAAAGAAGTGACTGGCTTTTAAACAATTGTCATATTTGTTGTAGTGATCACCTGGCAATAAATAGATAGATGTTTGGAGGAGTAATTAAAAAATATATTACAAGAATCATTTATGATCATGCCTAATTTGCATCTCCTAAGAATCTAGCAGATCTTACAGATCCCTGCTCACCTTGTGACAATGCAAGTGGAGATAAGATACAGGATGGCATAAGTATTTTTACCACCATGTTGTCTATATTTGTTCTAAGACCCCATTTGCCAGTGTGTTTTCAATCTATCTCCCCAGCCTCTCATTCATCTAAAAAAGTATCAATATCAAAGCCTAGTTGAGATTATTTCTATTAATGCGACATTAAGGCTACATATCAAAATACAAGATAAAGCCAAGAAACAAAAGTTAAAGGGGCAAATCTTCACACAGTCGCCAGAAAGCTGCACTGATGCAGCAAATGAAGATTTCCACAACCAAGAAGGATCCTTGACTGGCATAAAGCCAACTCTATGCTACCTTTCTGCCTCCACACAGAGGGTTTGTCAAGTCAGGAAAGTGGGTACTGGCGCAGGACAGAGCACAATCTTCAGTTGGCACAGCAGCTGGTTGCAGAAATAGTACTTTGAGGATGCTCTAAGTTTTGCCATGGACAGTTACATTTCCCAATCTGCTTTGGATCGTGGGAGCCACCTTTCTAAATTCTGTGCTGTTGAGGCTCAACCCCAAGATTCTCACAGTAATGTAAATTCAGCCACATTAAAGATTTTTGATTAACAGGTAAGCTACTAAAAATGTACCCATGAAAATATACAATTGGGCTTGATTCCACTAGCGAACACAGACTGTAGGCTTGGTGATCAAAAGTCCACCTAGATGACAAGTACCCTGGGGGAGCTGCCTACAAACTCTGCTCCACCAAGGACCTGGAGTTGGCTGCAGCCCAGAAAATGGATCTTCCAGGCAAACTTTGTTAATGGATCTCTCCTTTGGAGCACAGATCATAAATTAAAGCCACTTTCACCTGGTGGAACTCCGAGGGAGGAAGTAACAGCAGTCCCACCACTTGTTGATCCCCCAGGGTGAAATCAGTGCACGAATACAAATTGCAATTTTTCATGAATTAAACTTAGCATGTTCAATGTGAGAGTATTAATGTGCTGTGGAATCATCACTTTTTTCATTTCCTGACTTTTTTGTGTTTCCCTGTGTAGCCTCAGCATTGCATGATCAGAACTTCTCTTGTATTTATATAAAGTTGTCTCTTTAATCATTTAGAGGAATTCACAGGATATCTAAGCACACTCAACGAGCTGTTCTAAACCACGTTAATTTCCGTTACGCATTTATATGTAAAATGGCTGAAGAATTAGCCATTTTGTAGTATATTAGGACCTAAATTAATAATCATTATTTGATTATGTAAAATTAATGCACGTTTAATCAACCCATTATTAGTGCAATTATTTTCACCAAGTATTAAATGTAGAGTAAAGCTGACATGGAGGAAAAGCATAAGCACACAATTACAACAGTCTGCTCTAGGAAAGACATCATGGATTGTTTTGATTTGTGAAAACCTCATTCCTACAACACTTTAAATTATTTTTTTCCCTTTATATAGAGCCTGGTGTGTGCAAGAGCTTGGAATGGGAATACTAGTGTCACAGAAGCACTACATTTCTACAGTGCCATCAACTGAAAAGTATAGCAAATTCTTGCACTGTATTGATATTAACATTACAGGCATTTCAGCACTGTCCATGATAATCTTTCAAAACCTTTCCAAATCCTGAGACAACCTACATGACCTAGAAAACAGCCACCAACAATATCTTGTGGATACTTAATTACTTGAATCTAATACCGACAACCTCTCTAGGGAAAGATGTAGAGTGATACAAAATAATAAATTATGGTTGCATTTTATATTAATATTTTATTTATAGTTTATATAGTTTATTTATAGTTTATAAAGCATTAATAAGTGTTAATGGGTGTTTTAATAAATGGCAAATCATTATTATAGATCATTAACCCTTTATAAATGGAAAGTTAATATTAAGTGTGACCTAAATCATATAGGAAGGCCCAGCCAGGCTTTCCAATCCATCCTCTGTCATAGTACAAAAACTATGGGAACACCAAATGAAGATAAAAGGCCATCTATTCATAACCTACCACCCTCTATATGGCAGTTTAAAGAACAATCACCTGAAAGTATCAGGCTATATTTTGTAGCTGGTATAACAGATGCAGCCCTCCTTCCAGATGCTTGAGAATGCTTTGATCAGGCAGAGTGATAGATGCTTCTTCAAAGTATTTGAAATGTTGATTTTGTAGAGAACACATTGGCCTGGACCAAACTGGTCTATCAGGGTTCAGTGGGATGAAAGCTAGCTAATGGAGTCTAGTCAGAGAGTCAATGGTTTTACACAATAGATATAATACATTTTGCTCATTTATCTCATCAGACAATATAAGAAATAAATTAGGGAAGTATTTAGTAAGAAAATTTGACAGAAAGTAGAGAAAGCCTCAGAGCACATCAATAAAGAAGCTATATTGTGAGTGAGCTAAAAAAGTTGATGAAGGACCTGCTCTAGCTCCTTCCAAGGTAGGAGGGCCTGACTTAGGGTGACCAGACATTCCGATATTATTGGAATCATCCTAATATTAGGGGCTTTGTCTTATATAGACAACTATTACCCCACCATCCCAATTTTTCACACCTGCTATCTGGTAACCCTAGCTTGCTCTTAAGTACCTGGAAGTGCCAGCAAACTTCACATAGGGAACCAGAGGCTGAAATATTCTGTATTAATGACAGAGGTTTTATTATTCCTACATTATTCCCATGTACCTTTCAAATAGGTTAGAATATAAATACTAAGAATATTCCTATTATTAAACTACTTTATGGTTAATAATCTGAGAAAAGATAAGCAGTCCAGTGGATTTAGAACAGGGCTGGGAGCTCTTTCCAATCCTTGCTCTGACATTGATTTGCAAGTGCTCAGTACTATTATTACTGTTATTGTGTCCTACAAATGTTACTTGGTTTTTCAGCTGATGTTATTTATAGGATAGGTCCTTTGGGAGGTAGTATAGACAAAACATATTGACCATCAACTCAGCCATAATATTTCTATTTCATTTGTATTATTATGGGGATTTAGATACTACTACTAAATTTCTCAATAACTGGATAGCAGACTTGTGAGAATAATACAAAGTCATAAAGTCACATGACTTCAAAAATAAAGTGGAAGAAAGGGAAATGGAGAACAGCACAAATCAATTTTTTATTTCTTTAATGAACTAAAACGCCATTCAATATGTTTTGCTGACCTTTATGAGGATATTTTTTTGTCAACTATATTAGTTATATATACTGTGAATATGACACAATTTTAGACTCATGGGGCCAGATCCCAGCCTTTACTCCAATTGCTCTGTATAATTAAGCGCTGAAAATCACTCCTGCAGAACGCTATTGGGTCAAATAACTTAGCAAAAGCCACAAGAGGATTAGACAAAAAAACAAAAAAGTAATTTTATCTGCTATCTGCTAGAATAAAAATTGCAAGAAATTAACAGTCTTCAGTTCATGTAAAAAGTTGGTGGCCACAGCTGAAAGAAGAAATTTCCGTGCACACAACTCACATGAATACTTTCTTAAATATGGCTAACGGAGCTGATCAAAATATTTCAAATGTATTTTTTCCCTAAAAAGCTGCAGACTTTTTCAAACATTTTCATGAATTTCTTCTTATCAAACTTGTTCTTGAAACAGCCAGTGCTTAATTTATAATGAAAGAGGTGACATGGCATAAGAAATTTTTTTTTACTTTCATAACTGATGCAGCAAGCCCAGAAGTGCCGGAGCTATGAACTGTCAACCCTAGAGGTGCCAGGGCTCAGTGCTGGCAAGCCCTTGCACAAATTAAGGACTATTATCAATATTTTTCATTTTAAAAATCCACATTTTTCAGGAAACAAACATTTTTATTTTTTATTTGTTGGGTAAACACAAAATCTAAATTTCTATTAACATTGTGTTAAAAAGGAAAAATGGGCCAATTTCACACTTGATGAAATGGAAGTAAAAACTTTTCAGAATTTTCATTTTCAACTATATCTACTATGTCATATTATGAAAGTGATCTGACACATTATGTTTTTTTACTGCTTTGCTTTGAAGAATCTATAATGGCCGTGTTGGAAACTTAACACCTTACAAATTGGCTCATGTCTGCTTTGGTGTAGCAATTAGAGCTGATCAGGAATTTTTTAACAAAGCGTTTTTTTCAACCAAAAATGTTGATTCATCAAAACCAAAACTTCTTGTGAAACAACGTCAATTTCAATGAGCCTCTCGACGCAAAAGATTTTTGACAAAAAGTTTTGAAATTGTTGAAATATTTTACATTACATTTTCTAAACAAGAAGTTTTAGTTTTCCAATTCAGAATGTCTTTTTGTTTTTTATATTAGATTGAAAAAGGTTATAAGAGAAAAAAGTCTAAAACCAAAATTTTTTTTGGTTTTTCTATTCACAAAAACTTTCTCCATTTTGACTTGTCATCCTGATTTGGGGCTTTGAAAGTGTCCAAACTCTCAAAAATATTCACAAACTGGGAAGCCAGTTTCCCATAGTGCACTAGTGGTAATAGCTATATTTCTAGGTACCTGTGTCTTATTTTCACAATAACCAATGTGACAGGAAACTTTGTATATTGCAAACGAGTTTATTTTATGTTCTTTGTGCGCCTTATAATTAATGCCTGACTCTGTCCCCATGAAGTCAGTAGCAGCAAAGCTTCCACTGATTTTAGTGGTGCAGGATCAAATCCTTCCTTGAGCAGCGTGAGCTATCGGATTTCAGAAAATATCACTTTGCAAATCTTTTTACACACTTTATGAGGAGAGCTACTGTTTGTTCACATAGGAACAAACATAACAAGGTGCGTGAGGTAATATCTTTTTATTGGACCAACTTCTGTTGGTGAGAGAGACAAACTTTCAAGCCACACAAGGTTCTTCTTCCTGACCTGACCTATAAAACAGGCCTAGGAGATCCAACATCTCCTGTCTACTGCCCATCCAAGTGCATCTGAAATGTGTAGCCAGCCTGGTAGCTGGGTAGTTGCACAAAACCATGAGGAGCCAATAGATGTGATCACCAAGATGGACCATCAGGAAAAGGCATTTCCAAACTTCATGGGCTTTAAAGAGAAGCGGGGGGGTCTCCATTGTGACAAGAGCTGTCAGTGTCAGGCATTGTGAGACAGCTGCTGGAGGACTATTTCGGTTGATATAAGTAATGCAGCATCTACACTGACTCTGCGTCAATCTCACTAGATCGACCATGGCTCAACTCCACTCATGGAGGTGATGTTACTGTGTCACGGTAATGGGGCACTTACATTGGTGGAGACAAATTTAACCAAGACAAATGCACATGCACAACTAGGTCAATGCATGGCAGCTTCAGTCAACCTAACTTTGTAACGTGGACCAGGCCTAATAGCCTGGGACCAGCCTGGCTACAGCACCACAGCACGCAAATAACTATTGAGGTTAATACGCTGTTAAGACACAGTTGTGCTAACAAGTGATTTGTTCACATTAAGACAATGTCCTGGTTTTGATTTTAAAAAAAACACAAACAAAAAACAAAACAAAAAACCTTATTGTTTGTTTGTCCTTATTTTCCACCATATGTCATTGCCTGCAATGATGTTGAGTAATACTGCTGTCATATTACTTGGCATGGTTGCTGCCTTAATAGATTGAACAGATGTAAACTGATTGTCTTAAATTAAACATGGGCATTTTTGAGCTATAAACAGCTTTGTAAACATAGGTTTCAGAGTAGCAACCGTGTTAGTCTGTATCTGCAAAAAGAACAGGAGTACTTCTGGCACCTTATAGACTAACAAATTGATTTCAGCATGAGCTTTCGTGAGCTACAGCTCGCTTCTTCGGATGCATAGAATGGAACACACAGACAGGATCTCAATCTCAATGTCATCTCAGTTGATTAGACTCTTCCTGTTGGTATGCATACTTCCACCTTTTCATGTTCTCTGTATGTATAAATAGCTCCTGTCTTGTGTTCCATTCTATGCATCCGAAGAAGTGAGCTGTAGTTCACAAAAGCTCATGCTGAAATCAATTTGTTAGTTTCTAAGGTGCCACAAGTACTCCTGTTCTTTTTATAAACATAGTCACTGTCATGAAATAAATTCATAAGTCATAGAGGGATATTATGTGTAGCTAAAAACAGGTTTAAATATCCATAAATATGATCTGGGCAGGAGACGGGGGGGAAAACTATGAGTCACATTTATGTGTTTTAGAACATTAGTGTTATTCCATTTTGTAGGCTTGACCAGGGTAACGTCTATGCATGAAATGCTGAGAAATCTATTTTATTATCCAGCTATTCCATTTTCTCCTCCAGGATATGTTTTTTTTTCTTTCAGATATATTCAGTGATATAGTTGGGTATTAACATTTGTGTGCTAAAGACCCAGTCTTTCTATTTTAAATCAACATTGCATTTAGAAAATCATTTCTAATCAACGTTATGTCCTGTATAATTTTTTCATGTTTTCATGTTGTTGACAAAAAAAACCAAAATATTTTGTTTCAGCTTGAAATAAACATCTTATAATTATTTTTCAGGCCTCATCAAAGGAGGACAGAAATGTCTCTTTCTGAGACTCTCTCAAGCCAACATTAAAGGGTGCAGACTGCTTTTTTGAGAAAGACTTCAAACAACACCAATCAATGTTATTCGAGGCCATTAATGACATTTCAGCTTGTGAGACCATGCCCAAGGATTAGGTTAATTTTGCTATTGATATTACTTGTGAGCTAGGCTTTTATTATCAATTACTCTTAATAATCCAAGACAGTTAGAAATATGTATCTGAAAGGAAAACAAAACACTAACTCAGCAGAAAGAGAGAGAGAGATTGTGGGACTTACGTATAATTTAAGGATTTCATTAATTTAATTAAAACAGCCTTACTGAAACAAGTTTACAAATGTGTTTGGAGAGTTAAAAAGCACAATGATATTTTTATGCAAAAACTTCAGTAACTTCTTTAAAATAACTGACTTATAAGCATCACTCTAACAGTCTAACCCTTCAGCAGCAGCAGACCGACCTTTAATGCAACATAGTTTTTTAAGAATATTATTTCCCATTCATAAACCAGGACAAATAGATAGGTTCCAGTATAAGAGTACACTCATCCGGGGGGGCATTATGATCAGGCATGGTGTTGCAATCATCTAGTGCCCCCTGCTGACAGCTCCTCTGTCCCTGAAGCAGTCTCTTTCTCCTCTCATGACTTAGCTCTTTGCCCAGGTCATTTAAAGTCCTCGTCCTTCCTGGGAGCTGCAGGGCTGTCCACACGCTCTTGTGTAGAGCTGCACTTGCCAAACAAAGCTTTTCTCCTTGGAGGCCTGGTTTCCAAACTCAATAGTTCATTTCTTCTTGGGTAAGGTGTTTCTATACCACCTTTTAGAGTGACCCAGTAGGGGGACTCAGGCCCTCTGTTAGTTCCAGTCCAGGGACTTGTGGTGAGCAGTGTAAAGTCTGTTCCCTTTGGACTCCTATCGCCTCCCTGGACTTCCTCCTACCTTGACCTTCCTTCAGGCACTTTCCCACAGCTCCTTTCTGGGCTTATGGTACTTTTGGCACTCTTTAGGCCTTTCCACGACTCTCTAGTAATTAAAGAGGGCTTGCAGTATTCTTCCTCTCTCTCCCTGCAGCCCCCTTCTCACCTGGGCTTCCTACCTTTATGCTCACCACCCAGCTCCTCACCTAGCTAGCCTAATCTTCAGTTAAGCCTCGTTTGCCCTCCATAATCAGCTATCTCAACTGAACTTTCTAGCTCCTGTTAACACTTTTAGTACCAGTGTGGGGTATATACCCCATCACAGTTCTACTTTATTGATCTTTGGGATGCAAAGTTTCTTTTTTTAGCATCTACTATCCCTACCCCCACCTCCAAAAAGAAAAAAAAAAGAATAAAATACACAGAGAAATAGTGTATGACTCCCAAAAGACAAAGTAGAATTAATGTTCAAGGAATGGCGCAGGAGAAAGGTGATATTAGTGTAACCCTTCTGCCCCTCTGAGTTGGCAGCAACAAGGGCCGGGTTCAGTATCCAGGGGTTCCGTTTCAGTAACACAATGCATAACCGGCTCGAGCCCCCACCCAGTGACCTGGGACACTCACATACCACACTCCCCTGGCGCCTCTAGGAGGCAATACCTTCCCCTCTCGCAAGCACGGAGTCTGAGTGTAGCAAAATCTTTTCAATAAAGGGAGGAATCAATGCGGCATCCCATTGGAGAAACACCACAAACCGGGTTATAACACAAAACCATAAACAAAACCCACCTCCAAGTACGTTTGGCACTGTCCTTTTTCCCCTTAGGGTTTTTAAGTCCAATCACCCCAAAGTCCAACAACCCAAAGTCTCTGGTCAGTGCCACCCCAGAGTTCGAGAGTTTATCTGTAGAGGTCCCTCCCCCCCAGCCTGGATAGAAAGGGGCACCTTACGTGGTCCGGGGCCAACTGCCCTGCCTCTCCGTGGGTTCTGCTTCTGCCTTCTCCACGAACTGCTCCGATTTACCAGCTGCTCCACTCTGCTCCTCCAGTCGTCCTCAGGAACTGCTCCGCTCCACCAGCTGCTCTGCTCCATGAGCTGCTCTGCAAACTGCTCGGCTCTGCTCTGCTCACTCTGTGGGCCGCTCCACCCGTTCCCACAGCTACTCCGCTCTGCCAGCCGCTCTGCTGCCACAGCTGTCCCGTGATCCGCTCCAGCCGTCCCCGCACCTGGCTCCATCCACCAGCTGTTCTGTTTCCACAGTATATCTTCAGGCTCCCCCACTAGTTAGCACAGTACTCAGTGCTCTCAGCTCAGTTATTTCAGCTCTTTAGTGATTTCAACTCTTAGTGATCTCAGCTCTTAGTGGGGGAGCCCCAGTGCTAGTGCACCATTAGCCCAAAGTGAGCTCAGCTCAGTAACCTGTATTTAGATTCTTGAGGGACTAAAAATCAACTCTGACATTCCACAGTGGAGAGAGGAGGGGGTGGAACTGGTGCTTCTGGCACCACAAGGAGACTGCACCACCAGGCACAGATACCTGTCCCCAGCCTCTCTCAATTCACTGGGTTTTGGAACCCATGTCCCTTGTCTAGCAAGTACCACCCAACTGAGGGTGAGTCATTTGTCACCAAGCAGTCCCACAGCTCAGCAGTCTGGGATAGGGTAGGCGTGCCTATGCAAATACACTCTCTGAAATTCTTTCCACCAGATGTCAGGGTAGAGCTTATCCTGACTCTGCTTACATCAGTCTCTGCAATTTAAATAAATTAACCTATATTTCAATAAATTACATATTCTTATATATTGCTTTGGAGGTTGTTTTTTTTTTAAATTCATTTGCACATTAAAAAAGGCATAAGCCCAACTGCTTTTTTTTTGCTTTCCAGGTCCCTATCAAGATCTGACATGCTTGAAAAAAGTTTATTTTGTCTGTTTTCTCATCCAGTTTCTAGTCTGTGGAAAGAACATGAGGCAGCCTGATGTTTTGGGGAGGTATTTGACCTGACTGCAGCCTCAAATGGTAGAATTTTCAGTTGCACCTAAGAGAATTAGGCTCCCAACTTCCATTGAAACTTCAGTAGAAGTTGAGTATCTAATTCTCGTAGATGCTTTTAAAAATGTTACCCTAATATATTTAAGTTGCGTAGCATTTTCCATTATAAAAAAAATTCTTAACATACTTTATTTGAGATTCTGTACTACCTCCCTTGTTTGCAGCAATCTATTGAAATTCGACCAGAAAAAAGCCTTGGGGCAGACATACATTTCATCAGTCTCAAGAAATTCCATTCAGGTTAGGATGGATATACACTTTCTCTCCTTTCACTTGCATTCCTCGAGAAATTTTAGCAGCCTGCCACAACAACTGAACACAAACATTCATAGAATCATAGAAGATTAGGTTTGGAAGAGACCCCAGGAGGTCATCTAGTCCAAATCCCTGCCGAAAGCGGGACCAATACCAACTAAATCATCCCAGCCAGAGCTTTGTCAAACTGGGCCTTAAAAACCTCTAAAGATGGAGATTCCACCACCTCCCTAGGTAACCCATTCCAGTGCTTCACCACCCTCCTAGTGAAATAGTGTTTCCTAATATCCAACCTAAACCTTCACCACTGCAACTTGAGACCATTGCACCTTGTTCTGTCATCTGCCACCACTGAGAACAGTCTAGCTCCATCATCTTTGGAATCCCTCTTTAGGTAGCTGAAGACTGCTATTAAATCCCCTCCGACCTTTTCTGCAGACTAAACAAGCCCAGTTCTCTCAGCCTCTCCTCACAAGTCATGTGCCCCAGCCCCCTGATCATTTTCATTGCCCCCCGCTGGACTTTCTCCAATTTGTCCACATCCTTTCTGTAGTGGGGGTCCCAAAACTGGATGCAATACTCCAGATGTGGCCTCACCAGTGCCGAATAGAGGAGAATAATCACTTCCCTCGATCTGCTGGCAAAGTTCCTACAAATGCAGCCCAATATGCTGTTAGCCTTCTTGACAACAAGGGTACACTGCTGACTCATATCCAGCTTCTCATCCACTGTAATCCCCAGGTCCTTTTCTGCAGAACTGCTGCTTAGCCAGTTGGTCCCCAGCCTGTAGCAGTGCATGGGATTCTTACTTCCGAAGTGCAGGACTTGCAGGACTCTACACTTCTCCATGTTGAACCTCATCAGATTTCTTTTTTGCCCAACCCTCCAATTCATCTAGGTCACTCTGGACCCTATCCCTACCTCACAGGGTATCTACCTCTCACCCCAGCTTAGTGTCATCTGTGAACTTGCTGAGGGTGCAATCCATCCCATTACCCAGATCATTAATAAAGATGTTGAACAAAACCAGCCTCAAGACCAACCCCGGGTTGCCAACTAGACATCGAGTCATTGATCACTAGCCAGCTTTCTATCCACTTTATAGTCCATTTATCCCATCCATACTTTTTTAACTTGCGCGCAAGAATACCGTGGGAGACTGTATTAAAACTTTGCTAAAGTCAAAATATATCACAAGTATCAGAGGGGTAGCCGTGTTAGTCTGGATCTGTAAAAGCAGCAAAGATATATCACGTCCACCACTTTTCCCATATCCACAGAGTCAGTTATCTCATCATAGAAGGACATCAGTTTGGTCAGGCATGACTTACCCTTGGTGAATAACTTTATAATTTGCAGGGGATTAAAAGTTTGTAGGTGATAAAAAAGAGAGCTAATTAGGTCACACAGATCAGGGCTGTCCTTAGGATTTATGGGTCCCTAAGCAGTAATATTAAACTAGTGCCCCTATGCTCCGCTGAAGGTGGTCCCCAGCTGGCACCGCTGACCCCAGTGTCGAGGTGGCACAGCCACCACCCTCGCCCATGGACCTCCAGAACCCGCACATTGCTGACACACACTGTGCTTTGTACTCAGCAGACGCTGCAGCAGTGGCTCAAGGCAGGCTTCACGCTGTCACATGGAGGCTGCATCTTGCCAGAGTCCATGGCCCTCCTGCAGCCCCTCACCACTCCTGGCTCACCACAAGCATTTTGACAGGAAGTACCAAGCAATAATAATAATATGTGTGTGTGTGTGTGTGTGTGTGTATGTGAGAGAGAACCAGTGCATGTGAGTGTGTGTGACTGTGTGTTGGGGGACTGTGTGACAGAGTGTGTGCTGAGGATTGTGGGACTGTGTTTTATGACAATTTGTATTGGGGGACTGTGACTCGTGAGAGGCAGAGAGTTTGTGGGTGTGAGAGCCAATCTGTGTGTGGGTGTTAGGGAAGTGTGAGAGACAGTGAGTGCATTGTCACTTTATCTCCCACATACACTTCGCTCCCCACCCCCGACTCAGGTGGAAGTTTTGCTCCTCCTGTCCTGGCCCTGGCCCAACCTCCACCGGAGACTGAGCAGCACAGGCAGGCAGAGTCCAGGGAGGGGCTGGGCTGCCACACCGCTCTGAACTCCCCAGGGCTGGAGCAGCAGAGCCAGAGGCTGGAGCCCTCAGCTGGCCAGCTGAGGAGGAAGGGAGGGGGTGGGGTTGGGGAGAAGCCCTATGGCCCAGCACGGGGGAGGAGCTGGAGAAGAGAGGATTCCAGCCATGGCCAGCAAGGGGAATGGTGCCCCAAATTTTCCAGTGCCCTATGCAGCCGCATATGCCTAGGGATGGCCCTGATAAAGATCAGTGTCCAGAAAACTCACCAAATGAAAGGAGCTCTCCAAACCCCTTTCCTCACTGACTTTGATTTCTTTTTACTTTAGCAGTTGATGGAGACTTTCAAGGAGAATTGAATACCTATTGACAGTTCATATTTGAATTACCCAGGTGAACTGAAATGAAATGCCCTTGCTTCTTGCACCAGTGAACATCCCAAATTTTCCACTGCTTTTATTACTGTTAAAACTACTAGCTTATTGTCTCCACTCTACAATTTTCAAAACGGAATCTTAGTATGATGTCTTGAATGGGAGCCGAGGACACTTACCTCATTGTGGCAAGAGGACAAAGCTTTTGTTGTGCATGTTCATTTGTACTTCTCTCTTTGCAAATAGGAATCTAGAACCAGTACGTAAATTTGAACTGCGTGTCCGTCATGCTATTGATCTGTCTTGCTGTGTATATATATCTGATACAATAAAATAAAAAAAGTTTCAGGATCTCTCTTCCACAAACCTTAAAAAAAATTAGCACCGGCTTAGCAATGCAGATGCTTGGATCGTAATACTATTGTCCCATTGAAAAACAGTGCTAAGTAAACATTTACCATATCAGAAAACCACCACACAAAATTTGACATAATTACCATGGATTCACACTTTAGCACATATACTATTTTGGTATCCTGTATTTAGTTACCTGATGAATTATTGTGGCCTAAACAACACTTTGAAAAAAAGGCTTGTTGTTTTTTACAGATAGATGTTCTCTTTATATTGTGCTATGCTGCAAAAAATGGTGTTAACTTGCTTGTCATGTGCTACAAAAACCTGAACGTGCTGACTTGATCAGCAAAAACCTGACATGCTGATCTGTTTTAGAAATACTAAATATAGCTGACATGTGAGCAGATCAAGATGACTATTCATTTTTATTAATATGATTTTTAAAGGATTATTCAAAACAAAAAACATCATAAGCCAGAAAGATTTAGAAAAAGAAAAAAATGATACTGTGTTTCTACATTTGTAAAATAGAAAGGTCACAGACAAAAAAGGTAGAAATTTGTAAATTTTAAAAATCAATGCAATGTTTACTGAAGTTTTTTAATTCAAACTACAAGCTGCAAAATTGACTTTGCCTTCAGCAGTTCTAACTGATCAAATTCATCTTCTGTTCCCTCGTTAAGTGTCTCTTGTGTACTCTTCTGATTACATATGCAAAACACATATATTCAATAATTAATTATTCTAACATCAATTTATAAATTACAAATGAGCTTACCTACGAGCCAAAAATATTTTAAAATTATGATTACAAACACAGCATCTTACTTGCCCACTGCTCATGTGATTTGTCCCATTCATATATACACCTTACATTTGGCCATGATATACAAGTGATAAATTGCACAATAATGTAACAAACAAATCTCACCTCTTCCTCCCTCAACCCAGAACTTACTCCGACATTCCAAACCTCTAAGCAAATTCAAACAGATCCTTCCACTCTCCCCTTTAAAAAACAAAACAAAACAGACAAATATTTTTCCTCCCCACCCCCAAAATTTAAAGCTGTCCAAGACCAGGGCAGATTAGATTCAGCCTTGCATCAATGATAGATTCTTTATAAATAAAAATCACATAACTGGAAAGTCTATTATCTTATAGGACTCCATAAGTGAGGGTTTTAGTGGCAGAGGAGCAGTTTCCCCTTCGCTACTCCAGGAAACACTTTAGCTTTTTAGGTCTCTCTCCAGGAAACACTTTAGCTTTTTAGTGCATTCTTCCACCTCAGTTGGGACAGCATGATCAACTGTGTTGAATGTTGCAGAGAGATCTAGGCAGCTAAGAATGGAAGTGTGAACATCCATTGACAGCTGGAGATCATCCAGCAGTGCCATTAAAGCTGTTTCTATTTCATGTCCTGGCCCAAATCCAGATTGTACCTTCAGTTAGACGATCTTGTAGTTGGCCTTTGGTTAGCTGCTGTATGAGTTTGCTCAAGAGTGGAAGGTTTGATACTGGGTGGTAGGGAGTAGCTAGAACCAGTATATCTAGGGAGCATTTCTTCAGTGCTGGTTGTGCTATCTTGTATTTGAAGAAGGAAGGGAAGATTCTTTTCCTGAATGAGGCACTGGCTATTTCAGTCTTGAGCGGCACTAGCTGCCCATGACTCTCCTTCACCGGCCAGAAAAGACATAAGTGAGACTCCTTTAGGGTGTTCAGTACTTCTAGAGGAATGAATGTACTGAATTCTGGGCATGCAGGTTGGCTGTTTGTTGACTGGATATGGGGAACAGATCCATGCTGTTAAAGAAGCCTTCCTGAATATGTGTAATTTTTTCAGTGAAGTATTCTGATAGTTCCTCACAGCACTTGGTACTGTGCTCTGTTGCAGGGTGTAGCCACCAGGACTAAAGCTGGGGACAGAAAGGTAATTCCATTTTGCAGAGCATTTACCTACTTTGAAATTTGATTTGTGCTGATTTGGATTTAAACCAAACAAATTTTAAATTATCCATGAAAGGGATAGAGCCCCAGAACTGGGGCTCTGCCTGATGCACTACCCTGAAGCTACAGATCCTGGAAGTCCCTGACTCCAAAGCAGTCAAACTGATGAGCTGTGGAAGCCCTGAAAGCTCTGGGCCAATATAACCCTACCTAGAGCTTCATCAAAATCAAACTGGCACTGTGGAATCTTTTGATTTAAAAAAATCAGCAAATTCTGAAAAAAATGTGTTTCAGTATAATTTTTCCAACCAGCTCTACTCAGGACTGATGAAGTGATTTACCTCGCTGGATAGTTCCTTAGGGCAGGATTTAACAGCTTCCCTGGAAGCTGATAGGAAGGTTTCTTTTGGTATGGAGCACAGTCTCAGCATAAGCATAGAGAAATTCTTTATGTTTCAACCTGTGTTTCAACGTTCATTTTCTGCCATCAGTGCCCATTTCCATTTCTTCCCCTTCATCTGCTGAAGGGTGTTAGAAAACCAAGACCAGTGTGGTAGTGAGATGGAAGAGGCCAACTGGAGGCCTCTGTGTCAAAACCCAAGACTAACATACAATTATGATTTGCCAGATCCTCAACTCCACATTTTGTGGGTGGATTGCTACTGTCCTTTAGCATGCTTTGGAATTTGGTGGGGCCTATGAGTCTTCATGGTTGAGATAGGATCATGGGTCTTTCTTGCTGCCTGAGAGCTGGGAGAGTTCTGACCAGTGCCTAAAAAAGGCGATGGCCAGCCCAAGGCAGTAGCTGCGTTGTGATGTCCTTGCTACTAGAGCTGAGTGAACAATAGATTTTTGGATCCCTGGCAATTGACAATTAAAAAATGGTTTGGGTTGACGGAAAAATGATTAAAATGATATTGACATAAAATCTGAAGGCCTGAACCCCGGGGTGACCAGCTGTGTAGGTTGGACCAGAGGTGACCTGAGAAAGTCCTAGGGATGTAAGTAAGGAGAAGAGTTCCTATGCTTTTGTGTCTGAGGCCTTGTCAGCATGAATACTGAAATTCCCCAGAGCAACATGTATAAGGTATTTTATCACTAGCACTAACAATGTATAAGTAAGTTCCTTTATGAACCCTTTAGTCTTTCGTGGCTCTGTAGATTAACATATAATCTATTTTAGCTTTGGCTCTGGTTTCTATTAATAGATGAATGAATTCAGAGGCTCCTCTTTTGGACTTCATGTTTGAAGATAAGATGACTGTAGTGCCACCTGCCTTCTTGTCATGTCTAGTCTGTTCCTATGTGTCATAGAGCCCAATAGAGTGATCTAGAAGACTGAGTAAGGAGGACACATGGGCTGTAGAACCCTCAGCCTAATAGTCTGCAGGGTGGTAAGTATTCTATTCTCCCCACCCTCATGGGACCACTACTAAGATAGACACATTTTTTTAACTGGATATGCAAAAGGGAGGGGGATTTGCCCTTTAATAACTTTTGTCATTGCCTAAATGTGCAAATTAATCTGTTTTAATTCTAATTTTCTGACATCAAGGTTGATACAATTTATTTACTTAAATTACATTAGTGCACTATACTGACCTTTTAAACTGTTCATATTGTTTTGGCTGACAACTGTGTAATAGTGTATAATATAACTTCCTAACTCTTTCTTCATCAACATTTTATTTAGTTAAATTTGAAAAGTGCATGTTTAGTAGAAAGCCAAATATGCTACCTTACAGAACAGACTTGTAGATATGAATAGAAATTCAAACAATCGTATTTTATGGAAATTAAATAGAATTTTATAGGCATTACTGTCAAATCCTACTAAAATTGATAGAGAATTCTAGAGAAATTCTATTTTACATGAACATCCGGAATATAATGAATAATTATATCATTTCTATAGAAGTCTATTGATAGGGCTAAAATTCCACAGAAGTGTCGCCATTCTCTATTAAATTGTATAGGACACGCTAATAAAGGTCTAAGTTTACATTTTGATGAGAAAAGGGTGATTGGTGGAGGTGGAGGTGAACATTTGGGAACATATAGATTCTGATTCCAAAACCCCATATATATCAGGCATATTTGTATCCAGGGTTTTACTTTTGTCCATTATGGAGTTATCATATTCATATCCTGATCCAGAGTTCAAGCTGGGGTTTTAGTTCATACCTCCACAAGAAACTTCAAAGGCATTTTGAAGTGTTCTAGATGATTTGTGAAATCCCCAAAAGCTTAAAAGTCTCTCAGGCCTTGTGACATTATTGTTAAAGTAGAAGGGATATATGTCCTCCACACTGCACAAGACACAAATAAAGGAACAATCTTTGCTGCAAGGATCATACAGTTTAAACATTTGTCTCCTTTTTATCACACAGTTGAATGCATTATATGCAGTATAAGCGTGGCATTTCAGCTGTTGGTGAATTGTTGAATTAGAAAGAGGCTGTTGCATACACATGACAGCAAAATTAGTTACCTCCTGTGGTTGGTAGGATAAGGAAAAGGATCTGCTTATTGTTACTTCTAGCCCCGTTTTTCTTTTCATTGCTGCCACAATTGCGCTCATTTTCTCCACTGCTGCTTCATGAAAGTGGTAGAATGTTGCTTCAGGGTTGAGCAGCCTTCTTCCTCTGCAATTAAGAGATACTTTTTCAGAGCATTGGCCAGGTTTTTCATCACTGTTTATTACTAGGCTTAGAAGGATTTGATTTTTTAATCAATAAGTGTTGTGCACTATATATGCACAAATGACAAAAAAAAATTTCAATTGACAATGATAAAAAATTTACAGATAGGCAAAGTAAGAAAAATGTTGTTTGAGAACTTATTTGAGTTTGATTCAATGATATTTACTTGGTGTATTTTTATACGTGATGACGACAATTTGTGTTTTAACACTTAAAAAGCTTTAACTTTTTGAATCTCAGCGTCTACTGTCATTAAATAATTGCCTAATCTATTGTCTGATTGCTTGCCCCGCTCTGGAGCTCCAGCCGAGGAGCAGGGTCGGGGTCATTCCCCACTCCGTATGGCTCCTGGAAGTAGGGGCATGTCCCTCCTCCAGCTCCAATGCATAGGGGAAGTGAGGAGGCTCCGCACTCTGCCCCTGCCCCAAGTGCTGCTCCTGCAGCTCCCATTGGCTGAGAACCTCAATCAATGGGAGCTGCAGAGTGGCGTCTGTGGACAGGGCAGTGTGCAGAGCCGCCTGGCTGCACCTCCTCATAAGAGCTGGAGGGGGGACATGCTGCTGTTTCGGGAGCTGCTTGAGGTAAGTACCACGTGGAGCCTGCCCCCCTGAACCCCTTCTGTGCCCCAACCTTGATCCCCCTCTCACCTTCTGAACCCCTTGGTCCCAGCCCAGAGCTCCCTCCTGCACCCCCAATCCCTCATCCCTAGAGCCCGCACCCTCAGCTGAAGCCCTCCCACCCTCAAACCCCCAATTTCTTGAGCATTCCTGGCCCACCATACAATTTCCATACTCAGATGTGACCCATGGGCCAAAAAGTTTGCCCATCCCTGCTCTAGAAGGTACATTAATGTGAAAAGTTAAACACACATAAATATTTGAGAAATGGTCTGAGGTAAACAGGATGAAGTTCAATAAAGATAAATGCAAAGTGCTCCACTTAGGAAGGAACAATCAGTTTCACACATACAGAATAGGAATAGACTGTCTAGGAAGGAGTATGGCAGAAAGAGATCTAGGGGTCATAGTGGACCACAAGCTTAATATGAGTCAACAGTGTGATACTGTTGCAAAAAAAGCAAACATGATTCTGGGATGCATTAACAGGTGTGTTGTAAACAAGACATGAGAAATCATTCTTCCGCTTTACTCTGCGCTGGTTAGGCCTCAATTGGAGTATTGTGTCCAGTTCTGGGCACCGCATTTCAAGAAAGATGTGGAGAAATTGGAGAGGGTCCAGAGAAGAGCAACAAGAATGATTAAAGGTCTTGAGAACATGACCTATGAAGGAAGGCTGAAGGAATTGGGTTTGTTTAGTTTGGAAAAGAGGAGACTGAGAGGGGACATGATAGCAGTTTTCAGGTATCTAAAAGGGTGTCATCAGGAGGAAGGGGAAAACTTGTTCACCTTAGCCTCCAATGATAGAAGAAGAAGCAATGGGCTTAAACTGCAGCAAGGGAGATTTAGGTTGGACATAAGGAAAAAGTTCCTAACTGTCAGGGTAGTTAAACACTGGAATAGATTGCCTAGGGAAGTTGTGGAATCTCCATCTCTGGAGATATTTAAGAGTAGGTTAGATAAATGTCTATTAGTGATGGTCTAGACAGTATTTGGTCCTGCCATGAGGGCAGGGGACTGGACTCGATGACCTCTCGAGGTCCCTTCCAGTCCTAGAGTCTATGAGTCTATGAGTTTGCAAGATCAGGTCAAAAACTACAGATCCTAATAACTGTGAGAATGTTTGGATACAGATATGAATTTTGCTACTTTAAACTATCTCATATTCAAAACACTTCATGGGCAATTCACTTCACTGAATCAGCAAGCCAGAACCAGAGCAAGCTAATTAATTTTAGTTCTGACAGTCTTATGTGAGCAACCATATTGTGAAAAACAAAAAAATATTTATAGTTTAAATGACTTGAAATAAAGCTTTTAGAAAACAACAAGGGAAATATTATAACACATGGGAAACAGACATTAATTAAGGAGTTTACCTATTACAGCATTGATCAAACGAAAAAAATGAAAATGTATTTTTGTTTAACAATGAAAGCTACATGATAAGGTTTAAGACAAATAAAAATAGTTGTGTGCAGTTGTTTGTAGACAATAGACTAAATAAATGAAATATGTTATATTACTCCATACTAGCTGTAATATATTCCAAATGAACACAGGAAAATGTGTGGCCTCTTTCTGAACTAGCTGAAGCTTTAATGGTCTTCAAGTGTAACACCACATACAGTATTTTAATATTCCTTTGGAAAAGAACTCCTGAATACTGCTGCTTGTTAGCCATCAGAAACAGCTGAGAGTCCAAAAGAACCTAGACTGTGTATCTTATCTACAAAAGATAGGCATGTTCTCATTACTGCAGGGGATATATTTCATTTGGATATTTCCCCAGACAATCTCACTCTGATCCACACTAAACTTTAGTCAATCATGCAAGCCTCAATTTTGGCTAAATATTGGGAGAGCCATCATGCCCTACCAGCCGAGTCTGATAAAATATGAAGCAGATATGTAGAGCTAAGTGTAAACAGCGTATTGATGACATAGCATATTGAAGCCACTTGGGAGTGATGAGAAGTTTAGCTATCTAGCTCCCATAATGTATTATCATAGAATCATAGACTTTAAGGTCAGAAGGGACCATTACGATCATCTAGTCTGACCTCCTGCACAATGCAGGCCTCAGAATCTCACCCACCCACTCCTGTATCAAACATGTGTCTGAGACTGTCAAGGTATGATTCCCCCACTCTGAACCTTAGCGTCCAAAAGATGGGGTACCTACATGAACCCCTCTAAGCTTAATTACTAGCTTAGAAATGATAGAGCTGCCACCACCCAAAAATATAGTGTTTTGGGACACTTTCTGGCCCCCAAACCCTTCCCTAGGGACCCCCAGACCCAAACCCCTTGGATCGCAAAACAAAAGGAAATAAACCATTCCCCTCCTTTCTTCCTCCCAGATTCTCCCCTCCCTGGGTTACACTGGGAGACCACTGCGATTCGAACTCCTTGAATCTTAAAACAGAGAGGAAATTCACCTTCCCCCTCCCAGACTCTCCCTGAGAGAGAGACAGTGATCCTAACACAGAGAGAAATCAGGCTTTTCCTCCCCCCCCTTCTCTCCTTTCTTCCACCAATTCCCTGGTGAGACCAGGCCCCATGCCCTGGGGTCTCACGCAAGGAAAAAAAAGCAATCAGGTTCTTAAAAAGGAAAAGCTTTTAATTAAAGAAAGAAAAACAAGAAAAAATTATCTCTGTAAAATCACAATGAAAAATGTTACAGGGTCTTTCAGCTTATAGACACTAGAGAGAAGCCTCCTCCCAGCACAAATACAAGTTGCAGCAAACAGAGATACAATCCTTCCAGCAAAATACACATTTTCAAATAAAGAAAACAAACATAAATCTAATCCACTTTCTACCTATTACTTACTATTTGAATAGAAGAGACTTTTTCAGAAGATTGGAGAGTCTGTATACATGTCTGGTCCCTCCCAGACCCAGAGAGAACAAAGAAAAACCCAAAAAGCACAAACAAAGGCTTCCCTCCACCGAGATTTGAAAGTATCTTGTCTCCTGCTTGGTCCTCTGGTCAGGTGTTCCAGGTTTACTGAGCTAGTTAACCCTTTACAGGTAAAAGAGACATTAACCCTTAACCATCTGTTTATGACAGAGTCATTGAAGTCTTCAAATCATGGTTTAAAGACTTCAAGGTGCAGAGAATCTTCCAGCAAGTGACCCGTGATCCACACTTCAGAGGAAGGCGAAAAACCCCCAGGGCCTCTGCCAATCTGCCCTGGAGGAAAATTCCTTCCTGACCCCAAATATGGCAATCAGCTAAACCCTGAGCATATGGGCAAGACTCACCAGCTAGACACCCAGGAAAGAATTCTCTGTAGTAACTCAGATCCCACCCCATCTAGCATCCCATCACAGGCCACTGGGTATATTTACCGCTAATAGTCAAAGATCAATTAATTGCCAAAATTAGGCTATCCCATCATACCATCCCCTCCATAAACTTATCAAGCTTAGTCTTGAAGCCAGATATGTCTTTTGCCCCCACTACTCCCTGTTCCAGAACTTCACTCCTCTAATGGTTAGAAACCTCCATCTAATTTCAAGTCTAAACTTCCTGATGGTCAGTTTATATCCATTTGTTCTTGTGTCCACATTGGTACTCAGCTTAAATAATTCTTCCCCGTCCCTGGTATTTACTCTTCTGATATATTTATAGATGGCAATCATATCTCCCCTCAGCCTTCTTTTGCTTAGGCTAAACAAACCAAGCTCTTTGAGTCTCCTTTCATAAGACAGGTTTTTCATTCCTCGGATCAATCTAGTAGCCCTTCTCTGTACCTGTTCCAGTTTGAATTCATCCTTCTTAAACATGGGAGACCAGAACTGCACACAGTATTCCAGATGAGGTCTCACTAGTGCCTTGTATAATGGTACTAACACTTTCTTATCTCTACTGGAAATACCTCGCTTGATACATCCCAAGACCACATTAGCTTTTTTCACAACCATATCACATTAGCAGCTCATAGTCATCTTGTGATCAACCAATACTCTGAGGTCCTTCTCCTCCTCTGTTACTTTCAACTGATGCATCCCTAGCTATAACAATAGTTCTTGTTATTAATCCCTAAATGCATGACCTTTCACTTTTCACTATTAAATTTCATCCTATTACTATTACTCCAGTTTACAAGGTCATCCAGATCTTCCTGTATGATATTCTGGTCCTTCTCTGTATTGGCAATACCTCCCAGCTTTGTGTCATCTACAAACTGTATTATTCCCACTTTTTGTGCCAAGGTCAGTAATAAAAAGATTAAATAAGATTGGTCCCAAAACCAATCCCTGAGGAACTCCACTAGTAACCTCCCTCCAGCCTGACAATTCACCTTTCAATAGGATCCGTTGTAGTCTCCCCTTTAACCAGTTCCTTATCCACCTTTCAATTTTCATATTGATCCTCATCTTTTCCAATTTAGCTAGTAATTCCCCGTGTGGGACCGTATCAAATGCCTTACTGAAATTGTCTATAGCACACCCCAAGCACTATCTCAAGGGAGACTCTAGTAGCTTTCTTCCTCAATGTGATTTTTGCCCAGTCAGACACTGTCTTATCCATTCCATCCCTTCCTATTTTTTTACAGTCTACCTCATCATTGATATACAATGTTACTCCACTACCTTTGCCTTTATTTCTGTCTTTCTTAAACAGCACATACCCTTCAATACCTGTATTCCAGTCATGACTACTATTCTACCATGTTTCTGTTATCCCTATACTATATTGGTTTCACTTCTTGTCCCAGTAACTCTAGTTCCTCCATTTTGTTACCTAGGCTCCTCGCATTTGTGTACAAACGTCTTAATTCTTGCTGTTTGGCTTCACTCACATTCTTTACCTGATTAGGCCCAGATATTCTACCATCAGTATCACCTATTAGAATGGTATCTACAGTACCCTTCCTCCGTATGTCCATTCTCCTACCCATGGCTGTATTCTTTCTTACTTCATTTTCTTCCCTCTCATTATATACTTGCTGAGAGGAATAGAACATTGGGCACCCCCTATGAGAGAGTGCCTGGGGTAGATAAGCATCATACACAAGTACAGGCTGGGTCCTTTTCAGGAGAAAAAGAAGAGTGAACATTCTGTTGCCTGTAGGATATAACTATTCAGAAGACTCTGGTTCCATCATTTTCAGAAATTAGCCAAGTAATTGTTTGCAAAAAAATCAGAGGTTCATACCAAGACTGCAAGTAACATTTATTTTGGAAACTAGAAGTGTGAGCTAGCACTAAGTGCTGCCATGTTCCCAGAAGCATTTCCAAGTATCCTGTCAAAATAGCAGAAACACTAAGCACTTCCTTCTAGGACAGTCATGCTGAATGACATTCCTCTATGCCTGAAACACCTGAGTGTTTTGGGAAGAAGCCTCAGTTGCTGAAGAGAGCTGCAATTTCAATTCCAAACTCTCTCTCTAGTTTATCTAAATAAGCTATGATGGTGTTCACTCACCACAATGGAGCCTCCTGCTGGCCATCCCAGGGATTAGCGCCGACATCTGGTGCACCCTCTCCAGGTGGTGCCTCTCCTGTCATCTCTGACTGGAGACACACATCACTACAGGAACCACAGCATCGTATTCATGACTCCCCACCCAGCTGGGTTACCATATGTGTTTCCCCCTTCCAGGGTGCATACCATGGTCCAAAAGTTAGGCCACTTCCCCAGTGGCTAATTTGGGGGTGGGACTCAGGCCCGACCACTACTCCAGGTCCTGACCCAGGGATCCTGTTATAGCAGCCACCTGTTGCATCTCTTTAACTTCTCTCAGTGTTGCTATGATTCCCTGAGCCACTTCCCGAAAGCCCCAGCATCTTTTTCACCCTCATCTCCGAGCACTTAGCTATCTAGCTCCAGCAGACATCCAGGCGCATTGTCTTGCTCCCCAGGTCCCTGCCAACAACTGCTCTGTCCAATGTGCTATAGTTCCTTCCGCCTGCGAGGAACACAGTCCTCACTCCTTGAGCTTCCAGCAGAAGATGACTCCTGCTCTCCACTGTAACGTCTTTTATATGGGCCCACTGGGCACAGATTGGCAGCTCCCTGCAGCCCTTTTCTGACTGGCTGAACCCCATGTGGCCTCTTTATGACACTTAGAGAAACACCTCCATTGCCCCTTTTGGGGCAAGGTAGGATAGGATCACGAGACCTCTATTAACCCCTTCCACTCATCACAAAGTATTTCTGTGTTAAACAGGTAAATAATTCGCTTTTGCTTTACTGATGAAGTGTAAGCATTTGCTAGTAAAACCTTGTAAAGAGTAACAGGAAAGTTAGAAAATTTTCCTAGTTTTTACATCTAAGATGTACTAGAATATGTAATGTAATCAGCGGAGGTTAAATATTAACAATCTAATGTTTTATTTTCCCCATTGTTATCCATGCTGCTAACAATTCATCAACAGGATATTTCCCCCCAGCAATGTGAGAAATTAGAAAGGTGTAAATTTGATATTAAAATGTTTCCATATACTAATATTGTGCAGAGAAACAAGTGAAAAATGAGGGACAACTAAGTATTTATGAGACACACTTCATTTGACAAATCCCCCTGAAAATGTGCAATGTTTTATTGTCACTTATTATCCATCAGTCAGTCTGAACATCTTTTTCATTTTGGAGCTGTCACATCAAACTGTATTTGACTAAAATAAACCTTTAGAATCAAATGTTGTTATACAGTACAGTACTTTCTGCTACCCATAAATTATTTGCTGATTTGACTTTTTCATTTGAATGAGATTTCTGACTTAGCAGTTATAACTCACAGTCATATTTATTTATTACCTTGGGATTTTATTGCAGCAGAATACCAGTAAACATGATTCTAATGGTTACAGATGTTAGAAATGAGATGGACTAATATGCACTGGAACTATGTACCACCAAAATGCTTATGGTTCATTGAATAACCGCCTCGAAATCATGAGCAGCCAAAGAGATGAAAGGTCAGGGATAAGGATGAATGAATCTATAGAACATCATCAATCATTTGCACTGGATAAAAGTCACCACATGCCAAAGTCCAGCATAAAACCCATAATCCACTTAAATCCCAGGTTAAGTCCTATTTGGATGGCTGAAGTGCTAGATAGGACTGAACTAGCAAACAAAGAAGTGGTTAAGGCGTTAACTTGGGGACTCAGGAGGCCTGGGTGCAATTCCCTGCTCTGTCAAAGACCTGCCACAGTATAACCTTAGATAACCCACTTAGCCTCTCTGTGGCTTGGTTTCCTCATCTAAAAAATAACCAGGTGGTGTTGTGAAGATAAGTATATTGATGACGGTAAAAGAATAAAAAGGGTAATTCATTGCACAAATATTTTTTTGTTAATTTTTACATGTATAGTTTAGCTTTATTTATAAGAAATGAATTCCAAGGAATATGAGACCTCACTTGAGCACCTGCTGTTAAAAATTTTGCTGAGAAGTGGGAGAGAGGATTGTTTCTTGTTTATGAACTGCTAGTTGTGCAGATAATTGAAATGACCATTAGTGATGTTCTGCTCTAATTATTTTTAATTTGATTTGGAATTTACTTTGGATCAGGGAAGCTCTGGAACTCAGATGTCAACCTTCCAAAAATACCTAAATCAACAATATTGATCTAAAATGATTGGCGCCTGCCCTGTGTTTGTTCTTCTGTGCTAGGTGTTGCCATCACACCAAACTGTTATCACTCAGACTGAGTGGCACTGGCATGAGGCTGTATCTTTAGGGGACTACTAGGTTAATTTGTAATATAGAACAGGGCTTCTCAAACTTTATTGCACCGTGACCCCCTTCTGACAACAAAAATTACTGCATGACCCCAGGAGTGGGGACTGAAGCCCACACCCAGCCACTGAGAGGGCAGGGGGCAAAGCCAAAGCCTGAGCCCCACCACCCTAGGTGGGGCGGGGGGGGGGGGTAAAGTTGAATCCCAAGGGCTTCAGCCCCAGACCCCAGGAAGTCTAAGTCAGCCCTGGCAACCCCATTAAAATGGGGCGTGACCCACTTTGGGGCCCAACCCACAGTTTGAGAACCACTGAAGTAGAGCAAACTAGTTTGGATAAAATAAGCAATGTGCAACATTGCTGATTTCTCAGTGAACTGGGCCTGAATTCAAGGTTAGAAAAACTTAGCTAAATTCTTCAGGTGGGTATGGAGGGATTTATATCTTGCTATATGTCCTATGTAATCAGTACTAGTTATGGGCACATTCGGTATAAAAAGAGACAGTTAATCCATTTGTCCTGAACAAATTTTGGCTCAAACATATACATTCTAAATTCCTCCTGTGATATTCCTCTTTATTCCTGTCCTAGATGATTGTCTAGTGCTCCGCTTTACTAGTCAATAGTTGCTGTCTTTCATCCCAGAGATGGCTATATTCCACTTATGGGAGAAGTGATCTCTTTTTTTTTTAATATGTAGTTTATGCAATCTGTACAGTTTATAGAGTACTTTGGGCTCTATCCAAGTGCAAAACAAAATAAAATATACCTTCATCATTACATACACATAGTCTTTTGAGGCTTATCCTTCAGAATTAGTCTGAAAGACTCTAGTAGTATTTCTGCAACTATGATGGGTTTATTGAAAGTATTTAGTATCATTTAGAACTGCACAAGTAGCTGTGTGCCATCACAATTATTAACTGAATGCCTGCCTTTTGCAGCACCATCCAATTTCTAATCAGAAGTGCAAGAAGTTCAGCTTTCTTTACACTGACCAAGCAAACATGGAAGGGCATGCCCAAAAGAAATTGATTGGGGAAAGGGAGTATCATCACTAAGCATATTTTTAAAATATTTTCACTCTATAAAGTCTCTGGTATCCCTTATTTTAGAAAGAGATCCCTTATTTTAGACCACTACTGCCTCAGTCTAGGACTATGTCACTCAAGCTTTTACAAGCACTCTCTAAACAATTTGAGATCACAAATACCTACTTCATGAAAGAGCGGTGATTAAAAATCTTTCTTATAGTGAAGTATTAATTCCCATTCCATAGATCAGTAGACTAGCAGGCTAGTGTGCCTCCTTGTGGCTGAGTGTAGCATAGCAGGCTCTCCTCACCAAGTGCCCCCTGCCAGCAGAACTCTCTGGTCCCTT
Organism: Gopherus evgoodei; assembly: GCF_007399415.2. Taxonomy (NCBI): domain Eukaryota; kingdom Metazoa; phylum Chordata; order Testudines; family Testudinidae; genus Gopherus; species Gopherus evgoodei. Next base: position 31,831,108 of record NC_044332.1, on the reverse strand, counting down.
GGTGGTCTCGCTCTTCTCGTGAGGCAGTCCTCTAGCCCGCTCACACTTTAGTCCCATCCTTCTTGGTAATAAAAGTACAACTAAAAGTTCAAAAACATCCCAGCCTCCTTCTCTCCCTCTTGGGCTGTTCCTTGGAACATCCTTGAGCCTCGGCTTTCAGCTCCACTGTGGGCTCAACACTCCTTAGCTCAGGCTTCTTTTCCCTTCTTTATGGCTTGTAGAGGAATCCAGGCCTGGCCTCTCCCTAGGCTCCCTCAGCTGCTTCTTTGTGCTGGAATGCTGATCCCTCAGCACTGCCTTGCCCTGTTTCCAAGGCACACCACAGGGGTTAATTCCATCCCTCTGGCCTTCTTTAGTTGGCCTTCCCAGGCTCTTTGCAGAGAGCAGGGAAGGGTGAGGGCATAAGGGACTCCCTACATTCTCTTTCCTGGGTTTCTCTGTCCTGGGACCCCCCTACAGCTCTCACTTCCTTCTTTTATGAAGATGCAGCTCTTCCCCTGTTGGGTCTAATAACAAATCAAGCCTATGAGATGCTCCAGATCTGCAGGTGGGTTGAGCTTTCAGATTCTTATTAACCCTTTGATCACCCATATGAGGTAGACACTTCATCACATCATTTCAAGACTTCTACAGGTGTTACTTTCCCAGTTTTCCTAGTTTTTTGTCTTTGTGCCCATTGTGTTCAATATTTGGGTTTTAGCAGGCAAAAAAGGTATGAATGACAGAAATGATTGTAAGTTCTGGTGATAATAGAGCCCATACCATATTCACGGCTGGTTCCCTTTCACATATGTTAAAGGTTCTCAGACTTCCCTGGAAGCCGACTGGTATAGTACAATACAGCAATGTCACCTGTCAGCCTGAAAAGTCACTGTGACTGAACTGAAGTTGGAAGGCATCCTAGGTAAGAAAATGCAGCTTGAGTCACAGCAGGTCAAATGATTGATCTATTTAGCTAAATGTTGATTGAAATACGGTTCACATCAGTGACTTTGATTTTGTGAGATAAGCCACAAATACTTGCTTAGTGAAGTCATAGAGGAAATAATGACTCCAGTTGGCTCCTCCCATATATTCTCTAGCTCCATGTAAAATGTTATAACTAGGACTTTCTGGAGCAGAAGAGTTTAGGGCTTACCTATATGATGCAAAGTTCAAGAATAGGTACAGCAAGATTAGAAAGAATAAAAGTCTGCCTTACCAACAAACTCAAGCCCAGGTGCACAGGCAGTGACAGAGAGCAGCAGCTAGCTGTGACAGACAACTCTAAGGGCTGGTCTATATGAGGTGTGAGTGTGCACCAATTGGGATATAAATTCAAGTATGCACCAGCATGTCGCACATTGAAAGCTCTCCAGGATACACTGACATAGTATTGTTTGAAATCAGACTACATCAACATGTGCTAAGGAACTTCTAGTGCACACCTGCAGAGTCTACGCAAACAACGCACCACATGGTGGAGGCAACTAGAATTCACATCCCAGCTGGTGTGCACTAACACATCATGTAGACCAGCCCTTAGAGTCATCTGCCAAAACTAGCATTTCTCTCCCTGTCACTGCCTGTGCACCGGCCTTGGGTTTGCTGCTAAGGCAGACTTTCATTCTTTCTAATCCTGCTGTACCTATTCTTGAATTTTTAAGTGTAGATGCCTCAATGGGAACCAATTTGTCAGATGGTAGCAATTAAACTTCAAGTCTGGAAACTATTGCTGTGAGCAGATTTAAGTGAGAGTCAGGTACATTTGATGCTCAAATCGATAAGCACCAGCAGGCAGGTGATGTCCTTTCTACAGTGCTGACACGTTGAAAAACAGCTTGGTCTCATGGGGTAGAGAACATCCCCAGTGAAATAAATAAAATTTCCAGGACACATGGGATCATGCTCACTTGCCCTGTGGGAACCTCATTACATCACAGGACTGTCAGAAATATGAGAATGACTGGACAGAGTTGTAGAGTCTGCATTAAAGGTCATTAAGGAGAGTTAAAAGGTATATATATGGAGGATGGAGCAGGGAAAATAGCAAATCCATATAACAGTGGGTATGATTATTTAAGTCAGATACCTTCCCTTCAGTAGCAGTCCCAAAGGTTTAAGTCAATTAGATTTTCAGGACCACAAGCAAAGTCAAAACACTGTCTAGACAGTGTGGGAAAGCAGATATCAGCCAATACTATACTTATTTTATTGGTACAACAACTGAGCACTTTTCACTAGTAATACCTTATTTTAAAAAAATAGAAAGTAAGAACACTTTTTTGCCCCTAATAATATAAAATATTTCACAGAAAAAATGCACCATACCTGGGGTTAATAGCAATTTCTTGTCACCCTAAATAGGTTTCTCAGAAAAGTGCAGAGCACAGTATTGTGGATTGGCAGGGCTGGTGTTCTGCCTGCCAATTCAAGTTTGCCGGCCAACTGGAATGGAGTCCTTCAAGATCTGCTTGGAGCACAGATTTAACTGGCTTTATTGCCAGTTATTTTGCAGACATTTCAAAGTTGTTAAAACATTATTTAAAGTAAACTTCGCACTATTTAAATGGGGAGGGGGAAGAAAGTGTATTGATGTCTTAATAAATGAGAGCAATTGACTTACTGAAAGTGATCAGTGGCAATTAACTGCTACTGCTCTCCTTTTCTTATTCCCTAGGAAAAGATCCCTAAAGATCTTGTAAGTGACAAGTGAGACCAGAGGTTTTCAGTTTTCATATTTAACCTCAGGGCAAAATAAAGACAGCCTAAGCTGACACATTTATATTATACTGCAATATAAGTCAATTCCTGAATCTTGTAGCCCTGAGATGTCCATCCATCCATCATGCATAGCACAGATAGTGGCAGTTCAGGTTTCTCCCCACATGGCTTTGCCATTGCGATGATTCTCACACTGCTATCACCCCCACCACCAGCAAGAGACAGACTTGTTGGTGCTTAACTGGGTGTCAGCTCACTGACACCTCCAGTCTGTTAGCTACTCACACAATCTGCTCAGGGCAATACTAGCCTTGTCTTTGCTTTGCAGGTTAACAATAGGTGCACCGCAGTCCCTGAGCCCCTTTTAATAATTCCCTGTGATATCCAGCCCCTGTAGCTGGCTACTCACAGAAATACAAGGTTTGCTATTGCCAAGGGGATAGTGTACACTAGATTTGTTTGACTGAACTGAGGATCAGTTTCTATATAACATCACAGCAATGAGATATATTTAGAGTGAAAACTATCATAGGTTTATTATCAAAGGGCAAGATTTAAGAGACAGTGAGTAAGGATAATGGAAACAGCAAGGTTACATATAAAAGAAAATCAATACACGGCTTTCTAGAGACTAAACATAACTTTAACAGTCTAACCATCTGTCTAAATGCAGTCTTATCTCTCCTAAATGTCCTTCGCAATGCTTTCAACCAGGGCAGGTTGGGATTCCTTTTTCATGAATGTAATCACATTGCCCATTTACTTCCTCTGGTGCAGAACAAAGAGATGTCCTTCTGCCTTCTTCTTACATCCCTCCCCCCCTCAAAATCATTGTTTGTCCCTAGAGTCAGGATAATTCCCCGGGGTTTATTCCCCGATGTGCTGACTTCATATCGAAGTCACATCCTCGCGCTGACTTTGTTTGTAAATGGGGCTTCCATTGTGTTGGCTTTCGGTGCTCACTTTACATCCGAACTGAAGCTGGCAGGTTAATATACATCCTTTGTCTGGCAGCTACTTGTTTGTCAGCACTGCCTTGATTCAGACTTTTTTATTACATGGTATTTGTACATATATTTCACAATGTTACTCGTGACCAGCATGACCCCTGGCTTTTATTTAAGACCTCACATGACATTTTTTAACAGATAAATACGGTGAAAGCGGTGAGCTAGGTGCAGAGAGTTTGTCAGGCCTGTCAGGAGTTACTATTACAGAACAGTGAACCCTTTGCCAATTGGCATTGAGAAGTTGTAGGCCCACCAGTAACTCTCAGTCCCCTGAAGGAGGGAGCATCCTTAAGGATGAGGGTAATTCAGTCTGTGCCCATTCAAGCCACCTCTTCTCCTCCCCAGCCTTTGTTGCCATGTGGCTTTGGAGAAAAAAACTGTAGAGAGGAGCTAGCCAGACTTCAGCAAATAGGAACAGAAGCAGTCAAAGCGGAGACTGCTTCACAGGTGGCGAGGGGGCAAAATGGGGCCTACCCAGGGCCACCTCTCCGCTAGCAGCCACTGGATCGAATACTGTGCAGGGAGTGGGCACACACACTCTGGGGGACTAGGAGCCAGATAGGGATTCCAAAGCAGGGACCTTTTCCAAGTTTGAACATTCCAGTAAAAACTGCACACAGTGCTGACTTTCTCTGCCGTGGGCTGACTGGCTGTCTGCTCCAACCCTTCCCCTTCTTCACAGTCTCTTCAGCTCAGCTGCACTCTTCGCCTGCCCCTCTTACCTTTTTTCTTCAGTTCTACCCCCTCACATCCTCCCTTCCAGCTCATCCTGTGTTAAGTAACTTCTTCCCTCCCCTCAACCCCACCCCCAAACCTGTGGGACTAACATGTCATTTGCTGCCAACACATAAATCACTCTGCTTGTGTGTTCTACCCCTTCCCTTGCTCTGTGTTTGTCTCAGGGACAGCTCTATGTTTTTTGCTGCCCCAATCATGGCAGCGTTTCTGCGGGAGGTCTGCTCTGGTCACGCAGATTTGGCGGCGTTTCTGCGGGAGGTCCGCCAGTCCTGCACCTTTAGCGTACCCACCGCTGAATTACTGCCAAAACTGTGGAACCAGCGGAACTCCTACAGAAACGCCACCAAAGGCTGCCTGACTGCTGCCCTCCATGCGACTGGCTTGCCCCCATGGCTTGCCGCCCCAGGCACGCGCTTGCTGCGCTGGTGCTGGAGCCGCCCCTGGTCTGTCTGGTCTATTTTGATGGTAAGCTCTCTGAGGCAGAGACCATCTATTACTCTGTGTTTGTACAATGCCCATGTTCTTGGCTGGCCCTTAGGCATTACTACAAAAAACATGATTAATGATACTACCGACAACAAGGTTGCTAATTAACACTATTTGTGATTCTCATATGTGATGTGGATGTGCCTGTCTCCTGGGAAGTGGACAGGAAATATCAAATCATTTTATGCAAGGCAGCAAGTGGCAATGAGATAGCAGCAACTTTTAGCCACTACCAAAATGTGTCAGATGTGAAGTGGTGACCTAGAAGTGAAATGCTCCATAACCTTTTGCCAATTCCCTCAGCTATCCAGCATCTCTAAACTACTAACTCTTGTTTTAATGTCTTCAAGCTCAGGTTTAGTACTTTGCTATTCGAATGATCAAGGTGTATAATGTATGATCCTTCTCCATTTTTAAACGAACAAAATTAACAAAGAACTCATAAGGAATATCCTGCCTCACAACTTCAGCCCAAATACCTAGAGGAAGACTATTACAACTATATGTGTAGTCTGTGCTGTACAGCCAAACAAGCTAGCTAAAAGCTTCCTGTTTATCTGAATTAAAGACACCAATATAATCTGAAAACATGCATTTTAATCATAAGGAACAGCCAATTAAAGTCAAAACAGCCTAGTAACTTAGTCTGTCCTCCACAATGTAGGAATTCATACCCATGGTCTGAAAGAAATACTGTTATTAGTGCTGTATTTAAAACTATATTGTGTGCAAAGAATGGAATATGAATTGTTTGAAACTTGAATTGTTTGATTTAATCTACTCTAACAGATGGACATTTTTCACTGCTTCTTTTTCTATTAAAATGAAAATAAATTTAAAATTCTCTCTCATTTCGGTTTACTTACTCCGATCAGTGTTAAAAAAACACAGGGTAAGTAAGCATAGAACATGGGCTGCACTATTTTTCTCTCTGTCCATAGAATAACTGGCAACCTTTTCTAGAATCACAGTCTTGTTGGACTGGTTAAATCTGCTAATGACATTTCAGAGCCAAAAATGTCAATTCACTGTTTCTGAAACTTCATTTTGAGAATATCTGCATATCGGTTTTTCACCAAAGATAAATGTTCAGAGTGGTTAGTAGAGATACAACTGACTGATAGTGGGCATTTTATTACCTACTTATGTCTAACAACTGTTTAAAGATACTCTGCAAGCACAATTCACATTAGATCGGAGTATTTCATTTAATCTGTCTTTTCAATAAACCAGTAGCATACAACCATTTTCTGTAGTAATATAAAACAGTACACATTTAGAAACATAAGAGCTTTCATGGCATACCTATGTGTCTCCTTATCTTTTCCATTTTTTTCATCTAAAGATCAAAATCAACACACACCACAACCACCAAGAGACAGGAAAAAAAAAACAGCACAGAAAAAAAAAGTAATAATAAAATCTCTCAATGTTCACTGCATGGAAGGAACTTTCTCAGGTACGTCATTCTCCAAGGGTGCATATGCACTAGCAAAAAAGATGTGTTCTTACCTCATGTTTGTTAACACAAGACAATTAATGTGAGAAAAAATCCTAATGAATTCAAGGTAGTTTGAGTTTTCACGTAGGACAACAGGTTGAGTAAAGACTATGGAGGAGCCTAGGATTTATCTCATTCTAAAACACAACCTGCCTTGTCTTCATTAGGATTTTACCTCATGTTACTTGTCACACGTTGGCTAGCACTAGCTAAGAACACATCATTTTTCCTAGTGACATCAAGGCTGACACATGAACCAAGGCTAAATATGGAGACTGCCAGACAACTCCTCTTCTTAGTCAGGCAATAAATGTGACAAAAGGGTCACAGATGGAGCTGTATTCCTATATCATTTCTTTGTTTACCTTGTTAAATTTGTGGTTTGTGCTTCTCTAAGACTATCGTATTTTGTATCATATGAATTATCCTAAGGCAAAGGGGAAAAGCATCTTTGCAATCTTGCTTCATAGCAGCAGCAAATCTATCAACTTTGCCCTCTGCCCAGGATCTTCAGTCTTTTCAAAATCACTTTTGAGGTAGTTTTGAGAAAATAAAGTTCTCTAGTACAGTCCGTATCCATGAACATCACTAAGTGACCCTGAAAATGCAGAAGAAGGTTAATCTCTTTGTCATGCAATTCCTCCCATGAAAAGTTAACATCCTCACTGTGCTAAGAGGTCAGCTTTCATTTGAAGCATTTCTTTCTACAGCAGCATAAAGTCCCAAGTGAAACCATAAAATGTCCAAGAAACAACCAGCGCTTCAGCTAAAAATGTTGTGGCCATGTTGAAATTTAGTACAGAAATTACTTTTCAAGGACAATGATATCTTCTAGATTTGCAACCACATAGTGAGTGGAAATGAATTTCATTCTGGGCAAGGAACTCAGCTTTGTCTTACCTGTTAATCTAGGATATTTTTCACCTTTGAAATATCTTTCCAGATCAGTTAATGTTCCTTAATAGATTTCGGAAAATGCAATAATACTGTCCCAATAAACACAACACTTGCTGTAGGTCATTCCCTTAAGTACCTCGTTCATCAAATGCTGAAAAACTATGGGCCCATTTTCCAGGGCAAAGAGCATCACAATGAATTGGAACTGACCTCCTTGCATGATGAATGCTTTCTTTTTTTTTTGTAGTGGTCTTCAGAGGCTGCTTCAATTTATCAAAAACTAAATGTCTTTGGAGAACTAAAATAACATGTGCCTCTGCAGCCCTTCAAATATTGTCCCCCATGTTGGCTGCAAAGAAACTAAGTTTGTTGACAATAGTAAATTTTCAACCTTCTATTGGAAAAAATCTAAGATATCTATTTTTATTAAAACAATAGGAAAAGAAATTGTTTACAAGGATACAGTCTTTTTTATTATTTTTGTAGCATTGCATCACCTCAATCTGACCTCTATCCTCTTTCTTCTTTATCTTACTTTTTCTTCATAAACAAACCACCACTTGCCTTTACAAGACACATGATTCATACAAAAATATGTACAAATACATCTAAAGATCCTAATATCCAGTAACAGATCCAGAGTGTAGATATCCAGAGCAGAAGCTAGAGATTTTTTGAAACTGATTTAACTAATTCCTATTCTCTATATCCAGATTTGTGCTACTTTATATTATAGCACTCCTGGCTTATAGGAAAGTTTTATTTTACAATACTTTGGATAGGATTTTCATAAGCATTTGGCACTGACCTAACGCTGCTGCTGATAGAGTCAATAATCATTTTCCTATTGACTTAAACTGGACCAAAACTAGGCCAGTGGTAACTGCTTTTGAAGATTCTACTCTACACGTGACAGGATAAAGTTTGGAAAGAAACTATTCTTTGGCTCTGTGGCCCTCTCCATATTTTTCAATTCTCTTTTTTCTCTTTTAGAATTTGAGTTTTTAGCTGCACTACAGTGCATTTCATGAGACAAGGTGAGTGAGATAGTATCTTTTATTGGACCAACTTCTGTGGGTGAGAGAGACAACCTTTTGAGCTACACAGAGCTCTTCTCCAGGTCTGGGAAAGGTACTCAGGGCAGGTCTACAATACAAATTTACATCAGCACAGCTGCAGCAATGCAGCTGTGATGCTGTAGCGGATCTGGTGAAAATGCTCTAAGCCAATGGCTCTCCTGTTGGCTTAATAAGTCCACCTCCGTGAGAGGTGGTAGCTATATCAGCAGGAGAAACTCCCCCACCAACATAGTGCTATCTACATGAAGAGTCAAGGTCACTATAACCATGTCGCTCACGAATGTGGATTTTTCACACCCCTGAGCAACGTACTTACACCAAAGTAAGGATGTAGTATAGAACAAGGCTCAGACTATCACAGCTAAATACAAGGGGGATCAGATTATTTAAAATAAGTAGTTAACACATATCCTGGGACCAATATAGCTACCACAACACTAAAAAGATATTTCTACACTAACATTGAAAGCCCTAGTATATTTTTAGATCAGTATATATATAAAATGTACCCTAGAAATTATCCTGTTTATGAGAGCTTCTCTACATAGCATATTTTTTAGCATAGGCTACACCAATCTAAAGAAGATTATATTTGGCATATGTCATCTATAAATGTAAACCTGTTTTCATTGGGGATGTACAATAAAATAAGCTATCTTTTAAAATATTTCTTTAAAACACATTAGCTTGCAAATCTAACAATGATAGCACAGCAAGATCTATTATGACCAACCACCTTAAACCCTCAGAGTATTGGACTGTCTGTACTTACGCTTAAATGTATTAAGAGTACCTTAATGAGATCACAGATGGTCTAGAGAAGAGAAATTGGATACTCCTATATGTTCTTTTATACTATGAGAACAAAGGGACATTCAAGGGTAAATAATGAGGAGGACAGAACAGTCATACAGTGCAATCTGGATCACTTGGCAAGCTAGGCCCATTAAAACAAAATGTGTTTTAATACAACCAAATGCACAGATATATACCAGAGAACAAGGAATGTAGGCTCACTATGCTGACACAATGGGTCGTTGTACCCTGGAAAGCAGTAACTCTGAAAAGGATTTTGGGGTCATAGTGGACAAGCAACTGAACATGAGCTCCCAGTGGGAAGTCATGTCAAAAAGGCTAAACGGGGGAGTAGTGAACAGGGGTCAGGAGGTGATTTTACCTCTGGTGTATTGCATCCAGTTCTGATGCCCATATTTTTAAAGGATGTTGAAAAATTGGAGAGGACACAAAAAAGAGCCACAAAAATAAGAAAATCCCTGAAGAAATGTCTTACAGTGAGACATTAAAGTAGTTCAGTCTTTTAACTTATCAAGAAGAGGACTGAGAGTTGATTGATTATAGTGCATAACTATTTTCATTTGGAAACAATACTAGGCACTAAAGGGATCTTTAATCTAGAAGATAAAGACTTAACAAGAACAAAATGTCTGAAAGCTGAAACCAGATAAATTCAAATTAGAAATTAGGCACAATTTTTTTTAACCATGGAACAAACTACTCAGGGAAGTGATAGACTCCCCATCTTTTGATGTCTTCAAATCAAGAGTGGGTGCCTGTCTGAGAGATATGCTTTAGTCAACTATAAGTTATTGGGTTCACTACAGGGGTAACTGGATGATATTTAATGACTTGTAATATACAGGATTGACTAGATGATTTAATGTTCCCTTCTAGCCTTAAACTCCATTATTTTATAAATCTTGTAATCAAGTAGATTGAAAAGTACCATACTTTACACTTTGAATTACATACATTTATTATATTATTATTATTATTATTATTAACAGAATTGAGAATTAAGCTGTGGAACTCTTTGCCACAGCATACTAATAAGGCCAAGAACTGTCTCTGAATCTGGGCTCACAAGTCAGTCCGAACACTAATCATAATCTGGAAGCAAAAGCTGATGTCAAACCTAACCTACTGAACAATACCAACATTAATCCTGGGCTCGATGAGATGGTTACCGATGGAACAAGATTGCAAGCCTGGGCTACAGTAAAGGACTATGCAAGTTCATGAGGTCAAGAGTTGAAATGATTTTGAGGAATCAGACCTAAGCAGAGGTTGCAGCCAAACTGTGGACATTGGGCTAGGATTAATCTTCAATATGGTTTGACAACATGGGGTAGGTTTGGGGATGGGTCAAGTTAGAAGGCTGAGGCTAAGGTTAGATTTTTGCACAAATTTGTGGGATTACACTAAGGTTAGGAAGGGCATCAGTCTATTGAGCAGGGCTGGTTCAGATAATACTACAAACCTGGTTTACAAGCCTGCCCATTCACTAACCATAGCCTGGCTCCTAGGTTAGCAGGGAAAGGCTGAAATTATGCTAGTTTACAGCTCCTTCTCCACTGTCATATGGTGTGTACTATATGTTGCTTTGTGCTCACTGAGCGCTCTGCTGTGATAATAACTTGAGCCTGCTGTGCAATCTGGACATCTCTTTTTTCATGTCCCTGGCTGAGGCTACCTTCCAAGTTTCTCCTGCCCCTTTTTGTTCAGTGGGAAATCTCCAGTCTGTATCTCAGGGCTCAGTCTTTGTCCTCTCTCCAAGTCACAATGCATCGGAATTTAGGACAATGAAGTGGAGGAGATCATACACTGAATCAGCTCTTATATTCTGGATGCCCAACCACAAAACTTTTGCTGGAGGCCCCAGATTTGCTTAAGCCAGCTCTGATTTTGAGGCTTTGACCATTTATAGAGAAAGTTTTGCTACGAGTTAGGACAAGTAAGAAAGGAGGGAGGGAGTTCCACAAGTTAGGACCAAACTTAGTAGATATGGGGTCACTTGCTACTTAAAGCATGATAGTGGGATCTTAAAAAAATTATTGGTGCAAGTGTGTAAATTCAGGACAAGTCTCAAGGGTGTCACAGGATATTTGCCAATACCACATGACATTGAAAAAAGATAGTTGATATGAAGCTACAGTTTAATAGAGGATACATTTTCTATCATGTACAGTACTAAACCTGTTATGGCCATATAAAGTATTGCATTTCCTCTGTTATTGGGTGTGGGGGGGAAGAGATGTAAGGGAGAACAACTACCCAGTCTAGAAAAATAAGTACTTCTATGTCTAATCTCTGGCCATTCTGAAGTATTTCATATTAGGGTACCCCTTCATCTCTTACAGGATACTTTTTCAAATATACCTGCCAAGGATTTCTCCTCCAAGTAGAAAATTGAGCTTCTTCATAAACGAATTTGCCAGACTTCCTAGTGATTTCAAGTTAATAGTTCCACAAAGGGCATCTGAACCCTGAAAAACAAATTCGTTTGGATGCACTCATCTCAATAGAGCCTCAAGTGACCCATTAAATTTTGATCATTTGACTCACTGAAATAATTTAGAACACTTCATCCAGATAAATTTTATATCAAGCACAATTTGTTTTGTACCCATGTGAAAAGTCCAGTCAGCAGAAGTTCACATCAACTGGGATTTAACAGAAAGAGCAAAATATATTAATGATGACTAGCTATAAAACTTTAGCAAATATAGTTCTTAATAGAAAAGAGATTTCTATTTACTGGTGGAAAAACAAATTTCTAACTTACGTTGCGCAAGTTATGCATTAAAATAAATTATTTTAAAACTAAGTATTAATATATTCATCTGCAATCCATTTTAATCTACCTGCACAACCAGCACTGCAGGTAAAGCTTCATGGTAAATGCACTGCATCTCAGGGTAATGAAGAGTTCTTGAGAAAGGGAATGGGAAAATATCTGAGAAAAGTATCTTCGTCTCAAATTGTTCTGTAGATGTTTTTAGATTTTTATATATGTCTTATTGTCACTGGCAAAACTTCCAAACAAAAAGATACAGGGCCAAATCATGAGGTTTTTCTGTTAAAATCTGCTTAACAGGTCACAATATCACCCTCGCCAAGTTATCTCTGGTGGTGAGATTGGTGGGGGTAAGACAGTGCAGCTCCACGGCTCTTTCCTCCCTCCACCTCTAGCGGAGGGCTATTGCTAAATATTTTAGCACTTATTTTGTTGCCATGACTAGATAGATACATGTAAAAAAGCTTTGATAGATTGTTGTCCAGACCTAGAAAAAGTATTTCACATACTGAGCTATGCAAAGATGCATGAGGCATCTCCAAATGCCTCTTGTACACATTTTCGAAGGTAACATTTTCCAAGCTCTCATTGAAATTCAGATTTCAGGCCTGGCAGGAAAATTAGCTTTCCAGTGAGTCTTCATGTCAGTCCTTGGAGGTTTAGCTAGTTCACATATTTTAACATGTTTAGTAATTAAATGGCTAGAGATTAACTAGGGAGAGAACATATACTCTCCCATACCAAGGAATATCTCCTGCTGGAAGAAAATTTGATGCTCAATAATATATTTCCTATATTCTGCCAGTTGGAATCAGCAAAGTACAGTGCATTCCAGTTTGCAATTTTTGGCTGAGTGATCATACCTGGGCACATGTAGGACATGGCCGGTTGTCAGTTATGTGCATATGTGCAGTAAGGCTTCAGTATTTCCTCTTCTGATGTTGTCATCTAAACACAGAATATGAACTGTCCAAATATGTCCTGGCATAGCAAACATCAGTCACTTTCACATCAGAACACTTGGTGCGACATTCCTTTACATTTTATGCAAGAGCAACTGACCTTAGTTCTCCTGTGATCATGAGAGAATATGTAGGCAATCCCATGTAACAGTCTGTACCAAACCCAAAACTTTTAGTCATGAAATTTATTTTTTCTTTTACATGACTTCATAGATTATTCCTCCTTGTCAGGAGCATAGGGCTTTTCTGAGGCATTAATGAACAGAAAACCTAGAAATGAAATCAGACTTTTTGCCCTTGAGATAAATTCCTCTTATGTTAACAAACAGAACAGAGACGGGATAATCTATGGGAAATACCTATAAATAAGAGCTACATAAGGCTGTGGAACTAAGCAGCTAGGCAACATGATAACAGAGGAAATGCACTGCAGATAAGTGCAACATCATTTAAATTAAAAATGAACAATTTACTCAAATATATTCATAGGTTCTCAATTAACTGTAATCATTCAGAAAAGAAACCTAAGCATCACCAGGGGCAGCTCAATGAAAATAGCCATACAATGTGTTGGGGTGATGAGTGGGTGTATACATGTATCTGTGTGTTTTTATATATATATATAATGTGTGTTTATATATATATATATATATAAAAAAACACACAGATACATGTATATATATATATATACACATATGTACACACACACACACACACACACACACACACACACACACACAGAGTCATTCTGTACATTGATGATTTGCACATACCTTAAATGCTGTTTTTGGTTCAGGTCACAATCTCAAAAAGGACATAAGGGAAATAAGAAGCAGTCAGAAAAGAGCGACAAAAATCATAGGAAGCTTGGAAATGGAAAAGTTGTAAAGTGTTTAGTTTAAAGAAGAGGCACATAAGAGGACACATGACAGTGGTGTATAAAATAATGAATGTTATATGGAAGTGTAAGCTGAGCAGTCCTCTACCCCTTCTCATAATACTAGAACTAGGAGACAACCAGTCAGTTCAAACAGCAATTTTTTTAATATTCTTTTCAGTTTCAGTCCTACACCTCAATTAATCTGTAGGCTTTAACACAACAAATTGATTTAAACAAAGAGACAAAGTGTTTAGCAGGATTTAAAAAAAATGATGACACACACAAAAAAGTGAAGGAGGAGAATATGGGGAACTACAGACTAGTCAGCCTCACCTCAGCCCCTGGAAAAATCATGCAGGAATCCATTTTGAAGCACTTGGAGGAGAGGAAGGTGATCATGAACAGTTAACATGGATTTACCTGAGCAATGTGATTGCCTTCTATGATGAGATAACTGGCTCTGTGGATATGGGGGAAGCAGTGGATGTGATATATTTTGACTTTAGCAAAGCTTTTGATACGGTCTCCCACAGTATTCTTGCCAGCAAGTTAAAGAAGTACGGACTGGATGAATGAACTATAAAGGTGGATAAAAAGCTGGCTAGATAGTTGGGCTCAACGGGTAGTGATCAACAGCTTGATGTCTAGTTGGCAGCTGGTATCAAGCGGAGGGCTCCAGGGGTCTGTCCTGGGGCCGGTTTTGTTCAACATCTTCATTAATGTTCTGGATGATGGGATAGACTGCACCCTCAGCAAGTTCGTGGATGACGTTAAGCTGCAAGGAGAGGTAGATATGTTGGAGGGTAGGGATAGGGTCCAGAGTGACCTAGACAAATGAGAGAATTGGGCCAAAAGAAATCTGATGAGGTTCAACAAGGACGAGTGAAGAGTCCTGCACTTAGGAAGAAAGAATCCCATGTACTGCTACAGGCTGGTGACCAACTGGCAAAGCAGTTGTTCTCAAGAAAAGGACCTGGGGATTACAGTGGACGAGAAGCTGGATATGAGTCAACAGTATGTCACTGTTGCCAAGAAGGATAATGGCATATTTGGCTGCATTAGTAGGACCATTGCCAGTAGATTGAGGGAAATGATTATTCCCCTCTATTCAGGACCAGTGAGACCACACCTGGAGTATTGCATCAAGTTTTGGGCCCTGCACTACAGAAAGGATGTGGAGAAATTGGAGAGAGTCCAGCAGAGGGCAATGAAAATGATCAGGGGGCTGGGGCACATGACTTAGGAGTAGAGGCTGGGACTTGAGAGAACTGGGATTGTTTAGTCTGCAGAAGAGAAGAGGGAGGGGGGATTTGATACAGCCTTCAACTACAGGAAGAGGGGTTCCAGAGAGGATGGAGCTAGGCTGTTCTCAGTGGTGGCAGATGATGGAACAAGGAGTAATGGTCCCAAGTTGCAGTGGGGAAGGTCTAGGTTGGATATTAGGAAAAACTATTTCACTAGGAGGGTGGTGAAGCATCAGAATGGGTTACCTAGGGAGGTGGTGGAATCTCCATCTGTAGAAGTTTTTAAGGCTCGGCTTGACAAAGCCCTGGCTGGGATGATTTAGCTGGTGTTGGTCCTGCTTTGAGCAAGGGGTTAGACTGGATGACCTCCTGAGGTCTTCTCCAACCCTAATCTTCTATGATATGCATAATACTGTTAAAATATCCATAGATAGATTAGATTAGATTAGATACAGAATTCTAAGGGATATAAACCACCATGCTTCAGGACATAGGCTGGTTTCTAACTGCTTGTGGTTAGGAAGAAACTTTCCCCATGGAAAAATAATTCAATTTTTTCCATTATGAAATTTTATACTTTTATCTGAAGAATTGAGATTTGAGGCTAGATTGGTCACTAGTCTGATCTAATATGGCAATTCTCACGTCCCCACAGGAAACAATCAGATTTAACAGTGCTTGAGCTTCTAAGGCCTGGTCTACACTACACATTTAAACCGATTTTAACAGCATTAAACCGATTTAACGCTGCACCTGTCCACAAACGGGGCCCTTTATATCGATATAAAGGGCTCTTTAAACCGGTTTCTGTACTCCTCCTCGACGAGAGGAGTAGCGCTGAAATCGGTATTACCATATCGGATTAGGGTTAGTGTGGCCACAAATCGACGATATTGGCCTCCGGGCGGTATCCCACAGTGCACCATTGTGATCGCTCTGGACAGCAATCTGAACTCAGATGTAGTGGCCAGGCTCAGCGTGGAGCTCTGATCAGCAGGGTGGCAATGCAGTCCCAAATCCAAAAAGAGCTTCAGCATGGACCATATGGGAGATACTGGACCTGACCGCTGTATGGGGAGACAAATCTGTTCTATCAAAGCTCCGTTACAGAAGACGAAATGCCAAAGCATTTGAAAAAAATCTCCAGGCTATGATACAGAGTCCAAAGCACAGTGCTGCATGACAAGCGTAATGGAAATCCAAAGAATCAAATGGACGCTCATGGAAGGAGGGAGAGGGTACTGAGGACTCCAGCTATCCCACAGTCCACAGCAGTCTCCAAAAAGTATTTGCATTCTTGGCTGCGCTCCCAATGCCTGTACGGTCAAACACATTGTCCGGCTCAGGGTATAGCTCATCAATTTACTCCCCCTCCCCATCCCATGAAAGAAAAGGGAAAAAAATCATTTGTTGACTTTTTTCCATGTCACTGTATGTCTACTGCATGCTGCTGGTAGACACAGTGCTGGGGCAATGAACAGCAGCATCCTCTCTCCTCCCTTCCCCAGTAGCAGACGGTACAGTGCATTAGGACTGGTAACCATCCTTGTCATCAGCCTGTGAGTGCTCCTGGCTGGCCTCAGGTGAGGTCGGCCGGGGGCGCCTGGGTAAAAATAGGAATGACTCCTAGTCATTCCCAGTAGATGGTACAGAACGGCTGGCAACCATCTTCATCATAGCAACTGGGGGCTGAGCTCCATCATCCCCCTCCCTTTCATGTGTAAAGAAAAGATTCTGTACGGCCTGGGCAATGATAGCAGCAGGATGCTGGGCTCCTCTCCCCTGCACCATTTAATGTCCTGCCTGGACTATCATAGCAGCTGGAGGCTGCCTCCCTCTCATTTTATCTCACTAAAAGGTCAGTGTTTCTTATTCCTGCATTCTTTATTACTTCATCACACAAATGAGGGGACTCTGCAACGGTAGCCCAGGAGGGTTGAGGGAGCAGGGAAGCAACGAGTGGGGTTGTTGCAGGGGCACCCTCTAGAATGGCATGTAGCTCATCATTTCTGTGGGATCTGACACAGAGCAGCTGTGCTCTCTAGTACACTGGTTCTCTAGTACACTTGCCCCATATTCTAGGCAGGACTAACTCTATTTTTAGATACCATAAAAGAGGGATTGACTCAGGGAATCATTCCCATTTTTGTCTTTGTGCCCCCAGCCAACTTCAGCCAGGGGCACCCATGACAGCAGCAGACGGTACAGAATGACTGATAACCGTCATCTCATCGCCAATTTACAATGGCACAGCATACAGTACAAAACAACTGATAACCGTCTCTGCTATCTTGCAAAGGCAAATGAATGCTGCTGTGCAGCGCTGCAGTACTGCGTCTGTTAGCAACATCCAATAGACATACGGTGACAGTAAAAAAAAATGCTGAACGGGTTCAATGGTTGCCATGCTATGGCGTCTGCCAGGGCAATCCAGGGAAAAAGGGCGCGAAATGATTGTCTGCCATTGCTTTCACGGAGGAAGGAATGAGTGACGACATTTACCCAGAATCACCCACGACACTGTTTTTGCACCATCATGCATTGGGGTCTCAACCCAGAATTCCAATGGGCAGGGGAGACTGCGGGAACTATGGGATAGCTACGGGATAACTACCCACAGTGCAACGCTCCAGAAATCGACGCTAGCCTCGGACCATGAACGCACACCACCGAATTAATGTGCTTAGTGTGGCCGCGTGCACTCGACTTTATATAATCTGTTTTACAAAACAGATGTTTATGTAAAATCGGAATAATCCCATAGTGTAGACATACCCTAACTCATCTTATCCAGGTATATTCAAACATGCACTGCCTTAACATAAGAGAGCAGTGTTTCATATAATCAGTTTTGTGTCTTGACAGTTACTTTCTGTAGATTAAAGATCATCTGCTAGCATTAAACTCTGAACCACTAAACAGCAAGTTACTATGTGGGCCTTGACATGATAAAACATAATGGCATAAGTGAAGTGATGTTTCAGAAGCAAAGTGAGAGCATAATGGCAGCAGTGAAAATTATTAGAATGGCATAAGTGAAATTCTAGTTACTTATAGACATTTAGACACCACAAAAGCACCACAAATTAAGCAAAATCTACAGTTTTTGACACATATGGGGTATAAATAATGCACACTGGATGAAACAATTTAAATGACTCATGCATACTGACAGGTTTTGAAGTAGTTTTAATCACTATGGTGAAATAGCTAGACATTATCGTGAATATCTCAACAAAGATGTCTGTTCATTGAGCATTGGGGTCAAAAAATGAATGAAAAAATGCCATGCTCTAATATGAAAAGATCAGAGAATATTCTAATACAATAAAGATATTCTATACAAAGTGGTATGTTCTGATTAGAAGTGGGAGAATAGCAGGGAAAAGTATTCATGAACATTCTAATGAATTCTAAATCACATCTGGATTCTACCACATTCTCACCCTTTTTTGTTCATTTTTCATACAAATTCATCTGAGGGCAACTTTGTTCAGACAAAATGTATCCAGATGATGAAAATATGGACTCAGTGTAAGAGTTATTAAAGAAACAGTCTACATTTTAAATTTGAATTCAATTCATTTCAGCTAAGGCAGAAGTAATCCAGTCACCTCATGCAATCAGGAACAAAAAAAAATAACATAGCTAATTCCAAACATTAAAAAGTGAAATAATATTTTCCATAAACAATCTATAAGCTGGAATTGGCTTACATGTTAATTCATTTTTTAAAAATAATCAGCATATTCACATATATTCTTATTGGTTCATAAACAATTCATGAATCAATGAAAGGGTTACATTTGAATGAAATGTTTGTAATATATTATATTTATTACTCTATTTATAAGAATAATAAATTTCAGTTCATTATGAAAAGCATCACTTATTTTATTAAGGATACTGCAGAGAGACAATGGTTCAGCCTTTATAATGGGGTTATTCCTGCCTTTGAAGCAACTGATGTTATCTACTTTTAGAGCCAGAATATTGTCTTCAATTGATAAACAGAAGCTGGAGTCTCATTCTCCATCCTGGGCAAGATCTGGTCCTCAATCCCTCACAATCCCTAAGGAAGACCTGCTTTAGCCGACAGACACTTTTCCACCTCGAAGAACCACGGGAAGCCATTTTCAAACCACTTAGCCCACCACTAGAGGGCACCTGCTCCTACCTAATCAACCACCTCCGTCACAATCTGCACGTCAACCCACTTGACATGGCTGCTGTGGGGACTACTCTGAGGAACAGTCTGCAGAATGGCCAGGAGGCCACTTTCAAAAGCCTCAAATAAGATACTAAGAAGGAGAAAGCAATATGGTACAAGAGGTTCTGATCTGATGTGCGGAAGGATTAATAGATGTAAGATGTCAGGAAAGACCATATAAGCAATATTCTGAGTGATAAGCAGAAATGAGAATATGATGGATTGTGGTAGATGAGGGTTGGAGGAGAGAGGGTAATAGTGAAGGAGAATATTTTACCAGGGGAATGTTGCATACCTCACAGAAGCAGTACTTTTTTGATAGAAACCTATTTTATATTTTGGTAGCACATCACTGAATCTAGCTGGTATTATTTGTCCCTTCCTTTTATGAACTGTAAATTCATAAATAAATTTTAAAAGGAATTAAAAACAAAAACTGTGAAAACCGAGGCTGAACCAGTAAAAATAACAAAACAAATTACAACTACATACAATCTTATATATTAGAGAAAGCTGCATAAAACTGTATAAGGGATTAAATCAAAGACTCTCAGCACTGTATGGGCTTTTGCATTGTGAAAAACACACGTATGTTACGCAGAATATCCCACAAATCCCTTTTCAAGCTAACAAGCAAATCATAGAATCATAGGAGTGGAAGGGACCTTGAGAAGTCATCTAGTCCAGTCCCCTGCACTCATGGCAGCACTAAGTATTATATAGACCATCCCTGACAGGTGTTTGTATAACCTGCTCTTAAAAACCTCCAATGATGGAGATTCCACAACCTCCCTAGGCAATTTATTCTAGTGCTTAACTACCCTGATAGGAATTTTCCTAATGTCCAATTTAAACCTCCCTTGCTGCAGATTAAGCCCATTGCCTCTTGTCCTATCCTCAGTGGTTAAGAACAATTTTTCTCCCTCCTCCTTGTAACAACCTTTTAGATACTTGAAAACTGTTATAATATCCCCTCTTAGTCCTCTCTTTTCCAGACTAAACAAACCCAATTTTTTCAATCTTCATAGACTTTCAATCATTTTTGTTGCTCTTCTCGGACTTTCTCCAATTTGTCCACATCTTTCCCAAAATGTGGTGCCCAGAACTGGACACAATACTCCAGTTGCGGCCTAATCAGTGCGGAGTAGAGTGGAAGAATTACTTCTTGTGTCTTGCTTACAACACTTCTGCTAATACATCCCAGAATGATGTTCTTCTTTTTTTTTTTTTAAATAGTGCTACACTGTTGACTCATATTCAGCTTGTGATCCACTATGACCCCCAGATCCTTTTCTGCAGTCCTCCTTCCTAGGCAGTCATTTCCCATTTTGTATGTGTGCAACTGATTGTTCCTTCCTAAGTGGAGTACTTTGCATTTGTCCTTATTGAATTTCATCCTATTTACTTCAGACCATTTCTACAGTTTGTCCAGATGTTTTTGAAATACAATCTTATATTATATATGTGAATAATATCCAATACTATGGTCAGAGGCCCAAATTTAGCCCTTAAAATGTGTGCCACTCTCAAAGATTTCAATTGGCACTGTGCACGCCAAAGGCAGAATTTGGGCCACAATTGCTTATTCTACATGAGAAAATAATTTTCACATATTGCTTTCACTTCATATATTTGGCCAAATTCTGCTTAGTTATAATCAGATTTGGGTCACTAGGGTGCCTCGTTAAATATGGCCTATAACATACAAAATCTGAAGCATAACGTTAAAATAATTTTTATAATAAATTCTTGAAATAAACATTGAGACAAAGTTGGATATTCCATTATTATGACTGTTTTCTTTTTTATGGAGACACTGCTCTACAGACTGTCATGTTTCCAGGAGAACCATAATCAAAAATATCATCTAAATTGGTTTGGAAGGGAAAAAAACAAAACAAAACATGTTTTCATTAAAAAAAAATTAAAATGGGAATTTCAGCAAGTGATCTTCTTATAGGTTTTACCCGATGAAAGCAGATTATGATTGATCCAGAAGAATTTATCCATTATGTGCTGAATTGCTTATTGCATGATAAAAGCCATGGCCTATGCAAGGCTAGGTGTACACTGGGAGGTGTGAGGGGTCGACCTAAGATGCGTAGCTGAAGTCGGTGTATCTTATGTTGATTTACCTGGCCATAAGGACAGCGGCGAGTCGACCGCTGCCGCTCCCCCGTCGACTCCACTTCCACCTCTCACTGTGGTGGAGTTCTGGAGTTGATTGGGGATCGATTTTATCATGTCTACACTAGGCATGATAAATCAGTCCCTGATAGATTGATCACTACCTGCCAATACAGCGAGTAATATAGACGAACCCCAAGTTTATTTTTTATCTTCATAACTCTGGGAAGTTATTACCAGATATACAGCAGCAGAAAGTTGTTGAAGCCACTACTTAGCTGTGCAACAGTAATTTAGTGTTAGCTAAATTAATACAGTTATGTTAAGTTTGCTAAATATAACTGGTTGTTGACCCTCTAGCAAAACTGTCCATATCAAACACAGGTTAAAAGGTTAAAAGACTCAATTTTATTATTTTACTGAAATAAGACATGTGCAGTCACTGAACACCAGGATTATCAATATCAACAAACAAATAATTTCAAGATTTCATAAAATATAGTTCATTTGTAATAGATGATATTTTCCTCTCCTTTCAAAATTAAGATACTGAACCAGAAGAGACAGCACTGATAAATTGACCTTAGAAAACCTCTGCTAGTAAATAGGAGATAGTACATATAGTGGTGAATACAGGGAAGTTGAAATCAAGAATCCTAAGTTCAGTCCTGAAGCATGTCAAATTGGCCCCCTCAGTGACCTTAGATACTAGTCATTACCAAATATACTGTGGCAGAAAATTGTTGTGTAATGTTCTAGAACTTGCAGAGAATGTCTTATGTATTGGCCAACAGTCCAGAAAATTAGGATGGTTTTAAACACTAAGTTAGCCCATCTATACAATCCTCCAGTTACACGATGGAACATTATCCGACAGAGTTTACTGCATTTTGTGAAATGTGTAAATAGCATTCCTATGGCATGCACAAGAAGAATCTCAAAATGGTGTGTTTTGGTTGCAATAGTCATCTACATGGTGTCTCACTACTTCCAGCGTGAAGTATAAAACAGATAAGGGGCCACACCACAACAAAGTCACAGTATATATCCTAAATCTCAATGATGGGTCTCATTCATATCATCTGTGTGATGTAGCTTGAATTTATAACAGACTCCTGGGGTAAAATCACGGCCCTATTGAAATCTTTGATGTTTTGCCATTGACGCCAGTGGGGCCAGGATTTTATCCCAGAAGCACAACTCTACTTTGCCTGGCTTCTCTTCAACTATCCTCTGGGTTCTGTTTCCAAAATTCTCCTCTCTGCTCAGTTAAAGTTGTCTGAAAAGCTCCCTCTCTACTATATAAATTTTCTGTTAGTAACAGGCCTCAAAGAGATGCTGTGATAATTACACAAAATAGGGATTGAAGGGAAATATAATTCAATAATATTTATTAATTTACCAGACATAGCATACAGCATAGAGAAAATGAGGCAAATATGAATATATAGAAACCACATTACTAAATCTAGTATGTTCAATCTATGAGACAATTTTCTAGAGAAAGAGTGAGAAAAATATATTGTAAACATAAAAAAATGAATAGTCATTCTAAGTGGTCTTCATTTAACTTCTGTTCAGGAGCTTCTGCCTTTAATATAAAATATGACTGAATGGCTGCCAGAGAATGACTTTATGGGAATAAAGATGGCCAACTCCCTGTGCCCCTTTGTTCTCAATTCAATGTCATAGGCCTCTCAGAGGAGTAAGACTAGACTGTGTGAACCCCTGACTTACTCTCTTGATAGGTTACTTTAAAATTCATTATACCATGTGCATAGACTACGTTAATGACATCTCATGATTGCCTTCCAATCAAGAAAATTACATTAATTAGTAATCAAGTTTATAGCTCCATACATCTACACAATGTTTTAACAGGGTGTGATATTTCCTGCCTTGAAAGAATTTCCAGCTGATCTATGATCGTTAACTGACCTCTCTGAAGTCCAATTCAGGGAAGTAATCGTGTAAGTGAGTCTTTCTCCTGGCATGCAGTTTACATAGGCCATGTCTACACTTACAGTTTTGCAGCGCTGATAGTTACAGCTGTGTTAGTACAGCTGTATAGGGCCAGCGCTGCAGAGTGGCCACACTTACAGCAACCAGCGCTGCAGTGTGGCCACATTTACAGCACTTGCAGCGCTGTTGGGAGTGGTGCATTGTGGGCAGCTATCCCACAGAGCACCTCGTCCCATTTCGGTGCTGTGGCTTGTGGGAAGGGGAAGGAAGTGTGAGTGTCTTTCCGCTTCCTGTTCCAACGCCCCATGGTGCTTTGCTACACATTCCGAGCAGTTTGGCAGCATTGTGATTCTACAGCGCTTTTTCTGCGATTTTTGTTATAAATGGAGCCTGAGCAGCTGACGACCTTATTGATGAATGTTGCCAGCACATCGCGCTTGGCAGTGGAGCTATTCCTTCAGCTGCAAAGTGAGAGTGACAGTGACAGTGAGGAGTCAGACGATGATATTGAATCGCCTCACTGTGAAGACTGTAAATTGCTTGTGGCAGTAACAGACGTGCTCAGCTCCGTGGACCGGCGCGTTTGGGCTCGGGAAACCAGCACTCAGTGGTGGAATCAAATCGTCCTGCAATCCTGGGATGACGAGCAGTGGCTGCAGAACTTTCGGATGAGAAAAGCCACTTTCATGGCACTGTGTGCTGAGCTCACCCCTACCCTGTGGCACAGGGACACGAGATTGAGAGCTGCCCTGCCAGTGGAGAAGCGGGTGGCTATTGCAATCTGGAAGCTGGCAACTCCAGACTGCTTCAGATCGGTGGCGAACCAGTTTGGAGTGGGAAAGTCTACCGCTGGAATGGTGCTGATGCAAGTTTGCACAGCCATTAATCGCACCCTGCTAAGAAGAACCGTGACTCTTGGGAACGTGCAGGACATTGTGGATGGCTTTGCAGAAATGGGTTTCCCTAACTGTGGAGGGGCAATAGATGGGATGCATATTCCTATTCTGTCACCACCCCACCTGGCATCAGAGTACGTTAATCGCAAGGGGTATTTCTCCGTGGTTCTGCAAGCGCTTGTGGATCACCGTGGGCGTTTCACTGACATTTACTCAGGATGGCCTGGAAAGGTGCATGATGCACGCATCTTTAGGAACAGTTCCCTGTTCAGGAGGCTGAGGGCCGGGACTTTTTTCCCAGACCGCAAGATCACAGTAGGGGATGTCGAAATGCCCACTGTGATCCTTGGAGACCCCGCTTACCCCTTAATGCCCTGGCTCATGAAACCATATACAGGGAAGCTTGACAGGAACAAGGACTGGTTCAACTACAGGCTGAGCCGGTGCAGAATGACTGTGGAGTGTGCTTTTGGCCGTTTGAAAGCACGCTGGTGCTGTCTTTATCGGAAGCTAGATTTGGTGGAAAGCAGCATCACCGCTGTTATATCCGCATACTGTACCCTCCATAATATTTGTGAAGGGAAGGGTGAAAGATTCAGTGAGGAATGGACCTCCGAGGTTCGACGCCTAGAGGATGAGTTTGCTCAGCCAGAGAGCAGGGCTAATAGCGAGGCCCAGGAAAGGGCTTCAAGGATTAGGGATGCTTTAAGGGAGCAATTTGATGCTAAGAGCCAACAGTAATGTTTGATGCATTTGATGTGCTTTGCTTTACCTTGGTGTATAATATTTACCACTTCCAGCAATAATATAACGTAGTGAAAAAGAAACAAAACCTTTATTCAGCATACAGTACATAAGAGGCAAGGGGGTTGGGGTGGTGGACTGTACATTCACAGGTTTGAATGTGCCCTATTTTGATCACTATTCAATGTCTGCTGCACTTCAGGATTACTATGCTGTAGAATAATGGGGGTGGAGTGAACAGGGTAAGAATTACAGTTATCAGGGCTGGTAGGTGATCTTACAGGTGTTGGGGGCAGCTGGGGATAATAAGGAACTGGCTGCTGGAGAAAGTTGTTTTGTGGAAATACTGGGGAATAAGGAAGAGGGCTTTGGGAGGGCTGTGGGTTACCACGGTACATATTTGTCTGCATGGCTATAAGAGACTC
This sequence comes from Gopherus evgoodei, assembly GCF_007399415.2. Lineage (NCBI taxonomy): Eukaryota > Metazoa > Chordata > Testudines > Testudinidae > Gopherus > Gopherus evgoodei. The sequence goes on along the minus strand of NC_044332.1, from coordinate 31,805,649 downwards.
GAAAGACTCAGTTTGGCGAGCCAGGAGGCTTACCATCTGCTTTGTGGTTTTTTTGGCAGATAATTCCTTTCTCCTGCTTTCTGTTTGCCTCCATTCATGTACACTCTCTCTCCATTCATACATCTTCTCTCTCCATCCCTGTGTCTTCCTACTTTCTCTGTTGTAGTGGCTCATAACAGATTTGATCAATTCCTCTTTTGATTTTCTAGGATTCCATCTCAAGTTCTGCAACCTGTGTGAGGCCGGTGATCCGGCTGCAGTAGTCAAGGTCACTAGAAAAAAAAAGAGATAGAACCATGTAATACACAGAGGCTACATTGTTTATTATCACACATTGAAGGACTTTTTAGACTTTTGGTAGCATCCTTCTAACATACCTCACATAACACAGAGAGGGCAGGCAAGCTAAGTCATGGCGAGCATGGGGTGAGTGGTTTTGCCCCTATTTCCCCTTGGGAGTGGGAATTGACCAATGGGTCACTGGGGTTCATCAGCAATGGGTACAGGAGGTAGCTGGTGTCCTGAAGAGGGGACAGTAGTGAACAGGAAGGTGGTGAGCTGTTTTGGGGGGGGGGTGTTCTTTGGTCCGCGTTCACGCCGTCCTGCTGGTGAGGGGGGGGGGGGGAAGCACCACGGTGCTGGATGCCTGCTTGGAGGGGGGTTGGGGAACACAGGAACACACCGCGGAGCTGGATGCCTGCTTGGAGGGGGGTGCATAACACCGGAGCACACCGCGTGGATGCTTACGTGCTGGGAGGGGGGTTGGGGAACACCGGAGCACACCGCAGTGCTGGATGCCTGCTTGGAGGGGGGTGCATAACACCGGAGCACACCATGGTGCTGGATGCCTGCTTGGAGTGGGGGTGGGAAACACCGGAGCACACCGCGGAGCTGGATGCCTGCTTGGAGGGGGGGTGGGGAACACCGGAGCACACCGCGGAGCTGGATGCCTGCTTGGAGGGGGGGTGGGGAACACCAGAGCACACCGCGGTGCTGGATGCCTGCTTGGAGGGGGGGTGGGGAACACCGGAGCACACCACGGTGCTGGATGCCTGCTTGGAGGGGGGTGCATAACACCGGAGCACACCGCGTGTAAGCTTACGTGCTGGGAGGGGGGGTTGGGAACACCGGAGCACACCGCGGACCTGGATGCCTGCTTGGAGGGGGGGTGGGGAACACCGGAGCACACCGCGGTGCTGGATGCCTGCTTGGAGGGGGGTGCATAACACCGGAGCACACCGCGTGGATGCTTACGTGCTTGGAGGGGGGGTGGGGAACACAGGAGCACACCGCGGTGCTGGATGCCTGCTTGGAGGGGGAGTGGGGAACACAGGAGCACACCGCGGAGCTGGATGCCTGCTTGGAGGGGGAGGTGGGGAACACCGGAGCGCACCGCGTGGCTGGCTACGTGCTGGGAGGGGGGGGCTTAACAACAGAGCGCCATGGGCTGGGGAAACGCGAACCTGGCGCCCTGCACTCAAGTATCCCTAAACTCTCAACAGGGTTTCCTACTGCCAGACATATCACTGCTGCGTGTTACCTGGGAAGAGAGGGAGGGTCTTCTACAGGAATGTGGATACCGCCCTGGCCCCTATGCAGCTTGCCTGTGTGCAGCCATGGTCCTCCCACCCCTCGCTGCACAGTGGATCGGACGAGTTAGCCTGACCGGGACAGGGACCACGGTGGCCCTCCCGATCAACTTGAGAAAGCAAATTGCAAACGCTCTTGCTGAAACTTTTCAAGAGATTACCGAGGCAGATTACAGAGACGTGATAGAGCAAATCAATGGGCTATTCCACGTTTAGGAATGCATGCAGGCAGCCATAACCAAAACCCTCCTCTCCCAAAACATAAAAATCTACTTACCCTGAGCACGATCCTCAGCTTCTTCCTCACCATCAACTTCCAGCTGCTGCGACTGGCTAGCCTCCTCCTGGCTTGAGAAGAGCTCCTGGCTGCATGTGTACTGGGACTCCGGGGTGTCTCCCTCCACGCCAGTAGCCTCACTGTCGCCGTCCTCTACAACCTCCCCCACTTCTCCCCGCTCTGAACTCTCCATCGTGCTCCTAGGATTGGCAGTGGGGTCACACCCAAGTATGGCATCCAGCTCCTGGTAAAAACGGCAGGTCGTGGAGGCAGCTCCTGAGCGGCGATTTCCCTCACGAGCTTTGCAGTAAGCACTCCTCAACTCTTTAATTTTGACCCTGCACTGCAACGCGTCCCGTTCATGGCCCCTTCTCATCAAGGACTGCGATATCTGCCCATAGGTATCATAATTTCTCCTTCTGGAGCGCAGCTGTGCTTGCACAACCTCCTCTCCCCAAACACTTATGAGGTCCTGCAGCTCTGCATTGGTCCATGCTGGGGCTCGTTTGGTGCGTGGAGGCATGGTCGCTGAGTGATTGATTGATTAATTGCACTCCACACCTGGCTGTGCAAACAGGAAGGGGATTTTTAAAATTCCCGGGGCATTTAAAGGAGGGGTCAGGTGAGCCCAGGGCAGTGGAGTTTGCATGATTACCAGAGAGGCTTCTAAGGTATGCTGGGATACCTGCTTATGCCACGGAGGTCAACAAAAATGCTGGTGGATGTCTACACTTGCTGACCAGCGCTGGATCCCAGCGCTGGATCCTCTACACCCGAGGCTCAACCGGGTGTACAGCCAGCGCTGCAAACAGGGAGTTGCAGCGCTGGCCCTGCTGTGCAAGTGTGTACACATCCTAAGTTGCAGCGCTGTAACCCCCTCACCAGCGCTGCAACTCTGTAGTGTAGACAAGGCCATAGTCACTGTCCCGCAACAGATTTACACTGGATTATCAAAGGCCTTTTTCTCATCACATCATTACTGGCCACTTTGAGCCTAACAGACCTGTGCAAAACCTTCTGCAGAAGCAGTCATTCCATTAACAAGAATAAACACAAATTTCAGAAATTCACAACATGTATCTGAGGGGACCATAACCCCCTGACTATTTCACACAAAAACAATGAAGGCTTCCTCCCTCCCCCACTGCCCTTTTCAGATATTGCAGACAGGTAGAGGTAGAGAAATTACCCAGAGGCACAGGCCTCTGTTCCAGTGTTCCAAGTTTCATCCTGGAGTGAGTTTTTATTGCTGAGTTACAAATCCATGAGAAACAGAAATCATGAAGGAAGCGCTGATACATCTTTTAACTATAGGGGCATGAAAGGTGCTTCTGTAATACAGTTCCACTACTCTCTGTACATTTAAATGTACTTATTTGGGGAAGGATCATCAGTTCTTATATAGACTAAGAAAACACAAAGATGTTCTTTTTTTAATCTAATGCCAAACAGAATTACAATGATTTTTGAACTTTGGGCCCATGTTATTCAGAACTCTTTTAATATTTGACTTTATCCATTGATTTTTCACTTCCACTGCTACAATATCAGGCCTGTACATTGCAGAAAAATAAGATAAAGAAACAATTATAACAATTTAATGGTAGAACTTTTTAAATATTTAAGAGGAAGTTGAATAGACATTATTCATATTAATAGTACAATTCATGATTACTCGCCAGGAATGGAAATTTTCTCATGACAAATGCTTCTATTAGAATTCAGTAATGGATGATTTTTTAATAAGGCAAAATCTAGTTAGCTTTAAAGGTGTTTTGCCTTTCTTTAGAGCATTTAAAAATTGTGTAAACTTCATGAGGTAATTAACCAGCACTAGTCGTTTGCTATTTATATCCACTCTGAAGGTTGGATCTGCAGATATTTCCTTATCATTTGGAATCTGATAAATGTTTAATGTTGCAGAATACAGAAGGTATTGTTAAAATTTTGCAACATAATAAAGATACCAATTAGTGGACGACAAATAAGGCATCTATGTTTATCAACCATGTCCAATGTAGCAATTTAATTCTAATCCCTAAGAAACATAACTTTAAAGTAATGATTCCCATTTACTGATTTTTGACTAGAGGCTACATTGGGTAACTATGGAAAAAGAATACAAAATATAGATCCTCAGTTAGGCTTACCAATTTTGGTTGGACATGTTCCTAGAGGTTTCATCATATTACATAAATTTTAACTGAAGATTAATCTTTAATTCCTGGGGATTCCAGGACAATCCTGGAGGGTTGGCAACCCCCATCTCAACAGGTATAAATTGGTTTGAAGTCATTGAAGTCAGTAGAACTATATTGATTTCCACCTGCTGAGAATCTGGCACAAGTTGTTATAGTATGTCCAAAAGATTGTCTACCTTCCCCCACCTCCAGAAACTTCCAAATTGTCAATGTTTTTGTTTGTTTTGAAATACTGGACATCTTCTAAATTTGTTTTGAGAAAGCCTCAAATGATTAAACTAATAGAAACAAGACCTAGCACATATTCTGAAATTATAAGACTTATTTTTTGATTCTCCAAGTTATGTTTATTGTATATGTACATCATTAATAATAATATTTTTTTAAAAAGCAACAGATGCCCTTATGGGGATATTTGTGATTCTTTTTCCTGGCAAAGAAGAAAAACAGCACTATTATGGCAAGTGAAAACCCCCAACCTTGGCTTGAACTGGATGAAAGGTATTCCAATGGGAAAAGCAATCTAGATGATACTGGGACAGTGGAGTGATTTGAGTATCACATGATCTGCTTGCATCAAATACCTGAAAAAGACTAGTGGAAAAACACATATGCCGTTTGTTAAATATTGCAACAAGGCTAACTTTTGTTATAAATATAGGTAAATTTTTACTTTGAACTTTGTTGTTAAAACAGTCAAACTAACAACTTAGAACCTCTATATTTGTATTATTGCTATAGATTATTAGATATTCTTTTATTAATTAGAAATAAATTGAGAAGGTAAAAAGTAAAACAGCTTTGAAGAACAAAGATTTTTCAGGGAGTGTGTAAAAGTTTGGATTTATTATATTTAGAGGGAGACAGTTACAACATGAAAATACTGACTTGTTGGAGGCTTTCAATCAGGATCCACATTCAGGGTTTCAGAATATTATTTATTATGAATGATATTTTCAGAAGTGTACATGCATTTGTCCCTCTAATTTGCTTGAAAATAGGACTCAGGCTCCCAAGTTGCTTAGGTCTAGGGCAACATTTTCAAAAGTGGCTATTAAATGTCCTCCTGAAAAGCATTAGAAACACTCCACATAGAAAATCAGTTGCAAAATTGTAACTTTTTGACCTTTACTCCATTATTTTGTGTAAAATGTATATTGTTTGCCTAACTCTCATAAGAGTAAATAAAACAAGATGAATCAACATTTGCTGAACAATGCAATTCTGCCATTTCTAATCTCGTCTACTTATAGTTAACATTTAGTATCTAGTATCAGAGGGTAGCCGTGTTAGTCTGGATCTGTAAAAGCAGCAAAGAATCCTGTGGCACCTTATAGACTAACAGACGTTTTGGAGCATGAGCTTTCGTGGGTGAATACCCACTTCCTCAGATGCATGTAATGGAAATTTCCAGGGGCAGGTATATATATGTGTGCTAGCAAGCAAGCTAGAGATAACGAGGTCAGTTCAATCAGGGAGGATGAGGCCCTGTTCTAGCAGCCGAGGTGTGAAAACCAAGAGAGGAGAAACTGGTTCTGTAATTGGCAAGCCATTCACAGTCTTTGTTCAGTCCTGAGCTGATGGTGTCAAATTTGCAGATGAACTGAAGCTCAGCAGTGTCTCTTTGAAGTCTGGTCCTGAAGTTTTTTTGCTGCAGGATGTCCACCTTAAGGTCTGCTATAGTGTGGCCAGGGAGGTTGAAGTGCTCTCTTACAGGTTTTTGTATATTCTATAGTGCTATATTATAGCAAGCATGTCCAATTCCCAGTTTGGATAACTTCAAATTGAAATGGGGATAGGACTTACACATGACCTTTTCAGAAAAGCAATGAAAGCGTACACTAAGGTATCTTCATGAATTTGCTAGAGAAGCTAAATTAAAACTCATATCATACAAGGTTCTACAAGGTATACATTGGTCACCAGCTAGAATCAAAAATGACCACAGCTGCCTGAGGTATAAATAAAGTAAATGTGATTGTGAGCATATAGCTTGGTCTTGTTCAACTGAACAACATCAAAGTACTAGAAAATGCAGCAGGTAATGATCGACCAGAGATGTTCTAAAACCTTCTAAATTATTTGCTGCATGATTTTAGTAGTATACCAGATGTCAACATTTATCAGGCAACACAAAAGAGAGAGCAATATCAGTATTGTAAGAAAAGTGCATTTTGCTTTGTAGGTTGATATATTCATTGCCTGCCCACTAAAAGAATAAATTTTGTATATAAGAGATACTGCCTGTTTTGAAGAACTGATAGTGGTGCACAGAAAGAATTACATTTTGTAAATAGAGATGTTTGGAGCAAATTATTTCAATTATGTATTTGAATGTACTGTGGGGATGATAAATAATGATTTATCTGTAGCCTCTTCTCACATACAGAGCTTATTTTTCATGATATTAGATCAAATTATTGACTTAAGGCTTGCCCAGCGGAGGGGAAGGATGTTTTACAGTCAATTTACCTATTTATTGTCTGTTCATTTTTATTTTTTAACTTCCTTCTATTATATACATTTCTTTGTTATGTATTCTGATTTTGTTCTCTTTATTATTCTTTTACTCTGTGTTCTGTGGCACTAACTCTCAAGTCAGTTAAGACAGCTAAACCGAATTGTGCTACTCAGCACATTAGACCAATGGTCCATCTAGCCCAGTATCCTGTCCTCCGACAGTGGCCTGTGCTACAAGCTTCAGAGGGAATGAACTGAACAGGGCAATTACTGAGCGTTCCATCCCCTGTTATCCAATCCCAGCTTCTGGTAATTACCAGATTATAATCAGAGGTTTAAGACATGCAGAGTATTGGGTTGCATCTTTGATCATCTTGACTAACAGCCATTGATTGGCCTATCTTCCATGAACTTATTTGATCCCAGTTATATTTTTGGCCTTCGCAATATACCCTGGCACCAAATTCCACAGATCAACTGTGTGTTGTGTGAAGTTGTGCGTCCTTTTGTTTATTTTAAACCTGCTGCCTATTAATTTCATTCAGTGACCTCTGGTTCTTCTGCTATATGAAGAGTTAAGTAACACTTCCCTATTCACTTTCTCCACACCATTCATGATTTTATAAACCTGTATCATACTCCTGCTTAGCCATCTCTATTCTAAACTGAGCAGTCCCAGTCTTTTTTTCCCCTTCTCTCCTCATATGAATGCTGCTCCATATCCCTACTCATTTTTGTTGACCTTCTCTGTACTTTTTCAAAAATTCTAATATATCTTTGTTGACATGGGGCAACCAGAACTGCAGGCAGTGAGCATACCATGGACTTATATAGTGGCATTATGACATTTTCTGTCTTACTATCCATCCCTTTCCTAACATTTTGTTAGCTTGTTTGACTGCCACTGCACACTGAGAAAATCTTTACAGAGAACAATCCACTACTCCCATATCTCTTTCTTGAGTGGCAACTGCTAATTTAGAGCCTCATTTCGTATGTATAATTGGGATTATTTTTTCCGATGTGCATTACTTTGTACTTATCAACACTGAATTTCAACTGCCATTTTGTCATCCAGTTTTGTGCAATTCCTTTGTAACTCTTCTCAGTGAGCTTTGGAGTTGACTATCTTGAATAATTTTGTGTTATCTGGAAACTTTGCCACATCACTATTTACCTGCTTTTCCAGATCACTTATAAATATGTTGAGCAACACTGATCCCAGTACAGATCCTTGGGGGACCCTGCTATTTACCTCTATCTCCTGTGAAAACTAACCATTTATTCCTATCTTTTAACCAGTTATTGATCCAGGAGAGGACTTTCCTCTTGTCCCATTTCTGCTTGCTTTGCTTAAGAGCCCTTTATGAGGGACCTTGTCAAGGGCTTTCTGAAAATTCAAGTACACTATAAATGAGATTTACATTTCATACAGTTGGATTTTTATACTACAAGGTGATGTGAATGCCATCACAGAATTATGGAATTATTTAGTGATCTCAGTTATTGGGTGTTTGTGGTTATTCTGGATGCCTGTGTTAATTTATGTTATTGATTCATAATTTATTAAATAAAAAAAGGAAGTCCTTGAATGAAGAAAGGAAAATTATAAAATATTTTAAAAGCATACAATACATTTAGTCATGTGGTTATTTTTATCACCATCCTCTCGAACTGTAATGTAAGTGTAAAAATTACTTTTAGCAGTTATTTTATACAGCTTATTGTTATTTAATGTGGGTATTAAAAATACTCTACATTTATTCATGATGCACTGGGAACTAACACCGCTGAGATTTTTCACACATAAGACTTCCCCTTTATATATGTTCACACAAAAAAATATTTATTCACTGACCCACTTTGCATTTGATAGAAAATAGAGAGGAAATGCAAAATTAAGGCACAAACATACAGTGAGCCAGATACTCAACTTGTATAAATTGTCAAAGCTCATTTGAAGTCAATAGAGCTATGACAATGTACACCATCTGAGGATCTCTCCCAGCATGTCTACAAAAGCCCAGGCTCAACAGGTAGCATTAAGAAAATATTTAAATGTCCTGTTCCATTGTTCCTGGCTACCAGAGGAAATATGGGATATTTCATCCTGAGCTGTCAAACTGTTCCTTGCTTTTTGTTTTCTATCCACCCAGAAAAGTATTATTTATCCTCATCTCCTCTTTTTCTCTTAGAACAACACAGGTGATCTTGTTTGTTGCTGAACTCTCTAGTATCTTATTAAATGCCACACTTCCAGTATTTCACAGTGATGTCTCAAATCAGCAAAAATTAGAAGCAATGATGAAGAATCACAAGGCAAGAATGAGATGTTGGCTCAAAAGATAAATGCTTGAGAAATAAAAACACAGGACAGACAGCTATAACTTTAGGTCTGGCAAGCTTCCCATCTCAGCAATATAGCATTAATAAAGTGTGAGTAACTGGATACTCTTGGAAAGACATATTCCAGAAAATCTTGAAGTATTTAAGAAACCGTTGGGAAAGGCTAAAAATACAAAGAAAAGACATGAGCTGTAAGGAAGAAACATATGTCATGTCTGAATGGAATGTGTGAAATAAACTGAGAAACATAAGAAATAGATGATCTTGTGTCTGTCTTGTCTACATCTCTCTTTGTCAACAAGCAACAGAACAGAAATAAAATGAGCTAATTTAAGCAATTCCATTTTCATAAACAAAAACTCAGTATCTGCTTACCAGACACAAGCTGAAGTGATGGCAAGTAGGAAGACAGATAATAGCTTCCCAGCCACAGAGAAGACTCCGTGTACGCTTATTCCTTTAAAGGCTGATTCAAGCAGAAAATGAAAAGCAGAAAATCTATAAATAACTTTGTGAGGCTCAGGGGCAAAAAACACCATTCCCAAGGCAACACATTTTTTTCAAGATGGTTTAGCCTGTCCATTTGGGGGAGAGGAGGAGGGTGAAACTTGGTTTTCCTAAGTAGCACCGTAGCTACAAAGCCAAATTTTCAAATGTATGGATTAGCATGCTCACAGCTTGCACATATAACTCCAAATGCTTATCTTTTTAATATTGGAGTAGCTCTTGGAGATATAATTTTATTTCAAAATTCTTAAATACCAATATAACCCTTTTTTGCCAGAACCCGTTCTCTTCCCCAGATCAATACTGTATATTTTAAACTTGCACACATTGCTCCTTTTAAGTGAAATGCCAAATATTAATAGATGCTTACATTTAACCAGTGTAAATGATTTAGCTGGCTACAGCTAAAAATCAAGAAATGGAGTATGAGGGCTAATGTTACTGTACAGCACTTTTGCACAAATCATTCCAGAGACATTTCCTTAACAACATGATTTATGACAGCGTCATCCTTGCCTGTATTATCCTTGCATAGATCAGGGTCCTTAAGATGTTTTTAAATATAGACGTTTAAAAAAACATCATGATGTTACCTCCCACAAGAGATTATTCTACTAAAGGAATGGGAACCATTGTCATAGACTATCAGGGTTAGAAGGCAAAGCTGGGCCCATCCCCAGATGGATTTTTGCCCCAGATCCCTAAACAGCCCCCTTGAGGATTGAACTCACAACCCTGGGTTTAGCACACCAATACTTAAACCACTGAGCTATCCCTCTCCTGTTTGTTTGGCCTATCAGGAAATAAAGCCAGTGCCTCTGGCTTGCAGAAAAATGATTATCCAAGCATAAAGAATCTGCAGAAATTATCCTCAGCTTTCCGCTACTGTAGAAACAGGGAAGATTTTTTTTTCTTATCCACCATGATTTCAACAGCTTCCACCCCACCATCAACCTCAGCCTGGACCAATCTACACGGGAGGTCCACTTTCTTGACACCACGGTGCAAATAAGTGATGGTCACATTAACACCACCCTATATCGAAAACCTACCAACCGCTATGCCTACCTTCATGCCTCCAGCTTCCATCCCGGACACATCACACAATCCATTGTCTACAGCCAAGCACTGAGGTACAATCGCATCTGCTCTAACCCCTCAGACAGAGACTAACACCTACAAAATCTCCACCAAGCATTCTCAAAACTACAATACCCGCACGAGGAAATAAGGAAACAGATCAACAGAGCCAGACGTGTACCCAGAAGCCTCCTACTGCAAGACAAGCCCAAGAAAGAAACCAACAGGATTACACTGGCCATCACATACAGCCCCCAGCTAAAACACCTCCAATGCATCATCAAGGATCTACAACCCATCCTGGACAATGATCCCACACTTTCACAGGCCTTGGGTGGCAGGCCAGTTCTTGCCCACAGACAACCTGCCAACCTGAAACATATTCTAACCAGTAACTGCACACCACACCATAATAACTCTAGCTCAGAAACCAATCCATGCAACAAACCTCGATACCAACTCTGCCCACATATCTACACCAGCGACACCATCACAGGACCTAACCAGATCAGCCACACCATCACTGGTTCATTCACCTGCACATCCACCAATGTAATATACGCAATCATATGCCAGCAATGCCCCTCTGCTATGTACATCGGCCAAACTGGACAGTCTCTACGGAAAAGGATGAATGGACACAAATCAGACATTAGGAATGGCAATATACAAAAACCTGTAGGAGAGCACTTCAACCTCCCTGGCCACACTATAGCAGACCTTAAGGTGTCCATCCTGCAGCAAAAAAACTTCAGGACCAGACTTCAAAGAGAAACTGCTGAGCTTCAATTCATCTGCAAATTTGACACCATCAGCTCAGGACTGAACACAGACTGTGAATGGCTTGCCAACTACAGAACCAGTTTCTCCTCTCTTGGTTTTCACACCTCAACTGCTAGAACAGGGCCTCATCCTCCCTGATTGAACTGACCTCGTTATCTCTAGCTTGCCTGCTAGCATATATATACCTGCCCCTGGAAATTTCCACTACATGCATCTGAGGAAGTGAGTATTCACCCACGAAAGCTCATGCTCCAAAACGTCTGTTAGTCTATAAGGTGCCACAGGATTCTTTGCTGCTTTTTTCTTAGTAACAGACTAGGGAAACCTGGACCTGGAAAAATGGCATCAAAGAAAATATACATTGGGTGAAATATGGGTATCAGTGGCAAAATTCAATGGAGCTAGGATTCACCCATAGCTGGCTGGCTGGATTAACCTGTCCGGGTTTGGACTTAAGGAATTACCATTGGCAGACAGGATAAATGGGTATATTTTGTGTCTCTCTCTTTATTTCTTTGGGTATGTTCACACTGCACACTGAGCCCAGGCTCTGATGCATGTTTAAGCCCAGACTCTCTTCCATCCACACACAAATCAATCTAGCTCAGGTAGCAAGCAGTAGGGACCTGGATCCTAGGATCCTGCTAGTGAGGTGGTTGTAGCCTGAGTCCCTCAGGTCCAAGCCCTATCATTTTGCAGTGTGGATGCAGCTCAAGCCACATATCCAAGTCAAAAGGTCTGAATAGTGCAATGTGGACACATTACCATGGTTGCGAGACCCAGGTCCAGCAATTGTAAACCCTGATTAACAATGAGGTGTGCATAGGCTTGGAAACACCATGTCAGAACAGATGTGAAATGTTAGTATGCAGAGTAAACGTACCCCTCCCGTCTCCATAAAGATATTTTCTGTTCCTGCTATTCTTAGACCACTGTAATCAACTTCAAGCTCACTTTCCATATCTCTGGTTCTAGACAATATAGTCTTCTATTCCTGGTTTCCCTCTCTTCCAGGCTTCCTTTGCCCATCCAGCCTTGCCTGCATTGTGAATCAAGGACATTCTCTCACTTTCTACTCATCTCCTAGTTTTCTTGATTCTTTTCTGATCTTATTGTAGCCATTCATCTGTACTAAACCTCAACCTTGCCCTACTACTGCACTACTACCGTTTACCTGGTGAATTAATTCGTGCCATCCCACATCCAAGCCATTTGAATTTAATAATGTGAAATGTTTTCCAAGTCCTTTTTGTATTAGCATAAATGGTTTTAAATTGCCTACATCACAGCAGAAATTGGATAATAGGGCTTTTAATGGGGAAGAGGGGGAACTGAAGGGGAAAAACATCTGAGATGAAAGAGGCTTATAATCATCATTTCAAATTAAGCACACTGATCAGAAAATGGATATTGGGGTAAATGTGAAAATATTGAAACCATCAGCATAGTACAGAGCAGCAGTAAAAAAGGCAAATGGGGCACTAGATTGTATTGTCAGAATGATAAAATAGAAAATGAAATATAAAGTAATATACAAGTATGGTACAGGACACTTGTTAGACCCCCATTCAGAACACTGAACGCGACACTGGACAACAGACCATAGGAAGATTTTACTGACTAAGGGAAGTACAAAGCTGGAATGATACTAAAATATCTGACATTATGTCTACACGGCAATAAAAGACCCAGGCACGGCTACAACTGGCCCTGGCAGCTGGGTCAGGCTGTGGGGTTAAAAATTGCAGTGTAAACTTTCACGCTTGGGCTGGAGCCTGAAATCTCACAAGTGGGGAGGGTCGCAGAGCTCACAGGTTCCAGCCTAGCCTGAACCTACCTTGTAATTTTCAGTGCTGCAGCTTAGCCCAGCAAGTTCGAATCGATTGACCAGGGCTCTAATACTCAGTGCTGTGGGTTCTTATTGTAGTGTAGACATACCCTAAGTTACTTTGTCAGGAAAGGAGTTGGATTTATTCTCACTGGAAGGAAAAAGTCAATTAGTTCAGAGTTAGACATGGGAAAATACTGCAAAATATATTTGGTTGGATTTTTAAATGAATTTGTCCTCTTTCTAACAAGTTTGCTGCAATTATGAAATACTCAGAGAGAACAGATGATGAATTTAGGAAAACAAGGCCCCAATCCACCAGACACTTACACGCATGGCTTCACTTTATGCACAAGAAGTCCTACTGAAGTCAATAGTCAATAAAATTTTGTGTGTGTGTGTGTGTGTGTGTGTGTGTGTGTGTGTGTGTGTGTGTGTTTGCAGGATTGAGACCCAAATATTCACAAATGCAACCTTATTCCAGAGTTATACCAGTCACGTTAAGGAACAGAAACTACAATATGTGACTAAGGTATAAAACCAATGCTGTTTTTAATCTGTGATACTGCTCGGAAAATACTGTGATTTTACAGATGAAATATTATTTACCAAAACTATTTTTTAAGTCACCAGGACTACTAGCAAGCTTAAAGCTAATCACATATACACAAGTGTTTGCAGGATCCGTACCATTGTTAGCAAGGCTTCTGTTTCTAAACCTCTGTGATTAAAAGGGAGATTTTGTGTATATAACATGTTTTGCCAAAACTACTGCAATAACTAATCTGGTACTGCTATGTAAATATACCCAAAACTGTTGCAAATGGTTGCATCCCCATCGCTAATATGTAAAATGAAATATTGTAAACAAAAAAATGAAATATTTCTAAACGTTCATGAAAGGTATTATAAAATCCTTCTTAAAAGAATGTTTTCAGTATGATAAAAGGACTTCTATTAAAAAAGCAGTGTCTCAGGGACAGAAAAACAATTCTAAAAATAATAGCAAAAGATATTTTTTTCTGGAGCAATTTTGCTCCATTGCCCTCCAAGTTCTCAGGCCAGCCCCATCACCATAGTAATGAAGCATCTCTGATTAAAATATTCCAAATGATTCTCTGTGAATATGTGGATGAGCAGAATACTCAGAATTTACACGGGATTGGGGATACAACTGAAGTTTAAAGAAGAAAAATTAATAGCCCTACAAAAAAATATATACAATCTGCAGCTGACTAAACTATAAAGGGAGAAGCAAAATGTGGCATTTCTTTTTCAGCTTGGACATAAATTCTTCTAAATACTATAACAACAACACACAAAGTCTGACCCCACAAGGATACTGAAACATTTCAAAGCATAAACATGACAAGCAGTCTAATGACAAATGACCTTATTCTGTAAAGTAAAAGCTTTATATAGGCCAGCCAGTTTACAGGCAGCTGGATGCCTTTCTTCCTATCCAAACACAGCTGACTGCACTTGGAAGGTCTGGAGGCCCAAGTCACAGGCTAAAAGGTTTGAAAATATAACCTCTCCGGGAGAATTAACTGAACAAAGTGATACAAAGTCCAGCCCTGGAGGTGTGAGTGAAAACTTCAACATTCTTTCTGATTAGTTTTAACAAACAAAGACGCAGACTAATGCTATCAACGCTCTTTCATCTTGGATAACAGTGGAAGTATGATGGAACAGTAAGTTAGGATCTCTTGGTGTCTGTTTTTAAGTCTCACATCTCACTGATGCTCTGTGAAAGAAAACAGTTTGACGAAATTGTTGCAAAGCTCACCAGATTCAGAGCACAAGGAAAAGGGAATACAACCAAGTTATACAGCTTAGTGCTGTTACATTCATTTGTAAACAGTCTCTATTATAGGGCAATAACATATCAGGCCAAACAGCTTTAGTCATTTTGAAAATGTTAGTTTTATTAATTGTTGCTGACTAACTGGCAAAGCATTTTTTTCAGATATCGTGATAATTTTTTTTTGGAAAATGATAGTCACTCTGAGGCTCACAGTATAAACCAGACAGACATTCACTGTTACTTCTATTTCTGATCCAATATGTCTGAAACAGTCTTGCCCTTACTTCTAGAATCTACTAGACATTCCTGTCCGATTCTCACTGAACTTCGAATGGCAAAGACTAATTTATAATCAGTGCTAAAGAGGAACAAATGCTTCATCTGGCAAGAGAGGAAAAAGCCTTATCTCAGTCTTCAGGGAATACTCACATGCATAAAGTTACCTATGCATGTAAGTATCTACAACATTGTGGCATGATTCCACATACTCTTCTGGCAAGGAGTATGGGTGTTTTGTTTGTTCTGAAGTGCCAAGCACATTTCGGGGCACTCAAAAAAGTGATAATTTAAAAAAACTGATTAATTCCCAGGTTAAAATTCAAGTGACAATTAAGATTATAAAGACATTTTCCTTTGTTTCTTTAGCTATGTGTTTTTCTTTTCCTTCTTTTTCTCATTCTATGTGTTTATGTCTATCCTTGAGAACAAAACCTTTTTCAATTGGTATGATTTTCTCTTTGTTCTGTACTGTTTTGAATCCACAATTTAATTTACAACTTTGCATAAGTTTCTATTTAGATCAGCTATTATACTCAGAAATGCAATGGCATTCAACTAATCCTCTTAATTTTGTTCATTTTTCTTTCGTACTTGCTTGATTTCAGGTACAAAAATAATAATAATAATAATAATAATAATAATAATGGGAGATATACCAATCTCCTAGAACTGGAATGAACCTTGAAAGGTCATTGAGTCCAGCCCCCTGCCTTCACTAGCAGGACCAAGTACTGATTTTTGCCCCAGATCCCTAAGTGGCACTCTCAAGGATTGAACTCACAATCCTGGGTTTAGCAGCCAATGCTCAAACCACTGAGCTATCCCTCCCACCAAAAGCAAAGCAGAATGGAGTAAGGACAACGGCAGAATGCAGGCTATTAAGATGCAGTACAATTGGGGAAAAACAACCCAAGAGCACTGAAATCTCTTTGTAATTCTTATTTTAGATTTTTTGATACAGTGTTTCTGTCACAGAGTGGAAAAGAAAATGTTAAATGCTGCATTTTTCCCTCTTTAATTTCCATATATACTAAATTATTTTCTGTTTCCTAAAGGCTGTTAAGAACAGACTTTTATCAACTTCATTTAAAAATTTGTAAAGATTTTAGTGATAAACTAAGCTTTGGCTAAAGCCCTAAAAGATCTCACTGACAGTGAGATTTTTATTCTGATACTGATCAGAAATTTTCCTTTCTGGAGTTAATCGAAGGTCACCAGATGAGGGAAATAGTAGAGCCACTCTGGCACCAATGACTTCAATGGGAACAACTGGATGCTCAGCACTTTTTGAAAGAAGGTCAGATTAATTTATTTAGGAGTTTAATTTTGGCAACTATTTTTAAAAACGTTCACGCTAATGTTATAATTATGATTTGTGCCCAAAATACTGAACATTACATAGCCTGAATGAATACTTGAAGTAAAATCCTTCTGTCAGACTATTTCTACCATAATGTATTTTTCCTTTGGGAAGCTGACACTTTTACTGGGCAGTTAAAGAACCAACGTTTAACAACAGAATTAGCTGTTCAAATATATGGAACAGGCACTAGGACTGTTAGATGTTACCATTCTTAATGGAAGCTATGAGTTATTGCTATGACTAACAGAAGCACCTTTACATTTTGCTATTTGCTAAATTCTCAAATATGGCAAAATATTTACAAATGGAATGTACCTAGTAGCTTTCAGAGCCAAACTATGTTGGTTTTTATCCCAGGTTTCTAATGAAACAACTGAAATGTGTTTTCTTCTCATTTTCTGAAAATGTAAAGGATTATCCCTAAAAAAAAAAAAAAATTAAGGTGTCAATATCTTCAGAAAGTGCTCTGGTTACACTTATACCTCTCAAAGAATGTGCTGAGCATATTTGTGTGTCTTTATCAGTCCATATGAGCCAGCTCAGCTCAAGGCTTAGTGGTGCTTAGTTTCACAGGATCATTATCCTTTTTTAGATTGCTTATATAGTTTCCCAGAAACTTTTATGCAGTTATTTGATGTTCTTATGTAATTTTCTAAACATGAAAGGGCATGCTGACCTTTACCAAAAATGTATCTCTGATCTGATGGAACAAAGCAGAAATATCATAATTTGGAGTCTTACACCTAGAATCTAATACTACGTTGTCATAAACAGATGGAATTTTGTAAACTGGTAAACTGTAACTGATAGCTCCGCTGATCCCGAATGAATACAAGCTAAGAAAGCCAGGCTTAAAGAAAACCATCTCATGTGATATTAACTATTATTCATTTAAGAGAATCCAGCCTTATAATAAATTCCTTGTATTTTACAATGAACACACCTATCATTCTTGATCTGTTGACATACCAACAATTTTCAGAGCATATTTATTATTGGGAATGAAGAAACTAGTTGAAGCAAAAAACAATATCAATAACAATTCTCCTTAAACCTATGAAATATTTTAGAGAGGCGAGAGAATTGGGGGAAGTATAGATAAGTACTCCTCATTTTCCCTGATGGAAGAGGGAACCTACATTTTACCACTAGAGCTTAGGGGTGAGGGGGGTCCTCTGCACGGCTTTATAACATTTAAAAATCATCCAGAGAAAGTAAAATTTGCTTTTATTTAAACCTGATTGTTAAAGGAGGCACTGAAGAGATAAAGACACTTATACATGTAAAAAGACAATACTTTAATTAACAATCAGGATAGCAAATATACATACTCATTTTTACCTTTAGATTCATGCACAGCACCTAATTTGAACTCCATCAAAACAGATTGCTGTTAGGGACTAATTAATTGATTTGGAACCTGTAAGACTCCGTTTGAACTTAAAGGAGCTTTTGAGGTTCAAATAAGAAGGGGATTTTTATAAATGAGTTGTTGGTTTTGGTTTTTTAAGTTATGCATTTCTTGGTTTCAGTGCTGAAATATAGCCAAGTGTTGATCTCCTGTCATTTCCAACCAGGAAGAACTCAAAATCATGTGAGAAAAACCTGATCTTGTAAAATTTCCAGCCTAGTTTACAGACCAAAAAAGATAAAATAATCTTCAGCAATAAATATCCAAAATCCAAAATCAAATATTGTTTGCTATTTATCATCCAAGTGAGTAGCAGAAACAATAACTTGTGACTTATGTGACCAAACACCATGTACAGTTGAAAATACAATTCTAAGACAATTTTATTTAGTGGGCATCCATAATCCACTAATGCGAATATACAGATCATAAAAAATAAAAATCATGATAAACCCATTGACTGCAATTAATTATAATAAACTATTTGCCAATTATTGTAAACCACGAATACATTTGTGTGAGTTGGCATCATCTTGTGAACAGACAAGGAGCTAAATTAATCAAATAACTTGTTTGAAATAAGTAATTTGACTCGCTCTAGTTATCACTTTTATATATCCACTGTTTTGCAGGCAAATATAACTATTTTCAAACTGTTGGAATGCCAGGTGGAATTTTATATAAAGTTACCTACTGTAGTGGAGAAAAGCATAGGAGAAGCCATGCTGTAGTATCAAACCTCACACGTTCAAACAGGCATATCTATGTTGGACATGCACGACATCTGGATATTTGGGCCTAGAGTAAGTGTGTTACCATAAACAGAAAATATTCAAGTATGTATTTTGAGACAACTCCCCAAACAAGCCAAAATCATTCTTTTTTGAGGTTTGCAAAAAACTTTATGAATAATCAAGCAGATGTTCAAATATCTATTTCTTAAATAAAGAGAGATCATTTATCATGTCTACTCTTCATGCTATATACTACATGTTCAGATAAAGTATTTGATTAGCTTAGATAAAAACTCCATTATTTCTTAAGTTTTACTTTTCTGACTTTTTTCTATATTATAGTGTTTCTCTCTAGTTTACCTTTTACAGCCTTTGCTTGAATGCAGTGATTGTCAATGGCATTTTAATTTGCCGTCAGTAAGCCTCAGGAGATCCTGTTGTGGTTCCACTTTCAGGCAGGGAATATGTGTAAAGATCAGAAGAGGAATATCACAGGAACAGGCAAACTCACAGCACTTTCTGTTCTTCCCTGTCTGGCTGAAGCCAGAAGATGCTAAGCATGCAGATATAAAACAAAGTTTAACTACAACCACATGCCATCCACATTTTCAAAATATCAAAGAAAGTTTGGTTCAAATTTTAGATGAAGGTTGAGGCAATTTTTAATTTTATTTGAAGTCATTAATCTTTTTAATTTCCTTCAGCAAACAAACATCTTAGGTATCAGAAGGGTAGCCGTGTTAGTCTGGATCTGTATTCTTTGCTGCTTTAAACATCTTAGGGTATTTCCAGAGAGTTTCCAGGTTAAAGTAATGTCAGGTAACCTAAGATGTGTCTTGTATAAGCTAAATATTTTCCTTTCTGTGGTATATGGAATCACTCCCTTTCCTTCCAACACCTATTTTGTGCTCCAGCTTCCTGGTGGTAAAAAAAAACAAAAAAAAAACAACCACATGCCAGGCCCCAGTTCTAATCACCCATCACACACCACCAGATGGTCATCTGCAGCAAACTAAAGAAAACCATTTTCTGAGAACAGCCTCATTTACGGCTTTTAAATATTACAAAACAAAGTAAGTCAAAGTCAAATGCACTGCCCTGTGACCCTTGGATGACTACTCAAATGAAAGCAGGGTTTACACAATGTGAAGCTTAATTCCTAAGTCTGCCATATCAGAATCCCTACACTACCTGGGCAAATAGAGAGAAAGGCAGCCCCCCACTACTCCCCTTCCTTTAGCAAATATTGTCTGGTAGTTAGGAAGGCAGCACAGCTGAACTGAGTGAATCAAACTCAAAGAGTTGACGCTCCTTTCTCTACCACTTGAGCTAAAGGAAACTGCACCAAGTGATCTCTTCTTCTGAATGTTACAAGAGAGAGCAAAGGAATTCTAAACAGGGTGGAAAAGCCATGCAAACAGATATCTCTATTGCATTCTCCTATCGCTCTGGGAGCTGATCTCATGTAAAGTGATTCTCAATGGTTTTGCACAGCTCTCCATCATCTGAAAGCTAAAATCATTTTCTTTATGTTCTTTGCAAACAAAGCTAAATATTCTGTTTGCCTGAAAGCTAATGTGTATTTTCATGTCTTTTTATACCCAGTAATTTTATTAAGGGGATTTTATTTTAGAAGCAGATTGAACAAAGCAATTTAAGTGCACTCAGAGGAGTAATAAGCAATAGTGATTTTTGGTGGATGAACGAGTTATTTCCTCTTTATTTCTCTATTACAAGTTCAAATCAGGAACATGCCCGTTGACAGAAATATATATAAATGCAGATTTCCTGCATCCTCTGCAGTTCAGCAACAATGGTGATTACGCTGGGTAGCTTCAGGGCAAAAGGGCGTTATTTTCCAGTCACTTCCACTTTATAAAAAGTTGTTTTCAAGCCCATGTGTTTCAAAGCTTATAAAACATGAAAGAGATCCATTGTGTCAGAGTTTGTGATTTTAGGGAACCATCAGGCACATAAATCTTTATTTTAATTTTTCTACCTTGTTATCATTCATAAAAGTGCCCTATATTCATTCTAATGAAATTCAAAGTTGTATTTGGAAGAGATTTTAGAATTTATGCCTATGATATTTCCTATAAACAGCCTACTTTCCACTGAGTTATTTAAAGATCTTTCTGTAGACTTGGAGCATGGGGCTAAGTGATTTTCTTTTTAAAATAGGGGAGACCAGAGCTTGCTTGAATAACAAAGGGAAAAGACCAGAGCAAACCGAGGCAAGACAGAGGAAAGGTTTGTGATTATACAAGCTATTGGTGTTAATGAAGCTGGTATATTAGACCAGCTTAGAAGAGATAAGAAGTAAAACAGGACAAGAGGAATTTGAAGTGTAAGATGCAGATGGAAGCCTCAACAACTTCTTACCAAAGGTAAAAAACGCAAGCTCCAAAGGTCAGAAATGAGCCAGGATTCAGAAGTATCATGCAGAAAATGTGAAATAAGAAGAGCAGCCAGTCTGAGAGGGTTTGAAAGGGAGAGTGCACATGGAGTTCAGGGAAACAGCAGTAGAGGCAAAAGTTTCAGGAAGAACACAAGTGGAGAATTCTCACACAAGTAGCAGGGGAACATGGGAGACGATGAAAATGTGATTAAATGGAGGAGATGAAGAAGTAGAAACAGAGGCAGAATAGTAGTAACAGAAAACGAGGACTAAACAGTGACCAACAGAATGAGCTGCCTGAGAATGATTTTGAAAAAAAAAAAAAGAGAGAGAGAGAGAGAAAGAGAGAGACCAAACAGCAAACAAAGGAGAATGCAAAAATCAGAGAGGATACTTAATCACACTTGAAATGCTTTCCTGTAGTTAAGGAGATTTTCTGTCTTGGTGGGGAATTCCACTGGCTGAATAATATTGAATTCCTGTCAAATGTGAAAACAAACCAAAAACAAACACTAAGTAAAAACCTAGCTCCACTGAAGTCAGTAGCAAAATATCCATTGACTTCACTGGAATCAGGATTTCACTCTATCTGTAGGATAGGAAGATGTTTAAAGGCCTAGAACACCTCTACCTCAATATAACGCTGTCCTTGGGAGCCAAAAAATCTTACCGCGTTATAGGTAAAACCATATTATATTGAACTTGCTTTGATCCACTGGAGTGCACAGCCCTCTTCCCCCCCTTGGAGCACTGCTTTACCGTGTTATATCCAAATTTGTGCTATATCGGGTGGCGTTATAGCGAGGTAGCAGTGTACTACCAAAAAAAAAAAAAAAAAAAAGGAAGCCCAGTGGATAGGTGAATGAAGTACTGTAACAGAGATTCATAGACAGGGAAATGGAGACAACATAATATGCAAAGACCTAACAAGAAAAGTCAAATGTGGGGTACAAAAATTTGCCCAGAAGACGAAAAAGTAATAGGATCCATCCACCAGTACACAAATGGCCTGTGGTGTTGGAGAAAGTCAGAGTACAAGAGCTCAGAGCTGCTGGAGAAGCAAGATCACCTGTGGGTACCTAGGTTTCAGGTGAATGCAAAGAAATTAAAACCATTAGAGGTAACATCCATGATGAAAGAAGATTTACAGAAAACACACAAAGGCAATAAGCCCCTCTGGTTTGATATGGCCTTCCATGTAGTCAGAAAATACCCACATCCTGCCCTATAAATACTGTACCTCAATTTTGTTTTGGTGTCTGAGTGCAGAACAGATTATCTCAAAGAAGCCTTCCATAATCTTGTGTCAAACTGGCTTAGAGGAATATAGACTAGATTTCTAAGACTCCAATTTAGGAAGAAGAGGGACTGATAAATATTTCTGGTTCAGGCCAATCTCTAGTAAAAACAGACATTGAGTTACTCAGTAGGAAGTCAGCAGTGGTAGACCATTCAGTAGTGACTTGTTACAAAATTAATATCCCTTGAGACACAGAATCAGTTGAGAGACATAGAAAATGGAGAGCAAAAAACCAAATTAAGACAACAAAGTACTACTCTGGCAATTTAATAAAACAGAATCTACTAACTCAAAGGAAATTTATGAAAACCATGAAAAGCATCAGCAATGAATTTTAAAGAAGGAAACATAAGTCAGCTTTCCATAAGAACACAGGGAAAAAACTCAATGAGGTTTCACAAGGGATTGCTCAATGACTTAATGTCAAAAGCAAACCTGCACTAGGAACCAAAAAGAATACATAGATACACTTAAAACTTGCCAGGAAAAAGTAAGGGTAGTGGAAAAGAGGAGTGAGTCAATTAGAGGTAAAGAAGTTTAAGAAAATAAGAAGGGTTTTTATAACTATCAGAAGGAAAGCAGAACTAGAGAGCTAGCAGTTTGACTTCTCCTAACCAGATGCAGCCATACTTATTTTCCTTCAGCTGTATCTTACTCCATAGATACTCCTACTGACTTCAGTGGGACTACATATGAAATAGTTGGAAGTAAGGCAGGCAGAATAATGAAGAAGGTGAAACTGAGGACTCAGAAGTAGCTGTTGCTGATCTCTGTTTTAAAATCTGTCTTCAACAAAAAGAACACAGAAAAGATGTTTAACCAATTAGAAAGTGGAAAAGATCTTACACAAACAGCTTTAGACAGCTGTAATTTATAGTAGTTTATAGGTAAGGGAACACTTGGAACTTATTAGAATATAGAGGTTAGCTGATCTGAGTGATAAGCAACTTTTATCAAGAGAATTAGCAAACAGGATGCCACTGACTAAACTTAATAACTCAATAAAAACTGGAGAGGTAGAAAAGCAAATGTACAATTATCTTTCTTTTTCTGTAGAGTAATCCTAGCAATTATTACTCTATGAGATTAACTCTATTCCTAGGAAATAATAGAATAAATATTAATAGCAATCATTAAACATCAACAGAATAATGAAACCAGAAGAAATATGAAGCTTGTTTTTACAGAACATATTTTTTATAGAGCAGTATTTTTTTTCTTTTTTGATAGAATTGCAAAATTTGTGAATTATGAAAATATACTGGATATACTACATCTGGGTTTTATTAAAGCATCTGATACCGTGTCTCAGAAATATCTTATTCTCAAAAATAATTCAAATTCCCTTAAACATGAATGCTTTCACACAGACTGAAAACCGGATTTGGGACAAATGGCAAAGTACTTAGTTATATGGAGGTGTCTAATAATATGTTAGGTCTGGTCTTATGATCTAGAAAAAGGAATAAACAAATAAATGAAATGTATAGATGATACTAAGGGCTTGTCTAGAAGGGACATTAGTGTGTGGCAAGCCAGGATGTGAATCTACAGATTCACTACAGAGACATCTACACTACAGAGACATCTGCGGTGTGCTTTGTCAAAATTTAAAGGGGATTTAAGTGGAGTAAAGGCCACATAGTGGCTCTTTGCAGAGTGGTGAATTTTGGAGATATTGATGTCAGGCTTTTGAAAGGGAAAAAACAAGATACCTGTGTCATAAACAGATAGCTAAGGGTTAATGTCTCTTCCACCTGAAGCACCTGACCAGAGGACCAATCAGGAAACCGGATTTTTTCAACTCTGGGTGGAGGGAATTTTGTGTCTGAGGTCTTTGTTTGCTGTCTGCCTGCTTTCTCTGAGCTTTGGAGAAGTAGTTCTGTTTTCTAATCTTCTGTTTCTAAGTGTAAGGACAAAGAGATCAGATAGTAAGTTATATGGTTTCTTTTCTTTGGTATTTGCATGAATATAAGTGCTGGAGTGCTTTGATTTGTATTCTTTTTGAATAAGGCTGTTTATTCAATATTCTTTTAAGCAATCAACCCTGTGTTGTGTCACCTTAATACAGAGAGACCATTTGTATGTATTTTTTCTTTCTTTTTATATAAAGCTTTCTTTTAAGACCTGTTGGAGTTTTTCTTTACTTCAGGGAAATTGAGTCTGTACTCACCAGGGAATTGGTGGGCGGAAGAAATCAGGGGAAATCTGTGTGCGTTGGATTTGCTAGCCTGATTTTGCATTCCCTCTGGGTGAATAGGAAAGTACTTTTTGTTTCCAGGACTGGGAACAGAGAGGGGGAGTCACTCTGTGTAGTTTCACAGAGCTTGTGTCTGTGTATCTCTCCAGGAGCACCTGGAGGGGGGAAGGGAAAAAGGATTATTTCCCTTTGTTGTGAGACTCAAGGGATTTGGGTCTTGGGGTCCCCAGGGAAGGTTTTTCAGGGGGACCAGAGTGCCCCAAAACACTCTAATTTTTTGGGTGGTGGCAGCAAGTACCAGGTCCAAGCTGGTAACTAAGCTTGGAGGTTTTCATGCTAACCCCCATATTTTGGACGCTAAGGTCCAAATCTGGGACTAAGGTTATGACACCTGAAATCATTTTTCATTGCTACTTTGCATTTTTTGCTTAGCAGCACATTTTTATTTCCTTTGAATATCCAATTAGAAGTCCATCTATGTGTTTAAAAGAAATTTGTGACTCAGCTAGTTATTGAGATTAGTGGAAGCTTCTTTTATAAATGCTGTTCTACACTGCAAATTAGCAGAAAAAGAAATGCTTAATGCTTGGATCCCTCTAGAATATGAGAGAAAACAAGGTACTGAAGGGACACACTGATAACATGTACACATTACAATGCTGCACTGCATTCTACAGCAGTTATCTTGTAAAGAAAGGAAAAAACACACACACGCCTGCTTACCAGTATGTAAATGAACCCTAGTTGTGGTGATTTCCCTATTTAATGCTGATGTCCTTTACCTCGTGTTATTAAAAATTTTCTGCTACACCGAGACTCTGTGCTTGCAAGAGGGGAAGTATTGCCTCTTTGAGGCGCCCAAGGGAGTGTGTAAGATTTTCCCAGGTCACTGGGTGGGGGCTTCAGCTGGTTTTGCATTACATTGTTGGGAGGAGACCCCTATGTACTGAACCCGGCCCTTGCTGCTATCAACTCGGCCTGGCAGAAGGGTTACATTGGTAATACCAATAAAGTAAACATAACCATCACTGACTCATACCAAGGCTCCAATTAGGATGTCTGCATCCTTGTAGTCTTTTAACTCAGTCAAACACAGGACAAATTCTGTGTTCTTGCCAAGAAAATCAGCACCTTTTCCCAATTCCTTATCTTCTCATCTTTCTGTTGACAAATATAACACTTGGGAAGAGGAGAATCAAATCAAGACTTACCAAGGACATTCCCTTAAACCATGGCTGATAACTTGACTTGTTTTTTCCCTCTCCAATAAAGATATAATGCAGCATGACACCCCAGCAGCGCAGTTACAGAAAACACAACTGAAATGATCTGACAGTGAATTATCTAAACTAAAAAACCTGAAAGGTCCTACTAAGCACATTGCTCTGTTACACAATTTTGCTTGGTGACACAACTGCTTCCAGAAAAACTTTTGAGCAAGCTATTTATGATGAGTTATACATTGAATTATTTGCCTTTTAAGAGAAGAATGCTAACATGATGGCACTAAGGAGGGAGGAAAAGAAAAGACTACATTAGAAGACCCAAACTATTGCAACAATTGAGAACCCTTGTTGCTTCTCCAAGATTGTCCTGGAGTCTCCAGGAATAAAAGATTGATCTTTAATTAAATCTTGTGTCATGTGATAAAACCTCTCAGAATATATCCAGCCACAACTGGCCACCCTAAGCCCCAGTGCTGGAACCATTTTTTATAGTGGGGGTGCTGAAAGCCATTGAACCAAACTGTAAAGACTGTATATAATGGAAACCACTTCAAACCAGAAAATGCAGCAGCACCCCCCGCACCTCTAGTTCCAGCATCTCTGACCCTAAGTGGAACATGAATGGAAGAAGACATGTTAGGCAATTTTAAAGCTTCTTCTAAGGGCCTTTCTTGCCACCAGAGCAGTGAAATGGGGCCCTAAAACAGCCCTAAACAGCTGATGGTGATTTCTCCAGCATGGTATAAAGCTCCAAAATGGTATAAAGCTGGTGGGGCATGACAGTGACCACTCTAGCAGCTTCTAATTACAGCAGCCCTATATCTGTTCTAATTTGCATGAAGAGCCCGCATGGCCAGCCCAGAATTAGGGTTAGATAAAGGTGGCACAGAGCCACCTTTGGTTCCCTCTACTCAGTTGCATTGACTGCAAGTCATAATGATACATGACTCTAAATTATGACACTTCCCCAAAATCAGGCTGACAACCCTAAAAACATATAAGCTGCGTTGAAACAGCTTTCCTGAGAATTCTTCTGACCCTCATTGTCTTGCTTAGACAGGTATTCAACCTTAAATGTCATGTTAATATTTGATTTGAATTAATGTTTAGACCTTGGAAATAATCCTAAATACGAATAAAACAACAAAGATGACATGAATTCAAAGACATGAATTTTAGATATTCAGACAAAAACAATAGATGGGATGTCTATCTTACTTACACTAGTACAATTCCATTAACTTCAGAAGAGTTCTCCTTGATTTACACCAGTGTGTTCCATGGCCTATTAGTTGTATATAGATCACCCCAGCCATAAATCTGACAGACAAGGCTACTTTGCAACTGTAATTCTCTTTGGCTGCTGCAGCAGGTATTTACAATGCTCGGTATGTGTTTTATGGCAAAATGCTGTCATTCTAGAAGTTGTATTTTAGTATTTAGTCTATAATTTAATAACAAAAAACCTAAAGCACTTCACTTTTAGGACAAGCCTTAAAATAACCAAGGCATTCTAATATGCTGCAATGACATGTGCTCTGAAGTGCCTAATACAATTATACAGTACACTTGATCTATTTAAAAGACCAAATAAATTGTTTAAACAGGATGTTTTTTTTTTAAATGTATGTATGTATGATTTGGCATCTATTTTCCCGAGGCAAAATGTTCATTTTCAAGCATATGAAATGCTTCAAACTTTTAACGCATATTAGAGACCAAAGCCTATAGAGATGAGTTATTGGTTGAGATTTTCAAAGCAAGCGGAAGAGATTTAGCCACACACTTTCCATTAAAATTAATAGAAGATATGTCCACATGCTCTGTTGCTTTTAAGTCTTCACCACCATGATTATTATGTCTTATTTTATATTGTGGTAGTGCCCTAAGGCCCTGTCAAGGTTTTTTCCCCGCTTTGAATTTTAGCATCCAAAAAGTGGGGACCTGTATGGACCCTTCTAAGCTTAATTTGTAGCTTAGATCTGATAACGCTGCCACCAGCCAAAAATATAATGTTTGGCACACTTCCTGTTCCCCCAAAACCTTCCCTGAGGAACCCAAGACCCAAACACCTTGGGTCTTAAAACAAAGAGAAATAAACCATCCCCCCTCTTCCCCCCCCCCCGACTTTCCCCTCCCTGCGTTGCCTTGGGAAGCTGTAAAGAAAAAAGTAAAAATTTATCTCTGTAAAATCAGGATGTAAAATGTTTTACAGGGTATTCAGATTCATATAGCCTAGAGGGACACCCCCTGCCCTTAGCCTGAGATTTAAAGTTACAGCAAACAGAGGTAAAAATCCTTCCATCAAAAGACACATTTACAAGTTAAGAAAGCAAACATAAGACTAATCCGCCTTTTCTGGCTAATACTTACTATTTTGAAACATGAGACTGATTCCGAAAGATTGGAGAAAACCTGGGTGTATGTCTGGTCCCTCTTAGCCCCAAGAGCGAACAACGAACAAAACAAACAGCACAAACAAAGACTTCCCTCCACCAAGATTTGAAAGTATCTTGTCCCCACATTGGTCCTCTGGTCAGATGTCAGCCAGGTTCACTGAGCTTCTTAACACTTTACAGGTAAAAGAGACATTAACCCTTAACCATCTGTTTATGACAGGCCCACTCAGGAATGGGAATCATTGTGAGGGGTTCTGAAAACACACAGTCCCTGCTATAAAATGTTTATAGTCTAAATAGACAAGACAGACAAGGAATAATGGTGAAGACAGATGGTGTGGACCTGGGCTCTGTGCAGCCATCCCAGAACTGGTCCCAGTTATTCAGGCAGCGAGAAAGACTGCAACCAGGATGTGGTACATCAGGCAGCTCTGGCCAGCATCCAGACCCCACTGCCCTACCCTGCACCCAGTGTTCCACCCCCTGCATAGAATCACAGAATCGTAGGACTGCAAGGGACCTCTCGGTCATCTAGTCCAGTCCCCTGCACTCACAGCAGGACTATATTATCCAGACCAGTGTATCCCAAACTTGGGATACCGCTTGTATAGGGAAAGCCCCTGGCAGGCCGGGTCACTTTGTCTTCCTGCTGCGTCTGCAGGTTCGGCTGATCGCAGCTCCCACTGGCCACAGTTCGCTGCTCCAGGCCAATGAGAGCTGCTGGAAGTGGCAACCAGTACATCATCATCCACAAATTTTATTAGTGTACTCTCTATGCCATTATCTAAATCGCTGATGAAGATATTGAACAGAATCAGACCCAGAACTGATCCCTGAAGGACACCACTCATTATGTCCTTCCAGCTTGTCTGTGAACCACTGATAACTACTCTCTGGGAATGGTTTTCCCATTAGCTATGCACACACCTTATAACAACTCCATCTAGGTTGTATTTCCCTAGTTTATTTATGAGAAGATAACGGAATACAGTATCAAAAGCCATACTAAAAGTCAAAATATACCAAATTACCACTCCCCACCCCCCATCCACAAGGCTTGTTACTTTGTCAAAGAAAGCTATTAGGTCGGTTTGATGCAATTTGTTGACAAATGCATGCCAACTGTTACTTATCACCTTATTATCTTCTAGGTGTTTGCAAATCTTTCTGGGGTACTGAAGTTAAGGTCACTGGTTTGTAATTCCCTGGGTTGTCCTTATTTCCCTTTTTATAGATGGGAATTATATTTACCCTTCTCCAGTCTTCTGGAATCGCTCCCATCTTCCATGACTTTTCGAAGATAATCACTAATGGCTCAGATATCCCCTCAGTCAGCTCCTTGAGTATTCTAGGATATATTTCATCAGGCCCTGGTGACTTGAATACATCTTTTTAACTTGTTCTCTCCCTGTTTTAGCATCCCTGCTGCCTGGAGACTGGGAAACAAGGACACATTGCCCCAGTCCTCTTCCTCCTCTGTCCATCTCCCAGTGCTCTCTCTGGCAGATTTTGCCCTTCAGACTTCTATAGCAGCATACAATCTGACATCACACAGTGATATGGCCAGGAGCGGTGCCACCAGGATATGGGGCCCAAGCTATGGAGACACATGCAGTTTCTTGTGCACAAGTGAATGCAGTTCTGCACACATGCACACCCCAGGTGTTTTGGCATCTTTGGTTTCATATCATCAGTGGCTGCAATTGAACCCATGAGCTTAAGCAACCCCTGTGTTGGGTTGAGGCACAGGACTGGGACTCAGGAGATCTGGGTTTCATTTCTAGTTCTGCCACAGATTTTCTGTGTTACCCTGGGTAAATTCTTTAACCTCTATGCATCTCTAAATCAGTGATCATGTTACTTCCTTCACAGTGGTGCATTAGCCACTAGGCCCATGCCTCGGCCAACTGGGGGGCCCCTGGAAAAAATCTGCTGCCGGGTGGCAGAAGCCCAGAGTCCCAGCCACCAGTGCGAGGGAAGCCCTTGCACCCCAACCCTGCTCCACAGCAGCAGAGCCAGGCCAGCAGGGTAGGGGAATCTCCCCCCCCCCCCCGGTGTCTCCCTCCCAACCCCATCTGCAGAAGAAGCCACAGGATAGGGGAAGCCCCACCACAAGCCATGGAATGGGGCTGGCGCCCCCACACCTGACCCTGCTCTCCGGCAGGTAAGCAGGGTAGGAGAAGCCTCAGCACCCAGACCCGTGTTGCAACCTTGGGACTAGAGGAGCTCTCACTCCCTCCTGCACCCCAGGGCCGTGGCACAGGGACAGAGCTTCTCCTGACTAGGGTCATGGGGGAGGAGGGAAGAAAGAAGTAAAAGCGGTTGCAGGGCTGCAGTGGGGGGGGAAGAATAGGGGGAACCCTGGGTGGAACAGGGATGGGCCCCAGAGAAGGGGCAGAAAGGGGTGGGGTTCTGGGCGGGACCACAGGTAGAAGGGGGCAATGAGGACAGGACTGCAGGCAGAAAGGGTTGGGAGAGACCCCCCCCCACTTGCTCTGGCCCAGGGCCCCAGGAAACCTTAATGCACCTCTGTTCCTTCATGTATCTTGTCTGTTTAGATTTTAAGCTCTTCAAGGCAAGAACTGTCCCTTACTAAGTGTTCATGCCACTCCTAGCACAATGGGGTGTCTAAATCATTCTTCCCAGGCAGTCTGCTTCACCCATTGTTGCTCCAAACTGTCCTCCTTCACTTTAACTGCCCTTCTATAAAGTCAGGCACAACATGGGGAGAGAAAACAAAAACAAACATTCTAATAATGTTGGAGGACAGAAAGTGTTAGGGCCAGGTACTGGTAGTCCAGCTCAGCGGTTAGAACTGGGCTGAGGTCCAGTGTCAGATCTGGGGTCAGAAACCAGAGCCAGGGATCAGAGCTGGAGACAGGAAACACAGGAAGGGAAAGCAGGGCTGGAGGAGGTCAGGAACAATGCAGAGATAGGACCAGAGTAAGGCTGGAGCAAGACAGGACCAATGCAGAGGAAAAAGAATGTTCACAATTGCAAGCAGAAAGGTTGAGCAGCCCACAACCAGCTGCTTCTGCTGAGCTTAAAAGCAGGCCTGCAGGCTCCCTTCAACCAATCAGGCAGGCCAGCCAATCAGGAGGTCCTACTGCAAACCCAGATAAGATCATTAATCAGCCTACAGGCTGGCCTGGCTCAACTGAAGGTGCTCAGTCCTGACAGGAAGTGTTTTTAAGAACCCTTTTGACTGGTTCTTGTGCCCACATACTTGGCCATCTCTTGTGGCTTTTTCTCTTTCTTCCTATTGGTGATGGTGACTCTTGACAGAGGTCCCTCATCACCAGTCCTCTGGAGCCGCTACTACTCTACTTTCATTTCTATTTTATTTAAAACTTTCAAGTTTTTTTGTTTTGTTTTGTTGTTACAATGGCATCAACTAGGCTACAGTGTGACAACATGAAATCCTATCTTAAATTAAAACACTACTATAAAAACTTAAAGCAAGGAACACCATGACCACCTTGGTTAACTTTAATATTCCCTTTCATCATAAACATAAAGAAGAGGCTGTACAAATACATTCCATCAAAATATTATTCACAGTGAATAATAAATGATCAAATTATAACACAGGATTTTTGCTGTTCCTACCAGACCATAAAAAGACTGGAAAATTAAAAGATGATTAATGACTTAACCTCAATTATTTCAATACCTGATCCTGCAGCTTTCACTGTAACTAATCTTTACTCCTGCATTTCCTTCAATGGGGCTACTCATGAGCAAGAATTGTAGGATCAGATCTGAAAAAAGCCAACATCACAATTTTGATCTCAAGAATTCAGTATAGTGATAAGTACAGTGTACTGACACATACACAAAAATTAATGAAATATGCTCCAAAGGATATATTATTTTACTATTCTTCTCAACAAGTATCTCTTTATTAAGGTACTTTGCATTATATCTGCTAAATAGGTTTAAGATTTTTTTAAAGGTCAAACTCAGACAATGAAGATGATGGACAGTATAATGATAAAAGGAATGAGAATGCACTTGGAAAATACCAGATAAGGACGTTGCTACAAGTGGAAGGTTGTAATCTTAGCACAGAAAATTCAAATTCAGACTTCATTCTAAATATGTTACAAATGCATTACAGATTTTTATTTCCAGAATTGAATTCTTATATTACACGCAAAAAATAGAAACATCTTTTAAAGATTTCATCCCAAGAGATAGCGTTCTGTAGTTGCATAGCAAATTGATTTTTTTTTTAAAGATCAAAATTTGAACATCTTAAGTTTCTTTCTACTTCTCTCGGAGACAGGCTACATGCAACAGGACTAGGTGCAATTGAGCCATCAACACTCCAGCCTGCCCTACCCCATCCACCAGTGAGCAGTTGCTAATGCTAGTAGGGAGAGTTATAGGGAACCCCTCCTCCTGCCTAGTCCAAAAGCAGCGGTGTAGCATAATGGACTGAAGGCCAGATCCTAGGAGGTACTGAGTGTTTATAATTCCACTAGAAAATAGTGAAGGTTGAAGATTCTTGACTCTTGCTAGGAGAAACTCAGAGCACCTTGTAGGGTCAGGCATCCATACAGAGCTCATCACAGGACTGAGGCCAATGGTGGGATTTAATGAACCCATGCTACTTTGGCTTCCGGGGTTGCTAAAAAGAGTTTTTGATCATTGTTACATAATAGGAACTAGTTGGATACAAAACTATAAAATTGCTGTTCTAATAGAGGAACTTAGAACACAAACTAAAGTCTCTTTGCAATGAAGCCTCAATACATTTTGTTCCTCCTCGTGCCTGAATCCCTTGATATTTCCTCATAAAACATTCTTAATATAAGGAATCATTTTTTGTTCATATATAGTAAATGGTAAATTAGCATTCCAATAAGAATTTTAAGTATAAGTGGATTATCTTAGAATTCTTAAGTTAAAGTATTAATTAGATGACATTTTACAAACTCTAGAGAAATCAGAAGGAATTATGTCTGCAAATATTCATAAAGTGGGCATATTTCTCCCTTTACAACAATGACACAAATTATTTACTGTTGGCCTGAAACACAATGCATTGTTTGCAGTAATATAACACTACCACTAGCACCATTAGAAATTACGGTAACTAATTCTTTCAGCATATTCTTCTGATAGAGCATTAAGTCATAAAATACTATATGACTGTGGTCACCACTAAAAAGAATTACCAGATAGTGGTATATAAGGAGGTATCATAATTAGGCACTGACTCAGCAATGATAGTTAAGCATGTGCCCAACTTTACTCATGTGAGCATCCCCATTGATTCTAATGGAGACCATTCTGGGTCTTAAAGTTACCTGTATATTTAAGTAATTTAAGTATCTTGATGAACTGGGGCCTTATTTCCTACAGTACGCTTACAGAAACCCTCTGATACATCAGATACCACTGCATGGTCAGAACAACTGACTGAATAATTTGGATCAAAGAATTTATTCAATAAAATTAGCCTCTTTTTCTGCTTGAGGAATATGCATACACTAATTACAGTTTCCAACACTGTATTCATTATTTAAATTTAACACATTCAGAGCAACAGCAGAGTTGCAGTGGACAGCAGGGGCTAACATAACCTTTACTATTCTGCCTTACTGACCCTATGAGGCACCCACTACCACTACGAGGCCCCTCCAGCTGCCTTCTTTGTCTGCATCATAGAATATTAGGGTTGGAACCCAACCCCCTGCTCAAAGCAGGACCAATCCCCAGATTTTTACCCCAGTTCCCCAAATGGCCCTCTCAAGGATTGAACTCACAAACCTGCGTTTAGTAGGCCAATGCTCAAACCACTGAGCTATCCCTCCCCATCTAAACTCCCAATATCACAGAAGCACATTACAATATTCTGTGCTGCTCCAGCTTCCCTCATGTAAGTGGCTCAACCATTCCATCAGTTGACAACCCAGGACTCCAGACTCTCACCACCAAGTGACTTGGTTGCCCCTTAGACAACCCAGGACTCCAGACTCTCACCACCAAGTGACTTGGTTGCCCCTTATTTTGATGTACTTACCTGTCTTCACATCACTAATTGCTTTCATGGTGCATTCCAGCTTCATCCTCCAAGTCCTTTCCTGTACTCTCTCCCTTCCTCTCACCACTTCTCCTGCTTTTACCTCTCTGTTGTTTCCATGCTCTCATTAGGCCAGATCTTCAGCCATGCTTCTCTGATAAAATGTATCCCTGTGTTCACACCCTACACTCTATTAAAATAGTTTTTGTACAAGGCATGTCTTGTAAGGTATCATTTGAAAACTCATTATTTACTGGTCAGTATTGTCCCAATAAAGGATAAGAGAACATTGTTAATATTTTATTTATCATCACTGACACTTTTTAAACTGTTTCTGGGTGAAAAATGAAGTGAAACCTTCCTGGGCTTGATCCCACCAGCTGGAAACTGATTAAATAAGAGCAGGGAGGCAAAATGCTAATTCTGAGCACTCTGCATTTTCTTAACATCTGCACCTGGATGGCTTCTGCATAGTATTGAGAAATGCATACAGTGTTCAGGAGTGAGAACAGACTAAGTCCTCCTTGAAAAAAATGTGTATTATTTGTGGGGAGGATCAGTTGGTACCGTGCATAACAACAAGAGAATCACTATCACCCAGATTCCACCCAGATTCTATCTGGGAAGCTCAGCCCTTAAAGGCAAAGTCCCCAATACCACAGGTGGGGTGAAGGAAACAGAGTATAGTCCAGGTAAAGGCATTTAGAGATGATCTGAAGAGGGCAGGGGTGAGAAATCAGGTAGAATGTTCTTTTCCTACTTCCTTATGATATGTAATGCTTGAAAGATTTCTACCACCACAACCAACTTTTCTTTTTCCTCTTTGCTTTTTACATAAAAACTTCAGGTCTTCACCTCCCTAATAATCCTGGAAAACTCTGGATGACTGAAGAACCATTCAAGTGAAACATGAGTAATTGAGAAGCGATGTATCTTTTATTCAGATTGTTTACAGAGGCAGCTTGTGTTTGTTTTTGCTAATTAACTGTTTAACTCTAGGTGCCTCAAAAACACTTAAGAGAAAAAAAGTCTGAATTTATAGAGTCCTTGTCCTCCAGTTACCAGAATGGACAGAATGGACCAGGATATGTTGTAAGGGGCTTCAGGGTAGGAGGGCATTCTAGTTCTCTGCTTAAGCACATGGGACCTGATTTCTGAGTTCTAAAGGTATTTATGCATTGCTGCACTCAGTGTTGCAATACCTAAGTCTCATTTTCAAAGGGGATTTAGGCACTTAAGAGTCTAAATCCCATTTACTCATGGATGCTTAAAGTCCATTGGAAAATTGGCCTTAGGCTTCTAAATAAGATAGTCATTGCAATGCTGATTGCAGCAACACCAAAATCTGAGGCACAGAACCTTGTGTTTCTCTGCTCAGTCCTCAGCAGCTCTCAATACAATGTCATTGCTGAAGAGCCAATGCTCCACCTCTTTAATTAAGGTCCAGGAAAACAAGCAATCAATATGAGACCTCCAGTAAGTTCTCTAGACAACCAAGAAAGCCTAAAAAGAAGGGGGGAGAACTCAAAGAAAAATTAAAAGTTTTTGAGGCCCTCCCTTCACACATCATGAAGAAGCAAAAATAGGCACAAACACATTTTGACTTTACAGGTCACCTTTAAGTACAATCTGGCGTATGTCAATACTGCAATATGTATCAGATATATTCTCAATTTCAGGGCACCTCTTCCTGCCACTGTGGAGCACTTCTTTATTTAAATATGCAGAATAGCTAAAAGAAAGTGAAAATGCTTCTTATAGTTCTCACAAAACCGTATGTCTCACCATGCACTGGCTTTATATTCCTAATGGTGTATATTGGGCATAGTGTTCTTACTGCACATCAACCTACAGTGCACACTTACATCATGTCATCGGATCAGGAGTAACCATCAGAGTGCTATGCTGTTAGAAGCCTTGCTAAAAAGAATCAGCATCACTTTTTCATAACCCTCAGCCGCACCTGTGCCAGACTGAGTCTCTAGAAGTTCCACTGCCCTCTCCAAGGGCACACGAAGGTCCAAAATGTAATGGAACTATTATAGAAGACCATCCACAGAGAGGTAACAAAAGCAGACAGAGCAGATCAGGAGGGGTGAAAGTAGACCTGCAAGCTATGTAGTCCCATTAACCAAAGTACCTGTATAGTAGTATTCCATTACTGTTTAACAGTGTGATTAAAACTGCAATTAATCACAATTATTTTTTAATCTCATGATTAATCTTGATTAATTATTTAAAATAATTCGACAACCCTAACTTCACCACATTATCTGTTAGTCCATAATTAAGGAATAGACCACATGACAAAGCCTTAATTTAAAAAGTGATATATCTATGAACACTGCTTTTCCTGTTGAATGATGGGCAATTTTCAAAGCATCAAGCAGGATCTTTGCTACAACACTTTCATTGACTTCAAAGGGGTTTTTACTGCAAAAATCTCAAAATTTACCTTTGATTGTACACAGTGAGAATTCACTCAATATAGTACTTCATTCCACTGAAATGTTAAGAAGGGAAAGTGAAATTTCAATACATGTCACTAGAGACCCCTGTGACTCCAAAAGCAGTACACTCTCAGGCACTACATAAGGCAACTAGCTAGATCACTTAAATATAATAAGGCCCAATCCTTAAGTAATATTTATGGAAACTGATATTGTACGTAAATTAGTTTCATAAAGCATCAGACTTTCATTCTTACAGAGTGTTTTAAAGTATTAGCAGGAAGTTCTTTGAAAAGAAAAGATCATAAAAGAAAAGGAAAACCCCAATTCAGATGCTAGAAGGTAAGAGAGACAATATACTGCAGTGAAGGTAAAACATTGCCTGCCACCAGAAAGCTAATGTGACATTCACAGCTTTTTAAAACAATTGTTTTTCTTGTCACACTTCTGAAGGACAACATGGAATTGGCCGAGCATTTGCTGTGCTGCTTGTAGAATGACAAGTGAAAAGATCAGGTAATGCTCAAAATCACTAGATTCTGAATGGCATCTCATTGTGGGAACTATGTGACTGCAGAAATTTAAGATAAAAAGGGCTAGAATGAGAGTGTGTGTACTGCAGGTTAAGCAGTCTCTAGAAATACAAATAACTACTGCCTGGATCTTGCTTCTCCACAGTCAGAGTTTTTGCCATTGATTTCAGTGGCTCCGGGATCAGGCCTTGTTATTTCATCATAAAACAAAAGAGTTCTGAAAATATTATATTGTCAGGAACTTTGAGTCACTGCTAAGGTACTTTTAAGTTCTTTTAGTGATATATCATTTGTTTTTTATTTCAGGTTCAGATACCTAGGCTCCAATTCTCAGTTAGTCTATCCTGTGGTTGGTGTAGGAATGGAGGGTGGGAAAGGTGGCACATTCTGGAGCATCCAAAGTCCAGAACCTTGGCCCCAGGGCTGCTCTAATTTATGTTCTGCTTCCCATGGTCCCGAGAAGCAAAGAAGAGCTATTCCCAGTCTCTGCCAGTTATGCCAACCTTATATCAGCAGGAGAAGTCCCCTGCCCAGTGCGTACTCTCAGGAGCTTGTTTCTTCCCCATTT
The DNA here is from genome assembly GCF_007399415.2 of Gopherus evgoodei. Lineage (NCBI taxonomy): Eukaryota > Metazoa > Chordata > Testudines > Testudinidae > Gopherus > Gopherus evgoodei. Next base: position 31,767,879 of record NC_044332.1, on the reverse strand, counting down.
AAGGCCTCTGTATGTTGCCAGAATAACATTAAGGATTCTCAAATGTAACTGGGAACATAGCTATTAATATTGAAGACAAACAAACATACTTCTTTGTTCACCCCTCCATCCAACACACACACAGACTCCATTTAACTTCTCACTTGCATTAATATTTCCCTGGCTTTGAAAGACTTCTTATAAATACCACCCACTCACCTCAATGGATGGAGGAACTTGATGGGGCCAGTGATGAAATGGGACAGTCCCAGTTGTAAGGGAAGGAGACACTCAGCAAGGGACAATAGGTAGCTCCTCCCACTGGGAGTCTCTGGCAAGCACTGGCCAGCAGGCACAGAAGGGTGCTGATTGGTCAGCATTCCCCAGCTCCAGGGATTTAGTCCAGTGCAAGGGCCATGTGGAGCCTCTTTCGGCTCCATTCCATAAGCCCACCTTGACCTACCCAAACTAAGCATAGGAACCCACCCTGACAGGTGCTGCGAGTCTAGCCAATTGCCAGTTTAGTGGGTCAAGAAGTAATTTTTTTCTCCCATGAGCCAATTGGCAGAGGACCAGAGAGTTTTTTTGCCTACCTCACAGCACCTTCAAGTCAAAAGTGGATTAGTAGGAACACACTTAATACCTAAATGGGTCAGTGGTGTTCATTACAACTTGTGGCTGGTTTCCAGTCTGGTGAAGAGAATATAATGAACAGTTCCCAGTGGTAAAAGACCTGGGATTTTGGTGATGGGATTTGGGCTCATGTGATAGGGTGAGACCTTGTGGGCCAAAGTCTCCACCCTGCTGCATCTTCTGTCTCCCTTATGGTGGGGAGGGTGCTAGGACTCAGAGAGAAGTGAGTCCTGAGTGCCAGGCTAAGGAAAGCCACTCCACATTAAGGGTTATAGGGTAAGGAGCCCTGGAACCAATTAAATATCTGGTATAGGAGTGTGTGTGTGATGGAAAGATAGCATCCCTCCATGTGTTAAATTTTAATAAAAGTTATGGCCTGCTTCTTAATTCTATGCATGTGTCTGTCCTCATTTTGCCACTGTGGACACATCAAATTATTGTTGCATGCAAGGTGGGGTTTTCAGAGTTCTCCTGTTTCTAGTAAAATATCTAGATGTAACTCTATTGAAGATGATCATGGCATGTTGTTCCAGTAGGGGAAGTGACTACATCACAATTTTATACCTCCTTTTTAAAATATCATAATCTAAATATCAGTTTGGATTTCAATTTTCTTTTGTTCATACCCTGTTTCAAAGCAGTCTCTACTTGTGCTTTCAAAGTTCTAGTGGACAATAAGAAAGCATCCCTACCTATAGCAATATTTCTTCAACAGCATGGAGGCAATGTAGTTCGTAATAAGGAAATTTTAGCAAAAGCCATTAAGGGCAGAAGCCACAGAAAACACAAAGAAGAAGAAAAAAGTTGCAGTGATCAGAAATCTCAGTTAAAAAAGCTAAATCTTAACACACAATCCAAGGGGAACCCCCCCCCAAATACTCCACATACATGCACACACTGATCAGATTCACAAAAACCTTTTACTCTTTTTTACCCTTAAGATTAAATGTCACACTGAAAAAACCCTGCTATTGTTACAAGTTTAACCCTTCTGCCAGTCAGAGTTGGCAGCAACAAGAGGCAGGTTCAGTATCTAGGGGTTTCTTTCCAACAATACAACACAACATTGGCTGGAGCTCCCACCCAGTGACCTGGGACAACTACACACCACACCCTGGGCACCTCAGTGCAGACCCAGAGTTCAGAGGTGCATCTGCAGAGTTCACCTCCTACCCTGGGTGGAGGACAGAGGGTAAGAAGGCATCTCACTCGCTCCGCTGTCCAGGCACTCACTCGCCACTCCTCTTCACTAGCCACCCTGCTGGCCAATCACTGTGCCTCTCTGCCAGCCGCCTTGTTGGCTGATCACCGCACCTCTCCACAGGGCTCTGCTCTGGTCCCCTTCAGCAGCTGCCTTGCCAGCCGATCATCGCACCTCTCCACCGGTGACCCTGCCAGCCGATTACTGATCCCCCAGGACATCTTCAGGTTGCATCACTTAACACAGCTCTCAGTGATTTCAGCCCTCAGTGATTTCAGCTGTTAGTGGGGGAGCCTCAGTGCTGGTGCACCTGGCCAGTCTCTTGCATCAGAGACTCTGTCCCAAAGCAGGTCTAACACTTATTAAGTATCGGCGATTTCAGCTCTGCAGTTGAAGACTCTCTGTTGAATCCATTGACATGCGTCCGACGAAGTGGGTATTTACCCACGAAAGCTCATGCTCCAATATGTCTGTTAGTCTATAAGGTGCCACAGGACTCTTTGCTGCTTTCATTAAATCTAAATTAGCTCTGTTGTTACACATTGGAAAAAGGAAGTCTCAAATGGTGTCTAAGACCCTTAAGCAGGGCCCACACCTCCAGGTACAAGTACCTGTTCCCACTCTCTCTCAGCAAACTGGGCTCTGGAACCCATGCCCCCTGCCTCTAACATCATATTATTTATAGTCATTTTCCTATTGTTTGGGAGGCAGCAGGAGTGTTTCTAGCTGAGTAGTATTGTTGCATAGATTAAGTGGAAGTGAGGTGATATCTCTGTGCTTGGGGTCAGCTAACCAGAGTCCTGCTGGGACCCAGTACTGCAGCATGTCTGAGGAATGAGTCGCTGCAGGAGGGGTGGGTAATTGTAGCTGAGTGAGCAGCCCTGGTCTGGCTGAAAGTTTGCCTCCCAGAGACCCTACCGAAAGAAAAAATTGAAAAATATTTAAATTTCATAGAAATTTGTTTATTTTCCATTCCAACTAACTCTTTCAGAAGAAGTAACTTGTTAGAAATGAGTTTTAGTCATTCCCGTTGGTCTTGTTAGATACTACAAGTTTTATTGCCACCATTAAACTCAGTAAAATCCATTTGCCCTTTGTATATGGCACGTCTGATAATAATGCAGCCTGACTGGATACATCTGATGTGTTAGAATACTCAATTTTATGATCATATTAATTATCTCTAGATTATTATTCCACAGCGTTTAGATTCTTGGGCAGCTCCAAAGTGTGTTAACTCTCCTATTTCTTTGAGCAGTTATGGTAGAGAGTACTAGCTCTTAATTCTTGTCTATGCAGTAGTGCTGGGGACTAGTTTAATTATGAAATACTGTAAACAGTTCCAGTGTGAGATTCAAGTCCTTAGCAGCCATGTAGCTTTTTATTCAGCCATGGATCCAATTCTCATTTGTGAGGCCAAATTTCAAAATGGTCCCCCAATGCTTTAAATAAATAAATGGGCTTTTTCTTTCATAATCTAAGAACAAATTATATACAAATTGAATTATAGTAGCCATGACAATTTTAAATCTAATTCATTTTTCCACTATTTATACTGAAAGAAATGCAAAAAGTAAACAATGAAATCAGACTAGTCAATTTTCCTTAATTGTAGTCAGTTTCTGGTTAGATTTGATTAAGGCTGACTGATTTTCATCCTTTAGCACAAGGCAGTAATGTTTGGCTTTAACACTTCAGAATGAAATTTTAAATGCTTCCATTGGGATTAGATATGTGTGTGTGTGCATTTGTTTAATTAAATGCATGGAAACCTCTCTCTTAGTAAAAATGAGCTTTTACTCAACCTAAAGCTAAGGTTACAGATAGATTTGACTTGTTGGTGTCTTTGACTGCTATTGGTTGGTAGGGTGCATGTGTTTTGTGTCCCAGAATGCAGTGGTTCTCAGCCATGAGTATGCATGCCCCTGGGGGTATGCAAAGGTCTTCCAGGGGGTACATCAACTCATCTAGAGGTTTGCCTAGTTTTACAACAGGCTAAATAAAAAACACTAGCAGTCAGTACAAAATAAAATTTCATAGTGACAATGATCTGTTTATACTGCTCTATACGCTACACACTGAAATGTAAGTACAATATTTATATGGCAACTGATTTATATGATATAATAAAAAATGAGACAGTCAGCATTTTTTTCAGTAGTACTATGCTATGACACTTTTGTATTTTTATGTCTGATTGTGTAAGCGAGTAGTTTTTAAGTGAGGTGAAACTTGGAGTATGCAAGACAAATCAGACTCCCGAAAGGAGTACGGTAGCATGGAAAGGTTCAGAGCCACTGCCCTGATGAATGATGCTCCAGAACTGCTCCCAAGTGCATATAATCATGTTGCCCTCAAATTGACATCCTGTATTTCATCATTTTTGAACCATATAGAAAATTTGTTTATTCACACACTTTTCTGGACCAGGTCCAGATTCCTTCCATTCTGCATAGCTTAATGACTTTTCCCAAAGTATCTATCCTTTTAAAAGTCCAGAAGTTGGAAGACATTTACTACATATTTACTACCAATACTACTAATACTAATAATACTACTAATAGCTGGAGAGGTAGCAGAAACAAAACATTGAGGAAAGAAAGCACATCTGCCTGAATGAGTTTTGTTGATGACTGTGATGTACTAGCCACTTTAGGAAAAACTGAGGAACAGTGAGTAGGCCACAACATGTTTCATTTATTCCCATCTTCAGGGCCCCTTCAAAACTGCTTGAGGGGTGTAAAGAGGTCTCAGTGAAAATGAATCTGGTCCAGAGTATTTAGCTATGATGGGTATCCTCGAAGGCAGGGGTGGGCAAACTATGGCCCGGGGGCCACATCTGGCCCCTCAGACATTTTAATCCAGCCCTAGAGTTCTGGGGAATAGGGTCTGGGGCTTGGCCCACTCTAGCCGGGGAGCGGGGTCGTGGGCTTGCCCCACTCTGCACATGCCAGGGTGCTGCGTGGCTCTCAGAAGCAGCAGCATGTCCCCCCTTTGCCTTCTATTCATAGGGGAAGCCAGGGGACTCTGCACATTGCCCCCGCAGCTCCCATTGGCCAGCAACTGCAGCCAAGGGAGCTACAGGGGCAGCGCCTGTGGGCAGGACAACATGCAGAGTCGCTTGGCCGCGCTTCCATGTAGGAGCTGGAGGAGGAACATGCTGCTGCTTCCAGGAGCTGCTTGACATAAGCACTGCCTGGAGCTTGCACCCCTGACCCCCTCTTGCCCTCCAAACTCCTTGGTCCCAGCCCGGAGCACCCTCCTGCACCCCCAACCCCCCATCCCCTCCCGCATCCCAACCCCCAATTTCATGAGCATTCACGGGCTGTCATACAATTTCCATACCCAGATGTGGCCCTCGGGCCAAAAATTTTGCACACCCCTGAACATTTGATTCAGATATGTATCTAGAAATTACTTGAGTTTATCCAAATGTCTTTTTGATCTAGAAAGCCTGTGAGATTTTCAGTTCAACCTCCTGCTCAGGCATATGTAATATGGTAATAGCCTTTGTTGTTATGCTTCAGCACTTCCTACCTGTTACAATAGTGTATAACTACTTGCGATACTGACATCTAGTGATAGCTTAATATATAGCCAGACAGACTTTTTTTTTTTGGTCATTAACCTTCCATAGGGTACATCCATTAAGCCATACTGTCTTCCTATGTTTTTTCTGCAACTTGCTTGTCAGATCTTCACTGGCCTCAGGAAATACAGAAACATACCAAAATAAAACAGATAAATCAAGCTGTTTTGACCCTCACAATACATTGGATGGAAACATTTACGTGTCGTCATTTTATATTTATCACAATTTAACTAATGGATTAAGATCATCTACTACTTTTTTTTTTAAATGTACTACAAAAATGTGTGATTCCTGTCCAAAGGGATTTATGAGAGATCAGGAACTTTGCTGATATGTTCTGAGACCTAATCAGAAGTAGCCTGATTTTTAAAGCCAAGTTGTCAAAGCAAATTTTTCAGCACGTAACAAGTTCTCCTTAGCATGACTGTGCTAGTGTGATTTTTCAAAGTTCCATAATAACAAGCCATTACACAAAGTTGCCAACTCAGATTAAGTGATCTGGTAAAGGGAGTAAACAGTGAAGTGGCTAGTTTTGTATCATCTTCAAATTTTATCAAGATAGTTAAGTTCAAAGCAGACTGTGAAGAGTTACAAAGGGATTTCACAAAACTGGGTGACTGGGAAACAAAACTGCAGATGAAATTCATTGTTGATAAATGCAAAGTAATGCACATTGGAAAACATTATCTCAGCTCTACATGTAAAATGATGGGATCTAAATTAGTTGTTTCCACTCAAGAAAAAAGATCTTGGCGTCATTGTGGATGGTTCTCTTGATAATATCCACTCAGTGTGCAGTGGCAGTCAAAAAAGCAAACAGAATGTTGGGAATCATTAAGAAAGGGATAGATAATACAACAGAAAGTATCATATTATCTCTACATAAATACATGGTATTCCCACATCTTGAATACTTTGTGCAGATCTTGATGTCCCATCTCAAAACAGTTATATTGAAATTGGAAAAGGTAAAGAAAAGGGCAACAAAAATTATTAGGGATATGGAATAGCTTCCATATGAGGAGAGAGAAATAAAACTGGGCTTTTCAGCATGGAAAAGAGACAACTAAGGGGGGATATGATAGAGGTCTAACAGCATGACAGATGTGGAGAAAGTATATAAGAAAGTGTTATTTACTCCTTCTCATAACACAAGAACTAGGGGTCACCAAATGAAATTAATAGGCAGCAAGTTTAAAAACAAATAAAAACAAGTATTTCTTCAGTCAACCAGTGGAACCCTTTGCCAGAGAATTTTGTGAAGGCCAAACCACTAACAGGGTTCAAAAAAGAACTGGATAAATTCATAGAGGATAGGTCCATCAATGACTATTAGCCAGAATGGGCAGGGATGGTGTCCCTAGCCCCTGTTTGCCATAAGCTGGGAATGGGTGGCAGGGGATGGATCACTTTAAGATTTGTTCTGTTCATTCCCTCTGAAGCACCTGGCATTAGCCACTTTTGGAGGATAGGATACTGGGCCAGATGAACTTTGGTCTGACCCAGTATGGCTGTTATGTTCTTATTTCATCACATCTTACAATGTCTAGAGTTTTGTAAAAACCTTAGACCCTGAGTAATGCCTCCTTACTTGTAATCACTTCAAATCCTTCTGTCGTTAATAAACTTTTTTATTTTATCTAAACTAGTGTGCTTAGACTGAAGTGTTTGGGAAACTCCATTTGAGATGACAGGATTTGTGTACATCATTTTCTATTAATAAAATGATGGACTTTATATGAGCTTGTGTTGTCCACAAGAGGGCTGGGTAGTACAAGATACATTTCTATGGGGAAGTCTGGGACTGGAAATTTTCTGGTGTTGCTCTGCAGTGTAATTCAAGAGTGACTGGCCACAGCACTCATACAGTACAGCTGGGAGTAATTTACATGCTGGAGGCTGCATGTGAGCAGACCAGGAGTGGTTGCTCTCACACTGAAGCAGTGTAAAAGGTATTGCGAAGATGCAGTTGTTCAACAGTCCAGATTGTATTCTGGATAACCCTTTACATTGTTTCCACAGGGAAATATTAAAATTGCAAATTTGATAAGAGAAGTATTTCCTTTTCCACCCTCTTTGCTGAGCTCAGCAAGTTCTGTTGCTTGATTTTGTTGTGCATTAACTGAAATATTATGGGATGAAATATGTTGTAAAGAGAATAATACTATGAAACAAAAGAAAGGTATCTTCAGGGAATATGGATGTATCCTTATGTAGTCACAGTATCTAAATGTAAAACTCGTACTTTAACCAACCATGCTTCTTAACCGATTCCTGTAATCTGAAATTGACCTCAGTTAAACATCTTTGATTGCATAAAAACGTTTGATTTGATTTTGGGGTGACAATTCAGGTCAATTCTTATTTTGCTGAACCAGTTCATCCATCTTCAGTTTTTTAGAAGAGAAAAAAGCCATCAGAAATTATATACTTAGCTTAAGAGACTTTACTGTTTGCAGGTTGTTCCTATTCACCTGTAAGTTTAATAACTTTTATCTTTGTTGGAAGCTCATTATATTTAGATTCTAATTGTTGTACTGAATCCTAGACTGTACTTAGTTGTTTTACATGTGTCACACACCAAGAGAACCAGAGTAAAGAGGCATGTAAAACTAGTCTGGCATGTGTTTTCTGTATCTCAGTATCATCTCTGAAGGCACTGCCTCAGGCAACTGGTCTGTAACAAAGCTTACTTTGGACATCAAAGACTGGAAAATCACAATAGAAAAATTAACTGTCACAGCCATTTTCTGGAGTCACACATTCACAGACCCACTTACCAAACATGACTAAGCTTATCTGCTCTTATTGCATTGATCTATGTTACAGGGGTCCCCATCAGAGCAGAGTTGCATCTACTACAAGACAAAGAAATGGTTTTGCCACAAGCATATCTTGAGTCCTGGCCCACAAAAGAATGCCTCTTCAAGAGCAGCATATCAGTCCTGGCTGTCAATTTGAGATAAACTATTCAACACTGAATGGTGTCTTCACCGTTTCTTTCCTACCGTATCCTCTACATTTCTTCATACTGGTAGCCATGCTGAAATCTGGTGCAACAATATTGGCTTAAATCGTCATTCAGCTATGAATTCCTGTGGATACCAAATACCCTACATTTACTTACAAGCATGAAGTGGATCAGTAACAACAACTTGTGGGAATGCGGCTGTACTTCCAGGTTCCCAAAGTCAGCATAGGTGCTGGAAGTAAGGGTGTGAGGGGTGATGCTGTACCCCCTGGCTTGAAGTGGTTTCTATTATATGCAGAGTTTACAGTTTGGTTCAATGGCTTTAAGCATCCCCACTATACAAATTGTTCCAGCACCTCTGCAAGTAAGTAACTATTGCTTCTATGTAATTATTTCCTCTTTATTATATTTATTCAAGGCATTTGTGTTCACTACTCTGGTACCCCACAGATGGGCATCCTGAAAAGTGGATGGCTTATAGGTATAAATCAATAACCCCATTTTTCTAAACTTCATATCATGTGCAAACAAATATAACATTTATAACATCAGCAGCATACACAAAAATTCCATGCAGCCAAGAATTTGACAACAAATAGCCATGTGTTCTTCACATGGGATATTCCTCACAGCAGAAGGATTCTGCACTCCCTTTGCACAAGGGCTTGAGCAATTCAGTAGTGCAACGGCAACTTGAATCCTGTTTTTTTTAAGTTACTGAGTTTATGAAAAACTCACTTTATTGTGCAATAAAATGAATTTGTTTGTAACATCACACAAATTAGACATTTCTTTGTCCAAACTTACATTGAACAAATTCTTACTCACCTTGAATTAGTCACGCTTGCAATGTCCAATGGGACTAGTTTCTCTTGTATGTAGGCCAAATTTGTCATTTCACTGACATTCAATATTTGAGATCAACTGGACTATTCCAGAAGTGATGTTCTATTCAAGTATCAGAGGGTAGCCGTGTTAGTCTGGATCTGTAAAAGCAGCAAAGAATCCTGTGGCACCTTATAGACTAACAGACGTTTTGGAGCATGAGCTTTCGTGGGCGAATACCCACTTCCTCAGATGCATGTAATGGAAATATCCAGGGGCAGGTATATATATGTGTGCTAGCAAGCAAGCTAGAGATAACGAGGTCAGTTAATCAGGGAGGATGAGGCCCTGTTCTAGCAGAAAGCTCATGCTCCAAAACGTCTGTTAGTCTATAAGGCGCCACAGGATTCTTTGCTGCTTTTACGTTCTATTCAAGGTGAGCCAGGATAACAGAATCTGGGCCACCGATAGGCTGAAGTCTAAAAACATCCAATAATCCCTAATGTTTTAAAGTTTAGCAACTCCTGAGTTATCTGCATAACTCAAAACACAGAAAAAATATTTTCTTCAATTTTCCTAAACAGTTGCCTTTGAGCTGAGATCAAACATGACAGATTTCAGCCTAAAAGGAGTTTTTTTCAGTCTGTTATGAACATTTGAAAAACAAGGGCTTAAATGATTAATTTATCACAACATTCACCACTGAAAACTATAACAAAAAACTTGTTTCTAAAAATAATTTCTGCAGATTGGTGTCAGTAATATGCTGGAAAAATAAGATCCATAATTCAGCTCCTTTATAAACTATCACAGTTATATTAAATCACACTCGTGGTATGATATACTACACTAATATAATCCTTTCTTTATGTTTGTTGCCTTTTTAATATCATTGGAGATAGTTCCTTCTGTAGGGAACAGAGAATAAATGGAATAAAGCTTATAGCTTGTAATATAGGAAGTGCCAGTTGCATTATTCCACTTATAATTAATTTCAACTCTACTTCTTTTGAAATGCTAATGGAATTTGAATAATCCAGTTTGAATGTAACAAGTAAATTAATTAAGGGAAGTTTCTTATTATATTTTTTTAACTAACTAAACCAGAGTTGTTAGCTCCTCTAGGTACAATGTTAGAGAACAGATGGTCATCTTTTCACCTTAAGAAAATTGGTGTTTGATACTGAAATCTTGATCACCTACCATCTGCCTGCTAATGATTAGTAGCGGCAGCATCATTTGTCTGTATGTACTCTAGGAGAAGGAGTAATGTCTCTTGGACAACTTTGAGCACTTTAATGGATGTCAGTTCACCTACAAAGTGAGTAAAACCACATATTAGGGAACAGACAAAACCAATGGCCTTTCATTTTATGTATAGTATTCTGTATCTCAGCTGAGGTTCCAAGCAAAATAAAGATTATGCAGTTCAATTTGCTGCAAATGGTTGTTGCTAGCCACACAGAGCAATGTACAAAATTGTAGTTGTCTCCAAAAAAGCTAAGGAATAATGTGAAAACTGTATTACGTCTCACCTATAAAAACAAACTGTTCTGAGCAGTCACATCGAAGGTCAAAGATAAAATCTTAACAAAAAAATCATTACAATTCCTTGAGAGTACCTTTTCAGTGGATAACTATCCAGAATTCCTTTTACAAGCACTCATGGCCACATGATCCTAATACATACAAGTATTTAATTTCCCTGTTCCACATAACATAAGAAAAAATACAGCAAACAATTCATTTATTACACCAAAGAAACATCATAAGACATCACTGGGTACTCTAAACAACCTTCATATTTTGTCACTGTAGTCTTTAGCTGAGGGACATGCTGTAACTAGACAAGTTCAACCAAATGGATTTGGTTGGGGCTTTTTTAGATATAGAGAGACAGAGAGAGATACATAATTCCTTTGATCGCCAACCAGAGGTTCTAGATATAGTGGTCAAAAAAATTTAAGGGCGGCCCGAAAGGTTCACCTGCAAGAAATGAAAGTATCCACAAGAGCTTCTAGTGTACAAACAGGCATTAATAGAAAAAGAGTGAAATTCACCACTCTGCAGAGACAAACCACAGGATCTACACATCCTATAGGTTTATGCACTGGTTCTGAGGATTTAAGCAGCATTCAGGCTTTGTGCTGACTCTCTGTGAATTACACCCACAACTGATCATTAATTGCCTATGTGCCCGTTTGCATGTGCATTGTTCTGATGGTTCATACAGTACACCCTCCTTCAAAAATCTGTCCTGTTATTTCTATAATGTTTGCAATATTCTAAAAACTGCTGTTCTAATTTTAGTGAAAGGCAAGTCATAGAGCTGAATCTTTGCTTAAGTCTCTTGCCCACTAATGCTTAGATATATTTATCCAAACTGCTTGGGTCTAGAATGAGACTGGAAATCCTGATTAAATAATAACCAGGGTTCTGTTGTGGGAAAAGTGGAAAGATGTAATTCCAGTTATCTTGGAAATACTACAAATAAACCTCTCTTGCACTTTTCCAGTGCTGCTGTGTGCAGTCTGTGCTGAAACCAGGAAGAAGAGAAGCACAGGAGATTGAGAGCGAGTGCAAAAGAGAAAAACTAAAACAAATTTTTCAAAGCTCAAGAGATCAAGTTCTAAATTTGAGTCAGTTCTTTTATTTTACTCAAAATACCTTCTCCAGCCCCACCATTTCTTTTTAACTTGAGAAGAGTTAAGATGAATGGAGTGCTCATGATTGCTACTTGACTGATGTCCCTTAAAACAGAAATCCTGTATTGTACTACAGAACCCATATAACAAGGCAAATTTCACCAAATTACCTGACAACATGCCGAAAACCTGATCTATAGAGGGACCCTCATGGATGACAGTAGCAATACTATTTATATAGCATGCTTATTTCAAGAAACTAAAAGCACTGTACACATTTGGGTCCCATTTTACCTATGGGGAAACACAGGCTCAGAGTGAAGTGATGTGCTCAAGGTCACAAAGAAAAGGCTAGAGCATCCTCTTTATGTAACCCTTCTGCCCCTCTGAGTTGGCAGCAACAAGGGCCGGGTTCAGTATCCAGGGGTTCCGTTTCAGTAACACAATGCATAACCGGCTCGAGCCCCCACCCAGTGACCTGGGACACTCACATACCACACCCCCCTGGGCGCCTCTAGGAGGCAATACTTCCCCTCTCGCAAGCACGGAGTCTGAGTGTAGCAAAATCTTTTTAATAAAGGAAGGAATTAATGCGGCATCCCACTGGAGAAACACCACAAACAGGGTTATAACACAAACCATAAACAAAAACCCACCTCCAAGTACTTTTGACACTGTCCTTTTTCCCCTTAGGGTTTTAAGTCCAATCACCCCAAAGTCCAACAACCCAAAAGTCTCTGGTCAATGCCACCCCAGAGTTCGAGAGTTTATCTGCAGAGGTCCCTCCCCCCAGCCTGGATAGAAAGGGGCACCTTACGTGGTCCTGGGCCAACTGCCCTGCCTCTCCATGGGTTCTGCTTCCACCTTCTCCACGAACTGCTCTGCTTTACCAGCCACTGCACGCTACTCCTCCAGCCGTCCTCAGACACTGCTCCGCTCCACCAGCTGCTCTGCTCCATGAGCTGCTCCGGTTCTCTCTGCAAACTGCTCGGCTCCGCTCGCTCTGTGGGCCGCTCCAACCGTCCCACAGCTACTCCGCTCTGTCAGCCACTCTGCTGCCACCAGCTGTCCCATGATCCGCTCCAGCCGTCCCCACAAACTGCTCCACTCCGCCAGCAGCTCTGTTCCACAATATAGCTTTGGGCTCCCCACTAGTTAGCACCGTACTCAGTGCTCTCAGCTCAGTGATTTTAGCTTTTTAGTGATTTTCAGCTCTTAGTGATTCCAGCTCATAGTAGGGGAGCCCCAGTGCTAGTGCACCATTAGCCCAAAGTGAGTTCAGCTCAGTAACCTGTATTTAAATTCTTGAGGGAATAAAAAAATCAACTCTGACATTCCACAGTGGAGAAAGGAGGGGGTGCAACTGGTGCTTCTGGCTCCACAAGGAGACTACACCACCAGGCACAAATACCTGTCCCCAGCCTCTCTCAATTCTCTGGGTTTTGGAACCCATGTCCCATGTCTAGCCAGTACCGCCCAACTGAGGGTGAGCAATTTGTCACCAAGCAGTCCCACAGCTTGGGAGTCTGGGATAGGGTAGGCGTGCCTATGCAAATACACTCTCTGAAATTCTTTCCACCAGATGTCAGTGTAGAGCTTATCCTGACTCTGCTTACATCTATAAAATATTTGAAATATTGGCAGCTAAGCGTGCCATTTAATGGCACTATGTGGTGATTTCTGTGATACGGCTATTTCTCACCCAAGAACCTACCAAGACTGCTAACTCTTAACACATTAGGACACTGAACAGCCTTCATGTGCCTAATTATGTAACATAAAATACAGGGAACTCTAGGCAAGTTATCCATGTGTGCACATCAGTACGAAGATTAATACCCTTGTCATTTTATCCTGGACTGTGTAAACTGGAGATGATATTCTTATTCATACAAATGTCTACACGTTTAAAAGCAAATAAACAAGCTATTTATAGCTCCCTTCATGCCCTGGCAATACTTTCTAGAGAGTCTGCATGCTATCCGAGATTTTAATATGAAATGAAAAATGGAGACAGTTAAATATCTAACCAAATATAGAGAAATATATTGAATTAATAACAAGTCAGACAACCAAAAACAGGATTAAAACATTGGAGATCTGCTACAAGTTTCCCAAAAGAAAGACATTTACAGTTAAGGATTTAATTTCAAAGAATGAACAGGAAAGCATTGAATTTTCCCCCTTCAATGTCTGTCTCTGTCTTGTATTCTTGATATCAGTCAGATGGAGTTTTCATTGTAGCTCCTGAATGGCTTTAACTTAATGAGAATGTGTCACAGAGTTGTAATTATAACATGGGCTATTTACTTGCAAACATTTAAAACCAATGTAATAGATCTTAGATTTTGTATTTATTTACACATTCTCTTCAATTTTGTCATATTCTATAACTAACGTTACTAAACAAAGCTGCTCCAGGTGCTATCTTGGGCCAAATTCATGAGTAGCAAAAGCAGATCCATCTCCATTGGCTTCAGTGGAGTTGAGATTATTTCTGTCAGTTATGAATGTAATTCTTTGTGTAATTTTTCATCCTGTGTTTAAACCAGTTTAAGATAGGGAGTTATGAATGTGTTGGCAGATTATCTGAACCCTCAATACCAGCCTGTGCAGAGCTACTTTAATACACTTAATCTCTTCAAATCACTACTATCTGGATGGGTAGCAAGTGTCCCTGTGGTTGTGATATGTTTTACTCTAGATTTTGTCATCTAGGGGAAGAATAATTACAGAGGTTTTTTTACAAAATTAATATACTTTAATTGTATAATTATAACCATGGTGACACAATATAGCACGATTCATCGGGGGTCATATATGATTTCTCAAAAAATTGTGGAGGATCTATTTTATTCAGTGAGGTAAAATGGCCTTCTTGCCAGATTTTGTGAGATATTAGAAAGAGAATTCAGAACTCCAACTAAACCATTTGGCCTCGAACAGTTTCTCTGATTGCTTCCCAAGCACACCCATGTTGTGTCTGGACATCAAAACTTGTTCCAAATAAAAACTAAGAAGCCCTTCCGCATTAGGGCTGTCTCTCAGAAGGGTATGCCTCAAGGTAAGTCTGATCTATCTGCTCCTCATGTTGAACAAACTGCCCCTCTTATCCCCCATCACTTAGACTGTGCCAACCCAGCTAGGCTTATAACAGAGGAAGCTATTTCAACTGTTTATTATACTTTGAAAGGCTCCTCTCTTCTTCTGACCCAATAGATGAGCCAATGTTCACTTACACCTAGATAGCTTATCTGGTTTATAAATCAGTTCACACGTAGTGAGGATTTCTGCTTAAAGCCTTTACTTTTAACTTATCTGTAGAAAGTTTTGTATAAAAGTATTAACTCACTAATATAATTTGCGTTCTTCTACATAATAGTACAATTGCACAACTTGTTATATTTAAGGATTTTTAAAAATGAGTGCTTCTTGTAATAGTAACTACTGAAGTCAATGGATCAGAACCATTGTCATGTGACACGGATATTTGGCTTTGAAGCCTTGACCCAGGTCATGTCACTAATCAAAGAAGCTCAGTTTCTTGCCACAACTCCTGTGTATCAAATCCAATCTATTTTTCTGATGTCCCAAGTATAAAAATGCATCCACTTGTTTGTGCAAAAGACAACACATGTAAAGTCAATATTTTCCCTGTGGTACTGTGTGGCCCATTGCTAGTTGTGGATAAAAATGTATTTACTCCCATAATCTAATATTACATTGCAATTCAACGTAAAGGAGTCTTCAAGTTATTAGACTAAAATGTGATATACTTTACAGATTATGGAATAGGTGACAATAATTTAAACTGGATTTACCCCAAACTCAAACTAAACCAATCTGGAAGTTTAGTTCATTTGTATTTTACTGGCCGTTTTGTTGTACATCGAGATGATTTAGTTCAACAAGATGCTAAGTAAATTGAAGTTCTTGTTGTTAGTTTTTTTCTCCACCTCCTCCACCTCCAGTAGAAGAAAAGGGAAAAGTAAATGGAAAAGGTCATCATAAGAGGAAAAATATATTTTATAACAGATGAGGGCATGTCGCAAATAGTAGGGAAGAAAAACAAAAATTAAAAAATAAGAATAGTTTGGCAGTATCCTTTACAATTGTAATTGATTAATCATAGTGACAAGGAAGTGGAATGCTCTTCAGTAGCTGTGATGCAAGAATCCATTGTTCCATGTTCCCTAGCAGCAGCATATTGACTTATCATAGCTGTCTGTAATATTTATATAGCATTTCACTTCAAATAGCCGCTTAATAATTTCTAATCTCAACAATGATATAGAAACCACTATTTCTTACTCATCAAGCCACTGCCAAATGTCAAAATCCCTGTTTTGTGTTATTGGTTAGTAGGAGTCTGAATTTATTAATGATCTTATAACCACTTCCCATTTAAAAAGAAAAAAGTATTGAGTAAAAGAAAAGCCCTATTTACAAAAACCTAATATACATCTTTTAGAGTCAGAGTAGAATTGTTTGAAGACAATTCACTCTTTCAATTCTTACTGTACTAGTTTTATGAAGTCCCATTACCACTGCTTTTTTTCCAGCTAAAACGATCTTTTAACAATGTATCTTTCCTCTATCATTGGTGTTAAGTTCCTTGTTTGCTTGTAGTGAGGTTACCTATTTCTCCTCTTCTGCTTCTGCTTCTGCCTCTTCTCTTCTGCTTCCAGACTAAGCCAAAAAGCTACAATACTTTTTCTTTTAAAGGAGGAAGGAGTGTGTGACAGTTCCAGGGGCACATGGTACTGAGGGTCACCCTGTTAGCCCCTGCCTCTGGTGTGAGAGAGCCTTGCCTGTGCCTGACTGTGTATCAGCTCCCTGACACCACCAGCCTTTTAGCCACTCAAGCTCTTCCCTCTGGGTTATGCCAGCCCTCTTTTCACCTGGCAAGTTAACAATAGGTGCACCCCAGTCTCTTTGAATTGTTCCCTTATGATATCCAGTCACTGACCCGGACTACTCACAGAAATTCCAGACCCTCTGCCCCAAAAGTGCAGTGTACCCCAGCTGACCAGTTTTACCTTCAATCACTCCTCCAGTAAACCACATAGCATTTGCAAGCACTTATAGTAAAACAAAAGCAGGTTTATTTAAGGAAGGGTTAAGATTTAAATATAAAGGAGAGAAAGTGATTAAATCAGTGATTACAACACAAAATAAAATCATAAAACATAAACCTGGGTCAATGATTATTAATGATTACCATTCATATCTAATAAAGTAGGTTCCCCCTCACCCCCAAATTTTTTCCCCTTATTTTGGTTTTAGAAGACGCAAGATCTAAAAAAATCTGAAAATTCCCTATCCACAAGGGATTTCCTTGGTGAGTAGACAAAGTACTTCTTCCTCTTTTGTGTTACACTGAAACAGTCTTTTGTTCCTATTTCATAGGCAGGGCCAATCCCTGTCTTCCTCTAATTTTCCTTTTTTACCTTTATATGGTCTCCATTATTTCCATTTGCAGATGGTTTTTCCATTGAAAGTCTTAGCACTGCGCAAGGCTGAACCATCGAGCCTTGCATTGCATCATCAGCTAAACAGGGTAGGGTGACAACTCCCTCCTGCCTGAATGGGCCATCACCAAGAGATATTGTCCACTGGTGACTAATTTTTACTCAAGTCCATAAATCTTACTTTCAGTATAAATACATTATTTCTTACATAGTACCCATCTATATATCTCACAGTGACTATAAAACTTGGACAAGTTTCAAACATTCTCCAGCTCCTTAGTACTCTTTATGGATAACTATCCTGTAAGACATGTGTTTGGTGTAGTGAGTTTGTCAGGTCTGAGGTAAGAGATGTTTACAAAGAACACATGATCCTTTGCTAAGGATCCTGTATGTCACATAGTGGTTCAGGACAGGAGGCCTGAAATCCTAGCCTTATTGAAGCCAGTGGTAAAGATCTTATTGACTTTAGATCTCATCTGAATCTGTTCCCCTCCCATGCAAGTATTCTGCACCTCCTGCTCTGCAGTATCAGTGAATATGGGATACAGTCATGAAAGGGCACCCTATGTAGCCCTTTGCTGCAGTAGGGCTGGTGGCTGTCCTGCCACATGCTAACTGCATTCTGTCACTTCATAAAGGGAAGTCGCACAACACACTGAGGGAATGGATGGTGTCTCAGGCAGCATTAGCTCTTGGATTTCTCCTTCAGCTTGCCTAAAGTTTTAGGGGGAGAGAATATGCTGCTCAGCAAAATTTGATTTGCACACTTCCCAGGGAGTGCTCAGATATGTTGTAAAGAAGCAAGACTGTTATTTCAGGAAAAGGGTTTGGGGCAGCCTGACCCCATGCCATTGACTTCAGTAGCCTTTGGACACTTAGCTACTTTCCTCCTCTGCTAACCACGCATAGGAACAAAGAGCACATAGGGCTAAGTGTGTTTCTTTTCTGCGTTCACAGCTCTATTTTATATTTCTGCCCATGGTAATTGGCTATCCATTAGGGTAGGGTGTGGGGAATTCTCCTTGGAGTTGAGCAGCATTTGGTTGAGTTTGCGCCATTACAGCGGAGACTGTACTGACTGTTTTAAGGTTCATGTTGCAGACATATTTCATGTAACACAGTGAACCAAACAGATAAACTCCCAATATCTGGTGCTCAAAAGACAACAGTTTACAGCACTAATTCTCTTTTAGATTGTATGCTTTAATACTGCACTTGTAAGCAATATCATGAAAGTAAATTACCATAGTAATTAGTCAATATTCTGTAGACACATATTTCAAGTCCCTGAATTCACAGATGGATAATTCTTCCCTTAATGGTGTTTTGCCGATAAATGAAAACAATACTGAACGTAGGTTAAGAAAATAAGTGTTCCCATAAAAGAAAACTTTGGAACTAGTGCACAGTTCTGACAGTTTCAGAAGATGGCATTGGATCCCTGGGATTGAAAGCAGAATATGGCCAGTAAAAGCCAGGCACGTCTCTCCTGAGTGGGCAACTCATTTAATGTAAGCAGTGAGTGAACATCCACCATAAATACATCTGTATGGTAGGATGATGGAATGAGATTTTTGTTGTCCATAGGAATCAGCAGTCTGAAAAATACCTGAGGACTATAATCATAAGGTCAAATTCTGCAGTGCTTATTCAGGCAAAACTCCCATTAGTTTCAATCTGTTTAAGGACTGCAACATCAGGCCCCTGAAAGATATTGTCCCTAATGTATAAGGTAAGTCTGTCATTAATTAGCAGCTTCCCTCCCTCACAACTCAAGTTTTACTGGCTTTTGTTGTCTGAGTGCCATAGGGCATACATATCTGTTTTATTAAATCTTGGACTCTCCATAACAGAGCTCATGCCCTCCTCAGTAAAACGCAGTTAATCCAATATGCAATATTAAAACAATGCCTCTAAGTTGGGTGAATGCTACCATGATGCAGCAATTACACAGGCATGATGAATAGCAGTGTATTGTACATGCTCCAGCAGCTCTGTGAGTAAATGGTGGCAGATAAGTTAATAGAGCCCCAAGGCTGAGACATCTTCCATTTTTAGAAAATACTCATGAATATACTTTTTTCTGAAAAACTTAATACCTTTTTGGGTTCAGCTCAGGCTCTCTTTTATTTGCACACCTCTCCACATAGCTGAAAGACAGGTTCTTTTTATGCACGGAATGAAATAGCACAATAAATTTCAAAGGGGGAAGTATAATATAATGCAGAGTCTCTAAGAAAAAGCACATGCAATTTTGTTCATCTTTATAGTGCACATATGGCATTACATCACCCTCATCATCTTACAGTGAAGCAGTAAATATTAACCCTTAGGCAGCCATCATTTTTTCACTTTGCCAGCCAAATAAACGTGGTGTAAGGTAAGAGCATTGTATGTTCCAGCCTGTTCAGTTGCCATTATGCATGAATAAATCATTTAAAATACTGCACTGCAGTTGGAAAATACCAACTGAGAGACGGCCAGCCTCAGCACTCTGTTGCTTTTGTCAAGCAGTGTTGGTGTTGCCATAAAATTGGAAGAGAAAGCAATTCATACTGGCCATGGATTGCAGAAGTCATAGTACAAGCATGTTTTAGCTTCACTGTGGACATTAAACAATGGCCACTCAAAAACCAATGTAACAGACATCCATAAAGGGGCTCAGTCCATATGATTGTAAAATAAGTACCAAACTAATTCATTTTGCAGTCATCTTCCCCTTTCGAAGTAAATTTCTGTAGCAAACAAATTTTTAAGAGGAAATAAGAAAAATTAACACATTGCCCTCTTTTTTAGGTTTCAGAACTGCAGCTGCTCAAGCCTATGCTACTCTGAACATCAAATACTCTACAGAACAGCACTACACAATCTCACTCTGCCATATCTCTCAAGGCTGATGAAAATACTGAACAAGGGGATAGGTTGAAGAGATAGCATATGGTTTTTCCCCTAAATATGATGGATTACTGTAGAGTGCATTAAACAACAAAAATAAAAGCTTACTGTCTGCAACTAATGGTTCCAGTATATTCAGTTCAAGTAACAGTTTGGGTAATTAATTCACTTAGCCTTTTTAAAGAGATCGAATACAGTGAAATACTATAAGGTGATGGAGCTAAAAGGATTTCTTGATCATTTTTGTGGGCACACACCAGCATCTTTACCTCCAATAGCATACCGCATATATATATTTTATATAGTGTTAGGACCCACATAGCTCAGATCTGGTCATGAGTATACCCTAGATGCTGTTCACTGTTTGGTGACATAGTCTTCATACCCTGCACTAAAACCACAATTAAATTCAGTTGTGTTGTTACTCCATGTGATCCATCTTTACTAATTTTCTTAAGGTATCTCATTGCTTAGCAACCCAAAATTGTTCCATCATGTTCCACTTATGTCGGACAACTGCTCCAGCCTATCTGTTCCTTTCTTTGTCTGAAAGTGCTGTTCGGGGGGGCGGGGCAGGAGGGGGGAAATCTAATAGTGTGCTCAAGTGTTCCATTTATATGCTTATTGTATGTTTCCATGAGTTGGTTTGGCATGTTAAGGAATGCACCAGCCTTTTATCATTGCAGACTTTAAATACCAAAGAACATTAGTCTGATTTTATTGTCTTAGTTCTAGGGTGATATTTGTCCACATCACAAACCTAGCACATGAAATGGAATAATAACTCTGTATGATTGGCAATCTCTGCTCAGACTGGAATAAAAGGGCTGTTCCAAGTTGGAACCGAGGTGTATTGACAGTGCTGCATGGGTGAGGAAGTTTGTACTGCACTTGCTGGCAGTCCTGCATTTTCATGAGTATATTTGCACACACACAAGTGGCAGGATAATTGACCTGTGATACACCAGGAGCGCTCCAGTCCCAGAGTCAACAATAAAATGCTACCTAAGGTTAGAGCTACTAGTATTATTTTCTGTTTGTTACTGCTCTTTAACATTCGACATGGTCATTGATTTAAAAAAACTAAATGATCAACCAACCTAAAACAATGGAGAAGTTCATTCTGAAGACCTAAAAAGTTCAGGGTTGAAATCCTGGACTCATTTGCTATCACAGCCAATCACTTCCTTCCACTTACCCAAAAACAGACCATTTCATCTGCCTTCACCCTCAACCTTCCTGCACTACTTATCTTAACTCAGTTCTATTAACGGAGTTTCAGATCTGACTCTCTTGTTGGTGAGCTGGAACCAGTTTCTCTATTGAAATATTTCACATGCTAGGGCTTTCCCAGGTCAGAAGTGCTCAAGAATTGATTGCTTCCATCCCCATCCAACACGAGACACTGAGGTCCTGCTCTGACCTTGCATCCCTTGTATATTCTTTTCCATCTCCCACTATTTTCCTCCTGTCCTCTCTCCCCCTCAGCTTTTCATCTGATACTGAAACCAGCTGTACTACATGGCACCAGTTCGATGAGATGAGATGGCCATCCAACTCCACCCTGTCTGAAAAAGACCAGGTGAGGAGAGGGACATGACCAGATCAATCAGATGATGTCCCGGCTCCACCTACTTAGAGCCTCAGGTCTCTCTGAGGCCAATGAAAGTTTCTCACTGACTTCAATGGGAGCTAAACGAGTACTTGAAGAAATGATTTGATACGTTAGCATACTAAGATGGACTTCAGAGGTGACAAGATGTAAACTGTGTTATTTATCCACATTTCTTAAAAAGATATGGCCTTTAAATGTGCATTCATTTAAACTCTTTTCTTTTCCCCAAAACAGGGAAAAAACAGTCAGGCTAAAAGAGTGCAATCAGTTCTTTGAAATTGTTTCTTTCAAGTGTTGACCATATTTGTTCATTGACTATGGACCTCAAAATTAATGTCACATGTATTTTATTTCTGATCAGACAACAGTACATGAGATAGTCTATTTTTCTCCTAAGCTTTTAGAGTTAGCAATGTTTGTGTGTTTCAAGTTTCAACTTTAAAAAATTGTATTTAAAAGACAGATAAAGATATGCAGATATTTGTCACACAGCAATAATATTGAGTCAGTCACTTTGCTCTGTGGTGAGCTCTATCATTACCATGAGGTAAGTATTCCCTGCAATGGAACTCTGCGGAATGTATTTATTGACTGTGCAATTTTTATCACTGATTACACAATTTAATCTCTTTCTCTGAGTGCTAGGCTACCATACTCTTTATTATGTATGTTCAGACTCACAGTTGAAAGGTTTATGAATTGTTATTTATGACTCTTCTCCGTCCTTTAAAAATGCTGAGAGCAGCATTATAAAGGATAAAGTGCCATTCTAGAGAGGACAAAACTGAACACAGTAAAGTAGGAAAAATTAATTAGATAGCAACGTTTAACCAAAGACATTGCCTGTTTACCTGGGTAGACATCTAAATTAATAATTAGAAAAAAGCAATTTGTAAGAAAATGAATGCCTGTGGTTAACAAATACACCGTAGGAAATACTGAGGTAACAGAGGAAAATCATTTTTTGGTGTTGAAAGATTCTATTGTATATTGAACAAGGGTGTAAGTGAATGGCACATCCACGTAATGAATCAAAATCTCCCATCTCCTGTAAATTCTGCTGAAAATGGACTGGATTTGAACACTGCTGCTAAGGGTTTTGGATAAGTTAATTTATCCTTGTCATGGTATAATTCTCCACTCTGAACCTTAACGTCCAAAAGAATTCCTCTAAGCTCAATTACCAGCTTAGTACTTGTAGCGCTGCCACCAGCCAGGAATTCCAGTGCCTAGTACACGCTGGTCCCCCCAAAACCTTGCCTGGGGACCCTCAAGACCCAGACCCTCTGGATCTTAACACAAGGAAGGTAAACCCTTTCCCTCACCGTTGCCTCTCCCAGGCTTCCCCTCCCTGGGTTACCCTGAAAGATAACTGTGATTCAAACTCCTTGAATCTTAAAACAGAGAGGAAAATTCATCTTCCCCCCTTCTTCTCTCTCCCCCTCCCAGACTCTCCCTGAGCGAGAAAGTAATCCTAACACAGAGAGAAAATTAACCTCTCTCCCCCTTCCCTCCTTTCTCCCCACCAATTCCCTGGTGGATTCAGATCCAGTCCCCTGGGGTCTCACCAGAATAAAAAAACGATCAGGTTCTTAAACAAGAAAAGCTTTTAATTAAAGAAAGAAAATACAGTAAAAATTATCTTTGTAAATTTAAGATGGAATATGTTACAGGGTCTTTCAGCTATAGACACTGGGAACACCTTCCCAGCCTAAGTATACAAGTACAAATTAAAATCCTTCCAGCCAAATACACATTTGAACTCCTCCCAGCTAAATACACATTTGCAAATAAAGAAAACAAACATAAGCATAACTAGCCTTATCACCTAGTACTTACTATTTTGAATCTATAAGAACCTGTTTCAGGGAGATTGGAGAGAAACCTGGTTGCACATCTGGTCACTCTCAGAACCCAGAGAGAACAACCACCAAACACTAATAGCACACACAAAGACTTTCCTCCCTCAAGATTTGAAAGTATCCTGTCCCCTGATTGGTCCTCTAGTCAGGTGACAGCCAGGCTCACTGATCTTGTTAACCCTTTACAGGCAAAAGAGATATGAAGTACTTTTGTTTTTATTAACTCTTACTTATCTGTTTATGACAATCCTGACTTATTCTATAAAAATCCACAAGATCAACGGCTTCCATGCTAACAGCTATTCTTGGGAGATCTTCTAATAGCTTAAATTAAACATCATGGAGACACCATGTATGTTGCATGAAGGACAGTGAATAAAAAGAAAGTCAGTAAAGGAAGAAAAAAGAAAAGAATGTTGGAGAGAAGAGGAAGAGAACGATGGACAGTATAGTAGGGAAGAAACAAGCTGAAGGGCACCTAAAAGGAAATCCTGAGAGAAGGGGTGGGGAAAAGCAGAGAGAGAAAAGTGAAGAATTTAGAGAAAGAGGGAAGAATGAAGGAAGGATAAACTCAGCGTGTGTTGAACAAGAAGAAGTAGAGACACACCATATAAACAAACTTTAACAATGCAATGGAAAAGAAACGCAAGTGAACTAAATACAGAATTCTAAGAGAAAACAAGAAATAATGTAGCAAAATGGAGACGACAGTTGGGAGGAAAATAACAGAAGTACCAAAAGAGTTAGAGGCAGGCACATGAAGGTTTGACAGTATTAAAATCTAGCCATAACAGAAATCAGTAGTATTTCATCTATTGGGTCAAATTAAACCGAGGTGTCATTCCACTGAGATCACATGGAGTAACACCACAGATAGATTTGACCAATTGTGACCATATGTGTGTGCGCACGCACATGCATGCGTATAGTTTGATATACGTAAACATACAATGCTGGCAATGGTTCATACTTCTCCAAAACAAATCAGGGCAATGGGCAATGGGCTTTATCCTACAAGATGCTGAGTGCTCTGGCCCTTAAAGCATGTATTTAACTTCATACATGTGCTTAATCCCATTGACTTCAGTGAGACTATCCATGGAATTTACAGATTTTCAGGTTTGTGCCAGCGTATTCAGCACCCTACAAGATAGCATCTGTAACATTGGCCCAGGTTGAGGCTCACGAAATAATAGCTCATAATAACAAGAAAAACTTTACAATGGTGGATTATCTCCAAATTACGTCTTAATATTCAGTCAAAAATTAAAGAATATAAGGCTATTATATATTAAGACTATTTGTGTTCTAGAATAAAAGAAAACAATGTAGTGAACAAATGTGTGCTGGCAGAGGAATAAACCTGGTCTCCTGCTTGGTCTTTTTCATCTAATTTCTATTAAAAAAAAAATCTATTCTTACTGTTAAGTGTCTGCTATTGCTGAACTATTTCACTTGTGTTACTAGGGTCTAATCTGATTTTTATAGTTTACATGACAGTATATCTGACTTACTAGGGAAATTGAATTGAATACCAAGTCTTGATATTTGGGGAGCCACTGGCCCTTCTCCAACCTGCTGCAATGCATCAGTTTATTCAAAACTGGTACAGAGACTTCCTCACACTATCACATCCTTTGGTCCATATCTGGACTGAATCCGGAATTTCCTGTTTCTGTTTCATTAGCTTGCTACTTCAGATGTAGCTATTAGAACTGTAAGTAAATCAATCACTCCCACACTACTGTATGAGCGGGAGTGATTGTCAGAGCTAGCAACATCTGATCTACCCCTCTTCTTCAGAGTTGTGCACAAAAAGTGGGAGCAATTCTGTTTATACCTAGGAAAGTTATAATTTCAGTTATGCTCAGAGAAAATTTATGGCAAATTTGCTTCCACTAAGTTGGAAAGCACATAAATTAGAAAAAAAAATAGGGATTTTATTTTACACTCAATTCAGCTCTAGTTATTTGTATGCCCTTTTGATGTACAAGTACCTAGTGCCATTAATACAGTGGATATGAATATTAAAACAATGTTGTAAAATATGGCAAAATGTTAATATAAGGCTTTTATGAAAGGTTATAATTTTTTTCCAGATCATAAATCTGGAATATGTTTGTATTAAATCCAACTGCTGCATTTGTTCAGTTCCAATAATTTACCTCTGGCTAGGCACAAACAGGTTATTTCTTGGATTATATTTCATTCCGCTATTATATTCAGCTTCAATACTAATAATAAAAGCTTTAAATGAAATGTGTCCCAGGTGATTATTTTTTGAGGATTTATAAATTATTTGTCTCCGTGTTTATGTGATCTGAATGACAATTCAAAATAAAAGTGCAGATCTGGGAATATTTTTCTAATCAGATAGCTTAACATTATGAGCACAGGCCATTCCTTTCCATAGTCATGACAATTAATTAGTTCTGCTGATGGAGAGAGGCTGTTTAACAGAAGACAAGATATAGTCAGATTCCAGAATCATTTGTTCTGAAGCAATGTGGGAACTGGGAAATTAATTTATACTGGCAATGTCCAAAATGGTTCTTCTGGGACTCAGCTACAGTGATGAACATCATTGTTTCAAATAAATACCTGCTTGTTGAGCTTTATGAGAGATAGCTGAGGTGAGTAGACAGAGGTTTGGGCTTTCACTCATTTCTTTAGAAGGATTATTTTTAAAAGTTAAGACACCCACCTTTTATTACTTAGAGCTCAATTCAATTGTAAATACTAGAGCAGGGATTCTCAAACTGAGGGTCGCAAGCCCTCAGGTGTCGTGAGATTATTATGGAGGGTCGCGAGCTGTCAGCCCCTGCATATGGCAGAGTTCTAGCTGTCAGCCATGCACAGAGCTGACAGCCTAAGCCTTCAGAGCTGGGCGGCTGGAGAGCAGCGGCTGCTGGCTGGATGCCCAGCCCTGAAGGCAGTGCCACCACCAGCAGCACAGAAGTAAGGGTGGCATGGTATGGAGGGTTGTCACTTTTTTGGAGGGGTTATTACAGCCTTAAATATTTTCAAAGGGGGTCCCAGCAAAAAAAGTTTGAGACCCACCGTACTAGAGCATCAGAATCACATGCAGGAGCATTCAGAATGCAGCAGATCAGTCCTGTGTGAACTTCTGGGGCTGCAATTTGGAAGCCAGATATAAAATATTGCGCTGGAAATAAAAAAGGAATACATAAAAGGAGGAAGTGCTCCTCCATGATTCCTTAGGGATATAGTCAACATGTTACACACTATTGCAGAAGATCACTATTAAAGACAATGAAGCCAAGGCAGAGTGGAGAGAACAGGTAATATAATCATAGAAATGGAGGACTGGAAGGGACCTCAATAGACCAACTATTCCAGTCCCCAGCACTGAGGCAGGACTAAGTATTACCTAGAACACTCCTGACAGCTGTTTGTCTAAGCCGTTCTTAAAAACCTCCAATGACAGTGGATAAGGAGAACAATTTATCACCCTTCTCTTCATAACAACCTTTTACATACTTGAAGACTTATGTCCCTCTTTCCTCCAGTCTTTTCAGACGCTCTAATTCCCAGGATTTGTGTCACATAGGGTATGGCTACACTTGCAGCTGTACAGTGCTGCCGTGGGAGCGCTCCCGCGCCAGCGCTTTGAAGTGCGAGTGTGGTTGCGGCGCCAGCACTGGGAGAGAGCTCTCCCAGTGCTGCACGTTCTCCACCTCCCCGTGGGGATTAACTTACAGAGCTGGGAGCCACGCTCCTAGCGCTGGGGCACTGTTTACATTGGCGCTTTTGCAGCGCTGTAACTTGCTGCGCTCAGGGGGATTTTTTTTTCACACCCCTGAGTGAGAGAGTTGCAGCGCTGTAAAGCGCCAGTGTAGCCAAGGCCCTAGGTTCCCTTTCCATTTACAGCTCTGCCGCTTGAAGCAAAAGAGCAGCTGAGGAAAAAAGACACAGGCAGAGTTCCTCACCAAACACTCCTCAACTCAGACCCCTTTCTCTTCAACTTCACCATGACCTTTTGTCTACTGTAGCCTCAATGCTATAAAAAAAGGGGTAAGTGTTGACATTAGCCAAAATAGAACTCCATATAAAGGCAAGGGTATATTCATGCAGATCACTTTGCAGAATCAGGGTTTAGGACTATAAATTGCCTGGGGCAGGAACCTAATTATATGTCTATTCAGTTCCTAATACACACTGAGCACTTTGGGCCTGATCCAGAGTACAGCAATGGAAACATTCTGACTGATTTCAGTGTGCACTGGATCTGAACCTCAGCAGACAATTCAAAACAGGAATTGCATCATCATACTACTAGCATTACCAAGAACTGCCGTTTCCACCTGTAAGTCTAGAAAACTGCACCCTAGAGACCTTGAACTACAAAAAGAAAGGGCTTCCCACCTAAGTAGTTTCATTTATCTTGCATTGTTTAATGGCATGTAAGCCAAAGAACATGACTATTAGTCAAATACACATAGCAACCCTAACTACTAGCATGACTAATATGATGCATGGTAACACTTAGGGCATGGTTTGTATCATAAATATTCATTCAAAATGTTAATTTCTTCTTACCTGCATTGTAGCTTACAGTCCCATGGCTGCCATCCACTTCTAGTTCCCCTTTCAGAACTAACATTTCCAGTTCCCTTCTAGGCCCAAGTCCTTTAATTAATTCTTCATCAAGCTGGCAACAGAGTTTGTCCAAAACAAAACTCAAGAAGGTCCCAAACCAAACAAAATCTTTCATCAGTTTCAGGGTCAACAGAATTTCTTCCTTGGTTTACTACCAGGCCTCCTGCCTCTGGTATTTCTGACTATTTCTCTCAGCCACAGCACCTTTACAGCTTCCTGCGTTTATATTTGAATTACCTGATTTCCCTCAGCTAGGGTGCATCTTGTAATCAGAATTGACTTAGCCTCAGGCTCTCCTGCCCTTGGGCAAGCCACCCTGTTACATAGCTGCAGAAAATAATATATTCAAAAATCTAAAACATTTACTTAAATAATACAGGCAACCTCTGCACCTCACAATCTTAGATTGACTTTATTGTGTGCTGATGAATAGAGAAATACATGGAATTTCCCCACATTTTAAAGAAAGTTTTTTTAAGACAGTCATGGTTGCAAGGCTGCACTTCTTGTCCCCTTTCTGGTCTCAATGACTGCACTCACCTCTGGTCTTGAGCCTCCTGCTCTTACTTGTCTCTGCGTGGAATCTTGTGTTTCTTCCAGTCTTAGATCAGGATTTGGGCCTGGCTACCCCATCTATTACCAACTGTCATTGCTCCACTAAACAGTCCGGATTTGGGGCACTTGCATTTCCTCCCTTTGGGAATCTATGACCAGTGCTATTAACCAACAGCCTTCTGAAAACAAAGTATTTTTATTTAGCAGCTAGAACAAAGCATTAGATA
The DNA here is from genome assembly GCF_007399415.2 of Gopherus evgoodei. NCBI lineage: Eukaryota > Metazoa > Chordata > Testudines > Testudinidae > Gopherus > Gopherus evgoodei. The sequence continues at coordinate 31,738,785 of NC_044332.1, read as the reverse complement.
AAAGACATTTTAAACCAACCTCCATCCTACACACATTTAATCTAATCTAATTTTACACTTCACTACAAGTTAGATGGGCTTCCTAAGAGAATGTAAGTTGGTTCCAGTCTGCTTTTATAACTGAAGAGAAAAACCTAAGAGCTATTGGAACCCAGCCTGATCTCAGTTAGTCTCCAGAGACTGTCACGCCCTGGTCATTGACCTCTCTTCTCAGGGAAGCTCTTAATTATTATTTGTATTATTAAGAGTCCCTTATTACATTTACAGCATACACACAGAGATGTTAGATAAAACAAAACCAAAAAAACCCTCTTCCTTGAAGATTGCAACTACATTATTTCTTAGTATTAAGAATGATAACATATAAAAACCAAAAGGCACAATCAATGGAACCTTACTGTAGGCTGGCTGGTTGCAAACTTTCTCTGATCACCTGCTTCCCTTGAGAGCTCTCTAGCCTGCAAGCAAGGCCAGGAAACACATCCTACTCTTACAGTGATAGCTTGTAATTCCAGCACAGTCCTTACCCTCCCTGTGTATCTGGGCCCATTTACCATATTGCTCAATGGTCTTTGTTACAGAGCCAAGATGTGACATCTTCCTTCTGCTCAAATTGTTTTTCCCCCTCATCCAGCCAGGCCATCAAAGAAAAAGAAATCTTAACGGTTGCTCTAATATTTGGCAGATAGACCCATTCAGCATTAATGACTTGTAATCGTTGGTCTAGTGACAGTTTCTACCTGTGGAGGAGTGTGTCCAAACTGTCTGCGTTCTACTGGCAGTCCAACATGCCTAAGGACTTATGTAGATGAACAATTAGTGCATGGCAAACTGGGTTGTCAATCTCAGCGCACTAGCATGCTGCGCACAACTGTCCACGAGGCCCATGCTATTGTTCACTAACAGCTTAGTGCGCATTGGTCTACTCCTGTTTCAAGCACAGTAGATCAAAGTACACTAGCAAACTGTTAGCACAGAGTAGCATGGTCTACGTGGACAGTTAGGACATGTCTACATATACAGCATTGCAGCTCGGCAAAGGACAGAAGCTATGTCAGCGGGAGAAGCTTTCCCACATACATAGCGCTGTGCACACGAGTGCTTATGTTAGTTTATGTCGTTTATTCACACCCGAGTGACATCAGTTATGCCAACATAAGCTGTAGTGCAAACATAGCCTTAGTGCACAACACACCAGTGCACTGTAGATTTACACGCCGTCTTGCAATGCACTAACTGTTCATCTAAACAAGCCCTCAGAAATCCGATACATAAGCCATACGTTAGAATACAAAGCACCCCATGTTTATCACAGCCCCAATAATTCTAGACAATTTCGTAATTGTAGTTTATCAGTGTGATGGAGTAGGGGCTGTCTGTGTGGGGAATGGGAGAGCAGGGGAGGACTTTAGGGGATGGACGATACCGGAGCCTATAACCTGAGCTAGGTAAGGGAGGGGAAAGGCCAACACCTTTGCCCGGGAAGGGGGACAAAGGAAGGGAGTGGCAGGAGGGAAGCAGTTTGAGTTTGGGCTTGGGGCTGTGTGGGCAGAATTCAGGGTATCCTAGCTAGGATCCAAGCACCCTGAAAGCCCAGAAGGACTCGATGGAGGAGTCCTGACTGTGCCTGCAAGCTCTGCTGTAACCTGTGTTCCTGTTGTCCAATAAACTTTCTGTTTTACTGGCTGGCTGAGAATCACTGTGGGTCCCAGGAAGAGGGGTGCAGGACTGGACTCCCCACACTCTGCGACAACTGGTGGCAGCGGCGGGAGATACTACAGGAAGCGTCGTCCACAGGGTGCAGTAAGTGACTGGGGAGCAGTAAAACGAAGGGGTGATTAACCCCTGGGAGTGTGTGCCCAGTGAGAAGGACTTTGCAGTAACAGAGTCCCCCGGGGGATTGCAGCGAGCGGTCCCAGGGACGGAGGAGTCTACAGCTCAACCCTGGCAGAGAGGTGGTGACCTCAAGAAGGGCTGGTGCACTAGGGGTACCACTGGAAACCGTGGGGAGCGGCAAGCACCCCGGCCTGTGAGTGGCCAGCAGGAAGATGTATGCCAAGTGGCGCAAGTGCGACCTGCTGGAGCTGTGCAAGCAGAGGGGGCTGCGCCCGGGGAGGCTCACCAAGGACCAGCTGATTGCCCAGCTGGAGCAGGGAGACCGCATGAATGAACAGAGCCCTGTCTCTGAGGGAAGCAGCCGGGCAGATGCAGCGCAGGCACCAGTGTCTGTCCCCGCTGGGAGTGATCAGCCGGCGGATGAGGGCTTCCCGAGACCCCGCCTTCCTAGGCCTAGGGGAAGGGCGAGGAGGAGCCCCCCGGCCAGCAGGGGATCCTCCGGGCGAAGCTCACCCCCCAGCAGGGGATCCTCCCGGCGACGCTCGGCATCTGTGGAGCGGATGCGGCTGGAATATGACAGGAGGAGCTCGAGTTAAAGAGGCAAGAGCTGGAGGAGAAGGTGAAACAGCGTAAACATGAGGAGAACCAGCGTAAACATGAGGAGAACCAGAGTAAACATGAGCGGGAGGAGAAGCAGAAACAGTGTAAACATGAGCTGGACCTGGCCCAGCTGAGGAGCAGTGAGGCCCCAGCTGTGGTGAGTGAGGGGGGACCCAAGCCTACAAAGAGCTTTGATAAGCACTTGCTGCCCCGGCGTAAGGAGGGGGAGGACATAGATACCTTCCTGATGGCCTTTGAGAATGCCTGCAAGCTGCACAGGGTTGACCCTGCAGACAGGATCGCAGTTCTCACCCCCTTACTGGACTCCACAGCCATGGAGGTGTACAGCTGACTGAAAGGGGCAGAGGCAGGGGACTACGAACTGTTCAAACAGGCCTTGCTCCACGAGTTTGGACTGACACCTGAGATGTACTGGAAAAAGTTCCAGAGCCAGCGTAAAACCCGTGAGGTCACATACCTACAACTGGTCAACTGGGCCAGGAGTATGCCCGCAAGTGGACAGCTGGAGCCCAAACTAAAGAGGACCTGCTTGACCTATTCATACTGGAGCACCTGTACGAGCAGTGCCCATCCGACTTGAGGCTGTGGTTGAGGGACCAGAAGCTGGAGAACCCACAGCATGCAGGCCAGCTGGCCGACCAATTTGTGGACAGTCGGGCAAGGGATGGCAGGGAGGAGTCTCGAAGGAGCAGGCCTGCCTCAACACAGAGAGAGAGAGAGAGTCATCATGAGACCTCCCAAAGGGGGCCTATGGAGAACCCCCCCAAAAGGGGAACATCCAGCGTCAGGTCCCTCCAACCCACTGAAGGGGACCCATGAGACATGGGCTGCTATCGCTGTGGCCAACGAGGCCACATACGGGCCCAGTGCCCCAAGCTCAGGGATAGACCAAGCAGACTCAACCCGCAGAGGGTGGACTGGGCAAAAACCCAGTCGGAGGAGGGGCTACATTCCCAGGAAAGGGGGGCTAGCAACATACCACCTGTGAAGGAGGGAGGAGGTCCCCAGGTCAGCTCCTCTGGGGGGCTGGATGCTCCAGGCTCCGGGTTTTTGGTTTACCGGGTGGGCGCGGGGCTGCCCCTCCGGAAAGAGTGCATTGTTTCCCTGGAGGTAGATGGGAGGAAGGTCACTGGGTACTGGGACACGGGCGCCGAGGTGACGCTGGCCCGGCCCGAGGTGGTGGCCTCAGATCGGATGATGCCCGACACCTACCTGACCCTGATGGGCATGGGCGGGACCCCATTCAAGGTGCCCGTGGCGAGGGTACACCTGAAGTGGGGGGTCAAGGAGGGCCCCAAGGATGTGGGGTACACCCATATTTGCCCACAGACATGTTAATGGGAGGAGACCTCGAGGACTGGCCTAGTAACACCCAGAGTGCCCTGGTCGTGACTCGTAGTCAGAGTCAGCAAAGGGCACTGCACCCCGACAACGGGGAAGGTACTCGACCCGAGGTGCAGGACCCTAACCCAGGAGGCGGGGAACACCCAGGGGCACAGTTTAGAGAGGCTGCGGCCTCAGACCCAGCCAGCAAGAGAGAGCTGGTCCCCATCCCTGTCCCAGCTGCTGAGTTCCAGGCCGAGTTGCAGAAAGATCCATCCTTGTGGAAGCCCAGGGACCGGGCTGACCTTAGTGCGGTACAGACCATGAGGAGAGGTTGCAAGGAGAGGTTCCTGTGGGAGAAGGGGTTCCTGTACTGAGAATGGGCTCCCCCAAGGGAAGTAGAGTCATGGGGGATCAGGAGGCAGCTGGTGGTTTCCCAGACGTTTCGCCGCAAGCTGCTGTACCTGGCCCATGACATCCCTCTCGCAGAGCACCAGGGAATCCGGCGCACCAGGCAGAGGCTGCTACAGAACTTTTACTGGCCTGGGGTCTTTACCCAGGTCCGACAGTACTGCCAATCCTGTGACCCCTGCCAGAGGGTGGGGAAGCCCTGGAACAAGGGGAAAGCGGCTTTGAGGCCTTTACCCATCATAGAAGAACCTTTCCAGAAGGTGGCCATGGACATAGTGGGACCTCTCAGCAAGACGACCCGGTCAGGGAAGAAATACATCCTGGTGGTGGTGGATTTTGCCACTCGGTACCCCAAGGCAGTGGCCTTGTCCTCTATTGAAGCACACACAGTGGCAGATGCGCTGCTGACAATTTTCAGCCAGGTGAGGTTCCCCAAGGAGGTCTTAACGGATCAGGGGTCCAACTTCATGTCGGCCCTGCTCCGGTTCTTATGGCAGAAATGTGGGGTCCAGCACAACTGGGCCTCAGCGTATCACCCCCAGTCCAACGGGCTGGTGGAAAGGTTCAACGGGACGCTGAAGACGATGCTAAAAACATTTATGAACCAGCACCCGCAGGATTGGGACAAGTACTTACCTCACTTGCTGTTCGCGTACAGGGAGGTACCCCAGGAATCTACCGGGTCTTCACCTTTCGAACTGTTGTATGGAAGGCGGGTAAGGGGGCCCCTAGACCTGATGAGTGACGAATGGGAGGGGAAGGCCGCTCCCGAGGGAGAGTCAGTGGTGGAGTATGTCCTGACCTTCCGGGAAAGACTGGCCGAGCTCATGGGCCTGGCCAGGGAGAATCTGGCCCAAGCCCAGAGGAGGCAGAAGGTGTGGTATGACCGCATGGCACGGGCCCGTGCCTTCGCCACCGGGGATCAGGTGATGGTTCTCATCCACGTGAGGAGAAACAAACTACAGGCCGCCTGGGAAGGGCCCTTCAAGGTTATCAAGCAACTGAATGAGGTAAACTATGTGGTGGAGCTGTCAAACCGGGCACATCACCATCGGGTGTTGTCATAAACAGATAGCTAAGGATTAATGTCTCTTTCACCTGAAGCACCTGACCAGAGGACCAATCAGGAAACCGGATTTTTTCAACTTTGGGTGGAGGTAATTTTGTGTCTGAGGTCTTTGTTTTCTGTCTGCCTGCTTTCTCTGAGCTTTGGAGAAGTAGTTTCTACTTTCTAGTCTTCTGTTTCTAAGTGTAAGGACAAAGAGATCAGATAGTAAGTTATATGGTTTCTTTTCTTTGGTATTTGCATGAATATAAGTGCTGGAGTGCTTTGATTTGTATTCTTTTTGAATAAGGCTGTTTATTCAATATTCTTTTAAGCAATCGACCCTGTGTTGTGTCACCTTAATACAGAGAGACCATTTGTATGTATTTTTCTTTCTTTTTATATAAAGCTTTCTTTAAAGACCTGTTGAAGTTTTCTTTACTGGGAAATTTCAGGAAAATTGAGTCTGTACTCACCAGGGAATTGGTGGGAGGAAGAAATCAGGGGGGAGATCTGTGTGTGTTGGATTTGCTCTGCTGATTTTGCATTCCCTCTGGGTGAAGAGGAAAGTACTTTTTGTTTCCAGGACTGGGAACAGAGAGCGGGAGTCACTCTGTGTAGTTTCACAGAGCTTGTGTCTGTGTATCTCTCCAGGAGCACCTGAAGGGGGGAAGGGAAAAAGGATTATTTCCCTTTGTTGTGAGACTCAAGGGATTTGGGTCTTGGGGTCCTCAGGGAAGGTTTTTCAGGGGGACCAGAGTGCCCCAAAACACTCTAATTTTTTGGGTGGTGGCAGCAAGTACCAGGTCCAAGCTGGTAACTAAGCTTGGAGGTTTTCATGCTAACCCCCATATTTTGGACGCTAAGGTCCAAATCTGGGACTAAGGTTATGACATGGTGTAGCAGCGGTTGGGAGATAGACAGAATCCAGAAGCCAGTAGGAATATTATATTTTTCTTTTCTCTGCTAAGGGCTTTTTAGCAGAGAGAAACAGTTTGGTTTTAAAAGGGAACCAGAGAGAATTTTTTTTTCTGCTCTCTCTGGCAGTTTGTGGCTTGGATGTTAAGCAAGAAGCCATTAAGGTGCTATCATGAGTCTTTTGTCACACAATAGCACTCCCATTGAGAGTCATTACCAGCACTATATAAATGCAAATAAAGTGGTTTTTCAGGTTTACTTAACATTGAAGATTAGCTAAAGGCACTGTTGCTAGGCAGACTTCAGGAGGCAACAGAGAACCTGCAGTTCAGAAGATAAACACCGGAGGGCACCCCAACACAAGAAAACAGGAACCATGTCTACCAAGACAAAAATGGAGGCTGAAGAACAAATCAGAGAAGCTGAACACAGGTGACAGCTGGAAATAAAACAAAAAGAGATGGAGATGAAAGAAAGAGAAGAACAGATCAGACAGGCAGCCTACCAAAGAGAACAGGCAGCCTACCAAAGAGAACAGGCAGCCAAAGAGGCAGCACACAAAAGAAAACTAGAAGAAGAAGAGGTGGCCTACCGAAGGAAACAAGCAGAAGAAGAGTTGGCCCACCGCCGAGAAATGGAAAAACAACAAAAAGAAGATGAAGAGAAGGAAAGAACAGAGAAAGCATGAACTGGACTTGGCAAAAGCTGGGCTGCATGTGCCAGCCAACCCTAACAACCCGGCGCCAATTATTGCTCCACAGCACAGGAAATTTCCCACCTACAAGGCAGGGGATGACACCGAGGCCTTCTTGGAAAATTTTGAAAGAGCCTGTCTTGGGTACAGCATCCCCGAAGACCAGTACATGGTAGAATTAAGGCCACAACTCAGTGGACCTTTAGCAGAGGTGGCAGCTGAAATGCCTAAGCAGCAAATGAATGACTATAAACTTTTTCAAACCAAGGCCAGATACAGGATGGGGATAACCCCAGATCATGCCCGTCGGCACTTCAGAACCCAAAAGTGGAAACCAGAGGTGTCATTTCCCAAACACGCCTACTACATTGCAAGAAACTATGAGGCCTGGATAACAGGAAACAACGTTCAAACCTTGGAAGAACTGCACCTCCTCATACAAATGGAGCAGTTCTTGGATGGTATTCCTGAAGACATCACACGGTACATACAAGATGGAAAACCCAAAGATCTCGCTGAGGCGGGGGAGATTGGAGCCAAATGGATGGAACTGGCAGAAAGCAAGAAAGCTACTGTCAAGGGGAACGATTACCCCAGGGGGCACACAGACCATAAACCCTACAACCGAGGACAGCCAAAGACCCCACATACCACCCAAGTAAAGCCACAGACACCCTACCCTTCCACCTCACCAGTCTCCAGTAACTCACCTCGGCCCAGTGACCCATCAGATGGAAGATGCTTTAAGTGTAATGAACTGGGACATATCAAGGCCAACTGTCCAAAGAACACCATGCGAGTGCAATTCATTACACCACCATCACACCAAAGATCCCCAGGCCCGGATGCCTCTCAAATACCCTTGGAGCGAAGGGAAAATTTGAGAGTGGGCGGAAAGAAGGTTACTGCGTGGAGAGACACGGGGGCACAAGTGTCAGCTATCCACCAATCCTTCGTTGACCCCAAATTCATCAACCCAAAGGCCAAAGTTACAATTTACCCCTTCATGTCACAAGCTGTAGACTTGCCTACAGCTCAACTGCCTGTCCAGTACAAAGGCTGGTCCGGAATGTGGACTTTTGCAGTCTATGACAATTATCCTATCCCCATGCTACTGGGGGAAGACTTGGCCAACCAGGTGAGGCGGGCCAAGAGAGTGGGAATGGTTACCCGTAGCCAAATCAGGCAAGCTTCCAGACCCATTCCTGTTCCTGAGCCGTCCACAGAGGCCCCGTCTGTGTTACTAGAGACCCAGACAGAGGTAGTGGACCCGGATTCCATGCCTACCACTGAAACAGCCACAGCATCTCCAGCCCCAGGCCCAGAACCGGAACAGCAACCAGCACCAGCAAGTGCAACCACATCTTCAAACTCAACGCCAGAGGGCGCCAGCGAGCCAGAACTGGCAGAAGCACAAGACAGCCATACCCAAAAGGCTCAGCCAGAGCCTGAAATAACCTCAGGTGCACCAGCGGAGAGCGGTTCACCAGCAACGGAAACAACCCCATCACCTACATCGCTTCCAGAGGGACCAAGCCCAAGTCCACAGTCTGAGGAAGAACTGGTGACCCCAGCCTCAAGGGAACAGTTCCAGGCTGAGCAGGAAGCGGATGACAGCCTTCAGAAAGCTTGGGCGGCGGCACGGAGCACCCCACCGCCTCTCAGCTCTTCTAATCGATCCCGGTTTGTTATAGACCAAGGACTTTTATACAAGGAAATTCTTTCTGGTGGACACCGGGAAGAATGGCAGCCGCAAAAACAGTTGGTGGTTCCAACTAAGTACCGGGGGAAGCTCTTAAGCTTAGCCCATGATCATCCCAGTGGCCATGCTGGGGTGAACAGAACCAAGGACCGGTTGGGGAAGTCCTTCCACTGGGAGGGGATGGGCAAGGATGTTGCCAAGTATGTCCGGTCTTGTGAGGTATGCCAAAGAGTGGGTAAGCCTCAAGACCAGGTCAAGGCCCCTCTCCAGCCAGTCCCCATAATTGAGGTCCCATTTCAGCGAGTAGCTGTGGATATTCTGGGCCCTTTCCCAAAAAAGACGCCCAGAGGAAAGCAGTACGTACTGACTTTAGTGGACTTTGCTACCCGATGGCCAGAAGCAGTCGCTCTAGGCAACACCAGGGCTAACACTGTGTGCCTGGCCCTAACAGACATCTTTGCCAGGGTAGGTTGGCCCTCCGACATCCTTACAGATTCAGGGACTAATTTCCTGGCAGGAACCATGGAAAAACTGTGGGAAACTCATGGGGTGAATCACTTGGTTGCCACCCCGTACCACCATCAAACCAATGGCCTGGTGGAAAGGTTCAATGGAACTTTGGGGGCCATGATACGAAAATTCATCAACGAATTCTCCAATAATTGGGACCTAGTGTTGCAGCAGTTGCTGTTTGCCTACAGGGCTGTACCACATCCCACTTTAGGGTTTTCACCGCTTGAACTTGTGTATGGTCATGAGGTTAAGGGGCCATTACAGTTGGTGAAGCAGCAATGGGAGGGGTTTACGCCTTCTCCAGGAACTAACATTCTGGACTTTGTAAGCAACCTACAAAGCACCCTCCAACACTCTTTAGCCCTTGCTAGAAAGAACCTAAAGGATGCTCAGGAAGAGCAAAAGGCCTGGTATGACAGACATGCCAGAGAACGTTCCTTCAAGGTAGGAGACCAGGTTATGGTCTTGAAGGCGCAACAGGCCCATAAGATGGAAGCATCATGGGAAGGGCCATTCACGGTCCAAGAGCGCCTGGGAACTGTGAATTACCTCATAGCATTTCCCAATTCCTCACTAAAACCTAAAGTTTACCATGTTAATTCTCTCAAGCCTTTTTATTCCAGAGACTTACAGGTTTGTCAGTTTACAGTCCAGGGAGATGATGCTGAGTGGCCTGACGGTGTCTACTACGACGGGAAAAAAGACGGTGGCTTGGAAGAGGTGAAACTCTCAACTACCCTGGAACGTCTGCAGCAGCGACAAATCAAGGAGCTGTGCACTAGCTTCGCGCCATTGTTCTCAGCCACCCCAGGATGGACTGAACGGGCATACCACTCCATTGATACAGGTAATGCTCACCCAATCAGAACCCCACCCTACCGGGTGTCTCCTCATGCCCAAGCTGCTATAGAACGGGAGATCCAGAACATGCTACAGATGGGTATAATCCGCTCATCTACCAGTGCATGGGCATCTCCAGTGGTTCTGGTACCCAAACCAGATGGGGAAATACGCTTTTGCGTGGACTACCGTAAGCTAAATGCTGTAACTCGTCCGGACAACTATCCAATGCCACACACCGATGAGCTATTGGAGAAGTTGGGACGTGCCCAGTTCATCTCTACAATAGACTTAACCAAGGGGTACTGGCAAGTACCGCTAGATGAACCTGCCAAGGAGAGGTCAGCATTCGTCACCCATGCGGGGGTGTATGAATTCAATGTCCTTCCTTTCGGCCTTCGAAATGCACCCGCCACCTTCCAGAGGCTGGTAGATGGCCTACTAGCTGGACTGGGAGAATTTGCAGTTGCCTACCTCGATGATGTGGCCATTTTTTCAGACTCCTGGCCCGAACACCTACTACACCTGGAAAAGGTCTTTGAGCGCATCAGGCAGGCCGGACTAACTGTTAAGGCCAAAAAGTGTCAAATAGGCCAAAACAGAGTGACTTACCTGGGGCACCAGGTGGATCGAGGAACCATAAACCCCCTACAGGCCAAGGTGGATGCTATCCAAAAGTGGCCTGTCCCAAGGTCAAAGAAACAGGTCCAATCCTTCTTAGGCTTGGCCGGATACTACAGGCCATTTGTACCACACTACAGCCAAATCGCTGCCCCATTGACCGACCTAACCAAAAAGACCCAGCCAAATGCCGTTAAGTGGACTGATGAGTGTCAAAAAGCCTTTACCCAGCTTAAGGCAACGCTCATGTCTGACCCTGTACTCAGGGCCCCGGATTTTGACAAACCATTCCTAGTAACCACAGATGCATCTGAGCGTGGTATAGGAGCAGTGCTCATGCAGGAAGCAACAGATCACAACTTCCATCCTGTCGTGTTTCTCAGCAAGAAACTGTCTGAGAGGGAAAGTCACTGGTCAGTCAGTGAAAAGGAATGCTATGCCATTGTGTACGCCCTGGAAAAGCTACGCCCATATGTTTGGGGACGGCGGTTCAAACTACAAACTGACCATGCTGCACTAAAGTGGCTTCATACTGCCAAGGGGAACAACAAGAAACTTCTTCGCTGGAGTTTAGCTCTCCAAGATTTTGATTTTGAAATTCAACACATCACAGGAGCTTCTAACAAAGTTGCTGATGCACTCTCCCGTGAGAGTTTCCCAGAATCCAGTAGTTAAAAAGTGTTCTTAAAATGTAAAACTCTGTTAGTTATATACTTAGTAGTATATGTAAAGGTGCATGTGTTGTATTAATCTGTTTATTTTCAAGTTCTAGAAGGAAATCGCCACCAGTGAGCTTCCCCACTGTCTGCAATTTGGGGGGTGTGTCATAAACAGATAGCTAAGGGTTAATGTCTCTTTCACCTGAAGCACCTGACCAGAGGACCAATCAGAAAACCGGATTTTTTCAACTTTGGGTGGAGGGAATTTTGTGTCTGAGGTCTTTGTTTTCTGTCTGCCTGCTTTCTCTGAGCTTTGGAGAAGTAGTTTCTACTTTCTAGTCTTCTGTTTCTAAGTGTAAGGACAAAGAGATCAGATAGTAAGTTATATGGTTTCTTTTCTTTGGTATTTGCATGAATATAAGTGCTGGAGTGCTTTGATTTGTATTCTTTTTGAATAAGGCTGTTTATTCAATATTCTTTTAAGCAATCGACCCTGTGTTGTGTCACCTTAATACAGAGAGACCATTTGTATGTATTTTTCTTTCTTTTTATATAAAGCTTTCTTTTAAGACCCGTTGAAGTTTTCTTTACTGGGAAATTTCAGGAAAATTGAGTCTGTACTCACCAGGGAATTGGTGGGAGGAAGAAATCAGGGGGGAGATCTGTGTGTGTTGGATTTGCTCTGCTGATTTTGCATTCCCTCTGGGTGAAGAGGAAAGTACTTTTTGTTTCCAGGACTGGGAACAGAGAGGGGGAGTCACTCTGTGTAGTTTCACAGAGCTTGTGTCTGTGTATCTCTCCAGGAGCACCTGGAGGGGGAAGGGAAAAAGGATTATTTCCCTTTGTTGTGAGACTTAAGGGATTTGGGTCTTGGGGTCCCCAGGGAAGGTTTTTCAGGGGGACCAGAGTGCCCCAAAACACTCTAATTTTTTGGGTGGTGGCAGCAAGTACCAGGTCCAAGCTGGTAACTAAGCTTGGAGGTTTTCATGCTAACCCCCATATTTTGGACGCTAAGGTCCAAATCTGGGACTAAGGTTATGACAGGTGTACCATGTGAACTTGATGAAACCATACTAATGAGAGGGGGAATGTGGTGTTGTCCATGTGTGGACATTGGGAGGGGCAGGGAGATGACCCCTTAGTGGATCTATTCCCTGGGACAAAAGCTGGTTCCCCCCTGGAGGCGATTCCCCTCTCTGATCAGCTGACCCCGGGCCAGCACACTAAGATCAGAGGGGTGCTGCATCTACACCGACAGCTGTTTTCCAACCAGCCTGGACGAACTAATTTGACTGCCCACAGGGTGGAGACCAGGTCACATTCCCCTATAAGATGCTTCCCTTTTCGGGTCACTGGTAAAACTGCCCAGGATCTTGAAAGAGAGGTCAGGGACATGCTGGCTTTGGGGGTGATCCAGCCATTTTCCAGCCCTTGGGCCTCGCCAGTGGTGCTGGTCCCCAAGAAGGATGGGTCAATCCGATTCTGTGTGGACTATCGAAAGCTCAATGCCATTACCGTATCTGATGCCTACCCCATGCCCAGGCCTCACGAGCTCCTAGACAAGCTGGGAGGTGCTCGGTACCTCACCACTATGGATCTTACAAAGGGCTACTGGCAAGTGCAGCTGGACGCAGATGCCAGGCTGAAATCAGCCTTTATCACCCCTCTGGGGCTCTACGAGTTTCTGACCCTGCCCTTTGGCCTCAAGGGAGCGCCGGCCACCTTCCAGCGCCTGGTGGATCAGCTACTGAGGGGGATGGAGAGTTTTGCCATGGTGTATATTGATGACATCTGCGTCTTCAGCCAGACCTGGGAGGACCACATGTCCAGGTTAAACAAGTCCTGGACCGACTCCGAAAGGCTGGGTTAACAGTAAAGGCTGAGAAGTGCAAGGTGGGGATGGCTGAAGTATCTTATCTGGGCCATCGGGTGGGGAGCGGCTGCCTGAAGCCAGAACCAGCCAAGGTGGAGGTGATCAGAGACTGGCCTGCCCCCCAAACCAAAAAGCAGGTCCAGGCCTTTATTGGGATGGTGGGGTACTATCGAAGGTTCGTGCCCCACTTTAGTGCCATAGCCGGCCCCATCACTGAACTGTGCAAAAAGGGGAAGCCAGACAAGGTGATCTGGACTGAGCAGTGCCAGGAGGCTTTCCGGGCACTGAAGGAGGCTCTGGTTAGTGGCCCAGTTCTGGCAAACCCAGATTTTGACAAACCTTTTATGGTGTTCACCGACGCCTCAGACACGGGACTGGGAACGGTGTTAATGCAGGAGGATGAAAAGGGGGAGAGACACCCCAACGTGTACCTGAGTAAGAAGCTGCTACCCCAGGAGCAAAACTAATCGGCCATCGAGAGGGAACGCTTGGCCATGGTGTGGGCCCTTAAGAAGCTGGAGCCATATCTCTTTGGGCGACACTTCACTGTGTACACCGACCACTCTCCCCTGACCTGGCTGCACCAGATGAAAGGAGCCAACGCCAAGCTCCTGAGGTGGAGCCTGCTCCTGCAGGACTATGACATGGACGTGGTCTATGTGAAGGGAAGTGCCAACCTGATAGCAGACGCGTTGTCCCGGACAGGGGGCCCTGAACTTCCCCAGGTCACTGGGCAGAGTGACCCCGCTCAGTTCAGTCTCAAAGGGGGGAGAGATGTGATGGAGTAGGGGCTGTCTGTATGGGGAATGGGAGAGCAAGGGAGGATTTTAGGGGATGGATGATACCTGAGCCTGTAACCTGAGCTAAGTAAGGGAGGGGAAAGGTCAACACCTTTGCCCAGGAAGGGGGACAAAGGAAGGGAGTGGCAGGAGGGAAGCAGTTTGAGTTTGGGCTTGGGGCTCTGTGGGAAGAATTCAGGGTATCCTAGCTAGGATCCAAGCACCCTGAAAGCCCAGAAGGACTCGATGGAGGGGTCCTGACTGTGCTTGCAAGCTCTGCTGTAACCTGTGTTCCTGTTGTCCAATAAACCTTCTGTTTTACTGGCTGATTGAGAATCACTGTGGGTCCCAGGAAGAGGGGTGCAGGACTGGACTCCCCACACTCTGCGACAATCAGTGTTTGCTAGAATTTTTTTTTGTTACAGAATGTTTATTCTCATTTTACTGAGTGGTTTTATTTTTCTCTCAAAAGGGGATGGATTGAGAACCCTAAAGGAGGGCCAGGCTGCGATCCCCAACATCATATCAGTAAGCACTTACTCATCTGGGAGGTCCCATAGATTTCAATTAGTTTACTTGTGTCAGTGGTTCACAATCTGGCCCAGGACAGGTACAGCACAGCCCACAGCAGTGCAATTATTTTTCATATCCATTCAATCTTTCATGCTTCTTCTGAACCTACCAACAAGACTGACAAATATGACATGAACACTTCGCCAAGACTTGGAATGAAACCACAAAGTCATTTTGAGTAAGGCACCAAACAAGGCATCAGATTGAAAGTGCTGAAATCCAGCAAGGTTGACCTAAAAAGGCTTGTTTACCATGGCAGCATCATGATTTTCATGAGACATTCTAGCTCTTTGGAATGACAGATGATTTATTTCTTTCCATCCATTCACCAACAGAACAACTATGTACAGAGCACTACGTACTATGAATTACTGCACACAAGGAAGATTGGGCTCAGATTATGGTGGTATGAGGGGATCAGAACTATCATTAAATTCTACAAATTCATTATTAGAAATAGGTACATTTGTTTCTTGAATTTCAGCTTTAAAACGATCTCACAGGGGAAGCATCATCAATGCCTACTAGATAATGAACAGAAAAGAGGGATGGAATTTTAATATTACATTATCTTATACCTATAAAGTCCTAAATGGTTACCCAAGATGGTTGCCTCTTTTCATGTGATCATGCCCCACAGCTGAAATATCAAGTGACTTCTGGTGCACTTGATATACATGATTAATGCCTGCTGCCATGGCGTTCTGTGAGAGGCTCTGGTCTTTGGAACAAGCTCCCTGGATCTGTGAGAGCCTAGATTTAGTCATCTTTAAGACATACTACAAAGTACATCATTTTATCAATAGCTTGTGTAAAGAGTGGACAAAGAAGGCTGATGGACGAGGAAGTAATATAATTCATTACTTCATACGTTAGCCTATAAGATAGGGGCCCACATCATAGGATAGGCACCCATATTTTATCAATTCAAAGAAATAATATTTTAGTATATTATACAGTATTTCATCTAGAATATTAAGAAATAATTAAGGTTCTCATCAGGATGCTTTCTGTAAATCTATTTCAAAGTTTTGTTTCCATTCAAGCTAATGCAGAAATACTATATGGTCAGGATTTTCCATAGACAAATTACTCTCGAAATATATAGTCTGTGACCAGAATACAGTACTAACATAACTATGGCAGAAGAGTAAAAGTCCAATCATTCCCTCTTCATAGACACCCACTGGAGTGGGGAAACCCCTAGAAACTCCAGAAGATTCACCTTGTAGAGAGTTTCCTTTGCTTCCACCAGGCACGGTCATACTCAAAGTGACTAAAAATGGCTCTCTCTTACAGTAGCTCTGCTCCTTTTATGTATTCTGAGTTATATCTGCTGACTTTAGTGATAAACTAAAGTGTTTATTGCTTTCTATTCCTGCTAGCCCTGCCAAGCCAACGGAGCTAAAGTTTCTATTCCATCTTCTGCATCATTCACACAACCGATTACTACATTGCAACGAATTATACCTCTGCACAGCCATTGAAGTCAATGGCTAAATATATTTGGTATCATTGATCTCAGGTCCACCCACTTCTCCCTTGCTAAAAAAAAAAATTAAAATAACCCTCTAAAACTTTATAAGAGAGTTCTAAAGAAAATGTAAGACATACCGTTCTATTTAAAGGGTGCTCTAACACAAACGTGAACTTTTCAAAAAATGAGGCAATGTCAAAAAACAAAACTCAAGTTTGCAGTGGCCCTTTAAAAACTAAAGTTGAGAAGCTAGTCCCCCAGAATAAACCTGTACATAGCACTTGCTATTGGTAACCTAAGCCTTATTGAACTAAGGATTTCTATTTATTAAAGCTATTTGTTTTTAGGGTCCTCAGTAAAACTTTATTTCCTTTAAGGAAAACCATAGATCGTTCATGATCTCCACAAATATATTTAATCAAAAAGCATCATTAGACATTTTACACATATAAGCTTGTCTTTCATTGTTTATTTAAATGGGTATACACACAGACATCTTATTTACTGTTTTCCATATAATTTTGTACTTTTTAGAGGTAAGGGAAAAAAATCTATGTTTATAGTTCCCTGTAATGATATATAGAGAGAGATGTATAAAACACTACATGTATTTCCCTTTTAAAATGTGTGCTATCATAGTTAATAAACTGTAACCATTTATATCTCTAATTTAAATCCTCTTGTCATACACTTCAATTACAATAAGTCACATCATCTGGATAATAAAATGAATTTTTAAAGCTGAAGGTATTAAATATTAAAGTTGCAGTCTTGTTTATATTTGACTTACAATTTTCTTTTCTTTGTTAAGAAACATAACTAAAGATAGAATTATGGATATTTGTAGGATTGCTGCTATGACTTCTTTTTTTGGCAAATAGTGGTATCAATAAAAATGATGCATCCAATCTATTCCTAGGTCCTAGTCCATGTGCATTGATCGATCTTCACTAAAGGCTGTAGTCTAGATTTCCCCAAGTAATATCTCTAATATATAAATCAAAATTGCAATTCCACAATGCACTTTAGCTGGATTGCTTTTGCACAGTGTTTCTCAGCTCCTCACTAAATAACCCTGGTGACCTTATATGTAAAGAAAAAATATTAGGAAAATCATTAGCTAATACAGTCTGAAATATGGGATATGGGGGTGAGGGGCTAAGCTTTCATCTGATCATGAACTATAGACTTTCAAAGAAATAATCTAATAGATACACATCTACCTTGATATAACGCTGTCCTCAGGAGCCAAAAAAATCTTACTTCGTTATAGGTGAAACCGCATTATATCAAACTTGCTTTGATCCACCGGAGTGTGCAGCGCCCCCCCCCCCCCCCCCCCAGCAGTGCTTTACCGTGTTACATCTGAATTTGTGTTATATCAGGTCGTGTTTTATCGAGGTAGAGGTGTAATTGTAATAACTAATTGTAATAACTAAGCTTAAACAAGTGAACAATTTTCTCTTGACCATTGGGTCATATTCTCCACTATAGCCTAGACATGCTCAGCACTGCACAGTGAGATGATCATCAGAGACCTGGCTACAAATCACTGGTTCTCTACTTCATGCCTGGGGCCCTGCACAGGTAAAATCTCTTATGCAGCCCTCCTGCTCCACACCTGGCATTAGAGTGACCAGATGTCCAGATTTTATAGGGACAGTCCCACTATTTGGGGCTTTTTCCTATATAGATGTCTATTACCCTCCATCCCCGTCCCAATTTTTTACACTTGCTGTCTGGTCACCCTACCTGGCATACCCCCTTCTGCCATGGCCAGAAAGGAGGGGGTGAAGGGCAGGAGTCACTACACTGGGGACATTGTCATGAGGGAGTGGAATTCTCAGGTGTCCATATCCAGCCCTATTGTGCCAACAGAATGGCACAAAGGGGATTGATCCTGTGAGAATCTGGCACTTAGAGCTTTGTAAATCATTAAACCTAGAAAAATGCTAACTGACAGAAGGGAGAAAATTTATATATATAATTAAATATGACAGAAAAAGTATTTTGCAGCAAGAGGCTGATGTGTTTTAAAGCAATGCATGATTACAAACACTTTTAAGAGCTTTTTGAAGGGAACAACAAACTGTTTAAAGAAAGGAAAAGGAGAGTGACATGATTTTGTCTGAGTTTTACATATAAAAAAAGCCAAGATTTCACTATTTCCATCCAGCACTGGTAGGAGAATACAATTCAAATTCAATTAAGTTAATCACTGTTCTAATAACAGAAAACAATGAAATAATAGGCTGGGATTTTATAGCCAAATTGTGTTGGTAAGCATCAAGAAAAGCTTTTATATTTCCTTTAAGCAACGTTTACTAGAAGCTTAGCACTTGCGGTAGGGAAAGTGAAATAGAGTCAGGTCACGTATAAAAAAAAAGGAGTCACTGAATCAGTCGCACAGGATATGTCTCCACTTCAAAGAAAAGCCTGCAGCTGGCTCCTATCAGCCAACTCAGGCTCCCGGGGCTCAGGCTGCAAGGCTATTTCATTGCTGTGTAGACTTCTGAGCTCAGGCTGCAGCCCAAGCTCTGGGAGCCTCCCACCACACAGACTCCTAGAACCAGGAAGCCTACACTGCAATTACACAACCCTTTAGATTGAGCCCCGCAAGCCCAAGTCAGCTGGCAAGGGCCAGCTGTGGGCATTTAATTGCTGTAGAGACATACTCCCAGAGACTGGGTTTGGAAATGTAAAGACGGTATTTTTCATTCTCAAAGTGATGCATGACTTGTAAGGCTGGGAGTGGGTGTTTTCAAGATGATAAAACTGTAAGGGCTCAGTTGTGTCATTAAGGTGCCGCCTAGAGTAAAGAGCTCTGCTGAGCTGACCTGATCTGGGCAATGGCAGGATGTATACTCCACCATCTCTGTGGCCAGCCAACATCAGTAGCACATAGAGGGAAAAAGCAGAGGCTGAGGGGTGTGTCATGATACCAGAGGTCCTCAGTTACTATGATGATAAATACTCTAATTAAATCTAGACAGATCATCCCCACTGCCTTTGACATGGTTGGTACCCCAGCATACCAGAAATGAGCAGGTCTGTACATGGGGTTATACAGAAACAGCAAATGTCACCAGTCCCTGTTCAGGGAATGCAAGGGAGGGAAAGGATGTGTGTCTCCTATCTCCTAGTGCATCTTCGAGTAAGGGCCAGCCACAGCCTGGCCCACAATATCACCGACATTGACTGACATACAGTACATACTATTACCTCTTTTGACCTGAATGGTTAGCCAAAAATTCAGCGTCCAGTGGGTTGTTCCAGTTAGGAGAAAAAAATTGTGATGGAGTCTGTTTCTTTCTCTGTGTATTTACAAAGAATATATGAAGTTGTGTTTCCCTGAGCATAGCAGGAATCAAACACCAAGACAGCATCTTTGATCACAATCCCATGCCCCTTATCTAACAAACACTTAATCCAAAAGCTCCTTGCTTTTTTCAGGGTCATGAACCCAGAACTTTTGTGCCCTTCGCTTTTTCTGCTCCTACTTTTCTCATGGTCCCTCAAACTGTCACAGAACAGTAGCCGATGAACCCCTCCACTCACAGGTGCCTTGCATGCACCTTTGTTTTGGGTAGAGACATGCCAGCATTTGGGTAGTACTCCTATTGTTTCAGCTATGCAATTACATGAAGGAGCTTAATGGCTGCTTTACATTTATCTTTAATGACAGGCAGCTACTACATTTGTCAGTTTCAAAGAGGTTTAACCCAACCATAGCAATACTTTGAGCCATTATCACATAGCTTTGCATGGACACTTCTTTCCTTTTCATCATACCTGCAGCATCACTAGGAAACACCTAGCAACAGAAGAACTTTTTTCCCGATCCTTCTGCCTGCGAGCACCAGATGTCCTCTAGTTCACCTATCCCAGATCTAATTGTATGGAAGGCACTAGGATTCCTTAAGTGGCCCCCTTCCAAAAGGGTAATGGGAGAGAAAGTTCATACAGAGCCCCATGGAAGTGGATGGATTCATTCAGGTGTGGGGATTACAAAGGTTGGCAGGGACTCAAGCTCCTCTCCCACAAAACTGCAAAAGGCTGGGGAATCTTGGATGCCCTCTTAAATAAGGCTTGTAAGATTCCACAGTGTAATGTGTTCTGTTCTGTGTGTACGAATCCTTTTTTATAAGGTGAACATGGGGTAGCTTCAGTGTTCTGTGACAGAGTCAGAATTCATAACCATTCTCTGCATCTGTGAAATAGGTTGCAATTTGAACAGGTGCTATAGTAGAAAGAGAAAGCCTGAAGCATGAACCTGGTGCAAAGCCTGAGGCTGAACCAAAGTCAGCAAAAGCCATGCTATGAAAACACTCAGGCCCTGTCAAAAGCAGATGCTTGCCTACAAGCCAGTGTCCGGTACGCAAATTCAGCACCAGTATTGCTAGCACTGCTAAAGCGCTGAATATGTAAACACATTCCAGCAGGGCAGGACAAGATCAACCCAACCTTGCACATGATAAAATGGTTTGACAAAAGTGATGAATAGTGATATTTTGTCTGAAACATTAGGAGTGAAAGTACAAAGACAGGTGTAAATAGGAATGTTTTGTCTGAAACATCAGGAGGAAACTACAAGGGGAGGTAAAAAATGTCATGAAATGCATAAGATGATACATAAGCTGTTTATCCTAGATTGTTTGTCGCAGGCTATAAATGTTCTGATACCTCACCTTAACCCTTCGTCCAGCCAAGGGGGCAGTGGAAAGTCCCACCACTGACTGAGCTGCATCCATTGTCATGGGCATACATGTCTTAGTATCCTCATAGAGTCTGCCAGGTGCTATTACCGTGTGTGATGGGGCAAGGCCAGATGACTACAGTAAAGTACTGAGAAACAGGTATGTTAGCCCCAGGCTAAACAAATCCCTAGTACCCTGGCAACCAAATGGCAGTTGCTCCAGGTTAATCAAGGCACCTGGGGCCAAGTAAGATCTTTCTAGAAGGCAGTGGAGATAACGACTTCAATTAGAACACCTGCAGCCAATCAAGGCAGGCTAATCAGGGCACCTGGTTTTAAAAAGGAGCTCACCCCAGTCAGGTAGGGAGGAGCCAGAGGAGAAGGAGTGTGTGTGAGGAGCTGGGAGCAAGAGGGCAAGGAGCTGAGAGTGAGAGTGAGAGTGAGAATACTGCTGGAGGATTGAGGAAGACATGCATTATCAGACACCAGAAGGAAGGTCTTGTGGTGAGGATAAAGAAGGTGTTTGGAGGAGGCCATGGGGAAGTAGCCCAGGGAGTTGTAGCTGTCATGCAGCTGTTACAGGAGGCACTATAGACAGCTGTGATCCACAGAGCCCTGGGCTGGAACCCAGAGTAGAGGGCAGGCCTGGGTTCCCCTCCCAACTCCTGACTAGACATAGGAGGAGCTGACCCAGACTGTGGGTTCCACAAGAGGAGACGATCACTGAGGTGAGCAAATCCACCAATAAGCGCAGGACCCACCAAGGTAGAGGAGGAACTTTGTCACATGTGGTTCATCCACAATAAACCTGGTTGAGTGCCTTTGCTACTAAACCAAGTCTTGTGGTCATTGGGCAGTTGAGTTGAGGTCTGCTGTGCCAACTATCTGTGCAGAGCTGGAACAGCACACAAAGAACACACACATGCAGTCAAACATCTGATGACAGGTGCTACAAACTCATTTCACATGTATGCCCTATGCAACATCACCTTAACATTAATAAGAAATTCCTTTCAGCTTTGAAAAATGTAGTCAAACGATTTCAAAATTTAAAACTCATTTTTTATAAGTCCTGAACACATGAAATTGCAAAGGAGCTATACATATTATAATGTGTTTCAACACCCCCATTAGCTGTTGCAAGCAGCAATGGAGTTTGCCTGCTCTCTTAATCTGTCTAACTAGAGTCAATTTGTGGGGCAGAATTACTCCCTTGAAAGTGAGCATTGCTGTTTTGGCTGAGAGTTCTGAAAGGGAATTGTCTGTATGTTGTTTGTGATCAACTCTGTACAAGGGCGAGCATATACAGTGTAGAACAAACAAGTTGCACTAAAAATATACCCAGGCTCCATATCCCTGATTTTCTCTCCAACAGGAAGCTGCTGACCTATCAGGCCTCTGACATCTGCAATCACTTGGCAGATGGGAAACAGTATTGTGCTACCCATTTTCCTGCCCACTAGAATATTTGTAGAACTGAACCTTGCTGTTCTAGCAGCAGACATTGTCAAATATAATCCTGGTACCTAGGCAACAGTAAAAGAAGTTGTAAACACTTTTATGAGAACTGATAAGATAGATTTAGGGCCAGGGAGGAGTCACAGTATTTACTGTACCAGTATAAACTGCCTGCCATATCTGAACAGAAGAAAAGGCACATAGTTATGCACATTAGTCTCAGTCCCAAGCCAGATTGTCTCATATGAAATAAATACCTAAGAGCTGTTCTACTCTCACTTTAGTTTTGCTCAAGTACTTTCCTGTGGCATAGACTCCCTCTTGGAAAGCATACTTAAAGTTCCCCAAGGGCATGCTCTCCCTGCTTTTCCTCAAGTTACTTATGGTGTTCTGCTCCAGCCAGGCTGTGCCATGCAGAGCTTTGAATTGTTTTAATGGGATCTCAGCTTAATTATCCATTCTTGCCACATCCAATTAACGTTCTTGCTATTGGTATGCACTGCATAGTACTCAGAATGAAATTGGTCCACAATGCTCCTTTGCAAAGGCAGAAGTCAGATGGTTGGGTTCATACCAAGAAAGAACGATGAGCCACAGCGTCACAGCTCAGTGTTTAATGAAAGCAGCATTTCACCTATTCCCACTCTGTGTTTTAAGTAGACTGTCCCAAAGTACATCAGTGACTAATGACCATGCTTCAGTTTGCCTTTGGGACATCACATATAGAGAGCATTAGAACAGCTTTGTTTTCTTACCACCAAAACTTACCTGAATGGTACTTTTGACATCTCTTGAAGCCAGGCCCATCAAAAGAAATCTGGGGGCTAGTTTCATGTTCCAACTCCTTCTCCTTCACCCCCATTTCATCCCAGTTAGACGGTTTTGGGGCAGCCCTGATTTCAGGGCCTGATCAAATTGTCCTTCTCTTTCCACTTCCTCCCTCTCATCTTGTCAGCCATGCTGGCACCTGCAAGCCACATTAGCTGTGAAGGGTATTACGTCATCAGACTCTTTACTCTGCAAATGGCACAGAGTTTGGACAGTGTTTCTTGGGAGCCAGTCCTTCATTTACATAAACAAATGTCTCAACATGGTCCTCAGCTCCAGGCTAGCACCTTATGCATGAAACAGGGAAATTATTAATGATTATTGCCTAGGAGGTGCTGTTCTTTAAGAAGCTATGGTAGTATTGTTGGTTTGTTTTGACAGGGAATACTTTTGTTTTGGATGTTTCCAATACTTTATTGATAATGTTATTTTATTTCATGCTACGAAAAATGTGTTTTTCATTACCTGTTTCACATAGGTTATCTGAAAAAAAGAAAACATAGTAAAGCATTTTCAGTCTGCTGATCATTTAGACACACACTGGAAAACAGCCCAGTTTCAACCTGATGGCAGAAGTATTTATTTAATTTTTTTTATTTGCCTGATCCAGCACAACAAAATCGAGTAAGTGTGCTGCTAGCATTTTTGCCTAGGGGACAGAGGCTTTATATTGTAGCTAATGGGCCATATACAAACAGAAAAATAATTTGGCAGGAACTCACTGATGTTGTGGAAATCAGAAAAGCATGATTCATAGTGAAAGCAATTAATCCAAAGTACAAAGAAATAAAAGTTCAGTTGTATGTAGGACAAGAAGTTTGGCACACAGAAAGTGAGAGACAGTAAAGCCATTTTAGAGAATGTGCCTGCATAAATCTGGAAACAGTGCCTACAATGTAGTGCTAACATTTTAACTGGGGACCAGGGCTGAGGGAGAAATTTAGCCAACTAGTATACACCTGGCCTGTTAAAGAAGCTCATCAACTTCTTTAACAAGGATCAGGTTTGGAAAACTGCTTACACAGCCCTAATGTAAAGCTTCTATAGCTGACAATGTTCCATGACATAGATGAGGGATATGTTTATTTGAACTGAGGATAAATCAAATAATTTGTTTAGTGTACAAGATCTGGTTTCACTGTCTGTTACAGTT
Source organism: Gopherus evgoodei (assembly GCF_007399415.2). Classification (NCBI taxonomy): domain Eukaryota; kingdom Metazoa; phylum Chordata; order Testudines; family Testudinidae; genus Gopherus; species Gopherus evgoodei. Next base: position 31,714,765 of record NC_044332.1, on the reverse strand, counting down.
TAGTGCTAAACAACCAGTGAGGCCCCTGGATGATGGAAGTACAAAAGGAGTGCTTAAAGACGATAAAGTCATTGTGGAGAAACTAGATGGATTCTTTGCTTCAGTCTTCATGGCTGAGGATGTTAGGGAGATTCCCAAACCTGAGCCGGCTTTTGTAGGTGACAAATCTGAGGAACTGTCACAGACTCCAGTGTCACTAGAGGAGGTTTTGGAATTAATTGATAAACTCAACATTAACAAGTTACCGGGGCCAGATGGCATTCACCCAAGAGTTCTTAAAGAACTCAGATGTGAAGTTGCGGAACTATTAACTAAGGTTTGTAACTTGTCCTTTAAATCGACTTCTGTACCCAATGACTGGAAGTTAGCTAATGTAACGTCAATATTTAAAAAGGGCTCTAGAGGTGATCCCGGTAATTACAGACAGGTAATTCTAATGTCGGTACCAGGCAAATTAGTCAAAACAATAGTTAAGAATGAAATTGTCAGACACATAGAAAAACAAACAGTTGAGCAATAGTCCACATGGTTTCTATAAAGGGAAATCGTGTCTTACTAATCTATTAGAGTTCTTTGAAGAGGTCAACAAACATGTGGACAAGGGGGGTCCAGTGGACATAGTGTACTTAGATTTCCAGAAAGCCTTTCACAAGGTCCCTCACCAAAGGCTCCTACATAAATTAAGCTGTCATGGGATAAAAGGGAAGGTCCTTTCATGGATTGAGAACTGGTTAAAAGACAGGGAACAAAGGATAGGAATTAATGGTAAATTCTCAGAAGGGAGAGGGGTAACTAGTGGTGTTCCCCAAGGGTCAGTCCTCGGACCAATCCTATTCAACTTATTCATAAATGATCTGGAGAAAGGGGTAAACAGTGAGGTGGCAAAGTTTGCAGATGATATTAAACTGCTCAAGATAGTTAAGACCAAAGCAGACTGTGATGAACTTCAAAAAGATCTCACAAAACTAAGTGATCGGGCAACAAAATGGCAAATGAAATATAATGTGGATAAATGTAAAGTAATTCACACTGGAAAAAATAACTCCAACTATACATACAATATGATGGGGGTTAATTTAGCTACAAAAAGTCAGGAAAAAGATCTTGTAGTCATCGTAGATAGTTCTCTGAAGATGTTCACGCAGTGTGCAGAGGCGGTCAAAAAGCAAACAGGATGTTAGGAATCATTAAAAAGGGGATAGAGAATAAAATGGAGAATATTTTATTGCCCTTTTATAAATCCATGGTATGCCCACATCTTGAATATTGTATACAGATGTGGTCTCCTCATCTCAAAAAAGATATACTAGCACTAGAAAAGGTTCAGAAAAGGGCAGCTAAAATGATTAGGGGGTTGGAATGGGTCCCATATGAGGAGAGATTAAAGAGGTTAGGACTCTTCAGCTTGGAAAAGAGGAGACTAAGGGGGGATATGATAGAGGTATATAAAATCATGAGTGATGTTGATAAAGTGGATAAGGAAAAGTTATTTACTTATTCCCATAATACAAGAACTAAAGGTCACCAAATGAAATTAATGGGCAGCAGGTTTAAAACAAATACAAGGAAGTTCTTCACGCAGTGCACAGTCAACCTGTGGAACTCCTTACCTGAGGAGGTTGTGAAGGGGTAGGACTATAACAGCATTTAAAAGAGAACTGCATAAATTCATGGTGGTTAAGTCCATAAATGGCTATTAGCCAGGATGGAAAAGGAATGGTGTCCCTAGCCTCTGTTTGTCAGAGGATGGAGATGGATAGCAGGAGAGAGATCACTTGATCATTGCCTGTTAGGTCCATTCCCTCTGGGGCACCCGGCATTGGCCACTGTTGGCAGACAGGATAATGGGCTAGATGGACCTTTGGTCTGACCCAGTTCGGCCGTTCTTATGTTATGTACTGTACAAATAAGTCTATGGCATCAAGCTCTTTCTCTACACATGGTTGGTCTAAGTGGAATAGCAATACTTTCTCAGTCCTGAGAGGTTAGTGAATTTGAAGCACTAAAGTACAGCATTGTGTAGAATTTCACTGAGTGCACCTTAGGAAAAAAATCAGGAAAAAAAGCAGAGAAACCTCTGGTCAATTTACAAAGATTCTCTAGTAATGCAAAAGAGATTAATTTACTAAGCATTCAGATAAACATAGGTTTTAAAGTTTGATTTCTTGGGCCCAGTTGTGCAGACTATTACTGGGTTAAGCAGTTGGAGTTGTTAAAATGGTCCACTAGTGGTTTACTTATTGCACATGAGGTAGACAGCATGAATGCTAAAGAGTTACACAGTCTGTCAGAATATTCAAGCCATGGAACAATAAAAGCTCAGATAGGCAGGTCTGGCCCACTTGTAGCTAGCCAAAGTCCACTCTGCCCTCAGACACACAGATCTGGCTCCAATTTAAGTCAAGGAAAACAGTGCATATTCATTCACACAGGCAACGTTTGGCCCTTACCATTTAACTGTATTTAGATGTCATGTTTGTGTTTACTAGAAAATAATCCTTTCTGAGCAAATGGCAGAACATAATGAAAAGTGCTTTTGTAAAATGAGTGCATTCGTCCCACTTATATTCATAAAAAATTGCAATAAATCCAAGAAGCAAGTATACTCAATCCAACTGACACAGTTTTATGTGACTGTAATCTGACTGTAATTGTCAGAGGTCCAGGGTGCCTGAAGAAAACTGTGTGCTGAAATTAAATAAGAATATTTTGCTGCTGTTGAGTCACTAACACAAAGTATGCTTAAACCACAGTTTGTCCAATTATAGAACTCATATTTGGGAGCAACGAGTCGTTGGCTGAATTTTAAGACAGTGTAATGCTTTAGTGCAGGGGTCGGCAACCTTTCAGCAGTGGTGTGCTGAATCTTCATGTATACACTCTAATTTAAGGCTTCGCATACCAGTAATACATTTGAACGTTTTTTAGAAGGTCTCTCTAAGTCTATAATATATAACGAAACTACTGTTATATGTAAAGTAAACAAGGTTTTCAAAGTGTTTCAGAAGCTTTATTTAAAATTAAATTAATATGCAGATCTTATTAGTTTAGTGTGATCCTTGCCCTTTCTTTTCCTTGCTGAGTTTTCCAGTGTCAGGTGGCACCTATTTAGATACTTTAAGCTGCACACAGGCTTCTGAGTTATAAGCTGATAACCGGCTGGCAGGAGGTCAGCGGCTGGAACCCCAGATCGGCAGCTGAGATGAGTGGAGCTGGTGACTGGTAGGGCTGAGCAGGGCCGGAAACCTGGACCCTGTCTGGCAGGTGGCCTGCGCTGGAACTCCAACTGGAAGCAAGGTGAGTGGGGCTGCGAAGGGGACCCTGGCTGGCAAGGGTCCAGCAGCCAGAACCCCAGAGCAGCGGTGGGCTGAGTGGCTCAGTCCACCACCGCTCTGGGGTTTCCACCACCGGCTCCTTGCCAGCTGGGATCTCAGCCCACTGCCAGCCTGGGGTTCCTTCTCCCAGGCCAGCAGTGGGTGCTGAGTGGGACTGCGGTGGGGGGGACCCCGGCTGGCAAGGAGCCAGCAGCAAGAACCCCAGAGCGGTGGCAGATTGAGCAGCTCAGCCCTGTCACTCTTGGGTTTTCACCACTGCTGCTCTGAGGTTTCCACCACGGGTTCCTGCCAGCTGGGGTCTCAGCCCACTGCCAGCCTGGGGTTCCATCCCCCAGGCCAGCAGCTGCCACTGAGTGGGACCGGCGGCAGGACTGCTGCTGGCAGGAGCCGGCAGTGGAAACCCCAGAGAGGTGGCGGGCTGAGCAGCTTAGCCTGCCACCACTCTGGGGTTTTGGCTGCTGGCTCCTTGCCAGCTGGGGTCTCAGCCCGCTGCCAGCCTGAGGTTCCTTCCTCCTGGCCAGCAGTGGGTGCTGAGTGGGACTGGCAGCGGGACCCTGGCTGGTAAGGGGCCAGCAGCAGGAACCCCAGAGCAGCAATGGGCTGAGCGGCTCAGCCCACCCTGCGTGCCATCAAAAATCGGCTCACGTGCCACCTTTGGTGCACGTGCCATAGATTGCCAACCCCTGCTTTAGTGATAAATGGAGGAAAATTTCAACATGTCATGTACATTTCAGAAATAGTTCAGAAAGAAGGACCTAAAATGTTAAGGTCCAAAATCTGCAAATAGATCTGTGGGATCTGAAGGTATTGCCTGTGACTGGGGCCAAAGACAACTAAAAACCATGTCATACATAAATCTGAGAGAGAATTTGACTTACTAAAGTATTGGCTTTCATATTGTCATAAAACAATTTGCCCTTACATAATCCTCATCGTATTGGAAAGGAAACTGCTGAATTAGATATACCTGTCTGTAAAAACCAATCTTTCATTAATTATGCTAGCACTATGTTTTTAGCTTTAGTTAGCTTTTATCTAACTATTTTGATGTAGTGAGGCAATTGCTTTATTATGTTTCTTTAAGCCCTATTAATTTTGACTATAACACATTACTGCAGTTTTTATACGGCCAACTGAAGCATGAAGTTACTAAGTCTAAATTCTTTTTAGTATTGTGAAATATTACCTGACCAAAAGCATTTACTAGCAATATAAAAAAGTCAAAGTTTAAAAATAAAATAGATGGCAGAAATAACTATGAAGTAGCAATGCACTGATTGGATAGTTAAATAGCTAAGTTAAACAATATATAGCCTTCATGCTGACTTCTGCTTCCAGGAGCAAATACTTATTACTAAGCATCATGCATGCTACCCTGAGCAGTCCCACTGACTAAGGATATGTCTACCATTTAAACTGAAAGTATAAATTTCCAGTTTGAGGAGACCACCCACCATTGCTCTGATGAAGTTAGCACACTAAAAATAGAAGCGTAGGCTAGCCACCGTGGCACAAATGGTGGGAGAGGCTAGCCATCTGCGAATATACTTAGGGTCTTGAATGGGATCCAGGCTACACTTCTATTTTTAGTGTGCTAACTCAATCAGAGCTAAGGTGGGTAACCAACCTCAGCCAATGGGACTATTCATAATAGTGTTTGCAGGGCCTACATGCAACTACTGAGATGGCACAGGGAGTAATCCAAATATACTGGATTTCTAGTTTGGTCCCCTGAATGGCTAACTTTCCAAATGACAATATTTAGTTGCATTTTGTAAATATTTCAGCGTTTTCATAAAAATTAAAGCTAGAGAAAAAAACAATTAGATCACACAGTCAATCTTCCTTCTAATGGAAGATTATTCCCAACTGCATAATTTCTAGCATTTCTCCACTCTAGCTATTAATGTCCAAGATAATCTTTATTATTTAACAACTTGCCTTTCCTTATACAAGGTAGTAATTTATAAGATAAGTAAATACATAGATATTATAGAAAGAAAATAATTGTCAACATCTCCTTTTCCTTGTAATATTCAAACAATAAACAAGTCTAACAGGATTTGAATCTGAAAGGGCTTTTTGGTGAAAGTTCACCAATATCCACTCCAAGCTGAATTATGCCCTCCAATGCTGCTATGGAGCCCTATTATCCTATTAGGAGATGCAGGAGAAGGAGGAGGCGAGGGGGATTACCTCAAGTTAGGCTCCTAGGGTAAATATTTCAAAAGTGCGTAAGACCCAGATTTTTTAAGGCATTTAGGCATTGCTGAGCTGAGAGTTACAAATGTGCACTCATCAGAGGGGCCTTCTCCACCTTCAGGGTCAGGGATCGCACCTTGGGAGGGTATTGGCTCTGGGCTGATGAAAAGGTCCTGGCTGCCAGGGAGAATGGATTCACCGCTTGCCTGCTGCACATACTCCTCCTCTTCCTCGTCCACAAAATCCTCCTCCCAGTTGTGTGAGACTCCCCCCTTGCAGGTGTCCACAGACAATGGTGGGGTAGTGGTAGGGTCCCCCCTTAGAATGCCATGCAGCTGATCATAAAAATGGCATGTATGGGACTCTGACCCAGAGCAACTGTTTGCCTCCTTTGTCTTTTGGTAGGCTTGCCTGAGCTCCTTGACTTTCACGTGGCACTGCTGTGTGTCTCTGTTGTAGTCTCTTGTCCATCATGCCCTGTGCGATTTTGGCATATATATTAGCATTTCTTCTTTTTGATTGGTGTACTGCCTGCACAGATTCTTCTCCCCATACAGCAATTAGATCCAGTGTCTCCCATTCGCTCTATGCTGGAGCTTGTTCGTGAATCTGGGGGGACTGCATGGTCACCTGTGCTGCTGAGCTCACCATGCTAACCAAGCAAGAAATTAAATTCAAAAGTTCCTGGGGCTTTTCCCGTGTACCTGGCTAGTGCATTGGAGTAGAAAGTGCTGTCCAGAGCAGTCGCATTGGAGCACTCTGGGATAGCTCCCTGAGGCCAATGATGTTGATTTTTGTCCACACTACCCCAAATTCAACCCAGCAAGGTCAATTTTAGCACTACTCCTCTCGCCAGGGAGTACAGAAATCAATTTTAAGAGCCCTTTAGGCCAACAGAACGGGGTTGCTTGTGTAGATGCATTCATTATAAAATCGACCTAATGCAGCTAAATTCAACCTAACCCTGTAGTGTAGACCAGGGCTCAGAAGCCAAAATCCCATTGATTTTCAATAAGACATAAGCACCCAAATGCTTAAGTTACATCTGAAAATGGGACCTAGATACTTTTGAAAATTTTCTCCCACAGCCCATATTTAGGCTTTTAACTAAATGGCCAGATTTTCAAGAATGCTGAGCCCCCACAGACTCCATTGAAGCTTTGAAGCATGACTGGTGGCCAGATTTTCCTCTGCTTTCAGCCAGATGTTCCAAGCTGAGTGGGCCAAGGGCTGGCACACAGGAAACAGGAGTAGAATTTAACATAAGGTCATCCAAGCTAGACTCAAACCAACAGCAAAATAAGAGAAAGAAGTAGGAAGGGAGAATTGACCCTCTACTTTAAGGGTAACTAAGGTATTCTCTCAACTACAGATTTTATTCTGCTAGGTAAAATTACTGTTTTCCATAGGGCCCTTTAATAACTCCCTTCCTTCAACCTCCTACTCCCTGCCAACACAACCCTTCCAAGTTCCTGTCCACCCCAAGGCATCCAGTCCATCATTCAATCTGCCTGTTCCACCATATGTCCCAACTAGCTAAGTCATGGAGGGCCTGGGACAGATCCTGCTGAGCGGGCCTATCAACTCTATTTAACTCTTCCTCTGCCATCTCTGCATATTTACTCCACAGATAGTAAAGATCATCCATGAACCCACTCTGCAGCTAGACAATTAGGGTGGGTGGTTTGTAGTGAAAGGGATGTGAGGATGGTCCAGGGAAGAGATCCAGTCACTGGCATTTAGATTATTCAGCCAAGCAGGGGAGCAGCTCCCAGTGGGTAAGAGATTGGCAATGATGGTCTCATGCATCACAGCTGAGCTAGAAGTTTTGGGGGTGAAAAAGATACTCTTGCTCCTCCCAAAGTGCAGGTGCCTACACCCTCATCCTGCACAGAACTACCATTCTCAGCATTAATTAGCATCTTCTTTGACAGTCTTAGCAGGAAATAGGTATGAAAACAAATAATCTTTAAGCTTTCAAGTACCTACAGATAATATCTAAAAACAGTATTGGCACAGTACTGGGAAACCTACACTGCCATGGAGGATTTCTGTTTTGAAAGCTGCCCAGCCAGCACCTATAAAGAGTATCAAATTCAACAGAAGGACAGTGCTTGTATATCAAATTGGGGTTTAAATCTCTTATAGCACTCCCTGTAATGTTCACTCTCCCAGTGTGCCAACATTTTTGTTGCAAATGCTTAGACATAATTTTGCTTCCTCAGCCTTGTCATTAAAACTTCTTTTCATACACAAATTCCACAGACTGCTCTCTCCCAGAATAGCTTATCGTTTATTAATGGAGTCAGAATATTAGAATGGAGAACTGCCTTTTTCTTAGCATTTGAATTCTAAAAACCTTAAGCTTAGCCTTATTTCTATGATTATTCCATCAGGCAAAGAGGAAAGAAATCAGCAACACACACTGCCAAGTGAATCAATATTTTTAATTAAAATTTTATCTGCTAAAAAATTGAGTGCTTATTACTGAATGCTAACGTGTTTACAGGATGAGGGTTGATTGTTAGTCCTTGCTTGGCTGATGAAAGACTGGGTCTAATATAAAATTAAAGTCTTCATTATTATTGTATTTTTCCCTCTGTTCAATATTTCCATATAATATGATTTCTTATTACTTCTTATTTCTCCTATACACTTCTACGGGAAAATAATATGAGGAGGAGAAAGTGGTACTTCATCAATAATATGCTTTTGGCCTCTTTTTATCAATACTATGCTGGAGATGGAAGTACAATCTTTTAAAAAGATTTTATGTGGGTAAGTTGCCAGGTTTATCAATGGGACAGGAAGTACAATTTTCTACAGAGATGAACCAAGGAGCACTGTTCAGATCAGGATGAGGTTTAGCGTTTGTGTTTAAGATCAAATCCAGAGCCAGGATTTGAGAACCCAAATCCGGCTGGACCCTTTTCATGAACTTTCAGCCCAGGCTTTATTTCATTTTTGCCCCAAGTTATTTTAATTATTAAGATTACATATCTGAAAGCATAGATAGGTATTGTAAATATTTTTTTAAATAATGAAAAGAAGCACAGATGTGTGGGGCAGGGGGGTTCTGCCTTATCGACTGTTTATCTTGAATTGTGCTAACTAATTACACTAAACAATCTGCTCCACCTTGTATTCAGCTGGGACACTGGGTATATTTCCCAGACCTGTACAAGCCCCAAAGCTTCTCTCTCTCACCAGCAGAAGTTGAGCCAGCAAAAGACATTACCTCACCCACCTTTTCTCTCTAATATCCTGGGACCTACACGGCTGCAATAACAGTTCATATTTTGAACTGTGGAAGTTTCAAGTGATCATTTTACTTTATAAAGTTTCCAGTATCGACACAGAAACTGGAACAGGAAGATAGACCTTACAGTTTTGGACTTGATCTGAATGAACACCATAAGGTTGAACTTATAACTAAGGATTAAAAATTAATCCTGTGCTTCCAGCCAAGATTAAATTCAAAGGGGTTCAGATTCAATGTTCTGATTTTGGCAGGACAGTATGTACAATGAATCACTCTGGTAACTGAGCACGGTTATCAGCATATCTTTGGTATGTCTCAAAATAGATCCAAAACAAAAAGCCATGAATGATATATTGATGTTTGCACACAGGCAGACAGCATAGTCACAAGTGGGAATCAAACTTTAACACCAAAAGCACATGCCTCTGCCACTTGAGCTAGAAGCAAACTCCTTCTGCTGTCCGGCTGTACAGTCACCATAGCATGTCTCTACAAGCAAAAAATGATCTCACATAAACACAACACAGCTAGTGCATCACACCTGCTCCTACAGTATGGACAGACATACTCCTTGTTTTTAATATCAGGAGTACGATAACATCACTGTGTCTTCATTAACTTACCAAGCTGCAAGTTTGAAGAAGTTTTTAATGTGCTACACCATGATTATTTAAAAAAAAAAAAGAAAAGAGTCTGACACTCAATCTGTTTTGTTATAAAACGGAGGGTCAGATTCTCAGTTGCTGTAAACCAGCGTAGCTCCAGAAAAGTCGGTGAAGCTCCACCTATTTGCACAAGTTCAGAATACAGCCCTGAATCTCTGAAAGACTGGCTTGGAAAAAAAATATACATCCATATATTAAGATGACACAATGGGGCTTCATTTTCTAAGTGTTATATGGTGTTTTAACAGCATCTCTCTCATTGACATTAATGAGAGTCATTTGGCTAAAACCCTGAGCAATACATTGAAATTTTAGGCCCTGGGGTAAAGCTTAACAGCTTCATAACTTGATTATACATGAGTTACATAAATATCAGTACAAGACCTCTATAACAAATGCAGACCTTTGTGCCATAATTAAGCTATTAGGGTTGCAGGTCAGATTTTCTGACAACCAGAGCAAGACAATTTCTGAGGGAATATGATAGAACTCTCTGCTTCCTTCCCTCCATTTAACCTCCCTTTTTAAATGAATAGTTTGTTTCCAAAAGCCTCTCTTTGTACATCCTATTTCACTTACTAGCCTCCCATGTAGAGGCAGAATAATTAGCCTGCTGCACTAAATCTATTCCAGGTAGACTGTGACTGGCTAGCCAATTACAAAAGCAGTTTCTCCTCCCTTGGTGTTCACATCTCAACTGCTAGAAGATTGCCTTCCCCTCCCTGATTGAACTAACCTTGTTATCTCCAGACTGATTCTTGCCTGCATATTTATACCTGCCTCTGGAAATTTCCACCACATGCCTCTGACGAAGTGTGTATTCACCCACAAAAGCTTATGCTCCAATACATCTGTTGGTCTATAAAGGTGCCACAGGACTCTTTGTCGCTTATTCCAGGTAGAAGTTTCACACATTAAAACAAACTCTTAGATGACGGCAGGAGAGAATGAGTTCAGGGAAGCTTTAAACAAAACCTCATGCACCATTAGATGATCAAAAATATCTGTTTATTATTATTACAGTTTCATCTAGTCACACAAGAGTCAGGGACTCCATCTTAGAGTAGGATGTTTGACAAAAATCATGATGTCTGACAAGCATAATAGGAAGGCTAGCAGGATCATTAAAACCCATCATTTACAGAAAAAGTAGCTGGGCCACTGAAATGACTAACAATTACAGAGGAAATCAAAGCCCATTGTACATAAATTTTCCCTAACTGAAAAAAGGAGTTACGTTTTGTTACTCAGCTTCTATAGCAGTCTAAAGACTGATTATCTTTGAAAATAAGATGATGATGAAATTTCCCTTTGCCGATGCTTATAATATCTTGTTCTTTGGGCCTATACCATATAGGTCTCTGCTCCTATTGTGTCTTCAGTGATGAGGGAACACACGAAGAAGAATCACTGCCCTCTTTTCATACGAAGGATTTTTAAGGGAGCAAGAAGCTCTATAGCGCTAGCTGCCCTATATTTAAGAATAAAGGGAAAAAGGCTGCAGCCACCAGCTAGAATTCCTTAAAACAGTTCACAAACAATCTGCATGGAATGGCCTCTTTTCTGAGAATAAATGCACTACACATCTGAAGGGCATACATGTAATTGTGGTTCATGTGTCAGTGGGGAGGTATTGGAGTTGGATTTCATTATAACTGCACAGTACTTAGTTTCATTTTAAAAATATACAGAGAGAGATTATGTCTGGCAATTATGGTGGGGAGAGAACTGGGATGCAGCATCCCTCTGCAGAGCCCACATAAGTGCCAGGCAAAATTGTAGCTACTTCATTCTAGGGAACACAGGGACTTCTCCCTTGCTACTTCCCCAGGGTCACATGGCACCCTGAAGGAAGGAAGGAAGGAAGAAAGGGATGCTTTGCCCCCAGTAAACATTAGCCAGAATAGCTGACTAGGTGAACAAGGTTGCGTAATAAGCTGAATTGTAGAGATGGGCCGAACAAGTCACATCCGCAGTGTATGCTCCCACTCCTGGCCTGATTTTCATAACATCAAAAGCAATTTTTGGAAAGAAAAGTGTCCAGCTTTAATTATAAAAGATACAAGACACATTAAATAAACCCACATTGGTTAATATGGAATAAGAACTTTATGCGCTTCTCTAGTACCTTCCATCCAGGTACCTCAGTATACTTTACAAAGCTTTGTGAAGTTATCATTCTCTATTAATGTATACGGTGTCCAGAAATGTGCTAAGCACCATACCAACAGGCAAGTAGAGAGGTTCCTACCGCATGATCTAGATAGATATCAAGTAGGTGAAAGGACAGACAACTGGACTGGGGAACAATACAGAACTAAGCCATTTCCCACTGTTTGTTTTTCATTAACCCTTGTCTACTTTTCCTATTATTTTTGCTTGACAACTACAGCCACGTAGAAGTTCCTGGTTTCACTACATGAGTTTTAATGCAAACCTCTTACCTTTTAATTGTGACAGTGACCCTTGTGAATGGCTTAATTTTTCTGCCTTGAGGCTAGGTCTTGCTAAAATTCCAGGTATAGATTATTAAAATCAAAGGGAGCTGTTTTGGTTTAGGTTGTTTGTTTGTTTTAAAACAATATATTATGTGGGATAATGACGGATGTAGCTGTTTATATTCAATTGGCAAACGTACTATGGACAACCTGGAAAAGTAGTTTGTTAGCTTCAGTCTTTAACAATTTGAAAAAGTCACTAAAAGCAAACAAGCTATTTACAATTGAACTGTTAGTCTGATAAGTACCTGGAGTTTTTAACCTATTAACATACTGAAGATCCCACACATTTAGAGTCACATAACCAGTAGTTCCTTATTAGACAGATTCTATCTACTATATAACTGCACCATTGAAATACTTCTGGAGAACAGGCAACGCGAGAAGAATTTTATCTCAGACTTCATAGTCCCTGCAGCACAGTTGATGAAATGCTGTGCAAATTAAGTTCTCTGCAGCAGGTCATACAAGCAAAGTTCATATGAATGTCTAGCAATTGCATTTTTTTTAGTGACTGCTGTTTCCATACACCTGATCCAAAGTCCCATCGAAGGCAATGGTATTCTCTCTCTTTACTTCAATGGGCTTTGGATCAGCTGCTAGGTGAGGTTTTTTTTAAACAAGGTTACTTGTGCCGACAAAGACTTCAAATACTAGAGCTTATCCAAGAGGAAATTATTTCATCCTCCCTGAATCCAAGTCAATGGGCAAACTGTAAAACTGTGCCAGGATCTTCTGGTTATTTTGGGGTTTGTTTGTTTTTTAATTCATTAACAATAAATAATACAAACTCTTGAACAACAAGAAAGCAAGCTTGCCAGATTTACTCATGATCTATTTTTTGGCTTATTCAAAAGGTAGATGACCAGGATTAATCAGCAGCTCTCAGTTTCACAATAGGGAGGCATTGTGAAAGGATGGATTCAGTCACAGCAATGTATGCTGGTTACATGTCTTGATAAGATTGAATACATTAGGTAGATCAACGTATGCAAAATAATCTTTGGTGGAGATCATCACATAACACGAGGCAATTAGGTGCCTAATTCCCAATGGCTTTCCATGGCAGTAAGGTGTCCAAACCCTCTCCACCACTCCTGATCTCATTTTTGCTGCCTGCAAAGGAAAGCAAAAACTTGTGCGAGGCAAAAAGAGCTGATTGTGCAGAATCCAGGAGGTGAAAGGAGAAATCAAGATAAAATGAAATGATGAGATAATTAATTTAAGGAAGGTACTTACTACAAGAGCATACCTCTCCTTAATTAACTCCCTGAATCCCGATCAATGGACAAACTGTAATATGACCACTTTTATTGTTGCAATGTCAAGAAAAAGGATAATATTTATAATCCTGAGCTTCTATGTCCTCATTTATTTGGCTTAAAAAAGAAACAGGCATTACACATAAGCATCAAATGTTTAGTCTAAGAAAAAATTGAACTAGCATAGAGATACCAGCCAAAATAGAGACATCCAATTAACAGATTTTATGGTCAACTGTTTACTTCTGAAAAATGTGATTTCAAATGTTAAGAGCTTCTGTTTCAAAATGTAATGAGTATATAACAAAAACATAGTTCAATTAAAGTCTATAATATTTGAATGACTTTTCTGAGGTTGCTTTATAGCTGTCTAATGATACTCCCACAGCAATCAATAGATTGCTTTCAGAAATATACTAAAGGTTTAGTCACAAATTGATTAGGTGATTAAAGGCATTAGCTTACTGCATCAGCTAAGATTAAGTGAACTAGATATGTATGTTCTGTTAAGTGATAACTAAGGAACAAGAGGACTGGATAAAAGTATATGTATAGATGGAGGATGTAAATACTACCAGCCCAATTCTGCTACCCTTGCTCATGTTGCAAACTTCATTATTCTGAGCAGTGAAATTATTTTCAGCAAGATTATTAAGCACGAGTAAAGCTGGCAGAATTAGGCCCTCAGAATATTTTTCAGGATCAAGGCGGGGGAGGCGATGGGGGGACGGGACTCTCCCCAGCTTTGCAATATTATAGAAAATTAAAAAACTTTTATTCTAATAGTGTATTGTTAGCCAGCTGAAATAAAATAAGCAATTCTGTTGAAGAGGTCTATGGAAAAGCCCTGTCACGTTTGTGACTGAAGTAACAAAATAAGGGATTAAGTATTTACCAATAAGGTTAAAAAACAATCAAAATTTTTTGTGGAATTAATTATGCAAGACAATACTTCAGTATTCTTCAATAATCATAGAAGTGTATCCAGTTTTAAAATACGAAGTGGTGCGGATTCATAGATTCAAGGGCTGGAAGGGTCTAGTCTAGTCCCCTCTCTCATGGCAGGACCAAAAACTCTAGACCATCCCTGATAGACATTTATCTAACCTACTCTTAAATATCTCCAGAGATGGAGATTCCACAACCTCCCTAGTCAGTTTATTCCAGTGTTTAACCAGTTAGGAACTTTTTCCTAATGTCCAGCCTAAACCTCCCTTGCTGCAGTTTAAGTCCACTGCTTTTTGTTCTATCCTTAGAGGCTAAGATGAACAAGTTTTCTCCCTCCTCCTTATGACACCCTTTTAGATACCTGAAAACTGCTATCATGTCCCCTCTCAGTCTTCTCTTTTCCAAGCTAAACAAACCCAATTATTTCAGCCTTCCTTCATAGGTCATATTCTCTAGACCTTTCATCATTCTTGTTGCTCTTCTCTGGACCCTCTCCAGTTTCTCCACATCTTTCTTGAAATGCGGTGCCCAGAACTGGACACAATACTCCAGTTGAGGCCTAACCAGCGCAGAGTAGAGTGGAAGAATGACTTATTGTGTCTTGCTCACAACACACCTGTTAATGCATCCCAGAATCACGTTTGCTTTTTTGGCAACAGCATCACACTGCTGACTCATATTTAGCTTGTGGTCCACTATAACCCCTAGATCCCTTTCTGCCGTACTCCTTCCTAGGCAGTCATTTCCCATTTTGTATATGTACAACCGATAGTTCCTTCCTAAGTGGAACACTTTGCATTTGTCTTTATTAAACTTCATCCTGTTTACCTCAGACCGTTTCTCCAATTTGTCCAGATCATTTTGAATTATGATCTTGGAGATCTTTTGTGAATCTTTCACTTCTGACATGAAGATGTGCATTGGAGTTCCACATCAGTGGCAGCCTGGGGAGTAGCCCCACACAGAAAGCTCTTCAAAGATAATCGTTGTGGAAGTAACTCTGAATTTCTCTCTGGAGATTGAATGGGCGGGGGGGGGTGGTACAAGGCATGTGCTGCTCTCTGCATTAAAACTTAATAAGGACTCGAGAGACAAGAAGATTGGAGAGGAGATACAGCACTTCTATTAAGAGCATGAACACTGAGCTCGGGCTTCTGGAAATATCTAGATCAGATTAAGCACATGCAGAGGCTTAACGTAAATCATTTTAACCTCTAAGTATGATTGATGAACCTCTTTAACAGAGCGGAATCAAAAGATAGTGTAAACTGAGTTTGTCTGAACTAAAAGGGGTTTCACGGTATTTGCTGAGGTTACAGAACAGTTATAACAGACTAGAACCCTCAGACATAATGAAGTGTGCAGACGTGGAACACCAGAAACCAAGTGTGATAGAATATAGCCCTGTGTTCACACCCTGCACACAACTGTAATGATGTTTGTACAAAGTATATCTCGTGAGGTATCATTTTACAAACTCATAATTTGCTCATCAGTAATATCATGGCAACATGTACGTAGAAGCATTATATGTGAAGTTATAAACTCATGAGATCATGACTAAAAGCACGTTTTTCAGAGAAGTCTGAGGAGGGGTCAAACCAGTTCCTCAGAGACAAAGGGCAAACTGACACCTCAGCCAGGTGTAAACAAAGCTGATGGACTATTACGAGCTAAGTGGCCATTCTTTGACAGAAAAGGGGGTGGGGCAAAAAATCTACATTTTAATGAAGAAACAACATGGAGTTTCCTTTTATACAGACTGCCTGTCATCTTGTTCCCAGCTGGAAATGGTTCTCAATGGGAGAGTGGGGACAGGACTAAAAAGAAAGGGCAGACACCCCCCATCTCTGTTCTGGCCTATTGCATTCACTATACTGGAAGTTACAAAGGAAGCATTAGTTAGACTCTGGGAGAAGGGGTCCTGATCTAAGAAGTTTGATGGGTGGGTAAGACTGCTGAAAGCATGTGATGAGATAACTTTGAATTTAATATAGCTTGTTAAGTTAGGCAACAGTGGTGTTTTATCTTTGCCTTGTAACCATTGCTGACTTTTATGCTTCATTACTTATACTCACTTCAAATTTCTCTTGCTGTAGTTGTTAAACTTGTTTTATTGTTTTATCTAATGCAGTGTGTTTAAATTTGAAATGTCTGAATAACTTTTTGAAATAATCTGACATAATTCTTTAAAAGAAATAAAAAAGACTTAATATCATTTGTACTGTCCTGGAAAGAGCTGGGCAGTACAGGACATACATTTCTGGGGGAAAATCTAAGACTGGAGGTGTGTTGGGGTCAATCTGCAGTCTAAGCAGCCTAAAACTTACAAATGCATCATTCTGAGCTACTGTTTAAATTTAATAGCAGATTTCCTGACATACACGTCTAATTGTGCATTATGAGTTCAAAGCAAATAGATCACAATACTTCCGTGCATTTACCAATACATATGTAGCATGGAGGCACAGAAATCAAAATCTCTTTCATAATATATGGAAGTCCGAAGAACATCTGTACCATCTTAATCAGAAACAGGTACTGAGGAATTGAGTACACATGTACAAACCAACTTTTACAAGTTATTCTGTGTCTGCTACACTAGGTCTAATCATGCCTCCCAGTGGCCTATATCTACACCTGATGGTCATGCTGCTTCTACTCAATGGCAAGCTGCTGCCTGTAACTGCACCTCAAGGCAACAGTACAGCTCAAGGAGACTCCCCGGTGATGAAGGGAGGCTCAGTTACAGTCCACAAGAGACTAAAGATAGAGAGCAAAAGGTCAAGCTTTGTATTTGGGATTATTGCCTCCTACCCGTTAAAGTAGTATTTCAAAGGCGATCATGCCAATTCACCCCGGCATTAAGCCCTGAATTTTTATCCATATTCCAGTTCTCCTCTGTATTGTGCCAAGACTAAATTAAATTCAAATTCACCACCCCCTATCCCTCCAGCCCACATGTAACAGTTCTAAAGGGAAAATCAGCAGCCAAGCACTGCAGCGTCTTAAGTTATCAGGAGAGGGAAAATTGGAAAGAGCATAAACAGATATCCATGGGGAACAACAGGTAAAACTATTTGCAATTTCTTGTTTGTTGACTTCCCCAGTAGGTCTGCAGCACCTCTGTTTGCTGGCACTTACTGTTCACTAAAACAATCTGCAATAGGGGTTAGAAAACAGTTGCTGTTGGATTAGTGGTATAGTTTGGGTTATTTTGAAAATCTCTTAAATAAGTGGATGGCAGACGAAAATATATTAACTGCTTTGGTACTTTAAGTATAATGTTTATCCCTGAAATTAAAAAGCCACATGTTAGTCCATTACTAATAGAGCAAGCTTTCATAAATTTAAACTAACATAACTCTCACTGTTGGGTGGCAGTTTATTTCCTCCCACCTTTTCATCTGAAAACAGGGCTGGATTGGCACATCTGGAAAATAACATTTTTATTTTTCACAATATTTTTCATGCTTTTGGTATCTAAAGAGAATTCTTTCCCCACTCTAAAGAAAGCTACAGTTAATGAATGTACATAGTAGTGTTGTAGCTCTATTTCTATTTTCTATAGCAGGGGTCGGCAACCTTTCAGAAGTGCTGGGCCGAGTCTTCATTTAGTCACTCCAATTTAAGGTTTCATGTGCCAGTAATGCATTTTAACCTTTTTCAAAGGCCTCTTTCTCTAAGTCTATAATATATAACTAAACTATTATTGTATGTAAAGTAAATAAGGTTTTTAAAAGGTTTAAGAAATGTCTTTTATGAATTAAATTAAAATGCAGAGCTACCCTGACCGGTGGCCAGGACCTGGGCAATGTGAGTGCCGCTGAAAATCAGCTCGCGTGCAGCCTTCGGCACACGTGCCATAGAAACTATAGAACAGAGGTAGGCAATCTATTTTTCCTGTGCAGGAAATATACATCTCACAATATACAGCAGTGTGCTGAATTAAAGCCTTTAGAAATGTCTGTTGTGGAACAACTTAATATGATCAGCTAGCAAAGCCAAGTTTCTGACACTCTCTGAAATGATTCACCAGCAGTCACCACGTGGAAGGGAAACTTTCTGGACTACACCCTAACAGCAGAAAACCATTAATTTATTGTTTCAGGTCTGACATAATTAGATAATATTTAAAACAATAAAGATACCTACCCAACATAATTATTCATACAATTAAATTAAATTTCAGGAGCTTTACACTCAGTTCCACACAAATGAAGCCGGCCGGCATGCTCCCTATCCCCTTTATCATCTACGACATATACACTCAGCCTCAGGTATCTTTTGCAGCACATCTGGAAAGTCACCACATTCAAGCAGTTTTAGATTAAAGGGGTAGAGGAGGGGGAAGCAAGCTCCAGATTCTCTGAGTCCTCGCAGATAATGCTATCGCCTCTTATGATCACCCCATACTGATCACAGCTATAGCAGAATGGCGCAGCAAGAGATGCATTGCCTCATTAGGTTTTAAAAAATTTGTTTAAATTATACATTATAGACACAGTGACTGTTTTTGTTACATGAATCATTTGAACAAAGCAACAAAACTCTGTGTAGTCTCTTTATATCAGTTTCTCCTCCACATGAGCTAGAAAATATAAATACCAAACTCACAGAAACTGCAGAGAGCACTGTAATAAGAGAAAATGGCTACTGAATTTAAAAGCTATGGAGAGTATAGTGCTGTGCAGGGTAAACCCTCTGTCAGCTGACCAGGATGAGGACCGTCTAGAATAGTGGCCAGAGCAGGCACCAGGCCTAGTGGCCAGGGTCAGAGCCGTAGTTAGTCAGGAGCCAAAGCCAAGATAGAAAGTGGATACCAGAGCCGAGGGTCGAGCTGGAGGTCAGGAACTGGAGCAATCTGGGTAGCAGGCAAGGAGAGGTTCCAGGTATGGGCAGAGCAGTGGTAAGGCAAGGTGCCAGGCAGGAGTAGCAGGAACAAGGTAACACAGGAGCAGGCACAGTGGTAGGCATAGAGTGACCAGATATCCCAATTTCATAGGGACAGTCCTGATTTTTGGGTTTTTGTCTTATATAGACTCCTATTACCCCTCCACCCCCGTCCTGATTTTTCACACTTGCTGTCTGGTCACCCTAGGTGGGCATGAGCGTTGAGAAGCCAGAAAGCTGCTCTGCTGCTGGCTTAAGTACCAGCCTGTGGCCTTTGCAGTCAATCAGTTCGTGTGGCTAATCAGGCAGCCTGCTGCAGGCCAGCTGTTTGCATGAGGCTGTCTGGAGACTTGCTCTGCTGAGGCCCTGATTCCTGATAGCCTTTAGTGTTTTCTGTGGAGCTTTCTTAGGTATTTCTATGATTTCTATTATGCTGGTGGTATCTATGCGTCAAAAACACCAGACTCAGTCTAGGAGAAATACTGCACTTTCTCTTTGTTGCCTTGTGTACAGGGGCGTGAAAATTTGGTTTGTTGCTCTCCTTCTTGTGTTACTAGAGCTGGGCAAACAATTGATTTTTCTGATTGCTGGTGTTATATTTCTGGAGCCAGTAGAGAAGAAGAGATACGTAGAGGGAGCTGATGGACACAGAACTGTCTGCTGTGCTCATTTTATTGTTCTGGCTGCAAAACTGAAAACACAAAGCTGAAGCTTTTCACTGGGGCAGGGGAGAGAACAGTGCCCACCGTCCCTGAATTTTAAAGGGAAGGACGTCACAGCTGGCAATTTCATAATAAATAGGAAAACAAGTAGCTCCAGGTCAAACTGAAAACTACATTTTTCACATGCAAAAATTGGTAACTCAAAAAATAAACACTGAGTCAAAATGAAGCAACATCCTGACATTACTAAAATGCAAAATGTCAAGTCAAAGTGTCTCAGTAATGTTGAAATATTTCGATTTCCATGCATTTTGCCCAAAACAAGCAAACAATTCACAAAATGGGGAAGAGGGTATTCCCAATATGAATAGCAATGAACAGTCATTTGGCCAAGGAAAGAGACCAAGACTGACCCTACAACCAGCTGGTTTAGAGCACTCACCTAGGATGTGGGAGACCCAAGTTCAAGCTCTTGTTCCGATCACTATTTAATTATTTGTAAAAGATAGAGCAGAGTTAGGAGGAGAGAAGAAAATCCCATCCCTGAGCCCAATGACTAAGAAAGTCTCCTACAGGGGAAATTCAGGTTCAAAACACTGTCAGGCAGAGAGTGGAACTGAACCTGCATCTCCTGGGTAAGTGCCCTAAACAGTTGGTTAAAGCATATAGCAGGCATGGCCAAACTGCAGCTCCCAAGCTCTTTTATATTTATAGTGAGGCTTGTGGAGTACCTTATGCCCCTCACCCCATTCTACACCTACCAGACTTGGGAGGAGTTTGGGGCTTCTGCCCTGTGACAGGGTGGTGGGCTTCTGCCCTGCGGGGGGCACCTGCTGGGGCTTGAGGCTTCAACAGGAGTGGGCTTCAGCACCTAACCCTGACAGGCTTCTCCCATGGGGCTGAAGCCCTGAGCCCTGGTAGGCATGCCCCAGGGAGCTAAAGCCCCAAGAGCCCCTCCCCATAGGGCAGAGGCCCTGAACCCCCGGCAGGCACACCCCATGAGGCTGAAGCTCCGAGAACCCCACTTCCTGCAGGCCAGAAGCTCCGAGACACCTCTCCCCTCCCCATGGAACAGAAGCCCGTTACCGTTAGACAAGGTATCAAGCACAAACTGAAATAAAATCCAATCAGATAACCTTCTGCCTCTTAATTACTAGCAACATTTTCTATTGCTTATGAGAATCTAAATACTCGTTAATTCTGAGCAATTAAGAATATTGCATTGGAAGTTTGTGATGCTGGATCTTGGAATTAAACATATAGAAGATGCATGAATCAACAGTTTAATGTTTTCTATAGGGAACCCTTCATGATATGCTGGAAGCACCATGGTAAGAAAATATTTAGTGCAGAGGTATGCAAATCAGAATGTGGAAGTCTGAAGTACTAAACAATATGAATGTTTAATTCTAAACCCTTTGATGACCTGACTCTCTTTCCTACGGTGCATGTATTACATGCAGTGGTGTGTCCAACTCAAGGTTCAGGGATACACAAACACACACAGAGCGTCCAGTAATATTAATGTGGTGTTCTGCATATTTCTTGAGACTAAAATCTGTATTTTGCATTGCCTAACATACCAGGACACACTGGTACATTACACAAGTAAACAAAAGCAACAAAACATAAGCTATTCATGAAGCCTCTTGATCATATAGTGATATGTTTTGTTTAAGGAACAGGAGTCCCTAACGCTTGCATGTATAAGTGTAGACTCTACTCCAGTTATAAAGTATATACCTTGAGGACCCTCACTTATTAAGGATTGACCCAATCCTCTCCCCCTTCAGGCATTCACTAAGGTTCAGCTCAACCTTGAACATACACATGCCATGAAGGCTTTCCCATAAGAGTACTAGCAGTGATGACTCAGCATCACAGACTGGCCTGATTAAGACATGACCCTAAGGCAATATAAAGACAGGAAAGAAACTAGAACAATCAGTTTAGGTTCATCTCAAACTCTAAGACTTTTCAACCCTTTATCCATAAACAAATACAATATTCTCTCGAACTAATTTACATTATTTCCTTCAATTACAGTAACTCCTCACTTAATGTTGTAGTTATGTTCTTGAAAAAGCTGACTTTAAGAGAAACAGTGTGAAGCGAATCCAAGTTCCACATAAGAATTAATGTAAATTGTGGGGGATAAGTTCCAGGGAAATTTTTTTGCCAGACAAAAGACATTTTATACATATATAGTATAAGTTTTAAACTAGTTCTAATCAGAGGATTGTCTGGGGACCTGCCCATGAGCTCCCTGAGCGTCTCCTAAAGCAACCATGTTGATATCAGGTGGGATATTTCCCAGGGAATGCGTTGCTGCTAAATGATGAACTAGCACTTGGCTGAGCCCTCAAGGGTTAACACGTTGTTGTTAATGTAGCCTCACACTCTACAAGGCAGCACCAAGGGAGGAGACACAATAGATGCACAGCAGCAGCTGCAAACACTTCCCTGCAGAAACTGAATGTGATGATGAACCCACGCTATCCCGCTGGAGCACACCACTCGCTCCTCCAGACGGCTAATGCACAGGCACTGACTTTCCAAATGGCCAGGGGGTGCTCAACTCCCCCGCTCTGCCCCAGGCCCACTCCCACTTCACCTCCCCCCACCCCGAGCACGCCAGATCCTCGCTCCTCCCCCTCAGCCTCCTGAACACCATGAAACAGCAAGCAGAAGGCACGGGATGGAGGGGGAAGTTGCTGATCTGTGAGGCCCAACAGGAGGTGGGAGGCACTGGGGGGATGGAGGGTAGCTGATGAGGGGCTGCCGGCCCACCATGGTTCCAAGCCCCCACCCACTAGCAGGCAGCAGCCAAACAACATTATAAACAAACATTGCTCAACTTTAAACGAGTATGTTCTCTAATAGATCAGTGACGTAACAACAAAACAACGTTAACTGGGATGACGTTAAGTGAAGAGTTTCTGTATTTTATTTTCCCTCTCATTCCATGTGATCATCACTCAGCTTTGCCTAAATTTGCATTAGAACTGGCCTAAGAGGTGTGTTTGCCAGAGTATGGTACTGGAATACTTTACTAGGAAGTTGGGAAACTGTTGGAAAAATTTGAACCAGACAGTTGTGATAATTAAAAAATAAACTTTAGCACAATAATTGAGAGTCTCTCGTTGGAAACTATTAGAAACCCATGTGAGACATCCTGAAAACTTTATAAAACTGAGAGCATGTATACATTACAGGTGCCACAGCAACACTGCTGCAGTGCGGCCACTATGCTGCTGTAGCGCTGAAGTGAAGGTGCTTCCTTTATTGATAGAAGAGTTTCACTGTCCATGTAAGTAATCCACCCCCCAAGCAGCAGTAGCTAAGTCGATGGAAGAATTCTTCTGTCAACCTAGCCATGGCTAAAAGGGGATTAGAGTCGCTTAACTACAATGCTCAGAACATGAACCCAGAGTGATGTACTTAGGTTGATCTAAATTTTAAGTGATCACCAGGGCTCAGATATTTGAGCAACATAGGTCAGTATATACATTACGTAGTAATACTTTCAGTTCTTCCTGGTTATTCCCAAACGGGTTATCAAACAGTCAGTTGATGATAAATGATGACTTTCAGTCATTAACTAATTTATACGAGCTTTGAATAGGTAGGAAGATATCCTCTCTTATTACAAACTTCAGAAGTCATTCAAGTCCCTGGATCATCTTATTTTAAAATCTGGATGGTTGGGATGAATTTTACACATGAATTTTGAAAATATTTGTGCCTGATTCTAGAGCTCCTCTACATATAGGATTCCCAGTTACTTCAGTGGGATTTCTAAGTGAGGAGCAGTTATGGGATTGGGCCTTGGTTTGTCTATCACCTGCTAGAGGAAGGGGGGAAATAACCAGTTACTGACACACCGCTGGGGTGATTGACTCATTTCTTTCTGGCCAGAGGCAGAAAAACTAGGTGATGATGCATTAGACACCTGCACCTTATAAGTAGGCTGAGGAAGAGGAGAGACTGCAGCGAAAGCAAGACTCTCCTACTGGGAAAAGAACCCCCAGAGGGTAACAGGGAATGAGAAGAGGATGAGCCCTGAGATGGAGATCTCACTGATCATTTTAGGCCCTAAGAAAAGCTGCCAGAGTCCCAAGAAAGGGGAAGCACTAAAGGGAAAACCTGCTGGGAGGAAGCAACATCTGAGAAGCTCTGAAGGGGCCAAGAAGCAGAGAAATTCAGTGACGCCAGGAAAGGTGCAAAAGAATTAATAGTTTGCATTTATTGGGACTTATAGATGGACCTTTTGTTACCCTGGAAGGGGGCTGAGCTTAAGAGGTGACCTGGCCAGATGGCCAGGCCATTGCAAGGCTGAGGAAGTGGCCAGCAGGGGGTGCCAGGTGAGGATCTCCAACAAAAGCCCTCAGCAGGGATGAAAGGGACTATGGCACTAAGAACAAAACCTATTACATGGCCCAAGGAAGCTTCTCTTTTTCCAAATAAAGTTTTTCAGTGTTTATATTTGTTGTCCCTCTCTCCTCCCCCTTCTCCCGTTTTTCTGGGGTGAAAACTACACACACAAAAAAAAAACCTGGGATTTAGCCAGAGGATATTTCCCTTCTCAATAGCAAGTAAACAAGAGCTTGGGTGTTCACTATGCAGTGCGCAAGGGGGAAGTATAGCTTGCCAATATGTGACCCATTGCAGCAGTACATCTGATGGTGGGAATGAGCTGTGCTACTCTGGAAGTTCTCATTTTATTACACAATATTTTATATGCAAAAGTTGAGAAGAAATGATCAACAGGAGCTTAACTGAGACCAACTACTAAAGAGTGAACTGAACATATAAACGTATCCCAGCCATAGCATTAAGGAATAAGAAGATTTCTTTTCAGCTTCCATTGTCCAAACAAAAGATTTTTATGACACTACTTGGGTCAGGGGAAAACAACTGGCAAGGGGTACCTGACAGTCACATGACCCACACGGAATTTATGGGAAGGTTATGTCCTCTTTCTGAGGGAACTGAGAGGCCAAGAAAATACCTCTGGGAAATCCCTGTGTTTTGTGTTACTCACTAGTTTGTGTTTAACCAATACATTGGGCCATGAGGCACAGGCTTGAGTGTGTCTCTGGTTCTTTTCTAGGATAGTGAAAGAACCTATATTCATTGTTTTGAACATCATTTTTCATAAACATTTGGGAGAATTCACAAATTTAATCAAAGGCAACAACAAGAACTATTTTTTTTTTCGAGTAATGGCTGCCACGGCCTTGCAGAGACATGGGTCCAAGTCACCTGGTACTGGACCAACCCCTTGGAATGCCAGTGTTCTTCCACTAGGAGACAAAGGGTTTCCGCAATACACAAGAGCTATATAAGGCAGGGGAGACACATCGTTGTGGTTCTCCTCTGCCTCCCCCCCAAAGAGACACTGAAAAACACCTGGAAGTAAGAACTGAACTGAACTGGGGGAAGAAGCGTTGAGGCCAAGCTGGAAGGGTGTCTAGCTTGTGAGTAATAATATCTGAGGTCTCAATCTGCAGACCAGTGCAGCTGCCTTTCAAGACTTTATGTAATCTGCCTGTAACAATACCTAGGGTGAGAAATTACTATTTGTAACCAATTTCTTTAGTGAAACAAATTGGTGTGGGTTTTTTTATTTGCTTAGTAATGTGCTTTGTTCTGTTTGCTATCACTTTAACCACTTAAAATTCATCTTTTGTAGTTAATAAAATTTGTTTTATTATTAAACCCAGTTTGTGCAATTCATAATTGGGAAGTGGGGTAACAGGTTGTGCATAACTTCCTCCACACTGAGGGAGGAGGCAGATTTCATAATATATCTTTGGGTCTGCACTCCAAGGGAGATGGACCTCTAAGTGTCTGTGTTGTTCTGCAGTTGGGTGTGGCCCTGCCTATTTGTTTGCTGGAGGAGGCTTAATAGCCTGGCTCAGCAAGATAGGTAAAAAGGGTTCCCAGGCTGGCAGAACAGGTGGGCTCAGTGGTATCTCAACACATCAGGTGGCATCTTAAAAGGGGGCAACCTGTCACACACGTTATTCATTAATTTGATGAAATTATAGTAGTACTTTATCATGGGTTTGTTAACAAATTGATATGCAGTGTGAGCCTCATCAAATGTCTTCTGAAGTTGGTGAGAGTCCTTCCTTTGACTCCCATGGGCAATGGATCAGCCCAATTGTTCTTATACCTACTACAACCCTTACTACATGCCCTAGTCAAAATCCCTGCCAATAAAAAAAAAAAAAAGCTTATCATGCCTTTGAAAGATAGAGACCCTCATACTATACATACCCAATATATTGTTTTATAGATCAGGACAATTTTACTACCCCTACATAGAATACTTTGCTTCTGAGGACATTTTACTACCTGTAATCTTTTGATATTAATCTCACAGTTTGTAGAGTTTCTCTACACCCTAATACACTTTCCCAAAATTAAATGCCGTGTGAAGTGCAAGTTGGTAAAATGGTATTTTTGAGGGTTCACTGTTCCTGGTCAAATATTCTCTGACTCAGGTCTTTTTCTACCTTGACAATAAAAATGTGTGTGTACTGACTCATTGTTACACACAATAAAGGTCACAGAGAACAAAAAACCAAAACAAAAGCTTTTTCTGAAATTGACACCCTCTTCCAGCTGACAAAGTTCAAAATATTTTCAATAGCTCACGTAGGATAGTTACAGGTCATATAATTCAGGAGTCTAAACTTCATCAAGGTTATTCTGAAACAAGTTTAATCAAATCCACCATTGATTAGTTTAAAGCATAAAACATAAATGAGCCCTTAAATCATCCATTATACTGTTCTTCTTCCAGATTTTGCTGGAGGTATAAAGGAAATTTATGCCAAAAGGTCTAGCCAAGATTATTTAGTAAACTCTGATTGTTCCAATTACATAAATTGTTGTCAAGTAGTAGCTAAAATGCTAGAAGCATAATCAGCTATACCTATGCTTCAGTGGATTTTTAAATTTATCAATCAGTACTGAAGCTTTAAATTAAGAAAGCCTTTTCACAGAGCATCTAGCAAGCACCTATGAGGGAAAGTCAATACTTAAAGACTGCAATCTCTTACACTTTTGAAAGGAATACATGAAAATTAGAGCTGACGAAGGAAGATTTTTATTTTTTTTGGTCAGAGATTTAGTGAACAAGCCCTTCTGGGTTTACTTGTAAAAGCTCCTGAATTTACAGAGATCTAATCCATTAATACTAAAGATGAAGAGAAATATGAAAATGTGCTGCAAGCTGCACCATTGACCTGCTTGAAATGTCAACCAGCTTCAAGCACACAGTAGCAGGCAAACAAACTTCTGAAACCATTAAAAAACTGAATCACTTACTACAATGCTGTATAAATTCTCTTTCTTTTGGTGAGCATTGTGGAGTAGTATATATCAGGGTATATCTACCCTGTAAAAAAAATACTCACAGCAGCAAGTCTCAGGTCAACTGACTTGGCTTAGCAAGGCTTAAGCTATGGCGGTAAATATAGCTGTGTAAACTCTGCTTTGGCTGGAGCCCTGACTCAGCTCTGGCTTTCAAAGCCCAGGTTCCAGCCCAAGTAGGAATGTCTACATTGCCATTTTTAACCCCAGAACATGAGCCTGAGTCAGGTGGGGGTGGGGGTGGGGTTGTGTGTGTGTTTTTGCAGCAGAGCCTGGAGACTCACAGGGTTGATCAGTGGAAGGGTTAAATGGATACTATATCATTATGGATTGAGTTAAATCTTTTTGTTTTAGAGCAGGCATGGCCACCACTTTATAGTCAAGATAAATGTAAAGAAGCCATTGTAATCAGGTGGCTGAAACACTAACAGAAGCACCTCAAATCACAGGCACTTGGAAAAAGCTGAGGAAAAGCTATCATATGGCCTGGGGTTTCAATTCAGGGCCTAGGGCTTTGGTAAGGGTTGCCAGGCATCAGTCAAAAAGTTCTCTAAGTCACAGAGAGAAATGGGAAAGTAGAAACCAAATTAGGACTTGCTTTACAGAGTGATTTCCCCTTTCCTCTTCTAACTTATCTGCGTCCAGAACCAATAGGTGTCTTACATCATAGGAATGTATTTCTAGAGAGTTCTCATGGAGCTGAAAGAGGCCACTGTGCCTTTTTTTAAGCTGCAAGACTCCATTTTCAGGCGGAGGAGGCTGATTGGCCAGAACCTATTTGGAAAGGAATTATGAAGCCTTTTCCAACCCAAAAGATTTATTCCAGTTTGTAAGTTCACTCTAGGTTAGTGGTTCCCAAACTCTAACAACCTTTCATGAAAATGTCAAGTCTCGTGAACCCCCTCCTAAAAATGAATATTTCCAGGGATTTTCTCCTTTACCTGAGTACAAATTATAAAAGCAGTGATCTTGGAAATATGCAATTTGGTTTTATGACATGCTTATTACATACTATTTATTATTAATTATCATTTATCATTACAGTATTTTATTACATTATGAAAACAGCAACACTCTTCCAAGATCTCACTTTCATAGCTTGTATCACTTTGAATAAGCCTGTTATAAGACAAGGTTTCTATGTTCATCAAGGAGTATCAGATGTGAAACAGCAGGAAGGTATTTAAAAGTCAACTCAAAGAGTTCCTCCTACACAATCATTCAGGTCTTGAGCAGTCCAGGCAAACAATGCATGTTACAACAAAGTTTAAACTTGTTCTTCATAATAATTTTAAAAACACTAGCTGCCTATTTCCTTTTAAAAGCAGTAAAAATATCCACCTCCCTTTCCATTTCTTATAAGAAGTCTTGAAGTTTAAATCTCCTCAGTGTGATAGATAGGCTTGCTTTGATCTGCTTAGCTCTTGGAAGACCAGGGGCTCTGGGCTGCTGGCCCCATGCTGCTCGGGGTCCCTAGGGACAGCTCTGTCAACCATTAGGAATTTTTTCCCCGAGAACCCTCTGTAACATTTTGTGAACCCCCAGGGTTCACAAACCCCAGTTTGGGAATCACAGCTCTAGCTAGAAGCCTGTTCCAGGCCTGAGGAATTTACTCCACTCTGGAACCTCCACCTTGGTAATTTCTGGATACTGGAGAAATTACTCTTATTTCTCTATGATTTCCCTCACTCCAAGGTGAAATTTTGGTATTTGTTATGAAGATTCACGTGGTGGCTTTGTAATTTGTCAGTGCATAACAAGTTTTACTTCTACCAGAAAAACAGATAGAAAAAGAATTAAAGATAAATTTATAAAACATCTAGATGAAGAGAATATGTTAGTGACAAACCTATACCACTCTTATAAAGGAAAATCACGACAGATTCTATGAATCTGTTCATGGTGAGACCAAAAACAAGGTAGGAATGGCAAAAGATTACCACTTGGGTGTCCATATCAGGTCTGTTCGTGTTTAATAGATTTAGTGGCAGGTAGCAAAATTGATCAAGACACTAAGTTATTTAGGTTGCAATGGAAGACTGTGGAAATTCAAAAGGGACCTAACAATGCAGAGCAATTAAGCAGTACTGTGGCACATGGAATTCAGTGCTGACAAATGCAAGGTAATATATATCGCAAAGAGTAATTTAAGCTACTGCTAATTTCTAATTTAATATCTATGTTGCTAGTTTCAAATTTAGCATTAGCAACTCAGGAAAAAAAACCTGGTTGTCACTGTGGAAAGTTCAATGAAGACATCTGCTCAATGTTCACTGGTAGTCAAAAAAGCAGACAAGGTGTTAGAATGCATAAGGTATAGTATGGAAAACACTGAGAATTGTAGAATCACTTTATATGAATTAATGGGAAATCATCACTTGCCATATTTGTCCACTTCTGGGCACATTATCTCAAAATATTCAGAGATGGGCAAAAAAAATTATTAGAGGGGCATAAAAGCTTCCATATGAGGAAAGACTGAAACTGCAGTTTTGAGAGGAGGTGATAAAAGGGACTATAATAGAAACATAAAAGTAATTAATACCATTTTAGCCTTTATTTTAAATTGAATTGACTGACAGTTCTTTGGTAAATTACAGTGAGTCTGGCTCCTGTATTGCTACAGTTTTAAGATCAATAGGGTGCAAATCATCCTTACATTTGGAAGCTCTAGGAACAGACAAAGAATGAAGACAGTGGCCATACACACACGTAAAAAAATCTTCTCTGTATTATAAGTTTTACAAAGTAGATGATTAAGGTTACAATCTCAAACAAATATATAAAACCTAGGAGAACCCAAGCAATGGCCAGTTCCATATTCATACATACCCAAAGATATTAGAGAGTCTAGTCGACAGTCATTGATAGTGAGGTGGTTCCTGCTGGGGTATTTCCAATGAGGTCATCTGTCATGGTCTTCCTACCCTCTCCATACCAGGAAACCCTTTTATCTTGTGATTCTGACCATGCCTGCCACCGTATGCACATGCATGAAGGTTCCAATCTCCTTTTCCTTACCTGTATTTCTATACCCATAAACGTTGGGATGTCACATTTTTCATACGCTGCCCCTATTCTCATTAACATTTACATTAAAATGTTCCTATGGTAGCCTGTGGTCAGAGCAGAACTTTTTCTGCTGTTACTATCAGGTGTCTTCCAGTCAGTACATGGCAATCTCGATGTGTACATTGTGACATATTTTCTGGGAACATCCCCTACTGGCACATCCTTTGCAGTAATTTTCTAAAACTTACTGACATTGTGTCATTCCTGGGTCATCGACCTATGTCAAGTGTCCTTAAACCCGAGGCCTAGTGTGACTAAGATGAAATCTTACAGGAATGTAAGGCCTTGCATTTCAGCTTTACTTTACTTATACACCCAATGCACACTCATCACTCCTAAATACTTGTCAATCTTATACTCCTATAATCCTACCAGTTACATCTATTAATCACTGATTACATATTAATTACATAGGAAATAACACGAGTTAACCATAACAATAGATAACACAATTAAATGATAAAATGAACTAATGAGCTACCCATAGATAGGGTCCTACCCAGGGCAGGTACAAGGATGTTTCATGCCCTAGGTGAAACTTCCACCTTGCACCCCACCAACCCGAGCCCTGTGGCAGCCCTCTGCCCTAAGGCACCCCACCTCTGCGGCAGCTCCCCACCCCCCCCTGCCCTGAGGCAGCCCCCCCACGGCAGCTGCCCCCGGCCCGGGGAGCCATGCGACAGCTCCCCACCCCAGCTCACCTCTGCTCTTCCTCCTCCCAGAGCACGCCATCACCGCTCCACTTCTCCCGCCACCCAGGCTTGCAGCGCCAATCAGCTGTTTGGAGCCACAAGCCTGGGAGGGAGAAAAGCAGAGCAGGGCGGCGTGCTCAGGGAAGGAGGTGGAGCAGAGGTGAGCTGGGGCAGGAAGCAGTTCCTCTGTGTACCACGCCCCACCTTATTTACTGCAGGTGGCCCTCTCCGCGCCCCCCTGCCCCAGGTCTCTCTGCCTAAATGCCAATGACAACTGGGGTGACCGAACATCCGACTGCCGTGATTGCTGCCGAAGGACCCTATCATAACCTTAGTCCCAGATCTGGACCTTAGCGTCCAAAATATGGGGGTTAGCATGAAAACCTCCAAGCTTAGTCACCAGCTTGGACCTGGTACTTGCTGCCACCACCCAAAAAATTAGAGTGTTTTGGGGCACTCTGGTCCCACTGAAAAACCTTCCCTGGGGACCCCAAGACCCAAATCCCTTGAGTCTCACAACAAAGGGAAATAATCCTTTTTCCCTCCCCCCCCCCCAGGTGCTCCTGGAGAGATACACAGACACAAGCTCTGTGAATCCAAACAGAGTGACTCCCCCTCTCCGTTCCCGGTCCTGGAACAAAAAGGACTTTCCTATTCCCCCAGAGAGGATGCAAAATCAGGCTAGCCAATTCAACACACACCGATCTCCCCTGATTTCTTCCTCCCACCAATTCCCTGGTGAGTACAGACTCAATTTCCCTGAAGTAAAGAAAAACTCCAACAGGTCTTAAAAGAAAGCTTTATATAAAAAGGAAAGAAAAAAATACAAATGGTCTCTCTGTATTAAGATGACACAATACAGGGCAATTGCTTAAAAGAATATTGAATAAACAGCCTTATTCAAAAAGAATACAAATCAAAGCACTCCAGCACTTATATTCATGCAAATACCAAAGAAAAGAAACCATATAACTTACTATCTGATCTCTTTGTCCTTACACTTAGAAACAGAAGATTAGAAAACAGAACTACTTCTCCAAAGCTCAGAGAAAGCAGGCAGCCAGAAAACAAAGACCTCAGACACACAATTCCCTCCACCCAAAGTTGAAAAAATCCGGTTTCCTGATTGGTCCTCTGGTCAGGTGCTCCAGGTGAAAGAGACATTAACCCTTAGCTATCTGTTTATGACAGACCCGAAATGCCGCCCCCCAAAACGCTTGTGCCCTAGGCAACCGTCTAGGTCGCCTAATGGGTTGCACTGGCCCTGGCCCTACCAAATACATGGCCATGAAAAACACATCATGGACTGTGAAATCTGGTCTCCCGCAATAACATCTGGTCTTTTGTGTGCTTTTACCAGGGGCAGCTCCAGGCACCAGCATTCCAAGCACGTGCCTGGGGCGGCAAGCCACGGGGGGCGCTCTGCCAGTCGCCGTGAGGGCAGCAGGCAGGTTGCCTTCGGCGGTGTGCCTGCGAAGGGTCCGCTGGTCCCGCAGCTTCGGCAGACCTCCCACAGGCGTGCCGCCGAATCTGCGGGACTGGGGACATCTCGCAGGCAAGCCACTGAAGGCAGCCTGCCTGCCATGCTCGGGGCAGCAAAATACCTAGAGCTGCCCCTGGCTTTTCCTCTATACTATACAGACTTCACAGGGGAGACCAGCATTTCTCAGATTGGGAGCCCTGACCCAAAAGGGAACTGCAGTGGGTTGCAAGGTTATTTTACGGAGGTCATGGTATTGCCATCCTTACTTATGTGCTTCCTTCAGAGCTGGGCAGCCGGAGAGCAGCAGCTGCTGGCCAGGCGCCCAGCTCTGAAGGCAGCACCCCTCCAGCAGCAGCACAGAAGTAAGCATGGCAATACAGTACAGGCCACCCTTACTTCTGTGCTGCTGCCTTCAGAGCTAGGGGGCCAGAGCATGTCGGCTGTTGATTAAGGGCCCAGCTCTGCAGGCAGAAGTGCAGAAGTAAGGGTAGCAATATCATACCATGCCATCTTTACACCTGCGCTGCTGCTGGAGGCAACTCTGCTTTCAGAGTGGGGCTCCTGGTCAGCAGCTGCCTTTCTCCAGCTGCCCAGCTCTGAAGGCAGTACCACCACCACCAGCAGTCCAGAAGTAAGGTTAGCAGTACCACAACTCCCCTACAATAACATTGCAACCCAGCACCCCACAATTCCTTTTTGGGTCAGGATCCCTACAATTACAACATCGTGAAATTTCAGATTTAAATAGCCGAAATCATTAAATTTATGACTTTTAAAATCCTATGACCAAAATGGACCATAAATTTGGTAGGTCCTACCCATAGAGAAGGTAAAGCAGACTCAATTTTTAATGCAAGAACATGGGAGATGTTCAGGTTAATTGAATGGCAACAAATGTAAAGTTGTTAATTAGAACAAATATAAACTCTCAGGGCTTCAAGGTCTATACCAACCAATCAGCTGATGGGGTTTCAAAAAAGAAATTTCTCCTGTGGATAAGATATTCCATAATTGCCCACTAAGGGATTTCTTGCACTTTCTCTGAAGCATTTGGTACTGGCTACTGACAGACAGTTACAGTCAGATACAGAATACTGGACTGGATGGATCACTGATCTGATCCAATGTGGCAATTCTGTGTTCCACTTAGCACAGAAGCAGCATTATATCTTTCATTGCTATGATTTTCTAGTTATATTTTATAAACAGATTTTTATAATTCTGCAGGCTTTTCTGCTCACCAATACATCATACATATTTAAACATAAGAATCAACACTGAACATCATGGGGAAAATATATATCTATGGTTGGTTTGCTTTAAATATGACTCTTTTCTGGAAAGAACATCTGATCTTATTAGCCATTCCTTCCCCTTCCTGCCCACCACACACACACATCCCCATATTCTCATGTCACAGAAAACATACCTCTATTCACTGCATTTCACATTCAATAATATTTACAGTGTAATAACACAACTACATGCAATCTTTGTAACAAAGGAGGAAGATAGCAATAGAGAATTTATTCATCATTTCAGGTATAGTAGAATCCTAAACATATTTAGGTAGTTTTATATTACTTAAAGGGATATTACTTATGGTCATTTACAGAATTCAGCACTGCTGACCATTTATGCCTGTCGCTGTTTAGCTGAAATTTTGGATGTCTTGGCATTTTACAAATAGCCAACAGTTTACACTTCTAAGAGTGAAAGTCTTACAAGATAAGCAGCAGAATTTATAGCTTACTTCAGATGTAGTGAGGATAGGTGGCTTCTCCAGATTTTTGTATGTTATAGAGATTTCCACAAGCTTCATACCACATCTGCATTGGCACTAAAATATTTTCAAAGTGAGTGGTGACCAAACCATAAGTTCATAGGTTTGTTTTGTCTGGATAAGTATCCAGAAGCTGCATTGCTTTTCTGAATTATCCAGACTTAGCAGAGCACAGAGCTATCATTGCCCCAACCGCCCTGTTTATAGGTTGGACAAATGGCTGGTTTACCCTTTCCTAGATCATCTGCAAAAGGACCTAGGACCTTTTCTCTGGTGGAGAAGGCCTTTTGATCTTATTATTTTAAGATGTAATGGTCTATACAGAAAAATGCCTCTTTTCAAATTGCATCACTTGTTAGTTTAAGCTCCTATGAAGTAGAGGTATTCTTTAAAGTGTTAACAGTCTGTTGGAAAGCTAAGTGATGTTTACAAGCCAGTGGTGAAAGAGTTATGGAAGGCAGCTATCAGCTATTTTAAAAAAAAGTATGTATTTCAATAATTTCAATAAAACTAACAAAATATCCACTTTTCTAAATCCATAATTTTGTGTCTATATTTGATCAATGATGGACTTAAGAGTCCAAGTCCCCTTTTTAAAAGCAAGTTTGGCTCCCAAGTGCCTGAAAATTTTACCCGATTATCTTTGCATCATGCTTCAAGAGCAAGGAGAGGGGTGAATTTTCTTTCTGGCTGCACCTTTGCTATCAATACATGCTCATTGCCTGCTTTGCTAAACTATTTTTTGTAAATTTCTAGAAAAGTTGTAAACTTCAGCTTTGTGTGCAATAAGGAGATCAGATGCATAAGTATTCCCAACAAAGCAGTTCAAGAGGTTACCTTCTAAGAAAAATATTCTGGATATGATGGATAAGCTAACAATTGATCAAGCCTTGCACATACACGGTGTGGACAGTTTTACTCCTATATCTCTACAGGTTCTAAAAATGGTTAGAGAACATTTATCTGCCTGCCTGAAGGTTTGCAGAATGAAACGCAAACCAAGTCTTTCCGGCACTTGGTTTTAAATTCCACCTTCTTTTTTAAAGGCTCAATAATTAAAATATCCTGTTAAGTCAAAATGTACATGCCTCAGAGTCCATATGTCTTCTATAAATAAGTTCATTAATATCATACTGAGATATCAGTTTTCTCTACATTCTGTAAAACTGTACAACTGGTGGATGAAATCATTAGATATCGGTAAGCATTTTACAGTCACCATCACCATCTTATCTGGAAACTGAATATGCCATTCTTCAATCTAGTCTGAATTTTGAGATGCCACAGAGTAAAATGATATGTTGTGGTATCATAGGCTGCTGTGAGGTTGATAAATAGAAGCTTCAATGCTAAGCTCGATAGATCATTATAGAAAGTGTTTGCCTGAAGCGTGGGATATGAGAGAGAAAGATTTAGTTGTTTTTTTCTGAAAGAGAGGTTTTTCTTCTTTTCTGGTGGGAAAACAGACCATCTGCTCTGTGGGTCTACGCATTATATACACATAATAAATATTTCTGTTTATTGATGTTATATAAATTTACATACTATAATTTGTTTGCAATCTAGTCATAGACTATCATTGGAAGGGACCTCAGGAGGTCATCTCGTCCAAACCCCTGCTCAAAGCAGGACCAATTCCCATGTAAATCATCCCAGCCAGGGCTTTATCAAGCATGACCTTAAAAACTGCAAGGAAGGAAATTCCACCACCTCCCTAGGTAACCCATTCCAGTGCTTCACCACCCTCCTAGTGAAAAAGTTTTTCCTAATATCCAATCTAAACCTCCCCCACTGCAATTTGAGACCATTACTCCTTATTCTGTGATCTGCTACCACTGAGAACAGTCTAGATCCATTCTCTTTGGAACCCCCTTTCAGGTAGTTGAAAGCAGCTATCAAATCCCCCCTCATTCTTCTCTTCTGCAGACTAAATAATTCCAGTTCCCTCAGCTTCTCCTCATAAATCATGTGCTTCAGCCCTCTAGTCATTTTTGTTGCCCTCCGCTGGACTCTTTCCAATTTTTCCAAATTCTTCTTGTAGTATGGGACCCAAAACTGGACACAGTACTCCAGATGCGGCCTCACCAATGCTGAATAGAGGGGAATGATCATGTCCCTCAATCTGCTGGCAATGCACCTACTTATACAGCCCAAAATGCCATTAGCCTTCTAGGCAACAAAGGCACACTAGTGACTCATATCCAGCTTCTTGTTCACTGTAACCCCTAGGTCCTTTTCTGCAGAACTGCTGCCTAGCCACTTGGTCCCTAGTCTGTAGCAGTGCATGGGATTCTTCCATCCTAAGTGCAGGACTCTGCACTTGTCCTTGTTGAACTTCATCAGATTTCTTTTGGCCCAATCCCCTAATTTGTCTAGGTCCCTCTGTATCCTATCCCTACCCTCCAGCGTATCTACTACTCCCCCCAGTTTAGTGTCACTAGCAAACTTTCTGAGGGTGCAGTCCATGCCATCCTCCTGATCATTAATGAAGATATTGAACAAAACTGGCTTCAGGACCAACCCTTGGGGCACTCTTGATATCAGCTGCCAAACAGACATGGAGCCATTGATCACTACCCGCTGAGCCTGACAATCTAGCCAGCTTTCTATTCACCTTATTGTCTGTTCATCCAGCCCATACTTCTTTAACTTGCTGGCAAGAATACTGTGAGAGACCATATCAAAAGTTTTGCTAAAGTCAAAGAATAACACATCCACTGCTTTTCCCTCATCCACAGACCCAGTTATCTTGTCATAAAAGGCAATTAGGTTAGTCAGGCAAGACTTGCCCTTGGTGAATCTATTCTGACTGTTCCTGATCACTTTCCTCTCCTCAAAGTGCTGCAAAATTGATTCCTTGAGGACCTAATCCATGATTTTTCCAAGGACTGAGGTGAGGCTGACTGGCCTGTAGTTTCCCGGATCCTCCTCCTTCCCTTTTTTAAAGATGGGCACTACATTAGCCTTTTTCCAGTCATCTGGGACCTCCCTCAATCACCATGAGTTTTCAAAGATAATAGCCAATGGCTCTGCAATCACATCCACCAACTCCCTTAGCACCCTCGGATGCAGCGCATCTGGCCCCATGGGCTTGTGCTCATCCAGTTTTTCTAAATAGTCCTGAACCACTTCTTTCTCCACA
The DNA here is from genome assembly GCF_007399415.2 of Gopherus evgoodei. Lineage (NCBI taxonomy): Eukaryota > Metazoa > Chordata > Testudines > Testudinidae > Gopherus > Gopherus evgoodei. Next base: position 31,677,480 of record NC_044332.1, on the reverse strand, counting down.
GAGAGCTGGTCACCTCCTCCCCATACTGTGCTGCCCAGTGCACTAGTCTAGGAGCTGACCTTTTTCCTGAAGACTGCGGCAAAAAAAGCATTGAGTACATTAGCTTTTTCCACATCTTCTATCACTAGGTTGCCTCCCCCATTCAGTAAGGAGCCCACAGTTTCCCTGATCATCTTCTTGTTGCTAACATACTTGTAGAAACTCTTAACATCCTTTGCTATCTGCAACTCCAAGTGTGATTTGGCCTTCCTGATTTCACTCCTGCATGCCTGAGCAATATTTTTATATTCTCCCATTTGACCAATCTTCCACTTCTTGTAAGCTTCTTTTTTGTGGTTAAGATCAGCAAGGATTTCATTTTTAAGCCAACTGGTCGCCTGCCATATTTACTATTCTTTCTACATATCAGGATGGTTTGTTCCTGCAACCTCAATGAGGATTCTTTAAAATACAGCCAGCTCTCCTGGACTCCTTTCCCCCTCAATGGATAATACCTCATGATAGACAAAATGATATTGACTGATGCACGCAAGTACAAAACCCGTTTCCTCTATTTTCTTAAATGTTATTTACAAAATTAGGCTTTTCATGGCTCTTCTTGAAAATGAATGTCCCCAATATGATTTAGTCTATTTGCTATATTTTTTGTCCAACATATAAAACATTTTATAGGCATCCATCCTATGCTCTGGATCCTAATTTATAAATTAAAATATGCAATACAACAAAAGAGTGCCCATGTATAAATTTCCATTAAATCCTTCCAGCCCATCTGCTCTATAAAAGCCTGGGAAGAAAAAAAATGGTAGAAAAGAAATAAACAAAATGCTTAAACACTTTACTGTGTCATTATGCACTTTCTCCTGTATAGATCGCATTTCTCCCTCATATTTGTAGTCTCAATAGACCCATTAAATATATAAGCCTTCATTTGGCTGTGCAGTGGCCCAATATGTGAGACTAACTAGCATAAAATAAAGAAAATATCAATTTGTTAAATGGATGTATCCTATTTAGATCTCTAGCACTTAGTTTTTAATCTGCATGTATGTAGAACAGCAGTGATCTTTACTCTTCAGTGATTACTAGAAGCCTTAAAATTAACGTTGTAATCCCAAAGCTGTATGAGTGTCCGAAGTTAGGATTTCCATGTTGCACAAAGTTGCCTGTAATCCCATACAAAATATTTTTAGAAGTTTTTGAATATTTAATTCCAGCACCAAAATAATACGTGCTTGCCAAGATAATGGGAAAAAAACATGTTGCAGCCAAGCAACAAAGTTTGGACCTAAAAAAGTGTATATTGCCTCATACTCCCTCACAGAGGAAAGACATACCTGAGGGGCAGCAGCATGATTTAATATTTCCAACAAAACTGATCGGTACAAGAATATTAAAAGTAAAAATTGAGCAGAAATGCTGCAGCTGGTCACAGATCAAGTATCTCTCTAGGGACAAGAGCACCACCTATAGACTAATACTTTCTCTCATTGGAATAGCTCTATGCAAAACACTTTAATTTCTAATTGTCAAAAATGTAAAATATTATGGGCCAGATCAACAGCTGGTGTAAACTGATGCTTTACACCAGTGCAATGATGGTAAATGATATATACCATTGATTTTTCCAACTTCAGCAAAAAAGTGGTGTAGGGGAACATAGCACTTTGGGTGAAGTGGGCACTTACACATTCTTTTTAACATTAGCTAATGAATGTTTTTCGGATTTTTTTTTAAATATAACATTATTCAATGCTTTGTTATGTAGCGACTCACATGAGTAGGTAGAAAAACAATTAAAACATTGATCACTGTAAAAGTCTTTGCACTCGCTCCTCTTTTACCAGATGCATATGCCCTTGAAACATAGTAAGAAACAGACTGAGCCCCTTACTCACTTACTAAGCAATTCCTCACCCAACTAGTCTCAGAGTCAATGAGACTATTTTGGTGACTAAGCGCTCACTAATATGAGCAATAGGTTCAAAATTTGTCCCTGAGAGTACATTTACACAGAGATAAAAGCCCTGTGGCACAGCCATGGCTGTCCCGGATCAGCTGATTTGGGGTCAAGGGGCTCAGGCAGTCAGGGCTGAAAAATTCCTGTGTAGACATTTGGGCTCACGCTGGAGTCCGAGCTCTGGGACCCTCCATCCTCACAGGTCCCACAACTCGGGCTCTAGCCCGAGCCCAAATGTCTACACAGGAATTTTTCAGCCCCCCTGCCCGAGCCCCTTGACCCCAAATCAGCTGATCCAGGGCAGCTGTGGCTTTTTTATCCCTGCATAGACATACCCAAAGTGACTTATTTTAAGGTGCTATAAGACCAATACAAACTTTGGCCCAATTAAAAGTCTATATTCATATATTAATATTAAGGTGTAAAGTAACAACATGCTAAACTGTCATGTTAATGTTTACGGAGCCTCTCTAAGCTCTTTCTTCAAATCAGTTTCCATATGACACTATTCATTTGACTTTCTCGGAGCAAATAATGTTTACTGGCACAAAGAACTTAATACAAGTATCAGCCTACTTAAATAATGTGAAAATTATTATAGTACCTTCTATATTTAAGCCACATAGCATAAACTTTTCCCATCCTCAGCTACATATTTAACATACAGATATAATATGCCATTAGTGTAAGATACTTTATTTTATTTATAGTAGTACAGTGGCTGATGCTTTTATAGTATACTGCTGTATTACAAAGGACAAAGTTACAATGTAATCAATAGTAAAAGAACTTTATTTGTGCAACTGTTTCCTTGTTGTTCATAAGCAAAGTTAATCGGAGTATTCATGTGTGTAAAAACATGCAGGTTTAGGCCAAAAGTTTTGTAACAAAATTACAGTTACAATTACTACTACTACTACTACTATTTACAATTACTGGGACTGATTCTGACCTTGCATTAGTTAAACTGGAATAACACCACTGGAGTCAATGTAGCTACAGTAGTGTAAAAACAATATGTTCAAGCAAAAAATCAGGCTCACTTTGTTTACTTACAAATTATTCTGTATGAGTTTTTTGGGGTACTTTTAAGTCAACATAGGTTCTAGGCCTGCCCAAGAAGACCATCTATGAACTGAAGATAAGCAGTAAACTATACCACAAAGCCCCTTGAAGTCTGGGCTCGTGATAAACAACCAATCAGAGGCCCCATAAGAGCCAGTGGTTGAGGTGTACCTTCCCTGAGGAAGATACTGCAGGAGAGGCTCTGAACATCTAACCATAAGGAGAAAGTCTTGAGTGAGGGGAACAACTAAGGATAAATGACGGGAAAATATAGTCGGGGATGGGAGGCAGGAGGGTGCTGGGAGATGTGCAGATTCAACACAAGCTCTGTGAACCAGACTGGATCGCTCAGTCCACAAGAGAATACAACTGCCCTAGTCCTGGCTTCTTGTCATTGAAGATTCCAATGCACTTTTTGCAGACATAAAAGATATTCACTCTGGTCTCCTGGCCATTTACCTTTCTTCTTTGTAAAACCTTTCCTGCACAGGATACAATATTCTTCCTCATTCTTCAGTCTGTAACTGTGTGTGGAGTTCTATCACACCCTAGTGGCACCTGAATCAGTTCTTACAGGATCTAGTATGAGAACCACTAAATTGATTTAGAATGTATTTTATTAAATAACCAGTTTAACTTGTTCTTCTTTACTAATTAAGGATATGACTATAACAATGCTGTGCAGTACTAAATAAATCAATGACTGACCAACCACAGCATCAGGACTATGATTTAAAACAACAAAAGTTGGATCTGTATTTCTCTTTACATTAAGTGAAGGATGTGTGCCGACGAGTGAATTTCTACAATCAACACTGCAAATGGTTCTTTGAAAACACCTGCCTGGTGTTGTGCGCTGCACAATAACGCCTGTGCTATTTGCTGATAATGCAACCAGAGAAGCCTGCCGAAACCAGGTGCCTTGACAATCAAAAACATCCTGCAAACTATTAGTTTTTTGTATTCCCCTTTCAATATAACCTCTCTTTTCCATGGGTGGCAGGTTTGTAGAAATTTTGGTGGTGCCCAAAACTTGCCCCCCTAACTCTGCCCCCCCCACTTGCCTAAGGCTCTGGGAGGGGGGTTGGGTGCGGGGAAGGAGGTCTGGGGTGCAGGTCCTGGGCTGGGGATTAGGGTGCTGGGTACAGGCTCCCTGCTGGGGCAGGAGGTGGGTGTGCAGGAGGGGGTGAGGGATGCAGGCTCTGGGATGGAGTTTGGGGGCGGGAGGCGGTGAAAAGGATGTGGTGCAGACTTTGGGAGGGAGTTTGAGGGCAGGAGGGGGTGTGTGGGAAGGGGGAGGGGGTGCACACTCTGGGAGGGAGTTTGGGGATAGGAGGGGGTGCAGGGGTGAGGGCTGTGGGGCTGAAGATGAGGGGTTCCTGATGCAGGAGGAGGCTCAGAGCTGCAGCAGAGGATTAGGGTGCAGGGGGATGAGGGTTGGGCTGAGGGGTTCATGTTGCAGGAGGGGGCTCAGGGCTGGGGCAGAGGATTAGGGTGCAGGGGGATGAGGGTTGGGGCTGAGGATTAGGGGTTCATGTTGCACGATGGGGCTCAGGGCTGGGGCAGAGGATTAGGGTGCAGGGGAATGAGGGCTCTGGTCAGGGATAAGGGGTTTAGGACATTGGAGAGGCTCAGGGCTAGGGCAGAAGGGCAGGGTAAGGGCAGTCTGCCTTGCCATTAGTGGATAGGGGGACACTAGGACCCTGGGGCAGCAGACAGCAGTTGCTGCCGGGAGCAGGGCTCCACCTAGAATGTGCCACTCTGGCAGCACAAGCAGGCACAGGAGAGGAGCGCGCTGCTTTCTTTCTGGCAGGGACGCAGGGGGAGGGAAACCTGCGTGGGGGATGGGGACTCGGGTGTGTGTGTGGCAGGCGGAGGCCGGGGCCTGCTCCAGGCAGGGCCGGGGGAAAGACCCAGCTCCAAATATTGCTGGAGCAAGGACTCCAGCCCTGAATATTGCTGGAGCTAGGGCAGCACAAGAGAATATGCTCTTTTCTACAAGGTTTCCATACAACTGTTAAATGGCTGCTTCTTATACCTTATTTCCCCAAGATCAAGATCCTCAGGGTACATCTACACTGCAGCTGGGAGTGAGCCTCCCAGCCTGGGTAGACAAACCCACACTAACTGGGATTGAGCTAGCATTCTAAAACTGGCAGTGTGAACAGTGCAGCTTGGGCTGCAGCTCGGGTTCTCAAGTCCACCTGACTCTCTGGGCTTGAGACTGACATATCTTGTCAGTAACATGAACCTAGAATCTAAACAGAAAGGGGAAGGCAAGATCTTGTACCTTGCACTTTTGCAATGGTATGTGATGTCCCACAAACCCTATTCCTATTGAGAACTGTTCCTGCTTGACAGGACAAAACACCATTTCTCTAGGAGAACCATCTCTGTGCTTTCCAGAGTCATACTCACACTGAGGGTAGCTATTAGACCTCCCTTTGAAGTGTTTTTCTCACCTATTTAAGCCAGTCAGGGCTGCTAGGGTAGTTGTGAATAGTACATTCAGCAACAATTGCACTCTGATGATCACAACATTCAGGTTTTGCCTGTCCAGGAAGTAAACAATACATTCTGAAACTTTGAAACTGGGCCCTGTGCATAAAGTTCACAGAGAGTGATGCAGGGCACGTATGTATGCATATTTTGGGGGGCGGAGGCGGAGAAGGTGAGAATGATTTTTTTTTTATCCAGTGTCACAGACTTCATCTCACTTCTCTCAGAATTAGAAACAAATTACTGCCAGTTGCAGACAGGTTGGATCACAGAAACCCCCTTGGGAGCTGCCAACTGATGTGCCCAGACTACTTCTGCTCCTGTTTTCCCTGCCGGCTCAGGACCCCAGCACCCTGTCTTGCTGAGCCAGACACTCCCATCTGCTCCAAGACCCAGGGTCTGAATTGCTTGCCCCAAAGCTGCAGGTTTACCTGAAAACAGCTCATACAAGTGTGCTTGTCTTTAGCCCTCAGATGCCCAACTCCCAATGGGGTCTAAACCTCCCAAAAAATCTGTTTTACCCTGTATAAAGCTTATGCAGGGTAAACGCATAAACTGTTCACCCTCTATAACACTGATAGAGAGATATGCACAGTTGTTTGCTCCCCCAGGTATTAATACATACTCTGAGTTAATTAATAAGTAAAAAGTGATTTTATTAAATACAGAAAGTAAGATTAAAGTGGTTCCAAGTAGTAACAGACAGAACAAAGTAAGTCACCAAGCCAAATAAAATCAAATGTGCAAATCTATGTCTAATCAAACTGAATACAGATAATCTCACCCTCAGAGATGCTTCAGTAAGTTTTTTCCTCAGACTGGACACCTTCCAGGCCTGGGCACAATTCTTTCCCCTGGTACAGCTCTTGTTCCAGCTTAGGTGGTAGTTAGGGGATTCTTCATGATGGCTCTCTTGCCTCTTTGTTCTCTTCCACCTCTTTATATATCTTTTGCATAAGGCGGGAATCCTTTTGTCCCTCTGTGAGTTTCTACCCCCTCCTTCTCAATGGAAAGACACCAGGTTAAAGATGGATTCCAGTTCAGGTGACATGACCACATGTCACTGCAAGACTTCATTACTCACTTGCCAGCACACATGTATACATGAAGATTTACAGGTAAAACATAGCCATTTGCAAACAATGGTCCTAGTTAATGGGAGTCATCCAGATTCCAAACCATCATTAATGGCCTACACTTTACATAATTACAATAAGCCCTAAGAATTATATTTCATATTTCTAGTTTCAGATTCAAGGGTGGTACATTTATACAAATAGGATGATTACACTCAGTAGATTATAAGCTTTGTAATGATACCTTACAAGAGACCTTTTGCATAAAGCATATCTCAGTTACATTATATTCACTTATTAAATTTTTATAAAACCATATAGACTGCACAACGTCACAGGAAATCAGGGATCATTTGACTCAAAGTAATTTCAGAGTTACTGGAAATACTTTTCAAGCTCTCTGTCTTAGGTCCTTCCATATTACTCATCAACTCATCAAAGATTTCATTGGAATTACTCACAGTGAGTAAAGTTAAGCATATGCCTAAGGTCCTGCAAGATTAGATCTTGAAACAGAAATAGGAACTATACACAAACATCACTTCATCTGCTATTAAAATGCAGTTACCTCTGGTGCCAAATAAGGCAATATTAACAAAACACAGTTATAAAACCCAAATGTTGGGGTAAGCACATGAAAAATATCAAATTCAATTGGAAGTGCAGAAAGATTGAGGTAGGCAGAAAGTAGTTAGCCATGTAGGAATTTGACCAGAGCACCAGGCCTACCATAACTCTTAGGCCTGGTCTACACTAGGAAATTAGGCTGGCATAACTATGTCTCAGAGGTGTGAAAAATCCAAACCCCTGAGACATGCAGCGAAACCAACCTAACCCCCAGTGTAGACAGCGCTGGGTCAATGGTTGAATTCTCCCATCCAACTAGCTACCGCCTCTCAGGGAGATGAAATACCCACACCAGTGGTTCTCAACCTATTTATCACCGTGGGCTGCTATGTGGCCCACAATGTATTACCTGGGCTGCAGGTTGAGGACTACAGCGACCCCAACCCTCCCCCCCCACAGATCCCTATACCCAACACCCCAGCCCTCACCCACAGACCCCTACACGAATTCGGCTATAACACAGTAAAGCAGCACTCCGGGGGGGTAGGGCTGCGCATTCCAGTGGATCAAAACAAGTTTGGTATAACGCAATTTCACTTATAACGCAGTAAGATTTTTGGCTCCCAAAGACAGTGTTATATTGGGGTAGAGGTGCAATACTAACTGAAATGTATTAAATATTTCTGGATGTTTTTCTACGTTTTTGAAACATATTGATTTCAATTACCACACAGAATACAAAGTATATAGTGCTCACTTTATATTATTTTTATTACAAATATTTGCACTATAAAAATGATAAAAGAATCAGTATTTTTCAGTTCACTTCGTACAAGTACTGTAGCAAAATCTCTTTATCATGAAAATGCCACTTACATAACTGCACTCAAAAACAAAACAATGTAAAACTTTAGAGCCTTCAAGTCCACTCAGTCCTATTTCTTATTCAGGTAGCCGCTATGTTTGCTTATAAATATAAGAGATAATGCTGCCGGCTTCTTATTTAAAATGTCACCTGAAAGTGAAAATGGGCATTGAAAGGTATTTACATGCCAGATATGCTGAACATTCGTATGCCCCTTTATGCTTTTGCACCATTCCAGAGGACATGCCTTCATGCTGATGACGCTTGTTAAAAATGTGTGTTAATTAAATTTGTTTAATTGTCTGTCTCTTGCTCTGTTTTACCCGCATTCTGCCATATATTTCATGTTATAGCAGTCACAGATGATGACCCAGCATATGTTGTTTGTTTTAAGAACACTTTCACAGCAGGATTTGAGAAAATTCAAAGAAGGTACCAATGGGAGATTTCTAAAGATTGCTACAGGACTCGACCCAACGTTTAAGAATCTGAAGTGCCTTCCAAAATCTGAGTGGGATGATGCGTGGAGCCTGCTTTCAAAAGTCTTAAAAGAGAAACACTCTGATGCAGAAACCATAGAACCCGAACCACCAAAAAAGAAAATCAACATTTTGCTGGTGGCATCTCACCCGGATGATGAAAATGAACATGGATTGATCAGAACTTCTTTAGATTGTTATCGAGCAGAACTCATCATCAGCATGGACACGTCCTCTAGAATGGTGGTTGAAGCAAGAAGGGATATATGAATCCTTAGCACATCTAGCACAAAAATATCTTGCGACACCAGCTACAACAGTGCCACGCAAACTCCTGTTCTCACTTTCAGGAGACATTGTAAACAAGAAGCAGGAAGCATTATCTCCTGCAAATGTAAACAAACGTGGTTGTCTCAGTGATTGGCTGAACAAGAGGTAGAGCCTACCAGTCTGCTCAGTCCTAAGTTTTACGTTGTTTTATTTTTGAATGCAGTTTTTTGGTACATAATTATATATTTGTAAGTTCAACTTTCATGATAGAGACTGCACTTGTATTAGGTGAATTGAAAAATACTATTTCTTTTGTTTTTTTAAGTGCAAATATTTGTAATAAAAATAAATACAAAATGAGTACTGGACACTTTGTATTCTGTATTGTAAGTGAAATCAATATATTTGAAAATGTAGAAAACATCCAAAAATATTTAAATAAATGGTATTCTATTATTAATTGCTTGACAGCCCTAGTTTAAAATTTTAAATAGCTATTTCTATCACTGATAGCATGGACGAGTCTACTAGTTAGAAGTCCTCATTCTGGTAAAGAAACTGATGTTTTTTGTAAAATCAGAGAGAAGGAAAAAAATTAATAGTTTATAGCTATATTATCTCTTGAGGATTGAAAGTCTAATTATTCTGATATATACTGTAACTCCAAAGAAAGGTAGCAAGAATAAGCCTGATGAAACCTTTAGAAGACTTTACATTAGTGCTCTAGGGACTGCACAGTTAGATCATAAGTGAAATCAGCTTAGAGGTCTTAGAGTATATAAAACTGCTGGCCTACGCTACATAAAGTTCCATTTAAGTTAAGCTTGGAAATAAAATAAGTATTAACTTGTCAGATCTCTGTCTAATATTATATAGATTTTTTGTGAACATAGTTCAATATTAGCAATAAAGAAATTGTTACAAACATATGGAAAAATAAACTTCAGTCAAATCCCATTTGAACTGAATGTTTTAAATGAAACCACTGAATTTAAGATTATTTGAGAACTATTGTCAAAAATCAAATACTGTTGCTTATAGCTGGATAATGCAATAGCCAGCTGAAAGAACTATTAAAACAAGCATCATAAAAGAGTGTCTTTATTTCGTTGTTGCAAAATACATGCCAATCCAAAACTGAGGCCCCCATAAAGTGTCACTCAGATCACAGTGCAAAGGGACAGGAGAGTAGTCAAATAAAGCAGCAAGGTCAGGAGATGGAAACAAGCCTACAGTTCATATTACTACTACTAAAGCGGTATATACAAAATAAAGATTGAGTGTTAAATTACATTTCTGCAACAAAAATAGACTCTTCAATGCAAAAAGGGCTTTTAGTTCAACCTGAGAATGCAATGTATGGGAATCATTTCTGAAGAAGTTATCTTATTGCCACTGGAGATTTCTCCATAGCAATAGAATAGATGGAAAAGTGGGGCACAGATGAACCCAAAATAAAGATAATGACCTTTTTTTAAAAAAGAGAGGAAAAAATCTACACTTCAGAAAGATATTCTGCTTATCCAGTTGCTGCTGCTAATCCTTCCATCTATGTGAATTATATATGTCTTCCAATGACAATGTTCAGTAAATATCTGAACACAAAAGCCCAGAATGCCAGAGAAGATGATACATCATGATATTACTATTTTAATGTTTCAGTTTACCAAAATGCATTTGATCTCAAGCACCGTTGCTACATTAAATAAGGCCAGTATTCTTGCCTTGCATTATCAGCCAATGACAACTCTCTCAATAAAAATAAGCTATTTTCTGATACTGATCAATCAGAATGTCATAGCAATCCCAGAAGTATAAAAATAGTATGAATTTTATGTTTGCTGTTAGACAAGACGGTTCACATATTTTTTCTTTACAACTATAAACAAGCTAACACATCAAAAAGGAATGCTGATTATTGACAGATATATAATTTGCATTTTATCCCCTGCTTGTGTCCCTTTCATACATTTCAGCTAAATGCACATATTTTATTCAAATTTAGTTGCCATTTGAAATTTATAATGATTTTGGACTATTGAGATGGTAATGTCTTCATTTCACTGAGCTCAATGACACAATCTTTAAAGTAAACAATATGATTGTCATTTAAAATAATTAAGTCTCCTATTTATAACTGGCATATACAAGGTTCAAGATCATCTTCATCTGAATTAATACACATTTAACATATAGTAAAAATATGTACACAGATACAATATTGTAATAAGATTATATAAAAAGAGAAAGGAACATAGGTGTTAATTTCACATCCAGTCCTAATGCTTACTGAACATTACAGATTTCCTTTGTGTTCTTAATTTAGGCAATAACCTTTTTTAAATGAACCTTTCAATCGGTGCCAGCTGCTAATGGCACTGAGTCCTGGATAACAAGGTAAAACTACAGTTTGTAAATGAAAGAACATTCAGTATACAAATAAACAAACTAGAAGAGAGATGACAAATGTTACAAGATAAGTTAAAGTAGTAAAACTTTCCATTTCACTGTTTGTGTTGCCAGCTGGAAAGAGTTTTTAATATTTAACAGGGTATGTGCAAAAGTACATGTGCACATTGGTCTTGTCCAACATATGCATGCACAAATCCCCTGTGCACATACAAGTTGGCTTTGTACACTTATACCCATCCGATCAATCCTGAGAGGATCTAACTGCCTTAAAATCACATTCACTTCACAGTCACAGTGAGGGCATTACTCAATAATACAGAATCAAACCCCTTTGTGAACCTGCCACTTTGGTTTGTTCTTATAAATCCAGGGATTTGGGCTACAACTTGCAAGGTAATGAGCACTTTGCCTCTGATCCAGTAAAGCACTTACATACAGAGCTAGTCCCATTGATTGCAGAACTTTAAGCTTTAATTTTAAGCAGGAGTGACTCCATTAATTTCCATTGGGCTACGCAGGTGCTTAAAATTAAGCATGTGCTTAGATAATGGAACTGTGTGCCCCTAAACTGGGCTAATCCAAAATTGAGTATACACTTGTGTGTACATCCATGTGAAAGTTTGAGTCTCACTCTTCACTAAGAGTAGTTTCACAATAAAAGACAACTTTCAAGGTGAAAAACTCATTGATTTTTAAAATCATTGGGCCAGATCCTCAGCTGATGGAGCTCCACTGATGTTAATGGGAGATGACCCAGGATTATGTTCATATTACAGAGGTGGGAACTCAGCTGATCAATGAACTTCAAGACCAAACGAAACACAGCACTGATTTGATTGTCAATTTCAGAGGAGGGTCACTGTCTGGGCATTAGGGGAACACCTGTAGGAGACAGATAATACTGCATTGTGCTTTTTAGCTTGGCTAAGGGGAAAGTTGGAGATAACTGCCTGCAAAGAGTGTTGGATCATACCCCAATATTGGTAAATTCATAAATTGAAGTATAATAGTAGAAAGAATAAGAGCAGATATAAAAAAAGTAATGTAATTGTTAAAGGAAATTCCTGTTTTATGAATCTTTGTGTTAAGTGAGCTTCTGCCTGCTGAATTCTGTTGAATGAATCTCTGTAACAAGCCCAAGGCCAATACACCAATTATCTAAGGCCTGGACAGAAACTGATTATGCCTATGTAAATGATGAGAATGCTGTTACAGGACAGAGAGTCTATACCAAGTGATGATAAGAACTTTTGGGAAAACAATGATGTTTTCTTAAGCAATATCCACTCTCATCTCCTGGGAGCCTGATTATGCCTGTGTAAATCTTATAGCAATGGGAAGAGGGAGAAAGGAATTAAAAACCTGTTAAGTCTGGATGTAAGAATGCTGAGTGCATGGGAGTGAGTGTTTGTGACAGGTAGATAATTGATCAGGAACTAGTACAAGCAGAAACCTAAGACTCACAACTATCAATGGGTTGAAGATAATGCAGGGCGGAGGCAACTGGATGACCCCCAGAGGGCATTCTGGAACCTACCCAAGAGAGAGATAAAAGACTCAAAGATAACCTATAACCATCATGGATGCGCCATCTGCTGATCAAGCTGATTAATGGTTACCTTAATCACAGATTCAGCATGATGAAGCAACTTCCATAGACATACATTGAGGAAAAAACCCATAAGAACAGAACCAGGGGACTGAGCTCTTTGAGTCTGGTTCTGTGACCACCCTTCTGGAGCATCAGATGTGCATCTGACACAACTCGACTCCACTCTCGTGTCCAGGCCACCTGGCCAGTGACTTGGCATGAGCAACACTCAGACTGGTAACTATAACTATCTTTGCAGAACCTGTGTAAATCAGTGTGTGAGTGAATGAATGTAATATAACAGCTGACAAAAGTATTTTGTTGTATTTGCAATAAATGTGGAAATTTGCCTTGTCCCTCTTATAAGATCCTGTTGGTAATATTTTATTAGTATAACAAGTGAGAGGAATTGTTTAGGCAGGAACTGTTCAAGGGGTATAACTACTATAGAGTAAGCGGATACAATTTTGATGATTTATTGAGGTATATTCCTTGCAGTGACTTTGGAATTATTTTCCAGTGGAAGAGGTAGAAGTGCCATCACTTGGTGGATTTTAAAATTAGACTGGAAAAAAGATCTAGAAAAAAATACTTATTTGGAGAGATAATTCTGAATTGACAATAGAATGAACTAGAGAACTTCACATTTTTCCATCTATATACTTTATGGGCCTGATACAACTTCCATTACTGTCATAAAGTAATGGACCCCATAAAGTTAATTTGCTATAAGTTAAAAAGGTGAAACTCCTACAGATGTGACTGGGAGCTGTACAATGAATTGTTGTGTCAAACTGGTACCTATATTCTATGCTATGACTCTCTATTACCTTTCTTCATGGCAAGAACTCCCTGTAAAAATCCATTATGCCACTACATTGTCCTTCAGATCCCTTCTTGAAACTCACCTTTGCCACAGCACTTACAAAACACTCAGCAATGGGCAGGTGTTTAATGTGCTGTGACTTAACTTTTATCATACTTCACCAGGATAATTTCACTGTTATCTTGTCCTTTTTCCCCCCCTCTTTGTTGTAACTAACTGTTGTCCATCATATGCTAAAACTGTAGTCTCTGCCACAAGAGCTTATCTTGCTATTATGTGTGGGAACAGTTCCTAGCATGAGTCCTTGATCTGTGATAGGAGCCTCTAGGTTCTCCTGTAATTAACCAACAACAGCAAAAAGAACTCAAAATACAACACTTTGCATCACTATCACAGTGGCTGTCTATTTAAAATATATTCATAAAGACTGAAGAGCCGGCATCAGATTAGCAATCGGGTAGCAGTATCCTTAACTTGTGATCTTGTCTTGATTTACAGGTTAAGCAATATTTAGATAAGTTAGCTGTGTTCAAGTTAGTTGAGCCTGACCAAATTCACCATAGAGTACTTAAGCAAGTAGCTGAAGCAGTCTCGGAATAATTAGCAATTATTTTCAAGAATTCACAGAGGACAGGTAACATCCGAGAGCACTGGAGAAGTGTAAATATAGTACCTATTTTTTAAAAAAGGAACAAAGAGGACAAAGAGTCTAGAAAGAGAGGCAGACCACTGCGCAGATTTTGGAATGCTTGCAAAGACGACTTAGTATCCTTTGGAATCTCCGTGAATGATTGGGAAAGGAGTGCAGAATGCCACTCTAGTTGGCGGAGTCAGTTTGTAGATGGAGTGAGGTGTTGGGAGGATCAAGCTTTGTGATGACAGACGTCAGAGGCAGGGGCGGCTCCAGGCCCCAGTAAGCCAAGCGCGTGCTTGGGGCGGCATGCCGCGGGGGGTGGCAGGCGGCTCCGGTGGACCTCTCGCAGGCATGGCAGAGCGCTCCCTGCGGCATGCTGCCGTGCTTGGGGCAGCAAAATGGCTAGAGCCGCCCCTGGTCAGAGGAGGAAAGAATATGCTGTTGGGATTCAGAGCGTTGCTAGGGTGTGGGTGTGCTCTACCTTTGGATGGGACTGTCACTCACGCACCAGACTCAGCTGCTATCCAAAGAACTCTTTGGCACATACACCATGATCTGTAAAGAGCGACAGTGCCGTTGATTGATTGCATGTTGCTCGCAGTATACAGGGGATGTTGCTGTTTTAAATGTATATGCTGTTATGTGTTTATATCAGAGAAGGGAAGGTCAAAGAAGTGAGCTTTCCACTTGAAGCGGACGGTGATGAGGTTTGTGAGGGCCTTAATTCCTGTGGGAGTTAATTCCACCATTGCAGACCAGCCCTTGAGAAAGTTCTGCCTCCCACACAGATGAATTTTGCCCTCTCCTGAGGAACTAGAACTAGCATAATACGGAGACATACAGTTCATATACCAAAACGGCTTGGAGTTCTAGTGGAAACATTTTGGTCTATTATGTTAATTTGATCAATATCAGATTGTCCTTCCATCATAAATATTGTTTACTGCTTCTGAATTTTATTATAACTATCAAAATGTTCTATACCCTCCATTACCTATGTAAAAGAAATATTGTAAGGCAAAAAGCAGAATAAGAGAGATTAAAACAGTTCTCAAATACTGTATAGGATAATCCTATTCCAGGCAATTAAAGTGTCACTAGAGCCACTTATTCCATACTTACTGATGTGTTGTACAGAGTACACAAATAGCTTAATGTGATGAACAGTGCTGGCAGACACAATATTTCCTCAGTACAGTGCTATATATAATGCCTGACTTGTCTATAGAATACTTTGGTAAACCCTTTTGAATAAACACAGCAATGTAAGAGGGCTTATAACAGACAGAAGAGTGATCTTATGAAGCACCTTGATACCATAGTACAGTAAAAGGCCATAAGGAGAGATTGGTAATTTTCACTCCATGCATCTGAAGAAGGGAGTTTTTTACCCACAGAAGCTTATGCCCAAATAAATCTGTTAGTCTTTAAGGTGCCACCAGACTCCTTGTCATTTTTGTGGATACAGACTAACACAGCTATCCCCTGATATAAGGAGAGATTATACTCACATAAGCCTAAGCCTGGAAACTCCCGTTTTACTAGGCTTATTAGTATTTCTCCCTACAAAACATCCCGCACCCTTCCCTCTAGCTCTCTCTTGATTCAGAAAAACAATGAGGAGTCCGGTGGCACCTTTAAAGACTAACAGATTTATTTGGGCATAAGCTTTTGTGGGTAAAAACCCACTTCTTCAGGTGCATGGAGTGAAAATTATCTCTACAGGCATAAATATATTGGTACATGAAGAGAAGGAAGTTACCTTACAAGTAGGGAACCAGTATTGACAATGCCAATTCAATCAGGACCACATCCATCCTCACTGAATTGACATTGTCAATACTGGTTCCCTACTTGTAAGGTAACTCCCTTCTCTTCATGTACCAATATATTTATGCCTGTAGCTATAAACTTATGCCCAAATAAATCTTTTAGTCCTTAAGGTGCCACCAGGCTGCTCGTTGTTTTTGTGGATACAGACTAACACGGTTACCTCTCTGTGACCTTATAATTCTTTGCATTTGCAGATATCTATGTGCCTCAACTCTTGCAAATAAGAAGAAAACCAGCTGTATAGCAATGAGACCATCCAGGTTCAGTTGACCTTTTTGTGCAATCCCCATCCACACCTCTCAGACAAACAACAGAACAGAAAATGGCAAAACAAAGAATTTATTGACCAGTACTGTAAAGGGACCAAAGCAAACAAGTGTGATAACCACCTTTAATATGTGTCCTTAAATTCAAGGTGCATTGAACAATATATTTTCTAGACAAACCACATAATGTAATTTTTATTAATCTTTCAAGCTTCAGTAAGCCTGGTGCATTAGAACGCTCTTCTGACAAAGAAATGTTAAGCATTTCATTGTGTTATGCAGGAAGGAACAGGAGATTGATTTTGCAGGAATATTCATAATTAGATAAAAACGAGCACAATTTGGTTGAACTTCCTTTGCTTATATTCATAAGGAATATAAAAAAACATGTAAAGTGTTTGCAACAGGTATTGTTATTTTGAACATAAGTGAAGTGTAATGCATGGTACAAAATAATCATTCCCTTGCATTCTACAACTGAAAAGTACTTTAAGCTTGATGGTAAGACAGACACACACATACAACATACACCTTTCAATACAGCAAACCCGAGAACAAGCTTTAATGGCAGAATGCTTTGAAGAGAACACACCAGGAGGTCTCTATAGCTGGTGCATAATTAATAGAAAGTAAATCAGTTGCTTTGTATAGAGGATAAGGTAAAAGCCCAGTCAAAATAACCAGCCTCATCATGACATTTTGATTCCAACTGAAATTAATTTTGTGAGCAGCAGGAGTTTGAAATAAACATGTGAGTGCTAAAAAGACCTATTTCAGTCAGCTCAGCATGGAGGAAAGATTGAAAAGCACTGTCAGAATAAAGGTTACAGTCTCATGACTACTCTATGTACAGACAATTTTTTTTTCTTGTGGTCTTTTGGAAAAGAGGAGGATAAATGGGTACCACAGGCTCTCACAGTGGGAACATCTGTTGTTGAGAAGCTGGCCCACATATGTAATCTTAGATGGCAATCCTAACCTCAAAATATTCAATGAATTTGGAACATTAAGGCCATAATGGCTTCGTTCCATTGATTTCAAATGCAGCTATGTTGATTTACACCAGCTGAGTCTCAAAATATGTGATCTCGAACATTGGATGAGAAAAAAACTATTCCTTCATTTTACCTTCACACAAAGTAAGATCCATGTGATTTGTAACTAGCTGAAGGTGATAAAAAGATTCATATGTGTGGTAATCTGAGATGTAAAGAAAGGGTCTTCATCTAATTCTTTTGGTTTTAACACTATAGCATTTATATTAAACCTATAAAACTGCAAGTCACTTAGAAACATTTGAGCTAAGGAACTAGGTAACAGTTAGTAAAATATCATCAACTAATCTGCAAGAACATACAATTAATGGGCAAATCACGAAAGGTTCAGGTGGTCAGATAAATCTCCCAATTGTAAACATTTTATCCAAGATCTCTCTAACCTAACTTTTTAAAGCTCTCATTGTGACAGATTTCTGTTACCAATCTGCCTGAGGCTTCACATGATCAGGCTGAGGCCGCAGGATCATTAGGGGAGGAGATGACGGAGCACACCAAGTGTCTAAGTTTTAAAGCTTTGTTTATAAAATAATAAAACAACTGCGGAGAGCGCTGGGGGTTTCCCATGTCACTCAGAGTAAGGAAAAAAGCTTTAGTGCCCCAAGCCGTAACCCACGTTCATGCTCACACCTGCACTACCCGAGGCTGGCCAAGCCTGGGTGTAATGTCAGAAGAAGAGGGGGAAGGGTGGACGGGAGTTCTTGTCCTGTGCACGGGTCGTCCAGGGTCCGCTGTTGATCTCCAACTTGCTTCAGCTCTTGGGAGGGTTTGAAGTCCTGGGTTCCTTTGGGGGCATCTCATTCAGGAGCCTCTGTTCCTGGTGTTCTTTGTACCAGTCCAAACCAGCCTTCCGTGGCTTTCGCAGCTTTCCCAAAACATACCAGACTCAGGGAAGCGAAAAGGGGCCGATGGCCTTCACTGTCTCGCTTGTTTTTGCAGCCCCTGCAATCCTGCTCTGTTGAATCCTCCTTTCTCAAGGCTAGTCGGGGTGGAATATGCCCCTGTCTTTCTTACCTGGCAGATGAGAGTCAGATTTGTGCTGTGGCCTTGGGCTGGAGTCAGCGTCTTATCTTCGGACTGAGCTAGCTGAAGTGTCGAGTTAACCCATTCTCTGCTCTCTCCCTCCCTCTTTGGCCTCTCGCAACCTGCAAAAGAATCTTTCACTCCACATTCACACCTTTGACCCTTCCTGACATGCTTTGCAATGCCTGCACCAGTGTTAGCAACATACAAGGCTGATCTGCCTCCCCGTGGGACCTGAGGGGTCCTTGGGGCTGTGACATCATATTCTTTCCTATCACATTCCACCTCTTTCTTTCTCTCAAAAAGGTTTTTTTCCTTGTTCAAAAAACATTTTTGGTGAAAAATTGCTTTTCTTCCAAAAGAGTTTTAAACCAAACAAATTAAAAAAGAACCAGAACATTTTCCACTTTTCAGTTGGTGAAAAAAGTGTGAAATTTTCATCCATTTTTTGTTAAATGTTGAATTTCTTTCAAAATTCTTCAAGGAAAATACTAGTTTATTGCCAGCTCCATTCAGGAGTAGCCTTGACAGATTCCATGCAGTGCTTGGTTGGTCAGAGAATAGTTTGCTTAACTTGAGGGCATCAGGAGGAAAGGAAGGTGTTTATGGGGCTATGTCACAGAACTGGAGACATTTCCTCGGCCTTTTGGGTTCAGTCCTGCCAGGTGCTGAGCGCTCTGGCCCCAGGCCAGCAAAGCATTCTCTCTCTGGATGTCAATGAGACTACTTATGGATCTTAAAGTTAAGCATGTGTTTTCATGCTGGATCAGGATGAGAACTCTGTAGGACTGAGCTTCCTGGTAACAAAATGCAATACTTTAATGGAACAATCATTATTTCAGTTATTTTGTTTCTTTGCTTTATGCTAAAAAAAAAAAAAAGACAAAGGTGATGTGACATTTATGACTTCCACACATAAGAATGAGGGAAGCTTTCCTTCTTTATTGTAGCTCATCACAATACCATACAGACTGTAATATGAAGGCACAAAAGCATGAGCTAAGGATACAGAAAGAGAGCCTACATCTGTATTTCCTAGTTTTTGTGCATTTGATTCAGATTCTTAACAATACTTGTAGACCCAGTTTTTTGTGCTTAATACTCTTCAGCACTAAAAACAGCCTCTAAATGGTGGAACTATATATTAAATATGCCTTGTCTAATAGTATACCTGATTTATATCTGACACACACAACTGGGGGAAGGTTCTATAAATTTTACCTAGAGAGAGTGAAGAAAGAAAATCCCTATACAAAAGTATTCATTGTGATGAACAAGTCAAGGAAGAGAGACATCAAAAATCTGTAAGAAATGAGAATTCAGACAATGGCCACACCGCACCTTTACGTGGGGAGGGAGCCTGGTTCGCCTTGCTAAGGGAAGGGGTAAAGCATTTTATGGGAGGCTGCTGCAGATGGGCAGTGCGTCAGTCTGGTGATGTTGACTCACCCCACAGGGACCAGAAGGCGTTGATAAAGGGCAAGCTCAGCAGCCCCTTCTTCCTGGACCAGGTGGGGCAAACTCAACCACCTACCCTACCATCGGAGGTGGCAAATACCAGGGTTGGTCAGGCTTGCTGTGGCCATTGTGCTAGCTGCTCCTTTTGGGGGGGGGGGGGCAGGAAAGGAATTTTTCCCACACCAGATTGACCAAGGTATTTTGTTGAAAAATTCCCAAACCAGTCAATGGGAGTCTAGCCATTGACTTTTGTGGGAACAGCATCTGGTCCACAATTGATTGAATGCTGAATGGCACACAAGAACCGTAAAGCTACCTGAAATAGAAATCCTTCTCCAGCAAAGAACCAGAGGAGAAAACAAGAAGGAAACAATGTAGACAAAGATGATGGGCCCCAGTAGATGTGTGTCCAAAACTCTTTGTGTTGGTTTTATGAACGCATATCTTATTTCTGTGTTATATTGCAGGCTCTGTTTTTGTCCTTCCCTCCCTTCCCATAGACTGAATGTGGAGGATACACCAGAAATTTTTGCTGCCTAGAGGGAAAACAAAATAAACAAACATTTTCCTCAATGCTTCACCTAACAAACAGTGTGTTGCCGTCTGAAATGTCCCTAATACCTTTCTATTGGCTGAAATGTGGACTAAGTCTAGAACTGGCTACAGATTAAGTTTTTATATTCTACTCTTCTGCCTGGTCTGAGGTAAATAACTAAGAGTAAGTCATCTTTTTCAAACATTTTATTTTGAACTGGCCACATAAACAGCCAGACACTTAGAAATGTCAATAACAACTTAATAGATATTAAAAAAATGCAGTTCGCTTATTTTCTGGGCAAATGGTTTTTGACACATATATAATTATTTCACTAAAAAAAGTAACATCACCCAGTTCAGAGGCAGATATCTATCTTTTGATCCCTCAAATCCTCAAAAATTACAGTATAGCTTTCTATAGGCTATCTATAGGCTTTGCCAACCATAATACCTGACTGTACCAGAGAGTTCCAATGCTCAGGGCACAGTTACATGCAGAAAGGTTACTATCATCATTACAACCTCATTTGCAGTCCATCTCAATATCATGATACAAAGCATCCTTTCCCGGTGCCCAGCGTGACTGTATAAGTCTTTATTATAGTTAGTTCATCCCTTCATCTTTGCCATTAAAAGACCAGCTATGCCAGCATTTGTCATCTCTATAGTCTATCTTTCATCTTTACTTCTTTTGATATGGTCGCATAGCCTATTGTCACTATAGGTTTTTCACTGTAAGATATTTTTCATTGTGGCTTGTTCTTGTGCACATTTGCTTGATCTTTTTGCTCTCCATGTGACATCAAGCATAGTTACTCCATTGCTAAGTTACTTCATTTCCATAGTTATTTCATTGCCAAGACTTCTGCTTTAACTTTTTGGGAATACCACCTAATGGACTTTTAAACATCAGACTAGTCAAACTCTCTTCTCAATTTGAAAACTGTGAATAGGAACTGTATTGATCTTCTATAGTACCTGATGTTGATGAATCAAAATATGTAACTGCAGCACCACTGCCAAGTTAGAAATGTACACATGCTCTATGTATCAAGTGAACCTCTTACAGAAATAAGTGTAATTACTTTTATTAAGAGGAAACCAACATAGTTTGTTTAACCACTAACCAAAATTATAAGAAAAATACAGAAGCATTCTCTCCAAGTACTTCCAACAGCACTTAAAATGTCTAATGGTGTCTAAATCTATTTTTGTCTTTCCAGGAATAAATGAACCTGAGTGTTTTCACTGACTTAGATACTAACTATGCCAATATTGATTTTTACCTGCCTGATTCATTTAAATTCCTCGTTAGGCACAATAGATTTGCATATCTTTTTCAAAAGGTGTTTCCTTTATTATTCCTGGTATAACTTGGAAAAAAAAAAGGTGGGGGGATAAATATCCACTTTAGAAGCAGTGAGATCACATCTAAAACTGCTTAAACTTGCTGTGAGCATCTTAACCAAACTCCTGGCACATGTTATCCATCATTTTATCAAGGTTGTGTTCCAATGAAGTGAAAACTTGTAAAAGTTATTCCAGTTCACAAAACTGGTTTGGTCATTGATGTGAGCAATTATTGGCTTATCTATGTTCATTCTTTTATGTCAGAAATTAAACAAAACTTGCCCATCACCAGCTGTTCAGCATTTGGTCACAAAATGACAAACTCAGACCACAGGCTTTTGGCCTGGTTGCTGCACAGACTACCCCATTGCAGGTCACAGCACAGCTCATTTGTGCAGTTTTCTAGTTTGAAACAAATGAGCAAACTCCATGGGTCCGCTAATCCTCTGCCATGGTGGGTAGGAGCTGATTTGTCATGGAACAGTATAGTTTGGTTGATCCATTGAATAAATATGCATGAGATGTGAACCTCTCTCATTTAACAATAGCAGAAGTATATTGTAAGATCTAAGTCACCATCAGTAACTACCCAACAGATTTCCACTTACCACAAAAACTGAGCATTTTCTGTAACTATGCTTAATTACAAACACAGAAATTACGTGAAGCTTCCACAGGGAAACTATAGAAGATATCGTCACATGCAGTCTCATTAAATTCACAAACTGCTACTAATACAGATGATTCCCCTTTCAGTCCTAAAAGTGGTAAACCATATTCTTTTTAGAGCTCACCAGGAAGTTTTCAATGATTCAATTGATAAGTCAACCCAGAAGATGCAGATCCATCAAAATCAAAAATTTTCACAGTTTGACTAATTTCTTGACTTTGAACATTAACTGAATTTTGTTTCAAAATTATTTAAAAAAATCCATATTGACAATCTTTAAACAAAATCCAGTTTTCTAGTTTGAAACAAATACTTCATTTTGAAATTTAAGCAAATGATAGTAAAAAAAAGCCACTTTAAAACAGTCAATATTGAAACAAAATATTTTGATTGCTCTGAACCAAATATTTTTCCAGAATTTTGGTCCACAAAACTTTGAGATTTTTACTTTTTATGCTAATTCAAGACAAAGGTTTTTTTCAAAATCTAAAATTTTCACTGCACAGGAAAAACAGTTTCTTGCCCAGCTCTAATCCTGATCAAGTTTAAACATACTGAAGCTAGATTGTCCAGTGCAGTTAAAATGGTCACAAGCTAAAAATACAGAGAAAACTTAATACAGAAGTAAAATTAAAATAAATTGAATGGAATCATATTGATACTTCAACTACACAAATAAGATAGTGGGATCACCATAGGGTTAACCACAACCAACTGAAACTGTGTTAAACATGAAATGTCTTCATGAATATGCCTCATGGTTTCCAGCACAGACAAGCCCATCAGAGCCACAAGTACAAGGCAACCTCCTCCACAGCTGAGCTCTGCAGGGCTAAATAGAATATAAGCCATTAACTACAGATCATCTGCTTATTGAAAGACAAGCCAATACTGATAAGAGCGAGTGGGCAGACTAGGGAGAATTCTATATAAGAGTGTATCATGATCAGTGGCTCTGAGTCAGAGGGCCCATGTGTCCTGGAGGAATTGTTATTGACGGAACACAAGTGAAACAGGCAACACAGAGTTAAGCTAGAAGCAACTCAGCCACAAAGACAGAGCAGTCTACAGGGTTTCATGAAGTTCCACTTAGGCCTGGTCTACACTAGTCGGTTATTTTGGAATTAGCTGAGTTAATTTGAAAAAAAATGGATTCCATCCATATGACCAAACAGGTTTTTTTTTTTTTATTTAAAGGGCTCTTTAATCCAATTTATGTACTCCATCTCGGCAAGTGGAGTAGTGCTTAAATCAAGATCACAATCCCAGGTTAAAGATATTGTAGATGCAATTCGACATTGACCTTCGGGAGCTATCCCAGAATGCTCCCTTTTGACCACTCTGGACAACACTCTCAACTCCGATGCACCAGCCATGTGGGCAGAAAAAGCCCCAGGAACTTCTGAATTTCATTTCCTGTTTGGTAACCATCAGCACAGGTGACCATCAGCACATTGCACCATCACAGATGACCATGCAGAGTCCACCATCACAGGAGATCACGCAGTCCCAGATTCATGGATGAGCTCCAGCATGGTCTAGACGGGAGGTACTGGATCTCATCGCATGTTGGGTAGATGAGTCTGTTATGGCAGAACTACATTCCAAAAAAGGGAACACAAATACGTACGCTAAAGTCTCCAGGGCCATGACGGAAAGAGGCTACTCCAGGGACACAGAGAAGTGTCGTACAAAAATCAGAGTTCAGGCAAGCAAACGGGCACTCTAGGTCACAGCCCCATACATTCCGCTTCTACTGTGAGTTGCATGCAATTATGGGGGGTGACGCCACAACTGTAGATGGACACCTGCAAGTGGGGAGCTGCACGGAGCAAGGAGGATGAGTTATTGGAGGACAAAGAGGAGGAGGAGGAGCACAGTGCACAGGTGGCAAGTGGGAAATCTGTTTTCCCCCCTAGCCTGGAACTATTCTTAATGCTGGAGCCAATAGCCTCCCCTCATTCCCAAGGCAGGCTCCCATACCATGACCCCAGAGAATGTACTTCTGATGAGTGAGAGCCTGATGGGAGCCACATGGTGGTGGTCGGGGAAGGGAAATCCAGCTGCGCTGGGCTGTTTGGGTTTAGTTTAAAGGGGTCATACCTGCTCAGAGCTTCATTGGAGCCACATGGCGGGGGGGCAGGGGGAGGGAGGTTGTGTGAAGCAATCATACCAGGGAGCCCGCAGGCTCTCCTTTTATATTGCAAACCCACCAGACATTGCTTGCTATGGGAAAGGGGGCCCAATTTGAAAGCACTGAAATGAATGTGGAAGAAGCAGAACCCCACATGCCCCTAGACTGCCTGCAAGCTGAATTCTGTTGCCCGTATGTGATGGCTTACTCACACCAAAGTGGCAGGCACTTCAGTATAAGAGACAAAATGCTAACTTGTACAGAAAGATCATGTGCTGTGTACTATGAATTGCCTGTTTCACTGAGAGAGCGTCCCCTTTGTTCTCTGAAATGTATCTTTTAAAATACTACCTTCCCTTTTTCTCCTCCCGCAGATGCAAATGTTTCAACGCAGCACCTATCTACTCCATCTCAGAGGCTGGTCCAGATTAGAAGGTGGAAAAATGAACTCGGGATGACATGTCTGCTGAGCTCATGCAGTCCTCCCACACTGATAGGGCCCAGCTGAATGCATGGAGGCAAACAATTGCGGAGTCCCATAAAGCATTACGGGAACATGGAGAGGAGGGATGCGTGCAATGAGAGCAGGCAGGACGCTATGGTCAAGCTCATGGGGGAGCAAACTGACATGCTCTGCTGTATGGTGGATCTAATGTGGAAAAGGCATCAAGACCACAGACTGCTGCTGCAGCCCCCATATAACCACTCTCCCTCCTCCCCAAGTTCCATAGCCTCCTCACCCAGATGCCCAAGAATATGGGGAGGAGATTACAGGGACCCACACACTCAACCCCAGAGGATCACCCAAGCAGCAGAAAGTTGGCATATGTGAACTTTTGATTGGTTTCTGGACTTGTTCTTCCCCCTTCCTCCACACCCCTAACCCAATAGTCTCTGCCCCGGTCTACCTTTTGATTTCTCTCAATGTGTTGTGCAACAAATAATAAAGAAGGGTTTTTAAACAATTGTGACTTTATTTCCTTTCATATAAATAGGGGGTGGGTAACTTCAAGAGAAACAAAAAAAACTGTCACATCGTACCCTGGCCAGTCATGAAACTGGCTTTCAAAGCTTCTCTGATGCGCAGTGCACCCTGCTATGCTCTTCTAATTGCCCTGTTGTCTGGCTATGCAAAATTGGCCACCAGGCAAGTTGCCTCAACCTCCCATCCGACCATAAACGTCTCCCACTTACTCTCACAGATATTGTGGAGCACACAACAAGCAGTAATTACAATTGGAATGTTGGTTGTGCTGAGATCTAACCAAGTCAGTAAACTGCGCCAGCGCGCTTTTAAACATCCAAAAGCACATTCTACCACCATTGTGCACTTGCTCTGCCTATAGTTGAACTGCTTCTTACTACTGTCCAGGGTGCCTGTGAAGGGCTTCATGAGCCCTGGCATTAAGGGGTAGGCTGGGTCCCCAAGGATAACTATAGGCATTTCAACATCCCCAACAGTAATTTTCTGGTCTGGGAAGTAAGTCCCTTCCTGTAGCTGTTCAAACAGACCAGAGTTCCTGAAGATGCAAGTGTCATGCACCTTTCCCAGCCATCCCACACTGATGTTGGTGAAATGTCCCTTGTGATCCACTCGTGCTTGCAGCACCATGGAAAAGTACCCCTTGCGGTTTACATACTGGCCGCCCCGGTGTGCTGGGGCCAAGATAGGGATATGCATTCTATCTATTGCCCCACCACAGTTAAGGAACCCCAGGGCATTAAAGCCATCCACAATAGTCTGCACATTTCCCAAAGTCACTACCCTTGATAGCAGCTGGTCAATGATTGTGTTAGCTACTTGCAGCACAGACACCCTTTACAGTCAATTTTCCCACCCAAAACTGATTCCTGACTGACTGGTAGCTGTCGGGCATTGCAAACTTCCGCAGTGCTATGGCCACTCACTTCTCAACCCTGAGGGCTGCTCTCATTTTGGTGTCTTTGCACTTCATGGCAGGGGACAGCAAGTCATGAAGTTCCATGAAAGTGGCCCTACACGTACAAAAGTTTCACGGCCACTGGGAATCATCCCAGATCTGCAACACTATGCGGTCCAACCAGTCTGTGCTTGTTTCCCAGGCCCAGAATCAGTGTTCCACGGCATGAACCTGGCCCAATGCCACCATGATCTCCCAATCTCCACATGCCGTGCTTCTAGGAACGCCTGTGTCCATGTCCTCATCAGTATAATAATTGCACTGTCATCGCTTCCTCGCCCGTTTTTGCAGGTACTGCACGTACTGCTGGATAATGCGTGAGGTATTTACAATGGTCAAAACTACAGCAAAGATCTGAGCAAGCTCCATGCTTGCTGTGCTATAGCACCCTCATGGGTAATCCTGGAAAAAAGGCACAAAACATAGGAGAGCTGTTTGGTTCAAGATGACTGATAAAAGGCGGTAAATGGTTGTCTTCTGTAGTTTTCATGGAGGCAGGAAGCTCGCTGGAGCTGCAAGACCAGGAGAGCAAAGTTTGCGGCGGAAGCTGTACAGCTCAGTTCAAGATGGCCGAAAAATGGCAGGAAATTGTTGCCTTCTGTAGCTTCCATGGGAGCCCAGGACAGACAACATGGAGAAATTAGCTAGTGCTGCAAGAGCTGGAAAGCAGAGTTTGTGGGGGAAGCTGTGCGGCTCAGTTCACAATGGCCATAAAAAGGCGGGAAAGAGTAGATAGAAAGAACATGCGAGGTGAATTCATAGTACCAGGAGACAGGCGGTGCACCATACTGCACCGTCTGCTGGCAGTATGACATCTACCATAGCGTTCATGGAGAGAGGAGGGAGTGATGAGACACACCCAGAAACACCTGCGAGAATGTTTCTGCCCCATTATGCACTGGGAGCTTAACCCAGAATTCCAATGGGCGGCAGGGACTGCAGGAACTGTGGGATAGCTACCCACAGTGCACCACTCCAACATTCAATGCTAGCCTTGGTACTGTGGATGCACTCTGCCGAATTCATGCGCTTTAGTGGGGACACACAACACTGAATGGATAAAATGGCTTCCAAAAATCTGAATAGAATAATTTTGAATTCATTTTGTACTATAGATGTACCCTTATTTAATTTAAGCTGCATTCAGCTTCACTCATTACGAATGAAACAATGACTCCACAACATTAGGACATTAGACATACCTAATGGAACTGAGGGAAACAAATATTTCTTAGAATCCCAGAAGTCCAAGGATAAACCGATCCATTTGGCAATGATGTTTAGGCTTACACCTAGACACCATAATTTATTAGACAAAAAGGTTGCAGATAATACCTTTTTACACAGATTTTCAGCTCTCAGAGAAGACAACCGGATCCTTACTTATTATGGAGAAGATGAAAGAAATATGAGAGAACAAATCAGGTCCCTAGTGCATGGGTAAAAAAAAAGGAAGATAATGTATCTCGAAATGCTGAGTTACAGTGTGGATATCTACAAATCTGCTTTGAGCATGCTGGGTGAAAAAAGAATGTGTGTCATGCTAGGCCTTGAAGATGCAGAATGCTCCTTAAATGAAATTTAAATTAATGATCTCTTTGCCATTAGTCTAATCTCTCAGCTGGTGATAAAAATTAACCTGGTTTTACAAGAACTGCAACCTGCTATAATGTAGGAACAATTACTGAATAATATTAAAGTAGTAATATTTATTGTACAGTCAAAAGTTTATGTACTAATGACTGTTCATATTTTTAAATTCAAATGGCAGTAAAATTCAAAATGAAGAGACATTTGGAATCATAAAATGGTTTATTTCAAAAGTGTCAAAACAAAACATTGATTTTTTTTCTGATTATTTTTCCTGTTTTCCTCAGTGAAACTCGACCTGAATTCACAAAATGCTTTGCTTGACCCAAATCTGCATTTTTTTGATGAAAAATGTTTTGGCCAATCAATTTCACCCAGATCTAGTTGTAAATTCCTAGAAAATAACCAGTGCTGCAAACCTGATCAGGAGATGTTAGAAAAGGGAAGCAGAACAATCTGGTTGTTAAAACAGGAGACTGGGAGTCAGGAGACCTGGGTTCTTTGGCCTGCTCTGCTTCAGGCTTCTAGGGCCTGACCCAAAGCCTACTGGAGTCACTTGAAAGATTCCCATTGACTTCAATAAGTGGTTAATCAGCTCTTTAGCAACCAGACACAAACCAGAAAAGCACTTAATCAAATGCTTAATTTTAACTACATAGTCTTCAAACTCTGCACAACAATTTTATCATATGTAAAATGGGGGGAAATAGTACTTATTACCCTTAGTAACATGTTTTGACAACTCAGATAGAAAACGCTATACTAAATACTAAAAATACTAAAGCATTTTACTCTTTAAAAACACAGAAAAAGAAAAAACTGGGGAATATGATTTGTCTTTTTGATGATGATAGTTTGTATCCTCTCCCCCATCAACCCCTCCCCCCAAAGATTATATGTGCTATATGAAATGGTTGTTTTCATAAAGTTTTCAACTGCTTAATAAAATGCTTTTAAAATTCTGTATATGTAAACAGCATTTACAAATCCCAATCTACTCAAGTTCAGCAGACAGAGATGTTATACAAGATACAGTTATTTAACACTTAATGATTAATAAAAGTTCTCAGCTGTGGCACACGCTTTAGGCTTCTTTGTTTCCAGGTAAGCTTCAAAGAGATACATCTAAAGGAAAATCTTCTATGGTGAATAAGGCAAAACAGTCCTTATGTGAGTCTAAGATATGAGTTCCATAAACAATTTTAACACTAAATATAGTTTAAAAGGGGTGGGGGGCACTAGATGGGTCTTTGGTCTGACCCAGCATGTCTGTTCTTATGTTACTATAATGA
Source organism: Gopherus evgoodei (assembly GCF_007399415.2). Classification (NCBI taxonomy): domain Eukaryota; kingdom Metazoa; phylum Chordata; order Testudines; family Testudinidae; genus Gopherus; species Gopherus evgoodei. The sequence continues at coordinate 31,648,088 of NC_044332.1, read as the reverse complement.
ATAGTATTTAAACAATATCAGTAGGTTGAACACTGGCCCCCGTGTAATCAATAGAAGTTTTGACATTGAAATCCTGACTCCACTGAGGTCAATCAGTGTGCACTTTCTATTAGACTGCTCTTAAGATATAAGAATTTGGCATAGCTGAAATGAGGTATTCGTATTTGAGGAAGCTTGTTAGGGATTTCAAGCTGGTAGGGTAGTTAGAATGCAGTTACCTTTTATCAAGGCTAACCTTTAGTGCCAAATCTTGGTCTCACTGAATTCAATAGGCATTTTGTCATTGATTCAATGGCAATCAGTTAATGCAACCAAATCCTACTATCTGTTGATTCTCCTGTTGAGACATACATGTCAATACTTAATAACTGCTAAAACAGAAACATTTGGAAAAAATATATAAGGGGCCTGATCCAACACCCATGTAGTCAATTTAGAGGTTCCCATTAACTTTGATGCAGTTTGGATCAGACCCAAAGACACGCTTTTTACCCTATGGAAATAAATTCAACTTGAAGAATTCTTTGAAATACACAGAATTAAGAACCCATGAAAGTTGCTAATAGACTCTGCCTGTGTTCCTGCTGTAAGCTGAAACCAGAAATTATGCATGTTATGAAGAACCCCTGTGGGTAGAAGTTATTTAAAACACTCCAATTCCCCATTGCACAGTACTCTCCCCTTTGCCCATAATGACAGAGAATGGCACAAGACCTTCCCCCAAGAGACTTGACAGCAACAAACTAAAGCCTGATGGATTTTACTGTTCTACGACTGGAAATAATTGAGATACAGTGTATCACAGTTGCTGTTTCATAACATTGACTTGATCCTTACCTTGAATCTCACAGAAGCCTCTCCATGAGAGGCATTGAATTTGGGGGAATTCCATGGGTTTCCATTTGGAATAAAGGGCAGTCAATGCCACTTTACTAAGCAAGCAGAGTTATACCAGGGATCAGTTTGGCCTGATGAATTCTACTCTAAGAGTTGTGGAACACCTGACGGTAAAATTTATGTTAAATAAAATATCAGGATTCCTATACAGGCAGTGAGAACTACTTCTCTGCAGAGTACATAATTTTGGTGGCAGACCTTGTAAAATACTAGACAGAAAATGGCAGTGTATCAAGCCCTAAGGTTGCAGTTTATTTATCTATACCAGTATGAATCAAAAAGATAAACTTAAGTGATTTGTTCACCAGGTTCAATGTGTAACCCTGTAATAATGATGAAGTATAGTTGATACATGCACCTACACTCGATTAGCTACGGTTAACAGAAAGATATCCATGGTGGAGAACCCAGAACTGGATATAAACTGCCTGCCTAATTACCCCCTGTAGCCCTTTGTTTATCCCCACCTTATTTCACTCCCTTTTATCCTTTCCCTCATCTTCTCACCTCTCTATCACCACTTACTGTCATGATCAACTGAGATGTACCAGTGAACTAAAAGAATGCTTATATTATGCATACTCTAAAAGGGCTTGATAAATCTGTACCCCCAAGTTCCAAGAAGCATTATATTAATTTTCTAGAGCTACATATTCATTTCTATTTGCACAAATATATTCAGCATAGCTATATATGCTATTTACTAAGTACTGAATATATAGTAGGAAATAACCTGGCAACTTCATTTATGATGTAGGTCTGCTTAGTTGGAATAGTGAGGGGAAAGAACACAAACTAAATTAGTCTCTATGACTAATTTCACAATGTGCAAAATGAATTGTGGTTCATATATAGTCAGAGAAATCTTTTGGATAGTAATAATCAATTTTTTTTCCCTCCAGTCCAAGAAAATGGACCCCAAATGACCAAACAGAGCTTGAATTGATCCTGAGTCATGCAGAATATGCCATCAGGTGCTGTATATTGATAATTGTGCAAAAGTTCCAAGCAATGCGAAAAAAAATTAAAAGAAAATGGCCATGTCAGAAAGAAAAAGAACATAATGGGAGGTTAATGTGATGGGTTCAAAATGTTCAAAATAATGCAAATTGGTTTTGAAGTGAGGTTAGCTCCTCAAATGTTAAGAACATAAAACTGAAGAGTTATTTTGATTTATTGTCAATTGAACACTGCTAAGGTAAATTCCAGGTAACTGCAGTGGGTCATTCTTGTTCTGAATTAAATGCAATCCATCAATATGACTTGAATAAAACCTTTTAAAGTTCTATTGATAAAGGCAATTAATTTTAAATGATACTATGTGTATTCACGCAGTGCGCTGTTCAATAAGAAGGAGGCCTAAGGTGATTCTGACAATTTATAGTGCTGAAAAGTATAATGATGTGAAATTTAATCAGGGCTGAGTTTGAGCAGTAAGCAAAGTACCTCTGTAATCAGCCTTTTTATCCCTTTCTTTCCTCTTTTTTATTCTGGAAATCACTTGTTATATGTTATGTCTGACTTTAGCTTAGCAGGTTTGTGCAGCAAGGAACAGCTGCCTGTTTTTCATCGATGTTCAACATTTAGGCCAGAGCTTAATCCAAATCCCATTGAAGCCAATGGAAAGACTCCCACGGATGTCAACTAGCTTTGGTCCCCTAGTTACAATAGGAGCTCCGGGTGCTCAGCTACTATGAAAATCAGATCAAGAGTTCTTATAACAATTTCTGCGCATGACAAGGCACTCAAATATCATGAAAAAAGAATCAATGGCAACAAACAGGATCCTATGCATGTCAATTACTTTGCACCGAACTGAGTAGCTTCTATGCAGACAAAACTTGCACGGACTCTAATGAGAGTCATAAAATCTATAAAAAATAAACAAAATAGGTAGCTGTGGTGAAGATACCATTTATAAAACATCAGGAAAGCAGACTGTGCAATTAATTCACAACAGTCAATTTGTTATTTTTAGGGGTGTCAAGCGATTAATTTTTTTAATCACAATTAATTGCACTGTTAAACGATAATAAAATACTATTTAAATATTTTTTGATGTTTTCTACATTTTCAAATATATTGATTTCAATTACAACACAGAATGCAAAGTGTACAGTGCTCACTATATATTTATTTTTACTACAAATATTTGCACTGTAAAAAACCAAAAAGAATAGTATTTTTCAATTCCCTCATTGCAAATATTGTAGTGCAATTGCTTTACCATGAAAGCTGAATTTACAAATGCAGAATTATGAAAACAAAAACCTGCATTCAAAAATAAAACAATGTAAAACTTTAGAGCCTGCAAGTCCACTCACTCTTACTTCTTGTTTAGCGAGTTGCTCAGACAAACAAGTTTGTTTACATTTGCAGGAGATAATACTGCCTGCTTCTTATTTACAATGTCATCTAAAAGTGAGAACAGGCATTCACATGGCATTGTAGTAGCCAGCGTTACAAGATATTTACATGCCAAATGTCCTAAAAATGTGTATGTCCCTTCATGATTCAACCACCATTTCAGAGGACATGCGCCCATGCTGATGATGGGTTCTGCTCAACAACAATCCAAAGCAGTGCAGACCGACGCACGTTCATTTTCGTCATCTGAGTCAGATGCCACCAGCAGAAGTTTGGTTTTCTTTTTTAGTGGTTCGGGTTCTGTAGTATCCACATTGGAGTGTTGCTCTTTTATAAAACTTCTGAAAACATGCTCCACACCTCATCCCTCTCAGAGTTTGGAAGGCACTTCTGATTCTTAAACCTTTGGTTGAGTGCCTGAGCTATGTACAGAAATCTCACATTGATACCTTCTTTGTGTTTTGTCAAATCTGCAGTGAAAGTATTCTTAAAACAAACAACGTGCTGAGTCACCATCCGAGACTACTATAACAGGAAATATATGGCAGAACGTGAATAAAACAGAGCAGGAGACACACAATTCTCTGCCGAAGAGTTCAGTCACAAATTTAATTAATGCATTTTTTAACAAGCATCATCAGCTTGTAAGCGTTCCTCTGGAATGGTGGCCAGTGCATGAAGGGGCATATGAATGTTTAGCATATCTGGCATGTAAATACCTTGCAATACCAGCTACAAAAGTCCCATGTGAATGCCTGTTCTCACTTTCAGGTGACATGGTAAGTAATAAGTAGGCAGCATTATGTCCCATAAATGTAAACCAACTTGCTTGTCTTTGTGACTGGCTGAACAAGAAGAAGGACTTGGTGGACTTGTAGGTGCTAAAGTTTTACATTGTTTTGTTTTTAAGTGCAGTTAAGTAACAAAAAAAATCTAAAGTTGTAATATTCACTTTCACAATAAATAGATTGTACTACAGTACTTGTATGAGGTGAATTGAAAAATACTGTTTCTTTTGTTTATCATTTTTAGAGTGCAAATATTAGTAATCAAAAATAATAATATAAAGTGAGCCCTGTACACTTTGAATTCTGTGTTGTAACTGAAATCAATATATTTAAAAATGTAGAAAAACATCCAAAATATTTAATACATTTCACCTGGTATTCTATTGCTTAACAGTGTGATTAAAACAGCGATTAATCACAATTAATTTTTTAATCATGGGGGGGTTGAGTTAATCGCATACATTAACTGCAAATAATCGACAGCCCTAGTTTTTTTCAACCAAACTTACATTCAGGGCTTATCTTGTCTCGATATATTCTACTGATGTTACATATTTTGCAGTTAGAATGAAAGGGACATTTATTTTACTCTGTAGCAAAGTTACCCTATATTATCTTCCCTATTGAGAAAGTGATTGTCATGGGTGCCAATACTGTGTTGACTTGTTTTCATGCATAGCATTGGTCATCTATAATAGAATGTCAGAACTGTCCCAGTATTTGGGTCAGAATGTTACAAGCTGATCCTTCACTGGCTAATCTTTCAACGAAAGTGGTTGTTAAAAGTATTGGGACTGGCATCACCTATTTATTCAGAGGAGGACCAGTGTTAGCTTGCTCATGCTATCCTGCTGAGACTTCATCTCTGACATGAAGGGACCACAATTAAGAGCAGAAATCGTAGTTCATTCAGCACTTTGCAATTCTGCAGTGACTGCCAACTATTTTTCTTCTCTGTGTAGCACTAGTTATTAGACATCTCTTCATTAGGATGTAGGCTGAGAATTCAGAAACTTGTCTATAATAGACCACTGAACACAACATCAGATGGTAATTACTGTCCGACACAACTGACCTGGACTTTTAAGAAATGAAAAGACCTGCCTCCCCCCTATGGCTCTATTTCAGGAGGGTATTTAAGCATGTGCTTAACTTTAAGTAGATGAATCGTTCCATCAAACTATATGTAAATTAAAGCATATGAATAATCACAGACATGCTTAGGTGCCTTCCTGATTATATCCCAAATTCCTCAGAGGATGGTCTTCAGAAAGACTATAAATTCAATTTATACTTATTGAAGAGTCTACAGCAAGTAATAGCAGCCTTCATTTTGGCAGTAAAAGATGATAATGAGCTCTATTCCTAATGGTGTGTGTACACAGTGGACAAACTGCATATGTGTATTGTGGCCATGAACAACAGACTGGTGCTCAGTACTTAGACTGAACTAATGTGAATCCCAGATGTTCAAAGACTAGCTTTACTTTAACTGTAAGGGAATATGTAACATATTTGCTTGAGGATATATGTATGCCTTCTGCAGCACCAATTGTCAGATCTGTTCACCTCTGACAATTTGTAATATTCACACCTTACACCAGTTGACCTGGAAAGAGGATATGAACCACTACTACTTATAGATTTAATGGAATCAGCATCTCTACCACATGGCTGGAGAATAGCTAATGTAAAACCAATTTTTAAAAAACATTCTGGACTTTGGTACCAGGCAAATTGGTTGAAAGTATAGTAAACAGAATTATCAGACACATAGATTAACAGGATATTCTGGGGAAGAGTCAACACAGCTTTTGTAAAGGAAATCATGCCTCAACCAATCTATTAGAATTCTTTGAGGGTGTCAACAAGCATAAAACAAAATGAAACGAATACGTGGCAGATTTAAAACACAGCACAGAGTTAACCTGTGGAACTCTTTGCTAGGAGATATTGTGAAGGCCAAAAGTATAACTGAGCTCAAAAAAGAATTAGATACGTTCATAAAGGATAGGTCCATCAATGACTATTAGCAGGGATTGTCAAGGTTCCAACACCATACTCTGGGTATTCCTAAACCTCTGATTATTAAAAGCTGGGACTGGATGACAAGATATGGATCACTCGATAAATTACCCTATTCTATTCACTCCCTCTGAAGCATATGGCACCACTCACTGTCAGAAGACAGGATACTAGGCTTGACAGACAGCTGGTATGACCCAGAATGGCCGTTCTTATGTTCTTAATGGGAATGTATGAATGGTTCAAGAACGATATTTTTCAGGTAGTTCCTTCAATCCAATATTGTGCTTGTAGCTATTTAAAATAAGTACTGTAGAAGAATATCATACAGCAATACATTACTTTCACTACTGAATTAATGTTTCGAAAGTACAGTATCTACTGCTGTGCAGAATCTTCAGAGCTTTTTCCATAGCATTTTGTTGCATCAAGCATTCAATCCACTGGCATCAAAAGGAGGAATCCCTTTGTGGGTTTATATTTCCCTACAGAATAACATTACAACCAAATCAAAACACTACTAAGACATTGGTATTCATGTGTGAAACTGTTCCACCAAACAAGACCCTTACTTTCCTCAGTCCTTCTAACTTAGATGGAACAAGTTGAGCCCAACATATTTCAGATATACTTTATATACTAGGTCAGTGCACTCTAGTATCCTTCTGATAAAGTCCGTGAAAATGAATGATTTCTTGTCCTTTCCTCCCTTACCTATCTCATCAGTTCCATGTGAACAAAAAATCTTTGCTTCTCTCTTGCTTGCCAAAGAAAATACCTCCACTCAACCCCAAAACCTTTATAAGATATAGGACAGGCTTGGCTTGGGTGACAGGACTTTCTAATCAAAGATCTGTGGTAAGCAATTGTTCCTAGATAGGACAGATACACTAAAACTTAAAACATTAGTTTACACATTTCATGGGAGATTTTCAAAGGCACAAATGGCAGTTAAGTTTCCAATTCCCATTGGAAGTTAAATGCAGTATTTTCTGATGCTACTTTTCTTGGTATAGGTTCAGTTTAGTATGTTGCTGTTTGCTAAAAGTATATAATAAAACAGACCATGTGAAGTGAGCTCCTAACAGAGATTTGCATCTTTGAAAATCTCACCCTTCTTTATTTGTGACAAGGTATCATTTTTTCTTAATAAAAATAAAGATTAGTAGGATGTCCATGGAAGCAACTGAAAGGGTCAAGATAAACAAATGCAAAGGTTAAGCTAAATATCAGGGAAAACTTGTTCATGGTGAGAGCTATAGGTCTGTGGAGCTGTTTCTTCAGGAAAATGATGGCAGTTCACTTCTAGAATCTTAATTTAAAAATAGACTTGGGGCAAGGTTACACTAGAAGAGGAATGGCCTAATTTCCCTATCTCTAATTTCTATGAAAAGACCTTTAAAGGAAAGGGCATAGTAAAAATACTTTAGATTGCACCTTCCTTTAGCAATCCAGTCATAAAAAATATTTTCCTTACTATTTTCTGTGGCTTAGCAAAACAGTGCAGATGCTGGGTTAATCCCCCCCTCTGTGGTCATTCAGGGAGCAAAGACCCAATCAGGAAATCCCTATAGCAACGTTAATTCGACAATATTGCTTATTTACGGTATACATTTAAAACCAGAAATATATTAAACTACAAATTTACCAAGAGAAGCAAGATCAGAAACTACTATGTATGTGGAAGATGGCCAAGTTAACATTGCTTTAGGAAACCTAAATGTTGGCCTTTTTTTTTTTTTTTTTTTAAAGTTTTAACTATGCAACACATTGTTGCATTACTGTCATTTTTGTCTTTACTGCTGGATAGCGTTGGTTGGGCACTGCTGACACCTAAGGTCTAAGGCAAAGAAATGCATAAGAAATTTAGAGATGAGAAATGGAGGAGACATATTGAAGAAAAGAAAGGAGGGATTTAGGGCATTCTTAATAAGAACTAGTGATGTGAGGTGGAATGCTGAAAAATCTATTCTGCTAAGAGTTCTAGCTAATCTACATATTTCTAACGTACTTATCACCAGGGGCGGCTCCAGGCCCCAGAACGCTGAGCGCATGCTTGGGGCAGCATGCAGCGGGGGGCACTCTGCCAATTGCCGGGAGGGCGGCAGGCAGGCTGCCTTCAGTGGCATGCCTGTGGAGGGTCCGCTGGTCCCACAGCTCCGGTGGACCTCCCACAGGCATGCGGGAAGTCCACTGAAGCTTCGGGACCAGCAAACCCTCCACAGGCACACCTGTGGGAGGTCCACCGGAGCTGGCGACCGGCAGAGCTGGCGACCGGCAGAGCTGGCGACCGGCAGAGCTGGTGACCGGCAGAGCGCCCCCTGTGGCATGCTGCCGTGCTTGGGGCGGTGAAATGTCTAGAGCCGGCCCTGCCTTTCACCATATAAAGTTGAATAAACAAGTTTCACTGAGTAATTCAAATGTTTATTACTGGAATGGAACCAACCAAAACAGATGACATCATCATCAAGGAAATTGCACACTGAAAATTTCCCAAGCTGTCTTGATAATGGTATTAAAGTGAAACTGTTAGTTAGTAATCAATACTGTTACCATATTTGATGTATTAATAAGGTTGACATTAGTTTTCATCACAAACACTGCATGCACGAATTCATTGTGTAGCAGCAACTGAATTTCATCCATCTAGAAACTCATTGAGGATTTTTCAATAAAATATTAAAGCATGATTAAACTGTTAAAGAATGAGTCAGTCTCTAAGCACAAATGAGCCAGATATGAACTGGGAAACAATTCACATTATGGAGGATCCTATAGGTCATTATCATTGCTTCACCTTATAAACTTGATGACTTGTTTTTTTCCACAATTTTTGGCTATCATATATACCCTAGACCATTAGCAAATATAGGTCTTGGTCCTGTGACTTTGACATCTATGGGTCTGTTCATTTGCTTAACTTTAAGCAAATGCTTAATTGCATTGATAGATCAAGGCCTGAGTTTTCAATAGCTTGCATAACCTCCAGACTTTAATTTCTAATTAAAATGTCTGCATTTGTCTGCATGTACACACACGGATATAGGCACTGTATATATAAAATGTTGCATAATTTCCACAGTCATGACGTTATTAATTTTATATTTAAATTCATGTGTGGATATATGCAAAAAACATACGCAGACAGATATATTTATGTAGGTCTGAACATAGAAGCAACACACAATTTTAGAATACCTCTAAATTACCCTGAAAAAGAGCAAGTTACAAAATCCTGCCAAACTTACAATATTTATGGAACCTTACAAGAACTGAACTTTTTACCCACCTCAAGATTATCTGCGATATCAAAACACAGAGTGACATTGCTCCCAGCAAGAAGAAAATGTGTGTATGTTAGGTTACCACAAAATTGCAAATGTTGCAAATATATTTATTCCCCCAGATGTGAAATGGATTCTATCTTGAACAATCTGTGCAGTGTGTCCCTTTTCAAATCAGTATATGCTAGTATTTTTGTCAGCCTACTAAATAACGTATATAAGTCAATGAGTCAGCAATATGGGGTTGTTATTGCTTCTGACACTGGACTCTGGTAGAGGTATCCTTTTAAATCCTTACAATTTAATTAAGAGTAACTACCTATGCTTCTATTTGGCTACAGTTGACATTCAACAGTGCCAATTAAATATTTTCCTTATGCAACAGCTTATATATCACCATATTAAACAATATAATCACCATATTAAATAGGCAAGAATATTAGCTGCTATACAACTCTAAATTCATACAGTCAGAGAAATGTTAGTGGTGGAATCCTAGCCATTTCAATCAGAGATATTAAATAGTTGTTCAAGTACTTACTATATAGAATTGCAAGTCTGGAGGTTATGCAGACAAAGACAGATGTTGGACAAAAATCAATTTTAAAATGTGAATTCAACCAATTCATTACAGGACTTTTGTGAGGTATTATAAGTCAGGAAGTTGTTGAGAAAAGGGAAGCTGTAGTATTCTACCTAAAAAGACAGGAAAAGAACCGTCAGCGCACAGATAATGTTCCCCAATTTAAACAGCTTACATTTGTCAATGAACAAAGCACCAATAAAGAGGGGGTTCTTTCTGTCTATCCATTCATTAATTTTCGAATGGTTTGAGTGCTAAAACTTGGATACATGTTCATTTTATATTAAAAGCTTATTCCAGAATCATCATGTTTAAATCAAAATAACCTGTGAGGAAAATGTTTCCTGGCAGTTAATTATTGATTAGAGATTGGTCTTTGGCTCTTTACAGAATCATAGAACTATAGGTTTAGAAGGGACCGCAAGGGTCATCTTGTCAAATACTCTGCCACAATGCAGGATTTGTTGTTAACCTAGCCACTACTCACTGACGTGAAAGGCCTAACTGGAAGCCAGCATTACTGCTATTATTTATCATGAAAATCTAAAAATGTAAAGAAAAGACTGAATTAATGTAATTACAAGTTTGTGGGAGTGGGGAGGAAGGCAGGTTGGGGAAGAACAAAAGCAGGTTGATGGATCACCACTACACAGATCCACCGGACATTGCCTCCTGTGGGACAGCAGTGTACATGAACTGGATTCACTGGTCCATTGCCCCCAAACTGCCCACATGTCCCACTCCACAATCTGCCGAAATAAAGAACTGAAATGACATGCTAGTGCAAACATGTAACTAATGAGTATCCTGCACAAATTTTCCAAGGTCCCCTCCCCACTTCCCCATGCAGTGGAACTGATGGATTTCTGTTGCATTTTGAGTAACCATGGATCGGGCCCTCAGATCTACATGTATTGAATTACAGTGATTGTCATCCAAAAGCCAACTTCTGTGAACAGTTTGTCATATGGTTACCACAGTTATTTCCTGTAGTCAACATATGGAAAACATGTGGCAACTGAAAGTATTTGCCAATAACTACCAGACTTGTTAATGGCCACAGTACCTCTTCTAGACAGAACTATAGACACCCTGGAAGTTTTGCTGTGTATATATTTTATGAATCCATATGAACACACCTGGCCAAATCCTGCCTGTGTATGTAGGAAGGGGCAGACGTTCCAGCTCCAGTTCACATGAAAAATAATCTTGCACAGGCAGCTTCTGAGGTTTTGCTGCAGTTGTACCCAAAGCCTTAGCTGGAGTCTCATCCAGGTCTGGATCTGAACACCACTGCCTTTTCCCATCTGTAAACTAGATTATAAATCATTCCTTTTGAGAATGATATTATTTTGTTATGATGATATATCACACTTGGACAAATGGACTAATCAGGAAAGAAGGCCTAAAGAAGCTCCCCACCCACGCCCACCCCCAGCATTAGACCTGGGTTCAAAACCAGTGATCATGCCACTGCCAGTTCATCTCCCCAAAGAGGCAGAGTCTGCCAGCTAAGCCATTTGGCTAGACCCTGAGACAGTGAGCGTGGAGTCTACAGCACATGCTTGCTGAGGGCACAGGCTGTCCCGATTCAATATGAGTGTGCGTATGCCCCAACTTCCACTACTTCTACCCTGCCTGAGCCATTTTGCCCTGCCCCGAGGGGATGATTCTTGTTATTCGTGCATGGCTAGCACTGTTCCATTCTTCTTCCCTCAAGGCAGCTGTTAATACGAAAGGTGGGATTTTACCCATATTGACTGCCTTTTTCGTTCCTTTTCAAAACTATAATTGTTCATTACACATAAGGAGAATTGTAAACTATTCTGAAGTCATACATGCTACATTCTCTCCTCCCTATGAAACTTTGGGACAGACTAGTATAGTCTGGCTCTTACTACAGTTGATATCAATTACAAAATCTATCTGTTCACATATGATCCATGAGAGCAAACAATGTCACTGGCTCCAAGCAACAGGTACCAGTGGTGGAAGTATTATGCCAGACGGTCAAAACATTAAAGAGATAGTCTAGATTAAAAGGGTGCTAGTGACAGTTAAAAGATAATACCTACTATTATATAAGAAATCACTCTGTAGGCGTTTTAAATCCTATAATGGCTCTCAGGAGGAATTAACAGCACATGAGAATAAGGGCACTACATTATAGGATCTCTGAATTACTGGTATTACAGGACTTTTAAAGTCATGTTCATACGAAAAAATGTTTTGTGCAGAAGATCACATACGGCAGCTTAAGGCAAGATAAAAGACGAATCTGATGGAACATTTCCTTTTCAAAGGCAGGCTGCTGTACATGGGATTTGAGACTGGACATAATGCTATAATCCATAGCAACCAGTCTAGCCAGCAGACTTTTCTGAAAGTAACATTTCAAGGAAGTTCCTGCATCTGACGGTATTCACCCATGAAAGCTTATGCTCCAATACATCTGTTAATCTTTAAGGGGCCACAGGACTCTGTTGCTTTTTACAGATCCAGACTAACATGGCTACCCCTCTGCTACTTGATTTCAAGGAAAATCACTCCATTTTCCCCTAATGTTCTTACATCAGATTATTAATTTGTACCACCATAATAATTATGGTGCTACTGCAACAGGTAGTCAGGATGTAGAAAGGTAAGGACGGCATTTGTTTTCCAACCTGACACTGTGTTGTTTAAAACTGATCCAACATGAAGACAACATTTTATATCCAATACATGCATTCACAAGGCGTTATACACGTGCAATGCTTAAGCTAAGAAATACTTTATTAGTCTAATAACTAAGATTCTAGTAAAATATTGAGTCAGTAATATTAGAAAGTTACACTATTTTTTGCTTAGTAAGAACACTGTGATAGACAGTACTAGAGGATTTTCAAGTACTGTATTCTTGTCTTCCCCATATCCTATTCCCTGTTTAAGTTTGAGCATAAATGGAAATTAGATCCAGGGAAAGATGTAGATAGTAAAATTTAACAGGTAAAGTTTCACAGCCAAAGTAAAGACTAGACAGTATCTGGGCCTGGTTGTTAAAAAAAATTAAAAAAACAAAAACTTGTATTATACTGCATAGGCCTGATTCTAAGAACAATGTCGACTTTGAAAATACTTACAACAATTTCAATGGACTTTGGATCAGGCTGTTTATCAAAAACATACAATAGCTTTCAGTAGATGTATTGCTAATATCTGATGCTCACCTATCACCTCCCTCCATTGCCTCCAGGAGTCAATGTTCCTGAAACTGGTGCCCGAGCATCATAGAAGGCTCCAGGCTACCTCTGACAAGGGTACCATGCTCATTCCAGGGTCAGGGGTTCACATGGATTCATTCCTTTTGTTGCATATGTTTGAGAAATCTGGCTGTTAAAACTTAACAGCATACTCTAGAACAAGCAATCTCTCAACATTTTGGTCTACTAGAGATGTGCTACAAGAAGTGTTATGTGTACTTTTGAGAATAATGTGGAATCTGAGGACACTGAGGGTCAAGATTTTTTCAAATAAAATTTTGTGTTTTAGGGACCAACAGAAATACAGAAAAAAGTAGAAAATGTCAACTCATTAATACACTGAAAATCAGTTTTTGACAGAACATATCCCTTTTCCTTCATTTCTTTTAGTACCCATAACAAGTCTGGAAAAATGTCTTTTGGGCCAAGTATATTTTCTTGTGGCCTATAAAAAAGCTCACTGTCAGTATAACATATCTTAATATAACACACTTTATGGCATGCCAAAACTGCTGTCTTTTTTAAAAGAGACGGTAAGTATAGCACACAACTATGAAAGTATATGGTATATGACATATCATGAGACTATATCCCAAAACTATAGAAATCTTCTATTTGAAAGAGGATTCAAGAACACTAAGATTTTTTTAAATTATTTCTGAATATTTTTCACTCTTGGGTCTTCACTGAATACTTTAGCATACTTAAATTGCAGTTTCACAAATGATTTCCCATATTCTCTTCCCCTGAATCAATAAGCCAATAATTGCACCTTGATTTGTCATTTTTTTGACCAGATTGGTTTTGTCTTAGTGATTCTGATTTTACTTTCATGCTCCACAATTCAAAATATAATTAGATCTAATCTTTCATCCAGTCATTATACTAGCACAGTTTATAAGGAAATGTCTACATAGTGTCCTCTATATGGTACTTTGCTGTAGGCTAGAGAGTACTGTTCTAATACAAAACTTTTGTACCTTACCCTGCTATGACTCCTGTTCTCAGTTTGAAATATTCCTACTTAGGTATTTTTTTAGTTGTATTTGTTTGTATTTTCTTTAAAAGAATTGAGAAGCAGAAGTTGGGTGGCATGGAGTTAAGGGAAATGAGGGAAGTATTTTTCTCATGATCAAACTGCGACAGTTAGCGTTGGTTATTTATGCGTAGAAGCCAATAGCACAATTTTATATTTATTACAAAAAAGAAAGGAAAACTACATTTTGATATAGTTATTTAAAATGGTGTTGCCTATATCTGCCCCAACCCCCATGTGCTTCCTTGGCAACAAACCTTCTCCAAATTGTCACACATATTTGACACAAATACTTCACTAGCAATTGATGGGGAATATGATTATGTTGTACAGATTCAGGCCTCAATCCTGTAACAGAGTTGTGTGGAGGCAGTCTCCCATGCCCAGGTGAGGTCCCATGGCAGTTAGTGGGGTGCCAAATAACTGCAAGAATTCGCCCATCTGCAGCTCATTGCAGGATTGGGGCTTATATTATTCAATGATACAACTTGTGGAGGATCCACATCAATTCTGAAAAAGGTGCCCTACCCATTAGGTTTTAATTCTAAACTAAACAGATGTTTAACTTAACAACAAATTGAATATTAATATTCAGTTCCAACACAGTAATGGATTTTAATTAACATTTAATAATTTGATTTAGTAGCCACTTGGGAAAAGAATATGGCTTAATAGAATCTCTCATGGATTTTGATAGGCAATTTCTATGTTATAAAATCATTCTTTACATAAAACTGGTATTTTATTGACATCAGGAAACTTAGATTCATTATGTTCTACTAATCCACACATACATATCTGCTAATATGTATAATCACAAACTGCTGCAATAATTACATTAAAACAATGCAACAATTATACATAATTCACTTTGACTGTAAAGTACTCAATTTCTTTTTAGCAACAATTTTCATTACAGATGGTTTATATTTCATAAAATATTTGCAAGTAGTCAACACTCCAGGGAAGCCAAATACAGCATGATCATCAGGGATGTCCTAACAGAAGGACTTTATTTCCATTTGTACAGCCCCCTTTACAAGTATTAAACTTACTAAATTAATGGGCTAACTTCACTTTGTAAGTGCCTGATCCAAAGCCCATCTGAGTCATTAGGAGCCTCTGTTGACTTCCAAGATCTTCTTTCTACTTTCCCAGCTAGGATTTGACTTCAATTTTTAAAAGATGTCTTTTTGTCTCTAACCACCTCTTTTACTCTGCTGTTAAGCCAGGATATTTTTAAAACAAAACAAAACTGGGGTATACTGTTAGTTTGAGCCTCTATATTGGTGTCTTTAAATAACCTCCAAGCAGTTTGCAGGCATTCCACCCTTGTGACTGCTCCTTTTAATTTCCAGTTGGGTAACTCTCTCATTTTTGTATAGTTTCTTTAGCATTTTTCCCCAATTACGAAGACGTTTAAATGTAATTACATTATAGTCACTATTACTGAGTAGTTCAGCTATATTCACCTCTTGGATGAGATCCTGTACTCCACTTAGGACTGGATCAAGAATTGCCTCTCCTCTTGTGGATTCTATGACAAGCTGCTCCAAGAAACAGTCATTCCACAGTGCTGTTGGATCAACACATCCACAAAAGCTCCATATGCATGTCAGGGTCTTGGAAAGATGATAGAGGAGCTAAGCGGGCAGTAGAAAGGAGATATTGACAGTAATTCATGGTATCCAAATAAGGGCTAAAATTATCTGCTATAGTAATTGGGTACAACTCCTTTCAAGTCTCTAGGCCAAATACACTGGTGCCAAAAACTGGTAGTGAAGCTTACTCATCTGGTGTAATTCTGTCACAAAATTGAAATAAAGTATTAATAGTTATTAGGCTGATTTACAGTATAGGGTGTGTGACAAAGTTCCTCCTCTACCTTGGTGGGTCCTGCACTTATTGGCAGTTTTGATCACCTCAGTGATCTTCCCCACAGTCTGGATCAACTCCTCCTGTCTCTGATCAGGAGTTGGGAGGTTTGGGGGGAACCCGGGCCCACCCTCTACTCCAGGTTCCAGCCCAGGGCCCTGTGGATTGTAGCTATCCATAGTGCCTCTTGTAACAGCTGCATGACAGTTACAACTCCCTGGGCTACTTCCCCATGGCCTCCTCCAAACACCTCCTTTATCCTCACCACAGGACCTTCCTCCTGGTATCTGATAACACTTGTACTCCATAGTCCTCCAGCAGGACAGCCTCTCAGTCTCAGCTCCTTGTGCCTCTTGCTCCCAGCTCCTCCCCCACCTGACTGGAGTGAGCTCCTTTTTAAACCCAAGTGCCCTGATTAGCCTGCCTTGATTGGCTGCAGGTGTTCTAATCAGCCTGTCTGCCTTAATTGGTTCTAGCAGGTCCCTGATTACTCCAGTGCTGCCTCTGCTCTAGTCACTCAGGGAAGAGAAAATTACTCAGCCAGTGACAAGTATATTTGCCCTCTACTAGACTCCTGTACCACACTGGCCTGGATGTGTCACAGGTGACAAAAAGTGATACAGCACAGAGGAAATGCAAAGAATGAGAGAGGACGAGAATGAGAACATATGAAAAAAGGTAGCTAGTAAGAAAGTAAGAGGTGAATCAACATAGCCTCTTCCCCTCTCAAAAGTTAACTTGTTATTGTCATTATCACATTAAATAACACAACACAGATAATCAAGTTATTTAATAAATAGAAAGCAGAGTGGTGTGCGCATAGGGAACCAATGAACAGTCAATTGGGAGAGGATCAGTTCTCATAGAAACAGGTCAGGGCACAAGGCCTATCATTTCATATGTAATAAATATGGATTTTCTGCCTTGCTGGTCCTCATGCTATACCGGGATCTCTTAGAGCTTGGGTGCAGGGATGGTCTGTCGTTCGCCCTCCTGTCCCTGGATCAGGAGAAGGCGTTCGACAGGGTGGACCACGGGTACCTCCTGGGCACTCTGCGAGCGTTGGGCTTCGGGTCCCAGTTTGTGGGTTTTCTCCAGGTGCTGTACGCTTCCGCAGAGTGTCTGGTCAGGCTCAACTGGACCCTGACCGAACCGGTCAGCTTCGGGCGGGGAGTGCGGCAGGGGTGCCCCCTCTCGGGCCAGCTGTACGCTCTGGCCATCGAGCCCTTCCTCTGTCTCCTCCGCAGGAGGTTGACGGGGTTGGTGCTTCAGGAGCCGGAGCTGCGGCTGGTCCTGTCGGCGTACGCCGACGATGTGCTCCTCGTGGTCCGGGACCCGGGCGACTTGGCGCGGGTGGAGGCCTGCCAGGCGGTGTACTCGGCGGCCTCCTCCGCCCGGGTCAACTGGGTCAAGAGCTCTGGCCTGGTGGTCGGGGACGGGTGGCAGGCAGGCTCCCTCCCACCCGCGCTCCAGGCCATCCGGTGGAGCGCGGGTCCGCTGCTCTATCTCGGCGTTTACCTTTCCGCCACGCACCCGTCTCCGCCGGAGAACTGGCTCGGTTTGCAGGTCAGGGTGATGGAGCGGCTCCGGAAATGGACAGGACTCCTCCGGTGCCTTTCCCTTCGAGGGAGGGCACTGGTGCTCAACCAACTGGTCCTGTCCATGCTCTGGTACCGGCTCAACACCCTGGTCCCGGCCCCGGGTCTCCTGGCCGAGCTCCGGAAGGTGGTTCTGGAGTTCTTTTGGCCAGGACTGCACTGGGTCCCTGCAGGGGTACTCCACCTGCTCCTGGAGGAGGGAGGGCAGGGCCTGAAGTGCCTGCGCACTCAGGTCCACGTCTTCCGCCTCCAGGCACTGCAGAGGCTCCTTTATGGTGCGGGTAGTCCGGCGTGGAGAGCCCTGGCGCACGCCTTCCTGCGCCGCTTCCGAGGGCTCCGGTACGACCGGCAGCTCCTTTATCTCGAATCGAGGGGTCTTCCGCGAGACCTCTCCGGGCTGCCGGTCTTCTACCAGGACCTCCTCCGGACCTGGAAGCTGTTCTCTGCGACCAGGTCCGTGGCGGCCACCGTGGGGGCCGACCTCCTCGCAGAGCCCCTGCTACACAATCCCCAGCTTCGTGTGCAGGTGGCGGAGTCCACCGCGGTGCGCCGGAGGCTGGTCCTGGCGGGAGCCACCAGGGTCGGAGACCTCCTGGACTACGACCGGGGAGGCTGGCTGGATCCCCTGACGCTCGCTCACCGCATGGGGCTCTCCAGACCTTGCACTCCCCGGCGCGTACTCCAGGAGGTGGAGGCTGCTTTGCCGCCCGCTGCTCGGGCCTATCTCGACCGGGTCCTGCGGGAGAGCACGCCCCGCCCACCCCCCACCCCAAGCCCTCCGGACCTTTTCATCGGGCCCCTGCCCCGTAGGCCCGACCGCCCCCCCCCCGTCCCTTCTCCGCAAGCGGGCTGCACGACCTGCAGCCGGTACGTTTCCAAACCGCGCCGAGGAAACAGCTCTACACGCTCGTGCTCCACACCCTTCACCTCCTCACCCTCGTGTCCCGCCCTGATACGAAGTGGCGGGACCTCCTGCCACCTCTGGAGGGTGAGGAGCCCCGGTGGGCCAGCCTTTACTCCACCCTGGTCCCACGGCCCACTGGGGATATCAGTTGGCGGCTCCTCCATGGGGCCGTGAGCACGGGCGTGTACTTGGCGCGGTTTACCCCTGTCCCGGACACCTGCCCCTTCTGCGGCGTGAGGGAGACCCTGGCGCACGTGTACTTAGAGTGCGCCAGGTTGCAGCCTCTACACCGGCTCCTCACAGCCATCCTCTTGCGTTTTTGGTTACACTTTTCCCCTCACCTCCTTCTGTATGCACTCCCTATCCGTGGCCCCACGAAGTCCCGGGACCTCCTGGTCAACCTCCTCCTCGCCCTGGCGAAAAAGGCCATCCACGCGACCAGGGAGGGGAGGTTGGCCGACGGAGACTCCGGTGACTGTGGGGCTTGCTTCCGCTCCATGGTCCGATCACGCATCCGGGCAGAGTTCCTCTGGGCGGCGTCCACTGGCTCCCTTGACGCCTTCGAGGAGCAGTGGGCGCTGTCCGGGGTTCTCTGCTTGGTGTCCCCGTTAGGTTCCCTCCTTCTGACCCTTTGACCTCACTCCTGTCCCTGTTCTTTTATTAGTTGTCCCCCCGCACTCAGTGGGTTCTGTGGCCCTGTGGTTCCTCCCCTTAGGCTGGGGGAGGATCCTTTAGCAGTGGGCGGGCTTTGCCTGCCCACTTCCCAGACACCCAATAGATGGTCCTCATGCTATACCCTCTGTAGTTGACATGGGCCACAGGCTCTCCCTATGAACTACTTTTTCAGAGTTGCAGTGTGAGTCAGAGAGAGAGAGAGAGAGAGAGAGGTTGTTTGATTGATTATTCTGTGGAACTATTTTTAGGAGCCAACTCAGATTTTTTTGAAGTCAGAATAGTCTTTCCTATGCAGTCTGCCTAGTTGTTCTTTCATCATGTCAGTTTGCACAAAGCAATATAAGGAGACAATGTAACAAAGTAAACCCCATTGTTTCAATGAGCTGAGCTGAAAACATTTGGAAGGGACACAGTTTAGGAAAACTGAACATAAAGTATGTGTTTTATTGATGGCAGAGGATTAACAGGGGATTTTTAAAATATATTACCTCATTTTGTGATTTCTGAATATCCACAATCCGTGAAAATATTGAGTGTAGTGTTTGCATGAGGGGGATGTGTTAATCCTTCAACTAATCCTAGCTGTTCTGTGCAGATAGTTGAATAAAATAATAAAGCAATAATAATTTATACTTTCCTAATACTTTCTGTAAGATGATCTCAAAGCAGTTTGTCAATATTACTGAATTGAGTCTCACAACACCCTTCTGAGTCAGGGAGGTACTATTATCCATATTTTACAGATGTGGGAATTAAGCCACAGTTAAATGACTTGCTCAGGGTCACACAAGTCTACAGAACCAAAACCAAATCCTTCATGTCTGGAACCCCAGGCCTTTATTGTAAATAGTGCTTGCTATTGCCGATAGAGAAGGGTGAAGATGGTAATTTGTGTGTTTCTTTGTAACTGTTAGTGCCAACATGGCATAACATTGTCTTTGTCTTAGAATCAGCCACCCTCTTCTGTTGTCCACACATTTGTTGGACTTGTGTTTTAACTTGTGCAGCCACTCTTTTTTTTTTACCCCTTACAACTACTGCAGGTATCTTTGTATAGCACTCAGAGCCCCAGGAAGAACAGATTCTTTTTGTCTCCCCCTTGGGCCTAGCGCCTACTTCTGCAGATGAGTTACATTATGCATGTGAAAAGACTCAGAGTTCACCAGTGTTTGCACAGTTGGGATGAGACTATATGCTCTAGCTGGTGCCTCAATTTCCTGGAAACTGGTAGGCACCAGCTCAAGTTATAAAAAGGCCTGAACAACTATTAAAAAAATAAAAAAGGACAAGTTTTCAATAGTAGTATTTCTTTCCAACCAATAGCTCTATCCATTCCTTTCTTAATTCAACTGCAGTTTTCACATTTCTATTAAGCACCTTAAAGTTTACCTGTGAACTAAAATCAACGTAAGACTCTCGTTGGATCTGGAGTAATTTATATTAGGGCTGTCAAGCAATTAAAAAAATTAATTGTGATTTTTCGCGTGATTAAAAAATAGATCGCCATTTATTGTGCTGTTAGACAATAGAATACCATTTATTTAAATATTTGTGGATGTTTTCTATATTTTCAAAATATATTGGATTACAATTACCACATGGAATACGAAGTGCTCACTTCAGATTTAATTTTTATTACAAATATTTGCCCTGTAAAAAAACAAAACAAAAGGAAGAGTATTCTTCAATTCACCTAATATAAGTACTGTAGTGTAATCTCTATCATGAAAGTTGAATTTACAAATGTATAATTATGTACAAAAAATAAATGCATTCAAAAATAAAACAAATGTAAAACTTAGAGCCTACCAGTCCACTCAGTCCTACTTCTTGTTCAGCCAATTGCTCAGACAACCAAGTTTGTTTACATTTGCAGGAGATAATACTACAAATGTAGAATTATGTACAAAAAATAACTGCATTCAAAAATAAAACTATGTAAAACTTTGGAGCCTACAAGCCCACTCAGTCCTACTTCAGCCAATAGCTCAGACAAACAAGTTTGGTTATAATTTGCAGTAGATAATGCTGCTTACTTCTTGTTCACAATGTCACCTGAAAGTGAAGGTTAATTTTTGGGTTTTTTTGGTGGTTCAGGTTCTATAGTTTTCACATTGGAGGTTGCTCTTTTAAGACTTCTGAAAGCATGCTCCACATCTTGTCCCTCTCAGATTTTGGACAGCATTTCAGATTCTTAAACCTTGGGTCAAGTGCTGTAGCTATTTTTAGAAATCTCATAACAGTACCTTCTTTGTGTTTTGTCAAATCTGCAGTGAAAGTGTTCTTAAAACAAAGAACGTGTGCTAGGTCATCATCCAATATTGCTATAACATGAAATACGTGGCAGAATGTGGGTAAAATAGAATATGAGACACACAGTTCTCTCCCAAAGTGTTCAGTCACAAATTAAATTATCAATTTTTTTTAAACGAGCATCATCAGCATGGAAGCATGTCCTCTGGAATGGTGGCCAAAGTATGAAGGGGCATACAAGTGTTTAGCATATCTGGCACATAAATATCTTGCAACACCGGCTACACAATGCCACGCAAACGCCTATTCTCACTTTCAGGTGACAGGCAAAGCACTCATATTTCATACGAAATTCAGTTGCAGTTGAAGGCACTCTTCTCCTCACAGAATCTGTCTCTAAACAGTAAGGCATGTTTAGTTTTATTTTCCCTCAATGTTCAGCAAATCTAGGGTGGAAGGAGAGTGTTTTGAGAGGCTCATTTGATGTTTACATCTTTGCTCTTCAGAATGCATTTTGACCCTTCTCATTGCCTCTCTTACCTATTACCTGCTGTAATTTATGTTCTTTTGTTGGCTTCACTAGGGTAGGATCTCCACATTTTGAAGGATTTCTGTTCATCTGCAATAGCTTCTCAGATTTTGCCATTTAACTGCATTGGTTTGCTCCTTGCCTTTTTGGGTCCTTTTTTGTAAAGTGGTACGCATGTTCTGAGACTATTATTATTTTTAAGTAGCATCCATTCCACCTCTTTCCTTCCTTTACTTTTAGCTTTAGGGCCTCTACATTTTCAATTTGTCTTTTGTTACAACAGGTTGGGCTTTTGGGTTATGTTATTGGGAAGCAAAAAAGCCCCAAACAAATCTATATTTATGATTATCTTTTGATACCAGAAGCAATTTCTGGCAGGGAAATTATGATGTTACATCAGCACATTTTACAATTTATACAGTAATGGTTTCCTTGCCATCTATTACACTGTGTAATTTTGAAAAAAGTCACCACTTATCTCTTAAAAGAATTCCACTGTGCCTTCAAATGGATATAGGTATGACAAGTGATCACATTGTACTTGTGAAAGTTTATTTCAAACTTCACACTGTATTGCCAGCTATATGCACAACTCTAGACTTGAAGTCATTACAAAGATTATTTTGTTGTAAGCAAAATAAACTACATTGAGGTCAGAAAACAGAAGATGTTTCCACTAAAGAA
This sequence comes from Gopherus evgoodei, assembly GCF_007399415.2. Classification (NCBI taxonomy): domain Eukaryota; kingdom Metazoa; phylum Chordata; order Testudines; family Testudinidae; genus Gopherus; species Gopherus evgoodei. The sequence goes on along the minus strand of NC_044332.1, from coordinate 31,625,348 downwards.
AAAAAATAATAAGTTAGTAGCCTTTATTATGGCTCTTTTTTACAGGAAATAAAGTCATATTATCTAGTGCAATATTTGTGTGGCTTACAATGAGGCTTCCAAGTTGTCAGTCATGGTACAATGCATCTCCAACAGTGCTCTCCGAAGATATTACACAAGGTAAATCATTTAATATTTTATCGGCTGCTGTTGATATGAGGCACTTCAGCCTACTGAGTCTTTTTATTACTCCCTTTCATTTATTGTTGAGAAGCTTTTATCTCTGTCCACTGATTGCAATACAGTTTTTCCAAAGTTTTTATCTGCCATTGCCAAACCAATTAAGTTAAATAAATATGATTATATCCTTGTATTGGAGATTATCTTGAAGGAAATCTGAACAATTGCCTGCAATTTGAAAAGTTGAACTACTGCCAGTGATAGCAATCTTCCCATACATCTCTTTGTATGTTTAGTTAGAAGTATCTATCTCTACCACTGAGACAGACTATTACTTATAGTCAACTCAAGACAGACATTCTTTCACTAGCAGGGGAGCTACATAACTGCTGGGAAATTCTCTTTAAGCTTCGGTCTAAGGAGAGAAATGCACCTGCAATAATTGTCAGGCACCATTCACTATTAAGTCACATTCATTAATAAGTACAACAGGCTACAGATACAGCTTGTATTTACTATAAGCATTAGACATGAATTTCCCATAAGCTTCTTATGGAGTCCTCAAGTCTGTCCTCCCCGAATGCTGCAAGAGAACTTTTCAAATATGATAAAAACATTACTGGTCTTTTAATATACTCAAACTCAGAAGTCTGCTGTGAGGGACTGATCATGAACAGTTCACTGTGAATATCTGATCATTTGTATTTCAAAAAAATCAACTATGTGGGTTAGCTACAAATGACATGACAGTGTTTCTGTTACCTGGTTTCAAAGGGTGATGTCAGATACTTGTTTGTTTTGCTGATCTGCCTGTTTCAGTTCTCTTTAGAGAAGTTTTGAAAACATTGTCTCACTATAGTGCTGAGGTGAGTCTCATTACATATACAACTTCCAATGTAAAAGCAGCAAAGAATCCTGTGGCACCTTATAGACTAACAGATGTTTTGGAGCATCTGATGAAGTGGGTATTCACTCACAAAAGCTCATGCTCCAAAAAAGTCTGTTAGTCTATAAGGTGCCACAGGATTCTTTGCTGCTTTTACAGATCCAGACTAACACGGCTACCCTTCTGATACACAACTCCCAACAGAATTGATGCTAGTAAATCTCAGCTTCTGTACAGAAATGTAGTTATTTTTGTTGACACACTTTGGTGTCAGATTAGCTGAAGCCTATTAGCTCCAGCCCAGAAGCTGAAGCAAAATCAGCCAGTGTGGGAAATAGAAGGATCATAGGAACAACCAAATATTAGCAGAGCACTGGCTAACTTTTTTGTTTCTCTTTAAATTAACAATAAAAGAAACCTTCAGGAAAGAGTATGGCCCCTATTCAAAGGGTATATACACTTTTTGGAGTTGCTTCCACCCACCACAGTCACCATAACAACCACCAGTCTGAGACCTGCTCTCTACCATTATATGGCTGCTATTGCATCCAAAATGATGAATAAGTAAATTACCTGGATATCTCTACCAAAACAAGCAGCAGTGAAATAGTTCACAATATTGACACTTAGTGTCACAATTAGGTTTCAGAATTAATACCCCACTAAGATGAATGGAAGCAGTTACCACCACCCTTAAAAATTGTTTCATGCTGTCAGCAGAGTCAGGACAACAGACCTTCAAATTATATTAGGTTCACATTTGGAAAGCTGTTTTCCCAACCATAAGAGTTAGGAACTTAAATTACTGTTTTAAATGAAAACTTGGAGTCTGCAGCCATATTTTGCAGAAGAGGTGGATTCTATGCCCAGTTTTAGTGTCTCTTCTGCATATGATTTGCTGTAAATGCAAAGTACTGCATTATTGTTTAGATTTGTTTCTAGTTGCACTTCTCTCAGACTTCTAGTGCATTTTGAGGTAGATATTATTAAAGACATTTTACAGATGAGTAAACTGAGATGGAGCATTTAAGGGTTGATCAAAAACCCATTGAAACCAATAGAAGTCTTCCAATTGAATAGTTAATGGCAAAGTCTGGAATAAATGCAGTCCTGAATGTAAACCTCCTCTGCTCTAACCAGCAGATAACACTCTCCCCTTTAGGCAGCTTGATTTCTTTCTTTCAAAGCCACTGCATGATGACTTTTGATCCCAAAACAAGCATTTCTCTGCATACAAACAAGGCCTGTCCTGCAACAGTTATCCATTTTAGATATTTTACTTTAATTTTTAGGCAGTGGGAATGAAGAGAGACAAATGGCAAATTTCCATCTGTCTTAAAAAATCTGAGACACAATCATGTCACAAGGCAAAAGAAAATTGCTAACTATATAATGTCAGAATTAAAATGCTCATCTCCAGATACATTTGTAGGAGATTTTTAAGCTATTATTAGTGATAAATGAATATTAATCATAATTCACTTTCAGTTTGAATTTAAGAAGTTGTTTTTCTCATGCATTAAAAGAGTCATTTTGAAATAAGTGGTTTATCATGACTTAACAGCATAAAGTCTAGAATTTTAATAGCTTTACTTCACAATGTGACAGTACTCTAATTATTATACAAGTGTCTCAGACACCTAGCTATCCCTTTTAGCCTTGACCTCACTCTTTTTTGAATAAGCACGGTGTTACACTGGGTAAAGATGACCTTCCTTTATTCATTTTAAATTCACTGTCCTTTTATTTTGGATGCTCCCTTATTTTACTAATATGGAAAAACAGAAAATCATCAGTGTAAGCAGACACATTTAAGAACAGTAGGCCTTGGGTCCCACTTGCAGAAATGGAGATCATTAGCTGAGGTTTACAAAAAAAAAATAAATAGGGATGTTTTCTTTAAATGGGCCTGATCTTGCATTCCTGCACACAACTCATCTATACTGTACACATGTATCACTATGTACAATAGATACAATAAAACAGACCGTACTGCCATTGTTTGAGACCAGATGCAAACATTGAAACCAATTTGTTTAATACAATGCATAAAACAGTTGCATCTCAACAGCTCCTGGAACTCTAAGGGCCTGATCCACAGCCCAGTGAAATCAGTGGAAAGATTGCGATCAGCTTCAGTGAGCTTTGGATCAAACCCTGTCAATGGGCCTGATCCAAAACCAACTGAAATCCATGGGAATTTCTCCACGGATTTTATTAAGTTTTGGGTAAAGCCCTTAGATTTTCAGGCTTGGATCAGAATCTTTGGCCCATTGTAACCTTTCAGACATACAAATCTATTCCCCTATATTCAATAAAAAGCAACAAAGAGTCCCGTGGCACCTTATAGACTAACAGACGTATTGGAGCATACCCACTTTGTCAGATGCATGCGGGTATTCACCCACGAAAGCTCATGCTCCAATACATCTGTTATTCTATAAGGTGCCATGGGACTCTTTGTTGCTTTTTACAGATCCAGACTAACACAACTACCCCTCTGATACATATACAATGCTGTTTAGAAGGAAATTATATCTACTTGCTTACATTGGTGTTGTGGGGGACATTAACAGATACTGGCAATTTTATAGTATTTATAAGCAAGTAAATGTTGGGAGTTAAGGGGAAATATACACCATACCTGCTGTGTTTGATATAATTTTTTCTAACACATTTTATTATTTCTTATGTTTGCAGTTATTTCAAATGCTCCTTTCATCTGAATAAATGAAAGAATACTGGGGACAAAGTGTTATTTAACAGAAATAAGGGTACCAAAATCTGGCCCATAGCAGATATTCAAAATATAAATTGTTGAGATTACAAAATTACTGCAAATTGTTGCCACTCCCCTACTCCCATGCCCTTTCCATACTATTTTTCTAAATATTGTTTTTCCTAGATGATGTTGTAAAAAGTAATTGTAATCTTTGCTCATTTCTCTCCTGAAGAGTGAAGATGATCATAGTAAGGAGTAGTTTTGGGAAGATGTATTTTAATTAACTCCAAAGATCTTTCTGAGTCTCTAGACTTAAAGGCTCGTTTATTGGACACAATCATTTATAGTGAAGATGTGAATAGACTGAAGCAGTTTTTGTTAATAGTGTCATGGGGGTCACAAAGGTAACATCACTCTTGAGCCTTGTATGAAATAAACCATGGACTACTGCATACCAGAAGATTTATACAAAGGCACTTGACTCCAAAACCTCATCACAACAAAACATTTCCAGTTCCTTAAGCAGAATCATCACCTTGCACTGTCTACATATGTGGCAGAACTCAAGAAGTGAAGACAGCACTATGAATTTGGGCAAATTAAGATGATTCTTTGAGGGATCATTTGGCTTACGGTCTAATAAGAAGCAAACATTTGTTGACAAAGGTTGACTTTATTTATTCCTAAACTGTGATTACTGCTTTCTCAATTGGAAATTGAAGAAAGAGAGAAACAGAGGAAGTGATCCAAGATAAAAATGATGTAAACCAAATTAACTCCAAGTTAGCTATGTCAGATTAAACATCCCAGTTAAGTATTTTCTCTGTGGCTAGACCATTAAAGAACTTATTTTAAAAGGGGGTTATATTGGAAATACTGTAAGAAAGGACCCATGTAACGAGCTATGTGAAAACAAATGCATCAGGGACAAAATCCACACGAATGAATGAAGCTGTTCAGGCAGCACATGTGAGTGTGTGCAACAAAGTACCCTCCCAAGAGAGTCTAAAGTTGCCACTTTCAGCAGAAGCATCAATGTTCATCAAGTGATCCAACTGCAAGATAAGAAATGAGCTTTACCATATCAGGTTCTGAACTGACTAGAGAGTTTACCCATATTTAGCACCGATAAGCTAGAGCAAATATCTTTGATGCTTCAGCACAGCACAGAGAGGAGATTCATGATCAAATGCAGGCATAGTTTGGATATGTAAACTATGTACAAAGACAGCCCAAAGGCATAAGTATATTAGGCATATGTGTTTGTGTAAGCACAGAATTTGTTAGGCACTAAGAAGCCCCCAAAGCACTAAAATCCACAGAGGCACTGGATTTAAATATGCAGATCTCTGTGACTAGGAAGTCATTTTGATCTGTGTTATTAGTAATTACCCAGCATGACTAAGATCCCAGAATTGTGCAATTTTAAAGCAGGTTTTTACTTTTCTCTGCCTCTCTTCTTCCTTCTTGTATGTATATTCTTGCTCATTCCAGTGTCTATTTTCACTCTTATTCTTCTAGTGGTAATAGCTATCATTGATCCGCTGTACTCCCTGGCCCTCTTACTGCTAACTTCCAGGTACAACCTTAGGCCTAAGCAGCCTATACTTTGCATAAGACACAATGAACCCCTGTACCACTGCACCTGCCCAATCCAAGATTCATTCTTTTGCACTATGACCACTACTACCCCGGCCCCCACCTATCTTTCACTCTACCAGGAATTTCCACTACTATTCGCTTGGAGGGGGACACAAGATTTTATGGTTTTACAGAGTGGTGGTGGGGACCTGGATGAAATCCCACATCTTCACACATGGCTCCATAAATGTAAAAGCAGGCTGTGCTTCCTTCCCTTTACTGATTTCAGGCATGTCCCCTCTTTTTTCCTCATTACTGATGTATGTCTGCACAGAAAGTATTGTTCTGTGAGCTATTGCAACAGAACCCACACGTTCTACATTCCTCACCTGCTATTCATCAGTATTAAGAAAGTCTCACTAACAACACGACCAGCTACATTAGGGTTTCTCCCCATTAGCAATTTTTAATAAGTCTTGAGAAAGACATCCAATTTCACAAACTGACTATGGCTTTTCCTCCTCAAGTTCTCAGTATTTTCCTATTCTGCCCTCTGTCTCCTGGTCTTTACATGTCCCCAACCCACTCTGATTGCTAATTAATTATTTCAGTTAAGCAGGAGTTAAGTTAGCTTTGTTCACTGTTAACTAAATGAATGAGCATTTAAAAAAACCACAGCACACTTCATTTTATCATCCATCATTAAATTAAAGTTTAAGGATTTGGCTTATGTACTGTACACAACAATATGTATACATATTTCTTTATTCCAGTAAGTATATCCTTAACATTATTTTGGAATGCTTGTTAACATATCTGTCTTCATTTACAGTATAGCAGTTTTTCTTCTTGGACACCAAAAATTGACAATGTATTTTTCCATAGACAGACAGACAGAAATGGGACAGATTTTCAACAGCATTCAAAAAATAATTTAATTTAAAGAGACAAGCCCCTACCCCTACTCTCAATGATCTGATATTTTATGAACTCAGGTTATTGTCTTTAGATTTATTAGTGCAACTGCTCGGCAGCTGCGCTTTGCTTCCAAATATTCCAGTCTTTTAATTGCCTTTTTCATTATTGGTCTTAAATGGTTTGCTTCTCAGTCTGTCTGACTTTAGCATGTCTGAAGTGTGACTTTTTGGAGACACCACTCAGCATGGATGTGTTTAAATTGTACGAAAAATTTCAAAAACTTGCCAAAGTTCACACTTCTAAATGTCACCAAAAGCATTAATTAAAATTCTCATCCAGAGGGGTCAGAGAAACAGTGTTATACGATGGCATCTATCTTTGCATATCAGAGCTACTCTGGATAAGTTTCAATCTCTATTGTCTGAATCCCATTTATAAGACTATAAATAGTCTCCATAGCTACAATAGTGGGAACAAAAGATACAATGGTAATCAGTCTTAATGCTTGACACACAACTGAGCAAGTTTCCTCTTGGTAGTGCAACTGGATACATTATGGGGGTTCTATGCCTCTATCTAAAGTGTTGGGTACTGCCCAATTCAGGACACAGGACTAAGTGGCAAGTTATTTGCATCTTTTCTACTATGGCAATTCTTATACTTTAACAGCCCTATTAAATGTTCATTGAAGTAAAAGGGAGCCTTTCCATGAACAGTGGATCAGGCCTCATATTCATTTTGGAGAATGCCGAAATGACAGATATTGTTGCCCATTTGGCCCAAGCAGTTAGCCAAAATTCAGGGATTTGCAGGGTTATTTCAGTTTGGATGAGACATCGGTGACAGAAGCGTGGCATAGTCTTTGCATATAGTTTTGTGAACAAACAAGACTACATTAAGTCCTGTTTCCCTGAGCAGAGAGGAAGCAAACATCAGGCAGTTTCCTTGCTCAAAAATTCCACAGTTTGCCATTCCGGAAAGCTCTGTGCCTAGCATGCGCTATCTCTTTTTCTTTTCAGGGTCTTGCTCACGACTCCTTCTGCTGGCTTGTCCTTTCAGCACACACACAGCCTGTAAACCCCCATTGCTTCACCTAGTTTAGCTCTGGCTTGGTCATGCAGTCCAGTATCCCCATGTCTACAGCTGGTTTTACTATATAATGGCTTCATTGCTCCACCCATTGAGGCTAAAAAACAGTACTTTGCACATATATTGGCTTTCAATCCAAGAACCCCCTAAGGGCAGCCATTAGAACTTTTTATCATAACAGTTTCATCCTGCTCACCTTCATTTTTTAGTATAGGAAGTTATTAATCCTCACTCACTGGAGTTTGACTCCCTGTTCTTCCCTCAGAATATGCACCTGTCATAAACAGATGGTTAAGGGTTAATGCCTCTTTTAACAGTAAAGGGTTAAGAAGCTCAGTAAACCTGGCTGACACCTGACCAGAGGACCAATAGGGGGACAAGATACTTTCAAATCTTGGTGGAGGGAAGTCTTTGTGCCTTTTGTTTGGTTTGTTGTTCGCTCTTGGGGCTAAGAGGGACCAGACATACATCCAGACTTTCCCAATCTTTCTGAATCAGTCTTTCATGTTTCAAAATTGTAAGTAATAGCCAGGCAAGGCAGATTAGTCTTATGTTTGTTTTCTTAACTTGTAAATGTGTCTTTTTGCTGGAAGGATTTTTACCTCTGTTTGCTGTAACTTTGAATCTAAGGCTGGGGGTGGGTCCCTCTAGTCTATATGAATCTGAGTACCCTGTAAAGCATTTTCCATCCTGATTTTACAGAGATACTTTTTACCTTTTCTTTCTTTAATTAAAAGCTTTCTTTTTAAGAACCTGATTGATTTTTCCTTGTTTTAAAATCCAAGGGATTGAGTCTGAACTCACCAAGGATTGGTGGGGGGAAAGAAGGGGAGATGATTAATTCCTCCTTGTTTTAAGACCCAAGGGGTTGGGTCTGGGTTCCCCAGGGAAGGTTTTGGGGGAACAGAAAGTGTGCCAGACACTATATTCTGGCTGGTGGCAGCGTACCAGATTTAAGCTAGTAATTAAGCTTAAAAGTGTTCATGCAGGTCCCCACTTTCTGTACCCTAAAGTTCAAAGTGGGGGAAAAAAACCTTGACAACCTATTTCAATCCATTTCAACAAGTGGAGTTATGCACACCTTCAAAAGAGGAACAGAGACTCAAAACATTACATCTAGTGTAAGAGGAAGAAAATGTTACAAGTTTTTGTTGATGTTTTAAACCTGTGGAAAAAGTGAGGTGTTATTTCTTAGACACTGACTTGCTACCTTCTTCCTTCTTCTGCTGGCCTCACAACAGATTCCACCACACTAACCAGGGATGACTTCTCTGGATTATTAGCCTGTTCTTCCTGACATCCAATATACAATGATGTTAAATATAAAGAAGAGCTGTGAGTGCAGTTGTGTGTTTATATATGAAAAGAAATTGTGGAGAGATGGAATAGGATGGATAAATAATGTTCTTCTTTAAAAGCAGATATCCAATCCACTAAGGTGTGCACATAAATTAGACAGCAGTGAATGATGAAATTAGGTCATGTAATTTTCAAAAGAATGATACATTTATCTGACTGGCTTCCTTCTATCGATTTTAGGTTGCTACCTAAACTTTTCTTAGCTGAGGAAAGCTCAATATATCCTACAATGTCAACTGTGCAGTGAACAAACAATTTGGAAAGCACCTGAATTATTGTCATGCCACTCGGTGCATCTCTGACCAAACGAAAGATTTATAATCAATGATTTTGTTTGGATAATTATTACATTGTTAAAGAGTGAGGAGTGTTTTGAAAATGATGATTGATTTGGTGAAAGAACAATTTCTGGTGTCATCACACCACATAAGCTACTTGTTTTGAAACATCTTCACTTCAGCTCAGCTAGACTACATATAACCTTTCTAGGCTTACTTAATGCTGCACCTAAAAGCATTTCAGTCCTCAAGTTCAGGCAACCTAATGTCAGTCAGGAAAAAAAAATAAAATAAACCTACACAACTATTCACATTTGTGTTTCCCTGGGGGGAAGCAAACAGTTTTGTGCAATTTGTCAAAAGCCAGAATAGAATTGTGCTTTGATGGACAATTTACGTTAAATGGTGCAGTTATTGCAGAACAAAGGACCAGAGCCAAGGATAAAATCCATTTCCAATTGGGTTTACTCAGATGGATTTAATTCTGTATGATTAACTAAAAATCTAATCTTTTATATTTCCCCATATCTAAAAGCAATCAACTAAATAGTCAAAAAAACTTCTCCTTACTTGCTGGGCTATTTCCCCCTCTATCATTGGTATGTAAAAGCTACCACTTTGCTACACCTGAGGCTTGGGTAATGCACAAGAGACTGGGGGGCTGCTTCAACAAGTGTTGGAGGGGGGGAAATTACCTTTGTAATTGTACATTTAAATTTTATTGTTCAAGGGTTGAAAATAAAACTAGAGAGTTTTTCTTCGCAAGCCAGTGTGAACACAAAAAATTCACACTACTTCTCTTTACAAAATGAAAAAAATAAGAACAATGGTTGTATATAAACTATGGACCCAATCCAGTGGCTACTGAACTCAGCCGGAGTGTCAATGTAGTCTTCATCAGCTGGTCCTGTGTCTTATTTTAGGGTGCTGCTGTATGGTGGGAGTATCAAAGAACATATTCAATACCAAACAGACCAGAACTGTGCAGATGGACTCCAATATGCTTTGGGGGTACTGAAATCCAGGTTATGTCTCCCCTCCCTCCGCCATTTGGCCTTGAGGAAAAATACCAGGGAATAAGCAAACAGAGGCTCCAGCCACCAGGAGCCGCTGGAGAAGTGGCTAATGCAGAGAGCTCTGAACATCCAGAGAACTTTCTACACTTTTGACTGGACTTTCTCTGCCCTGTGCTGACTGTTCCAACCTCTACTTCTTCCTCCCACTCCCTCAGTCTGACTCCACACCTGCCACTTTCACCCCACCTTCCCTTCACCTCTCTTTCCATTTAGCTTATACCCCAAATACACCCCCTAAAAATGATATTTGCCATCACATTGTTCATTCTGCTTGTATGTTATACCCTTTTCACCAGCCTGTACCTTTCAGATATGTTTAGATTGTAAGATTTTTGCTGAGAGGACTGTCTGCTATTCTGTGTTTTTACAATGTCTACCACACTGGAGTCCAATTCTTGGTTGGTCCTTAGGAACTAGTACAACAAACATGTTTTATTAATAATACATTCCAGAACTCAATGCTTAAAATTAAGCACCCATATGTACATAGAAGAACTTTAAAAAAAAAGGGTGGCCTGATTTTCAGAGGTGCTAAGCAACTACAACTCTCATTGGAAGATGTGGGTGCTCAGCAACTTTGAAAAATCAGGTCACTTACATAGGAACATAGAGGGTACACTTCTGAAAATGAAGCCACTTTTTCGGCATGTAAAATATGGACTTTTGTAGCCAACATCAGATACTTTGGTCTGAAGGTTTGGGCCTTACTACTTCCAGACACAGCACAGAAAAATACAAAACAAAACCACAAACATCGGTATGCTCTTTCATGACTCCAGGTCTAATCTATTTATAATGTTCACCACTTCCATTTGTGATGAGCTATCATAAATTCCTGGGTATTTTACAGCACTTTATGGTCTCTTTTCAAATTTTCTTCCATTTCTGCTTGAATTGGATGTTCACACACTTACCTCAAGTATAATATACAATCATCCATTTGCCGCCTGTGCTGAATGCTTGATATTCTAGATCTAGAATCATCTCTCATTTTTCACAAGTTTGTTTCCAGGTGTTCCTGAGGTATGGTCAGGAACAAGGCCCTACAGCTGCACCTGATCAGTACTCCTGATGCCCTAATGAGCCAGCGAGGCTGCCAGATGGACCACCCTGCCTGATCGGCTAAGGAGGCCAGCAGGCCAGTTCTTAAGCTCAGAAGCAGCAGCTTGCTGGCTGCTCAGTGCACACAGATACTCTCTTACCAAACCTTACTCCTGCTCTGCTCTTCCATAACTCTAGCCCAGATCCTGCCCTGCACCCAAGCCTTGCTCCTGCCTCCCCTGACTCCTGGTAGTCCAGTTCTGACCCTTGGCCCTGATTCCTGACTCCAGCTCTAACTTGAGCCTAGATTCTGACATTTTGACTCCAACCACTAGACCCAATTCCCACTCTGATCACTGGGCTGACTGCCTGTGACTCAGTCTCCTGACAGATGTCCACTAGTAGGTACTTGGCAATAAGTTGCATTGGAGGGGAAAAAAGAAAAGTGTGTGTGTAATGATAACCTTGCAGTTTTTGTTCTCTAAATGTCACTTTTTCTGCCAGTTTTCAGGGTTTGTCCCCCTCATGAAGCTAGTTTAGAAAGTTGTCTTTGTGGTGTTTTGTTTGTTTGGTATTCTTAAAATGTAATCAGGGCCAGTGCAACCATTTAGGTAACCTAGGTGGTCGTCTAGGGCACTAGGATTTGGGGAGTGGCATTTTCTTCAGCAGCGACCGCAGCGGTTGGATCTTCAGCTGCCCTGGTTGCCGCTGGCATTTAGGTGGAGGGAGCTGAGGCAGGGGGGCCTGGGGAGGGCCGCCTGCAGCAAGTGGCGGGGGCAGCACGCAGGGGAGCTCCCCGCCCCAGCTCACCCCTGCCCTGCCTTCTCCCGGAGCACTCCGTGGCTGCTTCACTTCTCCCGCGTCCCAGGCTTAAGGCGTCTAAGCTGATTGGCGCCACAAGCCTGGGAGGCAGGAGAAGTGAAGCAGCGACAGCGTGCTTGGGATGGAGGCGGAGCAGGGGGGAGCTGGGATGGGGGGAGCTGCTGCAGGGGGGGCACCTGAAGGCGGAGGGGGGGAGCTGCCACAGGGGGGGCGCCGTGCCTCAGGGTGGAGGGTCAGGGATGGGCGCAAGGTGGAAGTTTTGCCTAGGGCGCGAAATATCCTTGCACCAGCCCTGAGTGTAATACTACAGTGGAACTTTCCTCAACCACATTTTATTAACCCATACACCTTAGAATTCACAGAGATAGTACAAGAGTTTACATGATTTACCCAAATTGCTGAAATAAATCCAGAATTCTTGCTCTAAGCATTAGATTGCATTTTAATACTCATGCTGGTAGTGCACCTAAAGAAGGCCACCACTATTTTAAGCTTTTGATAATTTGAATCTATAAAGAAGTGTGTACAGTATTTTTTCCTCTGATCCTCTCAAACACATAATGAGCTAGCTCAGCCACTACCTTTATTTATTAACTTTTTATATGTTAATAAACAAATACAATCAAGCTTGATGAGATATATGACAAAAACACAATAGGCCAGATCCTCAACTAGCGTAAATAAGTACAGTTCCATTGAAGTCCATGGAGTTCAACCAGCTGAGGATCTGGGAGATTTATGGCCATTGGCTTCAGTAAAGCTACATCAAATTTACATCAGCTGATGATCTAGCTCTCTTCCCCTTTTAGTTTTATCTATGCTCTTAAACTTAAGAGCGTAAAAACATATATTTGCAAAAAAATATTCTAAATATAGGACATATAAAGTGATAGGATACACCAAATGATATAAGACAGTCCTTCAGAGTCCAATTTTGGTCAGATTGAGTGCAGTAACAGTCTGTTATAAGACTGTTGCCAGGTTATTAAGTTTCATTCTAAAGTATAGCAAAAACAGTGTCATGTATCCTCAGATAATTTTCTAGGTCAAGATCTGATCCATTGCAAGAACTATCTTTAACAAAACATGCTAAACAAAACATTTTAAACTGCAATCCAACAGTTCAAGTTCTTTGTGGCTTGACAAGAAAAGAGCGTTTGGCAAGGACCAGACATTTTGCAAAGCTGTCTCCAAAAAGCTTGGAATTTTGGGATATTATCATATTGAATGATTTTTAGGAAGGCAGAGTTGATTACTTTTATTGCAAAACTCTGAGGGAAAACTTTTGCGTATGATAACAAAGTCACACTGCAGTTAAGAACCTGGATAAAATCATGACATGCCATAGTGTCATACACAGCTGTGATAGCTCGTAGACTTCATTCCAGCTAAGTGTGTTTTTGTACTCTTCGCGGATGGTGTATCTTAGCTTGGAATTTAGAAAAGTCATAGCACCAAGGGACCTAATTCTGATATCATGGAGCTACTGCCAGCCTCTCTAAGGTAGTGTCTTCAGTGTGGAAAAAATAGTGTTCTGAAGTTAACTAACTCCAGGTAAAATCCTAGTGAAAACAAGGCATTTTGTAGTTTTCACACAAGCTAGAAGGTCTAGGAAAACCCAACGCTCCCTTAGTCTTTGACTCTGCCAGCTAACACATATGGGAACTACAGATTGCCTGGTCTTCACTAGGATTTTCACTGGAGTTAGCTGACTAGTTAAGAGCACAACTTTTTCACAGTGACGATAAGGCCTAAATTACACCACTAATTGTCATAATAGAGCAGCAGGGGATCAGCATTACAGAGCAGAGCTCCATCCTATTCCCATTCCATTTCTGCTCTGAACATGCCCCTAGGCCAGGGACTAGGGCAGCGTAGCAGAGGTGCCCAGTCATTTCCCATATGTCAGGGGAATTGGTCGCTGGTAATGTGTAACAGGACTAACCAGGCTTGAGAATCAAGCCCTTCATCCCTAGAACTAGGTGAACTGGTTCATTTACAGTCATTGATCAAAAGTCAATCCCCAGCTTTTTAAAAAAGTGATTAATAAAGTGTGTTCGGTATTTAATTTCCTTACATTTCTAAATTTCCTCATTTCACCTAGGACCAAAAGTATTAATATTACAAGGACAGTGACCATCACATCATTTCTGGTACAGTTGAAATTAGGCTACCTTGAAGATCTCATGAAAAAGCAATATCCAACAAGATTGTTAGCTCAGTCTCCTACATAAGGTGGTGTTATGGATATCTTGAGATGAACTTCAGATAAACATCCTGACTTTGAAGTACTCATGCAAACCAAAACATGGAACTTTTAGGAGATTCATCCATTGAGAGTTTTCTCCAAGAATATTTAAAAAGACTCATAAATGTCATCTTATTAGGAATTTTGTATTTTAATATTTCAATAGGAAGGAAGCAAAATGAGAAATAAGAGAGCCAGGACACAAGCATAACAAACTACCACTGGAGCTAAGGAAGCATCATGCAATGACACCTGGTTCTTAAAGGATAAAAAAACATTAAAGAACATAAATTTACTGTATTTCATAAATACACATTTAATCAAATACAGGATTTTGACCTTGGACACTGAATTCACATTTTTTCTTGACATATGTCATGGGTATTCTTTATTCATAAGACCTTGCATTTCATTTACAAAATACTGAAACTTTAAATCAGAATAATTTAGTCCTCCCAAAATGTAGTGGAGAATTGAATAGATAGCATCTAAATCCATATTTAAAGTCAAGCAAATTGTGTTGAAAGCACTCTGAAAACTGTTGAACCTTATTTATTGAATAAATTACATTTACATTATAAATACTATTCCAAAGGTCTTAAGCATCAAATCCTGTATGACAAAATATAAGAAAAACTTTCAAGGCAGAGTTCTTGTACTGAAGAAGAATATTCAAGAACCTAACCAATTGTACCAATGCATCCTCAGATCTGAGGTTTCTGAATAACGTTTACTGGTACTGATTAAATTAAAAGCTTATTCTTTTGCTCTCTCCTTCAACAGGTTCTGTAGATGTTCTGTGGGACCAGTTCCCCAGCAAATAAATTGAGATGGAGGGGAGTGAGGATTTCTCATTAAAAAAAAAAAGTATTTTTGGAAGGAACAAAACTGATCTGAAGATAAAAGGCCTTTAATAAAAAGATTGAGACCAAAACCTTTAGTATGTAGCAGATACATCTAGAATCAATTTAAAATATTCTGTAGACTCAGAGTAAAAAAATAATTATTTGATCAATGATTGTGTTTCCAACACTATGATTTTAAGGCACTTTCTGTAGTGATTCAATATATAACAACTTTTTTTAAACCTATCTAGCTTAACAAACGGCAACAAATTGAACCAAAACCACATGATGAAGGCTAAATGGTAGAGCATAACATGAATTTTATAATAAAAGAACTACATGCTGCACTTAATGTCCATGACTTTCTATTTCACCACAGATTGTGACTATAAATTAGTACAGCAGAGATAAAAATCTGATTTAATCCTCCTATCATATGACCTTGAATATGGCATAGGATATTTTTTCTTTACAGCATAATTCTGGGAGATGTCATATCATCAGAGTTACAGATCATTTGTGTTACATGGAGATAGTTGGCACTTTCAGGAATGAGTATTGAAGTAGTAACCGTGTCACGCCTATAGCAAGAATTAGGGTTCTGCAGACAGTGTCTGTGCTGTATAATAGGCATTATTATATAATGCATCACA
This sequence comes from Gopherus evgoodei, assembly GCF_007399415.2. Classification (NCBI taxonomy): domain Eukaryota; kingdom Metazoa; phylum Chordata; order Testudines; family Testudinidae; genus Gopherus; species Gopherus evgoodei. The sequence goes on along the minus strand of NC_044332.1, from coordinate 31,609,671 downwards.
AATGATAGCAAAATCCACCTAGACAGAATTTGAAATAATCTGTGGGGGGTTTAAAGCATTTTCAATGTTAACTGGTAGGATTCAATCACATAGTCCTTACTCATTCTAAACCTTGTCTTTAGTAGGACCACTCACGAGTAAGGGCTGTAGCTTTGGGTTTGTTATTCTTACCTACACTAGGGTATTTTAAAATGGGAATTCCCAACTAGGGTATTTTAAAATGGCAATTGGGAACACCAGTTCAGTTCCACCAGTATTGCTGTCTGGCTCTGACATCCATCTTAAGCACCATTTAATTAAACCTGCTCAGAGCAAGTCTAATTAAGGCTGTAGTGAAAGCAACTGAGAGAACTGCCTACTCTAGGGTTACTAATGTTGCTAAAGCCAGTGTAGCTGACCCTTGATTAACAATAGTAGGAATTTGTTAGAAATATCTATCTAGACAAGAATTTTGTCCAGATCTATTTTCCAATTTTCTCCCTTTCACCACCCAAAATGCAGTACAAATTCTTGAACGGGTGCCAAAAAAAGTCCTAGTTTAGGTGCCTAAATACAAAGAACCTGATTTTCAGAGCTGCAGCTGTCTTTAACTCTGAAAGTCAGGCCACACACTTGCTTAGATATTTTGGACCACTGAAGTTACTTAGAAAACTCTGGCCTGAAATAGTAGTTTCTTATAGTATTAAAGGTGTTTGGAAACTCAGTTGGATAATCTTGCACAATGGGATCCCATGCTGACAAATAATATCGGTTTTCAATGAGATGGCTACGTCCAGGAGCCAGGTTCAAATGTTAGTTGTAAGTAAAAGGTTTTAAACTCATTTCTAAGATTATTCCTGCAGAGAAAGATATCTTAAATTGTGACCTTTCATACTATTGAGCCAAGCAGAATGGACACACCATCTTCTCTTCTTTCATCACAGTTTTCAAGGAAACCATTTAGTAAGTTAAAATTCCAAAAGAGAAGGCAAGTCCCAACAAAGCTACATTCTTTATTAATAGAAGTAAGATGGAGTTATTTGACTTTCTAATATGGAGATAAGATAGTGGGTGCATTTAAACTAAGGCCCTAATCCAACAAAGCACTGAAACCTGTGTTAAACTTTAAGCACAGTAGGAAATTGCTCTAGACTCTCAACTAGTGTAATTAATGTAGGTCCAAATTTCAGCCGAACCACACAAATTTATACTGGCTGAAGATCTGACGGATTCTCAGTTTTCAATCCAGTTGACTATTCATGTGTTTAAAGTTCAGCATATGCTTAAGTGCTTTTCTGGAATTTGAGCCTAAAAAATATTAAGTCTGGGCCAGATCTCATGTGGCATAAATTGCCATAGCTTCATTGAAATCTAAAGCTATACTAATTTACATTTACAATATTAGCATGCAGATACTGCAACAGATTTAAAGAGATAACTTGATGTTGTCAAGAAGATCAATGAACAGGGGATGACCCTTGACTGCTTTTAGATTCAGGAGTCACAACGAAGAATCTGCAGGCACAACCAGGAGAAATAGGATGATATAGCGGAGGTAGTAAAATAGGAAGGATGTATAGTAAGAAATGAATGAAATAGGAGTACACAGAGTCCCAATAGCTTTCAGGAATTGGATGTCAGTGAGGGTGATTCAGTGGATGGGTTTATATAACACAAGACAATAAATAGAGGTGGCTATAGAACCAAGAAATATTAGGAGGAGGAAGAGGAGGCTCACTGATGTGTGCATTTTTTGTCAAAAAGAGGCAAGAAAGCAGGCAGTGATTATTCTTTCAGTGACAAACAATATTACTGGGAGTATTGACAAGCTAGTCAAGAGAATGGGAGGCAAGTATGGTGCATATACAATTGAGCATGTTGGAACAAACGGCAATCAGACATATTCAGAGGTTTAGAGTTTAGGCACCTCAACTGGACAAAGAGAGGAATTTAAAACCACATTTTCTGTTACAGTACCACTTGCTGGTAAAATTGCTGACTTCGACAGCAGATTGTGCTGGGTCATTTATAGCCAGTGCAAACAATTGGGATTTTTAGACAACCAGGACTTTTTGACCTTAAGGGCCTTCTGGTCCAAATGAGAGGGTTTTTTTATTTGTGGATGTACGCCTGTGAGTTTAAGAGCCCATTTTCCCATACAATTCAGGGGAGAAGAAAGAAAAGCCAGCTATAAAACTCGATTTTTTTTCTGATTGCCTTCTCTTAAAAGTGAAAATGCTAATGTTCAAAAACATTTTTATACACCACTTCTCTTTTAATCCTGTTTTTAGAATTTTTCTTTTTTTCAGGACAGATTTTTAAAGGCTAGGAAATGGCAAAAGTATATTATTGCTTAGAAACCAGCCCAAGACACTGCATAGCACATCCTTTGTTGAGGAAATGCTTAACAAGTTGTGAGAGTCAGTTAAAAAAAAAAAAAAGCCTACCCGGAAAAGCATAGTTTTATTCCAGATTTGAAAAAATATGGCATGCTTTACTGTATTTCCCTTTTCTGCCACTGGAGCACTAAGCACAAGCCCAAATCTTTGCAGAAGCCTGGCCTAAGTATCCACTCTTAAGGTTATTTTCAATATAAAGGGATTGATTTTATGAGGTGTAACAGTTTTCTGTGTGAAAATGCTGTCTTTAACCTAGGAAGCTATTATGGTTGCACAGAGTTGATTATCTAATGGAAAGAGGGATCTAATATAGTTGATGTTATCCCTGGATCCATTTTGAATTTCTCCAATTCCAAGTTCGAGAACATCAAATATGACCTAGCAATTTTTTCTGATGATGCCATCATAACAAGGAGTTTCATTGCAAAAATACTATTTCAAATCAAATGTTTCTATGACCCCAAAAAAGACGATGACAAGCCTAAGACTCGAAGAAGTCTGCTGTTTCCATAGTAGGCACCGAGACTGTGTGACAGTAAATAGCAATATGAACTCTAAAATGACAATGGGAAGGAGGAGGGAGGAAAATCAAAGAATAAAAATATGCTGCAAGCCATTCCAGAAGAGTCTGGATCATTTAAGGGACTAGGCTTGTAAATAAAATGTAGCTGGATTAACAGGATTGTAAAACAACATCTATTAGACACACACACACAAGGCAGAAACATGTATTTACAGTTTCACAATGATGACAAAGGGCCACATCCAAAGCCCAAGTCAATGGGAGTTTGTTGCTTCAACGCGCTTTGGATCAGGCCTGAGGAGAGTGATGTAAGAGCAACAGAAAAGTTATTGGGGGAAAAAATCAGTTCACTATATGGCTGCAGTGAAAAGAAGAGTCAATACTGGAATTTAGTCCACAAACGAAGCACCTACACGACATTGCGAAGAACTCTGCTGAGTATACAAGGCAGTGATCAGATTTATCAGTGTGCAAGGGAGTCATGTGATACCAGAGTTTCAAGCTGGGAGTTGCACCAACCACAGATTGCTAGAAAAGCATTCATTCACAAAAAGTTAGCTCTGTTTCATGGTATTTGGCACATAGACAATTCCTACTGAGTACGTAGTTTGTAATGATCTGTTACTGGACACTGAATAAGCTGGAATAAACTCAATCTTGGCAGTACTAAGAGCATATAGAATGTTAGGGTACTTCACGCATGTCTACGCTAGAGCTGGAAGGTATAATTTCCAGTTTGAGGAGAGAGACACCCACGCTAGCACTTGTGGAGCTAGCGCACTGAAAATAGAAATGCAGCCGCAGTGGCCTGAGCTGCTAGCCACCTATACATACTCATTCAATACACTATGTATGTACTTGGGTGGCTACCTCAGGCCCCCTCACCCTTACCTCTTTGATGCTTGCACTGCTGCACCCACACTGTATTTTTAGCACACTAGTGTCTCCTTGAACTGGAAATCACATCTTCCAGCTCAACGTGTACAATCACTAAGGGAGTAGCCTTATGACTCTGTGTGACACTGAGGCCCATTGGTGAATAACTACTCTGTGTCAGCAACTCTCATCAGGCATGACAGACTCTCTGCACCCAACATAGTTATGATATATACTCACAAGATGTCATGTAGTATCTAATAACTAATAACTTACCCATCATTCAAATTGATGCATATACGTACGTAGTATGCAAAGAGTTACATGTGTGCTAGAATTATGTTCAGCAAGCAATGCAAAGTCCTAGGCTGCCTTAGACAAAAGAATATGTATTTGCTTATCTGACCAACCTGGTCATCAGGCACAGACAAAGAAAGTACATTTACCTAAAAGATAACAAACCCAGCAAAACAGTGAGTGGGGGAGATAGTTTCAACTAGAAAGACCGGAGGTCTGAACCACAAATGCTAAGCAATTGAATCAACTGATTTACACTTTTACAGTACAGTAATGCGGTAAAATGTATGCATTAACACTATATGACACCTAATGATATTATGCGTCAAAGTCTGTGACTAAACACAGGGAGAAATAAGTTCTCCCCCCGACAGAAAGAAAGGCAACTGTCTACCTGTCTTCACAGTAAACTAAGCAGGGTAGAATCAAAACACTGAAAGCACAGTTTACATACATACATATCACCAGGGGGATGGAGACTGCACTCCCAGGAACCTTTCTGCCTCTTGAAGCAGGGGTCAATGAACTTTGGGAAGACAGCATGGCATCTATACCCCTTCAGGAGAGGGAAGGTAGGGCTGGGTTTACTTTCTGAAGAATGCATTTCAGAGTTCTATTGGACTATAAAAAGAAAGGGGAACCACTCTGTTATCTATCACTAAGGGGAAACCAAGGGACTGGAGTGCTTGAAATTCCAGAATGCTATGTTCTTCATCTAAGTCTCCTGGAACCAAGTTTAGGTAAGAAACTTGCTTAGGAAGAGACGAACTTACTGAAATTAAGTGCTAAGTCTTGGAAGCTATTTTTACTTTTTGTTTGCTTGCAAGCCTTTATCATTATTCCTTATACTTGAACTCATTTAAACCCTCTCTTTTTAATTAAACAAACTTGCTTTACTTTTTACCTAAACAAACCCTGTGCTTTGATTGAAATAAGTGTGTTTGTCCAATACCAGTTAAATTAATGAGCTGCACTGTATTGACTCTTTCAAGGAACAACAAACTTAACTTCTGTGAGTGTTCTAGCAATGGGCTAGACATGACAGAATAGGTGGTTTTGCAAAAATTCAGAACTGGGGGTGTTGGAGTCACTCTGTAAAAAATAACTATGCAGTAGAAGCCAAGGTGTGACCTGCATGCTTGTAAAACTGGCTGTTGGTGTCAGGGCTGTGGGGCACAGCAGCATAACATTTAAGGCATCTAGAGTTGCAGGGCAGGTGGTGACACAACCCCTTACTGGTCTGGGTTGAACACCAAAGTGTCACACTCCATAGAGGCCAGGTATGATAATAAAGTCAGTAATCATGGGATGAACCAGCTATTCCCACTTTACAAGTTTTTACTTTCTATCTACCGAGAGAGAGAGAGATTGAGAGAGAGAGAGAGAGGTTGAGCTATCAGGAGTCATGCTAAAATGGCAAAAGCACTCTGGAAAAATATATTCCAACCAGTGTTTGAAATTCCCTTTGGAAGGGAGGAAAAAGTACTAAAATGCCTCTGATCATATAGCATTCAAAAAAAATATGGTCAGGTAACAAATGACCAGTATGTAGGGTTGGAGAAAAAAAGGAAAAGTTTATTTGCTCTTTCACAACACATTATGAGAAGTCATATAAGCACAGCTGGCATCCCAAATAATTATATTTAGTAAATATACACAGAATAGAAGACCAAGCCTATATTTATGCTGGTGTTCTGACTGGTTTCTGGTGGCTTCTAAAACAGAAGACAGTGAATCCACTAGAGGGCTCACAAACTATTAAAAACATACTTCCCTATTCTTATACAGCACCCAAAAAGTAAAATTGTGGATTTTGTATATTACTAAGGATCATACTTATTTAAATATCCCCTGTGATGTTAGAATCCAAAAACATAATAGTTTGTACTACTGTAGGCAAACCAGAAAGTAAAACTGACTCTAAAGAGTTTAAGTAAGCCATATAGTTTTTACTATCCAAACTTGAGCAAACTCCAAATGCTTTGCATTACACAGTGACTTACATCCATGGATCTCACTTCACACTGGATCAGTGTGGGAAAAGCTATGTGGGGTCCTTGCCCATGTTTCAGCCCCATAGTGAGGCTGAGAAGGTGTAGAGGTCAGCAGTGCATCTGCACAGCTGAAAGGAGGAAAGCCTGTATGCTGGCTGCAGTTAGGCACAGAAAGGAACCCAGGCTGAAATATGGTTTATGAGGGTGGGTGTTTAGTATTCAGATAAGCCATGTGGCCTTCTCATTGGTCAGGAAGGGATTCCATCTCCTGACCTTTTCAACATTCCCCTCCCAAAGCCTGATTACACCAGTTTACCTGAAGTGGAGACCCTTTGTGAATTTCATCCAAAAGCCATGGCATACAAGAGGGTCCAGATAAAGTAATAAAAGAACATACAAACATGAATTGAAGGCCCAGCTATACTTTCCAGGTTGCATGGCTGATGACAGATTGAGAGCCAGTGGGCACTCTCCAACTCAGGATATTTAGCAGATAATTGCCTTAGTCTGACCCCTGGCTCTGGAAAGACTAACACCAGCCTTTTCCCAGGAGCTTTCTCAGTTCTCCGTCCTGAATGATACCTGCAGAACTAGACTCCACTAGGCACGTGACTAGGAGTTGAGTTAGAACTGCATTCTCTCAGTCTTCAACATAGTTAAGTCTCCCTGGTGACTTGCTTCCTGCACCATCTAGTTGCAGAAGTGATTTGCCCCTCGAGCTAAGCCCAGAAAGTCTGCTCCTTCCAGCATGGTCAGAGGAAAATGGAAGACACCATTCTTCCATCCTCAACTCATGCTGGGCACCCAACAGTCCCCATCCTGCCCTGTCTTTTCCCCTTAACATCCAGAGTCACCACCTCACCTCACCAGGTGGTACTATAGGGAGGGGACCCAAGTTCACCCTTTATAGGCTCCCAGCCCGGGGAACCCATAAGAAGTTGAAGAGTCACCATACCCAAACCAAATACAATAAAATAAAAGACCAGTCATTCCCAGGGGCCTCTTCCTACAGTACCAGTTAGCTAGCTGGGCCTCACTGTTCTATGAACAGCTGACCTTACTCATTTTTTCCACCTGCAGAGGAGGCCAATCTGGCACAGGTTCAGGTAAGCCCTCAGCCCTCTTCAAGGACCATTTCTGCAATGCACAGTGGTTAAAACATATTGATGGGTTTCAGAGCAGCAGAAAGGGGATGAGTCTGTTCTATGAAATTGTCCTTTTTCTAACCATTACATGCTTACGTCAGAAAAGAGGTCAGATGCTTTCAAGGCAATTCAGTTTAGTAGGACAAATCTAAATATATTTGTTTTTTAAGTGATGGCTCTTATAGATGTTTTGTTGGTCATTCTGCGATTGTGAAAAAAGGCTTTGCAAGTTAAAAGGTTCATGGGACTGTGGGAAGAACTGTCTCCATTGATTTGGAGAATGGCATAAGCATTCCTTTTCTTCTCAAAATACGTAACCCTTATTTCTGCTGCTTCTTCTGACAAGGAAGAAGAAAGAGTGTGAGTGTGGAAAGAGGAAAAGATGCAACTGGAAATGCATCCAGACCCTCAGATGGTAACATGTTTCATGAGCAGAAAACAGAATGGAGTGGTTAAAGCGGGAGAGTTGCCTGTTTAACTAGATAACATTTGATAAATACCTAAAACAGGAATAGGAAAAACACACACTAGAAATGTCTAAAAATTTGTTTTTATAGAAAATTTGCACCAGACTGGTGACCCTGTAGTAAGAATTTACATTCTACTTCTAAAAGGAAGAAGTTTACCTGGGAGTGTAATATAATGCTATCAACACTCAAACCACACTTCACTATTGCCTTTCCTTTGGCTTTGTTTTCAAGCACATCTCCCAGAGTGCAATCCTTGTTTGGATTGCTAGAATTGCTGGAGCTTGTCTAAAGGAAATTCAGTGGAGTGGCCCATCATAATGCTTTTTTAATTAATATTAAATCTGCTGTGGCAGAAAGTATATGAAGTGAACCAGTTTAGCAGCAACCTAAGCAAAAGCTGAGTAAACACATAAATAATTAGAACATAATTTCTCTCGCTTTTCCTGGGAGACAACTAAGCTGAATCAAAGAAATATAATGTATCTGGATACTTTAAGACAGATTAGATGAAATTTAAAATGTTTTTCTCTACAGTACAAGTGAGGTGCTGATTGTTTTATTTATATTTTCATGTTTTCTGAATGCAGCGGGAAATTATTTCCTCTAAAGCTGCTAGCTAGACCTGAATGTTGCTTAATAGCATTTCATTCTGCAGTTTCTATTCTTGTGGCCACAAACCAATATAAATAAATAATTTTTTTTTCAGTGACTCTGTTACAAAATTACAATATGACAAAATTTCATATTGGTAGAGCTCAGGAAATAATTCATGGTCAACACCACATTTAACAGATTTCAGCTCTTCTTCTGTTCATGAGTGGCCTGTGAAGAGATTGCAGTTTTCTCAGATTTATGTGTTATTCATATTTCTGTGAATAATTCTCAGTCTATTTAGTTCAGGAGCAATTTGTAAGAATATTTACAATATGAGTTGTTTTGGTTTGACACATAGGTCATGTATGCGTATCTGATTCCTGACTGAATGGTTAGCTGGTACAAATAGTAATGATTATGAAGTCAAAATTCATTTCCATTAACTTTTTTTTTGCAGTATTTGCCCAACTCTATCTATATACCAGAAACTGGGGCTAAAGGAGATAAATTGGTATAACTTACATGAACAAAGGTTGGAATAAGATGTAAATTATATTAGCAGGTGGTTTATTTTTATTTACATTTCCTACTACATCCCTCTTTCGTACCATTGTGGTGAAAATTACAACAACTTAGACTCTCCCCTGAGACCCACTTACACTTCCTACTGATGGGTAATTGACATCACTTATCTACTGGCAAAATCTGAAACTGTAATTGACCAGAACAGCTCTACCCGGTTGGGAGCAACAGAGGAGGCTCAAGCGAAGACAAGGTGAGGATAAAATGTTCAAAAGCACCTAAGGTCCAGATTCTTAAAGGTATTTATGCATTATTGCCTTTCAATGCCTAACTGGTTTAGAAACCTAAATCTCATTTTCAGAAGTGATTTAGAGCACTTAGAAATCTAAGTACCATTCACTGTCATTGGGATTTTGGCTCTGTCTGGGAGTTAGGCATTGTAATGCTGAGTGCAACAATGCCTACATACCTTTAAAATTCTGGATCTTAGAACTCAGGCTCCTAAATCACTATTTTCAAAAATGACTTCAAGCCAAAGTCTCACTTGAGACTTGTGTACACTGGTCCCCGATTCGGACTACAGGAGTGTGAATAGCAGTGTGCCGCAAAGTGCTGCACTGCAACTCCTGCATGTGGACACCATGGGCGTAAACAAAAACGGTCTTACAGTATGTCTACACTTCATTAAAACATCCATGGTTAGCCTGTGTCAGCTGACTCGGGCTCACAGGATTAAGACTGTGGGGCTATAAAATTGCAGTGTATGGTTTTGAGCTCAGGCTGGAACCTGGGCACTGGGACCCCGCGAGGGGCTTCAGCCCAATCCTGAGTGTCTACATTGCAATTTTTTAGTGCCACAGTCAACTGACCTGTGTTTTATTGCTTGGCAATGTAGATGTAGCCTTCGTGTACTCCTCTTCGAACAGGATATTAATGCAAACTAGGAACCTTTTCGTTTGCACCTGCAGCATCCACATGTGGGAGTTACAGAGCAGCATTTTGGTGAGCGCTGCTATTAACACCCCTGTAGACCAAACTGTAGGGCAATGTGGACACAGACTTTGGCTCATAAGTGCCTAAATCACTTTTGAAATAATTCTACCCTCAGGGATTTTTTTACCACCAGATTAGCCAAATGCTGTCTACTGCCACTTCAAATTCAGGGTTTTATTCTAACTATTAACTCATAGGTCAGATATCTTTGTAACTAAATATTCACAAGCAACAGGCTAATACTGATGTCGATCATGCTGATAAAGGCAATTCAACTACTCACATGCTTAAAAGTTATGCATATGCTTAAATACCTTGTAGATTCAATCTCTACATGAGCTAATTAAATAGAAAGATTGACCTTTCAAAATAAAGATGAGGTGACTTTTTCAATACACAATTTTATTTGCTATGACAAATCAGTAATCTGTCGTAACTCATCATACTGTATCTAATACTTTACCTCCCATTCTAGTCATGTAATACTTACTATACTTAATGAATTAAATGTTCTTAATCCTTGCTTGTTAAGTACAGTTGGCTACAATACTGTGCTGCTTAGTGACTTAATTATGTTAGACAGACTAAATTGTTTCAAATGAATTCTTACAAAAGGTCCTTAATAAAATAAAACGGATTTTATTTTGCCCTTTCTACTTGCTGCCAGAAACCTCTCCCAGGGTCTTCTACATTTTCCCCTATTAAGCCGCTAGCTGTAAGTCATTGAGCCTATGAACCTTTGCAGTAGCTTGCACTGTTTCTCTCTCCCTTTTAAAGGAGGTGTAGGGAAATTTCAGACTTCTAAGCAATACGATTTAGTAGTTTTCTCTCAGGATGAGTGACACAAGTATGGGGATGGGGCAGAGTGTCATAAAATAGCCCTGCCTGGGGTGCCTTCTAATGGCATGATAGGTGCACGTCTCACTTCCTCTTTTCTTCCAGAGTCCTCAGTAGCTCCACACCAGCTTTCCATGTATAAATAGCTCTTGCTGGATTAATTTGTTACAAAAAAGCCCGATGCATATAAATCTTAACAGAAAGTACCACAACTGTAATCCAGAATTCCTCAGCACAGTCTTAATGGTACACTCAATCTGTCACATCCCAACAGTCCATTGACATGCCAAATACAGCTCCAGCATCTCTCATGCCACTCCTCTCTCTGGCCTGGTCTACACTACAGGTCTATACCGAATTTAGCAGCATTAAACCAAATTAACCCTGCACCTGTCCACACAGTGAAGCACTGTATATCTATATAAAGGGCTCTTAATATCGATATCTGTACTCCCCCCAGCGAGGGGAGTAGCGCTCAAATCAGTATTGCCATTTCGGAATAGGGTTAATGTGGCTGCAATTCGACAGCATTGGCCTCTGGGAGCTATCCCACAGTGCACCATTGTGACTGCTCTGGGCAGCAATCTGGAATTGGATGCACTGGCCAGGTAGACAGGAAAAGCCCCGCAAACTTTTGAATTTCGTTTCCTGTTTGCCTAGCGTGGAGAGCTGATAAGCACAGGTGACCACGCAGAGCTCATCAGCACAGGTAACTATGCAGTCTGAGAATCTAAAAAGAGCTCCAGCATGGACCGCACGGGAGGTACTGGATCTGATCGCTATATGGGGAGAGGATTCCGTGCTAACAGAACTCCGTTCCAAAAGACGAAATGAAAAAACATTTGAAAAAATTTCCAAGGCCATGATGGAGAGAGGCCACACCAGGGACTCAGTACAGTGCCGTGTGAAAGTTAAGGAATTTGGACAAGCCTACCAGAAAACCAAAGAAGCAAATGGAAGGTCCGAGGCAAGGCCGCAAATATGCCATTTCCATGCTGAACTGCATGCAATTCTAGGGGGGTCCGCCACCATTACCCCTCTCCTGTCCATGGATTCCGAGGTGGGGGTAATCCTAGCCTTGCCTGAGGATTCTGCGGACGGAGAAGATGAAGAGGAGGAAGAAGAGGACGAGCTTGCAGAGAGCACACAGCACTCTGTTCTCTCCAACGGCCAGGAACTTTTTCTCAGCCTGACAGAAGTACCCTCCCAGCCTTCCCAAGTCACTATCCCAGACAATGAAGCCATGGAAGGGACCTCTGGTGAGTGTACCTTTGTAAATATAAAACATGGTTTAAAAGCAAGCATTTTTTAATGATTAATTTGCCCTGAGGACTTGGGATGCATTCGCGGCCAGTACAGTTACTGGAAAAATCTGTTAACATGTCTGAGGATAGAGCGGAAATCCTCCAGGGACATCTCCATGAAGCTCTCCTGGAGGTACTCCATAAGCCTTTGCAGAAGGTTTCTGGGCAGGGCAGCCTTTTTCCGTCCTCCATGGTAGGACACTTGACCACGCCATGCATGTAGCAAGTAATCTGGTATCCTTGCATGACAAAACCTAGCTGCATATGGTCCCAGTGTTTGCTGGCATTCAAGCAACATCCGTTCTTTATCTCGCTGTGTTACCCTCAGGAGAGTGATATTGTTCATGGTAACTTGGTTGAAATACGGGAATTAATTAAGGGGACAGAGATTGTTGGGCTGTTTTGCCTATGGCTTAAAAGAAATCCTTCCCTGCATTTAGCCAAGCAGAGGGAGGGACGGGGTGATTGGCGCTGAGCTTTTTTGCGTTTGGCTAGCTGGAATCGTCCCTGCTACCAGCCATGCGGTGGGGGGAGGGTGGCTAGCAGTGATCTTCCATGATATCAGCCACGCGGTGGGGGGAGGGGGGTAAAGCAATCATCCCAGAGAATTGGATGGGGTCAGTTCTGGTGCTGCACGTTAACAGGAAAGAAGCAGCACTCAACGGGCTTTGCTTGCTATTTGGGAAAGGAGGACACTGGATGTATAAGGCTGCAGAAGCCGAAAGACAATGGCTTACCATGGCCACATGCAAGCCGAATTCTGATGCCCGGACCTGTGTCTATGATCTCTAACACCAAAGCCGCAGGCACTCAATATTAAGATGCAAAATGCGACCTTGTAGTGAGATCACATGTGCTATGTAAGGTGAATAGTGTTGTTCACCATGAAAGAGTATAAGTATTGTTCTGTAAAATGTATCTTTTTAAATACTTCTCTCCCTTTTTTTCCCTCCCTCCTGCAGCTGCAAATTTTTCAAGTCTCCCTCCTCCGTCCCAAAGGCTATCTCAGATAAGGCAGTGGAAAAAAAAGACACGAGAAGAAATGTTCTCTGAGATCATGCAATCGATCTGCAGTGAAAGAACTCATTTGAATGAGTGGAAGGACACGGTATGACAGTACAGGAAAGCAGCCAACGAACGTGAGCACAGGAGGGACACTCGAGATGAGAGGTGGCGGCAGGAAGATCAGAGGAGGCATGATACAACACTGGGGCTGCTGCGTGATCAAATGGACATGCTCCGGCCTCTGGTGGAGCTTCAGAAACGGCAGCAGGATCATAGAGTGCCATTGCAGCCCCTGTATAACTGCCCTCCCCCCTCATCATGTTCCTTAGCCTCTTCACCCACCAGACGACTAAGAACGCGTGGGGGGAGGCTCCGTGCACCCGACCATTCCACTCCAGTGGACAGCCCAACCAAAAGGCTGTCATTATTTTGAAATTTTTTTAGTGGCCTTTTCCTTCCCTCCTATCCTCCTCCCAAACCCCAACTGGGCTACCTTGTCAGTTCTCGCCTTCTTTTTATAATTAATTAATAAAGAATACATGATTTTTAAATGAGAGTGACTTTATTTCCTTAGGAAGCAAGTGCTAATTGAAGGGGGAGAGTGGGTGGCTTACAGGGAATGAGTCAATGGCGAGGGGGTGGTTCATCAAGGAGAAACAAACAGAACAGTCACACCTACCCTGGCCCGTGGTGAAACTGGTTTTCAAAGCCCCTCTGTTGTGCACCGCTTCCTGGTGTGCTCTTCTAATTGCCCTGGTATCTGGCTGCGCACAATCAGCAGCCAGGTGATTTGCCTAAGCCTCCCACCCCGCCATAAAAGTCTCCTCCTTACTCTCACAGAGATTGTGGAGCACACAGCAAGCAGCAATAACAAAGGGGACATTGGTTTGGCTGAGGTCTGAGCGAGTCAGTAATGTGAGCCAGCGCGCCTTTACACGGCCAAATGCACTTTCTACCACCATTCTGCACTTGCTCAGCCTGTATTTGAACAACTCCTGACTACTGTCCAGGCTGCCTGGGTATGGCTTCATGAGCCATGGCATCAAGGGGTAGGCTGGGTCCCCCAGGATAATTACAGGCATTTCAACATCCCCAACTGTTATTTTCTGGTCTGGGAAGTAATTCCCTTGCTGCAGCCGTTTAAACACAGTAGTGTTCCTGAAGACGCGAGCGTCATGAACCCTTCCCGGCCATCCCACGTGGATGTTGGTGAAACGTCCCTTGTGATCCACCAGTGCTTGCAGCATCATGGAAAATTACCCCTTGTGGTTTACGTACTGGGTGCCCTGGTGCCAAGATAAGGATGGGTTCCATCTATCACCCCACCAAGGTTAGGGAATCCCATTGCAGCAAAGCCATCCACTATGACCTGCACTTTTCCCACAGTCACAACCTTTCGTAGCCGCAGCTTAATGATTGCTTTGGCTACTTGCATCACAGCAGCCCCCACAGTAGATTTGCCAACTCCAAATTGATTCCCGACTGACCGGTAACTGTCTGGAGTTGCAAGCTTCCGCAGGGCTGTCGCCACTCGCTTCTCAACTGTGAGGGCTGCTCTCATCTTGGTATTCTGGCATTTCAGGGCAGGGGAAAGCAAGTCACAAAGTTCCATGAAAGTGCCCTTACACATGAGAAAGTTTCTCAGCCACTGGGAATCATCCCACACCTGCAACAGTATGCGGTCCTACCAGTCTGTGCTTGTTTCCTGGGCCCAAAATCAGCATTCAATGGCTAGAACCTGACCCATTACCAGCATGATCTCCAAAGTGCAGGGGCCCGTGGTTTGAGAGAATTCTGTGTCCATGTCCTCATCACTCTCGTTGCCATACTGCCGTAGCCGCCTCCTCCTCACCTGGTTTTGCAAGTCCTGGTTCAGCACAGACTGCACGAGAATGCGCGAGGTGTTTACAACGTCCATGACTGCTGTCTTGAGCTGAGCAGACAGCATGCTTGCCATGCTATGGCGTCTGCACAGTTCACTCAGGAAAAAAGGCGCGAAACGGTTGTCTGCTACTTGAACGGAAGAAGGGGGTGAGGCTGTACCCAGAACCACCTGCGACAATGTTTTTTGCCCCATCAGGCACTGGGATCTCAACCCAGAATTCCAATGGGCGGGGGAGACTGCGGGAACTGTGGGATAGCTACCCACAGTGCAACGCTCTGGAAATCGACACTGGCGTCTGTACATGGGTGCACACTGCTGAATTAATGTGCTTAGTGTGGCCGTGTGCACTCGACTTTATACAATCTGTTTTTAAAAACTGGTTTCTGTAAGATTAGAATAATCCCATAGTGTAGCAAACCCTCTGGGGCAGTTCTGGCATCTCTCACCACAACTCACTCCAGCCCCTCTAGTTGGGGTGCTTCTCAGGTATGGTTGTAGCACTCACCCAGAGATATCAACTGGTCTCACCTCTCCATCATTGCCCAGCCTTCAGCTCTCTGGTCTTCTGGCAGAGGGTGGAAGGAGAGCCACTAGGCACATCGGGGTTGGCAGGGGGGCTGCAGCAGCCCAATGCTGGGGGTGCTCTGGGAAGGCTCCTGTGGGGGAGGGGGTTGGCCAGAGCCTTGGACACAAGGGGGGGGCCAGGGGCTAGCCTCTCCCAATGGCCGGGTCACCAGCCACCCAGGGGTGTCTAACTGTAGTGTAGACATAGCCACTGAATTTTGTTGGCCCTTCATTATTATGTCACAGTTGCCCAAATAGCCTCTCCACTAAGTGTCAAGTTTCTGCTATAAAATTAATGCTCAAAGGCCTCAGTAAAGGTTACATTCAAAATGGAGTTTTAAAATATAACAAGGCATTCACAAAACCAAAGTGGAATTCATCAACTGATACAGACGTGTGCCCCAAGTTTTCATATAATCGATTGACTGAGCACTATGGATTGAATTAACTGAGAACTTGCAAGTTTATGCAAGTCTTAACTTTAACCCCATTGAGGGTAATCGCCTGCATAAAAGTTCAGCAAATTCAGGCTCAGGACTATGTTGTTAAAGTGAATTTTCAGCCTTGGTTTTGTGGATCTTCATTCAGACTATTGACATTACTTGAACAGACTTGTTTTAGTGCATGTGCAAGTGTCATGAGTGATACTAAAGTTCTGCCATTATAAACCTCTGGTTTGAGGTGAACTATGATGAATGTGCCCAGATACTATTCCGGTCACAGAATATATTAGCTGAACCTAGTTGCACAACCTATAGTTAAGGTTGCCCAATGTTTCTCATTACAGGGCCTTATTTTCAGTTGCTCAAAATTTTACCAGAGAGTTTGACCTGAAGTTTTCTATACTGAGTCTCTGCCTTAGGCTGATTTTTTTTTAAAATAAAAGTTTCTGAAAAAATGGTTCAGTCATTTAGAAGAATGAGACCAAAGGAAAAACACATTGTTTGCCCATGTTAAAAAAAATAATTAATTGTATTCAAAAACTAAATAAAAAAGTAAAACCACATTTTGCTTTTCATAATTACCCTATATAAGATTATAAAAATCATTACTTCCTTTTATAGTCACTTCATCCAACAGATATAACAATCTAATAGCATACAACATTATCCAACTCAAGCCACATAATTATCCAACATTTAAGTAATTACAGGACAGAACACTTTACTAGCCACTTAAAAGTTTTATAATTATTTGACAGATAATTAAGTAAGACCGCACTTCTGTCATAAAAGCTTTGTGAAAATTCATTATGGAGAAAAGTACAAGTGAAAGATTGTTATATTTTATCTTTGCCAAATGTCCTCCTATTCGTCTTTACAAATATAAAAATTTCTCTTTAGTGTAGCACCTAGAGAGCAATTTCCAGGAAATTATCTTGTGGCATGAGAAACTAAAAACAAAAAGACACTTGAAATCCTAATGTGTGTGTCTGTTTCATGTTACCAAAATAGATACCTTATAAAAAACAGGAAGAAATTAAAAATGTGGCTAGAGAAAAATCAAAATTTAATGACCAAGAAATCCAAGACTAAGAAAAGCTGAGACAAAAAAAAGAATAAAAACCACAGTATCCAGTTTAAAGGATGGTTGAAAGTGAACACTCAAGCCAAAGACTGCTCCCAGGGGAAGGAAGTGTGCTGGAGCACAAGGGGAATCTAGCCAAAGATTGCTAAAGAGACTGGTTCTTTAGCTCAAGCTATACAGACTTATGCTTTTAGTACTGAAAGTCCTTGAGTACTGAGATTATCCTAGTTCAGGGGCTGGCAACCTCTGGCAAGCAGCTCACTAGGATAAGCACCCGGCAGGCCGGGCCAGTTTGTTTACCTGCCGCGTCCGCAGGTTCAGCTGACCGCAGCTCCCACTGGCCACTCCAGGCCAATGGGGGAGGCGGGAAGCAGCACGGTCTGAGGGATGTGCTGTCCGTGGCTTCCCGCAGCCCTCATTGGCCTGGAACGGTGGGAGCCGCAATCGGCCGAACCTGCGGATGTGGCAGGTAAACAAACTAGCCCAGCCTGACAGGGTGCTTACTCTGGTGAGCCATGTGCCAGAGGTTGCCGACCCCTGCCCTAGTATGAGCCAAACTGAAAGCCATCACATAAACATATTGGCTTTTCAGTCTTTCTGATTGGATATATGAAAACAGAGATATTTGATTTGGAAAAAGTCGGTAATAGTTGGACAGACAGTCATCTGGCTTTTTTGCAGATGCAGTAGTGTACCTCCCATCCAACATGTACAAGAAGATATGTAAAAGCATGTGCTAGAAACAAAATGTCTGAAGTTCTAAGGAATTGTTTTGCTTTCTGCAATAGTTTGGTGTACAGCATTGTTAGTCTGTATAACATATGTGGGTCAGATATTTTTATTGAAGATTAGTTTTATTCTTTTTAGTTTCAAGTTTCTTTTACAGCACTTTTAAGAGGCATTTATTGATCCACCTGTCATTTAGAGGCTACAGAGTCATTGGTCTGGGAAGAGAAAACTAAATATAGCTGTCAGAGAGAACTCTATTCTTTTTTTATGAATTCTCTATTATATCAACAAACATTTTCAAGCCCTGGATTGTTCTACAAACTAAGCTTTCATTATTTCTATTATAAAGTTGTGTCGCTAACTTTAGAAAATGTTCTTCCACAAAAGGTGGTTTAGATATTGGTTGGAAATCTCAAAGCTCTCAGACAACAGGGGCAGAAAATGTGTGTGTGTGTATTTAAAAAAAGTTACTATTTTAACTATCCAGCAGCTCACTTTTTGCAGCTGATGCACAGATTGATATGTAACATGACAAAAAAAAAACCTAAGCTCTCAAGTAAGACTGCTTAAGACTTGGAAGCCAGGTAATCAGGTTATTTCTAAACAAAAAAGAGCCTGACAACAATAGTCTACCAACATTGCATGCTTCATGTTACTATACAAGTTAGCAGCATGTGAGGAACAAATTGACCAAAGGATGCTAAGGACACATACTGAGTTAGTGAGATAATTTATACATTACATGGCATTGGATTTATCAACAGGTAATCCATTTCTTTTCCTGCTTTTATCATAGAGACTTTAATATTTGAGGAAAACTATTTCATGTACAATATAGAACATTTTCAAATGGGTTTTAAGCATCAGCAAGAAATGAAAGTCAGATTAGAAATGTACTAAAGAATTACAAAAGTGGGTCCTAAAAAATTGGAAGATAGAGTTGATTAGTAGGTCAGAGAGAAAGCTAAATCCTTCTAAAGATTTGTGAAACTGAAATATTCCAGTAGTATTTATTTTAAGAATATTGTTCAACAGTCACGCATTCTTTGCTATGAATTAAATAAAAATGATCAAAGAGTACGCCTACAGTAGTGACAGCCATCAGTCTCTCACCACCCAAACCCACTAGAAGGGGGAAAATCCTTCTAGCCCATAGGTCAAGATTGGCATTGTAAACATCAATATCAGTCAACAAATTTACATCTGCTGACCAAGAAAGGAACAAATTCACAGTTGGCAATTCTCCTCCTGGGGTCCCCAAGAGTTCAAATCTCAAGACTATCAACAAAAGAGTCTCAGTTGATCTCATTGACTTTCATTTAAATGCAGTTTGTTTTCTGTGTTCATTTATTTTATCTTGAGCGATAATAATAAGCTGGTCATTTTCACCTTTGTTTGTAGTCAGTTCTTAGTGAGCTTCTGATTCCACATATATCTAGGATGAAATCCTGGCTCCACTGAAGTCAATAGGAAAATTCACTGAATTCATCAATGTGGTCAAAATTTCACCCCTTATCTTTATACTGCCCTCAGCACTTTAGTGTCCGAGCACCATTGTTTCCTTCAGAAGTTTTCCCTGTCCAGCTGTCTCAAACTAAGTAGATATTTGGACATTAAATCCTTCCTCACAGCAGTTTGCATGAAAGGAGAAGGTGTTCATGTTTTAAACCTTCATCTTCGCTTTTTGCTACCTCTTTAGTTCATTTAGTTCATTGGAATGTTGCTTGGGTTTGTAACACTGCAGCGAAACTGTGTTATGTCCGTGCAAGTGTTTTTAACTAGGGGATATTACAAATATGTCTGACTACAGTTGGTTGGGAATTTTTCAGTAAAAAATAATCATCATCATCTTTTTTGGTCAGAAAATGCAGCTTGGTCAAAACTGAACTTCCTATGGAACATATTGGTTCCGACAAAAATTTCATTGGGAAGGCATCACACATACAGGATGGAATTTCTGGTCAGAGACCAAAACCTACCCAGAATAGTCAATACAGTCTCCTGGGGTATGGGAGATCCAAGTTCAAGTCCTTGCTCTGTTTGATTCAGTGCAGGGATTTGAATCTGGACCTTCCACATCGCATCCTGATGCCTGGTGTATTCTGGGCTGGGACAGACAGACAGATGCACATTCTTCTGTGAAATAGTCTGAAAAAAGTCTCTCTGTTCAATCCAGAACTAAAAAAATTTCAACACCAACATTTTTGGCTAAACGGAATTCTTGTTTTCCATTCAGTCCTATCTGCAACAACTATTTGAAAACAAGTATCAGAGGGTAGCCGTGTTAGTCTGGATCTGTAAGAGCAGCAAAGAATCCTGTGGCACCTTATAGACTAACAGACGTTTTGGAGCATGAGCTTTCGTGGGTGAATACCCACTTCCTCAGATGCATGTAATGGAAATATCCAGGGGCAGGTATATATATGTGTGCTGGCAAGCAAGCTAGAGATAACGAGGTCAGTTCAATCAGGGAGGATGAGGCCCTGTTTTAGTAGTTGAGGTGTGAAAACCAAGAGAGGAGAAACTGGTTCTGTAATTGGCAAGCCATTCACAGTCTTTGTTCAATCCTGAGCTGATGGTGTCAAATTTGCAGATGAACTGAAGCTCAGCAGTTTCTCTTTGAAGTCTGGTCCTGAAGCTTTTTTGCTGCAGGATGGCCACCTTAAGGTCTGCTATAGTGTGGGCCAGGGAGGTTGAAGTGCTCTCTACAGGTTTTTGTATATTGCCATTCCTAATGTCTGATTTGTGTCCATTTATCCTTTTCCGTAGAGACTGTCCAGTTTGGCCGATGTACATAGCAGAGGGGCATTGCTGGCATATGATGGGCATATATTACATTGGTGGATGTGCAGGTGAATGAACCAGTGATGTGTGGGCTGATCTGGTTAGGTTCCTGTGATGGTGTCGCTGGTGTAGATATGTGGGCAGAGTTGCATCGAGGTTTGTTGCATGGATGGTTCCTGAGCTAGAGTTATTATGGTGTGGTGTGCAGTTACTGGTGAGAATATGTTTCAGGTTGGCAGGTTGTCTGTGGGCAAGGATTGGCCTGCCATCCAAGGCCTGTGAAAGTGTGGGATCATTGTCCAGGATGGGTTGTAGATCCTTGATGATGTGTTGGAGGGGTTTTAGCTGGGGGCTGTATGTGATGGCCAGTGGAGTCCTGTTGGTTTCTCTCTTGGGTTTGTCTTGCAGTAGGAGGCTTCTGGGTACACGTCTGGCTCTGTTGATCTGTTTCCTTATTTCCTCATGCGGGTATTGCAGTTTTGAGAATGCTTGGTGGAGATTTTGAAGGTGTTGGTCTCTGTCTGAGGGGTTAGAGCAGATGCGGTTGTACCTCAGTGCTTGGCTGTAGACAATGGATCGTGTGATGTGCCCGGGATGGAAGCTGGAGGCATGAAGGTAGGCATAGCGGTCGGTGGGTTTTCGATATAGGGTGGTGTTAATGTGACCATCACTTATTTATTTGAAAACAAAATGTTAAGCATAATATACAAGCTCTCCTGTCCATTGAACAATAAGGAAATTCAGAGTAATTTTACTCTTACATCTCATCTAATAGGAGTGAATCAGAAGAACAATTTGCTGAACAAAGACAATTATACAAACAATGAAATTAAAATGTTATGATATGAGCTTTTCTTATCTACCGTAAAAAATTGGTGAGGCAAAAAAATAAATACTAAATCAATATCTAATCTGGTACTGAAATAAGAAGCATCATGCAAATTAGCAGGGCAAAATAAGAGACTCCATTTCTAGCTTCTTCAAAGTAACCTTTCTCTCAAACTTATGAGTGCTCGCAAAGTACAAAAATAGCAACATCCTGTATGTACAATCAGGTTCAAACTTTGCAGTTTGTTCCCAAATATCTACTTGTATATTTTTTGCTGTGAGCCTGAAATACATGCTAGGTATTAGCATACCAACCAACCATTCTTTGTTTTAGAATTAATGTAGCTAGTACTGCCACAACATGTAGCTTTGCTGGTATATGCAGCATAGCTATTATATACATCCCAGTGGCCAGCACAACTGCACACATGTAGGATTTGAGAAAGAAACCAGAACCTTTTGCTCAAAAAATCTAGGCCTCTGCCATTATTGCCAGCAGAGTAGTATTAAGGCTTTTATTCTCTACAGTCTAGTTTCTGCTATTGAAGCAGTACATTGAATAAACAGTATCTGCAGTCATGGACACTCTATTCACCATTGGGGGTTCATGTGTGTAGTATAATAGCCTGTCAACCTACCATCCCTGTTTTAGCTTCTGCTAAAATATATTGAGTTTCTGCATGTTTTATATGGGCACGTTGATAAAGTGACAGTTGACATTTCAAATGAAAAAAAAATTATTCTCCCTCAAACAATTTCTTGTGCTCAATTCCTGGTTTATCAGATATATTGTGGTTGGCCAGCTTTAATGAGTGGAAAAGAAGTTAGGATGTGAGAGAGAAGGTGCCATCTCACCATTCTGTGGCACTGCCTGGTTGCTAACTTTAAAGCTAGCACTGCTGCCTTGACTGAGGAAGTGGCCTGAATTGGCAGAATGCAAGGTAAATGAAGCATGGGTGTCAAGTGAAAAAAGAGAAGGGGTGAGAAGCAGTGATCCAGAACAAAGGGGGATGAACGATTTGTGACAACTGATTCACAATTCCCTGTCAACCAGGGAGATTAAGGGCTCCATGGCATATTCCTTTGCCAAGGTCAGACTGGAATAAAGAGAAGAAAAAATTATTCCTACTATTTACAATCTCCATTATTCACTCACTGTGTGACATCACACTTGCTTTCATCATTCCAAGAAGTGGAACTTCCAGGATTGATGTTATAGCGTCAGAAATGTTGATCTGCTAATACAGTAAAGAGATTGCCAAAAGTACTGTAGAGCATGATCAGTGGGTCTTTTTGTATGTATATCAGAATTCTAGTACATTTTATTGAAAGCATTTGGTCTAGTGGTCAGAGCATGGGATTGGGAACCTGAAGTTATCTATTCTGCCAAGAGAAACAACCAAAAAACACCACATTTCTGTGGATCAGTTGTCTTATCTGTAATTTAAGGATAATACTTCCTCTAACAGGTATGTTGTGAGACTTAATTATGTTTATTAGAGGCAGTCAATTTTTCATTCACGACTTCTCCCTCCCAATGAAAAATGATCTTTTTTTAAACTAGGAACCTGCAAAAATGTTCCAAAATTTCCTTTTACCACTCTAACAAAAGGAAGTGGAGGAAAAAGAAAATGAAAAAATGAAAAATCATCACCACTTGGTCATCATTCATTTTATTGCATTCACTTGTTTAAAAATAAATAAGGGAAAGGTGAAAAAACATTTCAAATATTTTTCAAAACTATTTCCTTACAAGTTTTCAATAAAAGTTTTTCTAGAAATGAAAATAAATCATTCAAAAAAATTCCTTTTTTGACCAGCTCTAATATTTACAAATTGCTTCAAGAACATCTGGAAGGAGGTGCTATAGAAGGGTAAATCTAGCAGCCTTGTCTGTCAATAGATAAAACCTGGTATACCAAGTTTTAGTGTTTGTGAACAATTAAAAAAAAAAAAGATGCAAGAAACTGCTAGATTGGAAAATACTGGTGACCTCTACTTTATTCAGAACCAGTGCACTGACGGTTGAGAGCTGTCTGCTGTTGGTCAGATATTGTAAGCATGCCATTTATTACAAGTCTTACTGTGTCCTTTAGGCTTCCAAGAAGAGTAAATCCAAAACTACTACTAATTAAAAAGTACATTTTAAAATAGACATGGCCTAGGAGATGGGATTTATACCCATAGTTTAGTTTGTCCAAAGGTTTGACTTTTAGGCTAGGTGATATCTCTTCTCACAAGAATGTAGCCCACCATCATGAGTTAAAATATCAGGAGTGAAATCCTGACTTTCTGGAAAGTCAATGTCAAAACTCAGTGGAGTCAGAATTTCACCCCAGAACATGCTCTGGAAACATTGGCCCATCTGAACTAGAAAATAAAGCAGCTTCTTGTCTTTGATGCAACCAACATGCTAAGGGTGTTACCCAAAGGACATCTCATTGCCACCCTTGAAATGTAAGTGAGAATTCAGGAATGGCCCATCTATACTGCTCACTTTCATACCTAAAAAACGCCACAAAAAAAGGCAGGCAATACAAATTGCTCCAATTACTGAAACAGAAGACAGAAAAGGCCAAATTGCTATACATCAGAGGAAAAACCCAGAGCAATCAAACAGTGAAAACCCCAGCTTCATGCATTATCCCCTAAAAGCTATAGAACAAGTTTGAAGCGTATAGACAGCCTGGAAAATACTAGTTTTGTTCAGTGTGAATTTAATTTCCAAGTGTTGGAAATGGAGAGAGAGTGTAGAATGAGCAAAACCATCTCAAAGCAAATGCCTCAGCAATAAATGATTGAACATTCAATGTTTTGATTTAGTCAAGTTATCAAAATTTGGAAATCTGTCAAGGAAGATGTGTCCCTAACAACACAGGATCTGAGAGCTTTCCCCATATACATAGATTTATCCTCATAACCCCTTTCTTTAGGGCGGGAACTCTTATTTCCCTTTACAAAAGGCATGGAAAGATTAACTGTCACCATTTCTTTACTTTGCTCTCATTGAGCACCACTTTACTCCTCAAATATTATCCTCAATTCATAGAATTGGGCAAGAAACTTCTCATCCCACAGATGAAAATTTTTTTTCCCTGTTCCAGATCAGGACAAAGTTTAAAATCTCAAATTTTCACAAACTGAACATTTGAAAAATATATCAGTCTGAATCAAGTGTTTCATTTCACAATTGTAACTTTTCAAAAAATTCTCTCTAATTACCTCAAATTTCAAAACAGTCTTTCAAGCAGAAAACTAGAATTTTTTGGTTGCGGAAACATTAAATGTAACAATGACCAATTCTATACTTTTTGAAAAAATTTCAAGTAGATAAATGTGTCAAAACAGACTTTTCCATAAAGTTTCAGTTTTAACAAATCTGCATTTTTTCATGAAAAAAATGTTTTCTGGAAAAATTCTTGACCAGGTCTAACAATAAATTCAATGAGAGCACTTAAGGAGTAAGTTACTACTCAACATGAGTATGGATAGCAGAATCTGACCCTGAGGGCTTGTCTACATGAACATTTAGTTTGTGGCAAGTGGAGGTGTGAATCTACTCTGCACTAACCTGCTTCACACCATCTGCGTGGGTTACTGATACACATTAGCATCAGGTAGGGCACCACAAGTTTCTTTTTGGGTAGATTTATACCCCAGCTTGCCATAGACTAAAATCTCATGTAGCCAAAACCTAAGTGACTTACCCATGGCCACACACAGACTGGCAGTGCTTCATCTGAAGAGAGTGAGAGGTTGATGTAGTACAAACTATTTCAAAAATCTGAAAACGAGAACTAATCAGAGTGGAGGGTTTACAGCAGCCAAGGGAGAGAAGTGTGTAAAGTCACAGGACAGTTATCAAGAATCCAGATAATCACAGAGCAATTATGCATATTACTGCACAGTTTGGCTAATGCCTCTCAGCCAGACTACAAGGATTCTCAGAATGATACAGTCAAGATATAATGGTTCAATGATTGGGTAAATTGGACACTCCAAACCAAAACACAAGGAATTATATACCTGGAAATAATTGTACAGTTCTAGGTCAGTAACAGCACAGTATCCCTGCCCTCTGACTGTTGGACGCAATTCCATTTCCGTATGATCGCTATTAATTAATACTTTCCATTTATATGTCACTTCTCTCACCCCACTTCAGAAACTTCAATTTACAATTCCATTTTAATAAATTAGAAGCAGGAGATAATTCTGACCCATTGTTCATGGTCACATGCACATGTCTATACATATTTCTATATAAAACATTCTCAGGTATTTTATTATAGGCAGGGCTGAAGGCACCACCTATTATTAAGGTTTGTAACTCTTCTCATTGTAAGACCCTGTTTTCAATTGAAACTGAACCATTCAAGCTAAAATTTTCCAGGCTAGGTATCTACCTCCAGCTGAATTTTTCTGGAAAATGTCCACCAAAATGGTTGTGTCATTTCCAAGAATGAGGCTAGGGAACCAGACATTATTTTCACAAAAACAACAAGGAGTGCATGCATCTGAAAAAGTGAGGTTTTCTACCCATGAAAGCTTATGCCCAAATAAATCTGTTAGTCTTTAAGGTGCCACCAGGCTCCTTGTTTTTCTGTGGATACAGACTAACCCGGCTACCTCCTGATACTAGACATTGTTTTGACCATGTTAAAACATTCTGGTGACTTTTTCTTTTAAATGCACTAGCACCCCATGCTTTGGAGCAAAGACTTCAAATTAGAAAGGGGGTAACAATTCTGTCAGGTATGTGCCTTTTGCCATCCCCTTGAAAAGCCATCCAAATTTGGCCAAGT
The DNA here is from genome assembly GCF_007399415.2 of Gopherus evgoodei. Classification (NCBI taxonomy): domain Eukaryota; kingdom Metazoa; phylum Chordata; order Testudines; family Testudinidae; genus Gopherus; species Gopherus evgoodei. The sequence continues at coordinate 31,583,611 of NC_044332.1, read as the reverse complement.
GATAAACCTTGGGAGGAAAAAATCATCGCTCATAAAAGCTGGAAATTGACAGCTAAAAATCTGACGATTCCATCTGGACTGGTCATGCTCTATCCAGGACTGAGTAGCACTTTCCCTGCAATGCATCTTGAGGCTGCTGTGCACCATCCCAGGTTTCAGCAACTGAACTGAAAGCCTGTTTCTGCTCTGTTCTCCAAGTCCCCATTCAACCCCTGCTAGGATAAGGCAGCTTAGAAGAGGAAACTGCCTAATTCAAATGCAGAGGGTACAAGGACTAGATTGGAGAGGGTCGATGAATTAGTTTGGAACTGGAAATTACTTGTGGGGCTTGGGAGGAAGCACATGGATTCAAGGAGACCTGGAATCCCGAGTGGCAGAGGAGACTAGGACTCGCCGGGCAAGGAGTTTGGGAGAAAAAACTGATACAGGATCAGGAAGCTGAAGAGGAAGACTGGAAACCAGCGAGGTTAGGGAACATGGATCTGGGGGAGAAGGACAAGTGTGACTGAAGGCCAATGTGGGTAACAACATATTGGATGAGGAAAGGGAAAGGGTGGTGACTGGGAGAGGGATGAGGAACCTGAACATTATAGACTGGGACTAGCTAGATGAGGAGAATGGGACTGGGATGAGGTGCCTGGCATGAGGAAGGAGAGAGAACTGGGACAAAGACAAGTTGGCGGGGATGGGGAAGAAGGGGTCAACCTTAACCTCTGTGGATTTACTAACATCACATAGGAAGTCTATAGCAGAGGCAGGGACAGAATTTCAGTTTCCCAGGTCAACACTCAACTGCTTTAACTATAACAGCATCCTCTCTTCCTACAATCCCTTGCCTCATCCATTCAGTACACATCTTCCAACTTCTACAACAAACAAGGCAGGGGTCCTTTAAACAACAGCCCCCCTTACTACACAGCTCTGATTCATCCCCAAATCAGACCTATCCCATGCATTGGGGGACATGGGTCCTATGGGAAAAGTAATACATGATTATGTAATCGAAGACTATATCCTAAAGCAGTCACAAGGGGCAGCACATTAAAGATCTTTTAATATAGTCTTTGTGTGTATAATATATAGATATATGAGGTGCAAGATAGAGAGTCCTTGGTATCTTTCCAGATTTGTCTCACTTTTTAGACATGCCAAGGTGTCGTACTGATATAGTATGTAGCAGTGCCATTGAAACAAAAAGCAAAATGCTTGTATTCTTCCCATGAGGCAACATCTACCCACTAAATGAATAAAGAAATTTGGCTTAGAGGATGCAGATTTTCCCTCTTCTGTCATTTACTATAATAGGGAAACAACTAGATACTACATACACAGCAGTCATCCAAAGCATAGTGAGCAACTGCAATCTGCTGCTATAGCAGAGACAACAATAAACCACAAGTGTCTTCAGGACTTCATTTATTTATATGAAGGATAATTCTCAGGGCTGGCCTTTAGAGGACAATAAAGAGTAAAAGACTCAAAATTCCAGGTGTTTGGGTCAAGACAGAGGAGAGAGGAGAAAGAACAAATTTCAGGATTACAAATATTTATTACACCTTTTACAAATGAAAGAAAAAGAGCCTTTACCTGCCCCTGTGACTAGCCAATATTAGCATTTCCAGTAGATTTTAGTGCTCATTGTTGTCTGATATCTGAAATTGTGCTGTTCTGAAATATGCTAGGAAAAGATGTTGTGATGACAGCCTCCCTGAGAAGCTCACAGAGAGGAGACATGCCTCTCATGGGGCTAGCCTAGTGAACAAAAACGGAAAGTAATTTAAAAAATTCAGAATGCTTTTCAATCTTATTTTTATAATAATCCTTGAAGTCCCTCTCAGCTCTTTTTTCTATTGTCTCTGGTGGCGTAGATGAATATCAGCTTCCAGCACACACACTCCGTTTTATACGAATGACATGCTGCAAATACATCAGAAACTAAAAGGGGAAACAGACATTTATCTATGGTAAGTAACAAATGCAATAGAAACTACAGATCTTGAAAATGTGACTGATAGAATGAACTCAAAGTCAGTGAGAGAGAAATGTTTTTAAGAGCTCCTCTAGAATATTACCTTCTCTCTTTGTGGAAAATGTTAGCACTCGTGAAAACAAGGGAATAATGCCACCAACTAAAAGTCTGATGTGGATAAAGATTCTTTAGGATGAGTTTTAGAATTACTAAACGCCTCTCACTTACGACCTTTTCTAATGTGAACCTAGGCCTCAGGAGGTGAAAAGGTAGGGAGTGTGTGTGAATTCTGACCAGCAGATACTACCCTCTACAGACAGTGATGTGTTCTTGATTCAGTGAAAGGCCCTGAGCCTACAAAATTATTGAAGATTCAGACTCAACAAACTTTGATAAGGTGAAGGAGTCACTGCACATACAGCTACTGCAGTCAGGAGATGAATTTTATGGCATTTTATGGTACAACTGGTAGGAAAAAGAAATTCACCAGAACAGTTTTCTATTGGAAAATGCACTTAAGTCAAAATCTAAACATTTGTGGGAGTATCCTGACTGAAAAATTAGCATAAAAAATGTCATCAATGATTTGATTCTATTTTATCATTCCATTCCAACTTTAGTAAATTAAGATTATGTATTTGATATTTATATGTAATATCAAAATGAAATTTAACATTATTGAAATTATTCAATATTTCCAAGTCAACTTTCTTTAGAATTTTGATTCTATGGGAAATTGTGACTTTTTGTCACAATTCAGGATAATGAAATATTTCAAAGTGTGAAATATTTCCATTTTCCAATCTATTTTACAGCTTGGAAATGTCTTTACTGAGCAGACTTAAAAGAAAGAAGTATCCTGAAATGCTTACATTTTCCACTGCTTTTAACGCTTATGTATTTATTTATAAGGATGCAGGGATTTGGACTGGGACATGTCTTTTTTAATTACTCTGAGGGTTCCTGTGTCATTTTAATTAGTTTGAGGTTAAGTTTTGTATCGAACAATGTGGTGGAAGTTTTCATATCTTCATTGCAGTATTGTACTGCTTTGAGGATGATTAAGCTTTCAACAAGAAGCCTGTTATCTAGGGAGGAACTAGAGTTTCATCTGTACACAAAACATATAGGGCTGAATTTCTAGGATGCATAGAGGGAATAAGTAGAATCAATAATATTGAAAAACCACAGCTCTTGACTTACCATGTTTGCAGATTTCATGCCAATCGGTCACTTCCTACGTTTTTTCTTTAAGAATCAAAAGAATGTTAAACTTCCCTAAATTAGTGATTATTGATAATGTTCCCTTTGTATCTTAAAGGAACATTGCCAAGACTGGTAGAAATAAAATTAGACCTGCCAGCTGTATGCATGTCATAAACCTCCTCTTCTGCTTGTGTACGCTATATGATCTGGTAAGGTGTTGAAATCTTCAGGAGTTTTCTGTCTGGACAATGTATTGCTCTCTAAACCCATAGACAGAGCTACCACTGACATCAGTGGATGCACAGATCAAGGACACAATATGTAAGCAGCAGCACTTATCTGTGCAAAACAATGAAGCAGAAAAGCACAACAAAGGATGAATGGTGGTGAAAATGTCCCGTATATATTGTTTTAGATTTTCGGTTCATCTTCAGTTCAGGAGCATCACTAGAAAGGCCAGGAAAGTTGGAGACCCCAAACTCACCAGAAAGTGAAAGAAGTTCCCGAATTACAGGAGGATGTTTCAGTTCTCATTGTAGGACCTGTGTGACACAAAGTTCCCAGCCAGAACACAGTCCAGTAAGATAAACACCAGTAAGATAAACACAGGTGACCTCACTTTATTGCCCACCACGAACTCCAAAAGCAGAAATCGAGAACAAGAAGGTGAGAGAGAATTCAAGTAAGAGCCTCTGCAGAGATCTCCACCAACAGCCACTTCCGCTTGCCCTGGTGGAATATCCCAGGACAGTTCTTACTGTGTTCTGGAAAGTTTGGTTGGTTTTTAAAGGGACATTGCATCACAGCAATCTCTCTGAAGTGGCCCAGGAGTGTTTCATTCGCTGCTCTCCATCTCAGAGAGAATCATCAAACCAGCCTTTTCATAAGGAGTGGCCTCCTTCATCCCAATTCCAAAACACTCATTCCATTTGCTTGGATCATGAGAACACCTTTCCCACAATCAAATAGAGCAAAGCTTTATTTTAGTACTGCTATGTAAAGCAAACACAGAAACATATCACAGGCTAATCACAGCATTCTTAGACATTTGAAAATATCAACAGAAAACTTTCACAATTTCCTCAGTTCCTCACCACTACCGTCAAACCATTGTGTAGAACACATATTAAAATTTAAAAATAAAAATCCTGCACTTATGCTGACTCCATTTTTAACCATATCATATAGTACATCCTATAGAAACCTGGTGTTTACTACAAAGAAAACTCATAAAGGGAAATTGAAAGATGTTCATTGCAAAAAAATTGAGCAAATTTCCTTTAGAATCCTGAGTCAAGATCATTCTGACTATCTATAATCAAGATCTTCAGATGCTATCTTCTCCAGTAGGAATTTGATAGTTTCTCATTCTGGTTGCCTCTTGTTAATAGTTTCAAAAAAAAATATCCTTTTAGTCTCATTAAGTTCTATATAGAAAGGAAAGCTTCCTACAGGCTTTGAATGTAATATTACATAGGATCATAAACATAGGAATATCAAAGAAATTACTTATTTAAAAAAAGTTTTGTCAATCCTCTTAGCATTTCCCCTAGGCACTGACGTGCAAATTTTATAGCCTGAGTAGGTTATATTCTCCTTTTTCATTAAGGGCTATTAAAATCACTTTGGGAGCGCAGGAGTAGAGGCTCCTATCAATAATGGACTTTAAATACTTTGTGAATTGACTTATAAAAGGTGATTTCTGTGCCACTTGTATGAATGCTGTGGGGATCTAAAACAAGGCCAAAGTACATGTAATGCAAGTAGTTGTGCAATTTTAAAAGCAGAAGGTGCATGAGAGATCCTGCGATTGTGCATATCAAGCACTCTTCATCAGATAATTCGTGTGACCTAATGTTAACAGATTTGTTCAAGTAGAATGTGCTTACAGACTGCTCCTAGAGTGTACAGTCTGGCCGTATTAGAGAGCCACATGCATTCAAAAGTCATGGGTCAAACACTAAAATTTCACAGGTTGGTTGAAGAAATCATAATATTTTGAAAATATAATACCTTTTGAGCTGATTTAGTTTCTGATGTTTGTGCCTTTAGGGTTCACTTTTTCAAGCTGTACTACCCCTCATAGTTACAGAAATTTTATTTTTTCATTTTAAATGAAAGCAGAGATTCTCACATAGTCACATGACTCTAGGGCTTTAAGAAAATCTAAACATTGCAAGACTTGTAATGACCTCCCAAAAGCTTCCAACAACGCACATCCCATTTTGATAAGTGGTAATACTTTGGGAAAGGGTTGATTGTGTTCTGTACATCACTGTGGTACAGAGGCACTGGACTGAATTAACATGCAAGAGAAATGGGGATTCAAGATACAAGACAACTCCAAATCCATTCTCCAGTTTCCATGGGGGTATTTTTTTTTGATTGCTGGTTGCATTGCTATATGAGCATTGTCTGTTCTGCAATTAGTACATTGGTAGAACTTCCAGCAATTATTTTTTTTGAGAACAGCCACACAAAATTCCCTCTGTATCAGAAGGAGGGAGATCCTACGAAACAGGAAAAATCTGCTTACAGAACAGCTAGATTGTGACACTGTGGTCTGTCCTCAAGTAAAGGACAGCACATTGCTGTATGGCCCTTGAAGAAGCCTAGAAGTCTCAATCTTTTTCCCCCCATCTCTCTTTTTGCTCTAGCAAAGGAGTATGCTTCAAAAGAGCTATAGTCATGCATACGCTCCAAACAGGCCAGCACAGCAATGCAGTTAGCCATTTTGTTGAGGCAAAGTGAGATACCACCACCCCCTCCTGCCCACCTGCACAAGCCTGATAAGCACCACGCTCAGACAGTGGTCATATGATATACCAGCACAAGGTAGCAAAGATTAACGTCATATTCCTCCCTAATTCCCTTGCGTCACTGTGTGCAGCACAGTAAGCAGCCTGTATTCAGTATTCTTCAATATTCATTGTGCCAAGGAAGAGAAAGAATGAACATGACTCTATATCCTGGTGATTTACACCTAGGAGGTAGAAGATGTGGATTCAAATCCCTTGTCTGAATGAGGCTAAAAAGCTTTCTTCCAGGTGAGTGCCTTTAAAATTCACTTCTCAAATTCAACAGTTTATTCACTGTAAATTATTCACTGAGCTCTGGATTGAAAATATATGGTACAGTATTTGAAGTCTGAACCATGCTGATTTTTGATTGAACAGAATAAACATACCCATGTGACTTAGCTGGATGAGTGTAATTTAGAACCACATTTCCTGTCTAAATCCTATTTTAAAATTCCCTTTCTCTGAAAATTTGCTGAAAATTTGTTGTTTCTGTTAACACTCTTGCCTGTTCTCATTTAGCGTAACATTCATGGATTACAAACACAAAGGGGATGTGAAACTAATCAGATCAAATCATTTACATATTTGCTGGAGTACATGCAGCATTCATCTTACTCTACAGCTAACTGTGCTGTATTTAGTAAATAGCATGTTGTTTCAACTCCTACCTCCCTCCAACATCTCAGGCATAAATGGGATCATCAAGCTAAGATCAAGGACAATATATGTCCATAACTAAGCAATCCACCTGTTACCTCAGGATACTGTTGGCCACCACAATTTTAGTTCCTCTGTAGAGAGAATTCTAAAAGCCTGTTTCTTAGTGTCCCTTTTAGTCAACAACATAGTACTATTCCCAGAAGCGATGCATTTAGGAACAGCAATTACTGAATTACAACTACACCTACTAGCATGGAGAGCCCAGTCATTGTTTAAAACAATTTAATGTTGGTCGAAGTCCAAGGTTTGATCTATAGAGACTTTAGCCTGCTTGGTACCATGGCAAACACACTAGTAAAAATCCTTTTAACATTTTATTTAAAAGATACAGGTAAACAGTTAAAGTATTAAGTAAGGCTTTCGTTTTAACAGCATCCCTTGCTCCCTGTTTCTTTAACTGGAGAGTTTTTAGAACTCTTCCCCGACAAGTCTCTTCTATAGTAATAACTATCCTTTTGGAGAAAAGAAAAGTTTGTTGATGTTGGAGCTGCTGTTGTTGAGATCTGATCCCTTCTCCTAGAAAACAAAACAAAACAAACCCACACAAAAGATGAGAGAACAGAACAGCAAATATAGAAAATGCAGCTTCTGTCTCTGGTGTTGACTCTCATCTGCAACCTCACTTCTGGAACACCACAAGCATGGTACCTGAGACCTAGCAAACTTGTACCAGCAATGAGCTGCTTAGGGCTTTACATTTAGCAGTTTCTTTCTGGTCACAGGTTTACAATAGTGTTGAAAATATACAGTCGTGGCTGGCTCAGCCAGCCTCTGATTAAAACAGAAGGCAAAATGAGAGAGAGAGAGGAAAGAGAAGAAATAAGACTGGGAAGGAAGAAGACATGACAGGGAGATGTCATCTTGGTCCCTCTCTTTGGACTGGTCTCGCCAGGGCATCTGAGGATCAGAATGACAGAGGCCTGAGGTCCCAGGAAATGGTGGGAGTGGAAGCCATGATAGTGAAGCTTGCTCCATTCACCAATTTTCAGTCAGACAGCACTTTTCCAAAGTTTGTTTTTCAGGATGTCAAAAGGGAACGATGGGTGAATTAGTCCGTCCTCTCTTTATTTTGTCCACCAATTGGGCCTAATTTCTGACACACCAGTTTGGTTCATTTTTTTCTGGTTTCACTTTTCTTGTTACTAAGCATGATTATAACATAGTCCTTGAATTTTATCAGTAGGCCTTTTTGTTTGGCTAGTTCAGGCTGTCTCGCTTTTGCACCTTTTCACATCAACATTTATTGTTGAAATACTATGAACTTTCACTCCCTTTTTGTTGTTGATCTCATAATTAGGGTAAATTTGTAGGTCCAATTCACAACAGACATCAGCACATGGACAAACTCAAGGTTTGCTGAAGGTTTTTGGCCTAGTTCCATTGCTGATCAAATATACCAGTTGTCCAAATACCTCTCCATAAGCATAGCACATTCTTGCAGTTCTGTATCCTGCTTACCAATGAACAGTCTTTGGTTACGGTTATAGAAATGTGCAGAAACAGCAGCAGAAGTTCAGAAGTAGTTAACAGGAGCTAATGATTAAGTACGAAACTTAATCCAGCCAAAGCATTTTCTAAATATCCTCATTAAGATCTAATCTAAGGATAATTACTAAAATGCTATAGGGGACATCCACTAGCACCAACTAACACTCCCACCAATGGTCAATAATACAACTGTGACCTATAAAACTCAAAAAATCATTTGAAGTCAAAGTCTTCAGCTCCTTCAGCCCTTCCCCTGATAAAATTAAAAAAGTTTGGCGCTGGCAGTTAAGTTGCTGTGATGTACAGAAACTGATGAAGATGCATAAAATGATGTGTTTTATTACTGTAATTCCCACGTTACGGTGAGAGGGTGATGACTCAGAAAACCAAGCACTTTGATTGAGTATGGATTTGTGCTTAGAGGGTAACCATTCAGGCTAAGATTAAAATTCATGTGGTAATGAGAACTCATACATTAGTTTTTCACAGCCCTATTACACACTTGTTCCCATCATTTCTAAAACATTTTCTTCATTATTTTCTTTCCTCCTGGAAATAATGACCCCTTTTTTCAAGCCATATTTCTAATTTCTGCATGTCAAACATTTTATCTTTTTTCACAGTAACTTCGAATGTGCAAGCTGCTAGAGTTGTTGAAATTTGGAGCTCGGAGGAAAAAACAAATTAAACAAATTTGTTTAAACCCAGTAGGCTTATAAATCTTTCCTTCAGCCTTCCACAGCTCCAACTGAATGCCTCTCTAGCCTCACATACAGCTTTAAACTTGAGTCTTGAAAAAATTCCTGTATACCAAATTGAATTTTAAAAATGGGCAGGGCTTTCTAATAAGGAATTAATACATTACATTAACTTGATATGCAATGGAATAACATTATGCTCAAGGAATTCATTTATATTTGTATTCTTTAGCTCACATTTGAACTTCGATAGTTAAAGTTTACATGTTATAGTTTTGCCAATTTTCAGTTTTATGTTTTTATATAACGAAAACCTTCCTGTATTCATTTGGTTGAAAAATAACTGCGCTCAACCTTGATACCTTTTAATCTGATTAGAGGTCATTCCTTTTGTGGAAAATAATAAAATTAAAGGGAGGTGAAGAATTAGTGTATGTGACTTTGACCTCGGGTTTCGTTGCAATCCAGTTGCTTGCCACTTTAATTCAGCCTCTCCTCCCTACTTCCTGGTAGGCAAATATTTCTCCTCTGAGCCCCTATGGCCAATCCAGAGTTTGAAAATAATCAAATAGAACAGTGTGCAATTTAAGGTCCTGACAACAAGTACAGAAATGTTGTTTTATGCTTGAGGGAACTGTGCACAGACCATCTGCTGCCTTGGTGATTCCCATGATGCCTGTCAAAGTGAGTATGCATGAAAAGGCAAGGAACGGAAAGGGAGATATTATCACGTTGTTTGGTGCAAGAACCTGAGAAACTTCAGCATCCCTGATGGACATCATTTTGATAATAATCAGATCCACATGGAATATTGCAAGCTCACCTATTGTACATGGGAACCAGGGGGGCATCCCCACTGAGTATTTTCATTAGGATGATGTGTTTATGTATTACATGCACAGTGATTTAAGATATTAATAATATGATCAAATGGCCCTGAATCATGGGAAGTGATGGGACAGAACACAAATTATGGTACTATTTTTGTTAATATCAAAGCTCTATATAAAGATGAGTTTAATTCCTCTATAACCTTATCCCCTTCCAGCATACACATAGCCCACCAAGGGGGGAGGGAGGGAATCGCATCTAGAGAATCAGATGGTTGTATTTTTAAATCACATCACAGAAATTCCCTGAGTTGTATCTAAGAGAATCAGATCTGTGAAACTTAAATCAAAGCATAACAGGAGAAAATAATTCCTAAAGGATTATATTTTACCTGAAAGAAACATACAGTATATCGATTCCTTCAAGTTATACTACAGAATTGTGGCTATTACATTTATTCTAAATATAAAACAGAGTTGTACCTAAAACTTGGGCTATTTGCAACTAAACACTATGTTCTTCACATAGAATGGAAAAAAATATATTAATATGTACACGGAAAACTAAGTTAAAAGAAATTAAAGTTGCAGAGCTAAGTGCTCTAGAGTTAGGAAATGCTTGTATTAAGGTTGTCTATATAATCTTAGTTCAGCCCCCTTATGCATATGTATTATGCTACAGTCTTTCATTACATGATTCTGTACTATTTTTTCCACAGTACCCTTGCCTCATTCAGTGCACAGGATAGAAGGTGCTTTCTTACTAAGCAACTAACTGAATCATGAGAAGAAAGCAAAATACTGATGTGTGCCCTCCCACAGCTTGCTTACTGCACTCTGAAGATAAAATTATTAATACCCTTCTGGGCTTTTCTACGGCACTTATCACTATAATTTGAGTGCTTCACAAATATTAATTTTATTTCCATAAGATGTCTATGAGGTGAGTGGGTGGCATTATCTCCATTTTACATATGGGAAACTGAGGCAGAGGGCTTAAGGCCAGAAGCCTCCACTGATTTTGGGTGCCCAATTTCAGATATCTAGAACATAATTTTTCCAAGTACTGGGCATTATATAGCACTTGATGTGCTCAAAACACCGTTCCAATTGACTTCAGTTACAGCTGTGAATACTAACATTTCTGCTGAGGAACACACAATTAGTAAGCACCTGGGAAAATGTGGTTTAAGTGATTTACCTAGCATCACACAGGAACTCAGTAGCAGAGGAAGAACTCTCCAGGGCTGCATTCAATTGCCTTGACCATGAGATTACCCTGGTGGTAGAATGTCTGTGCCTAACAGGGTATGGAACGTAAGTGAAGCCAAACGGCAAAAATTAAGATGTCTGTACACTAATGCGAGGAGCCTAGGGAACAAAATGGAGGAACTAGAGCTACTGGTGCAGGAAGTGAAACCGGATATTATACGGATAACAGAAACGTGGTGGAATAGTAGTCATGACTGGAGTACGGGTATTGAAGGCTGTGTGCTGTTTAGGAAAGATAGAAATAAAGGCAAAGGTGGTGGAGTAGCATTGTACGTCAATGAGGAAGTTAACTGTAAAGAAATAAGAAATGATGGAATGGACAAGACAGAATGGGAGACTTTAACTTCCCAGATATAGACTGGAGGACAAGCTAGCAAGAATAGTAGGGCTCAGACTTTTCTGGATGTGATAGCTGATGGATTCCTTCACCAAGTAGTTGAAGAACCAACAAGAGGGGATGCCATTTTAGATTTGGTTTTGGTGAGCAGTGAGGACCTCATAGAAGAAATGGTTGTAGGGGACAACCTTGGTTCGAGTGATCATGAGCTAATTCAGTTCAAACTAGATGGAAGGATAAACAAAAATAGATCTGGGACTAGGGTTTTTTATTTCAAAAGGGCTAACTTTAAAGAATTAAGGAAATTAGTTAGGGAAGTGGATTGGACTGAAGAACTCGTGGATCTAAATGCAGAAGAGGCCTGGAATTACTTTAAGTCGCAGCTGCAGAAACTATCGGAAGCCTGCATCCCTAGAAAGGGGAAAAAAACCATAGGCAGGAGTTGTAGACCAAGCTGGATGAGCAAGCATCTCAGAGAGGTGATTAAGAAAAAGCAGAAAGCCTACAAGGAGTGGAAGAAGGGTGGGATTAGCAAGGAAAGCTATCTTAGTGAGGTCAGAACATGTAGGGATAAAGTGAGAAAGGCTAAAAGCCAAGTAGAGTTGAACCTTGCAAAGGGAATTAAAACCAATAGTAAAAGGTTCTGTAGCCATATAAATAAGAAGAAAACAAAGAAAGAAGAAATGGGACCGCTACACACTGAGGATGGAAAGGAGGTTAAGGATAACCTAGGCATGGCCCAATATCTAAATAAGTACTTTGCCTCAGTCTTTAATAAGGCTAATGGGGAGCTTATGGGTAATGGAAGGATAACAAACGGGAATGAGGATATGGAGGTGGATATTACCACATCTGAGGTAGAAGCCATACTTGAACAGCTTAATCGGACAAAGTCAGAGGGCCCGGACACTCTTCATCCGAGAATATTAAAGGAACTGGCGCATGAAATTGCAAGCCCACTAGCAAAAATTTTTAATGAATCGGTAAACTCGGGGGTTGTACCGTACGACTGGAGAATTGCTAATGTAGTTCCTATCTTTAAGAAAGGGAGAAAGAGTGATCCGAGTAACTATAGGCCTGTTAGTTTGACATCCGTAGTATGTAAGGTCTTGGAAAATATTTTGAAGGAGAAAGTAGTTAAGGACATTGAGGTCAATGGTAATTGGGACAAAGTACAACATGGCTTTACTAAAGGTAGATCGTGCCAAAGCAACCTGATCTCCTTCTTTGAGAAGGTGACAGACTATTTAGACAAAGGAAATGCGGTAGACCTAATCTACCTCGATTTCAGTAAGGCTTTTGACACGGTTCCACATGCGGAATTATTAGTCAAATTGGAAAAGATGGGGATCAATATGAAAACTGAAAGGTGGATAAGGAACTGGTTAAAGGGGAGACTACAATGGGTTGTACTGAAGGGTGAACTGTCAGGCTGAAAGGAGGTTACTAGTGGAGTTCCTCAAGGATTGGTTCTGGGACCAATCTTATTTAACCTTTTTATTACTGACCTTGGCACAAAAAGCGGGAATGTGCTAATAAAGTTCGCGGATGACACGAACCTGGGGTATTGCTAACACGGAGAAGGACCGGGATATCATACAGGAAGACCTGGATGACCTTGTAAAGTGGAGTAATAGTAATAGGATGAAATTTAATAGTGAAAAGTGCAAGGCCATGCACTTAGGGACTAATAATAAGAACTTTAGATATAGATTGGGGACATATCACTTGGAAGCAACAGACGAGGAGAAGGACCTTGGGGTATTGGTAGATCACAGGATGACTATGAGCCGCCAATGTGATATGGCCATTAAAAAAGCTAAGGCAGTTTTAGGATGCATCAGGCGAGGTATTTCCAGCAAAGATAAGGAGGTGTTAGTACCGTTATATAAGGTGCTGGTGAGACCCCACCTGGAATACTGTGTGCAGTTCTGGTCTCCCATGTTTAAGAAGGATGAATTCAAACTGGAACAGGTTCAGAGACGGGCTACTAGGATGATCCAAGGAATGGAAAACCTGTCATATGAAAGGAGAGTCAAAGAGCTTGGCTTGTTTAGTCTAGCCAAAAGAAGGCTGAGGGGGGATATGCTTGCTCTTTATAAATATATCAGAGGGATTAATATTAGGGAGGGAGAGAAATTATTTAAGCTTAGTAGCAATGTAGACACAAGAACAAATGGGTATAAACTGGACACTAGGAAGTTTAGACTTGAAATTAGATGAAGGTTTCTAACCATTAGAGGAGTGAAGTTCTGGAACAGCCTTCCAAGGGAAGTAGTGGGGGCAAAAGACATATCTGGCTTTAAGATTAAGCTTGATAAGTTTATGGAAGGGATGGTATGAAGGGAGAGCCTAATTTTGGCAATTGATCTTTGATTATTGCCAGATAAGTATGCCCAGTGGTTGGTGATGGGATGTTGGATGGGATGGGATCTGAGTTACTGCAGAGAATTCTTTTCTGAGTGCTGGCTGGTGAGTCTTGCCCACATGCTCAGGGTTTAACTGATCGCCATATTTGGGGTTGGGAAGGAATTTTCCTCCAGGGCAGATTGGCAGAGGCCCTGGAGGTTTTTCGCCTTCCCCTGCAGCATGGTCACTTGCTAATGGATTCTCTGCAGCTTGAGGTCTTCAAACCACAATTTGAAGACTTCAATAACTCAGGCATAGGTTAGGGGTTTGTTATAGAAGTGGATGGGTAGGGTTCTGTGGCCTGTTTTGTGCAGGGGGTTGGACTAGATGATCACATTGGTCCCCTCTGACCCTGAAATCTATGAATCTATGAATCTTCCCTTTCCCACAATCTCCTGCTTCACTCACTACACCACACCTCCAAACTGCTGGAACAAATGAGGCGGGGGTCTACTACATAACCCTGATTCATCCCCAGAATACTTCGATCCTGTGCACTGAATGAGGCACAGGTCCTTTGGGGCACAACAGTACATAATGTTTAACTGAAGACTGTATCATAACGCATACACACAAAGGGGTTGACAAGATTGCATAGGTATGTCCTAATTTAAATGCTTGATTTTGCAGTATTAATGCTCTTTAACATAGTTTGCATATGTAATATCTTAGGTTTAAAAAACAGAAAATTGAAAAGGTTTTAGCTAGTCAAACAAGTCTCTACTGATCATATGTAAAATGCTATTTTTGAAAGCCTTATAAAGCTGTCATCTTTGGGCAGATTTTCATGGAGATGGCCAAAAACACATCCTTGACACAAAGGCCATCCCCCTGCTGAATTTCAAGTCTCTGCTGCAAAGTATGGGGGCACTAGAGCTGTTCAAAAGTCTTTAAAAAAACATAAGCAAAATGTATTTTCCTTGGTCCCATTCTCAGAAATGGCTTAACTATTGTTTTTCCAAAAAGTTTCATCTTGAGGCAGATACCCAGCTTGGAAAATTTCAGCTTGAACATTTAAAGTTTGGGAAAGCTTTAAGCATTTGAAAACAAAGTCTTATAATGGGAAGAGTAAGGCAACCTTAATAATAATACCTCCCCTGTCTATTTTACATATAGTGTATGTGATGCACACCGTACAGTTCATCTACATTCTCTCCTGGCTGCATGTTGATATGTAAATAGATGTAAATGGCAGGGGCTGTAATAGACACAGTCACAGTAAGAGTTGGTTTTGCATTAAACATCGTATGCAAATATAGTGATTGTTTCTTTTTCAAGCACCAATATCATTATATTGAAACACTGACACGGGAAGTATCTTCTTGGCAGATAGCTTGCACGTGCCAGGCTTTCTGGACATCAGGTTGGAATTAATTTACACACCGATCATACTCCTAGTTTGGAATTGTTTTCCTTTTCAGGATGCTCATTAATAGTGCACTTGGGCACATGCCTGCTTAACGGTGGACTTGATGCTGCCAGGTGCTGAACACCTTGGCCCAGATCCTGCAAAACACTAAAGAATGTGCTTAATTCTGTGCTTGAAGAGTTGGGGCCTATTAATAACAGAAGGTTTTTAACTCTTTCTTCCAGCTGGTTGCCACTATTATATATAACAGTGGAAGAAAGCTTAGGAGCGGACATCCTATCACTACTCTTAGATCTGGTGCCTCTGGAACACCATTATTTTCATCTATCATCATATTTTCCTGCTAATTTCACTCTATTTCAAGAATATCTGTATTTTGCAAAAATTTTCAAGGAGTTTGTTTAAAGTTATCCAATGTACAGTACACTATCTTGGTATCATTTCATGATTAGGGCAGTTCCGTGTCACTTCACCACTGAAGAAGCGACTGGGATACCAAGGTGGCATCAAGCATCTGTCTAAGATAGACCAGCTACTGGCATCAAGCCTTGTGAGTTCCAGTGCTTCCTCCTTCCCCAGGGCAGTCGATGCTTTCTGGCAGATGGGGGACCCACAGCATAGGGAACCTCCATCATATGCAATAACTCACCCATAGGAGAGCAAAGGCAGTGATAAACCTAGACACTACAGATGAAATATGAAAGTTAGAAGGCATATTGAGAATCATTATGGTGCTATTTACTCAAATTCTTACCTGCCTATTGTCTGTTCCATTTTGTTTCTTACAGCTGTCCCCATACTCCATTTTGTTTTTGTTCTCCTCCTGTGGCCGCCCTTCCCTGGCTGTTAAGTTGCTTACCAGGGCCACTGCACCTGCCCCTTCTGCGGCGTGAGGGAGACCCTGGTGCATGTTTACTTAGAGTGCGCCAGGTTGCAGCCCCTACACCGGCTCCTCACAGCCATCCTCTTACGTTTCTGGTTACACTTTTCCCCTCACCTCCTTTTGTATGCACTCCCTATCCGTGGCCCCACGAAGTCCCGGGACCTCCTGGTCAACCTCCTCCTCGCCCTGGCGAAAAAGGCCATCCACGCGACCAGGGAGGGGAGGTTGGCCGATGGAGACTCCGGTGACTGTGGGGCTTGCTTCCGCTCCATGGTTCGATCACGCATCCGGGCGGAGTTCCTCTGGGCGGCGTCCACTGGCTCCCTTGACGCCTTCGAGGAGCAGTGGGCGCTGTCCGGGGTTCTCTGCTCGGTGTCCCCGTTAGGTTCCCTCTTTCTGACCCTCTGACCTCACTCCTGTCCCTGTTCTTTTATTAGTTGTCCCCCGCACTCAGTGGGTTCTGTGGCCCTGTGGTTCCTCCCCTTAAGCTGAGGGAGGATCCTTTAGCAGTGGGCAGGCTTTGCCCGCCCACTTCCCAGACACCCAATAGGTACCAGGGCCACTGCCCTTCTCAAAGGGAGGGCCCCTTGAGTTATTTAACAAGAGCCATTGCCCTTCTCAAAGGGATGGCCACTTGTGCTGTGTGCTAAATGGGACCACTGCCCTGTTCAAAGGGTTAGTCCTGTTATCACCTCGTTGAACCTCGGCTCGGTGTAGGGCAGGCAATGTCCAGAGCTGCAAGACCTATTATGTTTTTAAGATCCTGGGCATGAGTCATAGGCCTCATGTGCTTTTGAGTCACCTATTGCACAGGACTCTGCCCAGACATGTTTCTGTGCTCACCTGCAGTTTTTTCCCTGTGCCTCCTCCCCTGTGACAGAGGGAGCCTATCAGGATCACTGGCGGGAAACTGCCTAAGTTTGCCTTTAAAAACAGACATTTTTGGAACAAACATCAGAAAGGTTCCTGCATTGCTGCCTGGTCTGATCAGCCAGGGGTTTTGGGGGGTCCTTTCTCCGCTCTCGTTTTATTTTTTGAGCATACCCTCGTTTTTTTAAACCCCCCACGAACAACGAATTGCTGCCTGAGAGATCTCCTGATTATTGAGACCCTACCGAGCCCTCCTTGCTTCTTCTGACGCTGCTGCTGCTGCTTCTGCCTTTGCTGCTGCCTTGGGGACTGGTAAGAATCCCTCTGTGAAACTCTCCCTACTTTTATTTTATTACTTTAGCTGCTGGCTCTGTTTCCCCAGCACACAGACTCAAGCTAAACCTTGGTCTCTGTCTTAAAACCTCTCAAACTCCGCAGCGCTTTGCTGCTAAAAATAAGTTTGTGCCGCTGCTAAGCTCTGCTCCTGTGGGCTTTGCCTCGGGGCTCCCTGCTTTCAGCTGTATCCATTGCTGCAAAGCCACCATCCCTTGGCTTCCTTGGGGGCTGGATCCTGGGCACATACCACTCTGCCCTCTGTAACCTCCCCATAGCATAAGGTGCACCATAGGTCTTGTTTTTTTTTAGTTTAATAAGTCATAGTTTGTTAAGATTGTAGAGCTTGTAAGTTCACCTGCCTTATTATAGTTTACTGTTTTGTTGCTCCGTATAGTTACTTGTTATAGTTTTGCTTAGAATTGTGATATTTGTTGTTTTGCATAGTCGTTGGTTAAGATAGATAAGGTTTTTGCTGCTTAAATTCGTCTTCCCGCTGTCCCGATCTCTCCCTGAACTTTCCCGTGTCTGTTTTTCCCCCGCTCCAATCTCCCCCTCTGTGTGCTCCTCCGTGTCTCCCTGTTATAACTCCTTGCTGCTTCCCCCCCCGCCCCACACTGCATCACCCTCCGAACTCCCCAAACCCCTTGCTGCTTCTCCCCCTGTGAAACTTCCCAAACTCTTTGCCGCTTTTTTTTACCTTTGTTTTTGGTGTCCGCTTGTTGCTTAAACCTCTCTCTAGCCCTTCTTTACACTTCTCTGCTGCCCCTCCCCTACCGAAGATCACCACCACACTGCTCCGTTGTCCTCACCCTGCAGGGCTTCAGAGTCCCTCGCTGCCTCCAGCTGCACTCTCCTCTCATCAGTTGCCACTAATCATTCACTCCTCTTCCCCCTCCTGTTCCTTGACAGATTATCTGCTATCCCAGCCTCACAAATTAAGTCATTACTTTTCTTTTATACCGTTACATTGCATAAATTCACTTATATTCACATTTTACTTGTAATTATAACACCCCATTGGTTGCTTCCACTTTTCTAATATACTTTGTATTTGCATTGATACCATTGTGTTACATTGTGTATAAGGCCACCAACCACTTAATACATTCTATCTAAGATTGTTGACCATTTTATATAGAAGCTCCCATTTTATTTTGCATTTCTTTTGATACGCTTATTGACTGTACTGTATCCCATTGTACTGAACCCCACTTACTGTAACCCCACTGTTAGAACTCCCTACACTGTTCAATAAGAACCCCCATCATTGTCTATTGTAAACACCCTATACACCCTATCCAATTGTATTTCATTGTTAAATTCCCACCACTTCCTTTTTCCTTTAATAAAGAAATTAATTGGCACCCCACCTGTGTGGTAATTGCTCCCCAAGATCCCATATACCTGCAGGCAGGGACACCCATTTTATCACCAAGAAACTCAACCCCCTCAAAAAAAAGTATATATTATACACATAAATGGAATAATACACAGAACAAAAAAAAAGTTGGTTTCTCCCCTTCCCAAGGGCAATATTCCATGTCCCCTTGTTTTCTACTTTTTGTTAAATGTCATTACCCCAACCCGCCAGCAACTCACATTCTTACTCAGTTACACTGATTTGAACTGTATGCTCCTAAAGACAAACACCTTGCCTTCTTATGTCTATGTGATTTAGACACATGATTCATGGTACTATTAATGTAGTAATCAGGAAGTGGATGGGAAGAAACAAATGGTCTTTAGGGCTAAAGATATGGTGGATTTTGGATCAGAGAAATTGAATGATTGGGGGTGGGATGAAAAACTAGGTGGCCTAGTTCTGGATGAAAAGAGGAAATAAAAAAAGGGAGATAGAGTTTATAAAGAACTTCAGCATATGGACAAGGTGAGTGAAAACAAAAAGGATATCGTTTGTTTAAAGGAAGAAGGCTGGACTGTATCAGAGAAAG
Organism: Gopherus evgoodei; assembly: GCF_007399415.2. NCBI lineage: Eukaryota > Metazoa > Chordata > Testudines > Testudinidae > Gopherus > Gopherus evgoodei. The sequence goes on along the minus strand of NC_044332.1, from coordinate 31,564,471 downwards.
AGGAAAGATCTCAGAAGTTTGGACAAGCATTTAGATATCTGGACTTTCAAACTGCAGAAGTCACTTTTGAGTTGGCTGATTTTTACAGCTTAAGACTTTTTCCTTTCAAAACAATCTTTTTATAGGACTTGACAGAACACCATCAACATCTGATAGAGAACAGATTTTATAATCAAAACCAGAAAACCTCACACAACAGCAAAAACCAATAAGTTCTCACAATTGCAAATGCCCTTAATCTTTATTATTTACTCAGATGTTCTCTTAACTATACCAAAGCTGTTATCCTGAGATAATAAATCATTTTCATGACAGGGACCATGTGGTATTTAATTCACTGATGACTCCGTTTTTCAGCTGAGCTGTATCACTTTGAGAGTAAAATAAATGCTCCTCAGTGAAAACAATCCTTCTGAAAATTCATACTATACATTCCTCTGGAGCAACAAGTAACAGACTTGAAAAAGGCATCGCTATAGGTTATGTAATGGAAGGCACTGTGACACTTTGAGGTTCAACCCAGACCAATAAGGCATGTGCCGCCACCCGCTATGCAACTCTGGGTGCCTTAAATGCTATGCTGCTGTGGCTCACTAACACTAACTGGCACCATGGGAGCATGCAGGTCACTCCCTGCCTTCCACTGCGCAGTTACTTTTTGCAGGATGACTCCAACATGCTCCCAGTCCCAAATTTCTCCTAAACTGTCTGCCTGTAGCAACCAGTCCTCTCCTGGAACACTCTCAGAAGTTGAGTGCATTGCTTTTTTACAGACCCAATGCATTGCAGCCTGTTAGCTTAACTGGGGTTAACACAACTTTCCCTTCAATCAGTGCACTGAACCGATTTATAGTAAAACAGGTTTATTAACAAAAGGACATGGGATTAAGTGATACCATGTATAAGATATAGAGACAGAAAGGGTGATAAGCAAACAAAAGTAAAAACAGGTTTCTAAGACTGAAAACTTGATTTAACAAATTAGAATCTCTTGTTCAAAGAAGTGTCTCTCAAAGTCTCTTTTCCAGCATGGATGACCAGACTATCTGGCCACGACCCTTCACATATCTCAAGCGCTCGGTTTCTTTATTTCTTCAGGTGAAGGATGCCCACACAGCTTTCTGTCCCTGCTTATGTCTCCCGAAGTTCAATGACCTTGCTTCAGGAGGCAGGAAGCCTATTATTTTCTAATTTGCATTTTGTACCTTTAACTGTACAAAGATACATATTAAAATACAGCTTTGCAGATGCACAGTTAAAGGGACAAAACAGAAAATGGTTATTTTAAATGGAGTATAACATATGTAATGATACAGCATATAGTTACTTCAGAGATTAAAAGAATCTGATCTACAATAAGCATGTATAGAGGGCACAAGTAAGGTACCCTATTCCTCACAAAAGTGCACACTTACCTCACTTCTGAGGGACAGCATGGCTACAAAAATGTCAACGACTCTACATTTTCCCCTTCCTATAGGTTTTTCCATGGAATGAAAAAACTTAGCCCTGGCTATTTTAAAATGATGCTGTATCCATTAGGTACTGTGCTTCCATATGGAAAACCAACAGTCTTACATTTGTGCTACGCTCTTCGACAGAATTGCAGCATTTGGACCTTTAACCATTGCATTTTTACATAGGCCATTTTACAGCATTTGCATGAAACTCTCGTTTTGAGAATTCAGTTGCAAGTGATTAGTTATTCTCATGACAAATGTTCAGAACTTTATGAACCAAATGTAATCTTCCAGTTGTATTTCACACACAGAATAAATCATGGTCAGTTTACTGCACAAGTTTTACTTTGCTTCGTAAGTATAGCATGAATGACGTGCTAACAGGAACAATATTCAGTTTATCCACATGCTTTATAATGAAGAAACAGACATTTACTATTTCATTTTTCTTAAAGAGTAAATGTACCATTTCAATTTTGTTAAGCTGGTGTATTACAAAAGTATGGCATGCTGCAATAGTCTAGTGCAATTTATTAATTAACACAACTGTCCAATAGTAGCAGGTGGTACAGGTGTTCAGGAGAGCAAGCAAATTCATATTGCTATTTCAGTTGGTTATTTTAATGCAGTTTGTCTCCAATTTAAAAAAAAAGGAAGAAGAGAGAATAGACATATAGTATAAATAATAGCAGAAAATACTGCTTTTGAATAGGCTGGACAGCCTACCCCTACTTCAGCAGGCAGAGGGGCTGACATAAAGTTATGTTAGTCACACTCCAGTTCCAGGGGGATGACTACCCATGCCTCACAAAACCATTATGGAAATTTACTGTGCTTGAAATCTATTTTGCAGTTTCCGCAGATATGCCGAGTACTGAATGGGTTATGTGGACTTAATGTCTCTGTCCCCTCAGGAATGGGTCAAGATCAAGGTGGGCTGGTGGGACAGTGTTGGGAATCTTACATTGCCCCTGCCTTTTGAGCTAAAAATTCCCTATAGAGAAAGCTTCGGAATTCTGAAGGCTTGCAGTGTTGCCAACACTTGTGATTTTATTTCAAGACCTGCACTGAAGTCAGTGCAGGATCAGACCCTTTAACTGTATTACTGGTATTGTTTTTATTCAAATAAAAAAGTTAAAACATATGTTAAAGGACTTCAAGAGGGCAAATTGAGTCATCACCACAAAATTTACTGTGGAACAGAAAACCTCTCATTTGAAAGAGAATTCAATTGTCCCCACTCAGCTGGGGTTACTGGAACGCTGTGATACACAAGATCTTTGTATTTCAAAGCCAGAGTCTTTGGCATGCCAGCCATTAAACCCTAGAGCAGTGATATTCAGACCGAGTCTCACAAGCAGCTTTTTAATGAGTCTCCTGTGGCTCTTTGCAGCACATGATATTAAAACACCATGTGCTTTAATTATTATAACTAATCAGGTTGCTTTTACTGTGTTATTGACCAATTGTAGTTGATAAAATAATAATACTTGGTCAGTCATTTTGCGATGAGAAAAATTCAAGAAAGAAAGAGTAAATGAAACTATGAATTTGCCCTACGGTGACTCTTTTGGGTAATGTTGATCGCTACTTTGGCTCCTGAACCACCAAAGTCTGAGTATCACTGCACTAGAGGCTTGATCACATGATGAGTTCCCGTGAACACTGAAGCAGTCAGTTCAAACGGAAGGATTAAATTACTACTGCCTGTGCTGGAAAAAAGTAGTCACAGTTACTGTAAGGAAATGATAAATCCATACAGTAATTCCCAATTTGACCTGTATGGAATAGACCTGATTCTATGGTGCTCATCATACCTAGCTCCTTGAGTGCCCCCTTTAGTCCATTTCTTTAGTAGAGAGTATGTAGCTATTGCCTGCAGGTCCCACAAGTCAGTTCCACAATCTGTTGGCTGAGTTGGGGCTGCTCCATACTCTCATTCAGACGCTGTGGTTGACACAAACCAGCTTCCAGGCTCTTTTCTCAATTAAGCTACACACTTCACTCTACAGTTCCTGTTTATATAGGTCCTACACCTGCCCTTTAAGAGTACAATATCTCTGTCAGATCAGGCTAGTCTGGGGCACCTTGGCTACAACTACCTATGGTCTTTTCCCCTGTAAAACCCTTGGAGGAGCACAGAGGCAACAGTTCTAAGGTTTCTTTCAAGCCACTCCGCATCATCACTGCATGCAGCACAACATCTGCTTGTTTTCGTTCACATCTCACTATCACCTATTTCAAAAGTGGCTGAAAATTCTATTTTCCAATAAACACTAGAATTACTTTGCAGTTTTGTGTTGTTCACCTGTCTTTAAGTTTTTGGAGATTGCTTTCAATATTGGTTTCCGCAATGAATGTAACCAAACTAAAACAAGGTATTCTGAGCTGAAACCCAATCCTGGACTTTTAAACAACCTGAACACAGTTTACACTACTATTGAGAAAGTTAACCCATTCTTCTCCAGTTCTTATTTATTCAATTATTCTGACTGATGTATTTTCTTTTGGTATTCACAGTAGTCTCACTCTTTTCTATGGCTCTGTATTTGTGTTGAATTCTCATTACTATCCCAATTTTAATCCCATTTGTTCACATTTGTTCTCAAATGCCTTTCTTCTTGTGTGGTTTTCCAGGAGAAAAGGCGGCAGGGGTGATTACTTTCAAGTTGACAGGGTCTCCACCTGTACCTTAAACAGAACTAATCAGTTTTGTTATCTCAAAGACTTACTGTAATCCAATAAACAGACCTTACACTAAAGCGAAGGTAGGAAAAGTTGTGCTTTTATAGATGAAGCTTAAGGTTAAGCTCAGAGATTTGTGCAGGTATTTATTATATTAGCATCAACTATCACTTGCAGATCTATTTCAACTACACACACATCAATATACACACACCATTAAATATACACATACATACTGTATATACTATATTACACAAAAAGCTATGTCAAAATAACTAAGGTTGCAAAATCAGCCCTCAAAAGTCAGGAAATGCAGAGGCAACCTTAATTCAGCCCCCTTGTGCATATGCATTATGGTAGTTTTTAATTAGATGATCACAAACTACTTTTGCACAAGTCAGACCTGTTCTAGAGATGAACAGGGTTGTGTAGTAAAGTCACCTGTTGTCTATAGGACCCCAGCCTTGTTTGTTGCAGAAGTTGAGAGCTGTGCAGCAAGTGACAAAAGAGATTACAGGAAGAGGCAAGAACGGTCTAATGATTGAGGCAATTTAATGACTCCCTGGAGAATGGGATTCTATCCCCGCCTCTGCAACACAGTTCCTATGTGATGCCAGAAAAATCACTTAAACCAAACTTGTCATACACCGTCATGGTAATTGTGAGTTCCTTATTTTCTGGCTGCCCAGCTTGAGACCTTGGGGTCTGATTTACAGAAGTGCTGAGCACTTACAGTTGCAAGCAACTAAAGTCAACTGGAGATGTACTGTGAACATATAAAAGTGCTATCCAGTACCAAGTACTCTGGAAAAAAAATCAGGTCCTAGGTGTCTCAAATTGGACATCCAAAATTAGCAAAAGCTTTTGACTTTAGTTTCTCTACCTCAGTTTCCCATTTGTAAAAAAGGGATAATACCATCCCTTCTCCTCATCGGGGCATTGTGAAAATAAAATTAATATTTGTGAAGCACTCAAGCAGTAGTGGTAAGCACCACAGAAAATTAATTCTGCCTTCAGAGCAGAATTTGAATAATGTGCAATAAATAAGGCCCACACGCTGAGCAACAAGAAGAAAACAAAATTCTGAATAGCTGTTCATTAAGTGAGAGCCTTCCTGTCTGTGCACTGAATGAGACAAGATATTATGGAAAAACAATGATATGTGATCATGTAACTAAAGACTTGTTTCATAATGCATACACACAATGAATCCAACTTAAGGTTGCACAAGCAACCTTAATTCTGGAATTTCTGAGTGATAGACTTTGCAACCTAAATAATGTTATCTAAACTTAGTGTTTGGTATATTATTTCCTTAGATTTAAAAAAAATGAAAAAACAAATTCTGTTATGTGGCATGATGTTGACACCCAGATGGTCATCAGCAGGGTTGGAACCTTTAGAGCCACTGCCACTTCAGCAAATGGAGTAACTGACAGCAGTAGTAGAGGTCACTATCCTCTATACAGACCAGCAGTAGAGGGGGATGAAAAAAAAATCAAATTTTGCCAGTAAGTTTCAAAGTTATTTGTTAACAGCAAAGGAAGGACGAGACTCAGGAATCTTGGGCTCCAGTCCAGGCTCTCAAGAAGAGTAGTCTCTAGATTCTTCTACTTGTTTTTGCCAAACTTGATCCCTTCAGTCCCATTGTCTCCAACCCATCCCTATCGCAATCTCACTTCTTCCACACCCCGGTTCCTCATCCCAGGCCTCATTTCTCAGGTTTCCCATCCCAGTTTCCTTGTTTAGTAAATCCTAGTCTCACCTCTTCATACTCAGACTCATAGACTCTAGGACTGGAAGGGAGCTCGAGAGGTCATCGAGTCCAGTCCCCTGCCCTCATGGCAGGACCAAATACTGTCTAGACCATCCCTAATAGACATTTATCTAACCTACTCTTAAATATCTCCAGAGATGGAGATTCCACAACTTCCCTAGGCAATTTATTCCAGTGTTTAACTACCCTGACAGTTAGGAACTTTTTCCTAATGTCCAACCTAAATCCCCCTTGCTGCAGTTTAAGCCCATTGCTTCTTGTTCTATCATTGGAGGCTAAGGTGAACAAGTTTTCTCCCTCCTCCTGATGACACCCTTTTAGATACCTGAAAACTGCTATCATGTCCCCTCTGAGTCTTCTCTTTTCCAAACTAACAAACCCAATTCCTTCAGCCTTCCTTCATAGGTCATGTTCTCAAGACCTTTAATCATTCTTGTTGCTCTTCTCTGGACCCTCTCCACATCTTTCATGAAATGCGGTGCCCAGAACTGGACACAATACTCCAGTTGAGGCCTAACCAGCGCAGAGTAAAGCAGAAGAATGACTTCTCGTGTCTTCTTTACAACACACCTGTTAATGCATCCCAGAATCACATTTGCTTTTTTTGCAACAGTATCACACTGTTGACTCATATTAAGCTTGCGGTCCACTATGACCCCTAGATCTCTTTCTGCCATACTCCTTCCTAGACAGTCCCTTCCCATTCTGTATGTGTGAAACTGATTGTTCCTTCCTAAGTGGAGCACTTTGCATTTATCTTTATTAAACTTTATCCTGTTTACCTCCGACCATTTCTCCAATTTGTCCAGATCATTTTGAATTTTGACCCTATTCTCCAAAGCAGTTGCAATACCTCCCAGTTTGGTATCGTCCGCAAACTTAATAAGCGTACTTTCTATGCCAACATCTAAATCGTTGATGAAGATATTGAACAGAGCCGGTCCCAAAACAGATCCCTGCGGAACCCCACTTGTTATACCTTTCCAGCAGGATTGGGAGCCATTAATAACTACTCTCTGAGTACGGTTATCCAGCCAGTTATGCACCCATCTTATAGTAGCCCCATCTAAATTGTACTTTCCTAGTTTATCTATAAGAATATCATGCGAGACTGTATCAAATGCCTTACTAAAGTCTAGGTATATCATATCCACCGCTTCTCCCTTATCCACAAGGCTCGTTATCCTATCAAAGAATGTTATCAGACTAGTTTGACACGATTTGTTCTTTACAAATCCATGCTGGCTATTCCCTATCACCTTACGACCTTCCAAGTGTTTGCAGATGATTTCTTTAATTATCTGCTCCATTATCTTCCCTGGCACAGAAGTTAAACCAACTGGTCTGTAGTTTCCTGGGTTGTTTTTATTTCCCTTTTTATAGATGGGTACTATATTTGCCCCCTTCCAGTCTTCTGGAATCTCCCCCGTCTCCTATGATTTCCCAAAGATAATAGCTAGAGGCTCAGATACCTGCTCTATTAACTCCTTGAGTATTCTAGGATGCATTTCATCAGGCCCTGGTGACTTGCAGGCATCTAACTTTTCTAAGTGATTTTTTACTTGCCCTTTTTTTATTTTATCTTCTAAACCTACCCTCTTCCCGTAAGCATTCACTGTACTAGACATTCCTTCAGACTTCTCAGTGAAGACCGAAACAAAGAAGTCATTAAGCATCTCTGCCATTTCCAAGTCTCCCGTTACTGTTTCCCCCTCCTCACTGAGCAGTGGGCCTACCCTGTCCTTGGTCTTCCTCTTGCTTCTAACGTATTGATAAACTCCCCATTCCAGTCTCTCTTCCCCATCTTCCCTTCCCCCCACTGTATCCTCCTAGTCTCCTCACCAACCATTCACAGGTCAGGCCCAACCTTGGCTCTGTCCCTGCCTGCAGGTATATGGGATCTTGGGGAGCAATTACCACACAGGTGGGGTGCAAAATAAACTTTATTAAGAAAATGCAAAAACAGGGAAAATTTAATAGTGAGGGGTATGGGGTTTGTTAAGGTAGGCAATTGGGGAGGGAGTTCTTTTAGTATAGTATAGGGGGTTTCAATAGTGGGGTACAATACAGTGGGGTACAATACAGTTGGTAACCAACTAACACTGAAGTATAAATGTAACAGGTAGCTAACAATTTCTAGCTAAAGGGTGTGTCACAGCAGCATATAACCAACTAACAGTTATGGGTAAAATGTGTTAAATAACCAACAACTCTAGGTAAAAATGTGTCACAGTAGTGTAAATATAAAATGTGAGGTGTGTGAGAGAGAAAAAGGGTAACCAATGGGGTTTTATGCTAGACTTCAGTAATACAATTGAGGTTTGGCAGCAGTAGGAGCGGGGTGAACACGTGGGGGAAGGGATTAAAAGAGAGAGAGAGAGAGAGAGAGAAAGGCAGTGGTAGAGGAATGAGGTTAGGGGATGGGGGAAGAGGAGCACGTGGTGGAGCAGAAACCAAAGATAGAGGCGCTACAGAGGGAGATTTAAACTCAGGGAGACACAGAGAGCAGACAGGCTGCAAGTTTAAACAGCAGAGAGACTGCAATGAGTGACTGGGGAGCTCGGGGGGGGGGGGTTGGGGCAGTGGGAAGACAAATTCAAATAGTAAAAACCTTATCTATCCCCTAACTTAATCAAACTTATATAAAATGACAAGCAGCTACAGAATACAACCAGGCAATGATTTTCTAAACTTATCTTAACCAACAATTAGGCAACACAACAAATATCACAGAAACTTACAAGCTCTACAATCTTAACAAACTATGACTTATTAAATTAAAAAAAAACCAAGACCTATGGTGCACCTTATGCTATGGGGAGGTTACAGAGGGCAGAGTGGTATGTATCCAGGACCCAGCTCCCAAGGAAGCCAAGGGATGGTGGCTACAGCGGTGGATACAGCTGAAAGCAGAGAGCCCCAAGGCAAAGCCCACAGGAGCAGAGCTTAGCAGTGGCAAAGAGCCCTGTAGTTTGAGAGGTTTTAAGACACAGACCAAGGTTTAGCTTGAGTCTGTGTGCTGGGGAAACAGAGCCAGCAGCTAAAATAATAAAATAAAAGTATAGAAAGTTTTACAGAGGGATTCTTACCAGTCCCCAAGGCAGCAGCAAAGGCAGAAGCAGCAGCAACATCAGAAGAGGCAAGGAGGGTTCGGTACAGTCTCAATAATCAGGAGATCTCTCAGGTAGCAATTCGTTCTTCGTGGGGGGGGTTTCAAAAACGGGGGTACGCTCAAAAATAAAACGAGAGCGGAGAAAGGACCCCCCAGAACCCCTGGCTGATCAGACCAGGCAGCAATGCAGGAACCTTTCTGAGGTGTGTTTCAAAAATGTCTGGTTTTAAAGGCAAACTTGGGCAGTTTCCCACCAGTAATCCTGATAGGCTCCCTCTGTCACAGGGGAGGGGGCACAGGGGAAAAACTGAAGGTAAGCCCAGAGACATGCCTGGACATAGTCCTGTGCAATAGGTGACTCAAGAGCACATGAGACTATGACTCATGCCCAGGATCTTAAAACCACAATAGGTCTTGCAGCTCTGGACATTGCCTACCCTACACCAAGCCCAGGTTCAACGAGGTGATAACAGGACTAACCCTTTGAAAAGGGCAGTGGTCCCACTTAGCATGCAGCACAAGTGGCCATCCCTTTGAGAAGGGCAATGGCTCTTGTTAAACAACTTAAGGGGCCCTCCCTTTGAGAAGGGCAGTGGCCCTGGTAAACAACTTAACAGCCAGGGAAGGGCGGCCACAGGAGAAAAGAAAACAAAATGGAGTCTGGGGAAACAAAATGGAATAGGGGAATAGCTGTAACGGACGGGCTCTTTCTCCCCAAAAGAGCTGGCCAAAACTCAGGGATTTCCAGTTTGGGAGAAATTCCAGCATTTCAGAATCTGGCTTTATTCCAATTTGGAAACTGGAAATTCTGGAAACAAATTGCATGACAGGACTGCCCTGGAGCCACAAACCCTAGAAGCCTGGTTGGTGTCCCCAGTCCACATATCTGGCATGGCTGCTGGGAACCTTGCTGAGCTAGCAGGAAGTTAGGTTTACCACAGAAATCTGGCAGGCAGGGTTCAGACAAAGTTTGTCAAATTCTTCCAGAAATTTCAGCTTTAACAAAGCATCATTTTCTGATGAAAATAACTAGCTCTAGTCCCTAGTCTCCTTACCAAGCCAGTCATAAGCCTCCCCATCTGAGCCCCTCGTTCTCTCTGGCCCCCACCTTTTCCTCCTTCTCTTACCCTAGTCCCCATCCACAGTGGCTTCTTGTCTCATTCTCCCTGCTGGAACCCTTCATCCAAGCCACTTCCTGAGGAATTTCAAGAACCTGCTCCAAAGCATAAGAGGGCTAGAATTTATCAAAGAAGTCACCAGCATGTTTTTTTAACATGAGCTAAACAATGTAACTATAATGCAGCGCCCAGGACTAGTTTGATAAATGTTTACATTTTTAAATGTTTAAATGGAAAGTTCAGTCAGTATCTGCTTCAAGACCCTCTCCCCTCTATACTTTCAGACCTTCACTGCTATACCCTCTTCCATCATCAATAAACTCTTCCCTATTCATAAATCTTTCTTCTCAGCTGTCTGGCCGTTTCTTCTTCAATACCTTCTCTTTCCTACTACCTAGCTCTGCCTTCTGATTTCCTCCCACCCACCCCCCCAGCTTGGATATGCTCCCTCACTATTTAAATAGAAAAAACTTTAATTCTGTATTTAATTCAAATACTCATACACACCTAAGAAATATGCTTCATTGAAGATTCCTTCCATCACAAGAATTTAGGAAAAGAGGGGGCCAATTGGAATCTACCATTTAATTGAAAAGTAGTGTAGCAAATACCCAGCTTGAAATACTTCTGTAGATATTCCAGTGAACATTGAGCTGCAAGAGATGAGAGAGTCCTCTAAATATAGAATAGAAGTTATGCACCATAAAAATCTGTAATCTCTAATTTAATTAGAGTATGCTTGTTGCCTTGGATAATCATCTTCTATGCTATTCCAACTATGTGGTATATATCTGATCATAGTTTACATTTAAGGATACAAAAAAATTCACTCTAATACTGAAAAAAAAATCAGGTCCTAGGTCTATCAAAGTTAGTGAGATCTTTTGACCTTAGTTTGTCAGTATGAGTATATTGCAAGTCATTTACTGATGATCTATTAACTGTGAGATAATGTTAACATGAAATAGGGTTTTTTTAAATTTAATCTGGTTGTTTATCATCATCCATTGAAAATATAAGACTCTATTTAAACCCATTTATCTGTCACTTTTTAAAATCCTTTTTTAAGTCCACTTAGATATAAAGCTATCTGTGCAGCAAACTTACATGGAGTGCAGTCCTATATCAGGAAAAATTCCATATTCCAGTTCCTGCAAGTAGCAAAAAAGACCATTCACTCCAAGTCCTTTAAAGTAATTCACTGGAACTCTTAGTATTAATGCAGCATGAGAAATACCATAGTAACAATTACAAGGAAACCTGGTTATAAATTCATTTAATGATAGTACGGCATGAATACTCATTGTAGAGCAAGAAATGAAATGTTACAGATGAGACAAACCAGTATGAATCTTTTATTAGAAAATATTGTAATCATGAGTGAAACCCTGGCCACAATGAAGTCAATGGCAAAATTCCTGTTGATTTCAGTGGGGCCAGGATTTGACCCCTGTCATAAACAGATAAGTAAGAGTTAATAGAACAGGAGTACTTCATATCTCTTTTGCCTGTAAAGGGTTAACGCGATCAGTGAGCCTGGCTGTCACCTGACCAGAGGACCAATCAGGGGACAGGATACTTTCAAATCTTGAGGGAGGGAAGTTTTTGTGTGTGCTGTTAGTGTTTGGTGGTTGTTCTCTCTGGGTTCTGAGAGTGACCAGACGTGCAACCAGGTTTCTCTCCAATCTCTTTGATACAGTCTCTTAGATGTACAGAATAGTGAGTACTAGGTAGATAAGGCGAGTTAGGGTTATGTTTGTTTTCTTTATTTGCAAATGTGTACTTGGCTGGAAGAAGTTCAAATTTGTATTTGGCTGAAAGGATTTTAATTTCTACTTGTATAGTTAGGCTGGGAGGGTATTCCCAGTGTCTATAGCTGAAAGACCCTGTAACATATTCCATCTTAAATTTACAAAGATAATGTTTACTGTTTTTTCTTTCTTTAATTAAAAGCTTTTCTTGTTTAAGAACCTGATCGTTTTTTTATTCTTGTGAGACCCCAGGGGGCTGGGTCTGGATCCACCCGGGGAATTGGTGAGGAGAAAGGAGGGAAGGAGCAGAGAAACGTTAATTTCTCTCTGTGTTAGGATTACTTTCTCCCTCAGAGAGAGTCTGGGAGGGGGAGAGAAAAGGAGGGGGGGAAGGTGAATTTTCCTCTCTGTTGTAAGATTCAAGGAGTTTGAATCCCAGTGATCTTCCAGGGTAACCCAGGGAGGGGAAGTCTGGGAGAGGCAACGGTGAGGGAAAGGGTTTACTTTCCTTGTGTTAAGATCCAGAGGGACTGGGTCTTGGGGGTCCCCGGGCAAGGTTTGGGGCGGGGACCGGAGTGTACCAGGCACTGGAATTCCTGGTTGGTGGCAGTGCTACAAGTACTAAGCTGGTAATTGAACTGAGAAGAATTCATGCTGGTACCCCATCTTTTGGACGCTAAGGTTCAAAGTGGGGAATTATACCATGACAACCCCATATTCTTATTTTCCATGCTCATATACCATGCCAAGTTCTTAAGTGCCTTAGATCTTCTAGTGTGACAAATAAGAGTATGTAACACATTTTCAGAAAGTCATGGTAACAGTGGCAACTGGGCATTATAACAGCCTAGCCAGCTTTTAAAGTTTAATAATGATTGGGCCGGGGGGAAGGAAAGGTGGTCTCTCAAGTAATAAAAGCTGCAAACACGTATTTCCTAGGTAACACCAAGTTTCCACAAACTGTTCTTGCAAATTGATTGCACTTTTGTGGAGAGCATGCAACTTGCTGTAGCTTCTATGACTACTGTGGCAGCAGTTTTTTGGAGAGGAAAAGTAATCACTGTACGACCTCCAATACAGTCATGCACTACAGGGGGACTTATAAGGAGCAGTATGCATTGTGCACTGCTACATGGCTGCTGCAGTTAAACATCTTAACTCCTACAAGCAAATGGGAAGAGAGAGTGTGCAGATGGGTTAGAGTTATCACACGTGAATTTGGGCACTCATAGATAAACCAACAGCATTGGACACAACAATACATAATAGGCAGGGTGCAAGTTTTCCCCTCAAATAGGTTTGAGTCCACAGTTCTGTCATTACACATCAGAGGCCAAATTTGTATGCTACTTTATATCCCATACAATTCTTCTGATTTTAATGCAATTGCACAGCAGATAAGTAGGCCCAGATCTTGGACCCTGCTGTTTTCACTGTTTGTCCTTTCCTAAGGAAACAGACACGTGCTGGAAGTCGTGGTGCGGAGGGGTCGGCAGCACCCCCTGGCTTGAAGTGGTTTCCATCATATACAGGGTTTACAGCTTTGTTCAATGGCTTTCAGCTCCCCCACTATAAAAACTGTTCCAACGCCAATGGGCAGGTGTGCCAAATTATGCAGTGATCTGGTGAATGACATAGGCAAAGATCTACCATGAACGAGGGTGATTCTTCCAAACTAATTTCACTTGACATGAGGAGCAGGTTCCAAACCAGGTCTCAAGAAGAAGAGGAGCACATTAACATATGCTACTATGCCACCTGATCCTCAGTTGTTTTATCACTCAATTGATAAGAAAGCAATTTGAATATCCTTGATAATATATTGGTAACCTTCACTGTGGAATATTTTTGTTGACATTAAAATAACCTGATACCAAAAGATCACACAGTCTATTAAAGTCACAACATTTGAAAATACCTGGGAGGAATCTTGATATTTGGTTTGTGTTTTAATTTAAAATTAATCTCAAAAGGAAATACTATTAAGACACTGAGAAGAATGGCCTTATTTTAAATTATCTTCTCCCTCCACCCCCCAAAAAGCTATTTTTCTAACATAAATCTAGGTGCCAAAAAATACAAAAGAAAAGAACTGTTCACTCACAGCATGAAGACATACGTAGGGTGTCATTTTCATTATGCATACAAATCAGACCCCTCTGAAATCTTCCTTCCACCTATAAGCTATTCACTTGCTATTAGTTCTGATTTGCTCATCTTTACAGACACAACTTTATTTGTTATCTAATATATACAAGTTATTCCCCCCTCCATTTCTGATTTTAATTCTCTTCATCCATTAAGAATCTGGCTTTTCCTATGGGACCACAGTGCAATTTGATTAGAGTTTTCCTCAGTTAGCCAAACCGGAGGAGGAGTTTTCTCCCACCCCCCACCTTAGCAAATTTGTTCATAGTCTTCCCTGGACAATAAAACCTCCTTCAACAAAAATGTTCCCCCCACCAGATAGTAATTATCATAGTGAAAGCCAGAATGACATATATAGTTATAGAAGGACTTGTCTTTTCATCTTTGTACATTACATACATTACGCTTTTTTAGAAAAATAAATCTGCTCTTGAATCAGCGAATAAGTAAGTGACAATGTCCATGTATTTTATATGAAAAAAATTAACTAAGCCAGTCTGCCCTTGCAAATGACAGTTTGCAGTAATTTATCAAACATCTACAGCATAATATTGCCACAGCTTTCTGGTATTGGTCAATGATCTGCTACTGGTGATTCATAAAGTCAATTGTACATGCTGATATTAATAGCCTATGAACTAGAGCTGAATGTGAGGTGTTGACTCACCTGTGGACCATAATGAGTATAGCCATTCAGCAGTTTTATTCTCTGAAAGATCATAAAATACTATAGCTTAGAGCAATCCCCATTCTGCCCTGAGGGCTCTCTTTCATGAGGGGCTCTACAGAGCTCAACTGTCATTCCTCCTATTCAAAGTGCATGGGAAGCTTAAAGTGACATGGGTTAAGAGTTTTCACTAAGCTGAAGCACATGGCCTATCTCCATTTTATCTCAATCAGATGGAACAGTGAAGTGTGAACATGTCCATCACTTTCTCTCTCCATAGCAGGGATAGAACAGGCATACATGAAAATCATCTGCGTTAAAGATTGGTCCAGATCAGGCTGAAATGATAGCAGGCTGGAGAAAGCAACCAGAGGACATGGCAGAAATTCTATTAGTGAACTTCAGTGTGTTCACTGATTGTCATTCCAGATGGAAATTTAGGAACCTGAAGAGATTCCCAGTTAATTTTAGATGATTAGAGAGCAGCAGTGATTTGGTGACTTTCCATCTGCATTTGGCCAGGGGATCTAATCAGTATCATCATCCATGCCTTTTTTGCTTCAAGATTAGATTCCTGCAATGATGTGTGCCACATGGGGTTACATCTTAAATCGATTCAGAAATTGAAACTAGTTAGGATACAACAGCAGCTACAGCTCCTTGCTTGTGAAATGGTGTCTCACCATCAACTAATACCAGGGCTCCTGGGTCTGCTATGGTTTTTCTGAGTGGCGTTTAAGGTGCTGTGAAGTCTTAAAAGTACAGCATTTGCCTATTAAAAAGGCTGCCTCTACCCCACACTCCAATTCCTTCCCTACCCTCAAGTGGGTGTTACCGCTATCAACCATCCAGCCTCTGCTTCACTCAGACCTGTAATCTGAGGAATCATTTTTGACACCTCCCTCTATCTTGTATCACAGACCCAAACAGTTGACAAATACCGCCACCTCTTCCTTCACAATGCCTCAGAGTGATCCTTTACCTCAAGTCCTACACCACGTTTGTTGAAGTCTTCCTCATTTCCTTTCTTAATTCCTGCAAATTCCTCGACACACTCAACATCCTTCAGTTTGTACAACACCATCGCTAAGATTGCTTTGCTTGACTATCATTCTCAGTTTCTCGTCACCTTCTTCAATGCTGTCATAAGCAGGGAGGGGAAAAGTTATCTTCTCTTGTGTTGTTCACATCACCAATGGCACTCTCTGCTCTGCCTCACCTTGTCACCTTCTCACACAAATGTCTCCTGGTCTTCTTCTACACCTCTCCTATACATGACATGCTATTCACAAGACCATTACTATCTCCATATGGAAGAACTTCAGAAAACCCAGTCTGCCATGACAGCTACTTTCCCCAGAGATAAACTTACACTTGCCACTGTAAGTTAGGTCAGAATTACTTTATATGCCCTAGTTTAATGTACTAACAACTTTACAGTACCAAAATATGGCTAGTGGTCTTCTTGATCCCTTTTCCCCATCCTCTGTCTTTAGATGATGAAATCCTTGGAGCAAAGACTGTGCTTTGTTAGCATTCAGAAAGTGCCTAGCATATTGAGGGTGTTTACCAGAATTAAAATAAATAATACATCAATCAATCTTCTTGGTGAGCATTTCACTGATTTTTAAAAGTACTGCAGCACTGTATAATATGCACCATACAAATACACTTGATTCTGGGCAAACTCCAGTAATTGACAATGCTGCTTATGAAGAATGTAAAATAATATAAATTTGCAAGTAAAGTAGTTTCCATAAAGATTTTTGTGATATATCCGCCTTGGTTTATTTCTTGTTATGTGTGCTATACTATCCACAGGCCTCCAGTTCCAAAGGTCAGACAAAAGTCCCATGCATGGTTCAGATATAGTACATGTGGAGAAGAAGGATGATCCCTGGGTGCCCAAGCAATGAGAGTCTTATGCCTGAAGTCTCATTCATATTCTGCATTGCCAGCAGAAAACAACTTTATGGATTTTAACTTCCCTGGAATCCAGTCTTCTCTACCTTCCTTGAGATCCATGGCAGCATCTTTCTTAGGAACAGGAAGCCTTGACTAAAAGTGTTTTTGGGGTATCACTTATCACCTTCAAACACAGTCTCCCAAGCCAAGTATTGCAAGCTGTGCTAAGTTTCTTCCTGTCCATGTGGACCAGTGGTTGATGTAAACTTTTCTAAGGTAACTGTGGCATCTGGAACTAGATCATCACTAAATTTGTTACATAAGTAACATGAGTTAATTTCGCTGCTATCGTGATTTCAGCATAGTACCTTTACCTTTGATCGGCAAACATTGTATCCAAGGACAACAGCAGCATAAGTTGCTATAAGACATGACAAATCATCAAGCCTCTGCAGAGGCCTTCTCTACACGACAGCACAAAGTGAAACACAGACAATGGAACCCACAATCCCCAACCTCCTGTTTTGCTGAAGGAGTAAATGATTCGAGAAATAAAGGAATGTGTACATTAACAACCTTTAAAATATTAGCATGCATTCTTTGCCCTATCCCTTATTTCAGTGGAATTTGGCAGTGTCAGCAGAGCAAGTCAAGGATGCTTTTTTATCACAGGATATTTAGGTGGCACCTGTATGAAGTTAGAGATAAGTATTTGTCTCACCCTACCTCTGGAAATGAGAGCTTTCTCTGCCAGTGAAAAACCAAAAACATATGAACAGTCCATAAAACCTACTCTCAGTTAGGAATGTAAATCACTCATCAGGTCATTAAAGAATAATGGCAGTGACTCCATATTTAAGATATTGTACAAACATTTCCAATACAAGCCTGATTTTGACACCTAAACAGTTTTGTGAAAAGGCTTATTCCCAAGCAACATTTAAGTGCAATCTATGCCCAGAGAATACGTTCTGAGGAAAGGAGAGTGGACAAACATTGGGTTTTTCCTTGATCTTGATTCAGGACTGCCCAGTGATGCATTGGTTTATATAAAACTGTGATTTAATGTGTTGCTCTGATGAACCACCTTGAATTTCTTTCCATCACAAGTCAGACAACATTCCCCCAGGCAGTGGCAGATTAATGCACAGACTCATGGGGTCCATGCATGGGGGCCCCAGCAGGAGGGCTGGAACCTGGGTAGAAGGGGGGGCCCACAGGCGCTGGAACTGTGGTCACACCCCTTGCTCCTCCTCATTTCCCTGGGGCGCCACCCTCAGCCATAAACTGAAGCCAGGCCTGGGTAAGAGGGAGCCTAGGTTACTGTAGCAAGCCCCCAACCCTCCACAGCTGCCCCTTGACTTTTCCCACTCATCCCTTTCAAGCATCCAGCAGTTCTTCGGGATAAGTGCTGGGGGGTGGGCAGATGTTGCTAAGTAGTTCAGTGGATAACACAGTGAGCTGTTGACTTCTCCCCTTCATGCACCCTGCTACCCACTCCCAAGGCATCTGGGCCCCATTCTGGAAAGTGTCCCTTGATTTCTCAGCAGGCAGCACACAGTAACTGTTAGTTCTGGGGAACTTCATCCTTTATTCTTTTCCCAGATGATTCCCCTCCTGCACTAAGGCAGGTGAGGTGGAGCAGGGAAAACAAGAGGCTCTGAAGCTTTGCTAGGGAAGACCTCCCCTCCAGCTCTCTTCCAAGCAGGAGCACAAGGAGCATGAGGGCATAACTGATACCACTTCGGGGGGGCTTTGACTGAGTAAAGACCTAAGGGCTGGGCCAAGACATGTATTATCTTCAACATACTTTGCCTTCTGGTACCTCTGTCTCATTGACATAATGATACTTTAGTACAAAGTTTGCTTTCTGCACTCACTTCATCTGAGTTCAGTCTGTGACCTGTACATGTCCTCCATTTTGTACTATTACCAGCTGCCTCAATAACAGCACCACTGAAGTGATGCTTGTCCAAGGAGAACAAATATGGCCTTCTGGAGGCTTTCTGATTTATGTGCATATAATGGGGGGGCGGGGACAGGATTTTCAATCAGACACACTGTGTGAGGGAAAGGAGAGATTACCCTGGGGCTTTCAGCAAGAAGAGAAATAGATATTTTAAAAGACGAGACCTATGCTATAGCTGCTCGACATAAATTTTTTTTAATATTCCCATCTTAGAGTTAAGTACACACTTTGGAAAGACAGAGGGCCAGATCCTCAGCTGGGTAAGTCAGCTGATAGAACTTTGCCAGTGTACAGAAGCTAAGGATCTGGCCCAGAGAGATGGCTCATTATAGGACGTTCTGGAATCTCTCCCCTTGAATCGTTATTTTCTGCACTCCTGTTTTATTTATTTATTTTTGCAGTACATTGTACTGGGTATCTCCATTATAAAATGATCAGCTAGATTGTGAAACTAGCACCTTTGTGCAAAGAGCTGAAGAAAAAAACATCCTGTTCTATTTTAAGCGATACATTTCCATACAAAATGAAGACAAAGGATGTCAGCTTCAGCTGTTCCGAAAAAGGGATCAATACTTCCAGACAGGCAGTGCAAGTAGTTGCCTAGAGCAGCAAAACACTAGGGGCAGCAAATGGTAAGTGACTGTTTATAATTTAACTGTGGGCTGTGAAGGTCAAACATCTTCCAGTTTGCCTAAGTCAGGAGCTACCCAAGCTAATGAGAATGTTTGTAGAACTATAGAAAGCCTCGTGATAGCTCATTTAAGTCTCAGTTGAAAAGCTGTAAAAAAGGGGCATTGCATCCAAAAAAGGCAGGGGAAAAAATCTTGCTAATCTTCGGTTAATCTGAGCATAATTAAATAAAATATCTCTGTGTATGTGAGTCTTACTACACTTACTACAAGGGTGAAATCCTGGAATCAGCAGGAGTTTTGCCAATGGGACTTCAAGGTAGTGAGCGTTTCTCCCCAATGTTTAAGGGACCAACTCCAGCTCACCTTACTTAAATGAGTAGCTCTGTTGAAATCAGTGGGACTGTTGACAACAGTAACATTAAGAGGATTTGGCTGCATACAGCATTTATGTTCAGAGATACTGGACTGAGCAATGGGCCATTTCTGAAAAAGAAGCTGAATGGATAATGCCAACCTGTGTCTTAACTTCAGATGTTCATGAAGTACATGGCCATTCTGCTCTCAGTTACACTGAGTAAGCGTGTACTGCTTTCCCTTTTGGGAATTCTTATAAAACGCTTCTACAAAAATTCCCTTTGACTACTGTTTACTCCCCAGACATAGGCTTTGTAATTTTTCACATCTCAAGCTTGGAGCTTTGTGAATCCCAGTTAGAAGAAATATGTGAAATTCTGTCACATTACTCACTGTTGCATGGCCGTAGACACATACCGCTCCTTAAATTCAAGTAACAATTCACATGTCCCCTTTAATCCATCCATGTATCTGATAGGAGCCATAGACGTATCTATAGTAGCATTTGAGCACAAGTACTAATGTGGATAGTTCTCTGAAGACGTTCACGCAATGTGCAGCAGCAGTCAGAAATGCAAACAGGATGTTAGGAATTATTTTAAAAGGGTAGAGAATAAGACGGAGAAAATCTTATTGCCCTTACATAAATCCATGGTACGCCCACATCTTGAATATTGCGTACAGATGTGGTCTTCTCATCTCAAAAAAGATACACTGGCATTAGAAAAGGTTCAGAGAAGGGCAACTAAAATGATTAGGCGTTTGAAATGGGTCCCATATAAGGAGAGATTATGGAGGCTAGGAATTTTCAGCCTGGAAAAGAGGAGACTAAGGGGGGATATGGTAGAGGTATATAAAATCATGAATGGTGTGGAGAAAGTGAATAAGGAAAAGTTATTTACTTGTTCCCATAATATAAGAACTAGGGACCACCAAATGAAATTAATGGACAGCAGGTTTAAAATAAATAAAAGGAAGCTCTTCTTCACATGGTGCACAGTCAACTTGTGGAACTCCTTGCCTGAGGAGGTTGTGAAGGCTAGGATTATAACAGGGTTTAAAAGAGAACTAGATATTAAGTCCATTAATGGCTATTTGCCAGGATGGGTAAGGAATGGTGTCCATAGCCTCTGTTTGTCAGAGGGTGGAGATGGATAGCAGGAGAGAGATCACTTGATCATTACCTGTTAGGTTCACTCCCTCTGGGACACCTGGCATCGGTTACTGTAGGTAGACAGGATACTGGTCTGGATGGACCTTTGGTCTGACCCAGTATGGCCATTCTTATGTTATCAATAAAGTTGATACTCACAGCCCCATTCTGAGTTAAGAACGTTTTATCATTTTTTATTTTTACTGGAGATGCATGAGGCAGGGAAAGAGGAAGTGACTTGACCATGGTCACACAGGAAGTCTGTTGCAGAGCTGAGTAATGAATCCAGGTTTCTAGTGTCTATCCAATGCCTTAATCACAAGACCATTCTCCCCCACAATACTGAGATGAACAAAATGTATGCAATTTTTGTTAAATTTAGTAAAATAAAGGCAATGTTCAGATACTTCTGGGATTAAGCAATAGCTCAACTTAAATACTAAAATAGATTTACCTTCAATTATGTCAATATTTATAAAACTTCAAGTTAAGAAAATCCTCCTTTACATAACCACTAAAATTTTAACTAAAGACAAAACTAAGGGCAAAATGAATAACCCCTCAAAAATGGTAAACCCTTGCTCAGCTACACACAACACATTTGATAAATGGCTGACTTGGCTTATATCAAGCTATATGGCTAGCTTCCCTAGAGAATTCTGATTGACAAACCAACCCTAAAGATACCAGTTTTATTCATGGTAACTGTTCATTTCATATGTGAACATCTAAATTAGCTATACCATGCCTTGCCTTCCTGTCTAGATATTGACCGAAGTCAATGTTTGCGTTATACATTCTAGAACAGTGTGGGACTGTCTCCCTCTAGTGGCTATAACTGAAACAATAAAAGCTTGGTTTTTCACATTGCAGGTTCTGGGTTATTGACTTCTCAAACCATATGTACTTTTGAAAGTCCTGTTTTAATACTTAGCAATTATAAAGTGCTTCACATCTTCTGATCACTATCCAAGCTAAATAAACTTCAATACCCTTATGAAGAAGGGAATGTATGTAATTATTTCTCCACTCCATTTTGTTTTGAACAGTTGGAAAAACAGACAGTTCAAATGACTTCTCGATGGCCAGACAGAAAGCACTCAGAAAAAGAACTAATCAGTTCCTGGCTCCCAGTTTCCCATCCAGTTAACTTTCAGTGAAATTCAGCCCTGTACAAAGGGTCAGCACAAGGGCTATGTTCCACTTCGGCCCTATTTTGAAGATTTATGTGGCACAATCTTTGACTGGCCCTCACAGCATCTTTCCCTTTTAAGCATCCCTGTAATATTTGTACAATTTCTTTATGAATATTTCATTCTTTACCATCCTTGCATTAATCCTCGTCTGATGGATTCCCAAGGCTTCAGCAGTGCTATACACTACAGTGAGACTGATCAGACTAGCTCTCTAGTTGGCGGTAGTAACTCTCTGTGAGTATGCTGGATAATTGGATGAATTAAAAACTACCATATAAAAAAGGCAAAGTTCATCTTTTCTCTTGAGAAAGAGCCCTTCCTTTCAACCACAATAAAAATATGTTCAAGCACAATTAAATTTTGAAAAAATTATTATGAGATTGCATCTTTAAGTAGTATTAAAAACTACAGGCCAATTAAGACAAGGAAGTTTTAAGGCATCTAGCAGCTGTATCAATTTGTTTTAATCTATTCTGTTTAGAACATATTCAGATTTCTTACTCAAGCTAGACTTTATTTTGTTGAAGTTCCCTGCTGACATTCTTAGTACAGCTGAATAATGCAGAACACATTAAAGTTTCTTCAACAAAAACACTGAACATTTTCTTCTGCACAGATTTGCATTATCTCTGCCTCTAATAGGGCAATTCTCCTTTAACCTAGAGTACATAGGCTTTAGATTATCTAATGTATCATTCAGACTTTTTAATATAGATCTTGATTTTCAGTGCTAAACAATGTTAGCTAAAGTTTTTTTTTTCAAATCCCATTGGTACAAGTTAATGCCAAGCATTAAAATACTCTCTTTTGATATTGTATAATACATTTGCTAATGGCTTAAAAAAAAAACCCAAAAAAGTATTCAGAAACAAAGATTGCATGACATTAAAAGCTAAGCCTTCCCAGACTCAGAGCTGTTTACTCCTGACCTCTCCTTCTTTTTACTAGAGACAAAAATCTTTCCTTTCTGACATCCCTTTTATCTAGATCTAATCAAATTACTAATAAAACATAACTCGCTCAACCTAATCAATTCAGTACCACATAAATGAAACAGATATTCAGTTTGTGTGAGGAACCTCACAGTAAAAATGATTGGCATAATTCTATAACCTTGAATTAAAAGAAAAAAATTAAGAAAAGAAACCTTCCTTCAGATCAAGAAAGTGATGACCCTAGCACTGAGAAAATCAAGGTTAGAATTCAGATATTTATAATTCAGCATGATTCATTCCTCATTTTTCATTCTCAGTTGTTTTACAGACATCCTTCACTCTCACCTATATAGGTTCCTGTTAACTACAAGTGACAGAGCTATGGTCCTGTTAAAAATGTACTTCTCTCCCCCTTATATCCCCAGGGTTGGTTGGTTGTTTTTGTAGCAGTCTGAGATAGAAACAAACACTTATTCTGGATCTAATATTATATTTGTGTTCTCAGTTTCTTTCCCTTTCGTGTTAGATTCTAAACTGGGATTCTCAGGGACATTTCAGTGTTTGCTGCAATATCTTAAACAAAGACATCCATGATGTTTCCTTTGCAACAGTGGGCTTTTTTAAGTACCAGATCTATGAGAGATTCAGCAGAGAAAGTCTTTGTATTATGGACTGCTCCCCATGCAAGTGCTTGTAGATTAGAGAAAGAATAAACGGACAACATTTTCTCACTGCATTCTTCTACAGTGTGTTCAGTGCTTAAGCAGAGCCACTGCTTTTAATTTCTCACTTTCCCTGGACGACTCCATCAAATGTTCCATAATTGAATGGGAGACTATTTTTTTAAATGAAAATTGAAAGGCACAGGAAGTGCTTTGAACACCAGTGCTTCTACTTGTAGAACAGGTACACAAGGAGTAGTGCATCACTCCAAATGCAGTGTTGAGAATGATAGTATAGTGTCGTGTCAACACATCTCTCTCTCTTCTGTTCTCTTCTCTCAACATCTCTCTCCAAAACCACACCAAGAGAAGAGACTCTTTTCTTCAAGTTGAACTTTATCACTGAGTAAAGTTGCCTTTATCTGTCAGTAATGATCCCTGGATCCCTCATGGGTAACTTGCAGTTAATATAAGTATCCCAGAATGTTGCCAGTTAAATGCAACAGCCTGAACAGCTTGAACTTCAACAAAATGTGCCGTAAATGACTGAGCTAATTTAACCTCATTAATCCTCAACCCAATAGAACCGATTTGATGTCTGCACAGCAGCTTGTGCACAGTCTAGAACGTAAACATGCCCCTGTAGGAAATCAACACCCAAAATTTGCTGCAACCCTAGCTACAGTATTGTCACTGTTGGGTAAATAGTTCCATAATTGCCATGACTTAACTCTAGCTGTACTGCATTATTCACACATTTTATTCAATCTTGTTTACAATAAGAACAGTTCTCTCTAGAATGGATGCATCTTGGTACTTTCTCCCTGTTGATCACTGATTACTCTCGCCCCTTGCTCCACCGATATGGCCACCAGGTGCCCGTTATCTACCGGGTAATGAGCGTTGGGGTAGGGCGGAGGTTCGATCACTGGATGCCCTGGGGGGGGTGTCAAGTGCCCACGGGTAGCGACGGAGAGCACACAAGCAATCACTCTTAGTGTTCAAGAGAATGAGGGTTTATTAAATGAATCACAGATAATGATAAGGGAGAACACGATTAGTTACATCTGGGGCTTACAATACACTACCAAAGCAAATAATACAAATACTGCAATTACAAATAAAAGCTGGCCCTGGTATTTTTCCAAGTCCCAATAGTTATTTAGGTCGTTCCAGGGGTTAGTAGAAGTGATATTGGTGCTATTAGTAATCATAAATGCAGCAACTAATTTCCCTAAATAAATTGTGAGGCTCAACTGATCCCCCTTGCTTTCAAGATTTCCTGGTCAACGGGTTTCCCCTAGCAGGAGTCTCGGGGCGGCTGGAATCAGTCTTTGCCTCTTATCTACCAGTACAGAATACTTAGCAGCTAGTTATACTTACACATACAAACCACAAAAGTTTCATTACGGCCGGCAAGCGGTTAGGCTTCAGGAAACGCGTGAGCCGAGAGAGTCTTCAGGGTGATCAGGCCTGGATACGGTTTCGACAGGAATTCGGGGTCTCTCCGCCCGTCCCCGGGAGGGGACCGGCAATATATAGTAAATTTGTCGTCATAGTTTGTGATAAGCCAATTGGGGGGTCGCGAGTGGCAAATGCCCATACAAGGGAGGCAGTGGGCCCCAACGTCCCTACCCAGGAAGCAACCGTAGTGAGGGGAACTTGGTCCCTCCAGGCTGGCTGACCACAAGGCTGCTTTTCCTGTTGCAAGTTCTGCTTTCTGAGCAGCTACGTGACCAGTGGCAGTTCTGAGGGGTGGGGGAGAATTCCGTTGGGGGATGGAGGCCGGAGCACCCGTAGTCTGGCCCTGGGGCCCCACTTGGGGGTCTAACACTCCCTAGAATAGTTCATGTAACAGGCACTAATTTATCAAGAAGCATGGTTCCAACTTGCATCACCTGTCTCTAACCACACTTCCACACATATTATTAGTATAGTTGAACTCATTTGAAAGTTAAATTGTATTTGAGATACCTTAGCTAGCTAAGGTAACGTGCATGACTACTGCATCTGTCTCCACAAAAGCCATTCATTGCACCAGTATTTGTAACACTTAACTTCTAAGAGAAAATCTTAAAAAACCTCTCAAGGAGTTTAATCTCCAAAAACTATTAATTAGTAGTCTTTGTTAAACTTAACTGGACACACTCAAAAAATCTTGATGTAGGCTATACACTCAAAGTTACCACTGAACCAAGATCAGAGATCTGCTTTTTTCTTCATTCAATTTATATTAAGAAATAACAACTGGACTTCATTACTATGTCTCTAGTTACATAGGGAGCATATCACTGTGTGGTAGAAAAGTTTTTATTGGCCTAGGTTGGGGATGCTTGCATTACTCACAAGTGGCTTTGCCAAAGATAAGCCTTTCAACCTAACCATTTCGTAAAATCTTAAAATGTAGGGTTAGAAGGGAACTCGATAAATCATCAAGTCCAGCTCCCTGCACTTTGGCAGGACCAAATAAACCTAGACCATCCCTATCCGGTGTATTTCCAACTTATTTTTAAGAGTTTTCAATTATGGTGATTCCACAACCTCTCTTGGAAGCCTATTCCAGAGCTTAACTACCCTTGTAGTTAGAAAGTTTTTCCAAATACCTAACCTACAGTTCCCTTGCTGCAGATTAAGACTTCCAAGGGAGGTTGTGGAATTTCTCCTTGGAAGTTTTCAAAACAGGTTGGACAAACACCTGTCAGGGATGGTCTAAGTTTACTTGTCCCTGCAATAGCTCAAGGGGCTGGACTTGATTTCAAGGTCCTTTGCAGCCTATATTTATATGATTCTGTGATGGGTTCGGTCACAGAGATCCCCTTGGGACTGTCATCTGATGTGCTGAAGTTACCTTTGCCCATTTTCCCTACCAAGTTGGGACTCCAGAACTCTGCCTTGTTGAGCCAGACACGCTAGCCTGTTGCAACACAGACCCAGGTCTGGTCCACGCCCCCAAAGCTGCACACTTTAACCAAAAACTGCTCATCAGGTCACCTATCTCCAGCAACCAGACACTCAGCTCCCAATGGGATCCAAATCCCAAATAAATCCATTTATTCCATATAAAGCTTATACAAGGTAAACTCTTATATTGCCCTCTATATCACTGATAGAGATATGCACAGCTGTTTGCTCCTCCAGGAATTAATCATTTACTCTGGGTTCTATAATAAACAAAAGTGATTTTATTAAGAATAAAAAGTAAGATTTAAGTGGTTTCAAGTGTAACCCTTCTGCCCATCTGAGTTGGCAGCAACAAGGGCCGGGTTCAGTATCTAGGGGTTCCGTTTCAATAACACAATGCAAAAGCCGCTTGACCCCCCACCCGGTGACCTGGGACAATTACGTACCACCCCCCAGGTGCCTCTAAGAGGCAATACTTCCCCTCTCGCAAGCACAGAGTCTGAGAGTAGCAAAATTCTTTTAATAAAGGAGGGAAACAATGCAATACTATGTTGGGGAAATACCACAAACATGATTCATAACACAAACTATGAGCAAAAGACCCACCCCCCAAGTAAGTTTGGTAGTGTCCTTTTCCCCTCAGTGTCTTTAGTCCAGCAACCAAAAAAATCACCCAAAGTCCCGAAAGTCCAACACCCCAAAAGTTTCTGTCCCTGGTCAGTGCAGCCCCAAAGTTCAAAAGTTTATCTGCAGAGTTTTACCTCCCAGCCTCGGTGAAAAGGGGAGGGTGCAGAGGTGTTAAGGGGCACTTGACATGGTCTGATGCCAACTGCCCCACCCCTCCATGGGGTTCTGCTGCAGCCTTCACCGCGAGGCACTCCACTCCACGAGCCATCCCATGAGCCACTCCAGCTGTCCCACAAACTGCTTTACTCTGCCAGCCACTCAGCAATATATTTTCAGGCCCCTACAAAGCACTTAGCAATTTTAGCTCTTTAGTGATTTCAGCTTGTAGTAGGGGAGCCTCAGTGCTGGTGCACCATTGGCCCAAATTGAATTCAGCTCATCAGCCTGTAATTAGACTCCTAATGGAATCAAAATTAGCTCTGATATTCCACAGTGCAGAGAGGAGGAGGTGTAGTTGGTGTTTCAGGCCCTCAAGGGGGGCCCATACCATCAGGTACACATACCTGTCCCCACCCTCTCTCAATTCACTGTGTTTTGCAACCCTTGTCTGGCAAGTGCTACTTATTTGATGGTGAGTCCATCTGTCATAAAACAGTTCCACTGTCCTCAATTCACATAATCAGGGTAACAACACTTTATTCTTCCTGCCCCAGTAACAGAGAAACTGGAGATCTCACAGCAGCCAAAGTACCATTTTGGCTGCTGTGGGCTCATGCTAGGCAGGGTGGGTGTGCCTATGCAAACAAGCCCCTGAAGTTCTTTTCCACAACTCACCACAAGATGTCAGGGTAGAGCTCATCCTGACTCTGCTTCCACAAGTAATAACAGACAGAACAAAGTAAGTTACCAAGCAAAATAAAGCAAAAAAAACAAAAAACAAAAAACACAAGTCTAAGCCTAATACATTAAGAAACTGATTACAGTTTCTCACCCTCAGAGATGTTCCAATAAGCTTCTTTCACAGACTAGACCCCTTTCTAGTCTGGGCCCAATCCTTTCCCCTGGTACAGTCCTTGTTAGTTTCAGCAGAAATCTTAGGTGTTCCATCCCCTTTTATAGCTTTGGCACAAGGCGGGAATCTTTTGTTTCTCTGGGTCCCCGTCCCTCCTTCTGAATGGAAAAGGACCAGGTTTAAGATGGATTCCAGTAGCAGATGACATGTTCACATGTCCAGTGAGACCACAGCCTCCATTCTTCCTGGGCTGGCTTACAGGAAGGCTTGCAGGTAAATAAACCATTTACAACCAATTGTCCTAGTCAATGTGAGCCATCAAGATACTAAACCACCATTAATGGCCCTCACTTTGCACAATTAGAATAGGACCCCAGTTATACTTCATATTTCTAGCTTCAGATACAAGAATGATACATGCATACAAATAGGATGAACACACTGAGTAGATTATAAACTTTGTAATGATACCTTACAAGAGACCTTTTGCATAAAGCAGATTCCAGTTACATTATATTAACATTCAAAGCATATTTTCATAAAGTATATGGAGTGCAACGTCACAGATTCTATGAAAATGTAAGGAAAAAAACGAACAGTTCATATCAAACCCACCAAGGTACCAAGTATTAGAGTTAAGTCACAGAGATGATCAGTGGAATTAACAAAAACAAATCTTAGACACTAAATAGATTCAGGTTGGCACATTTCTATATATTCTATATTTCTGCAAGGAATGTCTCTGCATAGCTAATCTGCAGTTTACAGCCAGCAGCTAACATTGTTCAAATGGAAAAAGATGGCTTCTAATCTTCGTAAAAAAAAAAAAAAGCCCAGAAAACATTTGTATTAAATGCTCCTGAACCACAACTATTGGACTTGGAACAGCTTAAAAAGCTAAACGACAGTTACATATAAACCCCCTAAGGTCTTGGCTTCTTTCCCCAGTCAGTGAGTTAAGTGCATTCCCTATAAAAGTAACCAACATAGGGTGAATTACATGATCAAGTCATCTTTTAAAGTGCTTTAGTACTCTATTTTTGTCTCTTTGCTATATTAGTGTATATATAGGATATCATTAAAGAGAGAGCAAAATAGTACATTTACTCTCCTTATACTATCCATTGGGCAGGCATTTCCCAGATCATTAAATCCAAGCTTTCCAGTCCTTATTTTATCACCAAATGACTGTACTGAAAGAGCAGATGCTTTAACCACTCTTTTTTCTTCATCAACAGTACAGTATTTAAAGGAACAAAAACACCATAAGGTTACATTCCCCCTCATACAGTCACCTTGAATCAAAGAAATCAAGTACTTTGAGTCCCTTCAAAATAAGTGACTCAGTATCTTCTGCAGGCAGCCCATGAAAGCATATTAACAGTAATCTAAAATAAAGAGGCATTCTCACTTCACTAGTTTCATCATCTCCTACCAGGTAAGTTTTCTACTGACAAGTGGATTTAAAGTTATTTAACTGAAAACTTCTCATGAAACATGATTTTCTTTCAAATGAAACAAGCATTCTTTAAAAAAAATATAGTGCCAGCATAATTCTCCCTTACTCCAAGCAGGTAGAGTGTGTTAGATTTTAAATTGCTATTTAACAGAACGCTATTTTATATCAAAAACAATTTGAGAAAGTTACATAATTCAGGAGTGATAGAATCAGCTATAAATATTGTGAATGAGGGTTTCTTCTAGAGATAAACTTTTTCTTAAAAGAGAAAAGCTTGAACAATTTACATTTTCAAACTGCACTGCATGCCATCTTTTAAATCATTCGCCAGATGCTGAAAATATGAAAAAAATAGATCTCTGATGGTAAAGCAAAAATTCATCTCACTATTGGTGCTTATCTTTCAGGAGCTGCATGAAAGATCAAAACTATTTCCTGGTTCTAAAAACATGACACCCTTAGGCCTGGTCTACACTATAAAGTTAGGTTGATGTAAGCTGCCTTGTGTCAATCTAGTTGTCCATGTGTCTACACTTAAATTTGTCTCCCGCCACTGTATTGCCCTGTTACAGCGGTGCAGTAACATTACCTCCCCAAGAAGCACTGAGCTCTGGTCGATATACTGAAGTCGGCACATAGGTAGCATAGTGTCTATATTAGCAATGTTGTCCTTAACAGTTCTCCAGCGGCTGTCCCACGATGCTGTCCCACACTGACCATGCTGTCCAGGCATTATGAACACTGGAAGGCCCCACCCCTTTAAAGTCCTGTGAAATGTTCCTGACTGTCTAGCTTGGTAAGCCATCCATTGTTATATGCAACTGCCCAGCTGACCATATGGTGGTCTCCAGGTTGGAGTAAACAGGAGATAGTGGATCTCCTGGATCTGTGAAGAGGCTGTGCAAGCACAGCTATAGATTAGCTGTAGAGACATGGACATTTACAAGCAGGTTGCATGGGGGTTGCAGGAGAAGGGATACGACAGGGACCAGCCACATAAAAGCCAAGGAACTGCTACAGGCATATCAGTCTGGAGGAGGAAAGAGCAGACAGAAGAAAGGCCCAGGAGTCCCAGCAGGTAACGGAGAGAAAAATGCACCAGGACATAATGGCACTTCTCTGACAGCAAACACAGATGCTGTAGACTCCTATGGACCTAAAGGTTAAACCAGGGGTAGACAACCTATGGCAGCATGCAAGCTGATTTTCAGTGGCACTCACACTGGCCACCGGTCCAGAGGGCTGTGCATTTTAATTTAAATTTTAAATGAAGCTTCTTAAACATTTTAAAAACCTTATTTACTTTATATACAACAATAGTTTAGTTATATATTGAAGACTTATAAAAAGAGACCTTCTAAAAATGTTAAAATGTATTACTGGCACATGAAACCTTAAATTAGAGTGAATAAATGAAAACTCGGCACACCACTTCTGAAAGGTTGCCGACCCCGGCTTAAACAATCACTGTCTCCCCTCCTTTTGCAGTCTGTAGAAAACTCCATTACAGCACATCCCTACATCCTCTGCCCTGCCAATGTTCTACATGTCATCAGGAGCCACATCCCTACCACTCTATCCTGCATGACAGTAAGCACAACCACAGCTTCACGTTTACTGACCTGTGAAATCCACGGTTGCTATATGTGTAGGGAAAATGAGCATGAATGTTCTTTCCCTTTGTTAAGTTCTGTTCCATTAACTTATTAAGTTTTTAATGCATTGGTTTTTTGGTTGTAGGGTTTTTTTAATTGGTTTTGTTACTGAATAAAATTCTACTTGGAAAATAATAATTCACAACATATGCTGCAGAATGCCTAGCAGTTCTGAAAGCACCCTCTTACTTGTTACTGTATAGACAATTCATAGGATCAGTGATACAGTGTAATAATCATAAATGCACAGCAAGCATCACAGAATTGATAGGTGCATCAATACTGTTATATTCATAGGTGTATACCAACTGCCACACAATTCATAACAGGCCCTGAAACAGCAGGACCACGCAAAGCACCGTACACCACAATGCATTACTGTGGCTCACTGTAAAAGTGCTCTTTCAAAGCCTTCCAGAGCCACATACTTCCACACTGAGTTCTTCTAATAGCCCTTATTTCTGGCTGTTCAAACTCAGACAGCTGCTTCACCTCCATCCCTCAGCAACTCTTCCCTCTTTGCTTCACAGATATTATGCAAGTCACTGCCGACAGCTATAACCATTGGGATGTGTTTTTTTCATACAGAGATCCAATTTGTGAGTAAACAAACACCAGCATCCCTTCAATCTACCAAAAGCACATTCAACTATCATTCTGCACTTGCTTAGTCTGTAGTTGAATCTTTCCTTGCTGCTGTCAAGGTGGCCAGTGTACAGCTTCATGAACCAGGGAAGTAAGAGATAGGCTGAGTCACCCACAATTGCTATTGGCATTTCAACATCAGCAATGGTAAGCCACCTGTTGGGAAATCAAGTCCCTGCTTGTAGCTTTCTGAACAGGCTTAACAAGTTGATTATCATGCACCTTTCCTGACCAGCCAACAGCTATATTGCAACCCCAACGATATACCAATGCTTGCATAACCTTAGGAAAGTAGCCATTTCCGTCGATGTACTCTTTGGCAAAATGGTCTGGTACCAAAATAGGGATATGAGTGACATCTATCATTCCACCTCAGTTTGGGAACCCCGTTGCTGCAAGTCCATCCACTATGTCTTGCACATTACTAAGAGTCACAATCCTGCATAGCAAGAGATGATTCAGGGCCTTGTACACTTGCATGACAATAGATTTCCCACAAATCTATAGTGTTTCCCCACTGACTGGTAGCAATCTGGCATTGCAAGTTTCCACAGTGCAATTGCCACTTTTTTCTCAACTCTCAGTGCACCTCTCATTTTGGGGTCCCTGCAGTGGAGGCCTGGGGTGAGCTCAGCACACAGATCCATCCAGGAATGTGACCTCTCACATCTGAAAGTTCTGCAACCACTGCTCATCGTCCCAAGCCTGCATTACAATTTGATCATACCAGTCAGTGCTCATTTCTCAGATCCAGACGTGGTGCTCCATCATCTGCAGCTGCTTCAGGAATTCCAACAAAAACCTTGAATTGGTTCTCGCTATGTCCCACAGCAATCTGTCCTCTAAGAGACTGTTATATTTACTACTGATTCAGCAACTCTTATGCCTCTGCAAATACTGGAAGACGATGTATCCTGTACTTGCAATGCTTCCATCAGGGATGACGGACAGCGATGAGGACTGCGTGGGTTCACTGTATTTTTTAAAAGGATGTGAAATTACGGGATGCTGGGAAGTTGACTCTTTGCTACCAGTCACCCTTGCATTACTCATTTCTGCCCCACCAGACATTGCCTAAACTTCCCAAAAGACTGTGCCCTGGATGGTAGTGGGTTGCATATTGGGATATCTACAACGATGCACTGCACTATGCATGAAAACAAGCACTCCAAGTGACTACATGCAGCTCCAGTGCAAGGACCCAAGTACACACACACACAAAAGCAACTAACTGTGCTATACTAACTGTGGCAGCTTTATGCCAACATAACATCCATCCACTGAAGTCTGCAGTGAAGACTTGGCCTTTGTTGCCATTTGGTAAAAAGTCACAACAGTGCATAGTTTTCTAACTCATTCTGATAGCATCCTAGCTATAACATGTAGGGTTTTCAAATTTCTGATCTTTGCTCACAAAGAAAATATAGAGGTCTAGTCACGTGCAACAATAAATTTCATTTAGATCAGCCACAGTGCTGATTCCATGCTAAGGCTGGAAAGCAGAATCCAGCCTGTGATCTTTCCAGGTGTCCATCAGTGCCACTAATTTGTTTCTCACACCTGTTTTACAGCTATCAATGCGTTTTTATGGACTGTGTGTGCCAGACTCAGTTTCATTCTTAAATTAATATTTGTTCCTCAGCCGTCTTCTGTGTCTAATATCTGCTCCCTACTTAATTTTTTTTTAGTGTTGGTGTTGTAGTACAGTACTTCCAGCATGGTGTAACTAAGGACTACTTCCCTTGCCACTTCTTATATTAAGGCCCAAATAAATTATTCCATTTCTGATCTCCTGGGCCTGCTTATCATCATAAGGGCTATTAACCATCAATATAACTGAAAGATATTAAAAGCCATAGACCCTAGTTATTTATTTTAAAAGGCCACTTCACATTGGTTATTGAAGAGCAATTCAAGAAATGCCTGAAAAGGTAAAATACTGCAACTTTTAAGACAAAAGGATAGACATTGTACATCTCTGGCAGACATTATCTCAGCGGGACTGGTATCACAGCCACACATTTTGTAGTCTAACTAGATGCTAAAAGAAAGTTAAACTTGAAAACATCCTCAGTATTGGTGGGTTTATTGAGCTACATTAGAGCACTGTTGAAACAGTAACCTCACTATTGGAAACTGAAATAATTTACTGTTCAAACAAAGAGGCAAGAATGTAAACCAGAGAGGAGGAACCCTTTAAGGATTTAAATAGATTACTAGGAATCAAAAATAAGTGAGTTTAGGCAAGCTTCTACCTTCACTGTCAAATCAGCACTCTCTCAAAGGATTCATAATTTTGCATTACCCAGCTACAAATATTTTGAACGCCTGTAAATATAAACGAGGAGGTCAAATTGGAACTTTGGGAATTCCCCGCATTAGGACCCAATTCAACAAAATTTGAATTGCTCCTTAAAGGCACTTAAGCACATGATTAAGTACTTTCCTAATACAGGCTTTGGGCATGCGCATACTTCAGTGGGACTAATCATGTGCTTAAATGCCTTGCTGGATTAAATTTAAACTCACATATAAGAACAGCCAAACTAGATCAGACCAAAGGTCCACCTAGAGCAATATCCTCTCTTTTGCCAGTACCCAATACCAGGTACCCCAGGGAGAATGACAGAACAAGTAATCATCAAGTGATCCATCCCGTCGCCCATTCCCAGATTCTGGCAAACAGCCGGGATGGTGTCCCTAGCCTCTAATAGCCATTGATGGACCTATCCTCCATTAACTTATCTAGTTCTTTTTTGAACTCTGTTATAGTCTTGGCCTTCACATCATCATCTTGCAAGGAGTTCCACAAGTTGACTGTGTGTTGTGTGGAAAAAAAATTATACTTCCTTTTGTTTGTTTTAAACCTGCTGCCTATTAATTTCACATTTGGTGACCTTTAGTTCTTGTGCTGTGAGAAGGACTAAATAACACTTCCTTATTTACTTTCTCCATATCAGTCATGCTTTTATAGACCTCTATCATTTCCTCCATGTCCTGTGTTAAAAAATCCCCTCTGTCAAGCAGCAATAAGGCTAAATATTCAGTCAGTTATGTCCTGGTGATCTGTGCTATTAATGCCCTGCATGCCGCTCAGTAAATTAAAATAAGGTTATTAAAATTTAGGATAGAGTGAAAAACTAGCATATACATTGGTTATTGTTCTTGTCCTTATTTCTGAAGGGGTGAGCACAGCTGAAATTTAAGAGGTTAAAATCTCTTTTCACTGTACTTAATCACATTCCTTCCTTTGATATATCACCAGGAACACAATACCTCCTTCTAAAACATTTAGGTATATTTAGCAATTCACTTATGAAAACCCCCCCAAAAACACACACACACACCTCTCTGAGGCCCAATCCTCAAGCTGAAGAAATTGACATACTTTCATTGAGATGATCTAGCACTGTGTGGTAAAAGACCTAATAAAAGAACCTTGTGAATACACCCATTGCCTTAAAGACCAGCTCCATTGAATTATTTCCTGCATTTACCTCTAGTCTAAATGCTGTACTTCTGTAAATAACATCTGTTCCACTGGAAAAGCAGAGTCCATTGTGTTAAAGTGCCATTCCCAAAAGCACCTTAAACAGAAACCACAATTATAAGGACTCAACATGTCTTCCAAATCCATTAAAGAGAACATGTATTTAAAGAAATAACCTGCAGCATTTTGCTACAAGCAATAGGAGAGTAAAGCACTTCAAGTGCAAAACCACTATGTATTTCAAAGGTATAGAATCATTCCTTCAACTGAACTTCCAATTAGTTGGAACGAGCTTGCTCTTACTTTTATCATGGCTCAGTGCAGATATGCTTCTATACATACAACTAGCAAAGTGGCTGTCAAGGTTCCTTCCCCACTCTGAACTTCAGGGCACAAATGTGGGGACCTGCATGGACACTTCTAAGCTTAATTACTAGCTTAGATCTGGTAACTCTGCCACCATCCAGAAATTTCAGTGACTGGAGCACTTTCTGTCCCCCCAAAACTCTCCCGGCCCTGGGTGGCCTTGAGGGACTTCACCAATTCCCTGGTGAATACAGATCCAAACCCCTTGGATCTTAGAACAAGGAGAAATTAACCATCCCCACTCTTTTCCCCCACCAATCCCTGGTGAGTCTAGATCCAATCCCCTTGGATCTTAAAACAAGGAAAAATCAATCAGGTTCTTAAAAAAAAAGCTTTTAATTCAAGAAGAAAAGTAAAAATCATCTCTGTAAAAT